>NW_027362764.1:472723684-473923684 GCF_046119375.1 Phyllobates terribilis | reverse complement strand
AAGAACTCATAAAAATGGTTCCCATCAGTTTTTGCAACGTTTTTAGTGAAAAAAGCAGCAGGATGTGAAACTCATTTATTTTTGTTGTTTTCCCAAGTTTAAACCAAAATGTCTTAGTGTCCTCACCTGAACATGGCTGTTAGTATTAGTTCAGTTTAATTAAATTAGCGATATGTGTTAAGTAAACAAAGCCTGACCAACTCAATGCCCAACGCCCAACCAATGAGTGAAATTGAACAATACCTGAACAGCTCAATGGCCCTGACCAATGTGTGAAAGTAAACCATGCCTAACCAACTCAATGCACAGCCAATGTGTTAGGTAAACTATGTCTGACCAATTCAAATCCCCTGGCTGTTGTTACATTTGCAATTGTTTATTTATTCATAAACTCATATGACATTTTTTGTTCAGAATAGTCACTATATTTTCCGACAAACATCTTTTTCCACTAAATAATTTTATCAAATTGCCCTTTTTCAAAAAATGTTTTGTGGTTTCACATACATCTTGCTGTCATGCGTCTGGATTCGGACCCTTGATCTTGAGTTCTGTGGTCGGCTTTGTGGTTCTTTCCTCTGAGCCACAGCAGATACACCTTTTCTTTGGGTGTTTTAGTTCTGTTACCTTTGTTTCTGTTGGTTTTGGGTAACAAGAGTTTTTAATTTACTTTGTTTGTCTGCCCTATCACCTTCCAGGTGCAAATTTATATACTTCCCCCTGCTGGTGTTTCCTGCTGGTGATAGTTATTTAAATATTGTGTAGTCATTTTGTCTGCAGCTCTGACAAAGAACGCTATGTGCGTTTGAAATGTGTTGCTGTGCTGCCTATGTAAATACTATGCACTGATTTTTTAACCAGTTTTTTCAATAAATTTTGCAAATTCTAAGATGCTGGATTTTTTCTACATTTTGTTTTGAGATCCTTTTAGGTGGACTGCTGAAATAGAAAGGAGGTCCTCTCTGCCCACGGAAAGATCTGAAGAATTTCTGGAGACCATGTCCCTTGAAGGTATTGACATTCTACTTCGGCCCCCCAACCCTGCTGACTTGCGTCGGTAGTAACCTGAACGCATGGGGAAAGAATCCATGGTACCCCTTTCAGGAGTTTTGTTAGAGACATTCACCATGATAGTGAACTCTTGACTGTTGTAGATATGATCATTTTCCTGTGTAGTCCAGATTGTGGTCTGTTCCAGGCCGTTAGAATTGCTTGCTGCAATACTCTCGAGTGGGATTGGCTCCATTGCACACTTGGGATGCAGGATGTCATCAATCTCAAAATCCTCATTGCGTATCTGATTGACACCTGCTTTTTTCCCTGGAAGGATCGAACTCTGTTTCTGACCTCTTCTATTTTGTAGGGGGCTAGAAAGGATGTTCGGAGATGGGAGTCAAGGAGAACTCCCAAAAACACCTTGCATGTCTGGCTCTAAATTAGATTTTTCCCAATTGATGAACAAACCTAGATTTTTAAGAATGAGGATAGTCTCTGAGAGATGATGCACTGAGTCTGCCACCAAGAGAAGATCGTCCAAGTATGGGACGATAATTATCCCTTTCTCCCTCAAAAAGGCCACAACCTCAGTCATTAGTTTTGTAAATATCTGAGGGGCTGAGGTTAGTAATGCACTGGAATTAGAAGTAGTGGATTATCCCCTGATATTCTAGTGCAAACCTCAGGAACCGTTGGCAAGCAGGTTGGATGGCCACATGATAATATGCATCTTTTAGATCTAAGGTGCACATTACTGAACCCTTCCCTATTAACGGGATAGTTGATTTTATAGTCTTCATTTTGAATTTTCCGCACCTGACCCATTGGTTTAGGGGCTTTAGTTTATACGAGTAATGGTCCGATTGTCACGGGTGTGTCAGAGGTGAAAGACAGTCGCCCTGCAGTTGGTTGCAGGAGATCTCTACGTTTGGCATTACAGACATCTTCTTAGAGGCTGTCTGTCTCTAGAACCCAGCGGCTACCTCCCTCTTGCTAATTAGCTCCTGGCTTGGGTGTATATATACATTGTGTGTCTGAAAGGGAGGTGCCAGCTATATTCATTTCTACTTGTGAAGGCTTAGCAAAAGCAGTACTTTGTTCTCTCTGCAGCAAGAGGCTGAATTCGCATTTGTCTGGAGTCATTTAAAGCTAAGCATTCTTCCCCTGTTTGTCTACCCTTGTTGTCTATAGAGTTTAGCGGAGATCGACTAGTGCTCATCTCCTCCCATCCCTAACCTTAGCCATATGCCAGGGAAGGACAAGGCGAGGCACACGTGCGGCGATTGCTGAGGAGGCAATATAGGGAAGTTAGTTGAGACAGGGTGAAAGTAGACCAGACTAGGAGGTCTCCACTCCCCCTTTTCCCTCTTCTCTCTGTGTTGCTTTATGTCTTTCCCACACCTAGCGTGACATTATAGCCGGCCGAGCACGTTTTGAAAAGAAAAAAAAAAAACTGACATTTTATTGTTTTTTTTCTCTGTGTGTTTTCGGGCGTGCACCTTTTTTTTCTCCTTTGTCCCTTGGTATGGGTTCAGTTGCAGAGCAGTTCCACCATCTGTCTCTGGAGGTGAATGACCTCCGCTGTGAAGTTCAGCAGCAGCATCAGCGGTTACAGGTCGCCAATGTGGGGATCTATGCAGTCTGAACCCAAGGTTGCCCTCCCAGACAGGTTTTCAGGAGGTAGGGACTATTTTTTTATGTTTAAAGAGGCATGCAAATTGTCTTTACTCCTCCGGTAATGAGGAGCTACGGGTTGGTATTGTGATCTCTCTATTGCAGGGAGAACCTCAGTCATGGGCGTTTTCATTACCGCAGGAGTCGGTTTGTCTCCAGTCTGTGGAGGGTTTTTTCAGAGCTCTGACCCTCATCTATGATGACCCTGTCCGAGTTGCCTTGGCTGAGTCTAGACTACGTCGTCTTCAGCAGGGGAATCGGTCAGTGGAAACATACAGTTTGGAATTCCGTAGATGGGTGACGGATTCCAAATGGAATGACTCAGCCCTTAGAAGTTTTGTGAGGGGCTTACTGAAAGGTTGAAAGATGCCTTGGCAGTATATGAAACCCCTCAGTCCTTGGAGGTTGCCATGTCTTTGGCCATACGTCTTGATAGATGCCTTCGAGACAGACGGGTGAGACCACATTCTCCGGGGCCTTCTTGTCAGGGATGTGTACCTCTGCCAAGGGAGCGGTCTGGGGGTGAACTAGTAGTGGGGGAGGTGGAGGAACCCATGCAGTTAGGGGGTGTCTCTACATCATGCATCTCCCCAGAGATTCGCAAGAAAAAAAGCTTATTTTTTTTTGTGGGAAAAGGGACATTTTGTTGGGACCTGTCCTTCAATTCCTAAACAAAAGGAGACTCAATTAACGCTTGGTAGTCTGGAGTTGGATAAACAACGGGTGCATTTGTGGCCAAACTGCAGTTCCCGGTTTGTCCTGACAGCAGAGGTGGTGCTAGAGAGCAAAACCGAGAAAATTTCTGTGTTTGTTGACAGTGGAGCCGGAGTCAGCATGGTTGATGCTGAGTTTATGAAAACTCATGGTCTTGCTTGCTGTGCTTTAGCTGAATCTATTTCCATCTTTGCCATTGACTCGGTGCTACTTGCACAGAAAGAATTTACTCAGATTGTACATAATGTAAAACTGAGGGTGGGGTCAGTTCATTGTGAAATAATTCCTTGCTATGTTCAGGACAATCTTCCCACACCGATTGTCTTGGGTATACCTTGGCTTGTTAAACATAATCCACTGCTGGATTGGCAAACCGGGGAGATTATTGAATGGGGAGATTACTGCCATGAGAACTGTCTAGAAATTTCCCTTGCTACTGTCTCTATGGAAATTTTACCTGCTTTTCTGTCTGGTTTTGAGGACGTTTTTTCTGGGAGGGGGTGTCAGGATTTTCCTCCTCATCGTGCTTATGACTGTCCTATTAACCTGACCCCGGGACCTAAACTACCGAAGTACAGACTGTATAATCTTTCTAGCCCTGAAAGACAAGCCATGAAGGATTTCATTGTGGAAAGTCTGGAGAAGGGACATATCAGACCCTCATGTTCGCCCGTGGCGGCAGGGTTCTTCTTTGTGAAGAAAAAAGATGGCGGTCTACGTCCCTGTTTAGATTTCCGGGAATTAAATCAAATTACCAACCTCTTCCTCTGATTCCTGATTTGTTCAGCCAGGTTGTGGGAGCTAAGGTATTCTCCAAGTTGGATTTAAGGGGAGCCTACAACCTGGTTAGAATCAGAGAAGGGGACAAATGGAAAACAGCGTTCAATACCCCGGAGGGACATTTCGAGAGTCTGGTTATGCCTTTTTGTTTGACCAATGCACCTGCGGTATTCCAGCATTTCATAAATGATATTTTACATCATTTGGTGGGAGGTTTGTGGTGGTCTATCTGGACGATATTTTGGTTTACTCACCTGATTTTGAGACTCATCAGGGGCATGTTAAGCAGGCGCTCCAGATATTAAGGGATAACAAACTTTATGCCTAACTAGAAAAATGTGTTTTCGCTGTTCAGGAGGTGCAGTTTTTGGGGTACTTGTTGTCATCTTCGTGTTTTCGGATGGATCCAGAGAAGATTCATGCAGTCCTTGACTGGGAACGTCCCGAGAACCTGAACGCTCTACAACGTTTTCTGGGCTTTACTAATTTTTATCGGAAATTCATCCAAAATTACTCTGTTATTGTGAAACCCTTACTGACATGACTAAGAAGGGGTCTGATTTTTCCAAATGGTCGGATGCTTCCCTCCAGGCTTTTTCTTTCTTAAAGAATCATTTTGCCACTGCTCCTATACTCAGTCAACCCGATGTTTCGCAACCTTTTGTTGTGGAGGTTGACGCGTCGGGTATTGGGGTTGGGGCTGTGTTGTCTCAGGGTTCGTCCCCTGGTAAATGGCGTCCATGCGCCTTCTTTTCTAAAAAATTGTCTTTGGCTGAGAGAAATTATGACGTGGGTAATAGGGAACTTTTGGTGATCAAATTGGTGTGCGATGAATGGCAACATTGGTTGGAGGGGGCTGTCCATCCTATTACTGTTATAATTGACCATAAGAACCTGTCATATCTCCAGTCACCTAAACATCTCAACCCTAGGCAAGCCAGATGGTCCCTTATTTTTAGTAGGCTCAATTTTGTTGTCACTTTTCGTCCAGGGGTCTAAAATGTCAAGGCTGATGCTTTGTCCCGGAGCTTTCCTGGGGGTGGTGACCATGAGAACCCTGCCCCAATATTATAGAAAGGGGTAGTCATTTCAGCACTTTGTCCTGAACTGGAGGGTGAGGTGTTGGAGGCACAGGGGGATCGCCCCTGCCTCATGCCCTTCAGGAAAGTAATTTGTACCAACTGATCTGTGCCGCAAAGTAATTAAGGAACATCATAACTCTGTGCTTGCTAGGCATCCAGGTGGTAAGGCAACTGCGGACCTCCTCTCTCGTCGTTTTTGGTGGCCAGGGTGGCATCGGGATGTGATTGAACACGTAGCTGCTTGTAGTATTTGCGCGCGTTCTAAGGTTTCGCATACCCGTCCGTCTGGTACTCTTTTTCCGCTACCTATCCCTAGTAGGCCATGGACACACTTGTCTGTGGATTTTATTACTGACCTACCAGTTTCTGCAGGAAAAACGGTGGTTTTGGTGGTAGTAGATAGGTTCAGTAAAATGGTTCACTTTGTCGCATTGCCTGCACTTCCAAATGCCAAGACACTTGCTCAGGTGTTCATAAATGAGATTGTGAAGCTTCACGGGATTCCCGCTGATGTGGTGTCAGATTGGGGGACCCAGTTTATTTCCAAGTTCTGGAAGGCATTCTGTTCCCCACTGTGGGTGCAGCTGTCCTTTTCCTCTGCCTTCCACCCTCAGTCGAATGGTCAGACCGAGCGTGTCAATCAGAACTTGGAGACCTACCTCAGGTGTTTCATCTCCGAAAATCAGGAGCATTGGGCATCCTACTTACCGCTGGCAGAATTTGCCATTAATAATCATCGGCAAGAATCCACTGGCAGGTCACCGTTCTTCGGTGCATACGGTTATCACCCACAGTTTGGTACCTTTAGTGGGGGAGGAGCTTCAGGAGTTCCTGAGGAGGAACTGTTTGCTTTGTCGCTCTCCTCGGTATGGCAAGGTGTTCTGAGTAATTTAAAGATCATGGGAGACAGGTATAAACGTATGGCTGACAGAAAAAGCTTGCCAGGTCTGGACCTGAATGTGAATGACTTTGTGTGGTTGTCTACTAGGAATATAAGATTGAAAGTTACTTCTTGGAAGCTGGGACCTAGGTTTATTGGTCCCTATAAAATAACCGCCATCATTAACCCAGCATCGTTTCGTCTTGAACTTCCTCAGGCCCTTAAAGTCCACAACGTGTTCCATAGGTCCTTACTTAAAAAATATGTGGAACCTCTTGAGCCCTCACCTCTACCACCGCCCCCAGTAATGGTTGATGGTAATCTGGAGTTCCAGATTTCGTGGATTGTAGAATCTCATCTCCAACGTTCTCTACAAATACTTGGTGCGCTGGAAAGGCTATGGTCCAGAGGAGAGGATGTGGTTTCAGCGTCAGAGGTGAACGCTCCCAGATTGGTTCACTAATTTCACTAAGGCCACTCGTAGAGGGGGGGGGGGTACTGTCACGGGTGTGTCAGAGGTGTCAGACAGTCACCCTGCAGTTGGTTGCAGGAGATCTCTACGTTTGGCATTACAGACATCTTCTTAGAGGCTGGCTGTCTCTAGGACCCAGCGGCTACCTCCCTCTTGCTAATTAGCTCCTGGCTTGGGTGTATATATACCTTGTGTGTCTGAGAGGGAGGTGCTGGCTATATTCATTTCTACTTGTGAAGGCTTAGCGAGAGCAGTACTTCATCCTCTCTGGAGCTTGAGGCCGAATTCGCATTTGTCTGGAGCCGTCTAACACTAAGCATTCTTCCCCTGTTTATCTACCATTGTTGTCTATAGAGTTTAGCGGAGATCGACTAGTGCTCATTTCCTCCCATCCCAAGCCTTAGCCATACGCCAGGGAAAGACAGGTCGAGGCATGCATACAGTGATTGCTGAGGAGGCACTATAGGAAAGTTAGTTGAGACAGGGTGACACTAGACCAGACTAGGAGGTCTCCACTCCCCCCCTTTCCCTAGAGTCTGGGCTCCCTTTCCCTCTGTGTTGCACTATGTCTTTCTCACACCTGGCGTGACAACGATACTTTCCTGAGGGTTTCTTTATGGAAAAGAGACTGGAATAGTGGCCCTGGCAAATCTCCTAGTGAGGTACTGGAGTAACTGCTCAGGATGATATCAGATCCCTGATGTCCCCTAAGAGTCTTTTTAGAGAGGTTGGTGATTGAGGGACAGGTAGGAGAAACTTTTCCAGAGGGGGCTGAGTAAATTCTATCCTATAGCCTTCCCCTACAGTCTGTAGAATCCATTGATTCTCTGAGATGGCCTGCCAACCCCCCAGAAAGAATCGAAGCCTTGCTCCGACTCCTCTGACATCAAGGTCTCCCTGATGGGCCTGAATTAAACTGGGTATCTCTAGCCTTACCTCACTTGGGTAACTCCATTTTCCCTTTTTACCTTTCCCTTTGAATTCTTGTCTCTGGGACGGATGGGACCTACAAAAGGAATGATATCTCCTAGGCTTTTCTTCTGGGAAACCTTTTTTGTTGTCGGAAGCCCTTTCTAGTATTTCATCTAACACGGGTCAGAACACCTGTAACCCTGTAAACGGAATGGAGCATAGCTTGCTTTTCAAATGATTATCCCCCTATCAGGTTTTAAACCAGATGGCCCGCCTAGCTGAGTTAGAAAGGGCATTGCTTCTGGCTGCAAATCTTACCAATTCTGCCGAAGCATCCACCGTAAACCCTGTTACTGTTTTTAGCAAGGGAAGGAACTCTAATACAATTTCCCTGGGAGTATTGGATTTTAATTGAGCTGTTAATTCATCAGTCCACAAACACATGGACCTAGCTACAGTGGTGGCTGCTGTGTTAGCCCTAATGATGGCAGCTGATGCCTCCCAGGCTCTTCTTAGTAACCCCTCTGCCTTTCTATCCATAGCATCCTGGAAACATGAAGAATCTTCAAAGGGGATTGAGGTCTTCCTTGCCACTCTGGCAATAAGAATATACATTTTTGGGATTTCTTCCCAAACCTTGATTTCCTCTGGATCAAAGAGGAGACGGGCTTTGAAGTCTCTGGGAATGACAAGCCTCTTTTCTGCATATTCCCATTCCTCCATGATCATGACCTTGATATGTTTGTTGACTGGGAACACTCTGTTCCTCTGAGTTCTCAATCCTCCAAATATCTTGTCTTTATTGAGTCAGCTGGCTGAGTCTCCTCAATTTTTATGGTACGCGGTACTGCACGTAAAAGATCATCAGTGTAAACTCTTCACCTTCCAGATCCTGGTCAGAGTAATAAGAACATTCTTCCTCTTCTGATGATTCCTCCATTTCCCATCTAACTATTTTACCTTGGCACATGCCCTGAACTGTTTGAGGGGGAGCAAGACTGGAGACCATGCTTTGTACTTCCTCCCTGATGATAGATCTCATATCAGCCATAAACAAGGTTTGTTCTTCTTTTAGGATTTTCATGATGCTCTCGGCACATAACTGCTTCTTATGTGCCTGTGGTAGTTTGGTGTTACATGTCACACATCTTATGGCTTTCTTCCTGGAGGAAGAACCAGACCCTATATGGGCTCCTTTGTCCTAAATTTAAACCAGACAGGAGATTTTGAATCTAAAAGGATACAGAGCTTTTATCAGGAAAGTTATTACAGCCAGTAAGGTTATACACTTACAATGCCCAGGGATTGTTCGGACGGTGTCTCTGAACATGTAGGATTAACATTGGGGGACATCGTGGGACATATACCAGGATGAGGGATATATATACCCATCCTTGTATATACAGTGCTGGCCAAAAGTATTGGCACCCCTGCAATTCTGTCAGATAATGCTCAGTTTCTTCCTGAAAATGATTGCAATCACAAATTCTTTGGTCTTATTCTCTTCATTTAATTTGCTTGCAAGGAAAAAACACAAAAGAGAATGAAGCAAAAATCAAATCATTGATCATTTCGCACAAAACTCCAAAAAAGGGCCGGACAAAAGTATTGGCACCCTCAGCCTAATACTTGGTTGCACAACCTTTAGCCAAAATAACTGCAAACAACCGCTTCCGGTAACCATCAATGAGTTTCTTACAATGCTCTGCTGGAATTGTAGACCATTCTTCTTTGGCAAACTGCTCCAGGTCCCTGATATTTGAAGGGTGCCTTCTCCAAACTGCCATTTGAGATCTCTCCACAGGTGTTCTATGGCAGTGGTCCCCAACCTTTTTTGCACCAGGGACCGGCTTGAAGCAAGATCATTTTTCCATGGCCCAGCAAGGAGGGGGTGGGGTGGGCGGGGCTTTGGTCATATGGGGGCGGGGTAATGGAGGGATTTGGAGTTTAGTGCATACTTATCATATAGTGTAGACCAGGTCCCCGCCAGGAGCTATGCCAGGAGCCCCACATAATGTGCTGTGCCAGGAGCCGCATCACTGAGGCCCCATCACGCCCTGCAGCAGGACAGGGCAGCTGTCCTGACAGCTGCTGTTCAGCTGCATTTACTTCATCCCAGGGGCGGACACAGACTGTAGTGGGCCCCTGTGCAAGAAATTTTTTGGGGCCCCCCCCGCCCTTCATAAGGCAACAAAGTTCTGTAAACATAACCCCCCCATGTGCAGCTCACCCCCGTGCATCTCTCATCCCCCTCCGTGCATCTCTCATCCCCCTCCGTGCATCTCTCATCCACCCCCCGTGCATCTCTCATCCCCTCCGTGCATCTCTCATCCCCTCCGTGCATCTCTCATCCCCCCCGTGCATCTCTCACCCCCCCGTGCATCTCTCACCCCCCCGTGCATCTCTCATCCACCCCCCGTGCATCTCTCATCCCCCCCGTGCATCTCTCACCCCCCACGTGCATCTCTCATCCACCCCCCGTGCATCTCTCATCCCCCCCGTGCATCTCTCACCCCCCCGTGCATCTCTCTCCCCCCCGTGCATCTCTCATCTCTCCCCTCCCTCCCATGTGCATCTCTCATCTCTCCCCTCCCCCCATGTGCATCTCTCATCTCTCCCCTCCCTCCCATGTGCATCTCTCATCTCTCCCCTCCCCCCCATGTGGATCTCTCATCTCTCCCCTCCCCCATGTGCATCTCTCATCTCTCCCCTCCCCCCCATGTGGATCTCTCATCTCTCCCCTCCCCCATGTGCATCTCTCATCTCTCCCCTCCCCCCCATGTGGATCTCTCATCTCTCCCCTCCCCCATGTGCATCTCTCATCTCTCCCCTCCCCCCATGTGCATCTCCCATTCCCCCCACTCCTAGTTAATTGTATTTAAAAAAAAATAAAACTTGTTATACTTACCCCCATGCGATCCCTGCAGAATCCTGGCGCTCGTCCAAATCGCTGACACCAGGTTCTCCTGACTTCCGGCCATGTGACGGCGCCGTCACATGACCGGAAGTCAGGGGAATCATGAAGGTGCTGCCGCAGCAGCACAGCGCTAAGATGTCCCGGACCCGGCGCTTAGCATGCGGCCGGGGGCCCCATGAGGAGAGAGACGCACAAGAGGGGGGCTCCGAGGGGGCTCCTACCGGCCGGGCCCCATACTGGAGTCAGGGCAGTCATGCCCTGATGGCGGCCCTGCTGGAGGCTGGAGGGGCCCCCTCTCCCCGCGGACCGGCTGAAAAACCCCAACGGCCCGGTCCTGGTCCGCGGACCGGCGGTTGGGGACCTCTGTTCTATGGGATTTAGGTCTGGACTCATTGCTGGCCACCTTAGAAGTCTCCAGTGCTTTCTCTAAAACCATTTTATAGTGCTTTTGGAAGTGTGTTTTCGGTCATTGTCCTGCTGGAAGACCCATGACCTCTGAGGGAGACCCAGCTTTCTCACACTGGGCCCTACATTATGCTGCAAAATTTGTTGGTAGTCTTCAGACTTCATAATGCCATGCACATGGTCAAGCAGTCCAGTGCCAGAGGCAGCAAAGCAACCCCAAAACATCAGGGAACCTCCGCCATGTTTGACTGTAGGGACCGTGTTCTTTTCTTTGAATGCCTCTTTTTTTTCCCTGTACACTCTATGTTGATGCTTTTTCCCAAAAAGCTCTACTTTTGTTTCATCTGACCAGAGAAAATTCTTCCAAAACGTTTTAGACTTTCTCAGGTAAGTTTTGGCAAACTCCAGCCTGGCTTTTTTAGGTCTCGGGGTAAGAAGTGGGGTCTTCTTGGGTATCCTAACATACAGTCCCTTTTCATTCAGACGTCGACGGATAGTACGGGTTGACACTGTTGTACCCTCGGACTGCAGGGCAGCTTGAACTTGTTTGGATGTTAGTCGAGGTTCTTTATCCACCATCCGCACAATCTTGCGTTGAAATCTCTCGTCAATTTTTCTTTTCCGTCCACATCTAGGGAGGTTAGCCACAGTGCCATGGGCTTTAAACTTCTTGATGACACTGCGCACGGAAGACACAGGAACATTCAGGTCTTTGGAGATGGACTTGTAGCCTTGAGATTGCTCATGCTTCCTCACAATTTGGTTTCTCAAGTCCTCAGACAGTTCTTTGGTCTTCTTTCTTTTCTCCATGCTCAATGTGGTACACACAAGGACACAGGACAGAGGTTGAGTCAACTTTAATCCATGTTAACTGGCTGCAAGTGTGATTTAGTTATTGTCAAAAACCTGTTAGGTGCCACAGGCAAGTTACAGGTGCTGTTAATTACACGAATTAGAGAAGCATCACATGATTTTTCAAACAGTGCCAATACTTTTGTCCACCCCCTTTTTTAGATTTGGTGTGGAATTATATCCAATTTGGCTTTAGGACAATTCTTTTTGTGTTTTTTCATTGAAGACAAATTAAATGAAGATAATAATACCAAAGAATTTGTGATTGCAATCATTTTCAGGAAGAAACTGAGTATTATCTGACAGAATTGCAGGGGTGCCAATACTTTTGGCCAGCACTGTATATCCCACACCCTGGTACATGTCCCCCTATCTGCGGCTGTTCTTTAATGTATAGAAGAAAATAAACCATTGTACTCACCAGGGGACTACATATAAGTCATGGGGCTCCATAGAAGTACAATGCACCCCCATAGTCATCCATATAGTATAATGCATCCCATAGTCCTCCATATAATATCACAGAATAAGGGACATATAGCACAATTGGCGATATATATACCAGGATGGGGCCAGGATGAGGGTCATATATATCAGGATGTAAGGCGCATATAAATAATTTATTCAGGATGGGGGGCCCGGTCCAAATCTTTCACCGGGGCCCATCAGGCTCTAGTTACGCCACTGCCTCCGATTCCTCTGAGCTTACCAGGTAATCTTTCGTGCTGCTGCACTTCCTCTCCTGCATCTATCCTACTAGGGACAAGAAAAACACTGGGGGTGAGGTGGAGGGGAAGGGGGGGGGGGGTTAACCTCTCGTGTGTTTCCTGTCCCTAGGGGAAGAGAAGGACTACCTCCTGGTGTGCTGTCATGAGGGACTTCTTGGAAAAGGAGACTGTTTCTTGTTTCTAGAGGAGAGTTCCTTTGCTAAGTGACAAGGTGAAATTCAAGGTACAGTGGGCTGATAGCAGAAGTGAGTACATAATGTTCTGGGCTGTATGAGGCCTTACAGTATTCCTTGCGGACATTCCCGCAACATCCGAAACCTACAGCTGGAATGCGTAATTATTATGTCTCTACATTGTGCCTGCTGCGCCAAGATGTTCAGGGCTTCAGACTACACGCAGCAGAGACCAGAATAGCGGGGAGAAGTTATTGTTTTTTTTATCAATGAGCATTTTGTGTGAGTCGTCATATAGTTTAGAGTACTATTTGGAGGGGCATCATAACACTTGGAGGTCTATTTGGGGGCTCATCATACCATTGGAAGGGCTATTTGGGGGGGCATCATACCATTTGGAGTGCTATTTTGGGGGCCATCATACTATTTGGAGGACTATTATAGTATTTGGAGGGCTATATAGGGGGGCGTTATACTATTTGGTGGACTATGTGGGGGGCTGTTAAACTGTTTGCAGAGCTATATAGGGGCCATTATATTGTTTGCATGGTTATGAAAGGTCCAATTATACTGTTTGGAAGCTGTGTGATGGCCATTATATTGTTTGAAGGTCTGTGTGGTGGCCATTATACTTTTTGTAGGGCTATGTGGAGGACCATTATACTGTTTGCATGGCTATGTGGGGGGCTATTATACTGTTTGGAGAGCTAGTGGGGGTCATTATACTGTTTGGAGGGCTAGTGGGGGCCATTATACTGTATGTGGGCCATTATACAGTGTGGAGGCATGTCTGGGGCCCATTATATTGTGTGGGATGGGTTATGTGTGGGGGCATTGTACTGTGTGGAGGGTTGTGTGGGGGCCATTTGTACTGTTTGGAAGGCTATGTTGGGGTCATTATACTGATTGAAGTGCTAATGGGGGCTATTATACTATGTGTGGGCCATTATACAGTGTGGAGGGTTGTGTGGGGCCATCATACTGTGTATGAAGGGCCACTGTACTATTTGAAGGGCCATTATATTGTATGGAGGGCCAGTATACTGTATGGAAAGCCATCACACAGTGTTTAGGGATGTGTCTGGTCATCATACTTAATTAGGGGCACTGTGTGGGGTATCTTACTGTGTTTGGGGGCATTTCTGTTTGGGCCATGAGAGGGGTATCTTCGTACATGGGAACACTAAGGGGCTTCAATAGAGATATGCTATTCTGTGATCTCGCTGCATATTATTTTTTTTTGGGGGGGGGGGACGACAATTAGGACTTTGCCTATTGGACCCCATGATTTGGTTTTGTGAAATTAAATATTTACCTCACAGTATAACCTATTGAAATATAAACCAAAATTCTGCTCCTTTTAAAGAAATATGCAAATATTTATATTTTTCAGTTAGTCTTGAATCGTCCTGACCCTATATCTAATTGTTTATGGAAACGATCATAAATGATTTTATTCTATTAGTAAAATTAACATGTGACAACTAGTATCATCAGGTTATGCCATTTATTATGCCAAATTTTTATAATCTGCAGTGTAATATTTTATGTTTGTTGTAGGAATGCAGGAAATGAATAATTTATAGTAAATGTTTGCTTCCTTCTCTGAATTACAGATCATATCAGTTGCTTTCTAGGAAGCAGAGCAGCATGTAACTATCTGTCAAGTGTTTTTTATACAAAGCTTCAGTTGTTTCTTACAATATGTACTCACGAAAATTGTGGCACTTAAAATAATTTAGGAATGTAAATGCAATATATGGCTGCTGCTTTTGACTTTATCACTTTTTCACGTTTTTAAGAAACAATAGTTTGGTGGAAATATGGAGAAAAACAAATGAGCCTATTTGGCTATGCTCTCACTTGGCATTTTTGCTGTTTTTTTTCTGCCGAAAAGAAGCTGTTTTACAGTACCAGCAGTAGCTATGAGATTTCCGAAATCTTATGCATGCATTGCTTTTTTCCTTTTTTTTTCCTGATTGCACGCATTGCTTTTTTCCTTTTTTTTTCCTGATTAAATTTGAGCATTGCAGCATTTTTGAAACCCTGCAGCATGTCAATTCTTTCAGCATTTTTTCAGTGTTTTTCACCCATAAATCAATGAGTAAGTGCAAAAATGCTGTATAACATTTGGGTGCTGCATTTTCCGATGTTTTTGCGGCGAATAAAACTAATTTTATTAACCCCTTTATTAATCTCTGACAGCGGCATTTAACAGCGCCGCGCCGGAAGTGCGTCACTTACCCAGCCCATCGGTGACCTCGTCACGTGATCGTGGGTCACTTATGGGTGTGCATGACAACCCTGGGTCTGCAGCAGGCCCCAGTGGTTGTCATGCAAAGATCGCTATGAGCTCCACCTAGTGGTCGGCGCTCATAGCAGAAGAGCACTTCTGCTACATAGAGGTGATCTGTTCATCACCTCTATGTAGCAGAGGCGATCAGACAATTGCTGCTTCCAGGCTCCTATGGAGACCATTGAAAAATGCAAAAAGTGTAAAAAAAAATGTTTTTAAAAAAATATAAAAGTTTAAATCACCCCCCTTTTGCCCCATTCAAAATAAAATAATACAAAATAAACCCCACATATACATATTTGGAATCGGCCGATCTAGCAATATGAAAAAAGAATTAATCCGATCGGTAAATGGCATAACGATAAAAAAATTCCAAACGCCAGAATTATGTTTTTTTTGGTCGACACAACATTGCAATAAAATGCAATAACGGGGGATCAAAACATCGTATCTACCCCAAAATAGTATCAATAAAAACATCAGCCAGGTGCGCAAAATATAAGCCCTCACCCGGCCCCAGATTCCAAAAAAATGGAGACGCTACGGGTCTCGGAAAATGGCGCCATTTTTTTTTTGTTATAGCAAACTTTGGATTTTTTTTTACCACTTAAATAAAAAAGAACCTATACATGTTTGGTGTCTACAAACTCGTAATGACCTTGAGAATAATAATGGCAGGTCAGTTTTAGCATCAGGTGAACGTGGAAAGAAAAAAAAACAAAAAACAACTGTGGAATTGCATTTTTTATTGCAATTTCACCGCACTTGGAATTTTTTTCCCATTTTCCAGTACACGATATGGTAAAACTAGTAATGGGGTTTAAAAGTACAACTCGTCCCGCAAAAAATAAGCCCTCACATGGAAAATAAAAACGCTATGGCTCTGGGAACAAGGGAAGCAAAAAACAAAAATGCAAAAACGGAAAATCCCAAGGTCGTAAAGGGGTTAACTTGTACTGTAGTGAAATCACAAACGTAATCCACCTGAAAAAGGCAGCAAAAAAACACAGTTATTTCCTGAATTTCATACCCAGTGTTTTTACTGCCAAACTGAGGGTTTCGGCTACACAAAAAAATGCTATAAAAATGCCGTAAAAATGCCAAATGTGAACATAACCTTAGATCTGCTGTATCACAGATGAAAACAAAAAAACAAAAAAAGAATCTAGATGCACAATCAAAATATTAATATGGGGGTGCTACATCAGTAATCAATGTGGATGACCATGAAAAAAAGAGCAAAAGAGCTAACTATTAATGATGTGCACACCTCATGTAATATATCACATTTTATTATATGAAATGCCACATTAATAATAATTAAAAGACAATAATGTGTCTATACATAGCTCCCGCCATACATGGTGTAGTGCTAATGAAGTGTTCATAATATGGGGTCCAAATGCAACATTCAAGAAGGGATACAGGTGGACCCACGCGTATCGCAAAGCTGAAAAGGCAGGTGTGAGCAAGGCGACCTACAAACCTGGATCAGTTACACCAGTTTTGCAGGAGGAATTGGCCCAAATTCCGACCAACTATTGTGAGAAGCTTGTGGAAGGATATCCCAAACATTTGACCCAAGTCATTCAGTTTAATGGCAATGGTACCAAATATTAATGAAATGTATGTAAACTTTTGACTTTGCGGTAAGTAATAAAAGTGCCTTAAAACATTCTCTCTCTCTCTCTCTCTCTCTCTCTCTCTCTCATTATTCTGGCATTTAGCAAATATTAAAAACAATGGTAATCCTAATTGACCTAAAATGGGAAGGGTTTATTCTGATTTCATGTCAGATATTAAGAAAAACATGCATATGTGTCTTTTTATGTAGTGTATGTAAACTTCTGGTTTCAACTGTAATATATATACAGTACAGACCAAAAGTTTGGACACACCTTCTCATTTAAAGATTTTTCTGTATTTTCATGACTATGAAAATTGTACATTCACACTGAAGGCATCAAAACTATGAATAAACACATGTGGAATTATATACTTAACAAAAAAGTGTGAAACAACTGAAAATATGTCTTATATTCTAGGTTCTTCAAAGTAGCCACTTTTTGCTTTGATGACTGCTTTGCACGCTCTTGGCATTCTCTTGATGAGCTTCAAGAGGTAGTCACCGGAAATGGTCTTCCAACAATCTTGAAGGAGTTCCCAGAGATGCTTAGCACTTGTTGGCCCTTTTGCCTTCACTCTGCAGTCCAGCTCACCCCAAACCATCTAGATTGGGTTCACGTCTGGTGACTGTGGAGGCCAGGTCATCAGTCGTAGCACCCCATCACTCTCCTTCTTGGTCAAATAGCCCTTACACAGCCTGGAGGTGTGTTTGGGGTCATTGTCATGTTGAAAAATAAATGATGGTCCAACTAAACGCAAACCAGATCGAATAGCATGCCGCTGCAAGATGCTGTGGTAGCCCTGCTGGTTCTGTATGCCTTCAATTTTGAATAAATCCCCAACAGTGTCACCAGCAAAGCACCCCCACACCATCACACCTCCTCCTCCATGCTTCACGGCGGGAACCAGGCATGTAGAGTCCATCCGTTCACCTTTTCTGCATCGCACAAAGACACGGTGGTTGGAACCAAAGATATCAAATTTGGACTCATCAGACCAAAGCACAGATTTCCACTGGTCTAATGTCCATTCCTTTTGTTCTTTAGCCCAAACAAGTCTCTTCTGCTTGTTGCCTGTCCTTAGCAGTGGTTTCCTAGCAGCTATTTTACCATGAAGGCCTGCTGCACAAAGTCTCCTCTTAACAGTTTTTGAAGAGATGTGTCTGCTGCTAGAACTCTGTGTGGCATTGACCTGGTCTCTAATCTGAGCTGCTGTTAACCTGCGATTTCTGAGGCTGGTGACTCAGATAAACTTATCCTCAGAAGCAGAGGTGACTCTTGGTCTTCCTTTCCTGGGGCGGTCCTCATGTGAGCCAGTTTCTTTGCAGCGTTTGATGGTTTTTGCAACTGCACTTGGGGACACTTTCAAAGTTTTCCCAATTTTTCGCACTGACTGACCTTCATTTCTTAAAGTAATGATGGCTACTCGTTTTTCTTTACTTAGCTGCTTTTTTCTTGCCATAATACAAATTCTAACAGTCTATTCAGTAGGACTATCAACTGTGTATCCACCAGACTTCTGCACAACGCAACTGATGGTCCCAACCTCATTTATAAGGCAAGAAATCCCACTTATTAAACCTGACAGGGCACACCTGTGAAGTGAAAACCATTTCTGGTGACTACCTCTTGAAGCTCATCAAGCGAATGCCAAGAGTGTGCAAAGCAGTCATCAAAGCAAAAGATGGCTACTTTGAAGAACCTAGAATATAAGACATATTTTCAGTTGTTTCACACTTTTTTGTTAAGTATATAATTCCACATGTGTTAATTCACAGTTTTGATGCCTTCAGTGTGAATGTACAATTTTCATAGTCATGAAAATACAGAAAAATCTTTAAATGAGAAGGTGTGTCCAAACTTTTGGTCTGTACTGTATATATATACACACTGCTCAAAAACATAAAGAGAACACTTAAACAACACAATGTAACTCCATGTCAATCACACTTCTGTGAAATCAACCTGTCCAGTTACGAAGCAACACTGATTGTGACTCAATTGCTCCTGTGTTGTGCAAATGGATCAGACAACCAGCAGAAATGATAGGCAGTTAGCAAGACAACACCTATAAAGGAGTGGTTCTGAAGGTGGTGACCACAGACAATTTCTCTGTTCTCATCCTTTTTGGCTGTTGTTTTGGTCACTTTTGCATTTTGTCATTGCTCTCACCCCTAGAGGTACAGTAGCATGAGGCGGTGTCTACAGTACAACCCACAGAAGTTGCTCAGGTAGTGCAGCTCATCCAGGATGACACTTCCAGCATGATTGGTTTCGCAATGGGTAAGTAATGATGTGGAGAGGAATTTCTTTGGAGCATTGTACAGCCCTCCATGTGCTAGCCAGAGGTACCCTGACTGCCGTTAGGTACCGAGATGAGCTCCTCAGACCCATTGTGAGATCATATGCAGGTGCAGTGGGCCCTGGGTTCCTTCTGATGCATGACAATGCTAGGCCTCACGTGGCTGATGTGTGTCAGCAGTTCCTGCATGATGAATGCATTGATGCTTTAGACTGGCCAGCTCATTTCCCAGACCTGAATCCAATCAAGCTTCCCACTGGCACTAAAAGGGTTAAACAGAATGTTCCAGACAGTTAGAAATCTCTGGGCTGCAGTAAGGTCCAGTTAAGGGGTTAGCTGTGATAATCCAGCCCAGTAGAGTAAAAGGGAACCCATTGCTATGGTTAGGCACAGAATGTGAACAAGGCTTTGTTTCTAATATGTTTCCTTGTGGGCTGTAGTATTGGTAACCAGCCACAAGATGCCACTGTCCCGGTTGCAAACATTTAGGACAGTGAAGGGGTTATTTGTGTGTGATGACAGCCCATAGAGGGTGAGCTCATTAGGAAAATCTCGGCTTAGTTTCCAGAAGCAGGAAGTGACGAGTCAGTGTTGTGTAGTACCTAGGACAGGCCAGACAGGCTTCGTATGACTGGCTGCAAAGGCAGACATGGGCCCCGAACCCCAGACAGTAGGATAACCAGAGTAAAGATTCCCTCCACAAGTGTCCCCTTAGCCATCCGAAGAAGCTCAAGAGAGCCATTGAGGACCCGGGGGCACATTTTGTCTGCAGGCTGCAGAAGAAGCTAGGACTCAAGGCTAGGACGTGGGGAGAACTGGGATCCAGATATACTGTCACTGGTGAGGGAGATCCTCTAGGGCTATAGAATAAGGCAACAGAGAAGTTTCACTTAAAGAGGGAACCAGGGCTAAAGTTGTATCAAGTACTTGTGGGAAAGATGACAACCCATTGTGCCTTATCCATTATATCTGCCTCTAAATATTGTACATATTCCTCTTCCCCAAGTAAAGTCCCAGTTATGGTTATGAACCTCGTGTCTTCTGAATTTATGCCCTGGTTCCAGAAGAGAAATGCTTGGAGTCAGATGCGACCGGCTGGTCTAAATTAAGTGGAAAGCACCACATACACTGCAGCACATCAAAGAGAGGACACACATTGTCTGTAGGGTGCCAGAGAGCAGGGGCCACAGCTCGCCCACGACTACCTAGCTGGGGCACCTTACACATCAACTAATGCCACATTGCACCACAAACTGTCCAGGAGCTGACTGATGCTTCAATCCAGGTCTGGGGGGAGATCCCTCAGGAGAACATCCACCACCTCATCAGAAGCATTCCCAGTTGTTGTAGGGAGGTCATACAGGCACGTTGAGGCCACACACACTACTGTACTGAGCATCATTTCCTTGTCTTGAGGCATTTCCACTGATGTTGGATCAGCCTGTAATTTGATTTTCCACTTTGATTTTGAGTATCATTCCAAATCCAGACCTCCATGGGATATTAATTTTGATTTACATTGATCATTTTTATGTTTTATTGTTCTCAACGCATTCCACAATGTAATGAATAAAGATTTGCAACTGGAATATTTCATTCAGTGATATCTAAGATATGGTATTTTAGTGTTCCCGCTATTTTTTTGAGCAGTATATATATATATATATATATATATATATATATATATATATATATATATATATGAAAAATAAACAAAATAACAAAAGTAAATAGAGAGCCTCCAAATAAGTTATTGCATGAGCAAAAACATGACCCGGAACATAATGATCATAAACTGGTTTTTTTTTGTTTGTTTTTTTCCACTGGACCAGTGCATCCATAGCTATCTGTCCGCTATCATTGACACTACTGAAAAGTACAGTGGATAGACTATTTTTTCATCTTTACCACGGTGCTTGACACAATTTACATATATCAGTCTCTACCTTTTTCTGGTTTGATAATACACTGCTCAAAAAAATAAAGGGAACACTTAAACAACAGAATATAACTCCAAGTAAATCAAACTTCTGTTAAATCAAACTATCCACTTAGGAAGCAACACTGATTGACAATCAATTTCACATGCTGTTGTGCAAATGGAATAGACAATAGATGGAAATTATTGGCAATTATCAAGACACATTCAATAAAGGAGTGGGGACCACAGACCACATCTCAGTACCAATGCTTTCTGACTGATGTTTTGGTCACTTTTGAATGTTTGTTGTGCTTTCACACTCGTGATAGCATGAGACAGACTCTACAACCCACAGAAGCTGCTCAGGTAGTGCAGCTCATCCAGGATGGCACATCAATGCGAGCTGTGGCAAGAAGGTTTGCTGTGTCTGTCAGTGTAGTGTCCAGAGGCTGGAGGCACTAACAGGAGACAGGCCAGTACACCAGGAGACGTGGAGGGGGCCGTAGAAGGGCAACAACCCAGCAGTAGGACCTCCACCTCTGCCTTTGTTCAAGGAGGAACAGGAGGAGCACTGCCAGAGCCCTGCAAAATGACCTCCAGCAGGCCACAAATGTGCATGTCTCTGCACAAATGGTTAGAAACCGACTCCATGAGGGTGGTATGAGGGCCCGACGTCCATAGATGGGGGTTGTGCTCACAGCCCAATACCGTGCAGGACGCTTGGTATTTGCCAGAGAACACCAGGATTGGCAAAGTCGCCACTGGCGCCCTGTGCTCTTCACAGATGAAAGCAGGTTCACACTGAGCACATGTGACAGACGTGACAGAGTCTGGAGACGCCATGTGTAACATCCCTGGCGGCGTGCTTGCATAGTGCACCACCTCCCACTATGCAAGACCGCAATCTTACCTGTCAGTCCAGCCTGCAAATCTTGCTCCAGTTCATGCTGTGTGCATGTCTCTTGACTGACTGCTTAGGGCGGCGGCCAGGTTACTTCGTGATTCTTATAGCTGCTGTGGGCGCACCCCTAATGCGTCTCCAGCCTATTGCTGTGAGTCTCTGGATATTTAAACCCCCTCCACCCAGTAGGAGGGGAATGAGCAACACTAACATTCAGTGTGCTCCTTGACTCTGAAGTTGCCAGGTCCAGCTCTGCTTCTTGTCCGTTTCCGCCATCTCTGGGGGCTGCATACCCAGACCTGTTCTCTGTAACTTCTTGTGTTTCCGCCATCTCTGGGGGCTGCATACCCAGACCTGTTATCTGTGACTTCTTGTCTGTTTCCGCCATCTCTGGGGGCTGTATGCCCAGGCTTGTTCTTGTATCTCTTTGCAGTAGCAGTTCCTGTCTGAACTGTATCCTAGCCTGTCACCTGTTTCTCTCTATGTCCGTACCTTCCCTTTTCCTGCAGTATCTGAACCTGCACCTAACTCCAACTCGTTGTCTCTGTACTTCTGTTTGTGAGTTTTGTGTCCACTAGCTACTTCATAGGAAGTACCTTGTGTGTATCTGGTTCTGCTTGTCCCTTTTCCCTTCCTCCGTATCTTCCTGTATTTTCCAGTCTGTTCCATGTGAACAGAGCCCTGTCCTCTCTGCCTTGTCCACCGCACCTGCTTTTTGGCTCCGCTCTGTCTTGCCCACCGCTCCGGCGGTTTCTCTCTGCTCTGACTTGCCCACCGCTCTGGCGGTTTCCCTCTGCTCTGCCTTACCCACCGCTCCGGCGGTTTCTCTCTGCTCTGCCTTACCCACCGCTCTGGCGGCTTCGCTCCGCTCTGTCTTGCCCACCGCTCCAGCGGTTTCTCTCTGCTCTGACTTGCCCACCGCTCCGGCGGTTTCTCTCTGCTCTGCCTTACCCACCGCTCTGGCGGTTTCTCTCTGCTCAGCCTTACCCACCGCTCCGACGGCTTCTCTCTGCTCTGACTTACCCACCACTCTGGCGGCTTCTCTCTGCTCTGCCTTGCCCACTGCTCCGGTGGTTCCGCTCTGCTCTGCCTTGTCCACCGCACCTGCGGTTTCTCTCTGCTCTGCCTTGTCCACCGCTCCGGCGGTTCCGCTCTGCTCTGCCTTGCCCACCGCACCTGCGGTTTTCGCTCCGCTCTGCTTGCTCACTGCACCAGCAGTTCCTCTCTGCTCTGCCTTGTCCTCCGCTCCGGCGGTTTCGCTTTACTCTGCTTGTCTACCGCATCTGCGGCTCTGTACCTGTCTCCCAGTCTGTACTGGACCCTATCCAGCCTGCGCTCCAACCTGCTAGTATCTCCCGGTCTGCACTCCAGCCGTGCTTGTCAGTATCCACCTGTCTGCATACCAGCCATACTTGCCAATACCCACCTGCCTGTATGCCAGTCTAACCTGCCTGTTCCTGCATTCCCCGGTGTGGGTCAACAACTGTGACCGGGGTCTGACCTGGAGTCGCACCTGGTCCCTCTGCTCAGTTCCTCCTTGGTCCACGGAGTCGACTAAGCCGCCGTGCGATCTTGGTCGGATCGGGTTGATACTTAGTTACGCCCCTCCAGGCACTCCTCAGTTCATGGTACAGTGGGATCACTAATCACGCTCACACCAGTCAGTCTGGGCGCGAGCGTAACACCATGGAGAGTGATCTGCTGCCTGCAACATCCTTCAGCATGACCGGTATGGCAGTGGGTCAGTAATGGTGTGGGGTGGCATTTCTTTGGAGGGCCGCACAGCCCTCCATGTGCTAGCCAGAGGTAGCCTGACAGCCATTAGGTACCGAGATGAGATCCTCAGACCCCTTGTGAGACCATATGCTGGTGCGGTTGGCCCTGGGTTCCTGCTAATGCAGGACAATGCCAGACCTCATGTGGCTGGAGTGTGTCAGCAGTTCCTGCAAGATGAAGGCATTGAAGCTATGGACTGGCCTGCCTGTTCCCCAGACCTGAATCCGATTGAGCATATCTAGGACATCATGTCTCACTCCATCCACCAACGTCACGTTGCACCACAGACTGTCCAGGAGTTGACGGATGCTTTAGTCCAGGTCTGGGAGGAGATCTCACAGGAGACCATACGTAACCTCATCAGGAGCATACCCAGGCATTGTAGGGAGGTCATACAGGCACGTGGAGGCCACACACAATACTGAGCCTCATTTTGACTTGTTTTAAGGACATTACATCAAAGTTGGATCAGCCTGTAGTGTGTTTTTCCACTTTAATTTTGGGGGTGACTCCAAATCCAGGCCTCCATTGGTTAATAAATTTGATTTCCATTGATGATTTTTGTGTGATTTTGTTGTCAGCACATTCAACTTTGTACAGAACAAAGTATTCAATGAGAATATTTCATTCATTCAGATCTAGGATGTGTTATTTGAGTGTTCCCTTTATTTTTTTGAGCACTGTATAATTTTTACCAAAATATTATCTTATTTCTTATCGTCATTGATATTTAGACTTTATTGATCTCTGATTTATAATACTATGAACACATCTGGTGCTATTACTATGCTCTACTTTGTCTGATAATATATTCGATAGTTATTCAAATTTGACTCTTATCTGAGCGTTTATTTGGTAATCTTCATTGGCGTATCCTGCATACTATAGGCTCTACAATGTTAACACAGTTATGTCTGGCCCTTTTCAATTCCATCTCTCCCTCTTTTCCATCTGACTAATCTCCTTCTTTGTATATTATTTATATTCTGCACTACAAACTGTTCCCTGATAATGGGCTCAGAATCTCTTGTAGGGGATTCCACTTAGACTATTCTAGACCATTGATTTAATTTAAATATGGTCGCTTCTTACTGTTCATCATATGAATATATTATGGCTATTAGAAGTTCTTGCCGTCATATGTTGAATATGCCAATTTGGCGCTTTCTGGAGAGGATCAACGTTTAACATTTAGTAGTTCATACCATTGGATATATACAATGAATATTGGTCCTATTCCTGGATGGGCGCTGTGATTTTGCATGTGGGTTACACCAACTTGTTCATAGTGACTCTGCTGATAGCTTCTATGAGTGTATTTCTCATCTCCTAGACAGGGACGTACATAGAAATCATGGGGCCCCATAGCAGAAGTTCTAATTGTCCCCCCTCAAAAAAAAAGCCTTTAATATTCGGTGGGCTGACAGAAGAGTATATCTCACAACTTTGCAGCCTTTACAAAGTAATTTTCCTCATATTGAAGCCACTAGATTGCCCTTTCATTGCCCCCATAAGGTAGGAAGCCAACTATAGTGTGCCCTGAAACACAGTATGATACCCCCTCAGTGAATTCTTACACAGTACTCTCCACACACACGGTATAATGACCCTACTATACCCGCTTCCCTGGCAAAGTATGGTGACCCCAACACAGTTTGATACCCCAACTGTGATTGGCACATATTATAATGGCCCCAACACCCCTCCATTCAGTATGATAGCCCCAATACTACTATCTACACTATATAATGGCCCACACTAGCACTCCACACAGTATAATGGCCCCCACACAGCCCTCTACACAGAATTATGGACCCCACAAAAATCTTCACACTGTATAATTGCTTGCATACAGTATAATAGCTCCCACATAGCCCTCCAAACAGTATAATGATCCCCACATAGCCCTCCAAACAGTATTATGGGCACCACATATTCCTCCATGCAGTATTATGGGCACCACATAGTCCTCCATACAGTATTATGAGCTCCACATAGTACTCCATACAGTATAATGGCCCCACATAGTCCTTCATACAGTATTATGGGTACCATATAGTCCTTTATACAGTATAATGGGACCCACATTGTCCTCCATGCAGTATAATTGGCCCCACATAGTCCTCCATACAGTATAATGGCCCCACATAGTCCTCCATACATTATTATGGGCACCACATAGTCCTCCATACAGTATTATGGGCACCACATAGTCCTCCATATAGTATTATGGGCACCACATAGTCTTCCATAGAGTATTATGGGCACCACATAGTCCTCCATACAGTATAATAGCCCATATAGTCCTCTGTACAGTATTATGTGCACCACATAGTCCTCAATACAGTATTATGGGTACCATATAGTCATTTATACAGTATAATGGGCCCCACATAGTCCCCCATACAGTACTATGGGTATCAAATAGTCCTTCATACAGTATTATGGGTGCCATATAGTCTTACATACAGTATTATCGGAATAAGAAGAAGTCGCTGGGGGGCTAGGTCGGGCGAGTAAGGGGGGTGCCTGTTGTCATCACAGGGGATGAATCTTGGTGTTACGCCTATGATCCTGAAGCAAAACAGTAGTCCAGCCAGTGGAAGACAGCTTCATCGCCCAGACCAAAAAAGGAAAGGGAATCGTTCACATTGAATTTGTTTCTCAGGGCACCACAGTGAACCAACATTACTATCTGCAAGTGCTGAAGCGATTACGTGAGGCAGTGAGATAAAAACGATCTGAATTGTGGCAATCAGGGGACTGGCTGCTTCAACACACCTGCCCACACAGTGTTGAAAACCAACCAGTTTTTGCTGAAAAACGGCATGACAACAGTTTTTCACCCCCCTTACTCACCCGACCTACCCTCCTGTGACTTGTTCTTATTCCCAAGAATGTAGAAAAACCTATAGGGAAAGCGTTTTCAGGACGTAGAAGAGGTTAAGAAAATATCGCTGGAGGCAGTTAACAGCATTAGTTCAGAAGAATATAAAAAATGTTTCGAACAGTGGAAAAAACGTTGGGACAAGGGCATATCATCTATTGGACGGATATTTTGAAGGGGAGTGATGTTTTAAAGATGTTATCTTGAATAAAAAAAATGTAAATAAGTAATTCTCGTTTTTTGGGGTACCACCTCGTACATCTGCACATGTGGTCATGCGTCATTGCACTTGCACTTTAGGGGTCTATTTATGTTAGGACCTTTTTTGTGCATCATATATTATATATTTTGATATTTACTGGGGTTATCACAACTCAATATATACTTTTATTTCTTTGTTCTTATTTCGTATTTTCTTAGGATCTTATCATTGTGGATATTTTTGGACGCATTTGTAGTCGGCTATTATATGGTTTTTTACATGTTTTTAATGTGGAATTTCATAAATAATAAAATTCAATATATTACATGAGGTGTGCACATTGTTATTGGTTAGCTCTTTTTCTCTTTTTTTCTGTTGGTTCACCAAAACATTAATCATCTAGTGGAAATACCAAGGCGGATAACAATCTATAGGATTTTCATCCCATATCAGTTCTAGTCTTTCAGCCCAATTATTTAGCATTTCTCTTCTTCTTTCTTCACTCACATACTCTGGTGAATATGATATTTGAGGAGTAAGGACTTCAAATCCACAGAAGTGCATTATGCCATGCTGTGGAAAGCAACAGTAAATATGTTTAGTACATTGATTTCATTTCTTAATTTACACCAATGCAGATAAAAAAAAGATATAGTGGGTATAGCATACGGATCCAGAGTATAAAGTTAACATGCTATTTATAATAAATTAGATCAATTAATTATGTAATACGAAAAAATATAATACCAATAAAACCTACAGCTCATTCACAAAATAAAATAATATGGTTACTGGAATGTGTAATAATTAGCATTCCTTTCTTTACCTTCAGAAAATAATGTTCCTCTTTCAATTTCATAGTACACGAGTCATGCAATTTGCTACTTTTATTAAATTGTTATATTATCTCTCATAACATATACTGGATATATTAGAAAGAATAGTCAGAAAGTGAAGCTGATTTGCACTGCTCAAAACAAGGGCAGCATGAAACAGACTCTGGCTCCATCAGTTAAGCCAGGCATGTTTTATTCTGATATGTGCAACGTTTCAGAGAAAGCATACATTTCCAAGCTGGCCTGGGATAATGCGGCTGGGGTGACTAGTCTAAGGGCCCGATTCATCAAGCTTTTACGCAAGCATTCTGGTGCAAAAATCCTTGAAAAGTCAGATCATTTTGATGCAACTCGAGACTGTATGTTGCAATTTTTGGTGTTCTTACAAAGTCATTTAGTGATTCTCCTGATGAAGAAAGTTGGACAAGCTATGAAACGCATTGAGAATAAACCACACTTTTCCTGAATACCTAGTATTTTTTGGATAAGTTCACCACTTGCCAGCAGCAGGGCATATTCCCTTATCCATTTCGCCTGATTTTGATGTTGGATCCTCCAACCAGGAGAGCAGCAGCAGTTGGAGTTACACATCAGGGCCTCTAAAGAGTTGTGCTTTCTTACAACTCAACCAGGAGAGCAGTTGCTGCACCACTAAAAAACTATTTTGTCTGGACAACACCCTATTTGCTCTTTCTTGTCCTTGTTTTTCTTAAGTTCTCTTGCTTTGTGTGTTTATAAGCAGAAAACTTTAATTCAAGGGGAGTGAAGAAGAGAGAAGCCAGTTGGGTGCAAATGTAGCGCCCCGAGGGTTCGGCCGCTACAGAGGTATTGCATCTCAACCAGATGTGCGATATCTCACTTCCAGGTAAGGATGGGGTGTGGATCAGGATCCTGACACCTGCATGCATTACACCACATTTCCGGGGGGCAGGGCGACCGATATGCTCCAAGTAGAGCACGACAGTCCCTGTCCCTGGCTGGAGTGGGGGGAGGGAACACCGAGGAAGGGGGGACCCTGTAGTGCATAGGAGGGAGAGGGCAGTTCCTGGGTGCACTTAGAAGGAGGTATAAAAGGTGGGCACCATCTGAGAGAGAGTGCAGTTCAGTCAGAGGAGAAGACAGGGTGCAGAGGCTCAGGCCGAGCTCTGCTCCGCTTGCAGGCCGGAGAGAGCGGCCGGAGCCTGGAGGAAGGAGAAGGAAGGAAGAGGAGCGGAGGAGGCTCCAGGAACAAGGAACGAAGGGACCCCAGGGTTGTGGACCAGCGAGTCGCCACTACACGCCCGAATCTACCTGCGTAGGGGGTCAGGCCAAAGGGGGAGACCGGTCCCCGAAACTTGTGGAGGTGGGGAACTACCCTCTGTTATGTTCTGCTACCAGAGCTAAGGAAAGAGAGGAGATCTGTCCCTACAATAGAACTCAGCTGAATCCCTACGATGTAACAGGGAACCTGATCCTGCGATCAGACCTGCTAAAGTCCTAAGCTAGTCTGTACGGAGACCTATAGATGTGGGGAAAGAATCCCTACAAGTACTAAGGACTGGGAGGAATATGGGACACCTCCTAACAGAAATAGTAGCAGACAGACGAACAAACAAAATATATAGAACATAGAGGTCCGTAGACCAAGCAAACTAACAGAGTTAGATACAGAGCACAGGCTAGCTAGAAAGTAGTTATACAATGAAGTCCAGCAAAGCCAGAAGGGCGGAGCAGGATTAAATAGGCCAACAAGGTCATGTGACCAGCAAAGGAAAAAAAACCTAAGAGCAAGGTTCTAACAGTACCCCCCCTTCTAAGAGGATCCTCCGGATCCCCTAGGACCAGGCTTATCAGGAAATCTCCTGTGAAACGCTCTGATAAGTCTGGACGCGGAAACATCATCCGACCTCACCCAAGAGTTATCCTCGGGTCCGAAACCTTTCCAGGCCACAAGATACTGCAAACTACCTCTATACCGTCTAGAGTTAAGGATGCGAGAAATTTCATATTCCCCGTCCTCCACCACCGGAGGAACAGAGGCAGAGGCGTCACAATCCGATACAACAGCTTTTTTCAACAGAGAGACATGAAATACCGGATTAATTCTCCAGGAGGTAGGAACCTCCAACCTAACAGCAGATTGGTTGACAACCTGAAGCACCTTAAAGGGCCCTACAAACTTGGGACCCAATTTCTTAGAAGGAATCCTCAACCGCAGATTCCTAGAGGACAACCAAACCATGTCACCAACAGCGAACAAAACCTCCTGTCGTTTCCTATCAAAGTAGTCTTTAGATTTTCTGTTGGCCTCCTGAAGATTACCACGCACATCCGTCCAAACTCTCTCCAAATCACCGGAAAAATTCTCCTCCTCAGGCACGGCAGATCCCAACTTGGAGAACGACCCAAACGACGGATGTCTCCCAGAACAACAAAAAAAAGGCGAACAACCAGCAGAAGAAGATGTATGATTGTTCAGAGCAAATTCAGCAAGTGGCAGAAACTCAGACCACCCCTCTTGATTGTCTGCCACAAAACAACGCAAGAACTGCTCAACATCCTGGTTTTTCCTTTCTGTCTGGCCATTAGATTCAGGATGATATCGGGACGAGAACGACAAATGAACTCCCAACCTGTCACAAAAGGCACGCCAAAAACGAGCCAC
The DNA here is from genome assembly GCF_046119375.1 of Phyllobates terribilis. NCBI lineage: Eukaryota > Metazoa > Chordata > Amphibia > Anura > Dendrobatidae > Phyllobates > Phyllobates terribilis. The sequence continues at coordinate 473,893,709 of NW_027362764.1, read as the reverse complement.
GAACTGAGGACCCCTATCAGAAACAATGTCAGTAGGAACGCCATGAAGTCTGACAATTTCCTTGACAAAGGCCTTAGCGAGAGTTTTAGCGCAGGGCAGTTTGATGAAGGGAACCAAGTGACACATCTTGCTAAAACGGTCCACGACCACCCAGATGACAGTAAAACCCTCAGAGGGGGGAAGGTCAGTTATAAAGTCCATAGCCAAATGTGTCCAAGGAGCACTGGGAACCTCCAAAGGACAAAGCAACCCCGCAGCAGGAGTATGTGAGGACTTAGATCTAGCACATATAGTACATTGACGCACCCACTTAATGACTTCCTTCTGCCATCCAGGCCACCAAAAACTGCGACCCACCAGTCTCTTGGTCTCAGAGATTCCGGGATGACCTGCCAACCGAGATTCGTGACACTCAACAAACAAATCTCTCCTAAAGGTCCCAGGCACAAACAACCTCCCATGAGGAGTGTTAGATGGGGCTTTCTCCTGTGCTTTAAGAATCTCATCTTCCAAAACGGAGTCCAAAGCAGCTATCACAACACCTTCTTGTAAAATGTTCTCCTCTTTCTCAGCACCGACTATGGGAGAAAAACTGCGAGACAAGGCATCCGCCTTAACATTCTTAGTACCAGGGATGTAAGTAACGGAGAAATTAAACCGCGAGAAAAACAGTGCCCACCTAGCCTGACGGGCATTCAGGCGCTTGGCAGCATCAAGATATATCAGATTTTTATGATCCGTAAGAACCTGAACGGGAAATTCCGCACCTTCCAAGAAGTGGCGCCAGTGTTCAAATGCGAGTTTAATAGCCAATAATTCCCAATTACCAATATCGTAATTCAGTTCAGTCTCCGAAAATTTTTTTGAAAAAAAGGCACAGGGATGTAATCCATCCCCGTTATCCTGAGACAATACTGCACCAACCCCCACAGAGGAAGCATCAACCTCAACCAAAAACGGCTTAGTCACATCAGGCTGCATAAGGATGGGAGCAGAGGTGAACCTCTCCTTGAGATACACAAAAGCTTCAATGGCCTCAGAAGACCACTGAACCGCATCAGCACCTTTCCTGGTGAGATCGGTCAGAGGTTTGACAATACTAGAAAAATTTTTTATGAATTTTCTGTAATAATTGGCGAAACCTAAAAACCTCTGTATCGATTTCAAACCAATAGGCCTAGGCCATTCCTGTACAGCTTGAACTTTAACCGGGTCCATCTCAAAACCTTCGCTGGAGATAATGTAACCCAAAAAACTAATTCTCTGTACAGCGAACTCACATTTCTCCAGCTTAGCAAAAAGCGAATTGTCCATTAATAGCTGTAATACCTTACGTACGCTCCGCCAATGAGACTCCAGATCCGGCGAATAAATCAAAATGTCATCCAAATACACAACCACATTTTTGCCGATCAAAGGTCTAAGGATGTCATTAATAAGATTCTGAAAAAATGCAGGAGCATTAGTAAGACCAAAAGGCATAACGAGATTCTCAAAATGACCCACAGGAGTGTTAAAAGCAGTCTTCCATTCGTCACCCTCCTTCATGCGCAACAGATTGTATGCCCCCTTAAGGTCAATTTTAGAGAACCACTTGGCCCCCATTAACTGGTTAAACAGATCAGGAATCAATGGCAGTGGGTAAGGATTGCGTACAGTAATTTTGTTAATCTCACGAAAATCCAGACAAGGACGTAAACCGCCGTCCTTTTTTTTTACAAAAAAAAATCCAACCGCCACAGGAGACTTAGAGGGCCTAATGTGACCGGCGGCCAAACTTGTCTGTATGTATTCCTCCAAAGCCTTCCTCTCAGGAATAGTAAGGTTAAATAAACGACTTTTAGGAAGAGTCGCTCCAGGGACAAATTCAATAGAACAATCATAGTCTCTATGGGGAGGCAAAACCTGCGATTCCTTCTCAGAAAAAGCTCTCCAAAAATCCTGAATAGGAACAGGCAATTCTCCCCTATCCAAAGCTGCAATACGCCCGTTACAACACTTGTCATAACATTTATGGCTCCAGGATTTAATTTCACTGGTAGACCAATCCAGTACAGGATTGTGAATTTTAACCAGGGCAATCCCAATATTACTGGAGAAGGCAAGTTATTCAAAACTACCAAATCCAATTTCTCATGGTGAACACCATTAATAGTGAGAGGAAATTCACAGACCTTGAGAGTAATATTCTTCAAAGGAGAACCATCCACAGAAACCACAGCAATGGGGGATGATAAAGGTTCGGGTTTTAAATTGAGTCTTTCCAAGAATCCCCCATCAATAACATTCAGAGTAGACCCACAATCAACAAACACCCGAAATTCCATTAATTTTTCCTGAGCAATCGTGGAAGCAGCTAAAAATACACCCTTGGAATTTAAACAGGCAATACGGGCATGACTGACCATTTTTTTTTTTTCTTCATACGAAGCTCACAGCCTTTAATCAAATGACCAGATTTTCCGCAATAGAAACACAAGCCTTCAGAAAATCTACGATCTTTTTCTTGAGAGCGAGGTGCCACCGATCCAATCTCCATCGGTTCACCACTGTTAGTACACACATTCTCATAACCAGAAACTGACATAGCAGAGGATTTGCTCTCATTAACCCTTGCACGCAGTCTCCTATCCACCCGTATAGCTAATTGCATAGCCTGTTGCAAATCTTCAGGTGTAGGATAAGCAATTAGCAGGTCTTCAACCCTTTCATTGAGCCCAGCAAGAAATAGACTTTTCAGAGCAGAATCGTTCCACCCTGTTTGAGTAGACCAACGACGGAAATGAGTACAATATTTTTCCACATTACCTGATCCCTGTTTCAAACGTCTCAACTCAGTCTCAGCTGATGCGACACGGTCAGGATCATCATATAATAGTCCCAAAGCAGAAAAAAAACTATCCACTGATCTGAAGCATGTATCACTAGGTTGCAAAGAAAAGGCCCACTCCTGAGGCTCTTTGCGCAAAAGTGACATTATGAACCCTATGCGCTGGGATTCATCCCCAGAGGACTTGGGTCTCAAACGAAAATATAATAAGCAAGCATTTTTAAATGAAAAAAATTCTCAGTGTTCACCAAAAAATAAATCCGGCAAACATACCTTAGGCTCCAAGAAATGTGCTCCAGGACAGTTACTCACGTGCTGACGGAGCTCGGCCACTTCCAGAGAGAGTCCCTGCAGGTGTTTAGCCAAATCCTGAACCGACACCATGATGGAACAGAAAAATCTTTCCTTAGAGAATTTGCGGGCTGGACTTACTGTTATGTTCTGCTACCAGAGCTAAGGAAAGAGAGGAGATCTGTCCCTACGATAGAACTCAGCTGAATCCCTACGATGTAACAGGGAACCTGATCCTGTGATCAGACCTGCTAAAGTCCTAAGCTAGTCTGTACGGAGACCTATAGATGTGGGGAAAGAATCCCTACAAGTACTAAGGACTGGGAGGAATATGGGACACCTCCTAACAGAAATAGTAGCAGACAGACGAACAAACAAAATATATAGAACATAGAGGTCCGTAGACCAAGCAAACTAACAGAGTTAGATACAGAGCACAGGCTAGCTAGAAAGTAGTTATACAATGAAGTCCAGCAAAGCCAGAAGGGCGGAGCAGGATTAAATAGGCCAACAAGGTCATGTGACCAGCAAAGGAAAAAAAACCTAAGAGCAAGGTTCTAACACCCTCAGCTAGAAATCGAAGGCTGTGACATTTTATGTGGCGCAGCCCCTCGCTACACCCGCTAGGAAGGCACCACATAGGGTCAGGGAAACGGCACCAACGTTTTCCCGGAGAAGGCCCGAGGCAGCCGGACAGAAGCGAGGTCACTGGTGGGGTATGACAGGCCAGAGAAAGGACACACAAAGGGGGTCCTGTGAAACGCTCCAAAGTTATCTGGGAGTAGGCCGAGCCCCTCACCTGGTGAGCACAGTGCGACGTGGGACGTTATGACCAGCTGGAGTAACGTAGATAAAGAACTGTGAGTAAAAACCCTGGACTGCATTACAGGACTCTGTGTCGTTACTGCTGCTCCCGCGCACCATCACCCCCAACATCCGCACTCACTGCCCTGAGGCTATACTCCTCCCGTGGGGAGTTATACTACCCTCTGCTGCACCCTCAACACCAGCCTCAGCGGTCTGCCCTGCAGCGGCGGTTCACTCTGACCGCAATCCACGGGTGGCGTAGTCGGACATTCGGCATATAGACTGCCATTTGGTTTGACCGCCCTGGGCACGGACCGGGTCGCCGCCACGGAGGCTACAACCCCCAGCATCCACAACAGGCCCGGTTCCGGGTATCCCCACACACACACGGCCCAGGGGGCGCGTCACAAGCGTCTTGGACTAGTCATCTGAGCCACATGATCATCAGCTGGCTTTTAAATGTATGTTTTCTTTGACATGTCGCAGCATTTCAAGGTAAAACATATCTGGCTGAAATGATGGAAAACCAACAAGAAAAATACCGATTCAAAGGTCAAATAAGAAAAAAATCCAATGAAAATATCAAAACTTTATTAAACACACAAGTGTCACGGTTCCACCCCTCAGTGTGTCTGGGATGCAGTTACTGATAGCTCAGCCATCCAATCTGGTGCGGGGGCGTGCTGGAGCTGTCAGTACTGTGATTGACAGCTCGACCACCCAATTTGGTACAGGGGTATGCTGAAGCGGTCAGAATGTTGATTGACAGCTCGGTTATCCAATCTGTGATTGGGAGGCGCTGGCTATTTCCAGGTGTTCATTATTCCAAGTGACTGCCGGCTACTTAGCTGGGCTGTTTCTCTCAGACCTCTGCCAGACGTATATTCCGCTGGTGTGAGGTTTGTTTCTCTGTGCCTTCTGTTGTATGTTCTGATCCTCTACTGCCTGACCCTGGACTGTGACCTGACTTACACCTCTGTCTTTTTCCTTGGTATCTACGTGCTCTCTTGGTATTGACCCCGGAATGTCTATCTGCCTCACGGTCGCTCCGTGAGTTAGTGACTAGCGTCACAACAAGTAAGTGTGTGGTGGCAAAGGGAGACAGGAGCACACATGTGTTAAAACCAATGAGACAAACTGAATAAAAAACATGTATGTATGGAACCTGCATGGTATATGCATAGAGAAAATGTCAATCAAAAAGTTCGCAAATGAGGACAGTGGAATTGGAAAAGTAGTCAACTCATTAGATGAAGTTCTAAAAGTGCAAATCACAAATGTTCAGAATTGTATGCACTCATGAGGACAATAAGTAGGATAATAATTACCGCTTAAATATAGTGATAGTATTTAGTAACAGTGAGAACAATGTAATTGGATAGTCAACTCATAGCTGAAATTTGAGAATAGAAAAGTTAACTCAAAAACACTGGTGCCAGGTGCTGTTCCAAGTGAGGAATTGGATAATTTCTTAGTCTACTCACTACAGAACAAAGCATAATCAAATAGTATGTATACTGTATGTGTACCATGAGCTATTCAATTCATATAAATCAACATGTTTCTATATGTATGGAAGTATCTATATGGAAGTAACATATAACACTGTGCTACCGTGCTGCCCATTTTAACTCTATTATATGCATACTCTGTCTCATATGTATATACGTATATATTCTACATTTGTATATTACATATGTATATAGCTAATATACATTGGCAGAATGATCTTTTAACTGTTTATACTTATATAAACATGTTTATTTATGTGTGTTGAATAGCTCATGGTACACATACAGTATATATACACTATTTGCTTATGTTTTTTACTACAGTGAGTTGACTAATTATCCAATTACATTGTCCTCACTTGGAACAGCACATAGCACCAGTGTTTTTGAGTTAACCACTGAGCTATCGTGCTGCCCTAAAGTTATCACCGCAGCCTTGCAGCGCTGGGGTCTTGGGTTCAAATCCCACCAAGGACAACATCTGCAAGGAGTTTGTATGGGTTTCCTCCAGGTTCTCTGATTTCCTCTTACACTCCAAAGACATACTGATAGGGAATGTACACTTCTCATAAAAATAAAGGGCACACTTAAACAACAGAATATAACTCCAAGTAAATCAAACTTCTGTGAAATTAAACTGTTCACTTAGGAAGCAACTGTTATGTTCCGCAACTTAGAACTAAGGAATAGGAGGGAAAAGCACTGAGACTCAGCTTAACCCTACGCTGGGGTGGGTGCCCTATTCCTTATGAATAGCCCCACCGAAACTCATACACTGAACTCAAACGAAGACCTTCTAGGATGGGGAAAGGGGTCCCTAAAAGATCTAAGGACTGGGAGCAAAAGCAGGAGACCCCCTAAGAGAAAAGTTAGTTGCAGAAACGAAAATTAAAAAATTTGAAAAATTTTGAAAAAATGCAGGGGCGTTAGTAAGCCCAAAAGGCATCACCAAACACTCAAAATGTCCTTCTGGGGTGTTAAAAGCTGTCTTCCATTCATCTCCATCCTTCACCCACAGCAAATTATATGCCCCACGAAGGTCAAGCTTAGAAAACCATTTAGCTCCGGTCAATTGGTTAAACAAATCCAGAATAAGTGGTAACGGGTAAGGATTGCGCACAGTGATCTTATTAATCTCCCGAAAATCCAGACATGTCCTAAGACCCCCATCCTTCTTTTTGACAAAAAAGAACCCAACCGCCACAGGAGACTTAGAAGGTCTTATGTGACCTGCAGCTAAACTAGTCTGAAGGTACTCCTTCAAAGCCTCCTTCTCGGGAATTGTCAGATTAAACAACCGACTCTTCGTGAGTTTAGCATCAGGGACGAACTCAATAGCGCAATCGTAATTTCTATGAGGTGCTAAAGCTTTCGACTCCACCTCCGAAAAAACCCTCCAAAAATCCTGAATGGGTTCAGGTAACTTCCCCTTCACAACAGCCGCAATGTGAACATTACAACACTTACCATAACATCCCTGACCCCAGGATCTTATGGAACCAGACAACCAGTCCAGCAAAGGATTATGCACTTTTAACCAGGGCAGCTCCAGGACGACTGGGGAAGGCAACTTAGCAAGTACAAATAAGTCAATCTGCTCCTGATGTTCCATATTCATAGTAAGCAGAAACCCAGTGACCTTTCGAAGAATGCTCCCATGCTCCAGGGGAGTATTATCAATCGCAACCACAGGAAAAGGAAACGACAAAGGTTCAGAATCAAACTTATATTTTTCAAGAAATTGTTGATCAATCAAATTAAGTGCAGAACCACAATCCACCATAACCTGAAACTCAATAAAACGACCCTGACAGGTGGTATTACCAGGAAAAAACACCCCAGCAGAACATAAAAACGCAATGCAAACGGGAGTGTTATTTCTACTGACCATTTTTTTTTCTTTCCTTAAGCGAACCTCGCATTGCTTTAAAAAATGATTAGCCTTACCGCAATACAAGCAAAGTCCCTCAGAGAATCTCCTGTCCTTCTCCTTGGAACGGGATAACATTGCCCCGACCTGTATAGGTCCCCCAGTGTCGGCAGGAATATCGTGAGAAACAGAATCCAGCTATACAGGAAACTTCTCCTCATTCTGTCTAGCCCTCAAACTTTTATCCACACGGATAGCTAACTGCATGGCAACTTGCAGAGTATCCGGTGCAGGGAATGCAATGAGCAAATCTTTAACCTTTTCACTCAAGCCTGCCAGAAACTGAAACTTGAGTGCAGGGTCGTTCCACCTGACCTCTGCAGACCATCATCTGAACAGGGTGCAATAACTCTCAGCATCAAGAGAACCCTGTTTGAGACTTCTGAGCTCTGCCTCAGCTGATGTAACCCGATCAGGATCATCATATAGCAAACCCATGGCATCAAAAAATGCCTCCACAGGACTCAAACAATGATCATCAGGAGACAAGGAAAACCCCAGATTTGAGGTTCCTTACGCAATAGAGACATAATAATTCCTACACGCTGTAGTTCACTACCAGAAGACCTAGGTCTGAGACGAAAATACAACAAACAAGCATTTTTAAATGAAAAAGAATCGTGTCGTTTCCCCGAGAAACACTCAGGTAATCCTACCTTACGTTCTTCATAGCATTCTGCAGGGTATTTACTCACGTACTGCTGAAGATCGGCAACCTCCAGAGTCAACCCTTGCAATCATTGAGCAAGCTCCTGGATGGTAACCATACTGAAGAAAATCCAGGAAGAGGAGAGGAGAAGAAAAAAAACCCAAACCACCCCCCCCTTTTTTTTGTTTTTTTTAAACGCGGCTGGACATACTGTTATGTTCCGCAACTTAGAACTAAGGAATAGGAGGGAAAAGCTGTTCCTGCACTGAGACTCAGCTTAACCCTACACTGGGGTGAGTGCCCTATTCCTTATGAATAGCCCCACCGAAACTCCTGCACTGAACTCAAACGAAGACCTGTAGGACAGGGAAAGGGGTCCCTAAAAGATCTAAGGACTGGGAGCAAAAGCAGGAGACCTCCTAACAGAAAAGTTAGTTGCAGAAACGAAAATTAAAGGAAACAAAACTGGTGGAACATGAAGTCCCAGGATAACAATAGTCCAAGGCAAGAAGAACTAAACAAGGCTACTTAGCCAGAGCATGAGCGTTACTACACTGATGTCTTGCGGGGAATGGAAGCCAGGTGCTGAGTAATAAAGAGTGCAGAGATCGCGTGACCAAGAAACACAGCACCAGAGGAAAAGACTAGAAGCAAGCAAACCACAACAAGATGGCTGATAGTAAAACAACATAGATTCTAACAGCAACACTGATTGACAATCAATTTCACATGCTGCTGTGCAAATGGAATAGACAATAGATGGAAATTATTGGCAATTATCAAGACACACTCAATAAAGGAGTGGTTCTGCAGGTGGGGGCCACAGACCACATCTCAGTACCAATGCTTTCTGGCTGATGTTTTGGTCACTTTTGAATGTTGGTTTTGCTTTCACACTCGTGGTAGCATGAGACGGACTCTACAACCCACAGACGTTGCTCAGGTAATGCGGCAAGCTGTGGCAAGAAGGTTTGCAGTGTCTGTCAGCGTAGTGTCCAGAGGCTGGAGGCGCTACCAGGAGACAGGCCAGTACACCAGGAGACGTGGAGGGGGCCGTAGGAGGGCAACAACCCAGCAGCAGGACCGCTACCTCCGCCTTTGTGCAAGGAGGAACAGGAGGAGCACTGCCAGAGCCCTGCAAAATGACCTCCAGCAGGCCACAGATGTGCATGTGTCTGCACAAACGGTTAGAAACTGACTCCATGAGGGTGGTATGAGGGCCGGATGTCCACAGATGGGGGTGGTGCTCACAGCCCAACACCATGCAGGACGCTTTGCATTTGCGACAGGATTGGCAAAGTCGCCACTGGTGCCCTGTGCTCTTCACAGATGAAAGCAGGTTCACACTGAGCACATTTGAAAGACGTGACAGAGTCTGGAGACGCCGTGGAGAGCGATCTGCTGCCTGCAACATCCTTCAGCATGAATTGTTTGGCAGTGGGTCAGTAATGGTGTGCGGTGGCATTTCTTTGGAGGACCTCACAGCCCTCCATGTGCTCGCCAGAGGTAGCCTGACTGCCATTAGGTACCGAGATGAGATCCTTAGACCCCTTGTGAGACCATATGCTGGTGCGGTTGGCCCTGGGTTCTTCCTAATGCAGGACAATGCCAGACCTCATGTGGTTGGAGTGTGTCAGCAGTTCCTGCAAGATGAAGGCATTGAAGCTATGGACTGGCCCGCCCGTTCCCCAGACCTGAATCCGATTGAACACATCTGAGACATCTTGTCTCGCTCCATTCATCAACGTCACGTTGCACCACAGACTGTCCAGGAGTTGGCGGATGCTTTAGTCCAGGTCTGGGAGGAGATTCCACAAGAGACCATCCGCAACCTCATCAGGAGCATGCCCAGGCGTTGTAGGGAGGTCATACAGGCACATGGAGGCCACACACAGTATTGAGCCTCATTTTGACTTGTTTTAAGGACATTACATCAAAGTTGGATCAGCCTGTAGTGTGTTTTTCCACTTTAATTTTGGGGGTGACTCCAAATCCAGGCCTCCATTGGTTAATAAATTTGATTTCCATTGATGATTTTTGTGTGATTTTGTTGTCAGCACATTCAACTTTGTACAGAACAAAGTATTCAATGAGAATATTTCATTCATTCAGATCTAGGATGTGTTATTTGAGTGTTCCCTCTTTTTTTTTTTTTGAGCAGTGTATATTGTGAGCCCAATGGGGATAGTGCCGATAATGTCTGTAAAATTGTCTGAATTGTAAAGCGCTGCGGAATATGTTGACGCTATATAAATAAAAAGATTATTATTATTCTCATTCTCAATAATTAATGCAGATATTTCAGTTGTGAGTTCACTATCCAATTACATTCTTCTCACTGTTACTAATACTGTATCACTATATTTATGAGGTGATTATTTATCCTGCCTATTGTCCTCATGAGTGCATTTAGTTATGAACATTTGTGATTTGCGCTTTTAGCACTTTATCTAATGAGTTGACTAATTTTCCAATTCCATTGTCCTGATTTGCAAACTTTTTGATTGACATTCTCTCTATTGTGACAAAGTCACTGGAGGGGAGATATGTAGCCAGTAATATAAACCTAGGAAAATGCTCCAGCACACTAAGCGCTAAGAGGGGTTAATCGGCCATGTTTAGTGCTAAGTTGATTGAACAGCTGTAGAGTGGGAGGAGTCCAGAAGATAAATACCTAGCCTTCTAGAGCATTCAGTGTGGGGATGGGCTTGAAGCTGCAAGTTAGGCTGTGTTTGTTTTGTTAACGTTACACTGGTTTATGCAGTACTTTTCAGTTTTAATAAACTGGTGGAAGATTTAAAGAGACAGTGTCCTGTGTCCACCTCTATATGCAACTGAGTGAGCCGATCTAGCACACTTTGTATATACCATGTAGGTTCCATCCATAAATGTTTTTTATTCAGTTTTTCTCATTGGATTTTAACACTTACGTGCAACTGTCTCCCTTTGGCACCACATACTTACCTATGTGTTGAATAAAGTTTTGATATTTTCATTGGATTTTTGTCTTATTTGACATTTGAATCAATATTTTTCTTGTTGCTTTTTTGTTTATTCCAGATTGGGACTACATACCAATATATCCAGGGGATACTTGTGTATCAATTACTATTTAGCATATATATTAGATTTATGCATATGACTTCTTATTTTTTTGATACGCATATATAATCTGCTTGTTCCTTGCTTCAATTTGTTTAACTGAAATGATGAAACCAGTGTCTGCCCATGCTGCCCATGGTTCGAGCAGTATAAATCAGCTAACAGGTTCCCTTTAGTTGCAAATGCTTACTTGAATAGGCCAGAGAAGGTATCGGATGTCACCACTTAGACCTTCTTTACTGAACATTTGTTCTGTTCCACCAGTCGTAAATGAAAGTATGGCTCGTTTACCCTAAGGAAGAGAAGAATTAGCACGTACAATTCAACAGTGTTAGAAATTATCTACACTTTCACCTACAATTTCACTTTCATTGCCATCACATCTGTTAAATCAATTATTTTGTACAATATTAGGCTTTCTTCACAGTTTTATACTAATACCAAATTACCAACAAAAAAGGCAAGTATGTAGACATATCAATATTTTTCTTAACCTTAACCCCTTCATGACATGCACTGTATATGCACTATGCTAGCGTGAAGTGAGTATATGCAGCGGGCTTATGTGGTAAGCTTTCCCCACACTCGATACACTTAACAGTTCAAATCGCCCGACCTCTTTTCCACCATTAAAAATAAAGATAAGAAAAAAATACACATACAGTATGTGTTATTGCCACATTCAAAAAAGTTCAATCAAAATATAAAAATAATTAACCACATCGATAAACATCATAAATAGAAAAAAATTCAAGAACGCCAAAATTGTTTTTTTTTATTGCTGTAGTACAACAAATAATGCTGTAACAAGCAATCAAAACATCATATCTATCCCAAAATAGTATCAATAAAAATATTGTCTCACACCACAAAAAAATAAGCCATCATATAGCTCCATTGACTTAAAAATGAAAATGTTATGGGTCTCAGAAAATGGCGACACAACCCCAAAATTTTTTTTTCAAAATGCTGATTTGCCTGTATTTCCTGTACACTGACACTAGATATAGAGCTCCTCTGTATAATGTCACTGGTGATCACTGTACCTGTATAATGTCACTGGCAGGGGCGGACATACCGCCGCTGCAACTGCACCGGGCCTGGCGGTGCAGGGGGGCCCTTGCAGGGTGGACAATAATGAGGACAATCTGGCCAGTTTCTCGGAGACCCAGGCTCCGTGGGGCACATGGCCAGATTGCCCTCATCCTGTGTGGCGATTCCTGCAGCTCCACTGCCTATAAGAGGAAATGGCAGCGGAGCTGCAGGGATCCATCTTCTGCTTTCTGTGTGACACAGACGCGCGCTGCTTGATGACGTCAGCAAGCAGCGCGTGCCTGTGTCAGGGAGAAAGTTGCTGGTGAGGACGATGCTGCGGGGGAGCGTGCAGAGAGGTAAGTTTGTTTTTTTAAATTTTATCCAATACACTGGGGCAATGATGCGGGGAAAGCAATGATGGGGGGCAGAAATGATGAGGATGATGGGGGGAGAGCAATGATGAGGGTGATGGGGGGAGAGCAATGATGAGGGTGATCGGGGGAGAGCAATGATGAGAGTGATCGGGGGAGAGCAATGATGAGGGTAATCGGGGGGAGAGCAATGATGAGGGAGATCTTGGGGAGGGCAATGATGAGAATGATCGGGGGGAGAGCAATGATGAGGCTGGTGTGGGACAGCAATGATAGGGGTGGTGTGAGATAACAATGATGAGGGTGGTGTGAGAGAACAATGATGAGGGTGGGGGAGAGGACACTGTGGTGTGGTGTGGGAGAACAAAGATGGGAGGAGAGCAATGATGGGGGTAAGATGCATAGGGCACTTTATAATGAGTTGAAAGGTGGGAGAAGACGCTGTCAGGGGCTTGTAATGAATTGGGATGTGGCGGAGGATGCTCAGTACCTGATAACGTCTTCTCTCACCTTCAAAGTGTGGGGGAGACACATGTATGTGTACAATATAGGTGACCTTGTTATTTTCTAGGCTGGAGATCATCGTGACAAGACGAGTTGTGGCTGGGAGATGTCGACGTGAAGGTCTGACCAGATGGAGAAGAAGCAGCAGAAACTGACTCTGATCAGATGAGATGTCAGCGGTAAGTGCCTGGATGTAAATATTATTCTGTATCTGCACTGTGTGACTTGGAGTGATAATGCTATCTGTAAAATCCCTTAGGCCACATTCTCACTTTTGTGTGAAATGTCCGTGTGCTGCCAGATTTTTTTATTAAACGGCACAAGGACTTGTAGAGTTTTATAGATCCATTTACACATCCATGAAAATCACGGATCTGAGAATGAGATCTGTGAGGGTCAGAGACTGTCCTGTTGTGATCCGATTTTGAGAATCAGAATAGGACATGCTCAATGCGTCTATAACAGCGAGCAGCACACCGACACTGCACACGAATACAGGAATGTAGCTTTATTATGTATAGCACAGTCCCTTAGTATATAGACTATGTAAGGTATATACAGTACAGACCAAAAGTTTGAACACACCTTCTCATTTAAAGATTTTTCTGTATTTTCTTGACTATGGAAATTGTACATTCACACTGAAGGCATCAAAACTATGAATTAACACATGTGGAATTATATACTTAACAAAAAAGTGTGAAAAAACTGAAAATATGTCTTATATTCTAGGTTCTTCAAAGTAGCCACCTTTTGCTTTGATGACTGCTTTGTACACTCTTGGCATTCTCTTGATGAGCTTCAAGAGGTAATCACCGGAAATGGTCTTCCAACAATCTTGAAGGAGTTCCCAGAGATGCTTAGCACTTGTTGGCCCTTTTGCCTTCACTCTGCGGTCCAGCTCACCCCAAACCATCTCGATTGGGTTCAGGTCTGGTGACTGTGGAGGCCAGGTCATCTGGCATAGCACCCCATCACTCCCCCTCTTGGTCAAATAGCCCTTACACAGCCTGGAGGTGTGTTTGGGGTCATTGTCCTGTTGAAAAATAAATGATGGTCCAACTAAACGCAAACCGGATGGAATAGCATGCCGCTGCAAGATGCTGTAGTAGCCATGCTGGTTCAGTATGCCTTCAATTTTGAATAAATCCCCAACAGTGTCACCAGCAAAGCACCCCCACACCATCACACCTCCTCCTCCATGCTTCATGGTGGAAACCAGGCATGTAGAGTCCATCCGTTCACCTTTTCTGCGTCGCACAAAGACACGGTGGTTGGAACCAAAGATCTCAAATTTGGACTCATCAGACCAAAGCACAGATTTCCACTGGTCTAATGTCCATTTCTTGTGTTCTTTAGCCCAAATAAGTCTCTTCTGCTTGTTGCCTGTCCTTAGCAGTGGTTTCCTAGCAGCTATTTTACCATGAAGGCCTGCTGCACAAAGTCTCCTTTTAATAGTTTTTGAAGAGATGTGTCTGCTGCTAGAACTCTGTGTGGCATTAACCTGGTCTCTAATCTGAGCTGCTGTTAACCTGCGATTTCTGAGGCTGGTGACTCGGATAAACTTATCCTCAGAAGCAGAGGTGACTCTTGGTCTTGCTTTCCTGGGGCGGTCCTCATGTGAGACCAGGTCAATGCCACAAAGAGTTCTAGCAACAGACACATCTCTACAACAACTGTTAAGAGGAGACTTTGTGCAGCAGGCCTTCATGGTAAAATAGCTGCTAGGAAACCACTGCTAAGGACAGGCAACAAGCAGAAGAGACTTGTTTGGGCTAAAGAACACAAGGAATGGACATTAGACCAGTGGAAATCTGTGCTTTCGTCTGATGAGTCCAAATATGAGATTTTTGGTTCCAACCACCGTATCTTTGTGAGACGCAGAAAAGGTGAATGGATGGACTCTACATGCCTGGTTCCCACGGTGAAGCATGGAGGAGGAGGTGTGATGGTGTGGGGGTGCTTTGCTGGTGACACTGTTGGGGATTTATTCAAAATTGAAGGCATACTGAACCAGCATGGCTGCCACAGCATCTTGCAGCGGCATGCTATTCCATCCGGTTTGCGTTTAGTTGGATCATCATTTATTTTTCAACAGGACAATGACCCCAAACACACCTCCAGGCTGTGTAAGGGCTATTTGACCAAGATGTAGAGTGATGGGGTGCTACGCCAGATGACCTGGCCTCCACAGTCACCAGACCTGAACCCAATCGAGATGGTTTGGGGTGAGCTGGACTGCAGAATGAAGGCAAAAGGGCCAACAAGTGCTAAGCATCTCTGGGAACTTCTTCAAGATTGTTGGAAGACCATTTCCGGTGACTACCTCTTGAAGCTCATCTAGAGAATGCCAAGAGTGTGCAAAGCAGTCATCAAAGCAAAAGGTGGCTACTTTGAAGAACCTAGAATATAAGACACATTTTCAGATGTTTCACACTTTTTTGTTAACTATATAATTCCACATGTGTTAATTCATTGTTTTGATGCCTTCAGCGTGAAAGTACAATTTTCATAGTTATAAAAATACAGAAAAATCTTTAAATGAGAAGGTGTATCCAAACTTTTGGTCTGTACTGTATATCTGTAGCTTTGTCACAATAAAAGGAGGGGGGCCCATACACATTTCTTGCACAGGGGCTCCAAGCTGTCAGTCCACCCCTGGTAACTGGTGATCACTGTATTACCTGTACACTATACGCTATATACAGAGCTCCTCTGTATAATGTCACCAGTGATCACTGTATTATCTAAACACTATATACTATATAAAGAGCTCCTATGTATAATGGCACTGATGGTAATATTAGTGTTATTAGTATTGTGTGTTTTATTAATGATCAGTATTCTAGTATTCAGTCGCTCTGTGGCAGTAATATGTGGTCTGGTGATGGTGTGATTGTATTTGTCCCTTGTATGCGACACTATTTGGTAACTATGTGGTGGTAATATGTGGTCTGGTCATGGTGTGGTGGTATTTCACACATATTTGGCATGTGGCCACTGAGACCAGAGATTAGGTGCAGCAGGCAGTTGAAGTGAGAGATGGACAGGAGCTCGTCCATTGAGCAGGTTTCTTTAGTACTAATTTTAAGAACTTGTTAATACCATTCACAATAGCAAGAAGTCACTGCAACAACGTGCACTGGACAGGAGGCAATGAGGCCATACATGAAGATATATTCAGGACAAGAAGGGGAAAGCGCTTTTACTTTTAGCTTCTGTTACTTGTATTTTGTGGTTGAGGAAAGTGTATGTTAAATGGGTGTGGCTTAAAAATGGGCATGGTTTTACATTTGTGTGGCTTCTTAACAAAAACTGGGAACTTGTTAAAATTCTGAATCCCACCCCTGCATCAGCATGTGACACTAAGCTCCACCCACTGCTGTTAACCATTTGAATACTGCTGTCAATCTCTGACAGCGCCATTTGAACTGCGTAAACATCGCCTCCTCCAGACTCCGCAATGCGATCGCAGCACTCCGATGGGATGCCATGACAGCCAGAATCTGGCTAAAGGCCCCTGTGTCTGCCATGACAGTGTTACCATGACCATGATTTTTACTATATACTGCAATACTATATTATTACAGTATAAAGTTCAAGCGATTGGACAATTGCAGGATCAAATACCCTAAGAAGTAAAAGTAAAAAAAAAGGTGTTTAGTAACATAAAAAATATAATCATTTGAAGCAATCTCCTTCCCCCATTTAAAAATAAAGAAATTAAAACAATTAAAAAATATACACATATGTGGTATTGCTATGTCTGTAAAAGTCAGTTCTATCAAAATATAAAATGAATTAAGCCAATTGGTAAAAACCATAATGAGAAAAAAATTGAAACATCACAATTGCGATTTTTCAGTTGCCACAAGTACGAAAAAATGCAATGAGGAGCGATCAAAACTTTGTATCTACCCCAAAACGTTATGAATAAAAATGTTAACTTGTCATATAAAACAAAAGCCATCAAACAGCTCAATTGACTGAAAAATGAAAATGTCACGAATTTTGAAAACTAGCAATAGTAAAATAATTTTTATTTTTTTTTACAAATTGACACATTTTTTTCAGTGGGGATTTTGGCCCACTCCTCCATACAGATCTTCTCCAGATCTTTCAGGTTTCAGAGCTGTAGCTGGGCAACTTTGAGTTTCGACTACCCCCAAAGATTTTCTATTGGGTTCAGGTCTAGAGACTGGCTAGGCCACTCCAGGACCTTGACATGCTTCTTACAGAGCCACTCCTTAGTTACCCTGGCTGTGTGTTTTGGGTCATTGTCATGCTGTGATCACTACCTCACACTTCCCATCTATCTTCTTCCTTCTCTAACTCTATCAAATAAGTGGGGTGGGGTGGAGATAGAGGGAAAACAAGTAGGTGTGAAGGTGCACTTAAATGTTTGGCCACATCAATGGTGCACCAAGCGGCTGTATTTGTTTTGAACAGTCATTCTGTGCTAACAGGTTGACTTTAATGAATCAATGCCTTAGTATGTAAATCAGTCAATTTTCTCACTGTACACGTTAACACTGTTTTACTATTTTTAAAAAGATTATAAACAGGCCTGATTCATTAAGACTGGCATTTCATTCTCCAGTCTTAATGATGGGCATGTAGAAATAAGAAGGGCCACATTCATTAAGAGGCACAAGTCACTTAATGAATTTGGGGCTTTTTATCACTGCAATGCTTTTTTACCTTTGGCAGGATTGTTACTCCAGTTAGGGACTGTAGTAACATTTCTGACGTAAGTAACGCCGGCACTTATACTGAATTTGACGGGGTAGCCACATCCCATCACATCCTGGTTCCTCCCCAGTTCCACTCATTCTAGTGGAGCTGCATCAAACTGGCATAAAAACAACAAAAGTCGCCAAATCTTTGCACAACTCCTCATTGCGCAAAAATTTTGCTACTATTCAAAATATTTTTTGCTAGTTTTCTGACAACACTTTGATATATAGGACACTACTGTATATTTTGTGATTCAACATAATGTTAGAGGTACAACATACCTTAAGTAATCCAGTTTCATAATAACCTGGGAAGTCAAAGGCAAAACCTTGAACGAAGCATCGATCTATCCAGCCCTTCATGATTGCAGGGAAGCTGAACCAATATAAAGGAAACTAAGGAAAATAAATAGATACATTAATACTGGATTCACACTGCGTTATACTGCATTTTTGTAACGCAGGTGGTTACTTTAAAGTATATAGTAAATCATAAACATTTTTTTACTTTCTGGTGTTTTTGTCAATTTCTGGGCCAGTGACTTATAAATATAAATCAATAAGTATAAAGCAAATTTTATTGAACAAACCTCCCAATTATAACTATTTTTTCCAAACTAAAAAACCTCAACATGCACTGTTCAAATTATTATGTACCACAGAGTTTCCTAACATTTTATAGGCTACAAAGAACTGAAAATAGTCATTTGTTGGATTTGCAGCATTAAGGTCACATTTACTGAAATCAAAAGCTTTTTCAATCAAAAACATCATAACAGGCCAAGTTACATGTTAAAATAGGTCCCCTTCTTTGATATCACCTTCACAATTAGTGCATCCATTAACCCTCCGTCACATACAATATCGGTTCTAACGAGTTCACATACAATGTGACTGTCAGGCGCAGGCTATAAAAATACCTATAATATCTAATGTTTGCAATTTCAGTGCTCTAAAAGAGATCAGTGACCTTCATAGGGATGTAATAAAAGAGACTACACATAATCAGGTGCAAAAAACCCCCATTTACTTAACATAAAACTAATAACTCTGAAATACAAACATTTCAAAACTCCCGCCAAATAGTCCCCAGTTCGACTCTGTCAAAAAACTCTACTAAGAAAATTTATGGAAACAAACTTAATTTTAAGGTATCTTAAATACTATTAAACACATATTCAATCAGAATTAGATCCTGAAGTTTCCCCAGAAAAATTACACTTGCAGAGCAAAGAGCAAGAATAACACATAATTTTTGCATGTGTCAGGCAGATTGCATTATGACATTTGTGACATTCATAATTAGAAAGCCTTCTGATTCCGCTTTCCGTGGTGCAGGTGGTGCATCTCCTTCTTTTGGGAGGTGGTGCAGGTGGTGAATTCTCACTATCATCTTCTGGGCGGAATCTTTTGAGCTGAACTTGAAGGCGAGAGGGGATACCGATTGTTTTCATACTTCTCCTGCGTAGCTCTCCAAGCACTAGTTCATGGGCCAATTTTTTCAGATAGAATCGTCTACGGAGTGGTTCAAGCTTGTTTTCAAGGTGAATGACTTGTGAATTTAAACCACCCAAATTCAACATAGCAAAAAATATGACCATTGGCCAGCATTTGGTGTTTCTGCTGACGTTGAAAGTTGAGCACATCTGATCAGCTGTATCAACACCCCCTTTGGTTGCATTATAAAATGTAATTATCCCCGGGTTTTTTTGTGCCTCAGTCCCAGGATCGATGGCATCATCATCATGAAGTGTTGATAGAAGAAGTACAATTTTTTTTGCTTGTGGTACATAGGAAACCAAAACCTTTCCATTATGGAATGCAAACATACTGCTGTACTGTTGTCTCCCTTTCACACTTATTAACTGTGTAGGCAATTCTTTTTTATTTTTTCTTACAGTTCCGACATATGAAAGCTTCTGCATTTTCAGATAATCAATCAGATCACAATTTGAAAACCAATTGTCAGCTGTTATATTGCGACCCGATCCAAATAAGGGCTCAGCCAGTCTTTTTACAACATCACTGGGTTTGTTGCTGACACAGTAAGGACCTTCTGGTTGTTTTCCTGCATAAACTTCCAGGTTGTAAGTGTAGGTCTTACTGGCATCAACAAGGGCATACATTTTTATTCCATATTTGTTAGGCTTTGATGGAATATATTGACGAAAGGCACATTTCCCACGAAAACCAGGGAGCATTTCGTCAATAGTGAGATTATCCCCAGGGCAATAGCTTTTTTTACAGTTTTTAACAAATTTTTGGAATATATCATGAATTGGAGCAAGTCGGTCATGTGTTTTACGTTCGGTTCGGGTAGTTCTGTCGTCAAACCGAAGGCAACGAATTAGAAGCTTGAATCTGTTTATGGACATAACAAGGCCAAATTTTTCAACTCCATCCCCATCTTTACTCCAAAGTTCCTCCAAACTTTGTCTATTTGCCCTATAAGCTCCTGCAAGGTATAATAATCCAAAAAAAGCACGCAGTTCTATTTCATCTGTGGCCTTGATGGTTCTGTTGCAGATGAACTTGTCCTTTATAATGTCTATATATTGGTTGTTATATGTGACAATAGAGTCCAGATTGTCACCTGTGAATAAACTATTCCAGCATTCAACTGCAGTTTTTGCATTACTTGCAGTTCCTATAACTGCAGGAAGGTGAGTAATAATGTTTTGAGGATCCCTACGTTTTTTCTGGAGTGGCTTCTTGTTTCATTGTTTTTTTTTATCTTTTCCCATATAATAAGATTCTACATCTTCATCCTCATCACTGTCACCATCTTGCTCTGATTCAGAATCCACTTCACATACTTCCACCTCATCATGAGAATCAATCTCACTTTCCTCTCCTAAATCCTCATTCAGTGTGGGGTCTGCATCATCTAACAGCATGTTTGTTACTTCCTCAACATCAAGGTTTTTTGATAAATTGTACATTTTCCTCTCCATTTCAGCAGATAATCTGAAGCAAGAGAAGGAATATGTGTTAGGGAACTACTGTATATGCCTGAGCAGCACACTTTCTTTTTTAATCTGCCTTATTTCTATGAAATATCCTCACACTTTGTGCTATACATTCATAAAACAAGCTAAATAAACAATTGTGATGAATAAAAACATAAAATACCAACCTTATTGAGTGTGACGTGTTCACATACAATGAGCCTGAGAGATTAGCGCAGTTATATCTGTCCTCCTGAAGCTCTGCAATCCAACTGTGGTATGAGGTTTCACAGAGCTGCTAGAGACAGGAGACTACCTGGAGGGAGGGGATTTCCTCACAATCTGGCGAGGAAGGAGAAATGAAAGTAAAAGAGATGTGCCTGTCAGGCCTATTGTATGTGACGGAGGGTTAAACTTGTGAGTTTTGGATAGTTGTTGCTTGAATTTCTTTGCATGATGTCAGAATAGCCTCCCAGAGCTGCTGTTTTGATGTGAGCTGCCTCCCACCCTCATAGATCTTTTGCTTGAGGATACTCCAAAGGTTCTCAATAGGGTTGAGGTCATGGGACTATGGTGGCCACATCATGAGTTTCTCTCCTTTTATGCCCATAACAGCCAATGAATCAGAAGTATTTTTTGCAGCTTGAGATGGTGCATTGTCAAGCAAGAAGGTGATTTTGCTATGGATGGCATGGTTCTTTTTTGTACCATGGAGAAAATTGGTCAGTCAGAAACTCTATACACTTTGACAATGTCATTTTCACACCTTCAGGGACCCTAAAGAGGCCTACCAATTCTCTCTCTATGATTCTGGCCCAAAACATGACTTCGCCACCTTGTTGCTAACGTTGCAGCCTTGTTGGGACATGGTGGCCATCCACCAACCATCCATCTGAATTATCCAGGGTTGCACAGCACTCATCAGTGAACAAGACTGTTTTCAAATTGGTCTTCATGTATGTCTGGGCTCACTGCAACCATTTTTGTTTGTGAGCACTGTCTAGGGGTGGCCAAATAGTAGGTTTATGCACAACTGCAAGCCTCTGGAAGATCCTACATCTTGAGGTTCGCGGGACTCCGAAAGAACCAGAAACTTTAAATATCTGTTTTCTGCTTTGTAATGGGATTTTTGCAGCTGCTCTCTTACTCCAATTAATTTTTCTGGCAGAAACCATCTTCATTATGCCTTTATCTGCACGGACCTGTCTGCGCTCTGTATCACACATCTACACTCCCTGACAGAAGTTATGTCGCTTATCCATGTTATGTAAATAAAAGCTTATAACCTGACGCTAAATTCATCCATTGGTTTTATAAATTAGTCTTTTGAAAGCTGAAACCCTCCCAAATTTGGTTTAGGTAAAGAAAATAAATTGGCATCAATGCTGAAATATTGATCATTTAATGAACACAGAATGGTCAGATTTTGGCAAAACAAAAGTTTTGTCGTCTGGTCATATAATGCACCCAATCCTAGTTTACATCCTCACCAGTGCTCAGTAAATGATCGGTTAATTAGTGGGTGTGTATAAAAAGAAACCCAGCACCCCAGACCTTCACTTGAACTGCAACTTGAGCTCTGACAACATGCCAAAAATCCACCCTGTGACCAAAGCCTTGATTATCAAGAGGCTGAAGACCAGATCCACTGCAGAGGTGGCTGGCACCTTTAATGTGTCTCAACGTCAAGTACAAAGAATTAAAAAAAGATTTGAAGAGACTGAAGATGTGTTTGACAAGCCCAGGTCCGGCAGACCCCGCAAGACAACTGCTCAGGAGGAACGTTTGTTGGTTAGAAAATCCACAGCAAGCCCCTCTTCCACTGCAGAAGAGCTCCAACAGGCCTGGTCACCTCAAGTCCCTGTGTCAACTAGAACAGTTTGTAGGATTCTGTCTCGAAATGGCCTCCATGGTCGAATCAGTGCCCAGAAGCCAGCACTAAACAAAAGGCAAATAAAAAACCATGTGGCATTTGCAAAGTCCCACAGCCTGCTAAACATATGGACGCTGGAAAAGTGGCACAAGGTGGATTTCTCTGATGAATCTTCAGTAGAATTAGACCACAGCCGCTGCAAATACTGCAGGAGACCTACTGGAGCCCGTATGGATCCAAAATACACCCAGAAAACAGTTACATTTGGTGGTGGAAAGATCATGGTCTGGGGTTACATTCAGTATGGGGGTGTGCGAAACATTTGCAAGGTGGAAGGCAATATCAATAGCCTAAAATATCAAGAAGTATTAGCTACCTCTTACATTCCAAATCATAAAAGGGGTCAAATTCTGCAGTAGGATGGTGCTCCATCTCATACATCCATCTCTACAACAAAGTTCCTCCAGGCAAAAAAGATCAAGGTGCTCAAGGACTGGCCAGCCCAGTCACCAGACATGAACATCATTGAGCATGTTTGGGGTAGGATGAAAGAGGAAGCTTGGAAGACAAAACCAAAGAATCAAGATGAATTCTGGGAGGCATGTAAGACTGCATTCTTTGCTATTCCTGATGACTTCATTAATAAATTGTATGAAACATTGTTGAACCGCATGGATGCAGTCCTTCAAGCTCATGGAAGTCACACAAAATATTAAATATGACTCTAATAGCACCACAGCTTCATTCACCAATGTTATGCAACATATATTTGTATTTTAAGATAATCATTTGTTTGAATATCACATTACTTTCTGCGGGCGACAAAACTTTTGTCTTGCCAAAATCTGACCATTCTGTGTTCATTAAATGATCAATATTTCAGCATTGATGCTAATAAATTTTCTTTACCTAAACCAAATTTGGGAGGGTTTCAGCTTTCAAAAGAGTAATTTATAAAACCAATGGATGAATTTAACGTCAAGTTATAAGCTTTTACTTACATAACATGGATAAGCGACATAACTTCTGTCAGGGAGTGTATTCACAGTATGATGATCACGCTTACGTTTTCATGAAATATCTAATGTTTTCATACCTTGTCCAAGGTATTGTACTATTTGATGCTTTTTGGCAGCAGAGAGATCCTTTTTCTTTCCCATATTGCTTGAAACCTGTGGCCTGCCTAATAAAGTGGAAGGTGCTTCTCAAGTAGTTTTCTTTTATTTGGGCTCACCTGGAAAACTAATAATCATGAGTTTATTTGAAAAACAAAAAATTAAATCTTTATGACACTTAAATCCAATTTGCATAATAATTTGGAACACAGTTTACATCTGGAAACCACCTAGG
Source organism: Phyllobates terribilis (assembly GCF_046119375.1). Lineage (NCBI taxonomy): Eukaryota > Metazoa > Chordata > Amphibia > Anura > Dendrobatidae > Phyllobates > Phyllobates terribilis. The sequence goes on along the minus strand of NW_027362764.1, from coordinate 473,869,772 downwards.
CCACCCTCCATAGGAAAATATTAAAGTAATCCAGGAGTAAAGGAGGAAACAAAGTTACCAGAAGTGTGTCAATTCTTGACCAAACATTTCTAAAGGCACTAAGGGAAATCAAAAACATCCACACAAACAGACATACCCATGCATACACACTCTCAGGCTATGTTCACACATCATGTTTTTTTCAGCGTTTTTTGCAGCAGATTTTTATGCAATTTTTCATCTGCCGTGTGCAGTACCAGCAAAGTCTATGAGAAACCAGAATTCACTGTTCACACATCATGTTTTTTTTTTGTTACGTATTTTGTGCCTTGCATGTTTTTTTTGAAAATAGAGCATGTCACTTCTTTCAGCGTTTTTTCTGCGTTTTTTCACCCATAGGAAGTGAAAAAACACTGAAAAAACGCACCAAAATTTGCATCAGCGTTTTTTCAGCGTTTTTCATGGCAAAATAGAATGGGGTTCTATTTTTTCAAAGAAATTTATGTACATGCATAAATAGAGACAGAAGGACAGTGAAAAAAAACGCACCAAAACCGCATAAAAAAGCACCAAAACTGCAAGAAAAATCCTGAACAAAAATGCCCCTGAAGATAAAGTTTTGCTGCAGATTTGTGACACAAAAAAAACCATGATGTGTGAACATTGCCTAAGGCTCCATTCAATTTTTACAGGTACAACAGGTACCCATTATGATCTGTGGGGCTGTTTACATGTCCATGTTCTTTCACGCACCTTGTGTCCGTGCAAAACTCAGGGAGACATGTCAGTTTTTTCCTGGCAGCACAGACTAAAAATACTGATACACGTCTATGGGTCTGTGAAAATCACGTACAGCACACGGATGGCATCAGTATGCACTCCGTGTCCTGTCTGTGATTAACAATGCAAAGCATAGGAGAAGCTTTGTAATTTATTTATTTATTCATATATGAAAAACACTGATGACACACTGACCAAACACTAATGACACATGGATACAAAAAACTGATGACACGAGCTATTTTTTTGCATGCATGAAAAACACCGACGTCTGAATGTGGCCTATTACTCATTCATTCACTCCTCCTCTTCAAACCCCTAGAGAAGTAGTACAATAAGTAAGATACCAAAGGAAGTAAACTCCATTAATTAGCAGGATGCCTCAGTTATAGCCTCAGACTCAAGCCAGATTGAAGAGACCCTCTGAAGTTTGTTTGGACAATTTATGAACATATTAAGTACTCTATAGAAAGGCATATATTTTGACTTCCACATCATTATGACCACTTTCCTGGCACAAAAAAAGAAGAATATGAAAGAAAATTTGTTTGTAGGAGTCATGAAGACGACTATCTCCGACCAGAATGGTGTGATCTTAGGACCGAAGCAGGTGGAATGTAATAAAGTCCCTTGAGCTATTCCACATCAAAAGCAAAGATCCAAATAGTAGATGCCCGTTTTCTGCAGTTTAGTGTGGGTGTAATTTTATGTAGGATTCTATATTGTATAAGAATATATTTTGTCCAGGACATTGGTACAGTGAATAGAAGAACACAAGAACAGGAGCCCCAGCAATAAAGTTTATTGCTTACTCTCCCTCGCTGACTAATCATGTTTTACTGTAGGGGTGGGAAACCTCTGGTCCTCGGGCTATTTACACAATGTCCTTACTCCTACTTCTGAGCCGTTGGTCTTTTAATTGCTTCTTACACAGTGAGCATGTGCATGCAGCGTTCACTACTAAATGGTGCGGGGCATACATTGAAGGATTAAGTCCTGATGTTGGCTAAGACGTATACTGTAGGTGGAGTTGGCGCACTCTGCGCTCCAGTCCTGCTGACGAAGAGAGCAGCGTCTCCTGTGATGTATATGCCCCAACATATCTTGTGATGTATATACCACAGCCCCTGAGTCTGCTGTAATGTACAATGGGGAAAATAAGTATTTGATACACTGCCAATTTTGCAAGTTTTCCCACCTACAGAGAATGGAGAGGTCTGTAATTTTAATTGTAGGTACACTTCAACTGTGAGAGACAGAATCTTTTAAAAAAATCCAGAAAATCACATTGTCTGATTTTTACATAATTAATTAGCATTTTATTGTATCTACAGAGGTCAGACGTTTCCTGTAGTTCTTGATCAAGTTTGCATATGTGTCACCCTGGCCTGGATGCCACAAAATGTAATAAAGCTGTGTCTGAGAGCAAGGGGGAGGTTCTCTAGTCAGGGGAACATTAGCATGCAGTACCTCCTGTCACAGGCGAGTAGGGGGAGCAGGCTGCCCCTATAAAAGCTGGTGCTGGGGGCAGGGTTAGAGAGAACTGGATGACCTGTCTCAGTACTGAGACGTGTCCCGGAGCAGAGCAGGGACAGAAAGTTGCACCTAAGAGGAAGTGTGGCAGGAGGAGAGCCACAAGCCAGAGACAAGAGGCGAAGTGAGCCTGTCTTGGCAGATAAAGGACTTAATTTACCAGACTTTGGTGTCTGAGGCTGGGAGGATTCCACATCCCACAGCAGATAACCAGTCCGCAGGGGACTGTATATTCCTTGGCCTAAGAAGCCTGAAGGCCCTGCCACAACAGAAGGGACCAGAAAAGCCGTACCAGGCCGGGAGCAGAAAGGAACCCACGTTGCAGGCCATACAGGCGAGAGTACACGGAGAGCTCGGAAACGTGGGCTGTTACCCTATAAGGAGGAGATAGCCAGAAGGAGCGCAGAAAGCACGGTAGGCCTACACCCTCACCCTGACCAGGGCCAATTTCCCCATTGCTCTCAGACATCCAGGTCCCCTCCTAGCCGGGACTGTTTATGGGTCAGTTTACCTGTTTTAGTAAAGACCCTGGACTGCAACCTGTTGTCTGTGTGCTCCTTCGCGCCTCCAGCACTACCGGTACTGGGACTCTCACCACCATCACTCCCATCATCCACTACACTGCCCTGGGGCCGCACTCTTCCCGTGGGGAGTCACACCATCCCAGCTGCATACATCATCAGCCCCAGCGGTCTGCCTTGCAGCGGCGGTTCCTAATGACCGCAAATCCACGGGTGGCGTAGTCGGACATAATCAACAGCACATAACGGACTACCACTGGCCTGACCACCCTGAGCCACGGAACCGGGTTGCCACTACTACTCCCATCGTTCCCCTACTGCCCGGATCCGAGTGCCCCACGGCCCAGGGGGCGAGTCACATACACTGCAGCGGGGATTTTGGCCCACTCCTCCATACAGATCTTCTCCAGATCTTTCAGGTTTCAGAGCTGTAGCTGGGCAACTTTGAGTTTCGGCTACCCCCAAAGATTTTCTATTGGGTTCAGGTCTAGAGACTGGCTAGGCCACTCCAGGACCTTGACATGCTTGTAACGGGTCTGGGAGGCGGAACCTCTGAGCTACTATACAAGGGGGCAGTCCTTGTAAGGGAGCGGGTGGCGACCAGGGTAGACGGGCAGGCAGTCACAGCAGGTGACTGGGACAGTCTCTGAATGAACGGACAGGAGGTCACGGCAAGTGACCGGGGCAGTCTCTGGATGAACGGGCAGGAGGTCACGGCAAGTGACCGGGGCAGTCTCTGGATGAACGGGCAGGAGGTCACGGCAAGTGACCGGGGCAGTCTCTGGGTAAAGGATTGGTACGACCTGTGGTGGCAGATGATAGACGTGAGCTCCCAGGTGAGCAGGCGAGAGTCTCTGGATAATCGGGTGGTCACAGCATGTGACGGCGGAGCCTCCAGGAAAACCAACAGACAGGTAGCAGATGAGCGCTCCCAGGTGAGCGGGCAAGAGTCTCTGGAATAGCAGGTGGTCACAGCACGTGCCGGCGGAGCCTCCAGGTAGGCAAGCAGGCAGGTAGCGGAGGAGCGCTCCCAGGTGAGCGGGCAGGAGTCTCTGGAATAGCAGGTGGTCACAGCACGTGACGGCGGAGCCTCCAGGAAGGCTAGCAGGCAGGTAGCAGATGTGCGCTCCCAGGTGAGCGGGCAGGAGTCTCTGGAATAGCAGGTGGTCACAGCACGTGACGGCGGAGCCTCCAGGAAGGCTAGCAGGCAGGTAGCAGATGTGCGCTCCCAGGTGAACGGGCAGGAGTCTCTGGAATAGCAGGTGGTCACAGCACGTGACGGCAGAGCCTCCAGGAAGGCTAGCAGGCAGGTAGCAGATGTGCGCTCCCAGGTGAGCGGGCAGGAGTCTCTGGAATAGCAGGTGGTCACAGCACGTGACGGCGGAGCCTCCAGGAAGGCTAGCAGGCAGGTAGCAGATGTGCGCTCCCAGGTGAGCGGCCAAGCTGGTCCATAGACAGACTGACAGGAGTAGGAAGGCAGACCATCGGACCTCAGGCTAGCAGGCAGGTAGCAGGAATATCAGGCAGGAAACAGACAGCAAACTGGCAGGACTCTGGCAGGAATCAGGCAGGTAACTGGCAACGGGACCTGAGGGCTGAAGCAGAGTAGTGAACAGTGCAACAACATTGCTCGGGCACCTCCATTTTGGAGGAGGTGCCTTATATATGGTGAAGTCCTCCGGCCATTGGCCGGGGACTCCTTAAGACGGCGCGCGCGGCCCCTTTAAGAGGGAGGGAGCACGCGCGCCCTAAGCACAGTGGCCGGGAAGGAGCGCGCGCTGCCAGCAGAGCGGGAGGAGGACGCCGGGCTCGGAGCAGAGAGGTGAGGGGAACAGCGTCCCTGCCTAGCAGAGGGCAGGGACGCCGACGCTACAGTACCCCCCCCTTTAGGCCCCCCCTTTTTTAGGCCAGACAGAAATTTAGCAAGGATGAGAGGGGCATGGATGTTCTCCCGGGGCTCCCACGTTCTCTCTTCAGGACCAAACCCCTTCCAATCTACTAGAAAAAAGGTCTTCCCTCTTACCCTTTTGGTGGCCAGAATGTTCTCTACCTCAAATTCGTTTTCAGCGGAAACCGGAGCAGGAGGCGTACCTGTAGACTTGGAAAAAGAGTTAAGTACCACAGGTTTGAGGAGAGATACATGGAAGGAGTTAGGGATCCGCAAGTTGGCCGGGAGTTTCAATTTATAGGCCACCGGGTTGATCTGACTGATGACTTCCAGAGGACCGATGAACCGAGGCCCTACCTTATAGGAAGGAATCTTGAGCCGGACATACTTGGACGAGAGCCAGACCTTATCCCCTGGACGGAATTGAGGAGGATCCAGACGTTTTTTGTCAGCGTGTCTTTTCATACGCTCGGATGACAGAAGGAGTGCGGACCGGGTACTCTCCCATGTGGAGGAAAATTTGTTAACAAGAGATTCCGCAGCCGGATTGTCCACCGAGGTGGAGACGGGAAACGGGATCCGAGGATGCTGACCGAAGACTACAAAAAACGGGGATTTGGAGGAAGATTCGCTCTCGTGATTGTTGTACGAGAATTCGGCCCATGGCAGAAGATCCACCCAGTCAGAATGGTGGGCATTAACGAAGTGCCGGAGGTAACTGGTCAGGATCTGATTGATCCGCTCCACTTGACCATTAGACTGTGGGTGGTAAGCGGAGGAGAAGTCCAGGGTGACGTCTAGCAATTTACAAGTGGCTCTCCAGAAACGAGAAGTGAACTGTACCCCACGATCCGACACGATGTGACGGGGCAGACCATGAAGACGGAAGATGTGGCGGATAAAGTCTTTAGCCAGCTCGGGTGCAGACGGGAGGCCTGGCAGGGGAATGAAGTGAGCCATCTTGGAAAAGCGGTCAGCGACCACCCAAATGACCGTACAACCGGCAGAGACGGGAAGATCAGTTATGAAGTCCATCGCTATATGCTGCCAGGGGGCAGCAGGTACTGGCAGAGGAAGAAGGCGACCGGCTGGCAGGTGTCTCGGAACTTTGTTGCGGGCACAGGACACACAGGCAGAAACAAAGTCTATTACATCCTTGCGCAGGTTAGGCCACCAGTAGTGCCGGGAAATAAGCTGGAGGGTCTTTTTCTGACCGGCATGGCCAGCTAGTTTAGACGAATGACCCCAGTGTAGGATCTTCTCCCGATCAGGTACCGATACGAACGTCTTACCGGGAGGGAGACGATTTAGACTCACGGGAGCCACCTGCATTACTCTGGCGGGATCGATGATATGTTTAGGTTCTTCCTCGAGATCAGATACCAGAAAGGATCGGGAAAAGGCGTCTGCTTTGATGTTTTTGTCAGCCGGGCGAAAATGTAGAACAAAATCAAAGCGAGCAAAAAACAAGGACCACCGGGCTTGACGCGGATTAAGTCTCTGGGAATGCTGGAGATAAGCCAAGTTCTTGTGGTCAGTGTAAATTATTACCGGATGAAGAGCCCCCTCGAGTAGGTAACGCCACTCCTCCAATGCCAGCTTGATGGCCAATAACTCTCGGTCTCCTATGGAATAATTGCGCTCAGAAGAGGAGAAGAGTTTAGAGAAGAAGCCGCAAGTTACCATCCTCCCGGAAGAAGATTTTTGAGTAAGTACAGCTCCGGCTCCAGAGGAGGAGGCGTCAACCTCCAGAAAGAACTGCTTGTTGCCGTCCGGACGATGCAGCACCGGGGCGGAAGAGAAGGCCTGTTTTAAGGAAAGAAAGGCCTCCTCTGCTTCGGGCGGCCACTCTTTGGGATTAGTACCCTTACGAGTGAGCGCGGAAATAGGGGCAGTCCGGGAAGAGAAGTGCGGTATGAAGAGGCGGTAGTAGTTGGCGAAGCCCAGGAACCGCTGAATGGCCTTCAACCCCTCCGGTCGGGGCCATTTCTCGATGGCAGACAGTTTCTCTGGATCCATTCGTAGGCCGGTCTGAGAAATAATGTAGCCCAAAAACGGAAGCGAGGTCTGCTCAAAGAGGCACTTCTCATATTTAGCGAAGAGGTGGTTCTGCCTGAGCCTGAGCAGGACCTGACGAACGTCCCTCCGGTGAGTCTGGAGATCCGGAGAGAAGACCAAGATGTCGTCCAGGTACACCACAACGCAGGAGTAGAGAAGGTCCCGGAAGATGTCATTGACCAACTCTTGAAAGACGGCAGGAGCGTTACAGAGACCAAAGGGCATTACCAGATATTCATAGTGGCCGTCCCGGGTGTTGAATGCAGTCTTCCATTCATCCCCTTGACGGATACGGACCAGGTTGTACGCCCCACGGAGGTCCAGTTTGGTGAAGACTCTAGCCCCCCTCAGGCGATCAAATAATTCTGGAATGAGCGGAAGGGGGTACTTATTCTTCACCGTGATCTGGTTAAGGCCTCTATAGTCTATACAGGGACGGAGAGAGCCGTCCTTCTTTTTTACGAAGAAGAAGCCTGCTCCCGCCGGGGAGGTAGATTTCCGGATGAATCCCCTGGCCAAATTCTCCTCAATATATTCGGACATCGACCGGGTCTCAGCAGCGGGCAATGGGTAAATACGCCTACGGGGAGGAGTAGTACCGGGTAACAGGTCGATAGGACAGTCGTATGGTCTATGAGGGGGTAATGTCTCTGCCTCCTTTTTATTAAAGACATCAGCAAATGACCAATAGGGAATCGGAAGTCCAGGTAGATTAGTTGGGGTAGGAGAAGGACGGACGGGATGAACAGGAACCAAACAAGTCTTATGACAGTCCTGTCCCCAGCGAAGGATTTCTCCGGTCTGCCAGTCAAGCACGGGTGCATGTCTCTGGAGCCACGGTAGACCTAGTAAGAGGGCGTGAGAGAGTCCAGGCAGAACATGAAAAGAGATGCTCTCAGAATGCAGCATTCCCACCTGCAGAGTTACGGATTCGGTGATGAGTTGGATGGGACGTGGTAAGAGGCCTCCATCCACAGCAGCGACAGATAATGGTACAGCCAGAGGTTTGGTGGGAATGCGGTATTTTTCTACCAGGGACTGTGAGATAAGATTCCCGGCCGCTCCAGAGTCAAGTTGGGCTAGTTCGAAATAACGATTCTCCCCGCAGATAATAGAGACTGACAGTAGCAGAGATGGAGAGGATTTATTCTTGTCTAGGTTGACCTCTCTGAGCGAACCTAGACACAGGCGTTTCCCGACCTCTCCGGGCAGGTACGGATCCGGTGCTCCTTACTGCCACAGTAGAAGCAGCTCCCTTCGGCACGGCGTAAGTCCTGACGGGTTTTGACCATCTTGGTCTGGTCGACCTGCATAGGCTCAGGAGAGTGTACCTGGGGAGAGACGGATTTCTGAAAAGTAGGAGCTAGACGTGGAAACCTCCTCTCACGGGTGACCTCTTTGGCACGCTCCTGGAACCGTAGGTCAATCCGGGTGGCAAGAGTTATTAGGTCATCGAGAGTGGTAGGAATGTCCCGACCGGCAAGTTCATCTTTAATACGGCCGGACAGACCCTCCCAGAAGACGGATACCAGAGCGTCGTTATCCCAGGCCAGCTCCGAGGCAAGGGTATGGAACCTTATGGCATATTGGCCCACGGTGAGACTTCCCTGACGGAGGCGTAGCAGAGATGATGCGGATGAGGTCTTCCGTCCGGGTTCGTCAAAGACTTTCCGGAAAGCCATGAGAAAGGCAGGCAAGTCGGACACCAGGGGGTCTCCTCTCTCCCATAGAGGATTTAGCCAGGCCAGGGCCTCCCCGGTGAGATGGGACATGATGAAGGCAATTTTGGCCCGGTCGGAGTTAAACTGGTGGGACAGGAGTTCAAAGTGCAGGGTGCACTGATTTATGAAGCCCCGAGCCTGGGCGGAGTCGCCTCCGAAGCGAGGAGGTGCAGAAAGCCGGGGTCCGGGGTAGGATACCATGGTATTGGTGGGCAGCGGAGCTGCCGGGTTGCGAGTCATGGCACTGGCGGTGGTTGCTGGTGGAGCAGTCAGAGTGTCCAGGCGAGAATTGACATTCCGCAGGTGACCCAGGATGGACTCCTGTTGGGACCTCTGACGGGACAGTTCATGACAGAGGTCTGAGAGCGAGGGAGCTTGGGTGCCACCGGGTTCCATGGCCCGAGCAAACTGTAACGGGTCTGGGAGGCGGAACCTCTGAGCTACTATACAAGGGGGCAGTCCTTGTAAGGGAGCGGGTGGCGACCAGGGTAGACGGGCAGGCAGTCACAGCAGGTGACTGGGACAGTCTCTGAATGAACGGACAGGAGGTCACGGCAAGTGACCGGGGCAGTCTCTGGATGAACGGGCAGGAGGTCACGGCAAGTGACCGGGGCAGTCTCTGGATGAACGGGCAGGAGGTCACGGCAAGTGACCGGGGCAGTCTCTGGGTAAAGGATTGGTACGACCTGTGGCGGCAGATGATAGACGTGAGCTCCCAGGTGAGCAGGCGAGAGTCTCTGGATAATCGGGTGGTCACAGCATGTGACGGCGGAGCCTCCAGGAAAACCAACAGACAGGTAGCAGATGAGCGCTCCCAGGTGAGCGGGCAAGAGTCTCTGGAATAGCAGGTGGTCACAGCACGTGACGGCGGAGCCTCCAGGTAGGCAAGCAGGCAGGTAGCGGAGGAGCGCTCCCAGGTGAGCGGGCAGGAGTCTCTGGAATAGCAGGTGGTCACAGCACGTGACGGCGGAGCCTCCAGGAAGGCTAGCAGGCAGGTAGCAGATGTGCGCTCCCAGGTGAGCGGGCAGGAGTCTCTGGAATAGCAGGTGGTCACAGCACGTGACGGCGGAGCCTCCAGGAAGGCTAGCAGGCAGGTAGCAGATGTGCGCTCCCAGGTGAGCGGCCAAGCTGGTCCATAGACAGACTGACAGGAGTAGGAAGGCAGACCGTCGGACCTCAGGCTAGCAGGCAGGTAGCAGGAATATCAGGCAGGAAACAGACAGCAAACTGGCAGGACTCTGGCAGGAATCAGGCAGGTAACTGGCAACGGGACCTGAGGGCTGAAGCAGAGTAGTGAACAGTGCAACAACATTGCTCGGGCACCTCCATTTTGGAGGAGGTGCCTTATATATGGTGAAGTCCTCCGGCCATTGGCCGGGGACTCCTTAGGACGGCGCGCGCGGCCCCTTTAAGAGGGAGGGAGCGCGCGCGCGCGCGCCCTAAGCACAGTGGCCGGGAAGGAGCGCGCGCTGCCAGCAGAGCGGGAGGAGGACGCCGGGCTCGGAGCAGAGAGGTGAGGGGAACAGCGTCCCTGCCTAGCAGAGGGCAGGGACGCCGACGCTACAATGCTTCTTACAGAGCCACTCCTTAGTTACCCTGGCTGTGTGTTTTGGGTCATTATCATGCTGGAAGACCCAGCCACAACCCAGTATCAATGCCCTTACTGAGGAAAGTATGTTGTTGGCCAAAATCTCATGATACATTACCCCATCCATCCTCCCTTCAATACAGTGCATCGTCCTGTCCCCTTTGCAGAAAAGAACCCCCAAAGTATGATGTTTTCCTCACCATGCTTCACGATTGGGACAATGTTCTTGAGGTTGTACTCATCCTTCTTCTTCCTCCATACATGGCGAGTGGAGTTGATACCAAAATGTTCTATTTTGGTCTCATCAGACCACATGACCTTCTCCCATGCCTCCTCTGGATCATCCAGATGGTCACTGGCAAACTTCAAACGGGCCTGGACATGTGCTGGCGTGAGCAGGGGGACTTTGCGTGCCTTGCAGGATTTTAATTCATGATGGCCTAGTGTGTTACTAATGGTAATGTTTGAGACTGTGGCTCCAGCTCTCTTCAGGTCATTGACCAGTTACTCCTGTGTAGTTCTGGGCTGATTCCTGCTCTTTCTCAAAATCATCCTTACCCCACGAGCCGAGATCTTGCATGCCCCAAACCGAGGAAGATTGACAGTCATCTTGTGCTTCTTCCATTTTATAATAATTGTCCCAACAGTTGTTGCCTTCTCAGGAAGTTGTTTGCCTATTGTCCTTGTAGCCCATCCCAGCCTTGCAGATCTACAATTTTGTCCCTGGTGTTAGACAGCTCTTTGGTCTTGGCCATGGTGGAGAGGTTGGAGTATGATTGATTAAGTGTGTGGACAGGTGCCTTTTATAAAGGTAACGAGTTCAAGCAGGTGCGGTGAAATTAATGCAGGTAATGAGAGCAGAGTGGGAGAACCAGAATTCTTGTTGGTTGGTATGTGATCAAATACTTATTTCATGCAATAAAATGCAATTTAATTATTTAAAAATCATACAATGTGATTTTCTGTTTTTTATTTTTAGATTCTGTCTCTCATAGTTGAAGTGTACCTACGATAAAAATTACAGACCTCTCTATTCTTTGTAGGTGGGAAAACTTGCAAAATCGGCAGTATATCAAATACTTATTTTCCCCACTGTATATGCACCAACCCCAGCATCTCCTGTGATGCATATGAACCAGTCCCAGCATCTCCTGTGATGTATATACCTCAGCCACAGCATTTCCTGTGATTATATATATGCACCAGCCCCCGCGTCTACTGTGATATGCATGCCCCAGCATCTTCTGGGATTTATATGCCGCAGCCACAGTGTATCCTGTAATGTACACTGCTCAAAAAAATAAAGAGGACACTCAAATAACACATCCTAGATCTGAATGAATGAAATATTCTCATTGAATACTTTGTTCTGTACAAAGTTGAATTTGCTGACAACAAAATCACACAAAAATCATCAATGGAAATCAAATTTATTAACCAATGGAGGCCTGGATTTGGAGTCACCCCCAAAATTAAAGTGGAAAATCACACTACAGGCTGATCCAACTTTGATGTAATGTCCTTAAAACAAGTCAAAATGAGGCTCATTATTGTGTGTGGCCTCCACGTACCAGTATGACCTCCCTACAACGCCTGGGCATGCTCCTGATGAGGTCGCGGATGGTCTCCTGTGGGATCTCCTCCCAGACCTGGACTAAAGCATCCGCCAACTCCTGGACAGTCTGTGGTGCAACGTGCAAAGTGTTTTTCCACTTTAATTTTGGGGGTGACTCCAAATCCAGGCCTCCATTAGTTAAGAAATTTGATTTCCATTGATGATTTTTGTGTGATTTTGTTGTCAGCACATTCAACTTTGTACAGAACAAAGTATTCAATGAGAATATGTCATTCATTCAAATCTAGGATGTGTTATTTGAGTGTTCCCTTTATTTTTTTGAGCAGTGTATATTCCCCAGCCACATCTTCTCCTTTGATGTATACTGTATGCACTAGCCCCAGCGTCTACTGTGATATATATGTCCCAGCATCTCCTGTGATGTATATGTCAAGCGTCTACTCCTGTGATGTACTGTATATGCCCCAGCCTCATCTGTGATGTATATGCACCAGCCCCAGTGTCTCCTGTGATGTATAAGCACCAGCCCCGTGTCTCCTGTGATGTATGTGCTGCAGCTTCAGCATCTACTGTGATGTAAATGTGGCAGCTCCAGCATCTCCTGTGATGTATATGCCCAAGCATCTCCTGTGAAGTATATGCTCAGCCCCACGCTTAAATAATGCACCCATGCTTAACCTTGAATCTCCACAAACACAGCAATGTCTGTGCCCAATATGCAAATAACCTTCTAAAGTGTTTGAAGGGTACCTCCAGTGCACTGAATGAGCCTACATGGATATTCTTATAGACTGAATCTCAATGTGTCCAGCCTGTCATTATGTATGGTCCTTGGCAGCTAACAGATTGTCAGATTGTCAAGACCCTGGTCTGCCTCTGATGTAAGACACTTGAATATCTCATAACATCTAAGAATGCAGGAAGCGTATTATTCAGTCAGTTTTGAGTAGCGACATCAGTTTCTGGGATTTCAAGAGGAAGTGTGTTAAACATTGCCCCAAATATTTTTCACCAGACCCCCTAATACATACCCTAGAATAAATACATAACCCAAACTAGACCCTAGAAGAAGAGACCCCTGAATAAATACATACCCCAGAAAAAATACAGACCCACGAACAAAGAGAACGCTTCACACTCTCCTGCCCTGTGGTGCCTTGTAGCTTAGCTCACTAGCTTAAGAAATGCACAAATATGTGACCACACGATCTTCAACAGTATCGAGCCCTGATGAGAAGAGTGAATAACATTGCTCTCTCTTTCTCTTTAGCCCCAAATCCCTTGGAGTGGGAGAGGGGAGCCTTAAAGTGCTTCTGTCAGCAGGATTTTGCTCAGTAAACTACATACACTGTCAGGTTGGCCCCGTTACACTGATTAAAATTGTACCTTAATTGATGAAATCCGTCCTGTGGTTCTTGGTTAATCTTTACTTTCAGTTTGGAGATAATGATATGCCCGTGCTTCGGGGCGGGCTGTGGGGTGGGCTCTATATGGTGCTCTGCTTACTTAATCAGCTATATGCTCTTATGACAGCTCACTGTGACTTCACTGACCTGCCTCCTATTTTACATAATGCATCTAGTAGTGCAGGGCTAGGTAAAATAGGAGGCAGCTCAGTGAAGGCACAGTGAGCTGTCATAAGAGCACACAGCTGAATATGTAAGCAGAGCACCAGATAGAGCGCCCCCACAGGCTGCCCCGAAGCATGAGCATATCATTATCTCCAAACTGAAAGTAAAGATTACACAAGAACCACAGGACAGATTTCATCAACCAAGGTATCATATTAATCAGTGTAATGTCGCCCACCTGACAGTGTGTGTAGATTACTGAGCACAATCCTGCTGACAGGTGCGCTTTAAAAAGTTTCTTTAGTTTTAAAATATTAATGGCCTGTCCTCAAGAGAGGTGATTAATAATAAATAGATGTGGGGTCCAACACTTGGTGGTAGCTGGATGTAAACTTTGAATGTTTCAATGTGTAGGAACAACTGCAGAGTACTGAAGATCAGTTCCTATTCTCTTGAATAGGAGCTGATATAAAGTACTCAGTTCAATGTTTACATCTGACCACCACCTGAGCTAATAACAGCAGATTGATAGGGGTACCAGGTATCAAGATCCTCAATATCACGTGACTGGAAAACCCCTGTTAAGGGGTGGGAGCAATTGTCCTGTTCACTCTTCCTTAATGTGTTCCCTGGGTGAGGACTAGTGTACTGTGAGGTAGCAGACTTTAAGAGACGTAGACTGGTGTCAATGTATTAGTTAAACGGTAGAATGTGAACTCAACTTTTTGAATGAGAAGTCTACAACACAAACAGTTGAGGAATGCCAAAGCTTTAAAAAGGTACTACACATAGAGGTCTAAGAGAATTGCACATTCCTATTTTTTCCTCCAGATGTAATTATAACCGTCAAGAAATATTATATTAATGCTACTGGATTTTGTTATTTTAATGGGATATGTTTGAATGTATATGGGCACAGTTTAAAGGGAACCTGTCACCAGGTTTGGCTGATACAAGATACAGCCACTACCTTTCAGGCCTGATATACAGCATTCTATAATGCTGTATATACGTCCCCTACCTGACCTGCAAGACATGAAAAATAGCTTTTATTATATTCACCTGTGGGGCGGTCCGGTCCGAGTGGGGTGTTGCTCGTCCTGGTCCGATGTCTCCCTTCTTCTTTCGATACCATCCTCCTTCTTGTTTCTTGCCAGGAAAGGTCGAAGAGCCCCAGCGCATGCACACTGCAGTAATTTATTCTTCCCTAGTAAGGGCAGAGAAGTATGCCTGTGCCGGAGCGCGATGCTGGGGACCCTGTGTGGATAACGTAGGGATGAATCATCCACATGAAGCAAGAAGGAGGACGGCATCGCAAGAAGAAGGGAGGCGCCAGACCAGGACGAGCGACACCCCTCAGACTGGACCGCCCCCCAGATGAGTATAATGACAGCTCTTTTTCTTGTCTTGCAGGTCGGATTGGGGGCTTATGTACAGCATTATAGAATGCTGTATATGAGGGTTGAAAGGTGGTGGCCATATCCCATATCAGCCAAACATGGTGACAGGTTTGCTTTAAATGTATTAGCACATAGAATGATTGCACTGAAGATCACCTTGTCTTGATCTGCCATATCAACATTGGAACTTGACAATTGTAGAGTTTGACCAGCAATGTCTTCTGGATACATATGTGAAAGAGGGATTTGGGTTGAAGAAAGGAGAAACAAGTACAAGTACCTAATAGTGCCTGCAAAGTGACAAAGGACAACATCTACATCACCTGGAAAATGACAAGATCAGCTTCTTGGATTTTTTTCTGTTCCTTTATGATGTCCTCACATAACCAGCCTTTCTTAAACGCTTCCATTGTTTCTATGCCATAGCTGAAATGCTGAGGATTACACAGGTCTCCTGTTAATTATAAGTATAAATTATCAAACCCCAATATTGTAAATAAGAATCTGGATAAAATGCCTCTCTTTTTTTTCTGTGCATGAGTTTTGATAATTTTCCCGAGTCTGTAGAAAATTTGAGGTGAATTTGTAATTACAGTTAGATGAAAGGGATTTTCCCACGAACAAAGTACATTTTAATTAATAGCTCTTGGAATAAAAAGTTCCACAATTGGATGTGTTAAAAAAAATGTTCCTGTGCCAAGATAATCTTATAAATGTGCCCCTGCTGTGTGCTGTGTAATGGCTGTGTCTGACCGTGCAGGAACATGGTCTGATCATATCACAGCTCCTGGGCAGGGGAGGAAGCAAAAGAGTATACAGACAGGACAGCATGGGATCGCAGCTGATTCTTTCTGTGAGGTAAAACATTTCCCTGCCTGTTTTAAGCAATGTTTTACCTGAAAGAAAGAATCAGCTGCGATCCCATGCTGTAATGTCTGTATAATCTCTTTTGCTTCCTCCCCTGCCCAGCAGCTGTGGTATGATCAGACCATGTTCCTGTACGGTCAGACACTGCCATGACACAATACATGGCAGGGGCACATTTATAAGATTATCTCAGCAGAGGAACATTTTTCTAAACAGATTAAATTGTGGAAATTATTATTATTTAAAGATCTGTTGATTAAAATTAACTTTGTTCATGAGAAAACCCCTTTAATTTCCTAGTATAGATTATTAATATTTGGTAGATCACCAATTTCTAGTAAAGTCGCCATTAGGAAAACATAGCAATCCTTGATTACCAACCTTCAGTAAATAATCTTCAATCAGAATATGTTTTGCTAATGATTTTTACTATTGCATTCTTTTACAGAATTAAATTGCTTGAAATCGGAATGAGAACCCTGTTCCTCTTTATTTTAATAAATATTTTGGGCGCATGATTTTGCGGCACTAATATAAAGGTTTTACAGCTTCTCCTGCTTTGTGAAGCGCAGCCTGCTTATTAGTGTAGCCTTCCTCACAGACTGTTGTACGTCTTAATTCAGTGGCCAAGTGACCAAACCTGTCCATCAGCCTCCTCCAAATGAAAATCAGTAGTGTAGTGCTGTCACTTGGACGAGGCTTATGGGCAGGTCTGGTCTGATGTCCACTGAAGCGGTGTCTACTCTGAAAATGGGAGTGCTAAGCTGTTTGCAAGGAAAACTGCAGTGTCAAGTGACCAGAGAAAAAGCTGTAATATGTTAGTAAGTGCCACAAAATCATGTCCTCAACAAATTTATTGAAAGAAAGCTAAAGTGCCAACCCCTTTAAACTCTTAGCTTGTAGTCATAAAGCTTCCAAGGAGGCACACATGAAAAAAAAAACATGATAATGCCTTTATAGTCCCTGTCATGAGTTTGTGCCTACAAATAGCAATGAGATTTGATTTCAATCAAAGAACTGTATTTAAAGTACATTTTGCTCATTGTCCTTAAAATTACTGCGTATAGCTTCTGGTAGTAGTTTCTATGTGCCAATGCTTTGATATGTTGCAATCACCCCAGCTAACTGTTAGACCACAGTGGGGATATGTTCCACAATGGACATTTATTACATATTCACAGGATAAATGAAACATATCTGATCACTGTGGATCTCTCCAATAAATTAGGGGTCTGTTGCCACCAATTTCCACTCACTGCACACCCACAGCAAGAAAGAATTTGAATAGAGTACAATACTCTTCCATTTAAGGTCTATCTATGATGGAAACAGAACAGTACAGCACGCCTGTTGGTCTGTATTTAAAGCCAAATTCATTGTGGTCAGGACCCCTGTTCTAGTGAACATGAGGGTCCCAGCATTGTGGACCTCAGCAATTAGACACGTCTCACCTATTCTGTAGATATCCATTGTGTGAACACCCCTTCAAGGGATCGCAGGAAATTTAGGAATAGACTTCCTGTTATGATATGCATGGAGATGTGAAGTAAGGGACCTATTAAGAATTAGGTCATATAAGCGACAGCTGATTAAAACCTTTACTGCAATTATCTTTTCGATTAAATGACAGCACCTGTACGAGAACACCCGTAATTAAGGCCTCATTCAGATGTCCGTGAGTCATGTACATGTTGTATCTGTGATTTTTACAAGTAAAACATGTACTGTGTAAGGAGTTTTTCACATGTTCGTGTTTTTTTGAGGGACTGAGTGGTAAACCAAAAAATGAAGGCAATATGTCCATTTGTGATCTGAGTCACTGATCAAAATTACCCTTAAAAGTCTATGGATCCGTGAAAATTACGGACAGCACACTGATAGCATTAGTGTACCCGCCATGTGCTGTCCATGATTAACATTGCATCGGATAGGAGAAGCTTTGTAATTTATTGATTTATTTTTTTCATCTGTGAAAATTACTGATGAAACACTTATGGTAAAAACTGACACTTATGAAACTCAGATCCAAAACATTGATGAACAAAGGTCCGTGTTTTTACATACGATAAAATTCTGAACATCTAAATGAAACTTTAGGCAGCCAAAACCTGAAAAGGATATATCTGTCAGACAAATTTTGATCATCTGACACTTATCTACCTTAACTCCACTCAAACAATGTAACAATGTACATTTGACAAGGTATGCTGTGAAGACCCGAGGTCTTCCGTGGGCATAATACTACGCTGACAACACAGGGTGAGGGTAAAACAGTGTGGTAATACTTTATTGAACCACCAAACAGACAATAAGCATATAAAACAGTCCCAGCAAATACCCAAGATGATGCAAAATTACACAGTCTCACCCTTTCGCTGGCCCGCCTGGAATAGAGCAGCTGCAACTTTGGGAATTCCAGGGCCAACTACCTCAACAAGTGACACTCCACTTTTGGTGGACAACCACAGAGAGGAGGTAGCAGCAAGTTTAAGAAGCTGACAGTCCATTGAGTTACGTGGCCAGGAGACCCGAGGGTCCCACCCTGGCTTCTCCGGACATATTCATGGAACCATGTGACCGGATGGTCCCATCCTGGCTTTCTCCGAACATATCCATGGAACCAGGTGACCAGATGGTCCCAACCTGGCTTTCTCCAAACATATCCATGGAACCAGGTGACCGGATGGTTCCAACCTGACTTTTTCCGAGCGTATCCATGGGTTCCAGGTGACCTGTGGGTCCCAACCTGGCTACCCCAAACATCTCCATGGAACCAGGTGACTGTTGGGTCCCAACCTGGTTTTCTTTCGAATGTATCCATGGGTTCTGTGATAGTCAATGGAGCAGACTTGTATCCCTTTGGATGGACCCATGTTGTCTTGTAGAGCTGTCACTTAAAGTGTTCCTGTCTGTGGTTTTGTAAAAAGACTCCTGATACACAGGCATAAACCCCTTATATACTTTACAACTGTCCTTCAAGACATTTTCTACACGTCAAGGGGGAGGTGAGATGAGTTTAAATCTCCATTGTTTGAGCATTTAATCGATCTGCATAGGTTATACTCCTTTGCTCAGCGAGTCAACAAGCCACAGGGTCCACACAATAGTTAGTCAACATGTTTAGCAAACATTCATTGTTCAAAGACCTTGAGCAAAGATAACAGTACAATAAACTGTTATGTAAATAACAGCTATTCATCAATTAACAATTCTCAACTCAACCTACAAGAGAAGTCAACATTCAGACTTATGACAAGAGTCCATGTTTCTTGTCCCACCCGAAGAAAGAAACACATGAATTCAAAAGTCAACATAAAAATAAAGGTGTATGGTTCCTGGCCTGCATCTTTTACACGTCTGGATAATTAAGATTAAAAGCTGTGTCATCACATGTGCATATTTATTTTAATATCAAGAAACGTATAAGATACTGCAAGCCATCTCTTGCTATTTTGTATGCCTTTGTCCTGAACAATCTTTTTATGTCCTTGATAAAGCAATTTTCTCTTAGTGGAAAACAAGTCCTCTTCTTCCTAATTCGGTATTATGTAGTGTTGTCCTGCAGACATTATGTGGATTCAAATGTCCTTTAATATCCGATTCATCATTTGTCTAATGGTGGTGGTTCATACAGTATATGTGCGCATTCATGTACTTGGTCTACCCGAGCACTTTATGACTACACTGTGTATGACTGGAATCAGAACAGTAGATGGCCATCGTGATCTCTCATAGTTTGGGCTTCTAGCTTCAAGTGATCACATCTCTGAATAGAAGTAAGACAATAAAAGGTGTAACGCCGGCACCTCTGCCCCCTGCCTCGCTCTCCCTGCAAAGACGCTGACTCACCGCTGTGGGCCCTGTACTGTACTTCCTGGTTCTGCTGCTGATGCTCGGGTAGTGCGCACCACGCGCAGATCCCCGGGCACTGTGGTTAGGGTGCGCGCAGTCCCATCCTCTAAAAGGGATAGCGCGCGCTGTCCTAAAGTGTCCCCAGCCAATGGCTGGGAGACGCCTATTATTTAAGGCACCTCCACCTGCTGGGAGGTGCCTGAGCAATGTTGTATGTCTGTTACTAACACGCTTCCGTGTTCTCAGGTCCCAGTGCTTGTATGCTGTATACCTGCCTGTCTATCAACCATGCTTGCCTACCTGTCTATCAGCTGTGTTAACCTGCATGTCTATGAGCCATCCCTGGCTGTCTATCAGCCACACCTGATTGTCTGTATACCAGCCGTGCCTGCCTGCCTGTCTGTCTATCAGCCATGCCCGGCAGCACCAGCCTGCCTATACACCATTCGTGTCCGCTTGTACCTGTCTGCTTGTCTATTGGCCGTGCCCGCATGTACCTGACAGCCTGTACACCAGCCGAGTCCGCCTGTATCTGCCTGCCCGTGTGTCTGGCGTGTCACTCACTATACCAGTGGTGTCAGCCAATCTATCATTCCTGGCCGTTCCTGCCTCCTGTCCCTTGGGTGTCAGCTGCCATCCATCCAAAGTCAGTCCCAGAGTAGCACCTGGTCTCACCTCCCTCGTCTCTCTTCGGATTGTGGTATCATCAAGCCGCCGTGCATCCGAGGTCGGACTTGGTGAGGTCCCTAGTCACACCCCTCTAGGCTCTCCTCGGATCACGGCACAGTGGTTCCACCACCCAGCCCATTACAAAATGTCTTCCACAATTACATACAAATGGGTATTTTTTATTTTAGTTTGGTGGGTATACTTTGTAAGGTACCTTGAACTATAAAGCCTCATTCAAACATCCATGTATCATGGTCAAAGTATCCAGCTGCAGATCTGATTCCAACTTGACAGCCTCATATATGCCTATGAATCTTTTAAGTTCGGGTCAAGAGATCCACGCTCAGTCCGTACATTGCGGTCAAATCTTGGACCATGATACATGGGCGTCTGAATATGGCTTAAACATAATTTAATAGTTATATTCAAATTTCTATGCTGAATAATTTCAGAATCAAATTGAATACATTTCTGTGATTAAGTTTTTTCCCATGACTTGGGGGAAATTTCTGTATTTGGATACACATTAAGCTCTTGAGAATCCTTTAGATGAAGTAACATAACACACATCTCTGACATGAGTTTTAAAACATCTCAGGAATTTATTAAGGCCTGCCCTCGAATTATGGCCACAAAAGAGGTTAAAATATGTGTTCAAGCCATATTTGCACATAGATTTGCAACTTTTTATTTTTACTTTCCATCACTTTCACCATTTTTTTAAAGTAGGAATAGGCTAATGGAAATTGTCAAGGGCCTATTGCAGCCTTGCATATTTACTGTAATTTTTGCCTGTAACTGGCTTAAATTTATAGGATAGATCTATGCCAGTTCATAACATTTCTAGTTCACAAACAGCTAATTTGTTAAAATTGTAATTTATTATTGGATACATCTCATTGGAATGCAGCTTAGTTTAAGAATGGACTATGAAACACATATCCTAATAAATTCCCCCTTAAATGTTTCTATATAATTCCAAAATATGCAAATATGACTGACCTGTGATGTCATTTCTGGTTGCTGCTGCATTAAACTGCATAGCGTATAGATCAGAGACAGTAACTCTGCATCCCATCTTACTCAGAACATCAACTGCAACATTTTTTAATGAACCGTTCATTGATTTTGGCTCCTGGTGAGCATACACAATCAAAACATTTTTGCCTATGGAGAAAAGAAAAAAACAAAAGAGATTTAAAATTTGGTAATTAAGAAAGTAATCAGGTGATTGCTGCACAAATCATAAAAAAGCCTCACTATTTCTTTCTGCAAATTCTGCTACTATACCTTTGCTTTTTGCAGTGTTACAATTTTAGGTAGATTTAGTCTAGTCTACTTATAAGGTAGTATTCACTTGCTTGTGCAACCACATGGTATAGTGCTGCCATGCCATCTGCAGGGGTGAATAAGCACATGAGTTTGCATTTAACGTCATAATGTTATGGCACACTCCTCATTTGCATTCAATAGTGGACGACAGTAGAAATGGCTGTTGCTAATATTGTTAACTTGGGTATTACAGCTGACATCCAAATTATAAATGGGTTGCATCATGAAGATAACTCCTTTTACAAGTATTATTTTACAGATATATTATTCCGTAATTAATCATTATTTTCGAGTTAGACTTCCACAGCTAGACTTGGCACTTAACCTGTATGGCGACCCTTATTCCCTTCATATTGCTCCCCCAGTCAGCAGCTGACTATTTGGCCCCAGCCCAGGAGCACCTGTGTAAGACCTGATCCCTGTACAGGGGTTAACCTCTTCACGACATATGTTACACGCACTCAGCTAGGTTCAGATAGGGGCGAGACAGGTTACATGAATTCTTTGGAATCCTGGGGGAACCGTTACTCAGGGCGACCATAGACCATGTGTTGCAGCTTCTCTCAGGCACACAGGGGTATTGACCCTCAGGCACAGACACGTAGGTTGTTTCACTTGCTGACCAGACACACTTGATAAGAGTCCTCATAAATGGTAGAACAGTAGTATTTAATAAGAAGCCGCACAGCCAGTGCAAGTTAAGTCTTATGAGCAACAGGCTCCAGTGACAAACAGTACAGTTTCCTTAGCAGCACAACAGTTCTTCCCAGTAGTACAGTACAGCGCAGTTCTAATGCAAAGGCACATTAATGAACACAGCATTCTTTACAGCACAGTGAGATGGAGGAGGGGGGGGTTGCTGAGGGAGATGATCCCTGTGACACCATTTATTCCAGTCCTTATCTTTCTGCCTGACAATACTCTGCACTGCTAGTTCAGGAACTCTACCTGACCTGTGCTTAGCTTCATTCCGGACTTAAATCCTTTTCACTTGCAGGGGCGCTTCTGTGAGATACAGAACACACACACCACCTTTCTCTTTGGCTCCAGCCAGACAGTAAACAACTTCCCCACAATCCCCCTGGGGCTCTGCTAAAACACTTCCTTTCTCCTGTGACTGTGTTAACTCCTCTAGTTGCTGGATGCTTCTGGAGCACAACACTTCCTGTCTCATGTGCTTGTGTTACTTCTAATAGTTGCTGAATGCTTTTAAAGCAACAGCACTACTTCTGCATGTCACACATATGATGGACTGTTGTGTTATATGTTGTGCCCTCACCTTTGATGAGGGCTTGCAAGCTGAGCCCGCATCTTTCCTAGCAGATGATGGCTGATCTATTCAATCTCTGACAGCAGTATTTAACACGCCAATTTTTTTTTTCAACACTTAAATAAAAAAAACTTTACATGCTTGGTATCTGCGTAATTGTACTGACCTGGAGAATCATATTGACAGGTCAGTTTTACCTTATAGTGAATGTAATAAATAAAAAAAATGTAAAAAATTGTGGAATTGCACTTTTTTTGCAATTTTAATGTACTTGTAATTTTTCCCCCTTTCCAGTGAATCACATGATAAAATGAATGGTGTCATTCAAAAGTACCAATCGTCCTGCAAAAATAAAAAAAAATTATGGCTCTTGGAAGAAGGGGAAGAAAAAAACGAAAGAGAAAAAAACGAAAATAGCCTGGTCATGAAGCGGTTAAATTGTGAAGGCCCAGGCAACCCTTAGGATCTGGTAAACGGAGTGGTTTGCGCTGAGCCTGGCCAACTTTTTTGACTATGGGCTAAGTATTGCACTGGCTGTTTTTCAAAATTTTGTTAATGACATATTCAGAGATATAATATCACTATGTGGATTACATCTTGGTTTATTCACCTGACATTATGTGACACTTCTGACATGTACGTACTGTACTCAAAGATTCAGAGAATTTTTTTTTTTAGATTGTCCGCTAAACGTTTCCGAATGGACACCTCAAAGGTCCAAGCTGTTAAGGAATGGATGCAACCCAAATCTCTGAAGGCCTTGCAGCATTTCCTTGGGATTGCTAACTACTATCATAAATTTATTAAAAATGTTTCCAAGATTGCCAAAAATACTGACTGACTTCACCAATAAGGAGGCAGATGTAGCTAACTGGAAACCTGTGGCCATCGGTGCAGTCACTGAGTTAAAAGAGCGTTTCTCATCTGACCCTGTATTAGATAAGCCTCACCTAGAATGTCTTTTTGTAGTGGAAGTTGATGCTTCATAGATTTGAGTGGAAGTGGTGTTGTCACAGGGTATACCACCTCTTACTCAACTCGATCTGTGTGCCTTCTTTCTACGAAAATTTTCATCTGTTGAAAAAAATTATAATATAGGCAATTGAATTGTTGGCAATTAAGTGGGCCTTCAAGGAATGGCGCCACTTCCTCGAAGGTGCCAAATATAAAATAAAATCATTGTTTCACGGACCACAAAAACCTTTATTTATTTCTAGGTTTGATGTAGTGGTGATATTTAGACCTGAAACAAAAAACATTAAAGCTGATGCTCTCTCCCGAAGTTTGTGCCTATCCCAAACCTGAAAAAGGGGACAGACCATCCACGGATCACGTAGTTCAATAAAATCCTCATTTTACCCTTAATATGCAATTGGCGAGAGGACACCGCTATCTTTTTATTTCTCTGGCTTCATTATCCCAAACTGAGGACTCAGAACAAGTCTCCATTCTAGCTGAGGGAATAGTTGTGCCCTTAGTTTCTTTAAATCTTGTTGAGGACATATGTAAATCTGAAGAGTTAGCCCGTGACAATTCTTTTTCCCAAAAAACCTTTGTCCCCCCAATCTCCAGTTTTGTTTATGAGTATTCTAGAAGTCTCATAATACAGTCCTTGCAGGTCAATCAGGGGTTAGAAATAACATTGGACTAATAACCAAGAATTTTTGGTGGCCAGCCATGGTTTGGAATTGTAGGAAATATGTTAATGTTGTGAGATTTGTGCCTAAGTGCCGCTGAGTCTTTACCCACCCCTAGAAGTCCTTGGACCCACCTCTCCATGGACTTCATTACTGATCTCCCACCCACAGAAGAGAAGTCTGTTAATTGGGTAGTGGTGGACAGATTTAGCAAACAATTTAATTTTGTTCTTTTTCTTGGGTTGCTTCACTCTCAAATGAATAAAGAAAATTATTAAACATATTGTGCTTTTTCTTGGGATTACAGAAAATACATTTTTGATTGAGAAACTCAGCTTGTTTCTAAATTCTGGAGGCCATTTAGTTGTAATATTAATATTAAATTGTCCTTTTCATCAGCTTATCACCCAGAGACCAATGGTCAGACTGTACGTGCCAGCCAACCAAACACTTGAGCAATATCTTCGGTGTTATGTCTATGATCACCAGTCTAGCTGGGTGGAACATTTGCCATTAGCTACATTTGCCATAAATAATCAATATTAAGAATCCCTTAAAACATCTCTGTTGTTCTGTAATCTTGGACATCATCCTCATTTTGGTTCATTTGCAACCTCTGAAGTTGATACTCCAGAGGCTGATAAATCCTTATATAAGTTAAAGCTTGCCTGGTCTGAAGTCAGAGAAAACCTGAGAAAGGCACAGGTTAGACAGACCTCTTCCACTAATAATAGGAGAGGCTGAGCTTTGCTGTTGGAAGCAATCCTGTAGCCTTCCATTTGAAACTTCCCTCCTCATTCTTGGATTCCCAATGTTTTGCACAAATCCTAAAGACAAATCATTTCACTGTGCATCTTGTTAATAACCCCGAGTAGTATAGAATACATATAAGTCATCAAACTCAATCTGACAGGTGCCCAGCCCCTATCAAAGTGTATCAAACTGTCTAACCCCTCCCCCTTTGCAGAGCGTGACCACGCCCCTATGCCCCAATGAAATTGATAGTGTTATATTAGTGTATCAATTAATTGTCTGATTATTATTAACCTGTTGTTGTACTGCACAATAAATTTGATGTGATAGTGGAATATTATGTATGACACTATCAAATTTGATATGATTTGCAATATTATATGTCAGTGTGATTCCCCAATTTTACATTCAAATGAAATTGGCCGGGCATATTATATATATGGCCGGCTAAAAACCACTCAAGACGCTTTATAAGTTTTAATGATGACACTATCAAATTTGATATGATTTGCAATATTATATGTCAGTGTGATTCTCCAATTTTACATTCAAATGAAATTGGCCGGGCATATTATGTATATGGCCGACTTATAACTACTCCCAAGTATTAAAAGTGTGCACTTTATACAGTTTGTGAAAAATGAAAGACGCTTTATAAGTTTTAATGATTTTATTAAAAAAATAGAATGTATCAGACACATCACATTTCAGTCAAATTACAGCTGGATATAAGGCATTACAATAACATGAGGTAGCAAGTGTTCATAATATATATATAAAAACATTTCAGAATATATATATAGTGGCATTTATTTTACATTTATTACAACATAATATAAAGAATTACAACACAAACAATTCATTTACAATTATTATACAATAATATGAAGGTATTAAGGTCACACAGCAGTTACATCGTCAGCCACATGGATTCTAAAAATGGTAAACGCCTTTTTTAGGCAGCAGTGTCCCCCGCGTGACACCTAATGATGAGGCCTGTAAAGAGCGGCTTTTGCGGTGTGTCGGTGTAAGGTCTCTTGATGTAGATGGTTCTAGTAGATGGATATTTTCAAGCCGTCTAAAACCCCTCTAGTAGCGGGGCTACCAACAACAGTGGTCGGCACATTTAACTCGGCCATTGCCTGCATAAACACATCCCAACCCCGGGGCACATTTTTGCTGGTTAAAGCATGACTCTGCGTTGTCTTACGTATCAAGTCCAGCATGCTAGACCCTGGAATTACAGACCCTTTGAAAATAAATTCACCTTTATCGTTCCATGATGTAATATTTTTGTTCTCTAACAACCTGTTTAACAAAAAATCAGCATTCTTTTTATATCGTGGATTTACATGGCTCACAATTTCACTGACAGCCCCACTTTTATCGGGGTCTGAATTTGACAATTGTTGGTGATCAGTTTCAGGAGTGCTAACGAGATTTAGCGTTGATAGCTCTTTGGCATTGTGTCTAGTATGGACCAAATGTCTTTGCAGGATTTCACTATAAGTTTTAATTTTCACGTCATCTGGCATGTCCCGGCGTTGTAAAATCTCGCTAATCTCGCCATCAAGACGTTGGATAACACTCTGGCGTATATTGTCTGTATTAGGGGGTCTTAGTTTGATTAGGTCCTGTTTAGGGATCAGATACATTTTTCTCTGTATGCTCCATTATTTGCCCGCCAGTAGGCTTGTTATTATTGGTATTGCAAAGCCTAAAAGAGGACCTATAAATCCGCCGGTCTGCTTTAGTAGACGTTTCTTTTTCTTTCTGGAGTGGGATTTATCACCGAGAGCTCTTATAGCCTTCCGCCACTTCTTTAGTATATATTTTTTTTGCCGGTCTTTCAGGGGTATGCGGCCTTTTAAGATGTTTAAAGCAATATCCCCTATGGCCGTGATTAAATCGCTGCTCGCACTGTGTAAAATAGATTTTCTGACAGTAGGAGTTGCCTTCTCCAGCGTTTTTTAAGACAGCCCAATTACGGCGTATTCTCTCAGACATCTTTACAACACTGTGTATACAGCGTAGAATGTCTGGTTTAGTGTGAAATTCGCTTTTTAGCCGTATTTTTCTTTTGAACATACACAGCGGGCAATGCCGGTGGAAACAACCCTGTCCTTAAGCGCAGATCCTCAGGAGTATTAGCTCTTAAATCTAACAGCAAATACCCATAAGGGGTCCGCGTGGCATCCTCAAAAGACTCTAAGAAGAAGTGCGTCTTTCCGGGGTACATCTGACGGGCTAGTGTCACAATTTGTAATTTATCTCATGGATTATTAAAAAGTACAATGTACTTTGTGTTCAAATTTATCGTCCTGCTTTTCTTACCGTGACAAAATATGTTTTGTACCAGGTAGAAAATGCTGAGATTTCTGTGGTGCACATACTTGGTAAATGCTTTTTCTATCTTGCAGTTATCACTAGCGCCCTCCAAGAGATCATCAACAATAGTCAAATTTACCTTGTCAGGCGGGAATAAATCATCATCTACGAATGTATGCGGCAGACCCTCCACAAATATGATGTTGGGGAAAGAGAGAGAGATTTCATCATATAGTTTTTGCCAGCATGAATAAAACCAAACAATATTATCGGGTTTGTGAGAAAAATGCGTATCAATATTATGTAACAGCTGCTTTACAAAATAACTTTTCCCAGAATTAGACGGGCCAGCTAGAATACAGTAGAATGGGTGTTGTAGCCGCGGATCCATCACAGCGCTCCTAATAGCCATATGGCAGGGTGGTGAAATCGTCTAATAGACGGCGCTTTGTGTAAACGCACTTTTGTGTTTTGCGCAGAGGCCTTGTTTCAATGTCCCAGTACTTTTTATTTCTCACAATTCCCGGCTGATTTACGACAATACTTTTCTGTGTTTCAGAACCTGAATTACGTGGGTAGTCCAGAACCAGATCTTTTAGACTGTTAAAATTAATAGACTGTGTGTTACCAACATTTAGTGTTATACCCTTAACTTTTAAGACAGTTTTACCAGTGTTCAGTTTGTACCCGTAAGTTTTGGGACCCGCAGATACAAACTCTGTGATGTGTGTGTCATCGGGTATCTCGCTGGTCAGTTCCCCCAGGTAATCACCTAAAGTCGGGTTCCACGCACCATCTCGCTGCGCAAAAATATCCGAATCTGTGTCGTGATAAAGACACCTCTCCTGCAGCCTGTCCAGCAGGGAATAGAGCTCTAGTCGGGCATACGCGGTTGTAAAACACGCTATAAAAATGTTTGTATTTTTTGTTGACGGTGTGATGGTCTTTTGCATATTTCCAGTTAATGGTTGCAGTTTCATCATCAATGAAATGCAACATTGAAATTTCGCAGTAAGGTAGAAACACATACTTAAAAAGCTCATCGGGGGTCACTAACAATGTGTCACGGGTGTGTCGCCACGAAGATCGTCACGATTACACAGCCTGACTTCTCGCAGCTGACTTTTTGGTGCTTTGTGTTTTCGGCAGTGAGGGAGTTAATTCTCTCTCTCTCTGTGCTAGACGAGGTCCAGCCTCGCCCAGCTGCAATCAATGCTGCTGTAGTGAGTCTCCTTCAAATGCCTGCTGGTCTGTTTGGGAAGTGTCGGTGAAAGCATTTCATACAGACTTACAGAGCGGATCGTGGTATTTGGAGTTTCTGAGATAAGTGTATTTGGAGTGTTTTTTCCCTTCCTCGCTTTATCATTTATCTCCTTTCCCGTTGGTGTTCCCTCTGTTGTAGTTGTGTAGTTTTTGTATGCAAGGTGGTTTTGGTTTTTCCCTTGTACTGTCTCGTTCGTCTAAGTACTGTGTGTGGGCATATTATTACTTGTCCTCTTTTGTTGTGATCGGGGTCCTTCTCAGGACTAGATTACTTAGGTGCAGGGATCCTCAGGAGGTAGGGGTTACGCTGGCGGCCTGGACCTCTGTACCTTTAACAGTACCTCCAGGTTGAGGGATTAGTCAGGGCCCCAGCTTAGGGTCAGCTTTGGCCCCCTACCTCCAGTATACAGAGACAGCGTGACATTTTCACCGACCCACTTAGTTTTTCTCCAGCTACCATGGATCCAGTAGCCGGTCTAGCTCGGCAGTTGCAGAGTTTGTCCATGGAGCTGGCGGACGTTAGGTCCAAGGTTTTGCATCCTCAGGAGCAAGCCGGACCAGAACCTAAAGTAGCTCTCCCTGACAGGTTCACTGGGGGGCGGGACAAGTTTTTTGTTTTCCGGGAGGCATGCAAATTGTACTTTCGGCTGCGGCCTCGGTCATCGGGGAGTGAAGAACAAAGGGTGGGAATTGTCATCTCGCTCCTACAAGGGGACCCACAATCTTGGGCGTTCTCTCTTCCCCCGGGCTCCCCGGCTCTCCAGTCAGTGGATAGGTTTTTCGCTGCTCTGGGACTCGTATATGATGACCCAGATCGGATCTCCCTTGCTGAGTCTAAGTTACGTAGGATCCAGCAGGGAGATCGTCCAGCGGAGGAATTCTGTTCGGAGTTCCGTAGGTGGGCCACGGACACCCAGTGGAATGACCCGGCTCTTAGGAGCCAGTTTTGTCAAGGTTTATCCGACAAATTACAGGATGTGTTGGCACAGTATGACTCTCCCGCGTCACTGGAAGCCGCTATGGCCCTGGCTATTCGCGTTGACAGACGGCTTCGGGAGAGGTGCGGGATAACTCGACCCCCTGTGATGACTCCACCTCCTACAAGGTCCCCTGATACGGTGGTTCCCCTGGTCAGTCCAGAGGAGCCTATGCAATTAGGAGGGACATCATTTCGGGGGAGGGGACCGGTGGTGCGCCATAAGACAGGAAGGTGTTTCTTCTGCGGGAGAAAGGGACATTTTATTGGGGGGTGTCCATCCCATCCCTTGCAGAGTGAAGAGTCGTCGGAAAACTGTTGATCCCAGGTTGTGTGGTGGACGGCAATCTGGGAGTAGGTATTTCGTCCCTAGGTTCGTCTCAGTTTCTCGTACCGGCGGAGGTGGTGGTGGGTACGAGAACTGAGAGGATATCTGTTCTTCTGGATGGTGGGGCCGGGGCTAATCTGGTTGATGCTCGGTTTGCCCGGGTTCAAGGTATGCGATTGAGTGAGTTGGCTAAACCCATCCCCATATTCTCGATCGATGCCAGGCCTCTCGGTCAGGGAAGTTTTTTGCAAGCTGTGCATGACGTAAAACTTCAAGTGGGGGCGATACATAAAGAACTGTTGTCTTGCTACGTGTTGGAGGGTCTTCCCACTCCTATAGTGTTGGGCCTTCCTTGGTTAACTAAGCATAACCCGGTTATTAATTGGCAAACCAGAGAGATAAGCCAATGGAGTAAATTCTGTAATAAAAACTGCATGAACACGGTCATCGGTGCGGTTACTCCTTGGGTCTTACCTCCATTTCTGGCGGACTTTGAGGATGTATTCTCGGAGAAAGGGTGTCAGGAACTACCTCCTCATCGCGAGTATGACTGTTCTGTAAAACTGCTCCCTGAGGCCAAGTTACCTAAAGCTAGGTTGTATAACCTTTCTGGTCCTGAGAGGCAGGCCATGAAGGATTATATTTCAGAAAGTCTGGCTAAGGGGCATATTAGACCTTCATCTTCACCGGTGGCTGCGGGGTTCTTCTTTGTTAAGAAGAAAGATGGAGGCCTACGCCCTTGCCTGGATTTCCGTGAACTTAATCGGATTACGGTCCGAGATCCGTATCCACTCCCACTTATTCCCGATCTCTTTAATCAGATTGTGGGCGCCAAATGGTTCTCTAAGTTGGATCTCAGGGGGGCGTACAATCTGATTAGGATGAAGGAGGGGGATGAGTGGAAGACGGCGTTTAACACTCCGGAGGGGCATTATGAGAACCTTGTCATGCCATTCGGTCTGACTAATGCCCCGGCGGTGTTCCAACACTTTGTTAATGACATTTTTCGTCGCCTGGTGGGACAGTTTGTTGTCATATATCTGGATGATATCTTAATTTACTCGCCGGATCTGGTGTCTCATCAGGAGCACGTTAGGCAGGTGTTACAGATCTTGCGGGATAATAAACTGTATGCCAAATGGGAAAAGTGTGTGTTCGCTGTACAGGAACTCCAGTTTTTAGGCTTCCTGGTTTCAGCGTCCGGTTTTCGTATGGACCCTGGGAAAGTGCGGGCAGTTCTTGAGTGGGATCGGCCAGAGAATCTTAAGGCACTACAACGTTTCCTGGGGTTTGCTAATTATTACCGGAAGTTCATTCGTAATTTCTCGTCCATGGTTAAGCCTCTCACAGACATGACTAAAAAGGGGACGGATTTTTCTAGGTGGTCTGACAAGGCTTGTCAAGCATTCTCCTGCTTGAAAAAATGTTTTGCCTCGGCACCCTTACTCATTCAACCTGATGCGTCACAGCCATTCATTGTAGAGGTAGACGCTTCCGAGGTAGGGGTGGGAGCAGTATTGTCACAAGGTTCGTCCCCTGGTAAGTGGCATCCGTGCGCCTTTTTCTCTAAAAAATTGTCGTCCGCTGAGAGGAATTACGATGTCGGCAATAGGGAACTCTTGGCCATTAAGTTAGCTTTTGAGGAGTGGCGCCAGTTTTTGGAGGGGGCAGTCCATCCGGTCACCGTCATCACCGATCACAAGAACCTGCTATATCTGGAGTCTGCGAAACGTCTGAATCCCAGACAAGCTAGGTGGTCATTGTTTTTTACCAGGTTTAATTTTGTCGTTACATATCGTCCTGGGTCAAAAAATGTAAAGGCGGATGCCTTATCTCGCAGTTTCCCTGGGGCCGGGAATACGGACGACCCGATTCCTATCCTTCAGGAGGGGGTGGTGGTTTCGGCAGTATGCTCTGAGCTGGAGGAGGAGGTATTGGAGGCTCAGGGGGACGCCCCTGTTGGACCTCCGGGGAGACTGTTTGTTCCAGATCAGTTGCGACAAAAGGTGATCGAGGCACACCATAACTCAGTTTTGGCAGGACACCCGGGGAGTAAAGCAACTGTGGATCTCCTCTCGCGTCGGTTTTGGTGGCCTAACTTACATAAGGAGGTGGTAACTTTTGTCGCGTCCTGTGGGGTTTGTGCGCGCTCTAAGACCTCACATACCTGTCCGTCTGGGGCCCTCTTACCTTTGAAGATCCCGGAGCGTCCTTGGACTCATCTGTCTATGGACTTTATTACGGACCTCCCTCCGTCTTCGGGTAAAACGGTCATACTCGTTGTAGTGGACAGGTTCAGCAAGATGGCACATTTTATCGCTCTTCCGGCTCTCCCTAATGCTAAAACTCTTGCGCAGGTGTTCATTGGGGAGATTGTGAGGCTTCACGGGGTACCCTCCGATGTGGTGTCTGATCGGGGGTCTCAGTTTGTGTCCAAGTTCTGGAAGGCGTTTTGTGCATGGCGGGGGATGCATTTGTCATTCTCATCGGCTTTTCACCCTCAGACCAATGGTCAGACGGAACGTATGAACCAGAGCTTGGAGACATATCTCCGGTGTTTTGTGTCAGAGAACCAGGAGGACTGGGCTTCTTTCTTACCTCTGGCAGAGTTTGCTCTTAATAATAGGCGGAGCGAGTCCACTGGTAAGTCCCCGTTTTTTGGGGCATATGGTTTTCACCCCCAGTTTTGTACTTTCAGTAGGGGGGGGCTCTTCGGGGGTTCCTGAGGAGGAACGATTTTCCTCATCACTCGCTTCAGTATGGAGAGGGGTGCTGAAGAATCTGAATACTATGGGGAACCGATACAAACGTATGGCTGATAGGAGGAGAGTGTCTGGTCCGGACCTAAGTGTGAACGATCGGGTATGGTTGTCTACCAGGAATATTAAACTTAAGGTTCCCTCCTGGAAACTGGGTCCCAGGTTCATCGGGCCGTACAGAATCAGTTCTATTATTAATCCGGTGGCATTCCGTCTTGACCTCCCCCCTACGTTTAAAATTCACAATGTGTTCCACAGATCGTTGCTTAAGAGGTATGTGGCGCCGGTGGTACCGTCACCTTTACCTCCCCCTCCAGTGGTGGTCAATGGTAACTTGGAGTTCCAGATATCAAGGGTCATCGATTCACGTTTTAATCTCCGGTCCCTTCAGTACCTGGTTCATTGGAAAGGGTATGGTCCTGAGGAGAGGATGTGGGTTCCTGCGTCGGATATTAACGCAGACCGATTAGTTCGGGCCTTCCACACGACTCACCCGGATAAACCTGGCCCTGAGGGTCCGGAGGCCCCTCGTAGAAGGGGGGGTACTGTCACGGGTGTGTCGCCACGAAGATCGTCACGATTACACAGCCTGACTTCTCGCAGCTGACTTTTTGGTGCTTTGTGTTTTCGGCAGTGAGGGAGTTAATTCTCTCTCTCTCTGTGCTAGATGAGGTCCAGCCTCGCCCAGCTGCAATCAATGCTGCTGTAGTGAGTCTCCTTCAAATGCCTGCTGGTCTGTTTGGGAAGTGTCGGTGAAAGTGACGCGCCCCTGGGCCTGTGTCGCGCTGCGGTGCGCACGCGGGAGCTTACCCGGAGCCGGATCCGTGGAGGGTTGTAGTCTCGTGGCGGTGACCCGGTCCGTGCCCAGGGAGTCAAACTGGACGGCAGTCTACTAGTAGTAAATAGTTGATGACTACGCCACCCGTTGAGTGCAGCCAGGGAGCTGCTGCTGCGGGGCAGACCGCTGAGGCCGATGGTAGGATTATGCAGCGTGATAGTATAACCCCCAACGGGAGGGGTATGGTCTCAGGGCAGCCGACGTGGATGATGGGGGTAGCAGGAACCACTCAGAGACGGTACGGTGTAGTTCAGGGTCTTTACTGGTACCAACGATAGACCCTCCCGGAGTACTTGCTAGCGAACGGGGCCTGGTCAGTCCTTGAGCAGATGGGATCTCCCCTGGCCAGGCGTAGTTGTAGGCCTCCCAAACTGACTGTACTCTTCTGGCTACCTTGCTAGAAGCTGATGTAAGTAGCCCACGTCCCTGAGTGTACCGTCTGGTGCTCACCCGTATGGCAGGTGACTCGGGGCCTTCTAATGGCTTCCGCTCCACGATGGCGGTGCTGGTCCCACGCGTGTGACCGTGCCTTCGGGCTTCTGGGCCAGAGGACCTGAAATCCCCTGCCTGACGGATTCTGCTGCTGGGTAGGAGTTAGTCCCCACAGCCTCGGACTCCGGGTCCGGAAAGAAGTCTTCTTAGTCAGGGCGAGCTCTGCAGCTGCCAGCCCCTGACTCCTTGTAACTCTGCTGTTTCCTATGCTGCTTCTTGTCTCTACTCCACTTGTCTGACTCACCCTGCCTCAGCCCCGGGTTTATACAGGGGAAGTTCTTCCCCTCCCAAGACTGGGCAGGAGGTGTGGCATGCACAGGATCCCTGACCAAAGGACCTCCCACCTGCTCTCAGACGTAATATCTCTATCACTGTGGCAACCAGACCCCTGGGGTGTCACATTCCCCCCTAGTGAAATTTAGTACTCCGGGACTAAACATATTTTTTTAGAAAAACATAACAAGGTATAACAATAACAATACAATAAGAAAAACACGTAAGATGGTTACGGCGTGTCCGCAACCGGGTGCAGTTTTGAAAAGCAAGGTGTCCATTTCACCAAAACAGGGAGACGTAACCAGGTAGGGGCCTGTCCTGCCCCGAGTCCTTTACAGTCTTTAGTCCATCCTGGGTTACGCTCCAACTATGTACAAGGATTCCCGGTAAATCCACCAAGGACTCCTAAAAAGAACTAGAAACACAAAATTATACACAAGCAACTATACACAGATAAACATAAATAAAACAATTTATACACTTCAAATCCTCCAGCGTGCGGGTAACTGGCCTCTAGTGGCCCTAGTGGACCTACGGAGCTGACTGTCTGGCCCTGAACTACAGGGTGTAGGAGCTGTCAAGGGTAAACTGGGCAGCTGTCTACCGGCTCTTTGTCTCACTAGGGGTACGGCAGGCTCACTATAAGCAGAGGGTTGATCCTCCTGTTCTGCTTGTGTGGAGTCTTCTGCCTCCTGGACCGGCTGTTCTTCCAGCTCTACCTGTTGCTCCGTAGGTGCTTGGGATGCTGGTTGGAGGAAGGTGAGTACGGGTACCACAACTGCACCATTGACTTGAGTCCAAGACCGAGGGAAGTCCCCGAGCACGGTACTAACCATATCTTCCCTTTCTTCCACGGGTCGATGGTCTTCTTGTTCCTCTTCAGGGTTCCTCAGTTGTTCGGGACACTTCTTCAGGTGGTCCCGGGATACAATGGCTGTGGTTTCCCCTCCGTCTTTACTGATGGTACAGACCTTCGGGTTCTCGTGGCTTGAGGGCAGTACGGTGTACGGGTCCTTCTCCCACTGGTCGTCCAACTTGTGGAGCCGTCTCTTCCTCTTCAAGACCTGCTCTCCGGGTACCAGGGGAACAGCGGGAGCATACTGGTTGTAAGTTTTCTCTTGTCTTTCCCTAGCCTGACAGAGACTTCGCTCCACGCTCTCCTGTACTCTCCGGTACTGCTGCTGCCTCTCTGTGTCCCAGTCTGTTTCTGGTGAAGTGTCCTCGGGGGTCAGGACTCCCATTTCCAGGTCAACAGGTAACTTACCAGGTCTTGCCCTCATTAGGTAAGCCGGGGTACAGTTGGTGGAACCTACCGGGATGTGGTTGTATAGGTCCACCAGATCGGGCAACTTTTCAGGCCACAGACTGCGTTCTTCCAGGGGCAACGTTTTTAGAAGATCCATTACCACCTGGTTCATTTTTTCACAAAGTCCATTAGTCTGCGGATGGTAGGGTGTCGTCCTTATCTTCCGGCAGCCATACAGATTGCAGAATTCCTGAAAGACCTCCGCTTCAAAGGCAGGTCCCTGGTCCGTCAGCACTTGGTCCGGGTACCCGTGTGGACGGCAGAAGTGCTGCTGGAAGGCTCTAGCTGCTGTTTGAGCCATTAAGTCCTTGACGGGGACGACAACCAAGAACCGGGAGTAATGATCCACGATGGTTAACGCGTAGACGTAGCCACTTCTGCTTGGGGTCAGTTTTACATGATCCAAGGCTACCAGTTCCAACGGTTGCCGGGTGACGATGGACTGCAGGGGAGTCTTCTGGCTGGCTCGGTCCTTCCTTCTCAGGTTGCACGGGCCACAATCTCTGCACCACTTCTCGATGGTTCCCCTCATGCCTACCCAGTGGAACCGCTCGCGCAGCAGGAACTCCAGCTTTTTCCACCCAAAGTGTCCAGCTCCGTCGTGGTATGCCTCCATCACCATGGCTGCGTCTCTTCGTGGCACCACTACTTGCCAGAGTAATTCATGCGTCCGGGAGTTAACCATTCTGCGGCACAACTTCCCTTTGTAAAGGAACAGTCGACTCTTCTCTGCCCATAGTTGTTTGGCTTCCTCCGGAGCGTCTGGTTAAAGGCGAGCCTCCGGCCGAGTCAGCATCTCCTTCACCAGTCGGACGGCAGGGTCGCTGTCTTGCGTTTCCGCCCAGTTGTAGTGGGGTAAGGGGTTCAACGTAGCAGCCTGCTTACTCCTTACCCGGTGGGAATACTGAATAGTCCCATGACGGTGGAACGCAGGGAGTTCAACTTCTTCCAGTCCCTCCGGATCTTCTCCTCCGTCCGGCAGGTTGGGCATCCTGGACAGGGCGTCCGCGTTGGTATTGGAGCGTCCTGCCCGGTATTTAATTGTGAACTCGTAGTTGGACAGACGGGCCATCCACCTCTGCTCCAGGGCACCGAGTCTTGCCGTGTCCAGGTGTGTCAGCGGGTTGTTATCCGTGTACACGGTGAACCGGGAAGAAGCGAGGTAATGCTTAAAGCGCTCAGTGATTGCCCATACTACGGCCAGGAACTCTAACTTAAATGAGCTGTAATTCT
Organism: Phyllobates terribilis; assembly: GCF_046119375.1. Taxonomy (NCBI): domain Eukaryota; kingdom Metazoa; phylum Chordata; class Amphibia; order Anura; family Dendrobatidae; genus Phyllobates; species Phyllobates terribilis. Next base: position 473,832,978 of record NW_027362764.1, on the reverse strand, counting down.
CGGGGTTCCTTTCGGTGGGTCGCAGTTTTCGGCTGGCGTAGGCGATTACTCGTTCCTTCCCCTGCTGGATCTGGGACAGTACGGCTCCTAGCCCGATGTTACTGGCGTCGGTGTAGAGGATAAAGGGCTGGCTATAATCCGGGTACGCCAGGATTTCGTCCCCCGTGAGGGCCATCTTCAGCTGGCGGAAGGACTCTTCTTCCAGCTCTTCCCATTTGAAGGGCGGCTTCTGATTCTTGGCCTTCCGGGACTGGCCTATCAGGAGGTCCTGCATAGGTGCTGCCTTTTTGGTGAAACCGGGAATAAACCTTCGGTAGTAGCCTACCAACCCGAGGAACTGCCGCACTTCTTTTACGCTGGAGGGGCTTGGCCATTCCTTAATTGCGGTGATTTTATCAGGGTCGGGAGCCACTCCGTCAGCGCTCACTACGTGTCCCAGGTACTGCACCTTTGGTTTCAGGAGGTGACACTTGGAGGGTTTCACCTTTAGGCCGTAACTCGCCAGAGCCTCGAACACTTCCGCCAGGTGTTTCAGGTGGTCCTCATACGTCTTGGAATATACGATGACATCGTCCAGGTACAACAGGACCGTCTCGAAGTTTCTGTGGCCCAGACAACACTCCATTAGGCGTTGGAAGGTTCCTGGTGCGTTGCAGAGTCCGAACGGCATGCAGGTGAACTCGCTAAGTCCCATCGGGGTGGTGAATGCGGTCTTCTCCCGGTCCGCCTCTGCTACAGGAACCTGCCAGTACCCGCTAGTGAGATCCAAGGTAGAGAAGAAGTTAGCAGATCTTAAAGCAGCCAATGACTCCTCTATCCTTGGTAAGGGGTACGCATCCTTGTGTGTGATACGGTTGATTTTCCGGTAATCTACACACATCCTCATGGTGTTGTCTTTCTTTTTGACTAAAACTAATGGGGCTGCCCAGGGGCTACAACTATCCCGGATTACCCCAGCCTCCTTCATGTCTCTAAGCATCCCCTTGGCGTGTTGGTAATGTGCACGGGGTACGGGTCGATACCTCTCTTTTATGGGAGGATGATCTCCCGTGGGGATGCGATGTTCTACCCCCTTGACTCGCCCGAAGTCTAACGGGTGTTTACTAAACACTCTCTCATACTCTTGAACCACCTTCCTCCGGGTGAGATGGAGGCAAGGGTTCCACAGATTGTATAGAATTTTGATTAGTGATATATAATTTGGCTAGCGTGGCATACCGGGGCAGGTACACTTCCCTCTCCCCGATATTTATTATGCGAACGGGCACCCTCCCATGGCGTACATTGACGACCCCCCGTGCTGTCAAAATGGTGGGCCTACTGTCTGAGTAAACTGGTTCTACCATTGCCTGGTAATCTCTACCTCTCAGACCAATAGCTGCCCGGCACCAAATCATCATTTCACTTTTTGGGGGCATGGCAATAGGAAAAGGGTCACACATTCTTACGCTACCAATCTCACCGCCGGAGAGTTCCACTTGTTGCCGTTGCATCAGTGCCCGGATCTCTTTCTGGAGCACCCGCTGCTCGCCGGAGCTGGCATTCTTGGCAACCTGCTGTAAAAGGAAAATCACCTCTGCAAGACAATTTTCAATTACATTAGTTCCTAGAGTTATTTTTGGGTGACTCTCATGTTTATCAATATCTACAATGATCAGTCCCTGTGCGGCCAGTTCGACTCTACCAATTTTGATGGTCACCTCTTTAAATCCGATCTGTGGCACGGGCTGACCATTGCTGGCGATGATACTCAAGTCGTCGTCGGGGTAGCGGGTAATATCCGAGTCATTCCAGTACTGCTTGAAGAGCACGTACGGGATGGTGGTGACCTGTGACCCGGTGTCCAGTAGGGCACTCATGGGAATGCCATCCAGTACCACAGGCAAGACTGGACGTCCTCCCACATATCTGTCGCGCCAGTTCGATGGGCCTGGTGATCTTTTTCCTGGGGGTTGGCCCTCTACCCCAGGTTGTGCCCGTTTAAAGAACAGTACCTTGCCATATGTCCGGGTTGATTGCAGCGGCGGCAGATGGGTCGTCCGTCCTCACTGTATCGGTCACTGGGTCTTCCTCTGGCTGGTGGGGTCCTCCTTGGTCGACGCCACGGGATGTCCTCCGGTCCGGATGCCAGCTGGATCTTCCCTGGGGTGGAAACCTGTAAAGACTGCACAGTTCGGGTTAGCGCAGCAACGCTCTTAGCTAGCTCTTGGACCTGATGGTGTAGGTCTGGAGCCGGGTCATTGTCCAAAGCCTGCGCATCAGCTCCCACAGGCCCTGCTGACAAGGGCGCCGCCTCCTGGTAGTAAGTGGTAGTGGGGCGTCTGTGGGTCACAACGCCACCTGGTGCCGGTTCTCGGAGCACCCGGATGGCTCTGTCCTTGAACTGTGCAAAGTCCAGATGGGGATCCTGTAAGGCCATTGCCCGCAACTGGGTTCGGTGGGCATTGCAATATAAACCCTCTATAAATTGTTCAGTCAACAGCCTGTCCTCGTTTCCCACCCCCTCAGGGTCGGTCTGCTTTATGGCCCTCAGGGCCTCTTGTAGGTTTAGTGCATAGTCCCTTATACTCTCATGCGCTCGCTGCTTGCACCCGTAGAATCTAAGCTTAATCTCGGCTGAGGTGCGGGTATCAAAGGTGTCCTTCAGCCGGGTTAGTATCCCTGCGACAGTCTTCCTCCCAGGTGGCCAGGATTTTACTTCCCTTTTGGCTGCCCCTGTTAGTTGGGCCACCAGGATGCTCACTTTTTGCTCTTCTGTGAGGGGGTACACCTGGAAGAGGCTATCCAGCTTTTCTCTAAAGTCATGCAGGGTATGTGACTCCCCTGAGTACTGGGGTAGCCAAGCTGCTCCCGGGATATAGGGCATGGTGAAGGGCATAACTGCAGCAGCGGTAGCGCTGGCGGGGGTTGAGGCAGTGAAGCTCTCCTCCGTATCCGACATCTTCCTCCCCCCTAATGGACCGTGGCCTACCTTGCGATGATCCTGTTCCGTAGGCCGCGGCTCCGCAGTGGATCGTCAGGGTTGAGGACCTTCCGTCGCGCTCCGGTGACGTCGGCGTCTGCTGGGCTCCTTCCAGGACCTTACGCAACGTCCGGACGTGAGGCGGGGCTTCAGTTCTCGCGCGCTTTCGGAGTCCACGCCCCTCTTCTTCCCGCGCGGCGTCCTCAAGATGGCGTCCAATGGCGGGAAAACTCCACGGATGGCGGGAAGAAGGTCGAAGATGGCGCCGGATGGCGGGAAAACTTCGCGGATGGCGGGAAGAAGGTAGAAGATGGCGCCGGATGGCGGGAAACCTCCACGGATAGCGGGAATCTTCACCACTGGTAAGTTTGAACAGTCTTTGCTTTTCAGGCACGCAGTACCCGGTGGTTGCGGGCACGAAATCCTGCCGACTACGCCAAAGTTGACGCGCCCCTGGGCCTGTGTCGCGCTGCGGTGCGCACGCGGGAGCTTACCCGGAGCCGGATCCGTGGAGGGTTGTAGTCTCGTGGCGGTGACCCGGTCCGTGCCCAGGGAGTCAAACTGGACGGCAGTCTACTAGTAGTAAATAGTTGATGACTACGCCACCCGTTGAGTGCAGCCAGGGAGCTGCTGCTGCGGGGCAGACCGCTGAGGCCGATGGTAGGATTATGCAGCGTGATAGTATAACCCCCAACGGGAGGGGTATGGTCTCAGGGCAGCCGACGTGGATGATGGGGGTAGCAGGAACCACTCAGAGACGGTACGGTGTAGTTCAGGGTCTTTACTGGTACCAACGATAGACCCTCCCGGAGTACTTGCTAGCGAACGGGGCCTGGTCAGTCCTTGAGCAGATGGGATCTCCCCTGGCCAGGCGTAGTTGTAGGCCTCCCAAACTGACTGTACTCTTCTGGCTACCTTGCTAGAAGCTGATGTAAGTAGCCCACGTCCCTGAGTGTACCGTGTGGTGCTCACCCGTATGGCCGGTGACTCGGGGCCTTCTAATGGCTTCCGCTCCACGATGGCGGTGCTGGTCCCACGCGTGTGACCGTGCCTTCGGGCTTCTGGGCCAGAGGACCTGAAATCCCCTGCCTGACGGATTCTGCTGCTGGGTAGGAGTTAGTCCCCACAGCCTCGGACTCCGGGTCCGGAAAGAAGTCTTCTTAGTCAGGGCGAGCTCTGCAGCTGCCAGCCCCTGACTCCTTGTAACTCTGCTGTTTCCTATGCTGCTTCTTGTCTCTACTCCACTTGTCTGACTCACCCTGCCTCAGCCCCGGGTTTATACAGGGGAAGTTCTTCCCCTCCCAAGACTGGGCAGGAGGTGTGGCATGCACAGGATCCCTGACCAAAGGACCTCCCACCTGCTCTCAGACGTAATATCTCTATCACTGTGGCAACCAGACCCCTGGGGTGTCACAAAAGCATTTCATACAGACTTACAGAGCGGATCGTGGTATTTGGAGTTTCTGAGATAAGTGTATTTGGAGTGTTTTTTCCCTTCCTCGCTTTATCATTTATCTCCTTTCCCGTTGGTGTTCCCTCTGTTGTAGTTGTGTAGTTTTTGTATGCAAGGTGGTTTTGGTTTTTCCCTTGTACTGTCTCGTTCGTCTAAGTACTGTGTGTGGGCATATTATTACTTGTCCTCTTTTGTTGTGATCGGGGTCCTTCTCAGGACTAGATTACTTAGGTGCAGGGATCCTCAGGAGGTAGGGGTTACGCTGGCGGCCTGGACCTCTGTACCTTTAACAGTACCTCCAGGTTGAGGGATTAGTCAGGGCCCCAGCTTAGGGTCAGCTTAGGCCCCCTACCTCCAGTATACAGAGACAGCGTGACATTATGCTGGTACATGATAAAATTAGATCGCTGACCAAACTTTCCCCATAAAGAATTTAAGAAAAGTTTAGATATCTGTCTCTTAGCCGGATTCACGCCTATATTTTCAGGCCGTAATTGTACACCTTCTTTTTCAAGAAAGGCGTCAATGTACTGCTTTTTCTTGACTTCATCAGTGCACCAGCTAGGATAACCCGAAGCCTCCTGCTTATCACGAAGATGTAATTTAATGTAGGGGCAAACAGATCATCAGTTGTGTTAGGAAAAATGCCATATTTCATAGATGTGTGCAATCCTGTAACCCTTTTCTACAGCCATCTCAAGCTCTATAGTGCACCATGTACCGGTCAGGGAGCGTTCTTCATCACTATGAGCACAAACCTCGATCTGTGAACTTACAGCGCATGTGTAGCAAAGGGGAAACATTAATTTTTTGTTGAGTTTTACAGGCAGCACAGGGAAAAACAAAATCTCTTGGCTGGTAGACCTTGACTTTAGCAATACCAATGTATTTTTTAATGAAGCCAAAATTGTCATAGATGATATCTGGATGGCCTACAGGGTATGTTTTAGTTTTGTTTACAAAGGGATACAGACTGGTGAAATCATAGTAATGTAATGTCTCTCCATCCTCCAAGCGGTGATAGAGTTTAATGGCGTTAGTTCGGCCACCCTAAAGAGCATCTCGTGGGTCTAAAGATGTTGGGAATTCCATTTGGAGAAGAAATGTTTGAAGGTTAGAATCTTTTTCAACCATTTCATTCCAGACATGCTCCCACATCACTCTTACTGTGTACCCGCAGCACTGTAAGTAACGCTTTTTAGCTAAAAACGCATGATATAACTGCCCATAGGAAGTATTTGTTACCTTATTTGTGTCATTTTCATTATAACACACGGGGCAGCCGTGGTAAAAACAACCCTGAAATTCAAAAGCTACGAGTTGTTTGTTAACATAGGCGTAACCATCTAAAAAATATCTCCCGACTTGTTTTTCACCACCTCTCAAAGCATGCTGAATGACAATGTTCTTGGAGTGCGCTGCATACATAAGCCACTGTATAGCGGGGTGATGAGTAGCGCTTTTTTTTGTCTTGTGATAATTATCACCGGGTAAAAATGGCTATGGTCTTTTTTTTTTTGGAAGAAATTTAAACCGGTACATTGTCATACATACAGATGCCAGGGTGATGAGCTGAAAAGGATCAACACATTTGGACACTACAATAGTCTGCTTTTGACGCTTACAGTATGTTTTAACATTTTTCCGTGTCATATCCATAATACGCTCTCTATAAATCTTGCAGGAACGCCTCAAAATCTCAACATCTTGCTGGCAATAAGATTTTAGCTCGGCCTTGAAGTAAAAAATTGCATGTTTCTGGCTCTCATACCACTCCATGAACTCTGCTTTCTCATCAAACGACATGTACTCCACCCCATAATATTTTACATTGGGTAGGGGGCCTTCATAGTTTTGGTTTTCTATGGTGTTAAAAAAAAAAAAATGTGGAAAATGACCTTTGGCGCCTGAAAAGCCCATAGCCTGCGGTAATTTACTAAGCTTCATGGGGATGAAATTTAGAGAGTCTATGAATCTCATATTTAAATCGGTCAGTGTCACACAGAACAGACGGCCACCTTGGGTTACCAACTTCACCCGCAGCTTTTCAAAAATCAGCTCCTTAACAATAAAATAAGAATCATAGCGTCCTGCATTGTGGGCTATGAATGTATAGGCTGAAAATTTCCCGCCTGTAAAGAACTGTACAAAGTCATGCGTGCAGGTATCACCTTCAAAACTCCCAGGATGGGTGGCCATACAGCGTTGTGGCATAAATGTAATTCGGTATGTGTGTGCCCGTTTCCTGCATGCATTCAAAGTCGTAAAAGTTATAGCGATCTGACTCTACCTTTGGTACATACCTCCGCATGTAGCAAAGATGGTCATCAAGTTTATTTATACGACCACTGCATACAGGGCACCGTAAACCATTACATTTATGCTCAGTCTCACTATTTCTGAAGAATGGTTGCAGTCATCACAAAATATTTTAAGCCGACAGAATGCCGGGTCTTCTACAGCTAATTGTGTGTGATTATCTAAGCACTCGCTCGAGCGACAATACACCTGGCAAATTAGGCAGCGGGGTTGTTGCTCGCCAGTGCCCTCCACACAATTCTCTCTTTGACAGGCTTTACAAAAATACTGGCAAGCATGATTGTTCTTGTGATGAAACACCGAATTGCAGCTTTCACAAAAGTAAGACTCACCGATAAAACCTTTCATATTTTTGATACCGTAGTAGTGGCTATCATGGAACAATATGAACACGGTTTTAGCATTAGCTGTATTGTCAGTCTGGAAGTAGCGCCAATCACCCTGACTGTAGTACAGCACTTTAATGGTGACACCCAAATATTTTTCAAATGCCCCAATGTCGCTGAAACTCACTAGTTGGTCTTCAGGTATGCCCAGTGCTGTGTGTATATTTTTAGCTCTGCTCAGTAAAACCCCATCACCAACATCAGTGTCGGCTATCAAGGCACACACACTAACAGCCAAACACAGATTTGTCGTGTAATTGTTAAAGTCGTACAACCAACGACTCTTTTGTTTAATGATTTGGCTGCTTGCTATAGATTTCAAGCGTCTTTTTACTCCGCCGCAGCGTTTTTTAATGATGTTGACGACTAGAGTTGGATGCTAAACATTCAGCATTACTTTGAAGTGTGCGGGCAACGGCGTTTAAAAAAGATTCAGAATTAAAATCTTCCCGAGTTTGCTTTGCAGTAAAAAAATGGGGTCTAAAGTGTCACCGCCTTCAAGCCTTAACTGTACAAAATCACCAGGTTCAATGTCCCTGATGACTCTATCCAGTAATGACTGAATACTGTCATGAACAATATTCAGGGCCTGTACAAATGATTGTACACGCACCAAAATTTACAAATCTGAAATGATCAACATGCATGTGTGCATTGAAATTGCAGAGCACTCTATGATGGTGATGGATGTGCTGTAAATATACTGTATGATCTGCGCTCCGCACATTATCATCATCGTCAACTGCAGCAGCGGCGGCTTTGGAATTTTGTGGCGCAATGTTACTAGCATTTGTGGGAGTATCTTGTCTATGTGGGGGTTGGGCTGGCTGCTGTATCACCAGCTGATGGTGCTGTTGGGCTATTGCGGGGCGTGAGCCCCCCCCCCTCGTCGCCTCCTAGAGGCCAGTGATCGTTTATCGCACACACACATTTTTAGAGCTCGTTTTAGAACTCTAGCCCTATTATACCGTGGTAATGTGGTTTTAGAGGTTTTATGCAACCCATAACCGATCATATTGCGTCATAACACCACATCTGCAACTTTTGAAATACCCTCACGTGCGTTTTGGAGTACATTTAGTTCTGTCTTATCTACATGTGTTGGTTCTGGGGTTTGATAATAATTTATCAAAAGTCTGAGAGAAAAATTGTGGGCCCCAAAATTGTGGGCCCCAAAGTTATTTCTTTCTCTCAGACTTTTGATAAATTATTATCAAACCCCAGAACCAACACATGTAGATAAGACAGAACTAAATGTACTCCAAAACGCACGTGAGGGTATTTCAAAAGTTGCAGATGTGGTGTTATGACGCAATATGATCGGTTATGGGTTGCATAAAACCTCTAAAACCACATTACCACGGTATAATAGGGCTAGAGTTCTAAAACGAGCTCTAAAAATGTGGGTGTGTGCTAAACGATCACTGGACTCTAGAAGGCGACGAGGGGGGCTCACGCCCCGCAATAGCCCAACAGCGCCATCAGCTGGTGATACAGCAGCCAGCCCAACCCCCACATAGTCAAGATACTCCCACAAATGCTAGTAACATTGCGCCACAAAATTCCAAAGCCGCCGCTGCTGCAGTTGACGATGATGATAATGTGCGGGGCGCAGATCATACAGTATATTTACAGCACATCCATCACCATCATAGAGTGCTCTGCAATTTCAATGCACACATGCATGTTGATCATTTCAGATTTGTAAATTTGGTGCGTGTGCAATCATTTGTACAGGCCCTGAATATTGTTCATGACAGTATTCAGTCATTACTGGATAGAGTCATCAGGGACATTGAACCTGGTGATTTTGTACAGTTAAGGCTTGAAGGCGGTGACACTTTAGACCCCATTTTTACTGCAAAGCAAACTCGGGAAGATTTTAATTCTGAATCTTTTTTAAACGCCGTTGCCCGCACACTTCAAAGTAATGCTGAATGTTTAGCATCCAACTCACTAAAATTAGTCGTCACCATCATTAAAAAACCGCTGCGGCGGGGTAAAAAGACGCTTGAAATCTATAGCAAGCAGCCAAATCATTAAACAAAAGAGTCGTTGGTTGTACGACTTTAACAATTACACGACAAATCTGTGTTTGGCTGTTAGTGTGTGTGCCTTGATAGCCGACACTGATGTCGGTGATGGGGTTTTACTGAACAGAGCTAAAAATATATGTAGCACCCTGAGGATTCGGCTGCTACAGGGGTATTGCACCTCAACCCAGAGGTGTGATATTCCACTCCCGGGTAAGGAAGGAGTGTGGAACTGAGCTCAGATAGACTGCATGCACTACATACATCCCATTCCAGAGGAGCAGGCCGACGGTACTCCCACTTAGAAATGTGCAGGTACAACCGAGCCTGTTCCTGGCTGGAGTGGGAGGGGGGTGGTACATCCCATGTAGTGTAGGGGCAGATAGGGGGAGCAGTCTGGGTAGTGATAGGAGCTCATTGGGTGCTGGTCACCTGAGCTCACACATAGAGGGATATATAAGGAGGGCACCAACTTAGATCAGGGTCAGACGCTGAGAACAAGTCAGTGGGAGAGGAGAGAGAAGGAAACAGCAGCCCTGGAGAGAGAGAGAGTGGAGCAGAGAAAGACCCAGAGGGGGAAGACTGAAGGGACCCAAGAACCCAAATTAGAGCACCGGGTGAGGAGTCAGCAAGAGGGTACCGGAACCCAAGCTGGTGGGGGCAAAGACATTCCCCAGCCAGAGACCGGAGACCGTGGGCAGTGTCTGTCACGGTCACCCACCACATTCACCCCGAAGGCACACCACATGAAGGGTCAGGGAACCCAGGGCCAAGGGTGTCCCAAAAGAAGGCCCGAGGGAGCTGGACCTAGGTGAATCACTGGTGGGGACGGCTGAAGAAAGGACAGAGGGAGAGCTCAGGGCCACGCTCTGGACTTGTTTGGGGGTTGGCTGGATCCAGGACCTGGTGGACGCAGCACGGCTCGGGTGGTCACTAGCAGCTGGAGTGACCGGAACATCAGCAGTAAGTAAACACCCTTAACTGCACAACCCGAGTCTGTCTTCATTGCCGGCTGCACCGCACCACCACAACCCCCATCCTCTGCGCCTGTCCCCTCTGAGGCTATACCCCTCCCGTTGGGGGTTATCCCACCAAGCTGCGCATCCACCATCAGCCTCAGCGGACCCTGCTGCAGCGGCGGCCACAGTGACCGCATTACAACGGGTGGCGTAGTCGACACAAAAGAACTTTAGTAACATCTGTAAAGCTGCCACATAACACTTAGCTTGACGCCCTGGGCACGGGACCGGGTCACAGCCGCTCGGAGACTACAACCCCCCATCTGATCCGGTGCCGGGTATTCCCCTCAAAAAGGAATATGTCCCAGGGGGCGCGTCAACTTTGGCGTAGTCGGCAGGATTACGTGCCCGCAACACCCGGGTACTGCGTGCCTGAAGAAAAGTGCAAGTTTACCTCGGAAAGAAGACTCCTGCCGGTTCCGGAGGGTCCACGCCATCGGACTCCATCACCAGTCGTTTCCCGCAGATTGTCCGCCATTTCCAACTTGTTCCCGCCATCTGCAGAGTTTCCCGCCACTGGGAAGCGATTCCCGCCAAAACCGCAGATTTCCCGCCTTGGAAGAGCAGCGGACGCCATTATGGGCGTGCCAAAGGAGGGCAAGAGGCCACCTCCCATCGTGGGCCAGGACAGAAAATGGCGCCAAAAGTGGAAACCGCCCCCACCAACAGAGACTGTGATGCTGGAGGTGTCTGTCAGCGTGAAAGAACTCCCCCTGGAGCTGACAGTCACCGAGTTGCCCCGGGACCGCCCTCGAAGTGGGAGGAGACGAAAGAGAAGAGAAAAGATGGGTGTCGCTTGGAGCAGTCTGGAGCGAGCGCACCCGGAGGCAAGAGGTCTAACGAGGAGTAGCGGAGGAGCTCACCCGGAGATGGAGAGAAAGCAGAACAGCACCGGCCCGCTGGCCAGGAGTCTGCTAGAGACCGAGGAAGGAGGGCAGAGCAGCACCGGCCCGCTGGCCAGGAGCCTGCCGGAAGCCGAGCAGAGCAGCACCGACCCGATGGTCAGGAGCCTGCTAGAGTCCACAACCCCGCTAGGTCTAGCGGAGATCCTAGCGCAGCTCCCCCGAGACCGGGAGTGTGCACAAACTGCCCTGGAGGGCCTCGCACGGAGGATGGCCCGGGTACAGCGCGAGATACTGGCGGAGTGGAGCCGGGAGATGGCCCAGCAAGCAAAGACCAGTCAACGGAGCACGCTACCCTGGAAGAGGAAGCAGACCGCCTCTGAGGATGGCGCAGGAGGACCCAAGGCCGGAGACGGCGCCGAGGAGGGAGCCGAACGCATGGAGGCAGGTAAAGGGGACGCTTATACCCCAAGCCGAGAAACCGCCCACCTGCCCCAGCTCCCCGTCGCAGAGCCCGAAAGTCCCCCTGCTGTGCCCGTAGCCGCCAGGTCACCGCCATGGACTAGGCCCCGACCGGAAGCCGCCGCAGCGACCCCTGTGACGTCACGCGCCCCGACCCGGAGCGTGACAAAGCAGGAATTACCACCAGCCTGGTCGCAAGGCCTAGTACCCCCGGGCGCCGCACCACCAACAGCGCCCCCTACCTCCGCGGAGCCTCCGGCCTGGCCGCAAGGCCAGGTAGCCCAGGGCGCCGCCGTCCTAACGGTGCCCTTCACCTTCCAGGTGCCCCAGGCCTGGCCGCAAGGCCTGGGCAACCCGGGCGCCACCACCACCGCGCCCGCACCCGCAATACCTAGGGTGCCACACCTGGGGGAGGACCTCTTCGGCCAGCTCACATGGCCGGACGGGCGGCCCTTCATCAGGCCCGAAGGGTACCCTGAGCTGGAGCGGCAGCAAAGACTAGGGCCCTTGTGTGAGCCCCTGATCCCGGCTCCGAAGCCCGTGACTCGGGTCTCGCCTCCTTTAGAAGAAGCCCAATTCGTGTGGGACCCCACGGGAGAAGATTTGATGGGGTTCACCGGAGAAACTCGGGCAGCCGCAGCTGAACGTACAGAGTGTTGCCGTCAACAGCTGGCAGAGTTTAAGAGAGAACGGGAGGAGAGGCGGGTCAGAGAACAACAGGCCCAAATCCAGAGCGCGGAGCAGAAGAGCCGGACTAGGAGGAACCCCCGTGCAGCGCATTGTCCCCGCACCATCGGGACAGTGATAAAGTTCAACCCGCAGCATGGGTGGGGCTTTATTCGGGACCGTAACAACCGCGGTGACGTTTTTGTGACCCGCAGAGACGTCGAGTCCCACCTGCCGGAAGGTCACAAAGGCCGTGACCTCTACGTCGGAGACGAGGTCACTTTCACCCGGCACAAGTGTGCCAAAGGACCTTACGCCCTCCACGTACACCGCTTGACGGAGGAGGAGTTGCGGTACGGAGAGGAGGAGCCAGAGGACCCGGACGGGTCTGAAGAAACATCATATCAAGAAAGAGCAGGAGGAAGACGCCGTTGAGTGCGGCAGAGCAGGAGCTGTAAATAGTTACCCAATCGGGGTATATAGAAACTGAAACTGTTGCTGCTAAAATAGTCCCCGTTGGGACCAGGGAACTGTTTACCCGTTAACCCCTTCATCCTACAGGCTGAGGACTGTGAGCAGCCATTCCCTACCCTCTACCTGGCCGAGGACTGAGAGCGGCCAACTTCCCCTGTATATAGTTGCGCGTCCTAAAGCGCCCCCTACCGGTTTTATAAGAAAACCAGATTTTTCTAAGAGACTGTCGCACTTTTCCCGGACACACGTTGCACAGTGTCCGGAGGAGGAACCAGAGACAAGAGAAGTCTACGAGAATGTTTATATAAAAAGTTTTATATATATATAATGTTTATATGTTTTATATGTTCATATAAAAATTTTGTATGTTTTGGTGTTTTATGTCTTACAGCCCGAGGACGTGCTGTGATTTACCAGGGGGGAATGTAGCACCCTGAGGATTCGGCTGCTACAGGGGTATTGCACCTCAACCCAGAGGTGTGATATTCCACTCCCGGGTAAGGAAGGAGTGTGGAACTGAGCTCAGATAGACTGCATGCACTACATACATCCCATTCCAGAGGAGCAGGCCGACGGTACTCCCACTTAGAAATGTGCAGGTACAACCGAGCCTGTTCCTGGCTGGAGTGGGAGGGGGGTGGTACATCCCATGTAGTGTAGGGGCAGATAGGGGGAGCAGTCTGGGTAGTGATAGGAGCTCATTGGGTGCTGGTCACCTGAGCTCACACATAGAGGGATATATAAGGAGGGCACCAACTTAGATCAGGGTCAGACGCTGAGAACAAGTCAGTGGGAGAGGAGAGAGAAGGAAACAGCAGCCCTGGAGAGAGAGAGAGTGGAGCAGAGAAAGACCCAGAGGGGGAAGACTGAAGGGACCCAAGAACCCAAATTAGAGCACCGGGTGAGGAGTCAGCAAGAGGGTACCGGAACCCAAGCTGGTGGGGGCAAAGACATTCCCCAGCCAGAGACCGGAGACCGTGGGCAGTGTCTGTCACGGTCACCCACCACATTCACCCCGAAGGCACACCACATGAAGGGTCAGGGAACCCAGGGCCAAGGGTGTCCCAAAAGAAGGCCCGAGGGAGCTGGACCTAGGTGAATCACTGGTGGGGACGGCTGAAGAAAGGACAGAGGGAGAGCTCAGGGCCACGCTCTGGACTTGTTTGGGGGTTGGCTGGATCCAGGACCTGGTGGACGCAGCACGGCTCGGGTGGTCACTAGCAGCTGGAGTGACCGGAACATCAGCAGTAAGTAAACACCCTTAACTGCACAACCCGAGTCTGTCTTCATTGCCGGCTGCACCGCACCACCACAACCCCCATCCTCTGCGCCTGTCCCCTCTGAGGCTATACCCCTCCCGTTGGGGGTTATCCCACCAAGCTGCGCATCCACCATCAGCCTCAGCGGACCCTGCTGCAGCGGCGGCCACAGTGACCGCATTACAACGGGTGGCGTAGTCGACACAAAAGAACTTTAGTAACATCTGTAAAGCTGCCACATAACACTTAGCTTGACGCCCTGTGCACGGGACCGGGTCACAGCCGCTCGGAGACTACAACCCCCCATCTGATCCGGTGCCGGGTATTCCCCTCAAAAAGGAATATGTCCCAGGGGGCGCGTCATATACACACAGCACTGGGCATACCTGAAGACCAACTAGTGAGTTTTAGCGACATTGGGGCATTTGAAAAATATTTGGGTGTCACCATTAAAGTGCTGTACTACAGTCAGGGTGATTGGCGCTACTTCCAGACTGACAATACAGCTAATGCTAAAACCCTGATCATATTGTTCCATGATAGCCACTACTACGGTATCAAAAATATGAAAGGTTTTATCGTTGAGTCTTACTTTTGTGAAAGCTGCAATTCGGTGTTTCATCACAAGAACAATCATGCTTGCCAGTATTTTTGTAAAGCCTGTCAAAGAGAGAATTGTGTGGAGGGCACTGGCGAGCAACAACCCCGCTGCCTAATTTGCTGGGTGTATTGTCGCTCGAGCGAGTGCTTAGATTATCACACACAATTAGCTGTAGAAGACCCGGCATTCTGTCGGCTTAAAATATTTTGTGATGACTGCAACCATTTTGTCTTCAGAAATAGTGAGACTGAGCATAAATGTAATGGTTTACGGTGCCCTGTATGCAGTGGTCGTATAAATAAACTTGATGACCATCTTTGCTACATGCGGAGGTATGTACCAAAGGTAGAGTCAGATCGCTATATCTTTTACGACTTTGAATGCATGCAGGAAACGGGCACACACATACCGAATTACATTTATGCCACAAGGCTGTATGGCCACCCATCCTGGGAGTTTGAAGGTGATACCTGCACGCATGACTTTGTACAGTTCTTTACAGGCGGGAAATTTTCAGGCTATACATTCATAGCCCACAATGCAGGACGCTATGATTCTTATTTTATTGTTAAGGAGCTGATTTTTGAAAAGCTGCGGGTGAAGTTGGTAACCCAAGGTGGCCGTCTGTTCTGTGTGACACTGACCGATTTAAATATGAGATTCATAGACTCTCTAAATTTCGTCCCCATGAAGCTTAGTAAATTACCGCAGGCTATGGGCTTTTCAGGCGCCAAAGGTCATTTTCCACATTTTTTTAACACCATAGAAAACCAAAACTATGTAGGCCCCCCTTACCCAATGTAAAATATTATGGGGTGGAGTACATGTCGTTTGATGAGAAAGCAGAGTTCATGGAGTGGTATGAGAGCCAGAAACATGCAATTTTTGACTTCAAGGCCGAGCTAAAATCTTATTGCCAGCAAGATGTTGAGATTTTGAGTCGTTCCTGTGAGATTTATAGAGAGCGTATTATGGATATGACACAGAAAAATGTTAAAACATACTGTAAGCGTCAAAAGCAGACTATTGTAGTGTCCAAATGTGTTGATCCTTTTCAGCTCATCACCCTGGCATCTGTATGTATGACAATGTACCGGTTTAAATTTCTTCCAAAAAAAAAAAAAAAGACCATAGCCATTTTTACCCGGTGATAATTATCACAAGACAAAAAAAAGAGCTACTCATCACCCGCTATACAGTGGCTCCTGTATGTAGCGCACTCCGAGAACATTGTCATTCAGCATCCTTTGAGAGGTGGTGAAAAACAAGTCGGGAGATATTTTTTAGATGGTTACGCCTATGTTAACAAACAACTCGTAGCTTTTGAATTTCAGGGTTGTTTTTACCACGGCTGCCCCGTGTGTTATAATGAAAATGACACAAATAAGGTAACAAATACTTCCTATGGGCAGTTATATCATGCGTTTTTAGCTAAAAAGCGTTACTTACAGTGCTGCGGGTACACAGTAAGAGTGATGTGGGAGCATGTCTGGAATGAAATGGTTGAAAAAGATTCTAACCTTCAAACATTTCTTCTCCAAATGGAATTCCCAACACCTTTAGACCCACGAGATGCTCTTTAGGGTGGCCGAACTAACGCCATTAAACTCTATCACCGCTTGGAGGATGGAGAGACATTACATTACTATGATTTCACCAGTCTGTATCCCTTTGTAAACAAAACTAAAACATACCCTGTAGGCCATCCAGATATCATCTATGACAATTTTGGCTTCATTAAAAAATACTTTGGTATTGCTAAAGTCAAGGTCTACCAGCCAAGAGATTTGTTTTTCCCTGTGCTGCCTGTAAAACTCAACAAAAAATTAATGTTTCCCCTTTGCTACACACGCGCTGTAAGTTCACAGACCGAGGTTTGTGCTCATAGTGATGAAGAACGCTCCCTGACCGGTACATGGTGCACTATAGAGCTTGAGATGGCTGTAGAAAAGGGTTACAGGATTGCACACATCTATGAAATATGGCATTTTTCCTAACACAACTGATGATCTGTTTGCCCCCCTACATTAAATTACATCTTCGTGATAAGCAGGAGGCTTCGGGTTATCCTAGCTGGTGCACTGATGAAGTCAAGAAAAAGCAGTACATTGACGCCTTTCTTGAAAAAGAATGTGTACAATTACAGCCTGAAAATATAGGCGTGAATCCGGCTAAGAGACAGATATCTAAACTTTTCTTAAATTCTTTATGGGGAAAAGTTTGGTCAGCGATCTAATTTATCATGTACCAGCATTGTTAGTGACCCCGATGAGCTTTTTAAGTATGTGTTTCTACCTTACTACGACATTTCAATGTTACATTTCATTGATGATGAAACTGCAACCATTAACTGAAAATATGCAAAAGACCATCACACCGTCAACAAAAAATACAAACATTTTTATAGCGTGTTTTACAACCGCGTATGCCCGACTAGAGCTCTATTCCCTGCTGGACAGGCTGCAGGAGAGGTGTCTTTATCACGACACAGATTCGGTTATTTTTGCGCAGCGAGATGGTGTGTGGAACCCGACTTTAGGTGATTACCTGGGGGAACTGACCAGCGAGATACCCGATGACACACACATCACAGAGTTTGTATCTGCGGGTCCCAAAACTTACGGGTACAAACTGAACACTGGTAAAACTGTCTTAAAAGTTAAGGGTATAACACTAAATGTTGGTAACACACAGTCTATTAATTTTAACAGTCTAAAAGATCTGGTTCTGGACTACCCACGTAATTCAGGTTCTGAAACACAGAAAAGTATTGTCGTAAATCAGCCGGGAATTGTGAGAAATAAAAAGTACTGGGACATTGAAACAAGGCTTCTGCGCAAAACACAAAAGTGCGTTTACACAAAGCGCCATCTATTAGACGATTTCACCACCCTGCCATATGGCTATTAGGAGCGCTGTGATGGATCCGCGGCTACAACACCCATTCTACTGTATTCTAGCTGGCCCGTCTAATTCTGGGAAAAGTTATTTTGTAAAGCAGCTGTTACATAATATTGATACGCATTTTTCTCACAAACCCGATAATATTGTTTGGTTTTATTCATGCTGGCAAAAACTATATGATGAAATCTCTCTCTCTTTCCCCAACATCAGATTTGTGGAGGGTCTGCCGCATACATTCGTAGATGATGATTTATTCCCGCCTGACAAGGTAAATTTGACTATTGTTGATGATCTCATGGAGTGCGCTAGTGATAACTGCAAGATAGAAAAAGCATTACCAAGTATGTGCACCACAGAAATCTCAGCATTTTCTACCTGGTACAAAACATATTTTGTCAAGGTAAGAAAAGCAGGACGATAAATTTGAACACAAAGTACATTGTACTTTTTAATAATCCACGAGATAAATTACAAATTGTGACACTAGCCCGTCAGATGTACCCCGGAAAGACGCACTTCTTCTTAGAGTCTTTTGAGGATGCCACGCGGACCCCTTATGGGTATTTGCTGTTAGATTTAAGAGCTAATACTCCTGAGGATCTGCGCTTAAGGACAGGGTTGTTTCCACCGGCATTGCCCGCTGTGTATGTTCAAAAGAAAAATACGGCTAAAAAGCGAATTTCACACTAAACCAGACATTCTACGCTGTATACACAGTGTTGTAAAGATGTCTGAGAGAATACGCCGTAATTGGGCTGTCTTAAAAAACGCTGGAGAAGGCAACTCCTACTGTCAGAAAATCTATTTTACACAGTGCGAGCAGCGATTTAATCACGGCCATAGGGGAGATTGCTTTAAACATCTTAAAAGGCCGCATACCCCTGAAAGACCGGCAAAAAAAAATATATACTAAAGAAGTGGCGGAAGGCTATAAGAGCTCTCGGTGATAAATCCCATTCCAGAAAGAAAAAGAAACGTCTACTAAAGCAGACCGGCGGATTTATAGGTCCTCTTTTAGGCTTTGCAATACCAATAATAACAAGCCTACTGGCGGGCAAATAATGGAGCATACAGAGAAAAATGTATCTGATCCCTAAACAGGACCTAATCAAACTAAGACCCCCTAATACAGACAATATACGCCAGAGTGTTATCCAACGTCTTGATGGCGAGATTAGCGAGATTTTACAGTGCCGGGACATGCCAGATGACGTGAAAATTAAAACTTATAGTGAAATCCTACAAAGATATTTGGTCCATACTAGACACAATGCCAAAGAGCTATCAACGTTAAATCTCGTTAGCACTCCTGAAACTGATCACCAACAATTGTCAAATTCAGACCCTGATAAAAGTGGGGCTGTCAGTGAAATTGTGAGCCATGTAAATCCACGATATAAAAAGAATGCTGATTTTTTGTTAAACAGGTTGTTAGAGAACAAAAATATTACATCATGGAACGATAAAGGTGAATTTATTTTCAAAGGGTCTGTAATTCCAGGGTCTAGCATGCTGGACTTGATACGTAAGACAACGCAGAGTCATGCTTTAACCAGCAAAAATGTGCCCCGGGGTTGGGATGTGTTTATGCAGGCAATGGCCGAGTTAAATGTGCCGACCACTGTTGTTGGTAGCCCCGCTACTAGAGGGGTTTTAGACGGCTTGAAAATATCCATCAATGCTCCTGCAGAACCATCTACATCAAGAGACCTTACACCGACACACCGCAAAAGCCGCTCTTTACAGGCCTCATCATTAGGTGTCACGCGGGGGACACTGCTGCCTAAAAAAGGCGTTTACCATTTTTAGAATCCATGTGGCTGACGATGTAACTGCTGTGTGACCTTAATACCTTCATATTATTGTATAATAATTGTAAATGAATTGTTTGTGTTGTAATTCTTTATATTATGTTGTAATAAATGTAAAATAAATGCCACTATATATATATTCTGAAATGTTTTTATATATATATTATGAACACTTGCTACCTCATGTTATTGTAATGCCTTATATCCAGCTGTAATTTGACTGAAATGTGATGTGTCTGATACATTCTATTTTTTTAATAAAATCATTAAAACTTATAAAGCGTCTTTCATTTTTCACAAACTGTATAAAGTGCACACTTTTAATACTTGGGAGTAGTTATAAGTCGGCCATATACATAATATGCCCGGCCAATTTCATTTGAATGTAAAATTGGAGAATCACACTGACATATAATATTGCAAATCATATCAAATTTGATAGTGTCATCATTAAAACTTATAAAGCGTCTTGAGTGGTTTTTAGCCGGCCATATATATAATATGCCCGGCCAATTTCATTTGAATGTAAAATTGGGGAATCACACTGACATATAATATTGCAAATCATATCAAATTTGATAGTGTCATACATAATATTCCACTATCACATCAAATTTATTGTGCAGTACAACAACAGGTTAATAATAATCAGACAATTAATTGATACACTAATATAACACTATCAATTTCATCGGTGCATAGGGGCGTGGTCACGCTCTGCAAAGGGGGAGGGGTTAGACAGTTTGATACACTTTGATAGGGGCGGGGCACCTGTCAGATTGAGTTTGATGACTTACATGTATTCTATACTACTACCCCGCACACCTGTGTTGGTTGAAGGCAGCCTTGAGTATGAAGTGGAAAAAAAATCTTGATTCCTGGATATTAAGGTGATTCTTACAGTATCTTGTTCACTGGAAAGGTTATGGACCAGAAGAACGATCATGAGTGTCAGCTAGTAACATCTATGCTGACAATCTTATTAGAAAGTTTCATCCGATTTTCCCTGGTAATCCTGGTCCTAAGTGTCTGGATACCCCTTGTAAGGGGGAGAACTGTAACATCTGCATCGGTTCCAGTCCTTTCTGTTTCTGCTTCGGCTGCCGGGCTCTTGCAGGTGACTGCTACAAACCTGATTTATTCCTTGGACTTTGGGGCTAATTGTTTGCTTTTGATTTATCCTTTCTGAAAGTGCTGGGTTGGACTGTTTTCAGTTTAAACCCCTGAGTCTCTGACTTTCACTGTCAGTCAATAGTTCTGTTTATCTGGTCTGTAGCTCTAATCTTTGCTATTG
Organism: Phyllobates terribilis; assembly: GCF_046119375.1. Taxonomy (NCBI): domain Eukaryota; kingdom Metazoa; phylum Chordata; class Amphibia; order Anura; family Dendrobatidae; genus Phyllobates; species Phyllobates terribilis. The sequence goes on along the minus strand of NW_027362764.1, from coordinate 473,812,493 downwards.
TGTTGTCTACTTGATTTCTCCCGTTTTATGAACTCGGCTTATATTTTGACTATTTGCTTGTTTTCTTATTTTTCCCCTGACGTGACCTCTTGGCATTGTCACGGGAGTGTCGGGTGTTATAGACGGTTGCCCTGGATCTGGCTGCAGAAGGTCACTGCGTTTGGCATTGCAGACGCCTTCTTAATCCTTCCTACTTTAAGACCCAGGGATGACCTCCTTCCTGCTGTCAATTGACACACCCATGCAAGATAGTTAAAAACTCTCAGTTTGCTGCAGGGAACCGCTGGTGATATTTCTATTTACCTTGGCTCTGGCTTGGAGCAATAGCAGTCGACTAGCTTCTTCTCTGGTGCCCTTGGAGGACAGTTGGCGTTTCTCCTCTGGTGTTTGCTCAAGCTAACTTATCTCCTTTGTTTGTCTACCTTATTGTCTTTAGTTTGTTGTGGGGCCTGGCCACCCCTTCCCCCCTCACTACTTGGGCCTAGTTCTAGGGATATACAGGGCTTAGGTTTCCTGCTTGACAATTTGTGTGGAACCAATATAGGGATGGTAGGGTAGGCAGTGTGTTATTAGATCTGCCTAGGGGTCTCCACTCCCCCTTTCCCTAGTGTTTGGGCTTCCTCCCCCTCTTCCCTTCGTGTTGCACTTAGTCTTTCCCACACCTTGCGTGACAGGCATTGACGACGCATGGCGACCTTTCTTGCCTTCGACTAGTTCAAGTGGATAGAAGTTGACTCTGTGGCCCCAGCCCATGGCTCCCATTGTAATTCCAGATTCCTATACTGGGGTTAAAGGTGAAGTCCAGGGTAACTCCTGGCATGTGGTAAACGGAGTGGCTTGCACTAAACTTGTCCATGGACGCTCTATTAAAAGCTGCTAAACTTCCACAAACAGTGCAATCGTGACAGATCTGGTCTACTGAGTAGCTGTTGGCAGGTGAAGCTATTTTAGGGTTGAATGGTAAGCAAGCTGCAAAAATACCAGAAAGGCAGTGAGAATAACAGATGAGGGACATGTCAGTATGTTACAGTACCCTCCCGCCTTTTTATCAGGGGCCTCAAACCCGTAAGCCCTGGATCTTAAAAGGAATCTGTCAGCAAGTTTTTGATACCTCATCTGAGAGCAGCATGATGTAGACAAACAGACTCTGAATCCAACAACGTATCACTTAGTTTACTGGGTGCAGCCATTCTGATACAATCAGAGCTTTAAGATTTGGGATGATGCATAGCTGAGAAAACTAACCCCGCTCACACCAGGCTCTTTGTGTATAAAGTCCATAGACCGCGAGGGGCTTAGTTGCCGGACTAGATAAATCCTGCACAGTTAGTTAACAACAGCATGCACTGAATTCTGTGTTTCAACCTCTATCTCCTACGGTCTTCAGATTACATAGCAAAAAACTGCTATCATCTTTAAGATGAGGAAAGTGGAAGTAAGATTTTATTACCAAATTTTTGACATTTATTATACTGGCAAAAACCCAGATCTTTCCTTAGGACCATAATCTCGGCAGTGAACCACATTTTCTTTGGCTTCAAATTTTAGAAATTTAATTGACTTGCTTTTTCTATCAACTCCTGCTATGAGAGAGCTTGGCCACTAGTACCCGACCAGACCTTTGTCCAGTGTGCGCAGTTGCTAACTTCTAGGAGAGGCGTTAACTCCTACCATCCTAGTCAAGTCTCTCCAACTTATTGATTTATATACAGCTTTTAGCTGCTCACCTCTTCCACCTCTCAGCTCCTGACATGACTCTTATCAGCCTTGTACAATCAAAATCCTCCCACCTTCCCCTCCCTGGCCACTAGCATTGGATGACTGGACTGAGATTTGTGGCAAAGTCACTTGGCTCCTCAATTGATTCATTAAAGGGAACCAGTCAGCAGAAAAAAATGCTATTAACCTGCAGATATGGGGTAATTTGCAGGTTAATAGCGTTATTAACCTGCCTGGCGCCCGCACTTAGATGAATGCTGGGGGGAGAAATTGAACTTTATTCCCCCTGGCAGAATTCCAGTTTCAGTCACAGGGGCGGTGCCGGCTCGGGTTCAGTCGCTCGGGTTGCTGTAATCATACCCCCCCCCCCCGTCCTGACTGACAGCCGGCCCTAATGCAGAGGCAGAGTAAGGCAGTGCTGGGGCGTGACTAAAGCTGCCGCTCTGTATACTCAGAGCAGTGACTGAACCAGGGCCACCCCATGACTGAAATCGGAATGCTGCCTGGGAGAATAAAGTCCATTTTCTCCCCGCAGCGCTTGCCCAAGTGCGGACGTTGGGCTGGTTAATAATGCTATTAACCTGCAGCTTAACCCCATATCTGCAGGTTGATAATGTTTTTTCTGCTGATATGTTCCCTTTAAGAGATGTATGCCTCTTAATGAATCAGGCAACTCTCACTCCACCCCACCTAACCTAATGAATTGAAGCCTGAATGCTTTGCTTCTGATCCCATGCTGTCTCAGTCAGATCTAAAGAACTTCTTTGTTGTGGAGGTGAATGCTCCTTAGGTTGATACAGGAGCGGTTCTCTCTCTACCGCCTCTCTAACTCAGTTTCAACCTTGAAGCTTCTTTTCTTGAAAGATTTTTTCCATTCTTCTTTTGTCCAAACTACCTATTTGTTCATTAAAACATTTAAAAAAAAAACACAGAACGTTTCTTGAAGCTAGAAAACTTTGCCCTTTAGAACACCTAAAAAAACTCCATGTGAACATAGCCTTAGGATACGTGACTGGATGGCGAGTATGCCACCCGGTATGCCAAAACTAACCAGTGACAGAGAGTGATGCTGGAGCTGGAACAGATGAGCATATTGCAGTATCTTTCCTGCAGAAAACACATGAAAAACTTACCAATGACAAATATTTACATAGAAACATAGGTATAAGGCTGCGTTCACACATTGCGTATTTCCCTGCGGTTTTTTACGCGCGCGTGTAATGACCGGAGGTCCGAGAGAGATCCAGTGAGTCACAAACTGAGACAGAGACAGAAATAAACAACACTTTCTTTACTAAAACAGGGATTAGACTAAAATTCAGTATTGAATGAATCAGTCTCAGGTTCTGCTTGGGACACTGTCTCTACTAAATACACACAATCAGCAAAAAGCTGAAATCAATGTGCCAATCTCAAGGTTTCCAGCTTATGTGAATTATTCTAGTGATCTGGAACAATTTTACCTAAACACAAAGTCAGTCTAGTGAGGGCGGTATATGGGGACCCCCTGAGATGGCACACTGAATACAATCCTACCACTATAACAATAGTAATGCATGAAACTATACCAATTGCTCTTATACCCTTATTATCAGGATACCCGGGTATCTTAAAGTTATGGTACCGTTAACCTCAGATGCAGTCTATCACAGGCCTGTGAATCGCGGTGGCTGCAGCTAGTCCCGGAAAACTTTGGCGCCAAAACAAAAAAGCAAGTCCACAAAAAACAGCAAAAATTCCTTGTCTTGTCGGCCGATGCCGAGCCCACACGCCGGGGACTTTAGTCCTGTAGCCTCAGATTAAGGTCTGGGAAGATCTCTTCACAAAGTCTTGTCAATATCCTCTCAGTGGAAATAGCACCAGAAATCTTCTTTCCTCCCGAAGTCTCTCACTCTTATCCAGTACATCAGCCACGTGCTCCGTCACAGAAATGGATTCCTAAGTCCCTTCTTTTATCACTCGACACGTGACTCCTTCAGCACAAAGTCTCAAATCCACTTATCATGGACTTCCACAAAACTCCACAGAGCCACACAGCTTTCCCAGCTCAGCACTTGTTTTTAAACAGAGAAAGGGGTAAACAAACTCCAGTGTGTAAAGACAGCGTCTTGTTGCAGCTCCTTCTCACAGACTTCCTGTCTAGGCTGTCACACATCAGACACTCTTAGAACACACACAGTTTCTTGCATTGCCCCTCCTCTGAGCTCAGCCAGGCAAAAGTCACAGGGTCCTAGTGCTCTCCTGCTGTTATAACATTTCACACTCTCACATGCCACCCCACTAGAGGTTGGCGTCCTCGACACACCTCCCCACTCAAAGTCGTCTTGTGCATAGCGTTGTGGAGGTATACCCGCTGTAGCTCGAGTAGTTCTCCTGAGACCCACCCCAACAGGCTTGGCTCCCGAGGGAGCAGAAGTCTCTTCAACAGGAGCCAATGAGGCTGCCCCCTCCTGAGGTGTGGCGCCCTGTGCCACATCATACGGATCAGGTAACTGACCTGATTCCCCGTTCTCTGAAGGACATACCTCATTCTCAATACTCTCTCCACACGGGGACAGATCGATCGCATGGGGCAAGTAAGCAGGGGTGGAGGCAGACCCACCATCAAATTCAAGAGCATTAGGGATGCCCACCCCTCAGGACAAGGCCTGTGGTTCTGTGGAAACGGGGACGGTATCTTTAAACCAGCACCGTTGTAGCATGTTACGATGAAGATTACGGGATGGTCCCTCTGTCCCCACCGGTTCAACCTCGTAGACTGGAATCTCAGGGCTCAGCCGTTTTTTTACCAGGTACGGAGTCGCCTCCCACCGTTCACTCAGCTTTCCGAACCGTCGTTTGATTCTCACCAATACTCTATCCCCCGGGGAGAAAGGCTCGGTTTGCATGGGGCACGTGTCCCTATGGGTCACATGACTGAGTCGATCACCCACCACTTGATACACCACCCTCAATCGCTGCCGTTGTTCCCGAACCCATTCTGATGCGGTCCGAAGGGGATTGGAGGAGGGATCTGGCATGCTCAAATCCTCAATGTCCTGCCCTGGCCTCCTGAACATCAACATGTGTGGTGAGTAGCCAGTAGTGCTGTGCACTCTATTATTGTAGGCCCACATCAATTTGGGAAGATACTCAGGCCAGCATACCTGTTGTTTACTCTCCAACGTCCTCAACATCTGCAACAGAGTCCGATTAAAGCGCTCACAAGCTCCGTTACCTTGGGGATGGTAAGGTGTCGTTCTCGACTGTGCAACACCATACAGCTGGTACAGCTCCTTCATCAATGCCCCCTGAAAACATGCCCCTTGATCCGAGTGTATTCTTTGCGGACACCCAAACACCTGAATGAAATATCGACACATGGCTTCAACCGCCGACTCCGCCGTCTGATCTCTTGTCGGCACTGCTACAGCATACTTGGTGAAGTGATCTGTCATTACCAAGCAATAGGAATACCCAGACGTTGAGTATCCTATCTGGACATAGTCAATCATGAGCAGCTCTAAAGGAGCGGAAGTCTTAATAGACTGCGTGGGCGCCCCCTGCTCAGGGCTCTTACTGAGCCCACAGACCCGACACTGCCGACACGCCTCTGTCACCATCTCCCCCAATTCAGGATAATAGAGGACTCGCTGTAGCCACTGGAGTGTCTTTTCACTCCCAAAGTGGGCCCCCTTCTCATGCGCCTCGCGAGCAACCACCGGACCCATCCCCATAGGAATTACTAGCTGGTACCGGTGCTGCAGCTCAGTTGGCAGGTATACCTTACAGTACAAGAGGCCCTGTTCCATGCACAACTTATCCCACTGTCGCAGTAGTTTCACTCCTTCCACGGACAGCTGGGCCTTTTCCTTTGCACGTGGCCAGACGCCTTTTTGTACCCAACTGCGCACTAGTGCAATGTCAGAGCAATCGTTCTGGTCCTTCCCCAATCCGAGGGTGTTTTTCCCAGAACACACGGCATCCCTGACGCCACCCCACTTGAATGTACCACACTTCGGAAGATAGGTACCTGCCCCAAGTCAGGGGTTTCAGTGTCCTCAAGCTGGTCATCAACATTTTCCCCCGAGGACCCAAGGGGCACCCTTGAGAGTGCATCCGCATTTCCGTTTTCCCTCCCAGATCGAAACTTAATTCGATAGTTAAACTTAGCAAGGCGATCGACTCACCGCTGCTCCAACGCTCCCAGCTTTGCGTTTTCTAGGTGAGCCAGAGGGTTATTATCAGTCATGACCAGCACCTCAGCTCCCGTTAAATACTCGGCAAAGCGTTCCGTCATCGCCCACACCAGGGCCAGTAGCTCTAGGCGAAATGAACTGTAGTTAGCTGGGTTGCGTTCAGTGTCTCTTAAAGACCTGCTGCCATAGGCGATTACTCGCTCCTGACCATCCTGCACTTGTGCTAGTACCGCTCCCAGCCCATGCAGACTGCCATCGGTATGTAACAGGAAAGAGTAATGGAACCGGGCATACGCTAACAACGGAGCACTCGTTAGGGCGGCCTTCACCTCCTCAAATGCATTTCACTGCTGGGGTCCCCATGGGATGGGGCGATTTTGGGGGCCTTGTGCCGTCCCTCTTAAGAGCTCATTCAGGGGACTCACTACTTGTGAAAACTTAGGTATAAATCGCCGATAGTACCCCGCTGAACCTAAGAAGGCCCGAACCTCTCGCAGGGTACGGGGGGGTGGCCACTCCTGCACAACCATGACCTTACTGGTCGCGGGCAGAACCCCGTCCGGAGTCACCACGTGACCTAGATACTCAATCTGACTCTGTAACAGTTGGCACTTCTTTGGTTTTATTTTTAGGCCATAACAACTGAGCCGCCGGAGAACTTGACGTAACTTCTCAAGATGGTCTTCAAATGAGGCCCCGAACACCACAATGTCATCTAGGTATATCAGGACTGATTCAAAATTCAGATCGCCTAAGCAATGTTCCATCAGGCGCTGAAAAGTTCCCAGGGCGTTAGTGAGCCCGAAGGGCATCCGGTTGAATTCAAAGAGCCCCATTGGTAGGACAAACGCCGTCTTGGCTCGATCTTTTTCGGCCATTGGTACCTGCCAATAGCCACTTGCTAAATCCAACGTCGAGAAATATTTGGCCCGACCCAATGCCGACAGATACTCTTCTATGCGAGGTAATGGATATGCGTCCCTCACCGTGTGAGCATTCAATTTGCGATAGTCCACACAAAACCGAAGGGTCCCATCCTTCTTCTGCACCAAGACCACAGGGGCCGCCCAGGGGCTCTGGCTTTCTCAGATCACTTGGTTGTCAAGCATACTGGCCACCATGCACTTCACCTCTTGATAGAGCGTTGGGGGAATTTGACGATAACGTTCCCTAACAGGAGGAGTATCCCCTGTGGGAATCTCATGCTCAATCATCCAAGAACAACCGAAATCCTCCGTATGTCGCGAAAAGGTCTCTTGATGTTCCCACAAGACCTTCTCCAGCTGCTCCAATTGCACGGGGGTCAGTTTCTCCCGATCCACTCCCATCTGGTCCATGATCACACGACCATTCCATTCTTCGGTAGGAGATTCGGTCTGGCCTACTTCGACCGCGAATGTCCAGGAAGACTGTTCATCTGGGCGAAGTTCAAACACTGTCTTATCAGGCACCTTCCCTGCGGGGGCAAACAATTCAGCCAGAATGGTCCCAGCAGGAATTGTAACAGCCTCATCTAAAACGTTGATACATCTGACTGGCACCCATCCATTCTTCACAATCGCCAGAGACTGGGCCACATGCGCCTTGGCGAACGAGGACTTCTCTGGGGCTGGCTCGATGAGTACTTCAAGCCCATTTAGTCTCTGCGCATCCCCCACCGGTAGCATTAAGAGTTCTTCATGCCGGGGCGCTAGCGAGATCGTGGTCCGCGATGGCACTCGGACCAGGCCCACCCGACCCCCCAGGGACCGCAGTCTTCAGGAGATTGCAACTCAGCACTAGACAGTGTAACATTCTCTGGGTGGGTCGATGGTGGGTAGCACGCGCCCAGTATCGGGGTCCCTCACTGGCATACATCTGATGATTTAAATCTCGCAGAACGTTCATTCCGAGCATCACCTCCATCCCTCTTCAGGGAGGGTGGTCCACCAGCACTATCCCTTTCTGATCCAGCTCTTGACCAAACATTTTCAGTTGCATCCACACGATCCCCTTCACTGTCAGTTGGCCATTGTTAGTGGCTGTAAGCCTTATCACTCAGCCGTCCTCGGGAACCACGAGTTGACTGAAGTGCCTTTCGTACACCTCTAAGGGCATTATGGTACATTCGGACCCTGTGTCGACCAAGCATCTCATTTTCCGCCCTTCAAACTCTGCTTCCAGCAGTGGACTGCATGCGAACAAATCTTGTTCTTCTCGTCGAGGGCTTTGTGGGGGGTGGGCCGCTGCTGCTCGCCCTCTCATGGCAGCGGCTGGGAGTTTAACGCCGGCGAAGGAGGCTCCGGGGCTGCAGACATCCGGCAGTACCGAGAGATGTAACATAGTAACATAGTAACATAGTTTTTAAGGTTGAAGGAAGACTAAGTCCATCTAGTTCAACCCATAGCCTAACATGTTGATCCAGAGGAAGGCAAAAAAAAAACATGTGGCAAAACACTAAGCTCCACATTGGGGAAAAAAATTCCTTCCCAACTCCATACGACAATCAGACTAGTTCCCTGGATCAACGCCCTATCAAGGAATCTAGTATTTATAACCTGTAATATTATACTTTTCAAGAAAGGCATCCATGCCCTTCTTAAATAGTAACAGTGAATCACTCATTACAACATCATGCGGCAGAGAGTTCCATGGTCTCACTGCTCTTACAGTAAAGAATCCCCGTCTGTGATTATGATTAAACCTTCTTTCCTCCAGACGTAGAAGATGCCCCCTTGTCCCCGTCTCAGGCCTCAGAGTAAAAAGATCAGTAGAAAGGTCTTTGTACTGTCCTCTCATATACTTGTACATAGTAATAAGATCACCCCTAAGCCTTCTTTTTTCCACAGTAAATAACCCCAAGTGTAATAACTAGTGTTGAGCGATACCTTCCGATATCAGGAAATATCGTATCGGATTGGATCGGACCGATACCCAATAAGTATCGGATATCGCCGATTCCGATACCGGAAACCAATTCAAGTCAATGGGACCCAAATATCGGAATGAAAATAAACCCTTTCTTTCCTTGTAGGTTAATTCTACATGAAGTAAAACAACTAAGAATAATGTAGAATGTATTACGCGAAAAGCCGGCAATTCATCAGCGGCATACACCGGTACCCGACAATTTACAACAGAAAGAATAGAGCTTCACACATAGATTAGATAGATAGAAACATGTCAGTCACATATATATGAAGTACAGTGACAGTGTTGCTTACTGTACTTGTCATTTAGTGTAAAGGATTTATTTAAAAAAATAATAGTGTTTTCATGCACCGTCTCTTTAAAAAAGCCGGCCGGCAATTCAGCAGCGGTACCCGACAATTTAGAATAGAAGGAATAGAGAATCACACAAAGATTAGATAGATAGAAACATGTCAGTCACATATATATGAAGTACAGTGACAATGTTGATTACTGTACTTGTCATTTAGTGTTAAAATGAAGGATTTATTTAAAAAAAAAATTGGCGTAGGGTTCCCCGTAATTTTAGGCTCTAGCGGAGGTTAAGCAGACAGCTGGGGCAGATGTTTGAAGCCTGGGAAGGGGGTAATACCCACGGAGCTTCCCAGGCTACTAATATCAGCCCCCAGCTGAATACCTATCCTTTACTATTAAAATGGGAGACCCCCCCAAAAAATGACGTGGGGTCTCCCCTATTTTAATAGCTAGCAAAGGCTAGGCAGACAGCTGAGGGCTGATATTAATAGCCCAGGAAGGGTGCCATGAATATTGGCCCCCTCCCAGGCTAGAAACACCAGCCGTGATCCGCCCCAGAAATGGCGCATCCATAGGATGCGCCAATTCTGGCACTTAGCCTCGCTCTTCCACGCTGCCCTGGTGCGGTGGCAGGGGGTAATAGTGGTGGGGTTCATGTCAGCGCCAGCTGCCATGAAGCCCAGGTTAGTAATGATGGGCGTCTATAAGACACCCCCATTACTAACCTACAAAGTGTTAAAAATAAAAAACACACACTACACCCAGAAAAAAATTATTTATTTGAAATAAAACACACCATTTTATTTAATTCTTAGTTTACTAAAAAAAAAATAGTTACCTGTCCACGTTCCTGCGCTGATCTCCCATGCACAGCTGTCACATCTGGAGATGTGACAGCTGTCATTGCTGCTGTAAGCTCACACTGCCGGGAGCGGGAGCCACTGACTGAGGTCACCGGAGTGCATTCAGTCAGCGCAGCTCCGGAGACCTCCTTTATGGCACAGCTGTACCGTGGGAATTTCTCACGGTACAGCGGGGCCATAAAGCAGCTAACCGGAGCAGCGCTGCCTGAACTCCGGCGAACCCGCTTATGCAATGACGGGGCTGCTTTACGGCCCCATCATTCTAGCGGCGGCAGCGGTTCAGAGCGGTCACATTCTATGTGGCTGCTCTAAACTGGAGATCATCGTGGGACACTCGTGGACTACTACGGAGGGGTAAGGATAAGGTTGTGGTTTATTATTTTATATTTTATTACAGGAGATCGATGGCTTCGGGGAATTAGGTGTCTAGGTGAGTATAGGTGTAGTTTTTTATTTTTTACTTTATTTTAGGTGGCAATCGGCGGGGACAGGTAATGTATAAACTAATTTATTGTAGGTAACCACTGGCCACCAATGACATGTATTTAAAATTTATTGGGGACCATGGGGCAGTTTAAATAGCAGGATCAGGCTGATGGGAACTACTGCTCCCATCGAGCTGATCCTGCTGGCACGAGTGGACGTGGGACAGACATAGGCCGATGGGAGTAGCAGTGTCACATCGGCCTATGTTTGCCTGCACGCAGACACCGGCAGACATTGCACAGACACCGCACACACCCGCACACACCCGCAGACATCGCACAGACACCGCGCACACCCGCACACATCGCACAGACACCCACAGACACTAATCATGACGGGTCTGGGAGGTGAGGCTGACCTTTGCAACCGTGGGAAAGTTCATGTGAGTTCATGCAATGCAGTCAAGCATGAACTCACATGAACCCTCCGAGGGCACCACGGCTACTTCAAATGAACAGCTGATCGGCATCACCTGATACCTCAGCTGTTCATTTGAAATAACCGGCGGGAAAGCACAGCACAGAACGGGAAAGCCGGCGGTGAAGTCTTTTCACTGCCGGCTTCCCCGCCCGGGTCCTTCGCTCCCCGCTCCTTGGTGCTGCGCTCCCCACCCGGTCCTAACTTACGATCGGGATGGGAGGTGGTGAGGGGAGCGGAGGATCGGGGTGGGAGGCTGCGGGGAAGCAGTATGGGGCTGTGTGATTGTTTAAAAGCCGGCGGCTTTTTACCGCCCGCCAGGAGAATTCTCTCACGCTGGGATGGCATTCTGATGACAGGCTGGATCGCAGCTGAGTGCTGCCATCCAGCTTGTCATCCTTCAGAGACACTGCAGAGCGCAGGCATTATGGGAACTTCTGATTCCGGTATTCGATATTGTAAAAGTATCGGAATTAAGTATCGGAATTCCGATACCGCGAATATCGGCCGATACCCAATATTTCAGTATCGGAATGCTCAACACTAGTAATAACCTGTCTTGGTATTGCAGACCCCCCAGTCCTCTAATAATCTTGGTCGCTCTTCTCTGCACCCACTCTAGTTCAGCTATGTCTTTCTTATACACCGGAGACCAGAACTGTACACAGTATTCTAAGTGTGGTCACACTAATGACTTGTATAGAGGTAAAATTATGTTCTCCTCATGAGCATCTATGCCTCTTTTAATGCATCCCATTATTTTATTTGCCTTTGCAGCAGCTGCCTGACACTGGCCACTAAACGTGAGCTTGTCATCCACCAATACACCCAGGTCTTTTTCAGTTACAGTTTTGCCCAGTGTTTTACAATTAAGCATATAATTATACATTTATTTCTTCTGCCCAAGTGCATTACCTTACATTTATCCCCATTAAAGCTCATTTGCCATTTATCAGCCCAAGCTTCTAGTTTACATAGATCCTCCTGTAATATAAAATTGTCCTCCTCTGCATTGATTACCCTGCAGAGTTTAGTGTCATCTGCAAATATTGAAATATTACTCTGTATGCCCCCTACAAGGTCATTAATAAATATGTTAAAAAGAAGGGGGCCCAATACTGACCCCTGTGGTACCCCACTGTTAACTGAGACCCAGTCTGAGTGTTTTCCATTAATAACCACCCTTTGTTTCCTATCACTGAGCCAATTCTTAACCCACATACATATATTTTCCCCTATCCCCATTGTTCTCATTTTATGTATCAACCTTTTGTGTGAACCGTATCAAAAGCTTTTGAAAAGTCCATATACACAACATCCACTGCATTTCCTTGGTCCAGTCCAGAACTTGCCTCCTCATGAAAACTGATCAGATTAGTTTGACAGGAACGGTCCCTCGTAAACCCATGTTGATATTGGGTCATGAGGTTATTCTTCTTCAGATACTCTATTATAGCATCTCTTAGGAAACCCCCCAGGATTTTACCCACAGTAGAGGTTAAGTTTACCAGCCTATAATTTCCAAGTTCAGTTTTTGTTCCCTTTTTGAATATTGGCCCCACATTTGCTATACGCCAGTCCTGCAGTACAGACCCTGTTATTATGGAATCTTTAAAGATTAAAAATAATGGTCTATCTATGAAGTTACTTAATTCCTGCAGTACTCGCGGGTGTATCCCATCCGGGCCCGGGGATTTGTCAACTTTAGTGATTTTTAGACGCTGCCGTACTTCCTGCTGGGTTAAGCAAGTGACATTTGATGGAGAATTTTTGTTATCACTAATCATGTTTTCTGTCATGCGATTTTCTTGTGTAAATACGGTTGAAAAAAAAATCATTTAGCATATTGGCTTTTTCCTCATCCTCATCCACCATTTCACCCAGACTATTTTTAAGGGGGCCAACACTATCATTTTTTAGTTTTTTACTATTTATGTAGTTAAAGAATATTTTGGGGTTATTTTTACTTTCTCTGGCAATGATTCTCTCTGCCTCAATCTTTGCTGCCTTGATTTGTTTTTTACATAATTTAGTCCCTGACGCCCACACCTCCAGCAGGTGACTGCTCCTCGTGGACGAGATCTTGGATCATTCGAGGGGGGCGACCTGGCAGACTGTGGAACCACCATTCCAGAGGACAGGGCGGGTGGCCCTTCCGTAGGAGTAGGGAGCGGCCCAGCTCTGAGTTTAGACACCTCCAGCTTTAGCTCCTTCAGTTCTGCACGCAGAGCCTGTACAACGTTTACCAGTCTGCCCCCTCCTGAAACTGGCGCCAGACCTCCTTCCCGCTGTGCACCGTCCACTGCCCCCTCGGCCACCAGAGTAGACTCCTCCTCCCTCTCCACCGCGGCCCGATATATCTGCCAGAAGGATAATTCCGGGGTAGCTCGGGACATCTCCATCAGTTTGTCTCGAAGGAGTCTATTGGCTAACCCCATTATGAATTGATCCCGGAGTAAGCGGTCTACCTCTCGGAATGCCCCCATGGCCCCTGGGTCTAGTCGCTGCACCTCATTCAACGTTTCCTGTAAAGTGTTCGAGTACTGCATCAAAGTCTCACATTCCCTTTGGGGCCAATTGAAAAACAAGGAACGAAGCTGGGCCACACGAGCCCGGCCTCCTGAACTCCCCTCTAACAGCTCCAAGATTTTCTCTAACGAGCTCCTCTCTGACTCTGGACGTACCATCACCATCCGCCTAGCGTCGCCCTCTAGTGCATTTAATGCCAACTCTGCCCGTAATGCGGGGGCCAGATTACACATCCGCAGCACACTCCGAACCCTCTCAGCCCAATCCTGCAACGGCATGTTACGCCCGTCGTATTTCGGCATGTGCTGGAGTAAAGCTCCTACCGGCACATATCCTCCCACAGTCGTCGCGGCTGCCAGGGGTTCCGCTACCAGTGTCGGGGGGGGGGGCTGCTGGTGCGGCAGAGTAATTTCTTCCCTCGCCTCCGTCCATGACAAGCACTGGATCCTGCCGACTACGCCAAAAATGTAATGACCGGAGGTCCGAGAGAGATCCAGTAAGTCACAAACTGAGACAGAAATAAACAACACTTTCTTTACTAAAACAAGGATTAGACTAAAATTCAGTATTGAATGAATCAGTCTCAGGTTCTGCCTGGGACACTGTCTCTACTAAATACACACAATCAGCAAAAGCTGAAATCAATGTGCCAATCTCAAGGTTTACAGCTTATGTGAATTATTCTAGTGATCTGGAACAATTTTACCTAAACACAAAGTCAGTCTAGTGAGGGCGGTATATGGGGTCCCCCTGAGATGGCACACTGAATACAATCCTACCACTATAACAATAGTAATGCATGAAACTATACCAATTGCTCTTATACCCTTATTATCAGGATACCCGGGTATCTTAAAGTTATGGTACCGTTAACCTCAGATGCAGTCTATCACAGGCCTGTGAATCGCGGTGGCTGCAGCTAGTCCCGGAAAACTTTGGCGCCAAAGCAAAAACAAAGTTCACAAAAAACAGCAAAAATTCCTTGTCTTGTCGGCCGATTCCGAGCCCACACGCCGGGGACTTTAGTCCTGTAGCCTCAGATTAAGGTCTGGGAAGATCTCTTCACAAAGTCTTGTCAATATCCTCTTAGTGGAAATAGCACCAGAAATCTTCTTTCCTCCCGAAGTCTCTCACTCTTATCCAGTACACCAACCATGTGCTCCATCACAGAAATGGATTCCTAAGTCCCTTCTTTTATCACTCGACACGTGACTCCTTCAGCACAAAGTCTCGAATCCACTTATCATGGACTTCCACAAAACTCCACAGAGCCACACAGCTTTCTCAGCTCAGCACTTGTTCTTAAACAGAGAAAGGGGTAAACAAACTGCACAGGGAAGAGTGTAAAGACAGCGTCTTATTGCAGCTCCTTCTCACAGACTTCCTATCTAGACTGTCACACATCAGACACTCTTAGAACACACACAGTTTCTTGCATTGCCCCTCCTCTGAGCTCAGCCAGGCAAAAGTCACAGGGTCCTAGTGCTCTCCTGCTGTTATCACATTTCACACTCTCACACGCGTATTTTCCTGCTTTTTTTACCTGCGTTTTTTTACACAGGTATAAAAAGCACCTCCATTCACACACTGCTTTTTTTTACGGAGGTGCAGGAGAAATGAAGTGTGACGAGCATGGACACCTGTATGTAATGTAATGTATGTGTCTGTATGTGTATGTATGTAATGTAATGTATGTGTCTGTGTGTTGTGTGTGTACTGTCTGTGTCTGTGTGTCCTGTGTGTACTGTCTGTGTCTATGTGTCGTGTGTGTGAGTGTCCCCCTAGCAGTGTATGTACAGACAGCTTCTGGCTGCAGTACATACACTGCTTAAGTTATTAAAAGAAATAAACTATGGATACTCACCTATCCGATGGATGGGAGAGGCGTCCGGTCCGGTCCCGCGGTTTCCAGCATCTGCCGTGAAGCCATCAGCTGACTGTCAGATGACCGGCTTGTAAATCAGCTGACCGGCCGGTTACAAGCCGGTTAGCTAACAGCTGATCGCTTCACCGGCAGATACTGGAAGCCGCGGGATCGGACCGAACGCCTCTCCCATCCATCGGATAGGTGAGTATCCATAGTTTCTCCTGCGCCTCCATAACAAAGAGCTGGAATTACGCAGTGTGTGAACACCGCTGCGTAATTCCATCGCTTATAATGGGCACAATAGGAGAAAGCGCAGGACGCAGCTGCGTAAATAATTGACATGTCAATTCTTTACGCAGCTGCGCTTTCGCGCTGCGTAAAATCACACAGTGTCTGAACGGCAAAGTGAATTTCCCATTCACTTTGCTGGCAGACACAAGGCACATTGCGTATTTTGAAAAAGCGCGCGCAAAAAAGCGCGCGAAAATATGCAATGTGCGAACGCAGCCTTAGAACCAAAACAAATAGCAGACTGTAAACAAGTGGATGTGATTTAACCCCTTAGTGACCAAGCCAATTTTGATCTTAATGACTAGGCCAAATTTTTGAAATTTGACCAGTGTCACTTTATGTGATAATAACTATGGAACACTTCAACGGATCCCACTGATTCTGAGATTGTTTTCTTGTGACGTATTGTACTTCATAATAGTGGTAAAATTTGTTCAATACGACTTGTGTTTATTTGTAAAGATATCGGAAATTGGCGATAATTTTGATAATTTCGCAATTTTCAAACTTTTAATTCTTATGCCCTTAAACCAGAGAGTTATGTCAAAGAAAATAGTTCATAAATAACATTTCCCATCTGCATCATTTTTGAAACATAATTTTTTTCTCTTAGGAGGTTAGGAGGGTTAAAAGTTGAACAAAACAAAATTTACAAAACCATTGTTTTAGGGACCACATCACATTTAAAGTGACTTTGGGGGGACTATATGACAGAAAATACCCAAAAGATACACCATTCTAAAAACTGCACCCCTCAAAGTCCTCAAAACCACATTCAGGAAGTTTATAAAACCTTAAGGTGCTTCACAGGAACTAAAGCAATGTGGAAGGAAAAAATGAACATTTTACTTTTTTCCACAAAAATGTACCTTTAGCCCCAAATTTTTTATTTTCACAAGGGTAATAGGAGAAAATTGATCTTAAATTTCTTTTGCAATTTCTCCTGAGTACGCCGATATTCCATATGTGTGGTAAAACTACCGTTTGGGCGCACGGCATGGCTCAGAAGAGAAGGAGCACCGTTTGACTTTTTGAATGCAGAAATGGCTGGAATCGAGAGCGGACGCTATGTCGGGATTGGAGAGGGATGGAGCACAGTTTGACTTTTTGAACGCAAAAATGCCTAGAATCGAGAGTGGACGCCATGTCGCGTTTGGAGAGCTCCGGATGTGCTTAAACAGTGGAAGCTCCCCACTGGTGACCCCATTTTGTAAACTAGACCCCTCAAGGAATGTATGCAGATGTCTGGTGAGCACCTTGAACCCCCAAGTGCTTCACAGAAGTTTATAACGTAGAGCCGTGAAAAGAAAAAAATAACATTTTTCCCACAAAAATTTACTTTTAGCCCCAATTTTCAAAGACTTTACCCAGGAGTGTAATGAGCATTTTGAACCCACAGATACTACAAAGAATTTGATAACATTAGGCTGTCATATTGAACATTTTCATTTTTTTCACGAAAATGTAGATTTAGCACCAAATTTGTCATTTTCACAATGGATAATAGGAAAAAATGGACCCCATAATTTGTTAACAATTTATACTGAACTCAATGATGCTCCATATGTGGTCAAAAACTTTTGATGCCAGGCAGGGCTAGGAAAGGAAAGAGCGTTATTTGTCTGTAATAGATTGTGCCATGTCACATTTGGAGAGCCCCTGACATGCGACAACAGCAGAAACTCCCCACAAATTACCCCATTTTGGAAACTAGTCCCCTCAAGTAATTCATCTAGGAGTGTAGTGAGAATTTTTAACCTACAGATGATTCACAAAACTTTTTAACTTCTAGATTAATTTTTTTCCACTAAAATCCTGTTTTAGCACAAAATTTATAATTTACATGAGGGGCAACAGAACAAAATGGACCCCATAATTTGTTCTGCAATTTTTACCAAACACAGTGATGCTCCATATGTGGTTGTATACTACTGATTGAGCACATGGCAGGGATTGGATGGGAAGGAACGCTACTTGGCTTTTAGAAAGCAGATTTAGTTTTAATAAATTGTGAGCTCCATTAGCTGAGCCCCTGAGGTGCCAGAACAGCAGAACCCCCCCCCAGTTGACCCTGTATTGGAAATTTCACTGCCTAAGGTATTCATCTAGGGGTGTAGTGAGTATTTTGAACCCATAGGTGCTTCACAGAATTTTATAACATTGAGACGTGGAAATATGACATTTTTGTGGTAAAAAATTTATTTTTGTATTTGCTGCAAGCTTGTCAGGTACACAAGGGTTAATATGTGAAACTGGAACCCATAATTTATTGCGCAATTTCTTCCGAATATGGTGATGCCCCATATGTCGTCAAAAATTAATGTTAGGCGACACGTCAAGGCTGAGAAAGCAAGGAGTGCTATTTGGCTTCTGGAGCACAGATTTTTGTTGAATAGTTTGCAGGCGACATTTGCGGAGCCCCAAAGGTGCCAGAACAGCAGAAAAAAAACAAAAGTGACCCCATTGTAGAAATTACACGACTCAATGAATTCATCTACGGCTGCAGTGACTATTTTCTAACATCTACGCCATGCATTTTTTTTGGAGAATTGCAAATATGCCATTTTAGTGGCCATACATTGTGCCCCCATATATTGTAGTGCCCCCATATATTGTAGTGCCCCCATACATTGTGTTCAGCTTGTTTTTCTGGACACACGCACCCCGTAAAATTGTTAAGTGCTCTCTCCCCACTACAATAATGCCAAACATGTGGCCACTTACTGCAGTTTAGGCACAGTGGCGCTCAGAGGGAGGGGGTTATTTGGATTTGGAAGCACAGAATTCACTGGATGTTATTTGAGGGGGCGGGAGCCATGTCGCTTTTCCAGAGTCTTTGTTCTACCAGTAACGTGGGACCCTCTATAATTCCAGTGACAGATGATGGACCTGAGTGGGGGCTGGTTTTGTGCAGGATAAATTAGGGTTTTTATTGGTAACATTTTGGGGTACATAATATGTTTTGACGCTTCCAGAATAAGGCTGGGATCACAATCTTGTGTTCTACGCTCAGCACTTACATCGGGGTTTCCGTGTAAATCCCACAACAATGCTTTTTAGAAGAAACCCCAATGGAAACACCCACTATAATGAGGCAGATGGAGACACTTTGGTGTCTGCTCCGGTGGTATCCATCTTTTTAGGCGTGCACAGATCTGTGGTCGTCCACACTTGTGCGCTAAAAAGACGCCTAAAATGATAGGATACCATCAGAAGAGAGACCAGTCCAAAGGGACTCCATTTGCCTCATAAGTGAGTGGTTCGATCTGGGGGTTTTGTCTGAATTGCGTTTTTTGGGATTTAGACGGAAACCCTGCCGTAAGCGCTAGGCGGAGATAAATGTGAGCAGAGCCTTATTCCAATTTTTGGGAGGTAGAATGAACAAATAGACAGCACTACAAGAATGGTTCTTATTTTTAATTTTGCAAGGTTCACCGTGCGGTTTAAGTGATAAGGCGGATTTATTCTTTGGGTCGGTGTGATTACAGCGATACCAGATTTTTTTTTATAAAAAGCATTTTTTTTGTCGCCATATTCTGAGAGTTGTAACTTTTTTCTTTTTTGGCGAATAGAGCTGTATGAGGGCTTATTGTTTGCGGGACGAGTTGCAGAATTTTTGGTACCATTTTGGAACACATAGTAATTTTTGATAGTTTTTTATTCAGATTTTTCAGACACAGAATGAACAAAAAACAGCAATTCAGTTATTGTTTTTATTTCTTATTTTTTGCGCTTATCACTTTCGGTAAAAGTGATAAGACTGATTTGTTCGTCGGGTCGTTACGATTACAGCGATACCAGATTTATATTGTTTTTTTTTATGCTTTGCTATTTTTACACACTAAAACAATATTTTACAAAAAATAATTTATTTTTGCATGATCATATTCTAAGAGCTGTAATTTTTTTTTTTTGCCGAATGAGCCATATTAGGGCTTGTTTTTTGTGGGACGGTTTGGAGTTTTCATTTATACAATTTTTTTTTTAACATACGATTTTTTGATCGCTTTTTATTCACTTTTTTGTGAGTCAGTATGAAGAAAAAGCGTCATTTTTGGCGTATTTTTTATTATTTTTTCATGGTGTTCTCCATACGGAATAAATAACGTGTCAGTTTTATAGTTCCGGATGCGCGATACCAGTTATGTGTACGTTTTTCTGTTTATTTTTGTTTTATCATAAACGCTGCGTTTTGTGTAGCAAAACGGATTTTAGTGATTTGTGTGCACTTTTTTTTGTGATTTTTTTTTACTTTTTTTCACTTTTTCACTAAGTCCCACTGTAGGGACATGTATCATTTTCACTTTGATCACTGATCTCATACACTGCAGTACCATGGTAACCATAGGAACCCGTGATTATCATCGCGGGGGTCTGATGGTTGCTAAGACCACTTAAATACTGCTGTCACGATTGACAGCGGTATTTTAGGGGTTAATCGGCCCCAATCGGCTTCAAAACCGGCCAGGAAATTTGGCCACGGGGCGACACTACACTATTATTCTTCAGCGCCATTAAAAAGCAGCACTGAGGAATAAGGCCCCTTAACGACCGGATTTAAAAGGCATATTGGCGGTCGTTAAGGGGTTAAGGAAAATGTATATATTTTAATACCAGGTTTTTATTAGTTCTTACATTCCATATTGATTGATTGTATAATATATTTTTATCATGGTTAGATTAATTTCTCTAATATAGAGCTCCAAATTTAATTTTAACAAATGTGTTAGGGACATGATTTTGGAGACTTTACTAATATATACGGTAATCAATTAACCTACAGAGAGCACGGAGTACATTCCCACTCAAACAACAAAATATTAGTAATTAAAAACACATATTTATTCCATCATTTAAAATATACATACAAAAGGGACAAAAAATACATATACAAATAGTAAGTCATTCGGGGTGGAAGTCACAAAACAGAGCCACAAGAGTACTCAATCCTTATGCCCACCATATAATAATGTATATAAAATAGATAAGGTAATATCCAGCAATAAATGGAAGAATAGTAAAGTATCTAAGATTTGGCAAGGAATATCACACAATCACCCATAGAGAAATACCTATAGGTAGTTGGTTACCTGATAGGACCCCCCCTACATACAGGATCTAGTGGGTTAAAAATACCATCATATTTAGATCAGAGGGGGCTTACCCATATGAGCAATAGGAATTAGCGTGCGACTCTGAAAGCCCCGACGCGCGTTTCACGTTGCTTCTTCGGGGGGCTGTGGTTGTGGCAAGCTACTTGGCATACCTAAATACAATCCCGGGATTGGTGGCAGGTGGTACCGCTGATTGAAAGCGGCGCATGAGCGGCAAGCAAAATCCCCCATGGCGCGTCACGACAGGCAAAATTCCCGGTGGGAGTGCGGGCGGGAACAATGCGTTCCAAATGACGTCACTGACCCGCACCACCATCATAACGGAAGCCTCCCAGGACGCGCCATGTAGAGGAAAGCGCCGCGCATGCGCGGCACAGCGGCGGCCATCTTAAGTAAGGGACACAAAGAGGGTAAATAAGTATGGCTAATAGTTCACATGTAGTGGTGTATACACACCAAGGGAACAAAACGTAGATGTATAGCAAGAAATTCAATGAATATATCTCCTCCTTCAAACCACAATACATGTAGAGTCCCCAAATCTATATCGTGTCTTTAGATACCATATACTGAAGGAGGGAGGAGATAAAAAACACAGTATACATAAATCACATAGATATTACAAATAGTGGAGCCATATCACTAATGCATATTGCCAAATAAATCCTGATGATTGTCTCCAGTCCAGATGTATTCTGATGGATCCAGAGAGTTCCCAAATCTCTTCCCTCACCTCAAGAGAGTTCCGTGTGCGCGTTAGGGAACATGTGAGGGATATTTTAGCAGCCAGGGAAGTCTCGGACATCTCTATTCTCAAAACTATCCCCCGACATTTTCGGTTGCACCATGGTTGTGATCCCTCCCTGCTTAAATTTTGTGGCATTGACCGGGTGCATTTGGGGATTAGAGGAGGGAACTATAAACGTATTCTGGCACAGCGTGAATGCCGTTGGATTACCATCTTGGACACGGTGTCCCCTCGTGGCCTTAATGAGCATAACAGTTTTGCCTTTTTCCTATGAAATCGTTCATTCTTCCTTGTTTTTAATGTGTGGTTTTATATTTATTAATTTTTTGTATTTGTCCTTAGTTTGTTCATTATGGCGGCATACAACTCATGCATTCCGGAGTTTTGATTTCTTGGCATTTGGACTATGTATCATCAGTCCTCAGACATTTAGGAGGCATTTTTCTTTGGAGGACAATTTGAAACTTACCTGTATATAACACGAAGATGGGAAGAGATTTGGGAACTCTCTGGATCCATCAGAATACATCTGGACTGGAGACAATCATCAGGATTTATTTGGCAATATGCATTAGTGATATGGCTCCACTATTTGTAATATCTATGTGATTTATGTATACTGTGTTTTTTATCTCCTCCCTCCTTCAGTATATGGTATCTAAAGACACGATATAGATTTGGGGACTCTACATGTATTGTGGTTTGAAGGAGGAGATATATTCATTGAATTTCTTGCTATACATCTACGTTTTGTTCCCTTGGTGTGTATACACCACTACATGTGAACTATTAGCCATACTTATTTACCCTCTTTGTGTCCCTTACTTAAGATGGCCGCCGCTGTGCCGCGCATGCGCGGCGCTTTCCTCTACATGGCGCGTCCTGGGAGGCTTCCGTTATGATGGTGGTGCGGGTCAGTGACGTCATTTGGAACGCATTGTTCCCGCCCGCACTCCCACCGGGAATTTTGCCTGTCGTGACGCGCCATGGGGGATTTTGCTTGCCGCTCATGCGCCGCTTTCAATCAGCGGTACCACCTGCCACCAATCCCGGGATTGTATTTAGGTATGCCAAGTAGCTTGCCACAACCACAGCCCCCCGAAGAAGCAACGCGAAACGCGCGTCGGGGCTTTCAGAGTCGCACGCTAATCCCTATTGCTCATATGGGTAAGCCCCCTCTGATCTAAATATGATGGTATTTTTAACCCACTAGATCCTGTATGTAGGGGGGGTCCTATTAGGTAACCAACTACCTATAGGTATTTCTCTATGGGTGATTGTGTGATATTCCTTGCCAAATCTTAGATACTTTGCTATTCTTCCATTTATTGCTGGATATTACCTTATCTATTTTATATACATTATTATATGGTGGGCATAAGGATTGAGTACTCTTGTGGCTCTGTTTTGTGACTTCCACCCCGAATGACTTACTATTTGTATATGTATTTTTTGTCCCTTTTGTATGTATATTTTAAATGATGGAATAAATATGTGTTTTTAATTACTAATATTTTGTTGTTTGAGTGGGAATGTACTCCGTGCTCTCTGTAGGTTAATTGATTCCATTTGGAGTTCCCAATACACTATTTTTTATACAAATTGTACAACTTTGCCAGTTCGGTTCAATAGTTTATGTAATATATACGGTAAGTCTTACAGTTTCTCATCCTGCATATGTTCCTGAAGCCTTCCTCGCACACTATACAGCACTACTGTTCTCAAATAGAAAAACAATGCATCTGGGAAAGGTGCTTTTAACTTGTCTGTATGACTTTTCTGCTCCTCCATCAGCTGTCCTTTTGATAACAGGAGAGCTCTGCAGTGTAGGAGGAAGGCTGCTCTAACTATTGCAGGAGGAGAACCTGGCATACTACTGTATTAGTAAGTGCCACAAAAATCATGTCCCCAACACGTACAGTAAGGACTGGTTGCCAAGCTAGAAGCAATGGCCTGTGAGCATGAGGCCAACCAAAGCTTGCTTACACTTGTCTGCCATGTAAAGGTTAGAGGTAATCAGGCTTTAAATCCAGCCAATGTTACATAGGTGGTGGTATTGCTTTCATGTACATCATGCATACTTGCCCTATAGAACTTATAATATCTACCTTATATACTGACTCTTTTTTCCGTTCAACTTAATTTTCTTTTAATTGTTCTTTGTATTGTTTTGGAAAAAAAAAAGCTACTGATAAATCTCAATAAAGGTATAATTGAAAAATAAATAATAATTGTTAAGGAAAGGAAACCAAATCTAAAATGTATTTTTGCATTTCTTTGTGGTCTAAAAAGACATTTTCAAATGTGAAAAACAGACAAGTATTTCCTTTTTTTCCACCTGATTTCACCCCCCCCCCCCAAAAAATGAACTTGTCTTGAAAATAAGATGCAAAAATGTTTGGCTATCCAAGCTAGAAAACATTTTAGAGCTCTTAAAAGCGCAGATATGAAATACTCCAAAATGTTTCTGGTTGGGAATGGAGGAGAATGGCCCAGTCTTGAACTGCTTAAAAAAATATTACAAAGAAAAAGTTCAAATTATGACCCTTTTTTCCCAAAACATTAATAATGAAATCTAAAAAAATAACGACTTTTTTTTGGTCACTTCACCCCTCCTCCCCCAAAATATAGAATAAAAAGGTATTTAGAAAGTTGTATGTAACCCAAAATGATTCTAATTAAATAACAACTTGTCCTGCAAAAAATAAGCACAGAAATAATAACCAAAAAACTAAAAACATTATGGCTCTCACAGCAGAAAAACAAAAATGATATGAGTCAAGAACAATAGCAGACAGACCCCACTGACTTATAATGGGGACCGTCAGTTTTTGTCATGGTGTTTTCCATGCCAGATGTGATCTGAGTGTAAGTTGTTCTTACCTCTATTGTCTCAAATCTAAGTTTTTCCCTATAAACTGTAAATAAAATCACTTTCCTATAGACTTACAATGGTAAGGTAAAGTCCCTGTACAATATATATGACAAAATATCATATTGCAAAAAATTCGAAAGCTGTCGCTCTATATTTAATTTATATATAGATGTATGTCTGCAGTTAGGACAAAGCAAAACACAATCACTGGTACTCTAACATGGATATACTTTAGCAATAATATTAAACTTGAAACTACACAAGTCTAAAAATTATCCTTACCTACCAACTAGGAATGAAACTGGTTTCCTTACCTGACATTTTAAGTGTCCGTTTTCTATAAAAGGAATTTTCTGATGTGTCACTGTCAGCGTACCAAGAATTAAATGTCTGTAGTATAAGGCAGTCAGTCTGCGATTCGAGTCACAAGATCATTAGAGAAGCGAATGCAAACAAAGCCAGTAGGCAGCGTGTCCCGGCTTTCTCATTCATCCAACGTGCTGAATTGTTTCCCTTGGAAACAAGAGCCACGCAGATCAGTTCCCATCCTCTTCCACAGAATTTGTGCAGTTGGTGACCATCACAAGTGATAATAGACAGCGAAGAGCAGTGTATGTTTTATGCCCTACGCTACTGTAGAGGTTAGCACTTTAGTGTTTTTTGTATGACCCTTTGTAATGCATAACAGCAGTGCCAAAAAAAAAAAAAAGATGGAGGGTCTTAGATAATCACTGGAGCAAATGCTCCCATTCAAACTGCTGGAGATTTTAGCTCTTTGGAATTTATTAACTAAACACTAAAATAGCTTAACCCTCACAAACAATAGGATAAAGAGAAAAGTCTAATACAGCTCATGCAAAGTTCATGAATAAGAACCAGGATCAGGTCGTACATGTGAAATATTGACCAAATGACTCCAATGTTGCACAATGTACAACACAATGTGATGTTTAAGTTTCATTGGATGTACCACACTTTTACTAGGTTATACATTATGGCTTCTGCATATCTAAGTTTTGGCTATACTTTATTTTGTCATTAGGTTCAATTGGAATATTTCCGGAGTTTGAAACGTCTCAAACTAAATTTACTTATTAAAACCTGCACTACACTATATTACCTCTAAAATTCTTACTGTTTTTACTAGATGATACTTTTCAGCCATCTTAATTCATCAATTTAAACTAATTGAACTGATTTTCTTACTATCGCTATTTATATTTTGACGACTAAGAAAAAACTCAGCAAATGTGCAGTAATGTAATAATAGTGGAAAATGTTTTTATGTGTATGTAAGATATGTGGAATGGACTGTCATGTTCCTAACCCTGGAGACACCAATAGCATTGTAATGTGTATTATGTCTTGCATCTTTGCATATACAGTCATGGCCAAAAGTTTTGAGAATGACACCAAAATTATATTTTCACATGATCTGCTGGCCTCTGGTTTTTATTGGTGTTTGTCTGATGTTTATATCACATACAGAAATATAATTGCAATCATATTATGAGTACCAATAGGTTATATTGACAGTTAGAATGAGTTAATGCAGCAAGTCAATATTTGCAGTGTGGCCCATTCTTCTTCAAGACCTCTGTAATTCTCCCTGGCATGCTCTCAATCAACTTTTGGACCAAATCCTGACTGATAGCAGTCCATTCTTGCATAATCAATGCTTGCATTTTGCCAGAATTTGTTGGTTTTTGTTTGTCCACCCGTCTCTTGATGATTGACCACAAGTTCTCAATGGGATTAAGATCTGGGGAGTTTCCAGGCCATGGACCCAAAATCTCTATGTTTTGTTCCATGAGCCATTTAGTTATCACCTTTGCTTTATGGCAAGGTGCTCCATCATGCTGGAAAAGGCATTGTTGGGCGCCAAACTGCTCTTGGACGGTTGGGAGAAGTTGCTCTTGGAGGACATTCTGGTACCATTCTTTATTCATGGCTGTGTTTTTAGGCAAGACTGTGAGTGAGCCAATTCCTTTGGCTGAGAAGCAGCCCCACACATGAATGGTTTCAGGATGCTTTACAGTTGGCATGAGACAAGACTGGTGGTAGCGCTCACCTCTTCTTCTCCGAATAAGCTGTTTTCCAGATGTCCCAAACAATCGAAAAGGGGATTCATCAGAGAAAATGACTTTGCCCCAGTCCTCAGCAGTCCACTCCCTGTACCTTTTGCAGAATATCAGTCGGTCCCTGATGTTTTTTTCTGGAGAGAAGTGGCTTCTTTGCTGCCCTCCTTGAAACCAGCCCTTGCTCAAAGAGTCTCCGCCTCACAGTGAGTGCAGAAGCACTCACACCAGCCTGCTGCCATTCCTGAGCAAGCTCGGCACTGCTGGTAGTCCGATCCCGCAGCTGAAACAGTTTTAAGATACGGTCCTGGCGCTTGCTGGTCTTTCTTGGGTGCCCTGGAGCCTTTTTGACAACAATGGAAGCTCTCTCCTTGAAGTTCTTGATGATGCGATAGATTGTTGACTGAGGTGCAATCTTTGTAGCTGCGATACTCTTCCCTGTTAGGCCATTTTTGTGCAGTGCAATGATGGCTGCACGTGTTTCTTTAGAGATAACCATGGTTAACTGAAGAGAAACAATGATACCAAGAACCAGCCTCCTTTTAAAGTGTCCAGTGATGTCATCCTTACTTAATCATGACTGATTGATCGCCAGCCCTGTCCTCATCAACACCCACACCTGTGTTAATGGATCAATCACTAAAACGATGTTAGCTGCCCCTTTTAAGGCAGGACTGCAATGATGTTGAAATGTGTTTTGGGGGTTAAAGTTCATTTTCTGGGCAAATATTGACTTTGCAAGTACAGTAATTGCTGTTAAACTGATCACTCTTTGACATTCAGGAGTATATGCAAATTGCCATTACAAAAAATGAAGCAGTAAACTTTGGAAAAATTACTATTTGTCTCATTCTCAATACTTTTGGCCATGACTGTACAGTGGGTACAGAAAGTATTCAGACCCCTTTAAATTTTTCACTCTGTTTCATTGCAGCCATTTGGAAAATTCTAAAAAGTTCATTTTTTTGTCTCATTAAAGTACACTCTGCACCCCATCTTGACTGAAAAAAAACAGAAATGTAGAAATTTTTGCAAATTTATTAAAAAAGAAAAACTGAAATATCACATGGTCAAAAGTATTCAGACCCTTTGCTCAGTATTGCGTAGAAGAACCCTTTTGAGCTAGTACAGCCATGAGTCTTCTTGGGAATGATGCAGCAAGTTTTTCACACCTGGATATGGGGATCCTCTGCCATTCTTCCTTGCAGATCCTCTCCAGTTCCGTCAGGTTGGATGGTGAACGTTGGTGGACAGCCATTTTCAGGTCTCTCCAGAGATGCTCAATTGGGTTTAGGTCAGGGCTCTGGCTGGGCCAGTCAAGAATGGTCACAGAGTTGTACTGAAGCCACTCCTTTGTTATTTTAGCTGTGTGCTTAGGGTCATTCTCTTGTTGAAAGGTGAACCTTCGGCCAAGCCTGAGGTCCAGAGCACTCTGGAAGAGGTTTTCATCCAGGATATCTCTGTACTTGGCCACATTCATATTTCCTTCAATTGCAACCAGTCGTCCTGTCCCTGCAGCTGAAAAACACCCCCATAGCATGATGCTGCCATTACCATGTTTCACTGTTGGGATTGTATTGGGCAGGTGATGAGCAGTACCTGGTTTTCTCCACACATACTGCTTAGAATTATCACCAAAAAGTTCTATCTTCGTCTCATCAGACCAGAGAATCTTATTTATCAAAGTCTGGGAGTCCTTTGTGTGTTTTTGAGCAAACTCTATGCGGGCTTTTATATGTCTTGCACTGAGGAGAGCCTTCCGTCGGGCCACTCTGCCATAAAGGCCCAACTGGTGGAGGGCTGCAGTGATAGTTGACTTTGTGGAACTTTCTCACATCTCCCGACTGCATCTCTTGAGCTCAGCCACAGTGATCTTGGGGTTCTTTTTTACCTCTCTCACCAAGGCTCTTCTCCCACGATTGCTCAGTTTGGGTGGACGGCCAGGTCTAGGAAGACTTCTGGTGGTCCCAAACTTTTTCTATTTAAGGATTATGGAGGCCACTGTGCTCTTACGAACCTTGAGTAATGCAGAAATTCTTTTGTAACCTTGGCTAGATCTGTGCCTTGCCACAATTCTGTCTCTGAGCTCCTTGGGCAGTTCCTTTGAACTCATGATTCTCATTTGGTCTGACATGCACTGTGAGCTATGAGGTCTTAATAGACAGGTGTCTGCCTTTCCAAATCAAGTCCTATCAGTTTAATTAAACACAGCTGGACTCCAATGAAGGAGTAGAACCATCTCAAGGAGGATCACAAGGAAATGGACAGCATGTGACTTAAATATGAGTGTCTGACTAAAGGCTCTGAATACTTATGACCATGTGATATTTCAGAGATGTGTGGGTTGGATAAAGGAGGCGCTGACAGGCTATTCACTATCAGTAGCTGCGAATTTGGACAGAGAACCACCTGGTGTCCGTAATCTGTGCAAACTAGTAGTTAGGGTATTTCGCGTTGCATAGTTCCCATGTGATATTTCAGTTTTTCTTTTTTAATATATTTGCAAAATTTTCTACATTCTGTTTTTTTTTTCAGTCAAGATGGGGTGCAAAGTGTACTTTAATGAGAAAAAAATGAACTTTTTAGAATTTACCAAATGGCTGCAATGAAACAAAGAGTGAAAAATTTAAAGGGGTCTGAATACTTTCCGTACCCACTGTATTGTGTCATCTAAATTGTGCTGTAATGTAATGCATGGTGTATAAGTAATGTATAATGTGTAGGATGTGATAACACAGGATAGCATAGGGTAAGACATAGCTTAGGACATAAAACAGACAGGATAAGATAGTGACAGTAGTTAGGTAGTGACGTTAGGGTAAGACAGTGTTAATGTTCGGGACTAGCCCATAGTGGGAGCAGCTTAGTGTTAAGGAAAGAGACGACTTCCTGTAGTTAGGCAGATAGGGACAAGTTCAAGTAGTAATAGGAAGTGTCTGTAAGAAGTGCTGCCATTGTGGGTGAAAAACAGCAAAGGATACTAAGGGACAAGGGAGTAGCACAATCTTGAAGTGACCGAAGAGACAGAGTAGCCTTCCACCTTAAAGGGGTCCTTGGATATGATGACGTTTCAGGAGAAACCCTGAGCTTGCAAAACACCAAAGTAACGGACCTAAACAGGACTGAGTTTGTGGGACTATTCGGTGGTCCCGAGCGGTAGTGTCACGGAAGATGTGGGAAAGACTGAGTGCAACACAAATGGAAGATGGTAAGGGAGCTCAGACTCTAGGGAAAGGGAGAAGTGGAGACCTCCTAGGCTGATCTGATATCATCCTGTCTCCCCTACCGTCCCTATATTGGTTCTTCACCAATCGCTTCAGAGGAACCTACCCCTGTATTTCCCTAGCGCTTGACCCTGGATAGGGAAGGGGGGATGAGCGCTAGAAGATCCCCACTAACAACAAAAGACAACAAAGTAGTCAGAAAGGGGGGAAAAATAGCTTAGCTTGAGCCGCCTTCAGAGTGGTAACACACACGTCCTCTTAGCACCAGAGAGGAAGTAAACAGACAGCACTCGCTCCAAGCTTTCACAAGGAAACAAGTGAATATCACCGGCACCGCCCTGCAGCAAAGTGAAACTATTTAAACACCAAGGCGAGGGTGTCAAGTAGAGCAGGAGGGAGAAAGCCACTGGGTCCAAGAATGAAACAACTAAGAAGGTGTCTGTAATGCCAAACGAAGAGATCTTCTGCAACCAACTGCAGGGCGACTGTCTGTCACATCTGACACACCCGGGACAGGTAGATCCAGGGCGCGGGTATTGGAAGAAATAGGACGAGGAACCACTGAGCAGGTAGAGAGACTTGCTGATCAGGACTGTGGTGACAAACTAGGTTGTGACAAAGTGTGCTTCATCAGGCCTTGGAGTAGACTATAGTGGAAAGAAACCATGTGTGTGAAAATGCTTTACACTGTGAAGAAGACTTTGTACGTGCTACCCATTTTACATAACCTTTACCAAGTTACTGTTCAGTAAAGACAGTGTTTTAGAACGGCAGTCTCCTTTATTGAAATCTACGGCCCTAGCCGGCCAACACCATCAGCTACATGCGGCCTGCAAGGGCACAAGGCCCTCACAGCACCAACACCAACATCCAGCCAGGACCCACTCTTTTATGCACCGAGCTAGGGCTTGAAAGGAGAAAACGAGTGACATGCCCACGCCTACCGCCCTGTGCCGCGCTACATGTAATATAGGAGTAGCCCATGGCTATACAGTAACATAAATTAAGAATAATTTACTCTATAATGTAGAAGGTAGAATGTAAGCCCGCAAGGGCAAGGCCTTCTTCCCTCCGTACCAGTCTATCATTAGTTTGTTTACTGTAAGTGATATCTGTATTTGGTATGTAACCCCATCTTATGTACAGCGCCATGGAATCAATGGCACTATATAAATTAATAATAATAATAATAATAATAATAATGGTAAAGAGAGAGGCCTACTTTTTGTTCCCTGTGATAAGCTTGGCAAAATTCTACCCCCAGTGCCCTTTAATGTTAGCCACGGCTGCAAGTGCTCAGTAAATATGTTAATCACATTTCGCACTTTAAAATGGTAGCTACATTATCCTCATAATAGTTCCCCTTGATGAACCTTAGCAGATGGTTTCATAAAAGTACTATCCCCAGTACTCACAATGACATATAAGAGTGCTAGGAAGTCCTATGATAGTGCTAGGAATTCTGCCTATTATAAGGATGTACATTGATGCAGTGGAGATGGACAATACATGCTACAAAAAGGACTAGTAGAGATGGAAATGCAGGATGGCAGGTGGATCATTGGAAATCAAAGTATTAGAAGCAGCAGAGCAACATATGTCAACAGCACTGGAACCACAGAATTGAGTAGGCAACCAGGGGCTCTGGACACCTCCAGTTAGGCTACTTTGACAAGTTTGTTATCATTCATTCTCTGATTTAGATATTATCTATACCTGTTGATATATCTGCGGTTTGTGTATAGGGATTACTAATTCCTCCCTCTTATATGATATCATGTGTACAGGATCATAACCAATAACAGCACAAGAATCCATCACCAGAACCACCAGCAGTACAGAAATATATAACTTGAAATGCATGCGGATACAGTATGGGAACGAGAGAGGGTATGGAGGGTATGGAGTATAGAGACTGGGCCCTATAGGGGGACATAGCGTGAGAAGACAGTGTGAAAAGGGGGCCCAGTATGGAAAGAAGAGGTGGTATGGAGGGCCTAAACTATAAGAGAGACAGTGTGTGGGGTGGGTCATATTTTGTGCAAGGAATATAGTCATGGGCAATTATTTATTCAGGGGCACAGCATAGAGCTGATATTTTTATAATGACACTGCTATTTTTAAGGGCATTGTGTCGAGATGTGCTGCAGAAGACCGGAGAAGATGTAAGTCTGCAGAGACAAGCTGTGGCTGAGAGAACGACTCCAATCAGACACAACATCAACTGTAAGGCATCTGGATAAAAATGTTTTTTGTGATACTGACTAATTTTCATCAGTAATGTGGTTCCCGTATGGTCCACAGTCTGATGATGACTGATAGCAACAACTCCTAGTATCTCCTTACCATTGTTAAGGACGTAGTGGAAGACTTTACAATTGATGTATTATTTACTGATGGTGGTTCTGGTGCTAAATTCATGTAATGATAGTGGTCCTGGTGATGTGTTAATGTACTGATGGTGGTCCTGGTGATGTATTCTTGTTCTAATGGTGGTTCTTGTGATGCATTCCTGTACTGATGAGGGTTTTGATGCTGTGTTTCTGTACTGATGGTGGTTACACAGATGAATTTCTGTACTGCTCATGGTTCGTATGAATTTCTGTACTGCAGGTGGTTCTGATGATGACTTTCTATACTGATGAAGGTTGTGATGCTGTGTTTCTGTACCAATGGAGGTTCTAATGATGTATTTCTGTACTGCTGGGGTTCTGGTGATGGATCCTTGTGCTGTTATTGGCTCTGATTTTGTACACATTTAACAATCCATTACTTGTAAGATTACGTGATACATGGCTATGTTATTAAAGTATTTTGCCATCTGACAAGTTATGGTTTACTATGTTTTTATTCATGTTAGAAGCATTAAAGGGGTTTGATAGAGTGACTGCAGACTTTCATCTCAAACCTGGACAAGCCCTTTAAATAGAAAATAAAGCACTGTAGCATGCTAATCTTAAAAGTAATTTCACTCATGCATTTTTCACACTTATGGTCAATTGACTACTAGCTTTTATGCCTGCTTTACTTAGTTTTTCACAGAACACTGAAAGAATTAGGAAGAGCAGCTTATTGGCACGTGACTAAGTGTGCAAATCGCATATGAATGATTGGTCACATGACAACTACTCAAACTGCTTGGAGGAGGGGGCGACAAACTGAAGTCTTGCCCCGGGTGCCGGAAAACTTAGATACACCTCTGGGTGGCTTGCCTAGTATTCCAAATGCACACAGTTTGCATAGGGTGTCATTCACACCATTACATGAGATGCACCTCTGTCCTTATAACAGTCTATTACCAACACCCCTACTTTTACATCAGGCGGGCTGCCAACACCATATGTATGCCCACAGGACAGACACCCCACAATACCCAGCCACCACTGGAAGGAACTGACCTGCACCTTGCATAAAAAACGTGCAAAAAAATCATATTTTGTTGTGCATTTGTACCTGGACATTGTATTGCAACTATGGCTGCTATTTTTTCTTTTTCAGTGAGGTCTTTGTAAGAGTTGTGGACTGTTCTGCTGCATTCCTGCCCCTGAAGACAACAATCGCACCATGTGTGCAGTGTCAGGCGGTTTTACATGTAATGTGAATAGTGATGGGTGTCTCTTATATTGTGTATGGTAATGTACAGCTTATAAGTAATGTAAAATGTTAATGTACAATGTGAGTAGTGTATAGTGCAGGTAAGCACAAGATAAGACATAGACACAAGTGATAAGATGCTTAGTGTACATTGATGGTAGTTGATGTTAGAAAGATAAGATACAGTTAATGTATAGAACTAGCCCACAATGGGTGGGGACTAGTGTTTGTAAAAAGGTGGCATTTCCTGGTAGTAAGTCAGATAGGGAAGTGCAGTGACAAGGTCACGTTCAAGGACAGTGGTATGATAGGGCCGGCATGTACCAGTGGTTTGAAGCAGTGAGGGACCGAACTTAAATCCTGAGCGAACACTTTTATCACATCCGGAGCCCAAAGACTGGCATAGGGGCTGCTGGGCACTTATTGTCCTCTGGCGTACAGGGGCAGATGGACAGGGACCTGTATAGACAGAAGGTACTGGATCCTGGGTGCACTGCCTAGGTGGACAGGAAATTCTCGAGGCTGACGGAGTCAGTGGGCTTGGGGCTAGTCTAGAACGAGAAAGTGGTACTAAGGAAGTAAGAAGTATGTAGTGTTGTACCCTATACCACATGTTACAGCCTGGTGAACTCGAAATGACCAGTAAACATTTGCTTGTTGCAATGAACTTGGTGTCCCCTGAGTTGGATGCGGTGGCTCATGAAGATGGAGGCTTGGAG
This sequence comes from Phyllobates terribilis, assembly GCF_046119375.1. Taxonomy (NCBI): domain Eukaryota; kingdom Metazoa; phylum Chordata; class Amphibia; order Anura; family Dendrobatidae; genus Phyllobates; species Phyllobates terribilis. The sequence goes on along the minus strand of NW_027362764.1, from coordinate 473,778,587 downwards.
ACAGCGGAGTGTGATGCACCCCGTACCTGATAGCACACTGGGACTAGGACACTGTTGTTCTGTAAAGTGCCAGAGCATAACCGGACAGCAGCTTGGCCATAACTACCGCTCACCTTTTATTGATTTTTATCTACATCTTTTTTTCACATTTTGTATGGAGGGTGCAGATCAGGCTCTTCAGGTAGTGGCTGGGAATTGTGGGGTGTCTGTCCTGTGAGTGTACATATGGTATTTGCTGCTCAACTAATGTAAAAATAGGGGCGTTGGTATACAGACAGAGGTGCATCTCACGTAAAGGTGTAAATGGCACCCTATACAAGCCTATGTGCATTTGGAATACTAGGCAGCCACCCCACGGATGTTTGGTGAGTTAGTAATTGGTTGTTTTATTAGTATTTTGCACCTGTGCTGCCCCCGTCTTTATCATGGGGGACCTGCTGCCTCTTGTTATACATTTGTCTCTTGACATGGTATTGTAAGTATGACTGCTATGTTTTCTTTTTCAGTATATGTCTGTTTCCACCTAGAGCATCATGTTACTGGCAGCACATTCCCTGTTTACATGTAGCAATAAATTTGCAAAAATTTCTACATTTCTGTTTTCTTTTCAGTCAAGATGGGGTGCTGAGTGTACTTAAATGAGAAAAAAAATGAACTTTTTAGAATTTACCAAATGACTGCAGTGAAACAAAGAGTGAACAATTTAAAGGGGTCTGAATACTTTCCGTACCCACTGTAATGCAATGACGGCTGATGGAACAAGGGAAAGCTTCTTTTCTAATGGAGGAGCTGATGGACTGGTCTTCTGGTCAACGGCTGCTCCATCAGCAGTCATTATATATCTAACAAGAGACGATTATGTAATAAAAGAGGGCGCTGTGACTGACAAAAATAACAAGAATATACTATGTAAGGGACAGCGCTGTACATAACACCAGAGGAAGCTATATAATAAGAGACGGCACCATATATAGCTAGAGAGGATGATGCGTAATAAAGGAGGGTGTTATACATAATAAAAGATGAAACTATATAACTAAGGATGGTGCTATACATGGCACTATACATAATAAGTGAGTACACTATACACTGTGTTCCAAATTATTATGCAAATAATATTTTCTCAGATTTTCCCAAATTACCTATATGAATTGCAGTCATTGTAATTTTCCAGCCAAATAACTATTAGAGTACAATTGAAAGGTTTTTGTACAAACTGCCTATGAAAACAGAATATTTTTTAAAAAATAAAAAACTCAAACTGCACTCAAAATGCATGTTCCAAATTATTATGCACAGCAGAGTTTTCAACCTTTTCATTTTAATAAAGAACAAAAAATTGTCATTTTTGAAATTATAAGCATTAGCAGGTTATTACAAACTGAAATCAAACAGTTTTCAACTCAAAACTTTATTCTAGGTGATGTTACATTTGCACATAGGACCCCTTGTTCGAAAGGAGCTTCTGAACTCTCTCGTCCATTGAATTTGTCAGGTTTTGGATGGTTTCTGCTTTAATTGTTTTGCATGAGGACAGAATACCCTCCCAGAGCTGTTGCTTAGATGTGAACTGCCTCCCACCATCATAGACACTCCTTTTGATGATGCTCCAGAGGTTCTCAATGGGGTTGAGGTCAGGGGAGCATGGATACCACACCATAAGTTTGTCCCCTTTTATGCCCATAGCAGCCAGAGATGCAGATGTGTTATGTGCAGCATGAGACGGGGCATTATCATGCATGAAATGATCTCGATGGTCCAGATGGATGGAGTGGAGGATGGCTGGTTGATGGACACCCCATGCAAACACGGCTACGGCGCTAACAAGGAGAAGGTGGAGTAATGTTTTGGGCTGGAATCATGGGGAGAGAGATTGTCGGCCCTTTTAGGATCCCTGAAGGGGTAAAGATGAACTCCATAATGTATGTTGAGTTTCTCAAACAGCACTTCCTTCCATGGTTCAAGAAGAAGAACCGTGCATTCCGCAGCAAGATCATTTTCATGCATGATAATGCCCCGTCTCATGCTGCACATAACACATCTGCATCTCTGGCTGCTATGGGCATAAAAGGGGACAAACTTATGGTGTGGCACCCATGCTCCCCTGACCTCAACCCCATTGAGAACTTCTGGAGCATCATTAAAAGGAGTGTCTATGATGACGGGAGGCAGTTCACATCTAAGCAACAGCTCTGGGAGGGTATTCTGTCCTCATGCAAAACAATTAAAGCAGAAACCATCCAAAACCTGACAAATTCAATGGACGAGAGAGTTCAGAAGCTCCTTTCGAACAAGGGGTCCTAAATGCAAATGTAACATCACCTAGAATAAAGTTTTGAGTTGAAAACTGTTTGATTTCAGTTTTTAATAACCTGCTAATGCTTATAATTTCAAAAATGACCATTTTTTTGTTCTTTATTAAAATGAAAAGGTTGAAAACTCTGCTGTGCATAATAATTTGGAACATGCATTTTGAGTGCAGCTTGAGTTTTTTATTTTTTTAAAAATATACTGTTATCATAGGCAGTTTGTACAAAAACCTTTCAGTTGTACTCTAATAATTTGACTGGAAAATTACAATGACTGCAATTCATATAGGTAATTTGGTAAAATCTGAGAAAATATTATTTGCATAATAATTTGGAACACAGTGTATACTAATGGACTGTCCTATACATAATAAGGCTGCTTTCCTGCATCTGTGTGCAGTGTCGTACACAGATGCAGATACAAAATTGGATCAGAACAGGACATTCTCTGACCTTCACAGATCTCATTCTCAGATCCGTGATTTTCATGAATGTGTGAATGGATCTATAAAACTCTACGAGTCCGTGGACTATCCGATAAAAAAATCTGGAAGCTCACAGACATTTCACACAAATGTGAGAATGCAGCCTAAGGGATTTTACAGATAACATTATCACTCCAAGTCACACTGTGCAGATACAGAATAATATTTACATCAAGGTGTTAGAACCCTCCTGTTAGTTTTTTCTATCTTGTGTTTTGCGGTCACGTGACCATCTGCCTATATATTCCAGCTCCGCCCTTCTGGCTTTGCTGGACTTCAGTGTTGTTTGACTGTCTCTCTAGCCAGGTGCTTCGGTGCCTATCTCTCTCTAGTTCGCTTGGTCCTCTGGGACCTCTAGTACTTTTTGTCAGTTTGTCTTTTGTGTTCTGCAGCAACTTCTGTTAGGAGGTGTCCCTTTTTTGTCCCAGCCCTTAGTACTTTTAGGGACCCCTCCCTTATTTCTATAGGTCTCCGTTCAGACTAGCCGAGGACAAAGGCGGGTCTGTTCACAAGGAACAGGCAGCCCGCTACATCGTAGGGATTCAGCTTAGTCTTATTTTAGGGACAGCTTTCCCCTATCTTTCCTTAGTTCTTGTTGCAGATCATAACAGTAAGTCCAGCCCAAAAAAACTACAAGGAAAGAAATTCGGGGATCAGTATGGTTTCTGTCCAGGAGTTGGCTCAATGCCTGCAGAGATTGTCTCTGGAGGTGGCCGAGCTTCAGCAACACGTGAGTAGCTGTCCTGGAGCGCATTTTGTGGAATCGAAGGTAGGACTGCCTGATGTTTTTTATGGTAAACAGCAAGATTTTTTTCCTTTAAAAATGCTTGTTTGTTATATTTTTGTTTGAGACCAAAATCCTCTGGGAATGAATCACAGCGCATTGGTTTTATTATGTCACTTTTGCGCAAAGAACCACAGGATTGGGCCTTTTCTCTCCAGCCTAATGATCCGTGTTTAAGTTCTGTTGAAGAATTTTTTTCTGCTATGGGGCTATTATATGACGATCCTGATCGAATCTCATCTGCTGAAGCAGAACTTAGACGTTTGAATCAGAGGTCTGATGATGTTGAAAATTATTGCACACACTTTAGAAGATGTGCTTCAGAAGTTAAGTGGAATGATTCGGCGCTGAGATGTTTATTTCTTGCTGGTTTGAGTGAAAGGGTTAAGGATTTGCTAATTGCATTCCCTGCACCTGAGACTCTGCAGGAAGCTATGCAGTTAGCTGTTCGCATAGACAGGAGACTGAGGTGCATGCTCAATGAGGTAAAGACTCCTGTAATGTCAGGTCCTAGTCCCCAGAAAATCTGCTCTGACAGTGGGGAACCGATGGAGGTTCGGGGTATATCACTCCGCTCTCAGGAAAAATACCGGAGGTTCGCTGAGGAATTGTGTCTTTATTGTGGTAAAGGTGACCATTTGATTAAGTATTGTGAGCGTCGTTTAAGTAAAGAAAAAAAAAAGGTCAGCTACGTCCGTATAGCTTGTTTACGCTCTGCAGGAGTATTTCTTTCTGGGAGTACTACTCTGCAGGGAGATTTTATTGAATTTCAGGTATTTGTTGATTGTAGTTCAACACTTAATGTGATTGATAAAGGGTTTTTGGAAAACCTTAAATTGAAATCCAAACCTTTGTCATCACCTATTTCTGTGGTTGCAATTGATAACACTCCTTTGAAATGTATTACTCACAAGACTGCTGCATTTCCTCTCACTATCAATGGAGTTCACCAAGAAATTATGGACTTGGTTGTTTTGGATAATTTACCCTTTCCAGTTGTTCTAGGATTGCCTTGGTTGAAACTGCACAATCCTTTATTTGACTGGTCTACTAATGTGATTAAGTCTTGGAGTCCGAAGTGCTATGATAAATGTTGTAATGGTCGCATTGCGGCTGTGGAAAAAGTGGAATTACCTGTACCTATTCAAGATTTTTGGAGGTTTTTTTCGGAGGAGGAGTCGCAAGTTTTACGTCCTCATAGGGATTATGATTGCACCATTGAGTTTGTTCCGGGTGCTACTCTTCCCAAAAGTCGCTTGTTTAATCTGACTATCCCTGAAAGAAGGGCCTTGGAGGAGTACATACAGACTAGCCTGGCTGCTGGTCACATTAGACCTTCTAAGTCGCCTGTGGCAGTTGGATTCTTCTTTGTTAAAAAAAAGGACGGCGGTTTACGTCCATGTCTGGATTTTCGTGAAATTAATAAGATTACTTATTACCATTAATTCCTGACTTGTTTAACCAGTTAGTGGGAGCCAAGTGGTTCTCCAAAATTGATCTCTGGGGGGCATACAATTTGTTACGTGTGAAGGAGGGTGATGAATGGAAAACTGCTTTTAACACTCCGGTAGGTCATTATGAGAATCTGGTGATGGCTTTTGGTCTTACCAATGCACCTGCATTTTTTCAGAACCTTATTAATGACGTCCTGAGACCTCTGATTGGTAAGAATGTGGTTGTGTATTTGGATGACATTTTGATTTATTCACCAGATCTGGAGTCCCATTGGCAGAGTGTACGTGAAGTTTTGCAGTTATTGAGTGATAATTCACTCTTTGCTAAGCTGGAGAAATGTGAGTTCGCTGTGCAGAAAATTCATTTTTTGGGCTTTGAAATGGACCCTGTGAAGGTTCAGGCTGTGCTGGAATGGCCTAGGCCTATTGGTTTGAAATCTATAAAGAGATTTTTGGGTTTTGCCAATTATTACAGGAAATTCATTAAGAATTTTTCTGTAATTGTTAAACCTCTAACCGATCTCACCAGGAAAGGTGCGAATACGGCCCAGTGGACTACTGAGGCCATTGAAGCGTTTGAGTATCTCAAAGAGAGGTTGAGTTCTGCCCCTATCCTTATGCAGCCTGATGAGACGAAGCCTTTTTTGGTCGAGGTCGATGCTTCATCGGTGGGGGTCGGAGCAGTTTTGTCTCAGGAGAACAAGGGTGGAGTACATCCTTGTGCCTTCTTTTCGAAAAAATTTTCGGAAACCGAACTGAATTATGATGTTGGAAATCGGGAGTTGCTGGCTATTAAACTCGCGTTTGAACATTGGCATCATTTTTTGGAAGGCGCTAGATTTCCTATTCAGGTTTTCACAGATCATAAGAATTTGATCTATCTGGATGCTGCCAAGCGCTTGAATGCCCGTCAAGCTAGGTGGGCACTTTTTTTTTCTCGGTTTCATTTTTCTGTTACCTATATCCCTGGTACTAAGAATGTTAAAGCCGATGCTTTATCTCGCAGCTTCTCTCCTACGGTCAGTGCCGAGGAGGAGGAGAGCATTTTATGGAAAGGAGTTGTGGTGGCGGCTTTGGACTTCGTTTTGGCGAATGGGATTCTGAAAGCTCAAGATGATGCTCCATCTAACACTCCCCATGGGAGGTTGTTCGTGCCTAGAGCCTTTAGGAGAGATTTGTTTGTGGAGTGTCATGAGTCTCTGTTGGCAGGTCATCCAGGAATTTCGGAGACTAAGAGACTGATCAGTCGCAGTTTTTGGTGGCCTGGATGGCAGAAGGAAGTCATCAAGTGGGTGTGTCAGTGTACTGTGTGCGCTAGGTCAAAGGCTTCACATACTACTGCTGCGGGGTTGCTTTGCCCTCTGGAGGTTCCTAGTGTGTCTTGGACGCATCTCACTATGGATTTTATTACTGATCTTCCTGTGTCCGAGGGTTTTACTGTCATCTGGGTGGTCGTGGACCGTTTTAGTAAGATGTGTCATTTGGTTCCATTCATTAAGTTGCCCTGCGCCAAGACACTCGCTAAGGCGTTTGTTAAGGAGATTGTCAAGCTCCATGGCGTTCCCATGGATATTGTTTCTGATAGAGGACCTCAGTTTGTGGCTCGCTTTTGGCATGCTTTTTGTGACAGGTTGGGAGTCCATTTGTCATTTTCATCTGGTTATCATCCTGAGTCTAATGGACAGACTGAAAGAAAGAACCAGGATGTTGAACAGTTTTTGCATTGTTTTGTGGCAGACAATCAAGAGGTGTGGTCTGAGTTTCTGCCTCTCGCAGAATTTTCTCTTAACAATCATACATCCTCCTCTGCTGGGTGTTCTCCTTTTTTTGGTTGCACTGGGAGACATCCGTCTTTTGGTTCGTTCTCCAAATTAGGGTCGACGGTGCCGGAAGAGGAGAATTTTTCCGGTGATTTGAAGAGAGTTTTGACTAATGTACGTTGCAACCTTCAAGAGACTAACAAGAAGTCCAAGAAGTATTTTGACAGGAAACGTAAAGAGGTTTTGTTTACTGTGGGTGACATGGTTTGGTTGTCCTCGAAGAACCTGCGGTTGAGGATTCCCTCTAAAATCTGGGTCCTAAGTTTGTGGGTCCATTTAAAGTGCTTCAGGTTGTTAACCCGTCTGCTGTTAGGTTTGATGTCTATACTTCCTGGAAGATTAATCCTGTGTTTCATGTTTCCTTGTTGAAAAAGGCTGACGTATCTGATAGGGATGCCACTGTCACAGCTCCCCCTGTGGTGGAAGACGGCGAATTTGAAATTTCGCGTATCTTGAATTCTAGATGGCATAGAGGGAGATTACAGTATCTTGTCTCCTGGAAGGGTTTCGGTCCCGAAGACAACTCCTGGGTAAGGACGGATGATGTCTCTGCTCCTAGGCTTGTTAAAGCTTTCCACAGTAGGTTTCCGGATAGGCCTGGGCCTGGAGCATCCGGAGGATCCTCATAAATGAGGGGGTACTGTTAGAACCCTCCTGTTAGTTTTTTCTATCTTGTGTTTTGCAGACACGTGACCATCTGCCTTTATATTCCAGCTCCGCCCTTCTGGCTTTGCTGGACTTCAGTGTTGTTTGACTGTCTCTCTAGCCAGGTGCTTCGGTGCCTATCTCTCTCTAGTTCGCTTAGTCCTCTGGGACCTCTAGTACTTTTTGTCAGTTTGTCTTTTGTGTTCTGCAGCAACTTTCTGTTAGGAGGTATCCTTTTTTTGTCCCAGTCCTTAGTACTTTTAGGAACCCCTCCCTTATTTCTATAGGTCTCCGTTCAGACTAGCCGAGGACAAAGGCGGGTCTGTTCACAAGGAACAGACAGTCCGCTACATCGTAGGGATTCAGTTTAGTCTTATTTTAGGTACAGCTTTCCCCTATCTTTCCTTAGTTCTTGTTGCAGATCATAACACAAGGCACTTACCGCTGACGTCTCATCTGATCAGATTTCTGCTGCTTCTTTTCCATCTGGTCAGACCTTCATGTCGACATCTCCCAGTCACGACTCGTCTTGTCACGATGATCTCCAGCCTAGAAAATAACAAGGTCACATATATTGTATACATACATGTGTCTTCCCCGCACTGCGCCCATGAATACAGATATGTACCCCCTCCCCATTAATATACTATTAGCCATATAGTAATCAAAATATAAAGTGATAAGCAGCACTGTGCCCTCATTAACTATAATCTTCACCAGCCAATAATATAAATTATTCAGTCTCTGTGACTCTCCCCAATTAACTGTAAGGCTATGTGCACACGGAAAATATACAAGGCTTTACAGTACAAGCAAAGTGAAAACCCCATCATTGTTCTCTCCCAGCACCCCCATCATTGCTCTCTCCCAGCACCCCCATCATTGCTCTCTCCCAGAATCCCCGTCATTGCTCTCTCCCAGCAACCCCATCATTGCTCTCACCACACCACCCCCATCATTGCGCTCCCCAAGAAACCCCTATCATTGCTCTCCCCAGCCCCATCATTGCTTTTCCCATTCTCACCATCCTCATCATTGCTCTCCCCATCCCCACCATCCCCATTATTGCTCTCCCCACCCCCACCATCCCCATCATTGCTCTCCCCATCCTTATCATTGTTCTCCCCATCCCCACCATCCCCATCATTGCTCTCCTCATCATTACTCTCCCCATCCCAATCATGCTCTCCCCATCCCCATCATTGCTCTCCCCAGCCCCATCATTGCTTTGCCCATCCCCATCATTGCTCTCCCCAGCCCCATCATTGCTCTCCTCATCCTCATCATTGCTCTCCCCATCAATGCTTTCCCCATCCCCATCATTGCTCTCTCCAGCCCCATCATTGTTCTCCCCATCCCCATCATTGCTTTCCCCATCGCCACCATTGCTCTCCCAAACCTCCCCTCATTCTCCTGTTCCTCTCCCCAGCATTTCAGTTTAAAAAAAATTAAATAACAAAAACACAACTTACCTCTCTCCTTGCTCCCTTGCAGCAGTATCCTTCTCATTGCCGGAAACCCTCGCTCTGACCCATTCGCGCACTGGATGATGACGTCATCAAGCAGCGTGGGCCTGTGTCAGGGAGGAAGCGCCAGGCAGGAAGCAGAGGTGAGGACGGATCTCTCTAGCTCTGCTGCCATTTTCCTCCTGTCAGCAGCGGAGCTGGAAGGATCTCTCCCTGCCCACCACATATGATGAGGGCAATCTGGCCATGGGCCCCCTGGAGCCTGGGGCTCCGAGAAGCAGGCCAGATTGCCCTCAATATTAGCCGCCCGGCAAGGGTCCCCCTGCACCGCCGGGCCCCTGTGCAGTTGCACCGGCTGCATCGGCGGTAGGTCCGCCCCTGATACTTTATGGGTGCAATGAAAGGGAATCTAGGGCTTCAGTAGGAGGAAAATTATTTTGTAAGGACTGCAAAGTTGTGACATATGCTTTCCTGTGACCTCGCCAAATATGAATTTATTTTTCTTGCTGATGGGAAGTCCAGTTAAAACTTCTGCTATGGTGCCCCAGGATTTCTATGTATGCGCCTGGCTGGGAATGAACATCTTAGTGCTCATTCTGCCATTATCAGCTCATCAAAATGGGCCTTTACAGTTTTTTTTGCTCACTAATATGTATCTGCTCTTATTTTAAGTTTTTTTTTTTCTGTTCTGTGCAGTGCTAACACATGACATGCACAATGCAGTGTGCTCAGCCTTTTCTGCAACCAGGAGTCTTAATTTTTGGATCTTTGTGATTAAAAGCTGTTCTGAGGGCAGGGCATGATGTGGGGACATGGTCTATAACAGGGTTCCCCAACTCCAGTCCTCAAGGCCCACCAACAGGTCATGTTTTCAGGATTTCCTTAGTATTGCACAGGTGATGGAATTATTGCCTGTGCAGGTGATGGAATTATCACCTGTGTAATACTAAGGAAATCCTGAAAACATGACCTGTTGGTGGGCCTTGAGGACTGGAGTTGGGGAACCCTGGTCTATAACATGGAACCAGATGAGTGTCCATAAAAATTTTGGCCTGTACATGAATTTTGGTTCAGTTTTGTAGAAAAAATTAAAAAGTTGGTTGGCAACTCTGCATGGTCTGCAAGTAAAATATACTGCACAGCATTTTCCTCCTACAGAGGAACATTGCCATCTAGTGAGGAAACTGTACATTTTTCATTTGCATTCAAATGCATAGCCAACAAATATTTTTGCGCATTATTCATATTTGTTTTTCTTTTTGCATGTTAATTGTCATGAATTTATCAGTACTAATAATCAATCAACTATGCCAATATGTATATTATGGCTGTATTGTACAATATAAGTACATTTTACCATTTACCTTTTGTGTTCTCCTATTTCCTCATAGACTGTAAGCTTGCGAGCAGGTCCTCACTCCTTTTGATGAGTTATGCTTATTCTGTAACATCTTTATGTACAAGTCCCCTCTAAAATTGTAAAGTGCTGCGGAATATGTTGGCGCTATAAAAATAAAATGTATTATTTCCATTATTAAGTAGTAAAGCTTTTTTTTAATTTATGTTTTTATTTAGTGCCTCTTTTTGCATAGATAAAATACAAAAAGGTTTATGTAAAACTTTCTTAGTTGAAGCTCTGAGATTTTTTTTTAAGGATTTACTGAAGAAGAAGATTCTGTGCTTCAATTATTATTATCATCATTATTATTATTTATTATTATAGCGCCATTAATTCCATGGTGCTTTACAATCCAGATTAACTACATTGCATGTAAACAGCAAAGCATGTAAAACAGTTTTTAATTCCCTATTCTCATTACATGGGAATTCTGAGCATACTATATAAGACTTGCTAGCAAACCAAAATAACACATTTTTTTTTTAATCCGCCATATGGTTCCAGAGATACAGTATGGACCTTTTTTGGGGCGTAATTATGATGGTCTTTGCAAAGGGAAGGTTGTTTAGGCAGGACAGCCTAAAGGTACACCCCTAGAGAATATGTGTACAATATACCCTTGGTAAAGAAATACAAAATTAGCACTAAATAAAAAGCCCCATATCTCTGGAACCATATAACCAATCTAAAATAAAACAAAATACACAGTAGAGTAGCAAAATAAAATAAATGCAAAAAACTGTGCACTTTTGAACTAGTGACAGGTCCTTTAAAGGAAATGTCCAGCCCTGAAAATTAAAAAAAATAATAATCTAGAATGTTTAACTCCTTCCCGCATTAAGATGTGAATTAACATTCTGGGAAGGGGTCTGCATGTGTGGAGAGGGCTCAGGAGCTGGCATCTAACTCTAACTTGGCTCTGGCCTTGGCTGTTAACCATTTAAACGCCACTGATAATCTCTGACAGTGGTGTTTAAATGAAACGCATGCTCACATTGGCCCCCCAATGCAATAGGTGGAGGGGGGCGATGGGTTACTATGACAGCCAAGCCCTGCTGAAGACATCCGTTGATTTAATCTCGGTGCTTCATAGTAGACTGAGATTTTAACTATACACTATATACACTGCTCAAAAAAATAAAGGGAACACTTAAACAACAAAATATAACTCCAAGTAAATCAAACTTCTGTGAAATCAAACTGTCCACTTAGGAAGCAACACTGATTGACAATCAATTTCACATGCTGTTGTGCAAATGGAATAGACAATAGATGGAAATTATTGGCAATTATCAAGACACCCTCAATAAAGGAGTGGTTCTGCAGGTGGGGTCCACAGACCACATCTCAGTACCATTGCTTTCTGGCTGATGTTTTGGTCACTTTTGAATGTTGGTTGTGCTTTCACACTCGTGGTAGCATGAGACGGACTCTACAACCCACAGAAGTTGCTCAGGTAGTGCAGCTCATCCATGATGGCACATCAATGCGAGCTGTGGCAAGAAGGTTTGCTGTGTCTGTCAGCGTAGTGTCCAGAGGCTGGAGGCGCTACCAGGAGACAGGCCAGTACACCAGGAGATGCGGATGGGGCCATAAGAATGAAACAACCCAGCAGCAGGACCGCTACCTCCACCTTTGTGCAAGGAGGAACAGGAGGAGCACTGCCAGAGCCCTGCAAAATGACCTCCAGCATTCCACAAATGTGCATGTGTCTGCACAAATGGTTAGAAACCGACTCCATGAGAGTGGTATGAGGGCCCTACGTCCACAGATGGGGATTATGCTCACAGCCCAACACCGTGCAGAACGCTTGGCATTTGCCACAGAACACCAGGATTGGCAAAGTCGCCACTGGCGCCATGTGCTCTTCACAGATGAAAGCAGGTTCATACTGAGCACATGTGACAGACGTGACAGTCTGGAGATGCCGTGGAGAGCGATCTGCTGCCTGCAACATCCTTCAGCATAATCGGTTTGGCAGTGGGTCAGTAATGGTGTGGGGTGGCATTTCTTTGGAGGGCAGCACAGCCCTCCATGTGCTCGCCAGAGGTAGCCTGACTGCCATTAGGTACCGAGATGAGATCCTCAGACCCTTGTGAGACCATAGGCTGGTGTGGTTGGCCCTGGGTTCCTCCTAATGCAGGACAATGCCAGACCTCATGTGGCTGCAGTGTGTCAGCAGTTCCTGCAAGATGAAGGCATTGAAGCTATGGAATGGCCCGCCCGTTCCCCAGACCTGAATCCGATTGAGCACATCTGGGACATGTCTCGCTCCATCCACCAACGTCACGTTGCACCACAGACTGTCCAGGAGTTGGCGGATGCTTTAGTTCAGGTCTGGGAGGAGATCCCACAGGAGACCATCCGCAACCTCATCAGGAGCATGCCCAAGTATTGTGTGGAGGTGATACAAACACCCAGAATAAAGTCCTTTAATTGAAATAAACACACAATTTTTAATGTTCTAAATTAAACCATTCTTACCATCACGCCCATTCCAGCTGAAGCCAATGTCATCTGCAATAAAAGTAAAAAAATAAACCAACCTCATCCTTACCTTTCCATGGTTCCCAGGACGGCTTCAGCTCTGCTACATTCACATGACAGGCTGGATCCCAGCCGAAAGCTGCCATCCAGCTTGCCATGCCGCAGACACTGAGAAGCGCAGGCATGCTTGCGCTCCTCAGTGTCTCACTGTGACGACATCCAGATGAGCCGAGTTCATGTCCAATGAACTCAGCTCACCTCATGCACGTCACTGACAGCGTGGGAGAATTATCCTGCGCTCACCGCTGAGTGCAGGAGAATTCTCCCACGCTGGGATGGCATTCTGATGACAGGCTGGATGGCAGCTGAGCGCTGCCATCCAGCTTGTCATCCTTCAGAGACACGGCAGAGCGCAAGCATGCCTGCACTCTGCAGTGTCTATGAAGGATGGCATGCTGGATGGCAGTGCTCAGCTGCGATCCAGCCTGTCATCTCAATGCCATCCCAGCGTGGGAGAATTCTCCTGTGCTCAGCGCTTGAGCTGGAGAATTCTCCCACGCTGTCAGTGACGTGCACGAGGTGAGCTGAGTTCATTGGACATGAACTCGGCTCATCTGGATGCCGTCACAGTGAGACACTGAGGAGCGCAAGCATGCCTGCGCTTCTCAGTGTCTGCGGCATGGCAAGCTGGATGTCAGCTTTCTGCTGTGGTCCAGCCTGTCATGTCAATGTAGCAGAGCTGAAGCTGTCCTGGGAACCATGGAAAGGTAAGCATGAGGTTGGTTTATTATATTACTTTTATTGCAGAAGACATTGGCTTCAGCTGGAATGGGCGTGACAGTAAGTATGGTTTAATTTAGAACATTAAAGGAATGTGTGTTTATTTCAATTAAAGGACTTTATTCTGGGTGTTGTGTTTTTTTTAAATACTTTACTAGAAATTCATGGCGGTCATGTCTAATATTGGCGTGACCCCATGAATTTCGGGCTTAGGGCCAGCAGATAATACCAAGCTGGCCCTAACCCCTTTATTACCCAGTGAGCCACAGCACCAGGGCCCTGGATGAGTTGGGTACTGCAATAAAAGTAAAATAATAAACCAACCTCATACTTACCTTTCCATGGTTCCCAGGACAGCTTCAGCTCTGCTACATTGACATGACAGGCTGGACCACAGCAGAACGCTGACATCCAGCTTGCCATGCCGCAGACACTGAGAAGCGCAGGCATGCTTGCGCTCCTCAGTGTCTCGCTGTGACGGCATCCAGATGAGCCGAGTTCATGTCCAATAAACTCAGCTCACCTCATGCACGTCACTGACAGCGTGGGAGAACTCTCCTGCTCAAGCGCTGAGCGCAGGAGAATTCTCCCACGCTGTCAGTGACGTGCATGAGGTGAGCTGAGTTCATTGGACATTAACACGGCTCATCTGGATGCCGTCACAGCAAGACACTGAGGAGCGCAAGCATGCCTGCGCTTCTCAGTGTCTGCGGCATGGCAAGCTGGATGGCAGCTTTCGGCTGGGAACCATGGAAAGGTAAGGATGAGGTTGGTTTATTATTTTACTTTTATTACAAAGAAGACATTGGCTTCAGCTGGAATGGGCATGACGGTAAGTATGGTTTAATTTAGAACATTAAAGAATTGTGTGTTTATTTCAATTAAAGGACTTTATTCTGGGTGTTTGTGTTTTTTTTAACTTAGACTATGGGGTTAGTAATGGGGGTGTCTTATAGACGCCTCTCCATTACTAACCTGGGCTTGATGTCAGCTGGCATTATAAGCTGACATCAACCCCAGCCCTATTACCCCACTGCCACCGCTACAGGGCAGTGGGAAGAGCGAGGCTAAGTGCCAGAAATGGCGCATCCTAAGGATGCGCCATTTCTGGGGCGGCTGACGGCTGGTGTTTCTAGCCTGGGAGGGGACCAATATTCATGGCACCCTTCCGGGGCTATTAATATCAGCCCCCAGCTGTCTGCCTAGCCTTTGCTAGCTATTAAAATAGGGGGGACCCCACGCCATTTGTTATTGGGTCCCCCATTTTAATAGCTAGTAAAGGCTAGGTATTCAGCTGGGGGCTGATATTAGTAGCCTGGGAAGCTCCGTGGGTATTACCCCCTTCCCAGGCTTCAAACATCTGCCCCAGCCGTCTGCTTAACCTCGGCTAGAGACTAAAATTACGGGGAACCCCACGCCAATTTTTTTTTTTAATAAATCCTTTATTTTAACACTAAATGACAAGTACAGTAATCAACACTATCACTGTACTTATTATATATGTGACTGACATCTTTCTATCTATATAATCTATGTGTGATGCTCTATTCTTTCTGTTCTAAATTGTCGGGTACCGGTGTATGTCGCTGCTGAATTGCCGGCTTTTCATGTTTCACTGTGAGCACTGTTCCCATCGATTTGGGCAACCACTGTAATGCCACAACCACTATGGCTGTGGCATTACAGTGAGTGGCAGACAATCCCTGCATGATGTGAAAAAATCCAGTTACGCTTTTGGTGCACGAACAGTAATCGAACATAACCTCGAACAGCTGATTTTTTTGCAAATCATTCGCGTTCGTCGAGCGACTCGAACACTGCCCAAAACAGCTCGAATTTGAGATTGGCGAATAGTTCTAGTCGAACACCGCTCATCTCTATTAATCAGCTATACTTAAAAGGGCATGTTTTATAGGTGAATGGCCATAGTGCGGGCAGGAGGCCACTCACCATATCTCCACCCCAGGGTGTGGTCTGGGCTTTAAATAGCCAGCCTTGTGACTCAGAGGTGGGTCAGTATCTGAACAGGCTTGCTCCAGAGAGGAGCTTACATGTGTTGAGCTGAATGTAATTCTACTTTACTTCTTTCACCATAGTTCCCATTCAGCTGTACGACAATCAGTTCTATCACAGTATAGCACAAAACCATTTGGCTATTTTCGGAGTCCCCACCTCCTGTGGCCGGTCTTTGGGCTCTGATTCTCTTACTTTAGTCTGAGATTAGATTAACCATGTAAACATTGGAAACCACGTAAAATGGGAACTAGCTTATCAATGTTATATTCAATCTGTTTTTATTAAGCATTAATTATTATACATTTTTCAAATCAAAAATATATTGTATTCGAATTTGAGAAAAATGTAACAATATAGAAAATGTCCAATATACAAATGAGACCACCTCTTTCTATAATAAGTTCAAAATGTAATACAGTGAACAACATAGTAATTATATGACAAACGCCAATAAGAGATTCACATAATGAGGTAACCTCTATATTTTATCTAAAGAAATAATATATAAAGAAGAAAGAGAGAGATAGACATGAATAAGAGAGCGAGAAGGGAAAGGAGAAAAGAGAGAGTAACAAGGGTGGGGGGAAGGTCCTTATGATCAGGTAGCTATTGATGAACACAGTCTCATGAATCTGTTGAGGCTATTAGAATATGTTTTGAAAATCCGGTGAATCCTGAAACAGAATCCATCCGCTCCAAACCCTTCCGAGTTTATCATTGGTTCCATTGCATTCTGCAGAAAGTTCCTCCATTCTACATAGATTTACCATTTCTTGTACCAATCTAGTATGCTAGGGGGGGTTTTAAGTTTCCAAAACCACGGGATTACCATCCGAGCCGCTGTTAGACAAAATCAAAGTAAATCCTTTTTTAGTTTACTTATTGAAGAAGGGAGAATTGACAGAAGAGCTGTTTGAGGAGACTTCGTTACTCTGCTACCTGTGAGGCGTTAATAGTTGTCAAATAACTTCTCCCAAAATGATTTAATTTTAGAACACTCCCACCAGATATGAAAAAGCCGCAAAAAACAAATCAAAAACGCTTCGTGTGCACTTAACCTGAAAGTACCTCTTGAAATTAGGAAGACTTGCATTACCCATTGATTTACGTCGAGAGAGAACCTGCATGTTTATGCGAGGTTTAATTTTACCCCAAATTAATTTATTCAAAGTTGACTTTAGTTTACCAAAAAAACTATGAGGAGGAGAAAACGTCTGAAAAATGTACAAGAAACGATTTAAAATATCCATTTTGATGGCATTCATTCTTTCAAACCATGATAATTTAAATTTACCATACTTCAATAGATCTCCATATGTTCTATGTAGTTTGATGGTTAAGCTCAAAAGTATTTCAATGATTCCCTCTGCCATTTAAATGAAAGTTTGCTCATAACTTGTAAGACTATTCTGCAGAAGAGATATATTTAAGGCTTCTGATTTAGAGTAATTGACTTTAAAATCAAATTCTTTCAAAATCATTGGAAATGTTATTTGCGGTTGGGATACAAATAGAAGGAAATCATCTGCATACAGAGCTGCTTTATAAGACTTAGATCCCACTTTGTATCCATGAATATTGCTATTATTTCTGATAGCATTGACCAAATGTTCCATCACCATCACATATAATAATGGAGATAGGGGACACCCTTGTCTGGTTCCATTGTTAATTGTAAATGGGGCAGAAAGAGAATTATTCACTCTTACTCGTGCTGTTGGGCCTTTATATAGGGCCATAATTTTCTGTAGATAGCAAGGGCCAAAACCTATCTTTCTCAAAGCATCCTCCATAAACCTCCAATGAACTCTATCGAAAGCCTTCTCTGCGTCTATAGACCTAATGGAGTGGAGCCAATTCTTGCTTTGGAAATAATGAGTAATGTCTTAATGGTATTGTCCCTAGCCTCTCGTCCTTTGACAAAGCCTACCTGATCATTATTAACTATGGAGGGGAATAGAGGAGCCAACCTATCAGCCAAGATTTTTTTAAATAATTTAATATCTATATTTAATAAAGAGATTGGTCTAAAATTAGCAATTATCGAGGGGTCTTTACCTGGCTTGGGGAGTACACTAATGATTGCCTCTAGAGATTGGGGGACAAATCCAGTATTTCCATCAATTGCATTGAAGGTTTTAGCCATTATTGGAGAGAGTTGCTCTCTAAACTGTTTGTAAAATGCAAGGGTGAAGCCATCTGGGCCAGGGCATTTACCTGACGGAGAGGACCGTATCTCAGAGCCAATCTCTTCTACGGCTATCACCTCTTCTAAAGTTTCCACTACTGAGTCACTCAGCATGGGCAAAGGCGTTTCCTGGATATATTATTTTATCTTATTAGTGCGGTCTAAGGGAGACATGTCTGCATATTGGTTCTTAATATTATATAAGTTCTCATTGTAAGACCGAAAAAGGTCTACAATTTCTTTTGGATTATGTTTATCCCTACCCTCCTGCCCCTTGACATACGGGATAAATGTAGCTGTCATACGTGGGTGGAGCAATCTGGCCAATGGTCTCCTGCATTTATCTGAAAAATTGTAAAAGAAACGTTTTGATTTTTCCTAGTATTACAGATAGATTTTATCTAAGATTTCTTTTAATTCATTTCTTTTCTTTGTCAGATCAACAAGGGTGGAAGCATAGAGAGTTTGTTTGTATAAAGTTTCAAGAGAATGGATTTGGTTTAATAATTCTTCTACTTTCTGAGCCCTATCTCTTTTTAACCTTGAACTATGCTTTCTCAGGATCCCTCATTACACATTTCAAAGTCTCCCACTCAAAGGGATTGAGGTTTGGTCAGAAGTGTGGGTTTGGTTCAATGGATTCTTTCAGCTCTGATTCGCACAGAACATCTTTGATAAACTTATCATTCAATTTCCAAGTCCAAGAACGTTGGGCTAGGAATGGAAGAGATGATGACAGAAAAATCAGAGCGTGGTCCGACCACAAAATATCTCCAATTGTGGCTTTGGGTTGCCAGGACAAAGCAAGATGGCTCAAAAAAAAAGAGGTTTATGCGACTATATGAGTTATGTATATGTGAAAAACATGTGTAATCCTTATCCTGAGGATTCATTATCCGCCAAACATCTGTCAGTCGGAGGGCGTGGAGGACACTTTTGAGAGATCGTAGCTGTCTTACTGGGACTGTTCTCCTACCCGAGGAGGTGTCCGCTTTTGGGTTCATTGTACAGTTGAAGTCTCCACCTGCAATCACTGTACCTTCTGTAAAATTAGATAGTGCAGTTAAGAACACGCGGCATGCAAGAATCTGACCCTTATTAGTCAGATACCAATTAGCAATTGTGTATATTGAATCTACAATTTTTATCTTGAGGAATACGTATCTGTAGTGTATCGATTAGGGAAAATGCTAGTGACTTATGAACTGCAATGGAA
Organism: Phyllobates terribilis; assembly: GCF_046119375.1. Lineage (NCBI taxonomy): Eukaryota > Metazoa > Chordata > Amphibia > Anura > Dendrobatidae > Phyllobates > Phyllobates terribilis. The sequence continues at coordinate 473,759,538 of NW_027362764.1, read as the reverse complement.
ACCCCTTTGGATTTTGCATCAGGATTTGTACTATGGAACCAGTTATTATAATATCTATCTTTTATCTTGGGAACATGATCAGATTTAAAGTGAGTCTCTTGTAGCATGAACCCTTTGTTTGTGCATGGAATACAGAATCTGAGAACGTTTCTGAGGAACATTAAGACCTTGAGCGTTTAGTGAACAAAATTTAACTGTGTTCATTTTGAGGATCAGGAGTTAGGTTTAAGGGAAGATTAGTAGGAGTGAAAAAGGAAGAAAATTCAAAAGAAAACGGTTCCTCTGCCTAAATGATGGTATTTCCTTCCTCACGGGAGAGAAGAGAAAAAAAGAGAAACAGCACAGACAGAAAGGAGAAGAAATCGGTTGGGAACCTTCTCCAACCACAAGGAAAGTGGACTAAGAATGACTAATAGGGAGAAATAGAAAATTCCACACCTGTCCAGCATAATGTAGATGCCCTTAGTGGAAGCGAGCTTTCTATGGAGTGTAAGTCCACTTTAGGATCGGTCCACAAACCCATAATGACTTAATAAATTTACAATTGTGTGAAACATATACTATATACCAAAACTTGAGTGCCCAACCCATATATAACATATCTATACATGTGTGTTTATATCAACTTGTATAAGAGTCCCCGACTGCTAAGCATTAATCGGTATCAAAAAGAACAATGAATGAATGTAGTGAAGCCAGTCAATCTGAAGGTGAGTTGCCCCTTTCCTCCATATTGTGCCCCCCCCCCCTTTTCATGACAGAGTTGTGAGTCTTTCTTCTCTGGGGGCGAGTTGTGTCATTCATTCCAAGGTCTCTAGGAAGGCCCGGTCATTCTGATGGGGGCACCTGGACCGCCGGGATTCCCAGTCCATTAGTGAATGTTGATAAGTCTCCCAGACTTCGCAAAACATGTGGAGTTTCAGATTGTCTCACTTGAAGTTTAAAAGGAAAGCCCCAAGAATAGAGGATTTTATGTTGTCTCAATATGTCGAGTAAGGGCTTTAGGGCCCGTCTCTTCTGAAGTGTGCACCAGGACAGATCATGCATAATTTGAATAATATGTTCATTAAAGATGATAGGTTCCAGTGTGCGGGCTTTAACAAGAATGTTCTCCATCACTTTATATCTATGTATCCGGCATATGACATCTCTTGGTCTGTTTACATCAGTAGACTTGGGTCCTAAGAACCTATGTGCCCTGTCAAATTTTATGTCTGAGTCACGTGGCAAATTTAATATAGAATTAAAGATACAGTGTAAAGATTCCTCTAGCTTATTTTGTTCCACCGACTCTGGAAGGCCTCTAATTCTGATATTAATGCGTCTCCCTATGTTTTCTATATCGTCAATCAGATGAGTTAAGTACTCCGGTGGCTGAGAGTGAGATGCAGTTGTCTGTTCTTGGGTATGTAATCTCTGAGGGATGATCTCTGTGTGGCTTTCACCACTAGCCATCCTTTCAGACAGCTGCTGAAGTTCCCCTCTAATAGCAGCAGTCTCAGCCCTGTAGGAGGTTTCCAGCCTAGAGACATAGTTCTCCATATCTTCTTTTGTGGGAATAGTGCATATATGAGCCTTAAAGTCTTCCCATACAGTTTGTGCCAGGATAGATTCATTGCCTGCTAGGTCCTCTGACCTCTGAGGAATGCTACAAGATAAGTCTCTCAACCTATGCAAGGAGCTACTCACTGCATGTGAATAGGAAGCATGAGATGTCCCCTTCTGCCCCTGGATATCATCTTTAGAGGTCTGTATCATGTAAGTCCTGACAATATTGTTTATACAACTCACACTCCCTGATGTGGATACTGCTGGTCCTCCACCCTCCATCTTCTTTCCAGCCAGGCAGTTTCCCGCCGTCTCCGCGGTTACCATGGCCGCCGCAGCTCCTCGCTTCCTTCCATCTTCTTCATCCTGTTGTGCTGGACGCGTGGACTCTGGAGCCGACACAAGTGAGGTGAGTGTGTTTCCTGGGGTTTCCTCCTCGTTCTTCTCTCCCAGCACGTGCTCAGCAGCATGAGCCGCCGCGATTTTGGATTTTGCAAGCTGCGGTGTGGGACCTGCGGAACGCCTCATATACCGGGAAATACCCATCGCTGGCACCGCCAGAGGACGTCTGTTTGCTTGGCCGGAGCTGGTACGCTTCTTAGCTGACATTTGGGGGTAAGAAAAATTTCTTAAATGGGTCTACGGACATCACCCAGGCAGGAGCTGCATGGCTGCACATCCTCACTCCTCCATAGCCAGTCCACATCCCCCCCCACTTATCAATGTTAATAATATAATAATTATTATTTTTATAGCGCCAACATATTCCGCAGCACTTTACAAGTAAGTAGGGACATATACAGACAATAAAAACAATACAATGTATCACATTTCAACAGTTACAGGAGAAGAGAGGGCCCTGCTCCCAAGATTACAATCTATATGGAAATAGGGGGAGACAATAGGTAGAACATGGTCATCAGCCAGTATCTGTCTAAGTGAAGTTACCGTGTGCTACTGGGTGCATGGAGGATGTGGAGACAGATGAATAGGCGGGAACAGATTAAAATTAACATTTAGGAGAGAACAGGGGAGAGTTAGGTTGGTGAGTTGAGGTGATAGGCTTGTCTAAACAGATGTGTTTTTAAAGCATGTTTAAAAACATGGGGGCTAGATATTAGTCGGAACATTTGGGGTAGTGCATTTCTGAAAATTGGATTAAGGAGGATGTTAGTCTTAGATCAGTTGCAGAATGGAGGGCACGGGAAGGGTGATAGACAGAGATGAGGGATGAGATATAGGGCGATGCAGAACTGTGGAGAGCTTTGTGGGTGAGAGAAATGAGTTTGTATTGTATTCTGAAGTGAATGGGTAACCAGTGCAATGACAGGCACAGGGTAGAGGCGTCGGTGAAGTGGCCTGATAGAAATACGACCCTGGCTGCTGCATTCAGGATGGATTGGAGAGGAGAGAGTTTGATTAGAGTGTTAGAGGATAAAATGTTAAAAGTATGTTGCATCTTTAGTCTACTCTAAAGGGATACAAAATATGTCTATTCTGAGTAAGCCAGCCACCGATTTTGTGCTCACGTGTTTGTGCACTTTGGCATAGTAAAGATTAGGGAAAGCAGTGAATATTACCCACAAGCAATCCATTAAATGCAACATTATACCCAATAACCAGGCTCAGGCATTTAGACTTTCTGGGCTAACCGTTCTCACAGAGAACTGTAACATTACCAGTCTTAGTTGCTTGTCAATTATACATAAGCTCAGAACCTGCAATATCTCCAGGAGCTAGCTGTATTAAAAGCAAAAATTTTAAATCCTTTATTGTATGCTGACTATGCATAACTGAAAACACAATTCCACACTAGACAATTTAAAAACATGAAGTTGGAGAAATTTTACTGGTACAAAGCTAGAAAACAATCAAAAGGGAAAAATCACATAATAAATCAGTGATGGATCCAGCTCTCCCCCATTATCTTCAAAACTGCATGCATCCGACAGCAGCAGCAAAACCTGTCCTGACTGTGCCGCCATCTTACATGTCATATACATGATACTGTGTGGTTATATACAGTAGATACAGTGGGGTAAATAAGTATTTGACACACTGACGATTTTGCAAGTTTTTCCACCTACAAAGAATGAAGGGTTCTGTAATTTTTATCGTAGGTACACTTCAACTGTGAGAGACAGAATCTAAAAATAACAAAATCAGCAAATCACATTGTATGATTTTTCATAATTAAATTGCATTTTATTTTATGAAATAAGTATTTGATCACCTACCAACCAGCAAGAATTCTGGCATCACAGACCTGATAGCTTTTCTTTAAGAAACCCTCCTACTCTGCACTCATTGCCTGTATTAATTGCACCTGTTTGAACTTATTACCTGTATAAAAAACACCTGTCCACACACTCAATCAATCACACTCCAACCTCTCCACCATGGCCAAGACAAAAGAGCTATCTAAGGACACCAGGGACAAAATTGTAGACCTGCACAAGCTGAGGATGGGCTACAGGACAATAGGCAAGCAGCTTGTTGAGAAGGCAACAACTGTTGGCACAATTATTAGAAAATGGAAGAAACACAAGATGACTGTCAATCTTTCTCGGTCTGGGGCTCCATGCATGATCTCACCTCGTGGGGTAAGGATGATTCTGAGAAAGGTCAGGAATCAGCCCAGAAATGCATGGGAATTATTAGAAAATGGAAGAAACAAAAGATGACTGTCAGTCTTCCTCGGTCTGGGGCTCCATGCATGATCTCGCCTCGTGGGGTACGGATGATTCTGACAAAGGTCAGGAATCAGCCCAGAACTACACGGGAGGACCTGGTCAATGACCTAAAGAGTGCTGGGACCACAGTCTCAAACATTACCGTTAGTTACACACTACCCCTTCATGAATTAAAATCCTGCAGGGCACGCAAGGTCCCCTTGCTCACGCCAGTACATGCCCATGCCCGTTTGAAGTTCGCCATTGACCATCTGGATGAACCAGAGGAGGCATGGCAGAAGGTCATGTGGTCAGATGAGTTCAAAATAGAAACTTTTGATATCAACTCCACTCGCCATGTTTGGAGGAAGAAGAAGGATGAGTACAACCCCGAGAACACTGTCCCAACCGTGAAGCATGGGGGGAGAAACATCATACTTTGGGGGTGCTTTTCTGCAAAGGGGACAGGACGACTGCACTGTATTGAAGGGAGGATGGATGGGGTCATGTGTGGTGAGATTTTGGCCAACAACTTCCTACCCTCAGTAAGAGCATTGAAGATGGGTCATGGCTGGGTCTTCCAGCATGTCAATGACCCAAAACACACAGCCAGGGCAACTAAGGAGTGGCTCCGTAAGAAGCATTTCAAGGTCCTTGAGTGGCCTAGCCAGTCTCCAGACCTGAACCCAACAGAAAATATTTGGTGGGAGCTGAAACTAAATGTTGCCCAGCGACAGTCCCAAAACCTGAAATATCTGGAGAAGATCTGTATGGAGGAGTGGGCCAAAATCCCTGCTGCAGTGTGTGCACACTTGGTCAAGAACTACAGCAAACATCTGACCTCTGTAATTGCAAACAAACGTTTCTGTACCAAATATTAAGTTCTATTTTTCTATTGTATCAAATACTTATTTCATGCAATAAAATGCAAATTAATTATGTAAAAATCATACAATGTGATTTTCTGGATTTTTTTTTTAGAAAATACTTAATTTCCCCACTGTATATATTTAAACACATGCATATATGTGCCTATATATAGGAATATATATGTATATATACACACATATATATATATATATATATATATATATATATATATAGTTATCTGCACAGGACCCATATATTTAAGATGTATTTTGAACCTTTCATCAACCTTTTTCTTTTTTGTAGTATTTTTTAACTGCAACGGAAGCCAGACGAACAGATGCTGCTTACCAGGAAGGACATCTGCACAGCCTACTTAAAAAAATTACCAAAGAGAAGGGTGTAACAGTGGAAGAAAGATTTCTAGCATAGAAGGAACTAGAAAACACCTTTCGAAACATCTCACCTACTTCCTCCTAACACTCAGTGTGGGCAGAAATCTGAAATCACTGCATTTAAAACAATACTTAGATCATAATAATTTAAACAACTAGTACCTCACGTTCCCCACATTGTTTCTACTTCCTAATTTCACTTTCCCTGTTCTGTTATTTTAGCGCTGGGGTGGTGGCACCAGGACTGCCACCAGGAATTTCAGGGCCTCATACTGGCAAAATTTTCAGGCCCCCTTGAGACTCCGCCTCCACCCCAGCTCCGCCCACTCTTGGAAAAACTCCACTTCTGCACCACATCCTCACCAATCACACATTAATAGTTCCCATAGAACACCATATCACATACATAGCCAGCAGCTTTTGTTTTGGCCAAAAGATTTTTTAAGCTGCCACCATGACAAGGTAGACTCTTCAGGCCGGGCCCTACTCTACTCTAACCTATTAAACATTTCTTAAAATATCCAGTACTCTTTTTAGGTATATTTTTAATTATTTTTCTTTAAGATAATGTGTCAAATACCATCACACCATAGCCAGATCACATATTACCACCACATAGTGACAGAATAATAACAAATATAAGGAACAAATACTGCCACACCATGACCAGATCACATATTACCACCACATAGTGACCGAATAATACCACATACAAGGGACAAATAGCGCCACATCATGATCAGACCACATATTGTCACCACATAGTGACCGAATAATACAATACTAATCATTAATAAAAAACACAATACTAATATTACAAAAAGTGCCATTATACACAGGAGCTCTGTACATAGTATACAGTGTATAGTGTCAGTGAACAGATAACACACTGACTCATTGGTGACAGCTCTAGTTGAAATCCTTCATCTTCGCTTTTCTCTTTCAACCAGCGCAGACCGCCATCACTTTTTCCAGCCAGGACTCATCTCTGCATAAAATAACACACAGTTATCTAGAGCACATTCCCTAACATGTACACTATGCAGCTGAATACAGACGTGCACCCACCACCAGCTATTATGCAACCCACCATTGCAAATATACATTGTAATCCACCACTGAATCCCCACTGACTGTAAATAGCCACTTTCCCCACCTAATAAACATATAAATTAATTAGAACCTGTATTCTTTCCCCCAATTCTTTACCAGTCACACTCCGTCATCCAGCCCCCACTCTTCCCATTCATTATATTTACATGCCCCCCTCTGCCCCAGTTCACTTTGTCATGTCCTCTCTCTCTCCCACCCTCACTGCATCATTTACTCTTCCCCACCCCCAATTCATCATCATTTGTTATCCCCCACCCTCAACTCATTATCATTTGCTCTCCCCACCCTCATGCTCAATTCATCATTATTTGTGCTACCCCACCCTCAATTCACTATTTGCTCTCCTCATTCCCAATTAATTTGCTGTCCCCATACCCCACACCCAATTCATTATTTGCTCTCCCCCTACTCCTGATTCATCATTAGCTTTCCCCATCCCCACCCCCCACTCCCAGTTCATTATTTGATCTCCCTACCCCCCACTCTCAGTTCATCATTTGCTCTCTCCACCCCCTACTCCCAGTTCATCATATGCTCTGCCCACTCCCCAGTCCCAGTTCATCATATGCTCTGCGCACTCCCCAGTTCCAGTTCATCATATGCTCTGCCCACTCCCCAGTCCATCATATGCTCCGCCCACTCCCCAGTCCCAGTTCATAATATGCTCTGCCCACTCCCCAGTCCCAGTTCATCATATGCTCTACCCACTCCTCAGTCCCAGTTCATCATATGCTCTACCCACTCTCCAGTCCATCATATGCTCTGCCCACTCTCCAGTCCCAGTTCATAACATGCTCTGCCCACTCCCCAGTCCCAGTTCATCGTATGCTCTGCCCACTCCCCAGTCCCAGTTCATCTTATGCTCTGCCCACTCCCTAGTCCAAGTTCATCATATGCTCTGCCCACTTCCCAGTCCCAGTTCATCATATGTTCTGCCCACTCCCCAGTCCAAGTTCATCATATGCTCTGCCCACTCCCCAGTCCCAGTTCATCATATGCTCCCCCCAAGATCATTTAATTAATTCTATTTTTAAAAAACTTTTTTTTAAGGCACCCTCTTGATCTTCTCTTCTCTGTAGAGTAGTGAAATCTTTCTTCTTCTAGGACCTAGCAGTGACCTCCTCCTTCTGCTGCTAATTGACAAACCCTTGCTGGATGTTTAAATACCTTCAGTCTCTGCAGAGAGTCGCCAGTGATAGCTCTATTTTCCTTTGTCCAGGCTTTAAGTATCAGTAGTCAGCTAGTGTCTTCATGGAGTTCCCTTGGAGGATAGTTGGCATGATCTCTCTGGTGTCTTCTCAAGCTAAGTGTTTCCCTTGTTTGTTTGCCTGTTTGTCTTTAGTTGCAGTGGGGGCTGACTAGTGCTCACCCTGTCCCTTCCCTATCGCTAGGGGCAGTCAGGGATTAGGTTTCCTACTAAACGATAGGTGCGGAACCTATTTAGGGACGTTAGGGGAGCCAGGGTGTTGTCAAATCTGCCTAGGGGTCTCCACTCCCCCTTTCCCTAGTGTTTGGGCTTCCTCCCCCTCTTCCTGTTGTTGTGCATTTAGTCTTTACCTGTATACTGAGACTCTATACAGAACGCCTGTATATAATGTCACTGGTGTTCCCTTTATTACCTGTTCACTATAAACTGTATACAGAGCTCCTGTGTATAATATCACTGGTGATCAATCTATTACTTGTACACTGACACTATATACAGAGCTCCTGTGTATAATGGCACTTAGTATTGTGTTTTTTTTATTAATGATCAGTATTGTAATATTCAGTTACTATGTGGTGGTAATATGTGATCTGGTCATGGTGTGACGGTATTTGTCCCTTGTATGTGATATTATTGGTCATTTTAAAAAATGTATGTGACACATTCCCTTAAAGGAAAAAAAAGAAAAATATACCTAAAAAGAGTATTGGATATTTTAAGAAATGTTTAATAGGTTAGAGCAAAGTAGGGTCCGGCCAGAAGAGTCTACCTTGTCGTGGTGGTGGCTTAAAAAATCTTTTGGCCAAAACAAAAGCTACTAACTATGTATGTTATATGGTGTTCAATGGGAACTGTTAATGTGTGATTGGTGAGGACGTGGTGCAGAAGTGGAGTTTTTCCAAGAGTGGGCAGTGGAGGTGGAGCCTCAAGGGGGCCCAAAAATTTTGTCAGTATGGGGCCCTGAAATTCCTGGTGGCAGCCCTACGCATGTCACAAACTGCTGGAAACCGACCAGAGTGACGTCGATAACAGATGAAGACGGTGGCTGGTAAGTATATTACTAGGAGCAGGGAATTTAGATCAGTCGCACCATTCCAGTGCTAAAATAAAATTAAAACACTGATGTGGTACTTCAAAGAAAACCTGTCAGGTTGAGAATGCATTAATACCTGCAAAAGGGAGTAATAGCATAAATTTTGGGCTAGTAAATAAGTCAGCTGGAAATATAAAGAGTATACATTGCTATATATAGCGAAAATCATGGTCTCCTATGTACGCCAGCTATAGGCTAGCTTTCACAGGAGCACTGTAATGAGAGGCATCGGGGTGTTCAGCCAACCCCCACCTGTCATGGCAACCCATTGGCGCGCTGAGGTCACGTCACGGGCACACCAATGAGAGACACGTGACCCCTGCTGGCCTACGTTAAATGCCGCTGTTAGAGATTAACAGCAGCATTTAACAAGTTAAAGGGAATCTGTCAGTAGGATCCACCCTCCTAAGACATCTGTATCGGCATGTAGTTCATAGGAAGCTGAATAAAATGATAGGTTGATATCTGTGTTCTGATGTTTTATTCCAGAGATATCCACATTTTTCTTATATGTAAATGAGCTGTTCCAGGGCAGGACACAGATCTACATGAGAATCTGCCTCCAGAGCTTTTTTAAATAAAAGGGGGAGTTACCAGTGTGAGACAAGAAACTAACACAGAACAGTAGAACTGAAATTTGTCTTGTTACAAACACATTTGCTGCAGCTCTCACAGCTCTGCTGTATTGCAACACTGGCTGCCTGTGAGATGAAAGTTGAAACACTGAGAGGAGCCTGCAGATGTGTCAGTTATAATCACACACAGCTCTGCAGTGACATCAAGAGACAGCCATGGTTGGAGTGGATGATGATTGAATAATTCAGCCTTCATCTGCCAGGAAAGATGCAGGCTCGCACTCCAAGCCCGCATCAAAGTCAGGAACCCGACATGTGATGTAACTGTACGTCATATGTCGGGAAGGGGTTAAATTACACTATTCTACATATTTTCAAAAGTTGTCAGGTTCAGTCATAAAATTAGCCATTTCTTAATAATTTTGACCTCCTGAATTCAAATGTGGCAATGAAAATTTTTAGTTGGCTCTTGTTTCTATGATATTAAAGAGTTTTCCTTTTACTGCTACATATATAGTAATTAATGCATAAAAATTTCAGTATTTTGCAAGACTCGTTAAAGGTCAATAGTGACTTGTAGGATTGCTGCTTCCAACAGGTAGCGCTATAGAGTTCAAGTCCTCTTCCTCTCTGAAGAGGAAATTTGCATATTAAATTTGCCAGAGGAGCATTGCACGGTGAATATGCCTCCTTACATTGACATAACAGAGCCGGTGTGGCACTCTCCGCAATGAGAAACGTTACCCCTTAGACCTCAATCCAGAGCCTCTCATCCAGCCAAATCAGTTCTCATACTTTGCACTGATGAGGGGCAATACCCCGAAAACACCGTGTCTGCAAATTGAAATTCTGATTTGGCTTTTGTGATGCCCAGCTGCGCTTGGTATCACAGATCCTAGAAGAGGGCATTGATGGATTCCTCCACAAGAGGCCCCCATAAACATTCACACATCTCCACCTTCCACCTCGGACCAGCAGAGGGAGCCCGTTAGGGATATAAATAGGGAAGGTGGAGCCAGGCAGTTTAGTCTGTTGAGAGAGTTCCTGCATTAGAGAAGCCTGAGAGAGGTCAGCCTGCAGTGGAGCACAGTCCAGACTCAGTTGTAGCTCAGAATAGGGAGCTTAAGGTGTGCCGGCGCCATAAGATCGGTGAAGCGTGGCAAGCTGCCGTTAGTGTGTATAGCCTAGTGAGGGCCCGAGTAGGCCGAAGGCGAGTGGAGTGTTAGTACATAGGGGGCAGAGGAGCTTAACCGACTCACCCTGAAGCAGTTACAGGACATCTGGTCCGAGCTTACCGGGATCTCTATGACCCAGTAAGGCATAACCGGAATCCCTGGAGAACTACAAGTCCCAGGATCGCTAAAGTGCTGATACGTAACGGAGCTGGGAGACACATAGGCCCCGCAAGCTGAGGAGTGCTCATTGGGGAGGATCCTGATATGCACCCTTCACCCTACAGTGCTCCGGGATGTGCCTGATTTTCCACCAGTAAAAGGTACTGAAGTGATTACCGTGTCCGTCCCCGTTCTTGCTCTGACCCGGCTGGGTCTCACCTGTCCTGCATCCCCCTCTCCGTACGCTGCCCTGAGGCCTAGCTCCACCTGTGGGGAGCTATACCATCGAGCTGCCTTATCATCGGCCTCAGTGGACTGCGCAGCGCTGGTGATTCTCACCAGAAGCCACAGGTGGCGTCACAAACTTTCATAAAACTAACAAACCTATAATCCCAGTATGCAATTCTCCTTTTTAAAGCTGACCCTAGGGTACGGGCCTGGGAGTCGACCACCGCGACATCCCCAAAGGCCAGGCAAAAGGCCCGGGTACCAAGTCATCCCCATCCCCTGGGCTAGTCATCTTCCCTGGCGTCACGAACAGGATTGCGTGCTCGCTGCAACGACGGAGTGTTATGCCCGTTGCCACCGGGTACTGTGCGCCTTCATTCTGAACTGTGTATTAAACTGTGGTGAAGATTGCTGCCATTGTTGGGCCGCCGAGCGAGAAGAAGGGTGTAACCGCGGGAAACTGAGCGGCGTACCTGCAAAAGAGAGCGAAGCCCCGGACACGCCCCACGCCTCGACGTCAAACCAAGAAGCGCCAGGTCCTGGAAGGAGCGTCGCTGAACGCTCTGACGTAGGACGCCAGCGACGCAAGGTCCTGAAGACAACCGTCACCTGCGGAGTTGCGGCCTACCGGAAGAAAAATTAGAAGGTAGGCCACGGTTAGCTAGGGGGGCGCCAGAATGTCCGACGAACAGCACAACGCCGGAATACCGGTTAACGGCCCTGATGTTCAACCCGCGCCCGACGCCGGCAGGCCGAAGTGGCCGCTCCACCAGCAGCACCTGTAACTCCTGTCATTCCAATAACTCTACCGTACATTCCTGGAGCAAAGTGGCTCCCCCAGTACAACGGCAAACGAGATACCCTGTCTGGATTCAAACGGAAGATATGCGGTATTTTGGACATGTACTCTATGACAGGCAAGCAGAGGGCCGCTGTTGTATTGGGACAACTGACTGGTGCTGCGGAACAGAAAGTGGAAACATGGTCGGCCGCAGACCAGGATTCAGTGTCCGCAATCTTTAAAAAGCTACAGACTGTTTTTGAGGATCATACTGAGGCGGACCTCCGGATGAGGTTCTACAACTGTTCTCAACAGCCGGAGGACAATGTTCGGGACTACGCCTGGCGTCTACAAGGGGTCCTGCTGGCTCTGAAACAGGTTAGGCCCTACCTGCTACCACTGCCGCAAGACCGGACACACCGCACAGAATTGTCCTTTAAACGAGAAAACCCTGGGGCCGAGGGCCGACACTCAGGAGTAAACTCACCAGGCCCATCAGACTGGTACAACAAGTTCGTCGGAGGAAGACCTTTCCTGTCCATTGTGTTGGACGGGATCCCGACGCACGCTCTGCTGGACACAGGATCTCAGGTAACCATCATGCCTGACGTCCTCTACAAGAAGTTCTGGTTCATGGACGACCTAAGTCCGCCAGCTCCAAATCTTTCTGTTTATGCCTCAAATGGACTTCCCCTTAACCTAATCGGGGTTAAGAATGTGACTGTAAAGGAGGGGAGAGTGGAGCTGAAGGACCAGGGGCTAATTGTAGTAGAGACTAATCCTGATGACACCAATCCGTATATGGTACTTGGCACTAACATTGTTTGTAACTGTTTGGGAGAGGTTGTGTTCTTGCTCCAACAGATAGCTGACACTGCCAGACCAAGACAGAGGAGGGCGCTGCAGAAGGAGATCCGAGTCCTGATGTACCAACAGCAAATAAGGTTAACAGAAGGTGAAATCGGTAATGTGCGGGTGACGGATCCCATGCCCATTGTGGTCCCTCCAATGAGTGAAATGCTTATCTGGTGTAGAGCTGCTATAGGTCTAAGAGGACAGAGCTACCAGGCAGTAGTAGAACCCCTTTGCTCTGCGCACAGACCCACACTCTTAACCGCCAGAGGAGTGGTAGATGTACGTAATGGGAGGGTGCCCGTCCGTCTTCTCAATTGTGGGGAAGATGAGGTTAGATTGCCACGTTATGCCACTGTTGCCAAATTACATGCTGTAAATAACAACTGCATTCACAAGGCGGAGTCCTTAACCTCACCAGATGAAGTGGAGGATAATGACCCTGCAACCCAGGTGGAGGATTGGTGTCAACAGCTCCATGTTGGGACAGACACCACTCCTGCCCATCAAAAACAGGGTGTACATCGGGTGGTTCAAGAATACTGTTCAGTAAACATCTACTTGATTTCGGGATGATTAAGGGGGTTCAACATCATATCCCCACAGGCGACCATTCCCCAATCAAAGAACATTACAGGCCTATACCACCAGCTCACTACCAGAAGGCTAAGGAAATGCTGCACGACATGAGAAAGGCGGGGGTAATAAGGCATAGTTGTAGTCCCTGGGCAGCTCCCCTAGTGCTAGTTAGGAAAAAGGACGGGAGCATGAGAATGTGTGTAGATTACCGACAGGTAAATCGCATTACACATAAAGATGCATACCCTTTACCACGCATAGAGGAGTCCCTAGCTGCCTTAAAGTCTGCAAATTACTTTTCTACCCTTGACCTCACTAGTGGATACTGGCAAGTAGCTGTGGCTGAGGAGGATCGGGAGAAGACGGCCTTCACTACCCCGATGGGACTCTGCGAGTTCAACAGTATGCCGTTTGGACTCTGCAATGCCCCTGGAACGTTCCAGAGATTGATGGAGTGCTTCCTGGGACACCGCAACTTCGAGACTGTGTTACTTTACCTGGATGATGTGATAGTGTACTCCAAGACATACGAGGACCACTTGAAACACCTGGCAGAGGTATTTGAGTCACTGTCCCGGTACGGGATGAAGCTGAAGCCCTCAAAGTGCCACCTGCTCAAGAGAAAGGTACAGTACCTGGGGCACATTGTTAGTCTGGAAGGGGTAGCACCAGACCCTGAGAAGGTCACTGCCATCCAGAAGTGGCCAGAGCTGAAGAACCTCAAGGAGGTGCGTCAGTTCTTGGGCCTAGTAGGATACTACCGGAGGTTCGTAAAGGATTACACTAAGAAAGCAGCTCCTCTGCAAGACCTCCTGGTAGGGCAGACCCCCAAAGGCAGAAATCCCCCATTCCACTGGGGTAAGGGGCAAGCCGAGTGGTTTCAGGAGATGAAGGAGATCCTGACAGGCGATGAGATCCTAGCCTACCCTGACTACAGCCAGCCGTTCCTGCTGTATGCTGATGCCAGCAACGAAGGACTGGGAGCTGTCTTAAGTCAGAAGCAGAATGGCCAAGAGAAAGTGATCGCATATGCAAGCAGGAAGCTTCTCCCGACTGAGAGGAACCCAGAGAACTATAGCAGCTTTAAGTTGGAGTTCCTGGCCTTGGTCTGGGCCATCACTGAAAGGTTCAAGCACTACCTAGCCTCCAGTAAGTTCACTGCCTTCACTGATAACAACCCCTTGACCCATCTTGAAACAGCTAAGCTAGGAGCACTGGAACAACGATGGATGGCTCGGCTGTCAAACTACCAATTTACAATTAAATACCGGGCGGGCCGCAAGAACGCCAACGCCGATGCCCAGTCCAGGATGCCTCACCAGTCAAACACAGAAGAAGAAGTGGATGACCTGGAAGTGATTGAGCTACCTGCCTTTCACCGGAATGGGATGATCCACGAGCAACGAGCCTCCAGGAGGCAGCGTGGAAAGACGTTAAACCCCCTGCCTCACCACAGCTGGAAAGAGACCCAGGACAGTGACCCGGTTGTCAGCCGCATTAAGGAGCTGATAACCCAAGAAGGTTCCTCCCTGGAGAAGGAAGCGTCTCTCCAAGCAAAGCAGCTGTGGAACGAGAGAAGCCGGCTGTTTATCTACCGTGAGAAGCTGTGCCGGAGGTATGTCAATCCAAAAACCCATGAGATGGTATGGCAGATAGTAGTCCAGAAGACAGACATCCAAATGGTGTTGGAGGCCTACCACGATCAGGCGGGGCACTTTGGCTGGAAGAAGCTAGAGACCCTGCTGAAGTGTCGATTCTACTGGGTAGGAATGCGCAGCTCTATTGAGAGGTGGTGCCGGGACTGTGGACCCTGTGGCCTTAGAAGAAAAGACTACAGCAGCCAGAAGGCACCCCTGCAACCCATCAAGATGACTCGACCCCTGGAGATCATGGCCCTGGACCATGTCAAGCTGTCCCCCAGCAGGTCAGGGTACTCTTATGCTCTGACCATGGTGGATCACTACTCAAGTTTCCTTGTGGTCGCCCCCGTCAAAGACCTGACGGCAGAGACAGCAGCAAAGACGTTCCAAGCGTATTTCTGTAGACCCCATGGTTCTCCTGAGCAGGTGCTGATGGACCAAGGCCCGGCCTTTGAGGCTGAGTTGTTCAAGGAGTTCTGCCATCTCTACGGGTATAAGAAGATCAGAACTACACCGTACCACCCACAAACTAATGGTCTCTGTGAAAAGATGAATAACATCATCATCGACCTGCTAAAGACCATACCACTTGAGGAGAGGAATCAGTGGCCAGACCTACTACCTGACCTAGTAGATCTGTACAATTATATACCAGTAAGTTCCACCAATTGCACTCTGGCATATCTCATGCAGGCCAGGAAAGCTGCCCATGGACCTGGAGCTTGGTGTTGTTGAGCCTGAAGCTGATATGACCACTGAAGACTGGGACACGACCAGACAGGAGCAGTGCAGAAGAGTACAGGCCTGTGTCGAAGACAGTCTCACTCGGGTGAGGGACAAGCAGGAAGCTCAATACAACAGAGGTGCCCAAGCAGAACCCTTCACACCTGGTGAAGTAGTATTGAAAAGGAAAAGACGAAACCACAAACTTGATGACCAGTGGGAAAAAGAACCCTACATTGTGTTACCGTCAAGGTTTGATAACAAGAAGACTTGCATAATCAGTCGAGATGGAGGAAGAACGTCTGCAACAGTGTCCAGGGACCACCTAAAGTTGTGTCCAGACTTACTGAAACCCCAAGAAGAAGTGCCTCTCATTATCCCGGAGGAGCCTAAAGAAACAGTGATCCACACTGACTTAGGAGATTTCCCGGCAGATTGGCCTCAAATAGGAGGAGCAGTACTCATTCCAACACTCCAATTCTATGAACAGACAGAAGACCCTCCACAGCAAGATGAACCTGTAAGTGCTGCAGAAGAGCCTAGTGGTGCAGAAGAGCCAGCTCAAGAAGGATTCCCGGCAGGAGAAGAGCCAGAGGGCCCAGCCAATGGTACGCTTGCTAGTCCCAGAGAGAGGTTAAGGCAGTTTTACAACTTAGTCACACATAGAACTGGTAGGGTAACTGACAATGCAGACTCTAATACCACACAGACCACCGCACTATGCAGATTAACACGTAGCACGCGAGGTAAACCGCCTGTCAGATACACTCAGTAAGATAGTTACCCCTGGGGTATCAAATTGTATTGTATTACATTGTGTATTTGCATGTGTATCTTAATTTGTGTATTTTTGCCTTATTATTGAACAGTTTAAGTGATATGGACATTTTACCTAATTACTTCCTTATTTACCTAAGAACTCCGAGGCTGAGGACTGTGTGCAGCCCAAAAACTATTCATTGTATTTAATTGCACTCCCTGGAGTGCCCCTTTAGGTGACCTCAGAAGGAAAACCTGTCTGGAGTGGCTCTACTGGAGGTCCAACTCTGGATCGTCATGCCCTGCAGCCACCCCAGGGCCTACGTTGAGAGTTTGGGACAGGTCCCTCAAACCACCAAGTACTCTACCCTGTGAGATGGACATCCTGTCTGGGAACCTCACCACAAGAGACTTGAGTTCTGAGGACGCTTTGTATCTGTTTATGTTTTGTTATGCAACGTTTAAGCTTGGTGCCTCCCATAAAGGGAAGATTGTTAATGTTTCCTATTGTTTTATAAAATGTACTTCAGCCCGGGAGTGCTGAGCTTTGCTAGGGGAGAATGTGACGCCCAGCTGCGCTTGGTATCACAGATCCTAGAAGAGTGCATTGATGGATTCCTCCACAAGAGGCCCCCATAAACATTCACACATCTCCACCTTCCACCTCAGACCAGCAGAGGGAGCCTGTCATTAGGGAGATAAATAGGGAAGGTGGAGCAAGACAGTTTAGTCTGTTGAGAGAGTTCTTGCAGTAGAGAAGCCTGAGAGAGGTCAGCCTGCAGTGGAGCATAGTCCAGACTCAGTTGTAGTTAAGAATAGGGAGCTTAAGGTGTGCCGGCGCCATAAGATCGGTGAAGCGCGGCAAGCAGCCGTTAGTGTGTATAGCCTAGTGAGGGCCCGAGTAGGCCGAAGTCGAGTGGAGAGTTAGTACATAGGGGGCAGAGGAGCTTAACTGGCTCACCCCGAAGAAGTTACCGGACACCGGGTCCGAGCTTACCGGGATCTCTATGACCCAGTAAGGCATAACCGGAATCCCTGGAGAACTACAAGTCCCAGGATCGCTAAAGTGCTGATACGTAACGGAGCCGGGAGACACATAGGCCCCGCAAGCTGAGGAGCGTGTATTCCAAGAGAAGGCCCTACCACAAGGTCAGCCAGTGCAGGACAGAGACAAAGTTAGGCCTATCTCCAGGCAGGTCAGAAACTTACTACGCAGAGGCAAGAAACAGGAGACCCTACACCCGCTCATTGGGGAGGATCCTGATATGCACCCTTTACCCTACAGTGCTCCGGGATGTGCCTGATTTTCCACCAGTAAAAGGTACTGAAGTGATTACCGTGTCTGTCCCCGTTCTTGCTCTGACCCGGCTGGGTCTCGCCTGTCCTGCATCCCCCTCTCCGTACGCTGCCCTGAGGCCTAGCTCCACCTGTGGGGAGCTATACCATCGAGCTTCCTTGTCATCGGCCTCAGTGGACTGCGCAGCACTGGTGATTCTCACCAGAAGCCACAGGTGGCGTCACGAACTTTCATAAAACTAACAAACCTATAATCCCAGTATACAATTCCCCTTTTTAAAGCTGACTCCAGGGTACGGGCCCGGGAGCCGACCACCGCGACATCCCCAAAGGCCAGGCAAAAGGCCCGGGTACCGAGTCATCCCCATCCCCTGGGCTAGTCACTTTTATCCTAATTCATATTGCAAGACTCGTTAAAGGGTCAATAGTGACTTGTATGATTTCTGTTTCCAACAGGTGGCATTATAAAGTTCAAGTCCTTTTCTTCTCTGAAGAGGCAATTTGTATATTAAATTTCCCAGAGGAGCATAGCATGGCAAATAAGCCTCCTTACATTGGAATGCCAGAGCCGGTATGTGACTCTCCACAATGAGAAACGTTAGCCCTTGGACCTCAGTACTTTGAAACATTTATTATTTTATCAAATATAAAGATGAAGAATATTTTGTTATGCCAATTTTCTGATATTTATTTAGAGGAAACTTAGCAACAATTCAAATAACTAAAACATGTGTAAACACTATTGCGAATTATGAACAGTTACAGAAAGTGCACTAAATAATTTGATCCTCATTCAGTGACAACTCTTTTTTGCTTGTCTCTTGTCTTGCATCTGATCATCTCTTACAAATGTCCAACAGTAATCTGCAAGCACTGATGAATTTCATTAAGCTTGATATCTTTTCTCCATAACCCTAATATCTTGGTGAAATCTCTCATCGTGCTTGTCGCTCACTGCTCCGCAGTTTGATGGCAAAAAAGTCTAGATGCGAATGTAAGAAATGAATCTTTAAGGACATGTTACAGCCAAGATCCTCATATATGGTTTGATGAGATTTTCCACCAACTCTATACAGATATCTGCTCTTGAGTTTCCCAAAAAATTAGTTACCACTAATGCGAATACTACCCATGCAGCCTTTTCCTTGCCCTGCAACAAACAGAGAAACTCCTAATCTTGAAGAAGCTTTCGAATCTGAGGTCCAATAAAGACTCTTTCCTTTATCTTTGCTTCACTCAACTTTGGAAACTTATTAATGAGGTACTTGAATGCTTTTGCATTTTTATTCATTCCCTTTACAAAGTGCTTCATTAGGCCCATCTTGATATGCAGTGGTGGTAACAAAATCTTATGTGGGTCAACAAATGGTGGATGCAGGACATTTTTACTCTCTGGCTGAAGTGAATGTCGAAGAGGCCAATCTCTTTTATTGTAGTGATATTCTTTTTCACTACTCACACAGAAAGCAGCAATACTTTATGTATCCACCCTGGAGACCAAGTAAGAGGGCAACCATCTTTAAGCCTCCATAGAGGGGCCACAAATGTTGGTCATAGTTCAGTCAACTCAACAGCTGTTTCATGTTGTCATAGGTTTCTTTCATGTGGACTGCATAACCATGTGGATTAGATGGTAGCGCATTGCCATTATGCAGCAAGTCTGCTTTTAGGCTTGTATTGGATGAATCGATGAAGGGCGTCCATTTCTCTGGATTATAACTTATCTTTAGAGCTTCCATTAAACTGTTGATATTGTTGCATGCCACAAGATCGCCCTCCATGAAGAAGTATTGGACAAGATCTTTATCACGGTTGTGGAACAAAGAAATTCGAACATTGCCTGCTAGGATATTCCACTGCTGTAGCCTGAAACCTAAGAGCTCAGTCTTAGGATATGCGCCCATGATGCACATTTGATGAAGAGCGTTTTTGCCTCTCCCTGGCAGAAAAAACGCATGCAGATTTACATGCGCTTTTTTCTGCCAGGGAGAAGCGTTTTTAACGCGTTTTTGACATGCGTTTTCGCATGTGTTTTTTCAAGCGCTTTGCCAAGCGATTTTCAGTCTCACTTGGAAAAGTGCTTGACAAGTTGGTCTCACAATATAAATCCATGCAACCGGCATGGATTTATATTGTGTGACCAACTTAGATGCTTTAAATGCTGCAACTATAGTAAAAAATAGTAAATAAAAAAAAAATTAAAAAGTTAAAAATAAAAAAATCCTGTATACTCACCTCTCCAGTCTCCTCCCAGCGGCGTCCTCTCTCGCGTGACCATCAGCCGATTAAATGACGTCACCGCAGGTCCTGCCAGTACACTGAGGGACGCCGAGGAGAGGACGCTGCCGCCGGGAGGAGACCGGAGAGGTGAGTATACAGGGTTTTTTTATTTTTATCTTTCTTATTTCTTTACGCAAATTTGTGGCCATTGAACTTAATTGAAACGCAGCAAATCCACATATACCTGCGGGTTTGCTGCGTTTCAATGTTCCTCAATGGCCGCAAATTTGCGGCGTAATCGCGGTAGAAATGGTCATGCTGCGTTTTGCAACGCAATGCGAATTCGGATCGCTAAATAGCGCATCATGTGCACAGCACATCCGAATTCACATTGCTTTGCATGGCAGACGGTTTTACAAGCGTTTTCGCAGCACTAAAAACGCCGCAAAAACACTACAAGAACGCTACGTGGGCACATAGCCTTACTCTTGGGCAGATACAAATCTCTAACAAGATCGTTCACTTTGTGTTATAAGGTGTGGTTCAGTTGAGGTTGTAGACGGAAAGCCTTTTCTTTTTCCTCACTTGATTGAAAATGTTTCTGGTGTTTTTGGAACCGTCAGTTCTTCTGTATGTGGTACTGGGCGTATTGCAGATGGAATGTTTGGATACTATAAAGTCCATGTCTTCTTCCTTGAAACTAATTTCCTAATGGGGGATCACCATACAGAAATAGCAATTGGTAGTATGATCGGTAGGCTGTCTCCAGATCATTGGGACTGCAAAAGACATAAATTGCCTCTTCCCATTCAACCACTGGGTAAGATGGTTATCTATTGCAGCATATGTGTGGAACCTAACTCTTGTCCTGATCTCCTGTTCTGCAGCCAAAAAACGGTTGTAGGCTTTCTTTATCATGGTATCAGTGCCAAGTTAATTAAATCAACAATTGTTGGTACATTGGGTGTCTATCATAATAGAGACCTACAAAAAGGGGACACGTCAACTGAAGCGTAAAGATAAAATGCAATAATCTTTATTGAATCAATTAAAATGAAAATGTGGGAAATAGGGATAATGGTATCCAATAAAAGGGGAGCACTGGGGGTACAGAGTAATATAATCAATGACAATAATCAAATATCTCAGAACAGCATAACAGAATCAAATGTAAAGAAATGAGCCCAACTGGAACCAGAGTATCAGTACTGTCTAGCAGCATATGGTCATAAGGGAAATAAGTAAAGTGCAAAAGTGCTTCAATATAAATCCCTGACCTCCATTATAAAGTGCTAAAGTGAAACCTGGATACATATGGTATATAGGTAAATTGTGCAAAAGACTGATGTGTTAGAAATAGAATAAGATGATATCAATGAGAGGAATATGGTCCCCCAACACGCCACCGCTCATCTGACGCGCGTTTCACCGATGCTTTGACAAGGATAAGGTTGGTGAGTTAAGTATGCATTATATAGGGCCGGCAGCCAATTAGAGCAGTCTATACACATGTGATCTAAATGATGGGAAAGGCGTCATGCATGACATATTCCGTCGTCATCATCTGACTGGAAGTCGCGTCTCCTAGGAGCGCAACAAGCCGGGGAGGATATGACGCCGGCGTGCATGCCTGCACCGCACCATGGCGAGTCCGGAAGTGACGTCATCTATCTTTTCAAAAGGAGGCTTGGCAGCATATGTACAGAGGCTCACCCTAATGGAACGCATTAAGGGGGATTGCTCCCGGGGTGATATATAAAAATCAGACAGGAATAGATATAAATTAGGACAGTATGTGGAAAATATGAGCTACAGCGGTGTGGTGCCTGTGCATGAGTGGATATATGTGAATAAATATGGATCATAAGGTGCATGATTTATATACAAGAATATATAAAAAATATTTAGGAAAAAGTGTATAAATGAAAAACAAATAAATGTTTATAAATATAAGAAAAATATATTAATTCATTAATATTAAATTACAGTACCTAGTGAAATAAAGTCCACAGTGCCTATATTAGCAAATAACAAAATACATTAATTCTAAAATTATAAAAACTATATATATAAAGGCCTTATTCCAATAAGAAACAGGCTGTAGTGTAAACATATGACAGCATAAACATGTGCTAAAAAAGAACATGACAATATAGAATAAAAAACAAGAACCCAGGATGAGCGTCCAAGAGCGGAATAATGTATGCTCCAATATGTTGCAGCGTCTCCTGCTGGAATGACCAGACTAGCACGAAACAAGAGTCAATGGGCGAAAGAACTAAAATAAAAGGAAGATAAAACTAATTAAAATCACAGAGAAACATAAAAAATTAAAAGAAATGGAGGAATAAATGGCTCAAGACCAGTATGTTAAACAATATAATGAATACCGCTCATACTAAAGGTATGAAACTATTAGACTCATTCAAACCACATGGGGAAAATATATTTAAGGTGGTTATCCGGCGGACCTCCTTCTGTGCTAGTATCTTCTTGAAGTTACCCCCATCGAAGCAACTAAATCATTCACCAATGCGGACAGTTCGAAGAGCTATACTGTAATATCACTCATACCTTTTCATGTGAAACCATTGACGTGATTTACAGTGCCAGATGCCCCTGTAATAAAGTGTACATCGGGTTGACAACGAGAGAACTCCGTAGAAGGTCCAGGGAGCATGTCCTGGACATCAAGGTGGCCAGAGATAGTGAGGGATACAACAAACTTAAGACCCTCCCCCGCCACTTTAAAAGGTTTCATGATAGTGATCTGTGGCGCCCCTGAGGGTTCGGTCGCCACAGAGGTATTGCATCTCACCCAGAGGTGTGGTATCTCACTCTCAGGTAAGGAAGGAGTATGGCTCAGGACCCTAACACTACATCCACTACACCGCATTTCCGGGGGACAGGGCGACAATGCTCCTAAGGGAGAGCACAACTGTCCCTGATCCCTGGCTTGAGTGGGGAGGAACCACCTAGAGAGGGGGGACTAGGTAGTGGATGGGTGGAGGACGTAGATCCTGGGCGCACTGAGTAGGAGCATATAAAAGAGAGTAGCCATCTTAGATCAGTGTTCAGTCTGAGGAGAAGTGACAGGAGCAGAGGCTCTGTATGGGCTCTGCTCCGGAGGCGGGCCTAGTCAGGAGGCCTGAGCCTGAAGGAGAGGAAAGAGGGAGCAGGAAGGCTCCAGGAAAGGAACCGAGGGGACCCCAGGGGTACAGGCCGTGCAGCTGCCACCCGTACGTCCCGTACTCAGTAATGGTTCTCCCTGCGGGGAGGCTCTGGTTCATCACGGGCTGACCCAGCCGGGTCTTCAGCATGGTGGAACTCTGTCTCCACCCGGTGGACATGTAGGGCATACCAGCCCCTGACTCCTCGGTGCCTGGTGTAGGACACGGTGTCCCCGGGATACAGGTCTCGAATTGGGTGTCCCTCTGGCAGGCGGGACTCCACGTCCCTTCTGTTTACGAAGATGTCCGTGTCTGACGGCGGGTCCCAGATGAACCCCCCATCCCGCGTCCGTGGTCCCAGAATGGCGCCAAAAGCGGAGCCCGCCCCAACCAGCAGTGATCATGTATGTGGATGTGTCCATCGACGTGGGGGGGCTGCCCTTGGAGGTGACCGACAGCAGACTGCCCTGGAACCGCCCCCGAAAGGGGAGGGGAGGCAAGAAAACTGAGAGACAGGGTGTGGTCTGGAGGAGTCAAGGCAGGCCGCACCCGGGAAAGGAGATGGACCATGGCAGCTCCGGAGACCCGGCCAGCGCCATGCTGCCGGCCGAAGCGCCTTATACCCTGGAGGAGCTAGTGGCCAAGCTCCCCCGGGAGGATACCGAGTTCCTCCGCACCGGCATGGAAGATCTGGGCCGGAGGATGGCCAGGGCGCAGCGAGATGCCATCGCGGACTGGAAGAAGGAGATGGAGCAGAGGATGGCGGACCGGCAGCCAGCGACGCTGCCCAGCACCAGCAGCGCCCCAGCCTTCGAGGACCGGGATCGGGATCAGGAGACCGCGTCTGACGCAGGAGCGGCCGAAGGAGCAGGTAGGAGAAGTCCTCCTGTGCCGGACGCTGTAAGCATCGACCTGCCCCTGGGCCCCCTGGTGGAGTCGCAGATCCCGGGCGTCACCGAAGCAGCCCCACTCCCGACGCCAGAGCCAGGCCCTTTAAACCAGGGCGAGACCGCCACGTGCTCGCTATGCGCGTACCAGGACGCGCAAGTTCCAAATGCCCTCCAGACCCCGGAACCAGCTCCAGCCACCAGCGACGCCGTCCTGCTCCTAGGTCCGTTGCAGGAGCCGCCCCCTCTGACACCTGAATGGGTGTACGGGCGCTCCCCCTGGGACTGGTCCGCGGAGGTGGAGGACCAGCGGACTTCACTCCTGTCCGCTCCACAGCCCGCCGCCGCCACTTCCCAGGTACCGGAGGAAGAGGCCCAATTTGAGTGGGAGCACTCAGGGGAAGATCTAATGGGGTTCTCCCAGGAGACCAGGGCAGCTGCAGCACGCCACAAGGAGTTCTGCTATCAACAGCTGCTCAAGTTTGAGAAGGAGTGGAAACAACGGCGTGAGCGATGGGCGCAACTTGAGGCCAGAAATATGGAAGAAAAGGCCCAGACCCGCCATGACAAGCGAGCGGCTCGTGGTCCCAGAATTACCGGGACCGTGGTGAAGTTCGACTTGGACGCGGGATGGGGGGTTCATCTGGGACCCGCCGTCAGACACGGACCTCTTCGTAAACAGAAGGGACGTGGAGTCCCGCCTGCCAGAGGGACACCCAATTCGAGACCTGTATCCCGGGGACACCGTGTCCTACACCAGTCACCGAGGAGTCAGGGGCTGGTATGCCCTACATGTCCACCGGGTGGAGACAGAGTTCCACCATGCTGAAGACCCTGCTGGGTCAGCCCGTGATGAACCAGAGCCTCCCCGCAGGGAGCACCATTACTGAGTACAGTAGGTGGGGCAGAACTTTAAAAGAAAATAAAAATGTAAATAAGTTACCCGTGAGGGTATGCAGGGACATTGCAAGTTAACAGTTTATCCAGTTGCCCGGAAGGGTGTAATCAAAAGTTGAAAAGTTTCAAAGTTTCATTTAAAGTCACCTGGAATGGGTCCAAAGACTAACTGGCTGAGGACTGGGAGCAGCCACTTCTTGCAGATAGTTGCGCCTCTTCAGGTGCCCCTTATTGGTTTTATAAGAACTACAACATGTACCTCAGAACAAAAACCCGTTGGAGGTGGCCGAAGACGAGCTCCAGCATCTGGATCATCTAAGCCCTGCAGCCACCCCAGGGCCTCCATTGAGGGTTTGGGACGGGTCTCTCATGTTCCTGTTTACAAGTTGGCACTTTATTGAAAAATGGACACCTGGTTGCAGACATCACTGTGACCAGTTGACCAAAAGTTTAACTTGAAAATGTGTTGATATGAAGAATGTTTATGACGAAAGTGTTTTATACGCAAAAGAAATGTTTATAATGTCTAATATATGTGAAGAAATGTTTTATATGAAAAGTTTTATATGCAGAAAATGTTTTATAAGAAACCAGAGAAAAAGAGTTCCAGAATGCCTTATGTGTGAAAGAAAAGTGTTATTAAAAGTGCACTTATAATGTTTTACAGTAACGTTAAAAGAAGTATGCCTCCCATAAAGGGAAGATGTGTTGTTTACAATCTTATATGTGGATGCATCCTAAAAGTTTTGCATGTCCTAATTTACCCTGTCTTTTACTCTGCTCCAGCCCGCGGACGTGCTGTATTTTACCAGGGGGGGGATGTGGCGCCCCTGAGGGTTCGGTCGCCACAGAGGTATTGCATCTCACCCAGAGGTGTGGTATCTCACTCTCAGGTAAGGAAGGAGTATGGCTCAGGACCCTAACATTACATCCACTACACCACATTTCCGGGGGACAGGGCGACAATGCTCCTAAGGGTGAGCACAACTGTCCCTGATCCCTGGCTGGAGTGGGGAGGAACCACCTAGAGAGGGGGAACTAGGTAGTGGATGGGTGGAGGATGTAAATCCTGGGCGCACTGAGTAGGAGCATATAAAAGAGAGTAGCCATCTTAGATCAGTGTTCAGTCTGATGAGAAGTGACAGGAGCAGAGGCTCTGTATGGGCTCTGCTCCGGAGGCGGGCCTAGTCAGGAGGCCTGAGCCTGAAGGAGAGGAAAGAGGGAGCAGGAAGGCTCCAGGAAAGGAATCGAGGGGACCCCAGGGGTACGGGCCGTGCAGCTGCCACCCGTACGCCCGCCGCTGCCAGGAGGTAGGGGTGTCAGGCCAGAAGAAAGGGAACCAGATCCCTCAACCAGCAGAGACTACAGGGCTCAACTGGGAACCGGAGGCTGCAGCACTTTAAGTCAGCAGGCCGCCCACACCAGCCATCAGGAAGGTAGCCACATAGGGCCAGGGGACAGAACACACGTCACCCGCCAAGGCCCGAGGACACTTGACAGAGGTGCCGCTAGGTGTGAAGTACAAGGAGAGAGGCCAGAGAAAGGTACACAGAACGGGGTCCTGAAAAGTGCTCTGGAGATACCTGAGGGTGGACTGAGCCCCTCACTGAGTGCGCACAGCACGACGTGGGAAGTTATGATCTGCAGTGCAACTTGGAAACTGATAACCGTGAGTAAAGACCCTGGGACTGCATCACCTTGTCTCCGTGTTTCATACCGCGCCAGCACTCACTGCACTGGGACGCCCCTCACAACCACCATCATTCACTTGCGCTGCCCTGAAGCTACACTCTTCCTGTGGGGAGTTATACTACACTTGCTGGACATATCACCAGCTTCAGTGGACTGCTCCGCAGCGGCGGTTCTCCATAACCGCAATCCACAGGTGGCGTAGTCGGACTATATAAACCTATACACATAGACTGCCACTGGTTTGACCGCCCTGGGACACGGACTGGGTCGCCGCCACGGTGACTACAACCCCCAGCATTTACAAGGCCCGGCTCCGGGTATCCCCACGGCCCAGGGGGCGCGTCAGATCCATCAGGACTTAAGGTGAGTGGTATAGACAGGGTCCCTCCTATATTGCCTGACTGTTATCCATTACATCTGGGGTTACAGGAAATCATGTGTGTCAAGGATTTCCATCATTTGGAAAATAATGTTGAGATCAAGAAATGTATGAAATTTAGAAATGATTTTGAAATATCAAATTTTACTACATCCAATGAAAATTATTATCCCATTGCGGCGAGGATACCAGCTATGGATTCCTTTCAAGCCACAATGGAAAGGGATTTAAATAATCTTTTGGATGATGGAAAATTGAGAGTATCAAATAATCTTTCCAGAAGGGAAAGGGAAGCAATAATTTCCCTAAGGGCTAATTCTAACATTGCCATTAGACCTTCAGACAAGGGGGATCGGTGGTGATTCTGGATTCAGGATTATATAAAAAACTGGTAGAAGATACAGTACAGACCAAAAGTTTGGACACACCTTCTCATTTAAAGATTTTTCTGTATTTTCATGACTTTGAAAATTGTACATTCACACTGAAGTCATCAAAACTGTGAATTAACACATGTGGAATTATATACTTAACAAAAAAGTGTGAAACAATTGAAAATATGTCTTATATTCTAGGTTCTTCAAAGTAGCCACCTTTTGCTTTGATGACTGCTTTGCACACTCTTGGCATTCTCTTGATGAGCTTCAAGAGGTAGTCACCAGAAATGGTTTTCACTTCACAGGTGTGCCCTGTCAGGTTTAATAAGTGGGATTTCTTGCCTTATAAATGGGGTTGGGACCATCAGTTGAGCTGTGCAGAAGTCAGGTGGATACACAGCTGATAGTCCTACTGAATAGACTGTTAGAATTGGTATTATGGCAAGAAAAAAGCAGCTAAGTAAAGAAAAACGAGTGGCCATCATTACTTTAAGAAATGAAGGTCAGCCAGTCCGAAAAATTGGGAAAACTTTGAAAGTGTCCCCAAGTGCAGTTGCAAAAACCATCAAGCACTACAAAGAAACTGGCTCACATGAGGACCGCCCCAGGAAAGCTAGACCAAGAGTCACCTCTGCTTCTGAGGATAAGTTTATCCAAGTCACCAGGCTCAGAAATCGCAGGTTAACAACAATTCAGATTAGAGACCAGGTCAATGCCACACAGAGTTCTAGCAGCAAACACATCTCTTCAACAACTTTTAAGAGGAGACTTTGTGCAGCAGGCCTTCGTGGTAAAATAGCTGCTAGGAAACCACTACTAAGGACAGGCAACAAGCAGAAAAGACAAGTTTGGGCTAAAGAACACAAGGAATAGACATTAGACCAGTGGAAATCTGTGCTTTGGTCTGATGAGTCCAAATTTTAGATCTTTGGTTCTAACCACCGTGTCTTTGTGCAACACAGAAAAGGTGAACGGATGGACTGTACATGCCTGTTTCCCACCGTGAAGTATGGAGGAGGAGGTGTGATGGTGTGGGGGTGCTTTGCTGGTGACACTGTTGGGGATTTATTCAAAATTGAAGGCATACTGAACCAGCATGGCTACCACAGCATCTTGCAGCGGCATGCTATTCCATCCGGTTTGCATTTAGTTGGACCGTCGTTTATTTTTCAACAGGACAATGACCCCAAACACACCTCTGTGTAAGGGCTATTTGACCAAGAAGGAGAGTGATGGGGTACTACGCCAGATGACCTGGCCTCCACAGTCACCAGACCTGAACCCAATCGAGATGACTTGGGGTGAGCTGGACCGCAGAGTTAAGGCAAAAGGGCCAACAAGTGCTAAGCATCTCTGGGAACTCCTTCAAGATTGTTGGAAGACCATTTCCGGTGACTACCTCTTGAAGCTCATCAAGAGAATGCCAAGAGTGTGCAAAGCAGTCATCAAAGCAAAAGGTGGCTACTTTGAAGAACCTAGAATATAAGACATATTTTCAGTTGTTTCACACTTTTTTGTTAAGTATATAATTCCACATGTGTTAATTCATAGTTTTGATGCCTTCAGTGTGAATGTACAATTTTCAAAGTCATGAAAATCTTGAAATTAGAGCCAATAAGCAAATTAAGCATCATATTAGCTTTGAGCGCCACAAAATTTGTTGGGTTCAACTGTTTGGCTTCCCTGAACCAATTTGGCTGTAGGACAGTGTAGTGATGAGCACTCTCGATTCAATTGACGCCTGTGTGTTTGCTTCTCAGCCACTTTGGAAAATCTGACCAAGACTGTCAAAAATGATCTGGTTAAATGTTAGGTCGAACCACTTGATGAATAGGTGGCAAGGTGGGTAACACCCCCACTTTTTCGCCATCGGACATTTTGTTTTACTTACTTTTCATTCCAAGTGTACTCTTCACTTCTTGGTGCCACTGCATAAACCCCATGTGGTAGTGCTTGTGAATGGAGAGGATTGTACATGAGTAATGGTAAGCATCTGGTGTGGGTGTCTAAGGCTAAGTGCCCACGATGCAGAAATGCTGCTGATTTTTTCTGCATCTCCCTGGAAGGAAAAACGCATGTGGATTTTACATGCGTTTTTCCTGCCAGGTAGAAGCGTTTTTTTTAAGCGTTTTTACATATATTTTCGCATGCGGGTTATCAAGCGCTTTTCCAAACGATTTTAACATCACTTGGAAAAGTGCTTGACAACTTGGTCACACTATATAAATCCATGCAACCGGCATGGATTTTTATAGTATGACCAAGTTAATAGTAAATAAATGAAAAAAAATGGTAAAAAATAAAAAAAAACATTACACTCACCTTCTGATGGCCCTCTCTTCTCTCCGGTGCGTCCGGTGTCTTGGGCGGCTCGCGGTGGTGTAAAAGGACCTTCCATGACGTCATTTAGTCATGTGACAGGTCACACGACCGCAGATGTCAGCGGTCGTGTGACCTGTCACATGACTAAATGACGTCATGGAAGGTCCTTTTACACCACCGCGAGTCATCGGGGAGCCAGGACGCACCGGAGAGAAGACCACGGGCCATCAGAAGGTGAGTATAATGCATATTTTTTATTTTAAATTCTTTTTTTTAACAGGTACTATGGTACCCGGGTCTGGAGGCAAGTCTCCTCTTCTCCAGACCCGGGTACCATCTGCACATTGAATCGCTTAATATCAGCATGTGTACATGTAGTCATGCGGATATTAAGCGATTCAATGCAAGTCAATGGCGGCAATTACGCCGCGTTTCCGCAAAAATAATGGACATGCTGTGGATTTTTCTGCAATGATAATCCGCAGCGGAAATTTCCGCAGCATGTGCACAGCACATGCGGATTATCATTGGGGACCATGGGGCATGTATTACCAAGCGTTTTTTAAGCATTTTCGCTGCGGAAATTCCACGGCAAAAACACTTGAAAAACGCATAGTGGGCACGCAGCCTAAATCTATTTTTAAGCCTAGCATCTGAATTTTATTTTTTGGTCTGATCAGAAGACATATGTAGGGCACAGTACAGGATTTATCTGGGGCGAAGTAATAGTGGCACTATAATTCTCTGGCACAGATTTTATTTCTGCTGTACAGTAAGACTTGGACTGGCCCAGTGGAAAACAGGTGGATCCCCTGGTGGGCCATTGTGCTGTAGTGGGCCTCCTACTCCTCAGTATGAGCAGTAATTGGCTCAATACACTTAATTCACTATGTGCTGACAAAGACAGCATCTTATCAATCATTTATTAAACAAACTAGTTTAATATTATAGAAACATATGTACATTTTTGAATGAAGGTAATGTAATATTTGCATTTAGATGAAGAGTGGGCCCCCACAGTCAATGTTACTGGTGAGCTCTTGACACCCAAGTCCGATACTAGGTACAATATATATCAGCAGGGCAAATTATTGATAGCACTAGAACATTCTGAAGCACAGCATGAACATCTGTATAGTATATAGATCTAGGTTATTGATGGTTTTATACCTCACTAGGACACAAAAATGCATAATTTATTTCAAATTGTCATAGTTTTCAGCTGCTCGGTAAAAATCTCCAACGTAAAACTGTCGGCATTTTCTATTGGTACTGTAGAACGAGCTAAAAAGCTTGTAACAGAACTTCAACATGACGTTTCAAGGATGGAGCGAGACTGCCATCTACTGGCCAGAGACAGTCAAGCGGAACCAAAATACACAAAGGAAGTTGCAGGCAGGGGAGATTCAGAGGCTGGACCCAATCAGGTGACTTCCAGGAAGGAGTTCAGAGAGATAAGAGGCCAGCGCGCCAAACCTGAGGGGTCTTTGGCGCCAAGCAGCAGAGAGGAGCAGACGTGCTCCCTGCGTCCTGAGAAACCCCATGTGACAGGCCAAATCCAGAGGCCTGAGAGGTGCTCCAGCCGGGCACCGGTAAAAGAGCTCCGGATCCCTCACAGTTGTGACTCGAGTGCTGTGCCTGCTGAGGATATTAGGAACCTGATCGCTGTGCTGAGTGAGTTCGCGGAACCCGACGTCGGCCGCCGACAGACGAGGCCTGGACCCCCCTATCCAAGGCTCGAGAGACTGCCCCCAACAGCCAAGCAGAGAGGAGCTGCATACGTGAGCAGGGCCGTCACTTCCACTGCTCACCCACGGTACCGGGGACAATTGGGTTTAAGCACTCAGGTTGGGAGGGGGACGGTTGGGGCTAAAGTAGCACAACGTGATTTAATTGAATTCATCCGGAAAGAGACTCACGGCCTAGCGGGAATAACCGGTGACCCCCGCTAGGGCCAAATTCACGGTTAAAGAACTTGTGTGGTGCTTCTCATGCTTGAGGGCATCACCTTACTTTAAGAGACTGCGCCTTATTTTAAGAGACTGCGCCTTACTTTAAGAGACTGCGCCTTACTTTAAGAGACCACGCCTTATTTTAAGAGACTGCGCCTTATTTTGAGAAATTTCGTATTTTTCTGATATTTCAAACCACTGTTCATTACCCTTGTTGCTAATCCCTTGTTTCAGTATACCTGTTGTATAAAACTGTTTACAAACATTTCTGACTGTTCTCGCCTTGTGTCTCTGTGCGTTGCATTCCGGCACCTGCATTACATTTGGCGTAGTCGGCAGGATGCAACATTCAGACGCAGAGATGGCGGATCAGTCTATGGCTGGGTCCGGCCGGAGCCATATACCCCTGGGGGCTATGCTCAGCCATCTTCCCAAGTTTACAGGGGATGGCATGTCACTTTGGGACTGGGCAGAAAGACTGAGAAGTATGCTACGTATGTATCCCCTTGACCCTCTAGCCCAGGCGGAGTTGGCCCTCCTAACCCTTGATGGAGAGGCCCGACAGACTGTGATGTACCGCCCACCTGGGGACCGTGACACCGTGGATAAAGTGATAAAAATTCTAGAGGACATGCACGGTGACACTACAGATTTGGGACACTTGCGCTTACGGTTGTTTCAGCGGGTCCAAGGGGAAAATGAGACAGTAAATCAGTATGTTAATGCATTACAGGAAGTGACGGCCCATATCACTAAGAAAACTCGAGATGGGAACCGAGGACTGGGACCATTGGATGAGGTGTTGCGTGACCAACTGATTGCTGGCTTGAAAGACCCTTCCCTGAGGCAGATCCTGAAGGAGCGGCTGCGACTGAGCCCTGATATGGGCTTCCTGGAGGTAGGGGCTGAAGCTAGAGTCCTGGAGAGAGAAGTTCCTGTTCTCAAAGCCACAGTTAGAAGTCATGAGGCAATTGCTCCTGGATTCACCAACCAAGAGCCTGATTGGGTACGGGAAATACGTCAGGAAATTCGAGACATTCGGAGTGAGCTGAATTCTATTAGGAAGACTCCTACTGCCCCCTTGCCGACGGACCGTACTGCTCAACGCGGACGGAGACCAGAACGAGAAAGACGTTCCTATCCGGCCCCAGCACGACATGTACCCGACCTATCGGCAGAACGAGGACCGGAGTGCTGGACCTGCGGAGGTAGGGGGCATATCTCCAAAGACTGTCCCAACCGAGAAAGGAGGAGGAGGGGACAGCCGTTAAACTAAAATGCCCCACGGTTGTGGAGCATACCGTGGGGTCTCGAGCTTCAGAGAGTAGAAGAGGGAGCTCTGAAGACATTGTCTCCGAGAGGCCCATTATCTGGGCTGAATTCAATGGGCAGCGGATCCGTTGTTTGATGGACACCGGGTCTCAAGTGACCACTATGCCTGAGACGTACTTCCAAAGTCACTTTCCTGAAGTCGCTCGTTCCTGCCGGGAACCCACTGTCAAACTGGTGGCGGCTAATCAACTACCTATCCCAGTAGCGGGAGTAGTATGGATGTCTGTGCGGGCATGTGGAAAGGACCTCGGTCGAAAAGGGATTGTAATGACCACCGGGCCCAGAGGCGATGGGCCCATTGTAACCCTGGGCATGAATGTGCTGAAAGAAGTCGGACAGTTCCTGGCTGAGGGCTGTAGCAAAAACAACTGGACCCGCGCCACTCGAGACCCAGCTAACAAGAGAGTGTTCCAGCACCTCGTGCGGGTCAGTCAGATTCAAAAGTTGCCCACTACCTCCCAGTACCTTGGTAAGGTATCGATACCGCCCGAAGCCACAATAACACTGCCGGTGGGACAGACTGTACTCACTTTGCCGGTGCTGGCACATGTGTCCTTAGAGGGCGTGGACATTCAAGTTGAACCAATGGAGGGAAAAGAAGCGCCCTCTGGACTCCTGATTGCTCGAACTCTGGCCACCGTGCGGCACGGTCGAGTACCCGTGCGCTGCATCAATTTAAGTGGCACCAGTTTACAGTTGTTGCCCCGACAAGAGGTGGCGCGAGTGTGCGTAATGCCGGAGGCCCTTACTAGAGCTGACGCTATAGGGCTGGCACCTGTGGAAGGAAAACCATGGACCCTAGAGGTGTCCCTCAATAGCCAGGAACATGGAAGAGAACCGTTGGCTGGACGCCACCTCCTGGAAGAAATGGAAGCTAACCTGACTGAGTTTTCTGCTGGACAAGTGAGGCAGATCGAACAACTTCTACAGCGATATCAGGGAGTGTTTGCACAGCATGAAGATGATTTCGGGTGCACTCGGGACATTCAGCACGAAATACCCACCGGAAATACTGCTCCCATCCGAGAGAGATATCGGCAGATCCCGCCTCAAATGTACCAGGAGGTGAAAGAGCTATTGGCCCACATGTTGCGGAACGGTGTGATCCGTGAAAGCCAAAGCCCCTGGGCGGCTCCGATCGTGCTGGTCCGAAAGAAGGACGGTACCCTGAGATTCTGCGTAGACTATCGGAAGCTGAATGCCTGTACAGTACGGGACTCCTATCCACTCCCCCGAATCGAAGAGTCTCTATCTGCACTAGGGAGCGCCAAATTCTTCTCCTCCCTCGACCTGGCCAGTGGCTATTGGCAGGTCCCAGTAGCTGAGAAGGATCGTCCGAAGACAGCTTTTGTTCTCCCTATGGGCCTGTTTGAGTTCAATCGAATGCCGTTCGGACTAACAAATGCGCCAGGAACCTTCCAACGGCTGATGGAGAGATGCTTGGGGGACCTCAACTTTGAAGCCACTTTAATATATCTGGACGATATAATTATCTATTCCGCAACGTTTGAGGATCATCTCCGCCGATTGGAACAAGTGTTAGAACGGCTACAAAGGCACGGCCTGAAAATTAAGCCTCATAAGTGTCGTCTCTTCAAACGAGAAATTGAATATCTGGGGCACACTGTGTCCAGTGCAGGGGTGCACCCCACTGCGGAGAAAGTAGCTGCCGTGCAGAAGTGGCCCACGCCCGCCAATCTAAGGGAACTAAGGGCATTCCTGGGGCTCGCTGGATACTACCGCAGATTCATTAAAGACTTCGCTAAGATTGCGAACCCGCTCAATCAATTGCTGAGAGGAACAGCCAGGGGAGCCAAGCGGCAGCCCATTCAGTGGGGCCCACGACAAGAAGAGGCATTCCGAGCATTGAAAATGGCGCTAACAGATGCCCCGATTCTGGCCTATGCTGACTTTTCGCAGCCGTTCATGTTGTACACTGATGGAAGCTTGCATGGGCTGGGAGCAGTGCTGGCTCAAGTACAAGGAGGGAAAGAGCGAGTGATCGCGTATGCCAGCAGGTCACTCCGAGATACGGAGAAGAATCCGGACAACTACAGTTCGTTTAAGCTGGAGCTACTAGCACTGGTGTGGGCCATGACCGAGAAGTTTGCTGAGTACCTGTCAGGGTCAGAAGTGCAAGTGCGGACAGATAACAACCCTTTGGCCCACTTGGAGAACGCCAAACTGGGCGCGTTAGAACAGCGGTGGGTCGCAAGGATGTCCAAATTCCAGTATAAAATCGCCTATCGGTCCAAGGCCCTGAACACACATGCAGATGCCCTGTCCCGGGTCACTCAGGCGGGGCCGAAGAAGGACAGAGATGAGGAGCTCGAAGGCGACGAGATCCCGGATTTCAGCCAGTTCGCCGCTGCTGTGGTCGACGCCCAAGAGACCAGAGGGGAGCCGAGGCCCACTCAGATTCTGGGACGTTCAAGAGACGAATGGATACATCTGCAGCAATCCGACCCGGAGCTAGCAAAGTTGAGAGAATGGGTCGCCCTTAATCAGAGACCCGACCAGGAAACCAGAGCCGCTTCACTTCCAACTACCCTACAAATCCTAGGCCAGTGGGAGAGGCTCCTCCTGAAGGATGGCTTGCTATACCGAAGAATCCAGCTGCCTCGAGAGTTTGATGTTACCTGGCAAGTGGTAGTTCCAGGAGCACTAGTAACACAGCTAGCCCAAGAAGCTCATAGAAGAGGTGCTCACTTCGGAGTAGAAAAGACCTTCCGGTGGTTGCAACGGCTGGTGTATTGGCCTCAACTGCGACAAGAAGTCGAGGGGGTCTGCCGAACATGTCGCCAGTGTGAGTTGAACAAGCCCCCGGAGCAAAGAGCTCCCATTCAGACCATCCGAACTTCTGCCCCCTTGGAAGTCTTGATGATTGACTACTTGATGGTAGGAACTTCATACAACGGTTATGGACACTGTTTAGTCATGACTGATCACTTCACCAAGTTTGCAGTAGTGACGCCCACTAAAGATCAGACGGCAGAAGCCGCAGCCAAGGCCATCTGTCAAGATTTCATCCGGATTTATGGGTGCCCGAAGCGAATACATTCTGACCGGGGGGCCTGCTTCCAAGGACGAGTGATGGATGAGCTATACCGCATCTATGGGATCGACCGTTCCCGGACAACGCCCTACCACCCGCAAGGGAACGGGGCTTGCGAGCACTTTAACCGAACCCTGTTGCAAATGTTGCGAACACTGGAAGCGGACAAAAAGATGAAGTGGCCCGAATTCGTGTCCGAGCTGGTGTGGGTGTATAATAATCGAGTTCATGCAACCACCGGCTACACCCCCTACATGTTGCTGTTTGGAAGAAGTGGCCGAGAAATCACCGAACTGGAGCTAGACTCAGAAGACCCCGGTCCGGGCAGTAGCCCAAGTACCTGGATTCGAGAACACCAGCGTCGACTCCATACCGTGAGAAGACTGGTTGCTCAGAAGTTTCAGGAAGTAGAGCATGCAGTTCGGCCCCCGACCACAGGTGGATCGCTTCAGCCAGACGACCGAGTGCTGGTGAGGGCTAAACGATTTGGGAGTAAGCTGGACCATCGTTGGGAGGCAAAACCATATCGGGTGGTGAAGAAGGTTCACCCAGACAACCCCGTCTACGAGGTTAGGCCCGAAGGGGATGACACCGCGACATCCAGGGTGTTGCACCGTAATATGTTGCGACCTTGCTCCTCTGAAGCAGAAGTCTGTAACAGGGCTGGGCCCTCAGACGTGTTGGCTGAAGTGCCACATACAGGAACCTTGGGGGATGAAGAAGGGTGGGCCACAATGCAGTTGGGCCCGTCAGAACCGTTGGTGCCACTCCTGAGTGGAAGTCAGAATGAGTCAGGAAATGATTTGCAATCCCCAGTAGTTGATTCCTCGGATCTCCCGGAGTCTCCTCCGCAAGAAGAGCCCCGCAGAACTGAGCGGGCTAATGCCGGAATTCCTCCTAACCGGTATGCTCAGGAAGAGTTTATCTGGTCTCGAATCCAACAGAAAACGCAGGAGTGTGCCCAACTCCTGTCTGAGCTTGCACTGCCTGGAAGGAGACATCAATTCTGCGAGGAGTCCACTCGCCCGAGGACTGGCGAGCAAAAAGGAGGGTGGAATGTAGAACGAGCTAAAAAGCTTGTAACAGAACTTCAACATGACGTTTCAAGGATGGAGCGAGACTGCCATCTACTGGCCAGAGACAGTCAAGCGGAACCAAAATACACAAAGGAAGTTGCAGGCAGGGGAGATTCAGAGGCTGGACCCGATCAGGTGACTTCCAGGAAGGAGTTCAGAGAGATAAGAGGCCAGCGCGCCAAACCTGAGGGGTCTTTGGCGCCAAGCAGCAGAGAGGAGCAGACGTGCTCCCTGCGTCCTGAGAAACCCCGTGTGACAGGCCAAATCCAGAGGCCTGAGAGGTGCTCCAGCCGGGCACCGGTAAAAGAGCTCCGGATCCCTCACAGTTGTGACTCGAGTGCTGTGCCTGCTGAGGATACTAGGAACCTGATCGCTGTGCTGAGTGAGTTCGCGGAACCCGACGTCGGCCGCCGACAGACGAGGCCTGGACCCCCCTATCCGAGGCTCGAGAGACTGCCCCCAACAGCCAAGCAGAGAGGAGCTGCATACGTGAGCAGGGCAGTCACTTCCACTGCTCACCCACGGTACCGGGGACAATTGGGTTTAAGCACTCAGGTTGGGAGGGGGACGGTTGGGGCTAAAGTAGCACAACGTGATTTAACTGAATTCATCCGGAAAGAGACTCACGGCCTAGCGGGAATAACCGGTGACCCCCGCTAGGGCCAAATTCACGGTTAAAGAACTTGTGTGGTGCTTCTCATGCTTGAGGGCATCACCTTACTTTAAGAGACTGCGCCTTATTTTAAGAGACTGCGCCTTACTTTAAGAGACTGCGCCTTACTTTAAGAGACTGCGCCTTATTTTAAGAGACTGCGCCTTATTTTGAGAAATTTCGTATTTTTCTGATATTTCAAACCACTGTTCATTACCCTTGTTGCTAATCCCTTGTTTCAGTATACCTGTTGTATAAAACTGTTTACAAACATTTCTGACTGTTCTCGCCTTGTGTCTCTGTGCGTTGCATTCCGGCACCTGCATTACATTACAATTAAAAGGCTTTTCAAGTTTGAGAGGGCAGTGTTGAAGTTCATGCTTGCTTCCCACAGGTTAATCAATGTATGGGACACTTGAACATTACACAGACAGAGGGTCCTCATTCATTCCATGTCACAAACTATCAGGATACATTCTCATCTTCCAGGCTAATTCGCATGTATATTCAAAACTTTATTTCTCAGCACTGGCACAACAGATTATCCCAAAACAATTATCATTTTTTATCATTGAACTAGGACCTATACAGCAATAGCATTAGTTTCAGTAATAAAATTGTCCTGACTAGTGATGAGCAGATTGTTTTGTGCAACCCTGACCCATGGTCCAGGCCAGTGCTCTCTGGCTGTGGACAGAATTTCCTGACTTTCTGTGCTCATTTTATGATTAACTGTACTGGCGCCTTATCACCTGTGCAATGCACGGTGCACAAATGGCGTCACACTAGGTTGGCAAATCAAATGATGAACTGAGGAACCTGGAAGGTCAGGAGATTCACACAGTTCCTGTCCACAGCCAGAGAGCATTGACCTGGGCCATGGACCAAAGTTGCGTAAAGTAATCCACTCATCTATAGTCCTGACAGATTCCCTTTTAGGGTATGTGCACACGATGCAGAAATGCTCAGGATTTTTTCCTGAGCGTTTCTGCATCTCCCTGGCAGGAAAAAACGCATGCGGATTGTACATGCATTTTCCTGCCAGGGACATGCGGATGTGAAGCGTTCTTCACTTTCATTTCCGCATGTGGGTTGACAAGCGCTTCCCAAGCGATTTTAGCATCACTTGGAAAGTGCTTGTCAACTTCACACTACATGGATTTATATAGTGTGTGAATGTCAAAAAATAAAAAAATAAATATTTACTACCCTCCGATGGCCCCCGGTGTCCTGCTTCCCTCCGTCCCGGCTGCCGGCAGTGTAGACTGAAGGACCTGCCGACGTCAGCGTCACGTGACCCGTCACATGACTCTGACGTCAGCGTAGGTCCTTCATTCAACCGCGAAGTGCCCGGGAAGCCAGGAGGACGCAGCGCGGGACTCCGGAAGGTGAGTATATATATTTTTTTTATTTTATTCTTTTTTTTTAATGGTACCTGGGTCTGAATGAGAGTCCTCTCATCCACACCCGGGTACCATCCGCACATTAGAACGCATGGAATGCGCATCTACATATACAGTGATGCGGATTCCATGCGTTCTAATGCAAGTCAATGGCGGCGAAAAAGCAGCGTTTCCGCAAAATTAATGGACATGCTGCGGATTTTTTATCGCAGCGTTTACGCTGCGGAAAAATCCGCATCATGGGCACAGCACATGCGGATTTCCATTGGGGAACATTGCTGCCCTTCTACCATGCGTTTTTAATGCGTTTCCGCGGCGTTTCCGCAGCTGCAGAAACGCCGTGGAAACGCATTAAAAACGCATCGTGTGCACACAGCCTTAATCATTTTTTTTTTTTCAGATGAATGTTTCCTTATGTGTGAGCAGCTCATTCTCCTAAAAGTTATTAGTCTTGATGCCAGTAAACAACTGCTCATTCAAATTCCTTAAATATCATGCATAGAAAATTCTAAGCGATTTGTATCGTTGCTTAGGCTTTGAACATTATTTTTCCTATTAGCCATAAAAATAACGAAAAAAGACGGAAAGATTTTTGAAACCGGTCATTGCTATTATAAGGACATATTTGGACACTAAGGATTTAATGTGCAAATACGGTCCTTAAAATCTATGACAATTTACAGTAGTTTTTAAAACACACAGAGTAAAATAAATGAATTTACGGCATACTGGGGAATTTGAAACCTATTCTGTTGTAGAAATGTTGTAGATTTCCACAGCAGATTTCATCCATTACAGTGTGGAATGTGAAATCAGCAAAAAAAAATGTAAAATAATTGTGATGCATTTAGTACAGCACTATTATAATGTTATTATAAATGAACATTGATTACAGCACAAACAGGGGGATACATACTATATATGTATACTTTACTACTTTATTACATAATCATAGTAATACAATTTGACCAGAATAGTTTTACATTTCTATTTATAATATTTCAATATCTTGGGGTAAACCCTTGCACACAGAACACACCAACACAGTACTTTAGGATTTCCCAGAGATAGCAGCTATCCTTGCACATCCACCACCGCTTGGCACCTGTCATAAGAACTTCCTCTCTGATTATGAACAGTTCTCCTTCAGTGCCCTTTTATCCATCCGTGACTTTGCTTTTTGTGGTCACCATTACCTGCCAAGCCTCATGCTTTTTTTAACCTTTCAGCGAAGAGATTTTTAAAGGGGTTTTCCACTACTTTTATATTTGTGGCCTATGCGATATGTCATTAATATAAGATTGGTGGGGGTCCAACAACGTGCACCTCCACTAATCAGCTGTTATCATTCTGGTGGTGGCTGGATGGAAATGTAGCACCCTGAGGATTCGGCTGCTACAGGGGTATTGCACCTCAACCCAGAGGTGTGATATTCCACTCCCGGGTAAGGAAGGAGTGTGGAACTGAGCTCAGATAGACTGCATGCACTACATACATCCCATTCCAGAGGAGCAGGCCGACGGTACTCCCACTTAGAAATGTGCAGGTACAACCGAGCCTGTTCCTGGCTGGAGTGGGAGGGGGGTGGTACATCCCATGTAGTGTAGGGGCAGATAGGGGGAGCAGTCTGGGTAGTGATAGGAGCTCATTGGGTGCTGGTCACCTGAGCTCACACATAGAGGGATATATAAGGAGGGCACCAACTTAGATCAGGGTCAGACGCTGAGAACAAGTCAGTTGGAGAGGAGAGAGAAGGAAACAGCAGCCCTGGAGAGAGAGAGAGGAGAAAGAAAGAGAAAGACCCAGAGGGGGAAGACAGAAGGGACCCAAGAACCCAAATTAGAGCACCGGGTGAGGAGTCAGCACAAGGGTACCGGAACCCAAGCTGGTGGGGGCAAAAACATCCCTAGCCAGAGACCGGAGGCTGTGGGCAGCATCTGCCACGGCCACCCACTACATCCACCCTGAAGGCATACCACATGGAGGGTCAGGGAACCTAAGGCCAAGGGTGTCCCAAAAGAAGGCCCGAGGGAGCTGGACCTAGGTGGATCACTGGTGGGGACGGCTGAAGAAAGGACAGAGGGAGAGCTCAGGGCCACGCTCCGGACTTGTTTGGGGGTTGGCCGGATCCAGGACCTGGTGGACGCAGCACGGCTCGGGTGGTCACTAGCAGCTGGAGTGACCGAAACATCAGCAGTAAGTAAACTCCCTTAACTGCACAACCCGAGTCTGTCTTCATTGCCGGCTGCACCGCACCACCACAACCCCCATCCTCTGCGCCTGTCCCCTCTGAGGCTATACCCCTCCCGTTG
Organism: Phyllobates terribilis; assembly: GCF_046119375.1. NCBI lineage: Eukaryota > Metazoa > Chordata > Amphibia > Anura > Dendrobatidae > Phyllobates > Phyllobates terribilis. The sequence goes on along the minus strand of NW_027362764.1, from coordinate 473,718,150 downwards.
GGGGTTATCCCACCAAGCTGCACATCCACCATCAGCCTCAGCGGACCCTGCTGCAGCGGCGGCCACAGTGACCGCATCACAACGGGTGGCGTAGTCGACACAAAAGAACTCTTATAACATCAGTAAGGACTGCCACATAACACATAGCTTGACGCCCTGGGCACGGGACCGGGTCTCAGCCGCTCGGAGACTACAACCCCCCATCTGATCCGGTGCCGGGTATTCCCCTCAAAAAGGAATATGTCCCAGGGGGCGCGTCAACTTTGGCGTAGTCGGCAGGATTACGTGCCCGCAACACCCGGGTACTGCGTGCCTGAAGAAAAGTGCAAGTTTACCTCAGAAAGAAGTCTCCCGCCGGTTCCGGAGGGTCCACGCCATCGGACTCCATCACCAGTCGTTTCCCGCCGATTGTCCGCCATTTCCAGCTTGTTCCCGCCATCTGCCGAGTTTCCCGCCACTGGGAAGCGATTCCCGCCAAAACCGCAGATTTCCCGCCTTGGAAGAGCAGCGGACGCCATTATAGGCGTGCCAAAGGAGGGCAGGAGGCCACCTCCCATCGTGGGCCAGGACAGAAAATGGCGCCAAAAGTGGAAACCGCCCCCACCAACAGAGACTGTGATGCTGGAGGTGTCTGTCAGCGTGAAAGAACTCCCCCTGGAGCTGACAGTCACCGAGTTGCCCCGGGACCGCCCTCGAAGTGGGAGGAGACGAAAGAAAAGAGAAAAGATGGGTGTCGCTTGGAGCAGTCTAGAACGAGCGCACCCGGAGGCAAGGTGTCCAGAGCGAGAGCACCCGGAGTCGAGGAGAGGAAGAATAGACCCGGGAATGGAGCGGCAGCAGCGCAGCACCGGCCCGCTGGCCAGGAGCCTGCAAAAGGAAGAAAGAGGAGAGCAGAGCAGCACCGACCCGATGGTCAGGAGCCTGCTGGAGTCAACAACCCCGCTAGGCTTAGCGGAGATCCTGGCGCAGCTTCCCCGAGATCGGGAGTGCGCGCGGAGTGCCCTGGAGGGCCTCGCGGGAAGGATGGCCCGAGTGCAGAGGGAGATCCTGGCGGAGTGGGGCCAGGAGATGGCCCAGCAAGCTGGAACCCGTCCACGGAACCCGCTCCCTTGGAAGAAGACACCGACTGCCTCTGCGGATGACGCGGGAGGACCCAAGGCCGGAGACGGCGCAGAAGAGGGAGCGAGACGCATGGCAGCAGGTAAGGGGGACGCCTATACCCCATACCGGAAGACCGCTTATCTGCCCCAGCTCCCCGTCGCAGAGCCCGAAGGTCCCCCGGCCGTACCCGAGACCGCCATGACACCGCCACCGACTAGGCCCCGACCGGAAGCCGCCGTCGTGACCCCGGTGACGTCACGCGTCGTGACCCGGAGCGTGGCGAAGGAAGCGGAGCCTCCGGCCTGGTCGCAGGGCCTAGCGTTTCCGGGCGCCGCATCCCCAGCAGAGCCATCTACCTCCGCGGAGCCTCCGGCCTGGTCGCAAGGCCAGGTAGCCCAGGGCGCCGCCGTGTTAACAGTTCCATTTACCTTCCAGATGCCCCCGGCCTGGCCGCAAGGCCTGGGTAACCTGGGCGCCCCCACCATCGCGCCCGCACCCGAAACACCAAGGGTGCCATATCTGGGAGAGGACCCCTTCAGCCAGCTAGCGTGGCCGGACGGGCGGCCTTTCATCTGGCCCGAAGAATTCTTGGAACTGGAGCGACAAAAGAAGTTAGGTCCCCTGTGTGAGCCCCTGATCCCGGCTCCAAAGCCCGTGACTCGGGTCTCGCCTCCACTAGAAGAAGCCCAATTCGTGTGGGACCCCACGGGAGAAGATTTGATGGGGTTCACCGGAGAGACTCGGGCAGCTGCAGCTGAACGCACAGAGTGTTGCCGTCAACAGCTGGCAGAGTTTAAGAGAGAACGGGAGGAGAGGCGGGTCAGAGAGCAATGGGCCCAGACCCGCAGCGCGGAGCAAAAGAGTCGGACCAGAAGGGACCCTTGTGCAGCAAATCGTCCCCGTACCATCGGGACGGTAATAAAGTTTAATGCGCAGCATGGGTGGGGCTTCATAAAGGACCGGAACACCATGGGTGACGTCTTCGTTACCCGACGGGACGTCGAGTCCCACCTGCCAGAGGGTCACAAAGGCCGTGACCTCTACGTCGGTGACGAGGTAACGTTCACCCGGCACAAGTGTGCCAAGGGACCTTACGCCCTCCACGTGCATCGCCTGACAGAGGAGGAGTTGCGGTGTAGGGAGGAGGAGCCAGAAGACCCGGACGGGTTCAAGGCTAGAAGGTACTATGACTGAGATAGTACAAAGGACTGTATATAGTTACCTGTCGGGGTACCCAAGTAACCGTGGCTGCTTTAAAGTTTAGTCCCCGTTGGGACCAGTGAACAGTTTAACCCGTGTGTCCCCTACCCAAACCAGGCTGAGGACTGTGAGCAGCCATCCCTTTCCCTTTACTTGGCCGGGGACTGAGAACGGCCAAATTCCCCTGTACATAGTTGCGCTTTCTAAGGCGCCCCCTACCGGTTTTATAGGAGAAACCATTTTTCTAGAAAGACTGTCGCACTTTTCCCGGACACACGTTGCACAGTGTCCGGAGGAGGAACCAGAGACCAGAGAAGTCTACGAGAATGTTTTATATGAGAAGTTATATATAAGGTTTATATGTTTTATATGTTCATATAAAAATTTTGTATGTTTTGGTGTTTTATATCTTTACAGCCCGAGGACGTGCTGTGATTTACCAGGGGGGAATGTAGCACCCTGAGGATTCGGCTGCTACAGGGGTATTGCACCTCAACCCAGAGGTGTGATATTCCACTCCCGGGTAAGGAAGGAGTGTGGAACTGAGCTCAGATAGACTGCATGCACTACATACATCCCATTCCAGAGGAGCAGGCCGACGGTACTCCCACTTAGAAATGTGCAGGTACAACCGAGCCTGTTCCTGGCTGGAGTGGGAGGGGGGTGGTACATCCCATGTAGTGTAGGGGCAGATAGGGGGAGCAGTCTGGGTAGTGATAGGAGCTCATTGGGTGCTGGTCACCTGAGCTCACACATAGAGGGATATATAAGGAGGGCACCAACTTAGATCAGGGTCAGACGCTGAGAACAAGTCAGTTGGAGAGGAGAGAGAAGGAAACAGCAGCCCTGGAGAGAGAGAGAGGAGAAAGAAAGAGAAAGACCCAGAGGGGGAAGACAGAAGGGACCCAAGAACCCAAATTAGAGCACCGGGTGAGGAGTCAGCACAAGGGTACCGGAACCCAAGCTGGTGGGGGCAAAAACATCCCTAGCCAGAGACCGGAGGCTGTGGGCAGCATCTGCCACGGCCACCCACTACATCCACCCTGAAGGCATACCACATGGAGGGTCAGGGAACCTAAGGCCAAGGGTGTCCCAAAAGAAGGCCCGAGGGAGCTGGACCTAGGTGGATCACTGGTGGGGACGGCTGAAGAAAGGACAGAGGGAGAGCTCAGGGCCACGCTCCGGACTTGTTTGGGGGTTGGCCGGATCCAGGACCTGGTGGACGCAGCACGGCTCGGGTGGTCACTAGCAGCTGGAGTGACCGAAACATCAGCAGTAAGTAAACTCCCTTAACTGCACAACCCGAGTCTGTCTTCATTGCCGGCTGCACCGCACCACCACAACCCCCATCCTCTGCGCCTGTCCCCTCTGAGGCTATACCCCTCCCGTTGGGGGTTATCCCACCAAGCTGCACATCCACCATCAGCCTCAGCGGACCCTGCTGCAGCGGCGGCCACAGTGACCGCATCACAACGGGTGGCGTAGTCGACACAAAAGAACTCTTATAACATCAGTAAGGACTGCCACATAACACATAGCTTGACGCCCTGGGCACGGGACCGGGTCTCAGCCGCTCGGAGACTACAACCCCCCATCTGATCCGGTGCCGGGTATTCCCCTCAAAAAGGAATATGTCCCAGGGGGCGCGTCAGAAACAGTGTACAGAATGGAACATCGCAGCTTCATACACTGATTAGTGGCTGCTGCTGGGTACTGCACACCAACTCTTACCCCCCAAAAAAACTGGAGCTGATCTGCAGTACCTGGCAGTAGCCGCTAAGTAGTGTATGCAGCTGTGGTGTTTCGCTCTGGACACTGTTTAAATCTGGCAGCTACCGGAGCTGCTAATAGCTAATCGGTGGGGGTTCTGGTTATTATAAGCACCGGTCTGTCGTCAATATAAAAGTACTGGACGATCACTTTATTGATTTGTTTATAGCTACCATGAATAAAGTATTTAATTCAAACGCTTTTCACGGAGGACAGAGTGGTGTATGTACAACTCCAATTGCAAACAAAAGTTGGGATGTTGTGTAAAACAAGAATGCAATGACTTAGAATCTCTTATAGCCATATTTTATTCACAACAGAACATTGAACACAGATCAGAAGGTAGAAGTTAGATATTTTCCCATTTCATTTGAAAAATGTAACTCATTTCGAAATTGATGGCAGCAATTTTCCAACAGAGTGAAGACTAGCCGGAAACACAGTGAGTCAACCTATTAGGCATTAGAAAACATATTAAATGTATTTTTTTTTAATTTTGCTCTTAATGATTAATACATGAAGAGCCTTAAACAGAGTGGGTTATTGCTTTGGACCATGACTCCTCGGTAATACTGATGACACACAACTGTACTACAGAACACCAGTGACTGTCTGGCCGCAGTTTCCAACATCATGTATGCTCTCTATCTGAAACTTAACCTTTCCAAAACTGAACTTCTGCAGTTCCCGCCATCTACTCACCTCCCTAAATCTGACATCTCCCTCTCTGTGTGTGGCCCCACAATAACGGCGAGCCAGCAGGCGCGCTGTCTGGGTGCTGTGTTTGACACCAATCTTTCCTTCACCTCCCATATGCAATCTCTTGCCCGCTCTTGTCGCTTGCACCTGAAGAACATCTCTAGAATCCACCCCTTTCTCACCTTGGAAACAATGAAACCCCTCACTGTTGCCCTGATCCACTCCCGCCTTGACTACTGTAACTCTCTATTAATTGGCCTCCCCCTCACTCGACTTTCCCCTCTCCAGTCCATCCTTAATGCAGCAGTCAGGGTCATCTATCTGGCTAACCGTTACTCGGACACTTCCGCTCTGGGCTAGTCATTGCACTGGCTGCCCATACATTATAGGATCCAATTTAAATTGCTTGTTCTCAACCACAAAGCTCTCCACAGTGTGGCACCCCCCTACATTTCCTCTCTCATTTCAGTTTATCGGCCTACCCGTTCTCTACGCACCGCAAGCGACTTTCGATTAATATCCGCACTAATCCGTACCTCCCACTCCCGGCTCCAAGACTTCTCCCAAGCTGCGCCCATTCTTTGGGATGCTTTACCCCAAGAAATTAGGACAAAACACAACTTACACAATTTTAGGTGCTCCCTAAAAACACATCTGTTTAGGGTGGCCTATCACGTTCCCTAATTGACGTCCTTTTATATATTTATAGCCCATTCATTATTTCTACAAACATAATTCTCCACCAAACTCAACCGCACCCAAAAGCGCTACAAATATTGGCTGGTGACTAGCTCATGCAGCCTTTATCTATCCCTCATCCCCTCAAGATGGCTGGACCATCATTGTAAATAAGCCCCTGTACTTTGTGTCACCCCCACCTCATTGTAGATTGTAAACTCTTACGAGCAGAGTCGTCATTATTTTTGCTTTAATTATTGTATTATCTTTAGCTATGTTGCTTATGACTGTTGTATATGAACCTCTGAATTGTAAAGCGCTGCGAAATATGTTGGCGCTATATAAATAAAGATTATTATTATTATTATTATAATACCATTAGCAAATCATGTTCCCACTTGATCATATAAGGTAAATTTTCATGAACATGTAAGGATGGTGAACTGTGCTGTCGCTTTCCTACCCCTAAAGACATAAATTGCACTGAGTGTGAATAATGTCTTGCGTCTTTGTATAGTGTAAAGAATAGGATAGGTAGTAAAAAATTTAGCTAGTTGACTGTAGTATAGATAGTGATGATAGGGTAAGTTAGGATAGAGTTAATGTTGAGACTAGCCCACAGTGGAAGGGGTTAGTGTTAGGGAAAGTGACTGTGTTCCTGTTAGTTGGTCAGGTAGGGTCTGGAGTGTAAAGTGAGCAGAGCTGCATGAACGGGTGACCCTAAGTGAGAGGAGACTAAGGACGAGGGATAGGTTGACCCTGAAGAAAAGTGACTGACAAGACAGAGTAGCTGTCACGGGTGTGTCGCCACGAAGATCGTCACGATTACACAGCCTGACTTCTCGCAGCTGACTTTTTGGTGCTTTGTGTTTTTCGTCAGTGAGGGAGTTAATTCTCTCTCTCTCTGTGCTAGACGAGGTCCAGCCTCGCCCAGCTGCAATCAATGCTGCTGTAGTGAGACTCCTTCAAATGCCTGCTGGTCTGTTAGGGAAGTGTCGGTGAAAGCATTTCATGCAGACTAACAGAGCGGATCGTGGTATTTGGAGTTTCAGAGATAAGTGCATTTGGAGTGTTTTTTCCCTTCCTCGCTTTATCATTTATCTCCTTTCCCGTTGGTGTTCCCTCTGTTGTAGTTGTGTAGTTTTTGTATGCAAGGTGGTTTTGGTTTTTCCCTTGTACTGTCTCGTTCGTCTAAGTACTGTGTGTGGGCATATTATTACTTGTCCCCTTTTGTTGTGATCGGGGTCCTTCTCAGGACTAGATTACTTAGGTGCAGGGATCCTCAGGAGGTAGGGGTTACGCTGGTGGCCTGGACCTCTGTACCTTTAACAGTACCTCCAGGTTGAGGGATTAGTCAGGGCCCCAGCTTAGGGTCAGCTTAGGCCCCCTACCTCCAGTATACAGAGACAGCGTGACATTTTCACCGACCACTTAGTTTTTCTCCAGCTACCATGGATCCAGTAGCCGGTCTAGCTCGGCAGTTGCAGAGTTTGTCCATGGAGCTGGCGGATGTTAGGTCCAAGGTTTTGTATCCTCAGGAGCAAGCCGGACCAGAACCTAAAGTAGCTCTCCCTGACAGGTTCACTGGGGGGCGGGACAAGTTTTTTGTTTTCCGGGAGGCATGCAAGCTGTACTTTCGGCTGCGGCCTCGGTCATCGGGGAGTGAAGAACAAAGGGTGGGAATTGTCATCTCGCTCCTACAAGGGGACCCACAATCTTGGGCGTTCTCTCTTCCCCCGGGCTCCCCGGCTCTCCAGTCAGTGGATAGGTTTTTCGCTGCTCTGGGACTCGTATATGATGACCCAGATCGGATCTCCCTTGCTGAGTCTAAGTTACGTAGGATTCAGCAGGGAGATCGTCCGGCGGAGGAATTCTGTTCGGAGTTCCGTAGGTGGGCCATGGACACCCAGTGGAATGACCCGGCTCTTAGGAGCCAGTTTTGTCAAGGTTTATCCGACAAATTACAGGATGTGTTGGCACAGTATGACTCTCCCGCGTCACTGGAAGCCGCTATGGCCCTTGCTATTCGCGTTGACAGACGGCTTCGGGAGAGGTGCGGGATAACTCTACCCCCTGTGATGACTCCACCTCCTACAAGGTCCCCTCATATGGTGGTTCCCCTGGTCAGTCCAGAGGAGCCTATGCAATTAGGAGGGATATCATTTCGGGGGAGGGGACCGGTGGTGCGCCATAAGACAGGAAGGTGTTTCTTCTGCGGGAGAAAGGGACATTTTATTGGAGGGTGTCCATCCCGTCCCTTGCAGAGTGAAGAGTCGTCGGAAAACTGTTGATCCCAGGTTGTGTGGTGGACGGCAATCTGGGAGTAGGTATTTCGTCCCTAGGTTCGTCTCAGTTTCTCGTACCGGCGGAGGTGGTGGTGGGTACGAGAACTGAGAGGATATCTGTTCTTCTGGATAGTGGGGCCGGGGCTAATCTGGTTGATGCTCGGTTTGCCCGGGTTCAAGGTATGCGATTGAGTGAGTTGGCTAAACCCATCCCCATATTCTCGATCGATGCCAGGCCTCTCGGTCAGGGAAGTTTTTTGCAAGCTGTGCATGACGTAAAACTTCAAGTGGGGGCGATACATAAAGAACTGTTGTCTTGCTACGTGTTGGAGGGTCTTCCCACTCCTATAGTGTTGGGCCTTCCTTGGTTAACTAAGCATAACCCGGTTATTAATTGGCAAACCAGAGAGATAAGCCAATGGAGTAAATTCTGTAATAAAAACTGCATGAACACGGTCATCGGTGCCGTTACTCCTTGGGTCTTACCTCCATTTCTGGCGGACTTTGAGGATATATTCTCGGAGAAAGGGTGTCAGGAACTACCTCCTCATCGCGAGTATGACTGTTCAGTAAAACTGCTCCCTGAGGCCAAGTTACCTAAAGCTAGGTTGTATAACCTTTCTGGTCCTGAGAGGCAGGCCATGAAGGATTATATTTCAGAAAGTCTGGCTAAGGGGCATATTAGACCTTCATCTTCACTGGTGGCTGCAGGGTTCTTCTTTGTTAAGAAGAAAGATGGAGGCCTACGCCCTTGCCTGGATTTCCGTGAACTTAATCGGATTACGGTCCGAGATCCGTATCCGCTCCCACTTATTCCCGATCTCTTTAATCAGATCGTGGGCGCCAAATGGTTCTCTAAGTTGGATCTCAGGGGGGCGTACAATCTGATTAGGATGAAGGAGGGGGATGAGTGGAAGACGGCGTTTAACACTCCGGAGGGGCATTATGAGAACCTTGTCATGCCATTCGGTCTGACTAATGCCCCGGCGGTGTTCCAACACTTTGTTAATGACATTTTTCGCTGCCTGGTGGGACAGTTTGTTGTCATATATCTGGATGATATCTTAATTTACTCGCCGGATCTGGTGTCTCATCAGGAGCACGTTAGGCAGGTGTTACAGATCTTGCGGGATAATAAACTGTATGCCAAATGGGAAAAGTGTGTGTTCGCCGTACAGGAACTCCAGTTTTTAGTCTTCCTGGTTTCAGCGTCCGGTTTTCGTATGGACCCTGGGAAAGTGCGGGCAGTTCTTGAGTGGGATCGGCCAGAGAATCTTACGGCACTACAACGTTTCCTGGGGTTTGCTAATTATTACCGGAAGTTCATTCGTAATTTCTCATCCATGGTTAAGCCTCTCACAGACATGACTAAAAAGGGGACGGATTTTTCTAGGTGGTCTGACAAGGCTTGTCAAGCATTCTCCTCCTTGAAAAAATGTTTTGCCTCGGCACCCATACTCATTCAACCTGATGCGTCACAGCCATTCATTGTAGAGGTAGACGCTTCCGAGGTAGGGGTGGGAGCAGTATTGTCACAAGGTTCGTCCCCTGGTAAGTGGCATCCGTGCGCCTTTTTCTCTAAAAAATTGTCGTCCGCTGAGAGGAATTACGATGTCGGCAATAGGGAACTCTTGGCCATTAAGTTAGCTTTTGAGGAGTGGCGCCATTTTTTGGAGGGGGCAGTCCATCCGGTCACCGTCATCACCGATCACAAGAACCTGCTATATCTGGAGTCCGCGAAACGTCTGAATCCCAGACAAGCTAGGTGGTCATTGTTTTTTACCAGGTTTAATTTTGTCGTTACATATCGTCCTGGGACAAAAAATGTAAAGGCGGATGCCTTATCTCGTAGTTTCCCTGGGGTCGGGAATACGGACGACCCGATTCCTATCCTTCAGGAGGGGGTGGTGGTTTCGGCAGTATGCTCTGAGCTGGAGGAGGAGGTATTGGAGGCTCAGGGGGACGCCCCTGTTGGACCTCCGGGGAGACTGTTTGTTCCAGATCAGTTGCGACAAAAGGTGATCGAGGCACACCATAACTCAGTTTTTGCAGGACACCCGGGGAGTAGAGCAACTGTGGATCTCCTCTCGCGTCGGTTTTGGTGGCCTAACTTACATAAGGAGGTGGTAACTTTTGTCGCGTCCTGTGGGGTTTGTGCGCGCTCTAAGACCTCACATACCCGTCCGTCTGGGGCCCTCTTAACTTTGAAGATCCCGGAGCGTCCTTGGACTCATCTGTCTATGGACTTTATTACGGACCTCCCTCCGTCTTCGGGTAAAACGGTCATACTCGTTGTAGTGGACAGGTTCAGCAAGATGGCACATTTTATCGCTCTTCCGGCTCTCCCTAATGCTAAAACTCTTGCGCAGGTGTTCATTGGGGAGATTGTGAGGCTTCACGGGGTACCCTCCGAGGTGGTGTCTGATCGGGGGTCTCAGTTTGTGTCCAAGTTCTGGAAGGCGTTTTGTGCACGGCGGGGGATGCATTTGTCGTTCTCATCGGCTTTTCATCCTCAGACCAATGGTCAGACGGAACGTATGAACCAGAGCTTGGAGACATATCTCCGGTGTTTTGTGTCAGAGAACCAGGAGGACTGGGCTTCTTTCTTACCTCTGGCAGAGTTTGCTCTTAATAATAGGCGGAGCGAGTCCACTGGTAAGTCCCCGTTTTTTGGGGCATATGGTTTTCACCCCCAGTTTTGTACTTTCAGTAGGGGGGGCTCTTCGGGGGTTCCTGAGGAGGAACGATTTTCCTCATCACTCGCTTCAGTATGGAGAGGGGTGCTGAAGAATCTGAATACTATGGGGAACCGATACAAACGTATGGCTGATAGGAGGAGAGTGTCTGGTCCGGACCTAAGTGTGAACGATCTGGTATGGTTGTCTACCAGGAATATAAAACTTAAGGTTCCCTCCTGGAAACTGGGTCCCAGGTTCATCGGGCCGTACAGAATCAGTTCTATTATTAATCCGGTGGCATTCTGTCTTGACCTCCCCCCTACGTTTAAAATTCACAACGTGTTCCACAGATCGTTGCTTAAGAGGTATGTGGCGCCGGTGGTACCGTCACCTTTACCTCCCCCTCCAGTGGTGGTCAAGGGTAACTTGGAGTTCCAGGTATCGAGGGTCATCGATTCACGCTTTAATCGCCGGTCCCTTCAGTACCTGGTTCATTGGAAAGGGTATGGTCCTGAGGAGAGGATGTGGGTTCCTGCGTCGGATATTAACGCAGACCGATTAGTTCGGGCCTTCCACACGACTCACCCGGATAAACCTGGCCCTGAGGGTCCGGAGGCCCCTCGTAGAAGGGGGGGTACTGTCACGGGTGTGTCGCCACGAAGATCGTCACGATTACACAGCCTGACTTCTCGCAGCTGACTTTTTGGTGCTTTGTGTTTTTCGTCAGTGAGGGAGTTAATTCTCTCTCTCTCTGTGCTAGACGAGGTCCAGCCTCGCCCAGCTGCAATCAATGCTGCTGTAGTGAGACTCCTTCAAATGCCTGCTGGTCTGTTAGGGAAGTGTCGGTGAAAGCATTTCATGCAGACTAACAGAGCGGATCATGGTATTTGGAGTTTCAGAGATAAGTGCATTTGGAGTGTTTTTTCCCTTCCTCGCTTTATCATTTATCTCCTTTCCCGTTGGTGTTCCCTCTGTTGTAGTTGTGTAGTTTTTGTATGCAAGGTGGTTTTGGTTTTTCCCTTGTACTGTCTCGTTCGTCTAAGTACTGTGTGTGGGCATATTATTACTTGTCCCCTTTTGTTGTGATCGGGGTCCTTCTCAGGACTAGATTACTTAGGTGCAGGGATCCTCAGGAGGTAGGGGTTACGCTGGTGGCCTGGACCTCTGTACCTTTAACAGTACCTCCAGGGATTAGTCAGGGCCCCAGCTTAGGGTCAGCTTAGGCCCCCTACCTCCAGTATACAGAGACAGCGTGACAGTAGCCTTCTGGAGAGGGGTCCTTGGATAAGACGTCGAGTCACGAACTCAGAGCTTGGAACGCAGAAGGTGACGGGCCTAAACAGGACTGAGTACGTGGGACTAGTGGGGGTCCTGAGTGCAAGGGTTCCAGGGCGCCAATAGTGGAAGAAATAGGACACGGAACTGAAGAGCAAATAAGGAGTCTTACTGATCAGGTCTGTAGCGCTAAAGCTGAGTTGTGGTGGAGTAGAGAGAAGCAGTGTGCCTCACTAGCCCGGGAGTAACCTACGGAGGAAGGATATTTAAAGTGGAAAATGCTTTATACTCTAAAGGAAATGTCCATAAGACTTTGAACCAGCTATCCCTTGTGTATAACCTTTACCAAATTGCCATTCAGAGTTTGTTTTGGAACGGAAGTCTCTCTCATTGAACTGTGAAACACATCGTCCTGGCCAACCCATATCCCTGTCTACATGCGGCCTGCACGAATGTAAGGCCTTCACAGGACAAGTCCACACCCCAGCCAGGACCCACACTTTCATGTAATGCGCCGGGTCGTAAAAAGAGACTAGTACCTCACCCGCAGCTACCGCCCTCAGCCACGTTACAAACAAGATGTGGGTTAGAAGTTTGATAAGCTATAGCTGTACCTTTTAGTCAAGGTTTGATTTCCCATAATTAATCTTTGTAAGGAAGAATTCCCTCTATAAGAGTGAAAGAGAGTTTAAAAAGATCCTTATTCAGAGGTACTGTGAAACAAAATTTTTGGAAGACAGTAAAAGCGTGAGATCATAAAATGCCCTAAGAGTTATTGTGATATAGGTGGTGTACGGAATGTATTCCCCTATCCATCCAGTCATTTAGATTTGCACAGGGAATGTTGCTCTTCAAACTCCTAATAGATCATTTAACAATAGATTGATGTGAGACCTAGTAGATCCTAGGTCCTTGAAGGCGTGTAAAGGGATGCCCCTTTGATTGACAGCACAGATGTGATGCAAAGTAAGCTGTCAATCTATGTGCCTGGCCGTGCTTACAGCTGCTGCTCACAGTTTAGTCGCTCCGACGTGCCTCTATGACTAAAAGTGGTGGCTGCAGGAGGAATAAAATACATTTTCTCCATGTAGCTGAGCTTTCAGTAAAGAGGCTAGACAACATTGGAATGCTATTAAAGAGGTTTTCTGAGAAATGTAATAAAATAAATAAATAATACACATTTAAATATTTTTTTTTTTCTAAATACCTTTACTTAGGAAAAAAGGTATGCTTTATGTAGTGCACTCTGTCAGGATTTCAAAGATGGCAACTGCCATCTATATCAATATGCAACTGTTCGAGATTTCAGAGGACGTGTATTAGGATGTGCTGTGTGAAGAATATTTGCTTGAGACAGAGATCACATCAGAATAGCATTTGCTCGGGCATCATGAACACACATTCATCTGTTCAGTCAACCTGACAGGACGCTGAGTGGAGCTGGACTGAAGGAGACAATAAATACCTTTCTTTACCTAATTGAGAATGAACATTCATTCCAGCCTGACAGTTTTAGTGCATCTGTCTTGTTTTGTACGCAGCCCGTACTACTGCGTATCTTCTGAGATCTAGGATGGGCTGCACCATGATAAAAAGCATACCTTTTTGCTAAATAAAGTTATTTAGAAAAATAAAAATGTTTAATATTTAAAGAAGTTGTCCACTACTTTTACATTGATGCCTAAGGATAGGGCATCAGTGTAAAAGTAGTGGACAACCTCTTTAAATGTATATTATTTACTGTATTTATTTATTCTATTACATTTCTCGGAGTACACCTTTAAAGAAAAGTCTAAAGACATCATATAGGAACTTAAAGCTTGAGTGCAAATGGGTTTTCCAAAGGGAGAATGAGCCCATGTGTACCATGGATATAAAAAGTCTGCACACCTCTATTAAAATGCCAAAAAGCAGTCACAAAGCATAATGATTAGTGTTGAGCGAGCATGCTTGACACTGCTCGTTACTCGCCCGAGCATCACGCTACTCGGGATGTTCGGCGAGCGCCGAGCATTTCCGGGTTACTCGGGCGGGAGCTCGGGTCTCCGCCCTGCATGTTTGGCGCTCTTTACAGAGCCAATGAACATGCAGGGATTGCCAGCCAGTCACTGTAATGCCGCAGCCATGTTGTTTGTGGGCATTACAGTGATTGGCTGGCCGCACAGCGTCACCTCGAGTATTTAAAAACGGGCGCCGCCATCTTGGACACAGTCGCTCCGGATCAGACAGTGTAGGGACAGCGCTGCTGAGCTAGGGAGAGATTTATCCTGCGAAACAGTTAGTGTAGGGTCTGTAAAGGCTGCCAGATCAAACAGACAGTCCTTCTCAGGACTAATATCCATCCCAGATATCAGACAAGCAGGCAGGCAGGCTGTATAGGAGACGCAGTGGTTATACCAGCAAACGCTGCATTACAGTCCTGTGTGCTCCTGTTTCTGAAATTGCTGGACTTAGCTCCAGGTCTTGGGGGCCAGTAAAAATCCTTTTTTTTCATCTAAATCCTCTTTTTTTTTCCTCCTTCACACTGTACAAATACCCGTCTTATTAACCTATTGGTGTCGTCCCCCCCCCCCAAAAAAAAAGTGTGTCTCTGACTTTTCAGACACAAATATATCTGTTGAAAAGAGTCTGGTATAGGCCACAGAAACAGAAGTGTGGTTTTGCAGTTCCACGGGTCAAATCTCTGTATTATCCAGTTTTTGGGCCATTTGTATCTAAAAAAAACAGTTTGAGTGTGTCGCGCACTGTTCAGTCGCAAATATATATATTTAAAAAAGTCTGGTATACACCAGTAAATTATAACTGTGGTTTTGCTGTTCCACGGTAAAAAATCTCTATTATCCTGTTTTTCGCATTTTTTGCCTTAAAAAAACCCAGTAGTGTCTCCTGACTTTTCAGAAAACAAAAATATATCTGTTGAAAATAGTCTGTTGTAGGCCCGACAAATCCAAGTGTGGTTTTGCAGTTCCACGGGTCAAATCTCTGTATTATCCAGTTTTGGGCCTTTTGTATCTAAAAAAAAACAGTTTGAGTGTGTCGCTCACTGTTCAGCCGCAAATATACATATTTAAAAAAGTCTGGTATACACCAGTAAATTATAACTGTGGTTTTGCTGTTCCACGGTAAAAAATCTCTATTATCCTGGTTTTCGCATTTTTTGCCTTAAAAAAAACAGTAGTGTCTCCTGACTGTTCAGACACAAAAATATATCTGTTGAAAATAGTCTGTTGAAGGCCCGACAAATCCAAGTGTGGTTTTGCAGTTCCACGGGTCAAATCTCTGTATTATCCAGTTTTGGGCCTTTTGTATCTAAAAAAAAACAGTTTGAGTGTGTCGCTCACTGTTCAGCCGCAAATATATATATTTAAAAAAGTCTGGTATACACCAGTAAATTATAACTGTGGTTTTGCTGTTCCACGGTAAAAAATCTCTATTATTCAGGTTTTGGTATTTTTTCCGTAAAGAAAAACAGTAATAGTTTCTAACTGATTGTTCAGATTGTTTAAAAGAGTCGGGTGTAGGCCAGAGAAATAGAACTGCGGTTTTCCTCTTCCACGGTTCTAATCTACTTTTTATTACCCTTTTTCCATTGATAGTGCGAGCGTAAGCTATTTTACTTCCTTTACAATGGGCAAGGCGCGTGGCAAGGGACGTGGAAGTGGACGTTCTGGTGATGGTGCTTGCAGAGGACGGGGCCGTGGCCAAGGTGAAAATGTGCCACAACCAACAGCCACATCTTCTCGCTCCCACTTCTTGACCGAATTACTAGGGAAGCACAGAACAACACCAATATTGGGAACTGATCAGTGTGAACAGGTTATTAATTGGATAGCAGATAATACTTCCAGTTACCTGAGCACCACCACCTCCGGTCTGTCTTCCACACGGTCAACTCTTTGTAGCCGTGAGTCTCGACCGCATACTCCTCCTCACCCTGATGCTCCTTCCTTCCACCATGCCGAGTGTCGTCAGACAGCAACTGATCCCACACTTGGACACTCTGAAGAGCTGTTCACTGGTCCATTTCCAGATTTGCGCCCCTCGTCTGCTCCACTTGAAGTGGTGGAAGAGGAGATCCCATGTTGCGATGCCAAAATATTTGAACAGTCACGGCCACTGGAAGTCGACGCTGGCAATTTGTCACAAGAGGTGGACGATGACGAGACACAATTGCCAGGAAGTGAGGAGGAGGATCGTGGTGCGCAAGTGGAAGAGGAGGAGGTGGTGGATGATCTAGTAACTGACCCAACCTGGCAGGAGGACATGCAGAGTGAGGCCAGCAGCACACAGGGGGAGGGAGGCAGAGTACCCCAACAGGCAGGAAGAAGCAGTGTGGTGGCCGCAGACAGAAGGCGGGCAACCGTTCCCCGTAACACCAACAAGAGGGACGTTGCCAGTACAAGCGGTAGGTCTTCCAGAGTCTGGAATTTTTTTAAAGACTCTGCTGATAACCCCAAAAAGGCCATTTGTACCACCTGCCATGCCAGCATCAGCAGAGGTGACAAAACTACCAGCCTGACCACCACCAGCATGATCAGGCACATGGCAGCAAAGCACCCGACTTTGTGGGGCGAAACCCAGGGTCCACGACCAGTGTCAGCGGGTGTCACCACTGCTTCTTCCGCTGTTGTGCATGCAATAGAACCCCCTGTTGTGTGTGCAAGGCAATCCCCTGTCCATACTACATGCAAAGATGCCCCCTCCTCTCAGTCTTCACTTGTTATGGCAGTTTCTCAAGAAACAGCATCAACGTCCACGTCCCACCGCAGCGTTCAATTGTCCATATCCCAGACCTTTGAACGAAAGCGGAAATTCGCAGCTAACGCCCCACAGGCCACAGTCCTAAATTCGCACATTTCACGACTGCTTGCGTTGGAAATGCTGCCTTTTAGGCTGGTGGAGACGGAATTCTTCCGCAACCTTATGGAGGTGGCCGTCCCTCGGTACTCGGTCCCCAGCCGACACTATTTTGCCCGGTGTGCCATCCCCGCACTACACAAGCACGTGTCCCAAAACATCTGCCGTGCCCTCAACAACGCAGTTACTGGGAGAGTCCACCTGACAACGGACACGTGGACAAGTGCTTGTGGCCAGGGACGGTAAATCTCCCTGACGGCACCCTGGGTAAACATAGTGGAAGCCGGCACCCAGTCGGACCTTGGGACGGAACACATCCTCCCCACACCGAGGATTGCGGGCCCTATGTCAGTCAGAGTTGCCCCCACAGTGTACAGCTCCTGCGCATCATCCTCCTCCTCCTCATGTTCAGCCTCCATCTCAGATATCACCACATCAGTTACAAGCTGGAAGCACTGCAGTACTGCCTCCGCCAAGCGGTAACAGGCTGTGCTGAAACTCATAAGCTTAGGTGATAAACCTCACACTGCTTGTGAGTTGTGGACAGCTGTGAAAGAGCAGGCAGATCTGTGGCTGAGAGCGATGAACCTACATCCAGGCATGGTCGTGTGTGACAATGGCCGTAACCTGGTGGCGGCTCTGAGGCGAGACGAGATCACACAGGTACCATGCCTGGCTCATGTGCTTAACCTCGTGGTTCAGCGGTTTCTTAAATCGTACCCCGAGTTGCCAGATCTGCTCGTCAAAGTACGCCGCCTGTCTGCTCATTTTCGCAAGTTGGCTACAGCTTCTGCCACCCTTGCTGTGTTGCAGCAGCGTTTGCAGCTTCCGTCACACTGACTGGTGTGTGATGTCCCCACACGTTGGAACTCTACCCTCCACATGTTGCAAAGGATTTGTGAGCAGAAGAGAGCAGTTGTGGAGTACCAGCTGCAACAAGGCCTTCGATATTCAGGTCAGACTCCACACAAGACCTCAGGAGTGGACCTGGATGTCTGACATATGTACCATCCTGACAAACTTTGAGGAGGCCACCAAGATGGTGAGTGATGCCATCATTAGTGTCAGCATCCCACTTGTCTGCCTTTTGCAACGCTCTCTGCAGAGAATTAAAGAGGAGGCATTGCAGCCAGAGTATGATGAGATGGATCAAGAAGCCGTAGCGGGCGATTACACACAGCCCAGCCTCATCTCATCCCAACGTGCATTGGGGGACAATGAGGGAGAGGAGGAGGAGGAGGAGGAGGAAGAACAGGAGCTGGTATCATGCGCTGTAGACGGTAGTACCTGTACAACTGTCATACCCTCGGTTCAGCGTGGGTGGCCTGAGGACAGGGGGGAGGAGGAGGAGGAGGAGAGCATGGTCAGTCGTCATCTTGGTGAGGACACGGAAATCTTGCCCGTTACCAGTCTGGCACGCATGGCTGACTTTATGTTACGCTGCCTTAACCGTGACCCTTGCGTTGTCAAAATGTTGGGTGACAGTCATTACTGGTTGGTGACACTTGTAGACCCCCGCTACAAGGAGAACTTTCACTCTCTTATTCCTGAGGTGGAGAGATCTACAAAAATGGGGCAGCACCAGAAGGCCCTTGCTGCAGAACTGTTAAAAAAATTCCCATCTGAACACGCTAGCAGCAGAGGTCACAGTTCGTTGCCCAACCAAGGCATACATTCGAGAGAGACGCAACTCCAATCCAGCAGAGGCAGGGGAACACTGTCAACGTTCTGGGACAGTTTTCTCAGACCCTCCCTTCGGACAGACCCTGAGGCGCGGGGTACTCTCACAAGGAGTGGAAAGTTTCAAAAGACCGTACCAGCGTCCTCCGTGATTCCTCTGTGCCTTTTAATTATTGGGTATCCAAGCTGGACACTTGGAATGAACTTGCTCTGTATGCCTTGGAGGTCCTGGCCTGCCCTGCCGCTAGCGTGTTATCGGAGCGTATTTTTAGTGCCGCTGGGGGAATTATAACTGATAAGCGCAATCGCCTGTCAACTGACAATGCTGACAAGCTGACCCCTATCAAAATGAATAAGGGCTGGATTGGGCCAGACTTCTCATCACCACCAAATGACAGCAGAGTAACAAAGTCAAATCCACTGTGTTATTTCGGGAGGTGTATTCACATGCACCGCTTCACACCCACACATGGGTATACGCTTCCTCATTTCGGCTGTTTTATGTTCTTCTCCTTATCCTCAGCCTCCACCACCACTATACCACCAGGGTGCCGTGGTCCGTGTTGCCATTATTGAAAGTTCCTCCATCCTGATTTTTGTCAGCTTTTGCTTGGAAGGCATAAGCAAAGACTGTGGGAGACCCACTCCCCAATAATGGGGATAATATTTTTAAGATGCTGTACTGTATGGCATTAAAACCATCTTGTTAAGCTACTGGGACCTCCACGTCTCTTCTAAGGGGCATTAAAAGCGTCTTGTTAAGCTACTGGGACCTCCACGTCTCTTCCAAGGGGCATTAAAACCATCTTGTTATACCACTCTGAGCTCCACGTCTCTTCCAAGGGGCATTAAAACCATCTTGTTATACCACTCTGACCTCCACGTCTCTTCTGAGGGGCATTAAAAGAGTCTTGTTAAGCTACTGGGACCTCCACGTCTCTTCTGAGGGGCATTAAAACCGTCTTGTTATACCACTCTGATCTCCACGTCTCTTCTGAGGGGCATTAAAAGCGTGTTGTTAAGCTACTGGGAGCTCCATGTCTTTTCTGAGGGGCATTAAAAGCGTCTTTTTAAGCTACTGGGACCTCCACGTCTCTTCTGAGGGGCATTAAAAGCGTCTTGTTAAGCTACTGGGACCTCCACGTCTCTTCTGAGGGGCATTAAAACCGTCTTGTTAAGCTACTGGGACCTCCACGTCTCTTCTGAGGGACATTAAAAGCATCTTGTTAAGCTACTGGGACCTCCACGTCTCTTCTGAGGGGCATTAAAAGCGTCTTGTTAAGCTACTGAGACCTCCACCACTTTTCCGAGGGGTATTAAAACCATCTTGTTAAGCTTCTGGGACCTCCACGTCTCTTCTGAGGGGCATTAAAAGCATCTTGTTAAACTACTGGGACCTCCACGTCTCTTCTGAGGGGCATTAAAAGCATCTTGTTATACCACTCTGACCTCCACGTCTCTTCCAAGGGGCATTAAAACCGTCCAGTTAAGCTACTGGGACCTCCACGTCTCTTCTGAGGGGCATTAAAAGCATCTTGTTAAGCTACTGGGACCTCCACATCTTCTGAGGGGCATTAAAACCGTCTTGTTATACCACTCTGACCTCCACATCTCTTCCAAGGGGCATTAAAACCGTCTTGTTATACCACTCTGACCTCCACGTCTCTTCTGAGGGGCATTAAAAGTGTCTTGTTAAGCTACTGGGAGCTCCACGTCTCTTCTGAGGGGCATTAAAAGCGTCTTGTTAAGCTACTGGGACCTCCACGTCTCTTCTGAGGGGCATTAAAGGCATCTTGTTAAGCTACTGGGAACTCCACCACTTTTCCGAGGGGCATTAAAAGCATCTTGTTAAGCTACTGGGACCTCCACGTCTCTTCTGAGGGGCATTAAAAGCGTCTTGTTATACCACTCTGACCTCCACGTCTCTTCCAAGGGGCATTAAAACCCTCTTGTTATACCACTCTGACCTCCACGTCTCTTCTGAGGAGCATTAAAAGCATCTTGTTAAGCTACTGGGACCTCCACATCTCTTCTGAGGGGCATTAAAAGCGTCTTGTTAAGCTACTGGGACCTCCACCACTTTTCCGAGGGGCATTAAAAGCGTCTTGTTAAGCTACTGGGACCTCCACGTCTCTTCTGAGGGGCATTAAAAGAGTCTTGTTATACCACTCTGACCTCCACGTCTCTTCCAAGGGGCATTAAAAGCGTGTTGTTATACCACTCTGACCTCCACGTCTCTTCCAAGGGGCATTAAAACCATCTTGTTATACCACTCTGACCTCCACGTCTCTTCTGAGGGGCATTAAAAGCATCTTGTTAAGCTACTGGGACCTCCACGTCTCTTCTGAGGGACATTAAAAGAGTCTTGTTAAGCTACTGGGACCTCCACGTCTCTTCTGAGGGGCATTAAAAGCGTCTTGTTAAGCTACTGGGACCTCCACGTCTCTTCTGAGGGGCATTAAAGGCGTCTTGTTAAGCTACTGGGACCTCCACCACTTTTCCGAGGTGCATTAAAAGCATCTTGTTAAGCTACTGGGACCTCCACGTCTCTTCTGAGGGGCATTAAAAGCGTCTTGTTATACCACTCTGACCTCCATGTCTCTTCCAAGGGGCATTAAAACCGTCTTGTTATACCACTCTGACCTCCACGTCTCTTCTGAGGGGCATTAAAAGCATCTTGTTAAGCTACTGGGACCTCCACGTCTCTTCTGAGGGACATTAAAAGAGTCTTATTAAGCTACTGGGACCTCCACGTCTCTTCTGAGGGGCATTAAAAGCATCTTGTTAAGCTACTGGGACCTCCACGTCTCTTCTGAGGGGCATTAAAAGCATCTTGTTAAGCTACTGGGACCTCCACGTCTCTTCTGAGGGGCATTAAAAGCGTCTTGTTAAGCTACTGGAACCTCCACCACTTTTCCGAGGGGCATTAAAAGCATCTTGTTAAGCTACTGGGACCTCCACGTCTCTTCTGAGGGGCATTAAAAGAGTCTTGTTATACCACTCTGACCTCCACGTCTCTTCCAAGGGGCACTAAAAGCGTGTTGTTATACCACTCTGACCTCCACGTCTCTTCCAAGGGGCATTAAAACCGTCTTGTTATACCACTCTGACCTCCACGTCTCTTCTGAGGGGCATTAAAAGCATCTTGTTAAGCTACTGGGACCTCCACGTCTCTTCTGAGGGACATTAAAAGAGTCTTATTAAGCTACTGGGACCTCCACGTCTCTTATGAGGGGCATTAAAAGCATCTTGTTAAGCTACTGGGACCTCCACGTCTCTTCTGAGGGGCATTAAAGGCGTCTTGTTAAGCTACTGGGACCTCCACCACTTTTCCGAGGTGCATTAAAAGCATCTTGTTAAGCTACTGGGACCTCCACGTCTCTTCTGAGGGGCATTAAAAGCGTCTTGTTATACCACTCTGACCTCCACGTCTCTTCCAAGGGGCATTAAAACCGTCTTGTTATACCACTCTGACCTCCACGTCTCTTCTGAGGGGCATTAAAAGCATCTTGTTAAGCTACTGGGACCTCCACGTCTCTTCTGAGGGACATTAAAAGAGTCTTGTTAAGCTACTGGGACCTCCACGTCTCTTCCAAGGGGCATTAAAAGCGTCTTGTTAAGCTACTGGGACCTCCACGTCTCTTCTGAGGGGCATTAAAGGCGTCTTGTTAAGCTACTGGGACCTCCACCACTTTTCCGAGGTGCATTAAAAGCATCTTGTTAAGCTACTGGGACCTCCACGTCTCTTCTGAGGGGCATTAAAAGCGTCTTGTTATACCACTCTGACCTCCATGTCTCTTCCAAGGGGCATTAAAACCGTCTTGTTATACCACTCTGACCTCCACGTCTCTTCTGAGGGGCATTAAAAGCATCTTGTTAAGCTACTGGGACCTCCACGTCTCTTCTGAGGGACATTAAAAGAGTCTTATTAAGCTACTGGGACCTCCACGTCTCTTCTGAGGGGCATTAAAAGCATCTTGTTAAGCTACTGGGACCTCCACGTCTCTTCTGAGGGGCATTAAAAGCATCTTGTTAAGCTACTGGGACCTCCACGTCTCTTCTGAGGGGCATTAAAAGCGTCTTGTTAAGCTACTGGAACCTCCACCACTTTTCCGAGGGGCATTAAAAGCATCTTGTTAAGCTACTGGGACCTCCACGTCTCTTCTGAGGGGCATTAAAAGAGTCTTGTTATACCACTCTGACCTCCACGTCTCTTCCAAGGGGCACTAAAAGCGTGTTGTTATACCACTCTGACCTCCACGTCTCTTCCAAGGGGCATTAAAACCGTCTTGTTATACCACTCTGACCTCCACGTCTCTTCTGAGGGGCATTAAAAGCATCTTGTTAAGCTACTGGGACCTCCACGTCTCTTCTGAGGGACATTAAAAGAGTCTTATTAAGCTACTGGGACCTCCACGTCTCTTATGAGGGGCATTAAAAGCATCTTGTTAAGCTACTGGGACCTCCACGTCTCTTCTGAGGGGCATTAAAGGCGTCTTGTTAAGCTACTGGGACCTCCACCACTTTTCCGAGGTGCATTAAAAGCATCTTGTTAAGCTACTGGGACCTCCACGTCTCTTCTGAGGGGCATTAAAAGCGTCTTGTTATACCACTCTGACCTCCACGTCTCTTCCAAGGGGCATTAAAACCGTCTTGTTATACCACTCTGACCTCCACGTCTCTTCTGAGGGGCATTAAAAGCATCTTGTTAAGCTACTGGGACCTCCACGTCTCTTCTGAGGGACATTAAAAGAGTCTTGTTAAGCTACTGGGACCTCCACGTCTCTTCCAAGGGGCATTAAAAGCGTCTTGTTAAGCTACTGGGACCTCCACGTCTCTTCTGAGGGGCATTAAAAGAGTCTTGTTATACCACTCTGACCTCCACGTCTCTTCCAAGGGGCATTAAAAGCGTGTTGTCATACCACTCTGACCTCCACGTCTCTTCCAAGGGGCATTAAAACCGTCTTGTTATACCACTCTGACCTCCACATCTCTTCCAAGGGGCATTAAAACCGTCTTGTTAAACCACTCTGACCTCCACGTCTCTTCCAAGGGCCATTAAAAGCGTCTTGTTAAGCTACTGGAACCTCCACGTCTCTTCTGAGGGCCATTAAAAGCGTCTTGTTAAGCTACTGGGACCTCCACGACTCTTCGAACGGGCATTGCATTTCCTCATAATTTTTGGCAACTTTTGCTTGGAAGGCATAAGCAAATACTATGGGAGACCCACTCCCCAATAATGGGAATAATGTTTGTAATATGCTGTACTGCATGGCACTTGTAAGACGCATTGCAAGTTGCTCCGTCCTAATTTTTGGAAGCTTTTGCTTGGAAGGCATAAGCAAAGACTATGGGAGACGCACTCCCCAATAATGGGAATAATGTTTTTAAGATGCTCTACTGTATGGCTCTTGTAAGGGGCATTAAAACCGTCTTGTTAAGCTACTGCGACCTCCACCACTTTTCCGAGGGGCATTAAAACCATCTTGTTAAGCTACTGTGACCTCCACGTCTGTTCAAAGGGGCATTAAAAGCATCTTCTTAAGCCACTCTGAACTCCACAGCTCTTCCAAGGGGCATTGAAATCTTGTTTTTAATTACCTCTAACCTCCACGACTCTTCCAACGGGCATTGCATTTCCTCCTAATTTTAGTCAGCTTTTGCTTTTCAATGCAAAGGCGAAAACTAAGGGAGACCCACTCCCCAATAATGGGTAGAAGGTTTTTAGTACGCTGTAATCCACGTCTGTTTCAAGGGGCATTGCAGTTCCTCATAATTTTTGGAAAGCCTTCCATTCACTGCTTAGGCCAACAGTGCACAGGAGACCCAGCTGCTATAAATGGAAAAAAAGGTTTAGTTAAGGCCCTCTGACCCCCATGTCATTTCCAAGCGGCATTGGAGTGCCTCAAAATTTTTGGTAGGCATTGCACTCACTGTTTGCCCTATAATGGTGTAGCCGAACAGCTCTTTTTGTTACAGAAACATATCCTACAAGACATATGTGGTTGACTGGCCTGATATTGATGTGAATGGTCCCTGTTCCTCCTGCTCTTTCTCCTTTGCCACTACCTCATCCATCATTTATCACCTGAAGCTTTGTTTTAGCGGGAGTCATAGAACTTGGATAGTAGCAGGAAAACATCCAGCAATCCTCGGAGGAGGTAGGATATGCGCCAAAACGCTGACCACCTCAGGCCTAGCCTCTACTACATACATGCGCTTGCATTCCTTGAAAACAAAGCAGATGCTAACTTCTATCATCCTCATCATGCTCCTCACCTTGGCACTCTCAACTCCCCTGATGGAGAAGCCAGGGCCCGCCGGAGGAGTCTGGTTCTCTGGTGGGCTCATCCAATGCTGCCCTAAAGCAGGCCGGGCTAAGAAAAGTGTGTGGGGGGAAGTTGACAGGAGAAATAGGGGCGGCTGGGGACCGTTTATGGATACCCGGCTGCCCCCAGGCGGCTGGGGACCGTGTGTGGAAACCCGGCCGCCGGGCGGCTGGGGACTGAGTATGGATACCTCGCTGCCGAAGCAGCCATGAGGTAGTGGCCAGCTTTGGCCTCCTCCAAACTAAAAGGCCCCATTTCAAGTGCAAGCTAGCAGTATGGTATTGCAGCCTGAGGGTGGGTGGGTGGTTGGCTGCATATTTGCGCTTGCATGGCAAGGAATGGGGGAGGTACAATTGAACACTGCCCTGGGACAAGGACTTGCACGGGGATAGTTGCAAGTCTGCATCTTCTGATGCGGCAAGGATCACTTCTGATGGGCACACTTTTAGGCAGTGACCTGGGAGTCAGAGATGCTTCCAGGGGTCTTCCCCATGCTGTCCCCATGTCTTTTCAGCACTGTATGCATGTGTCACACAGCACATGGCCAGATAAGGTTGTAAAATGTTAAAATGACATTTCCCGGTGAATGCATTTGTCACAGTTGAAAGCAATACAAAAGTGCAAAAATGCATACAAAATGCTACTTGTGAACATAGCCCAAGGTGTGGAGGAGTATTTTTGTTTTTTGTTATTTATTTTACCTTATACACAAGTCTTTACCCTGGAAAAGAAATTCCTTAACATATTTCACAGGAAAACAGTTTCACTTTAGTTTTTGAACGTTTTATTATGAGCCTGTAAAAGTGGCTTAATACCTCTGAACACGTTGTTGACAGCAGTGACCTGGGGGTCAGAAATGCTTCCTGGGGCGATCCCCATGCTGTCCCCATGTCATTTGAGCACTGTCACTATCGTTTTGGGCACTTTTTAGGCTTTCTACAGACTGCTGGGGGTGCCGGCGCAAAAATGCTCGGGTCTCCCATAGACTAACATTGGGCTCGTTGCTCGGGTCGAGCACCCGAGTATCACGGTGAGCTCGGCCCGAGCTTCGAGCACCCGAGCATTTTAGTGCTCGCTCAACACTAATAATGATGCCTCTACTATGCTTAACTATGGGAATAGTGTTCTTTTAATAATGCGCAGTGTTGGCTTTGCGCGAAACATTAGTGATGTCACGGGTGTGTCGCCACGAAGATCGTCACGATTACACAGCCTGACTTCTCGCAGCTGACTTTTTGGTGCTTTGTGTTTTCGGCAGTGAGGGAGTTAATTCTCTCTCTCTCTCTGTGCTAGACGAGGTCCAGCCTCGCCCAGCTGCAATCAATGCTGCTGTAGTGAGTCTCCTTCAAATGCCTGCTGGTCTGTTTGGGAAGTGTCGGTGAAAGCATTTCATACAGACTTACAGAGCGGATCATGGTATTTGGAGTTTCTGAGATAAGTGTATTTGGAGTGTATTTTCCCTTCCTCGCTTTATCATTTATCTCCTTTCCCGTTCGTGTTCCCTCTGTTGTAGTTGTGTAGTTTTTGTATGCAAGGTGGTTTTGGTTTTTCCCTTGTACTGTCTCGTTCGTCTAAGTACTGTGTGTGGGCATATTATTACTTGTCCTCTTTTGTTGTGATCGGGGTCCTTCTCAGGACTAGATTACTTAGGTGCAGGGATCCTCAGGAGGTAGGGGTTACGCTGGCGGCCTGGACCTCTGTACCTTTAACAGTACCTCCAGGTTGAGGGATTAGTCAGGGCCCCAGCTTAGGGTCAGCTTAGGCCCCCTACCTCCAGTATACAGAGACAGCGTGACATTTTCACCGACCCACTTAGTTTTTCTCCAGCTACCATGGATCCAGTAGCCGGTCTAGCTCGGCAGTTGCAGAGTTTGTCCATGGAGCTGGCGGACGTTAGGTCCAAGGTTTTGCATCCTCAGGAGCAAGCCGGACCAGAACCTAAAGTAGCTCTCCCTGACAGGTTCACTGGGGGGCGGGACAAGTTTTTTGTTTTCCGGGAGGCATGCAAATTGTACTTTCGGCTGCGGCCTCGGTCATCGGGGAGTGAAGAACAAAGGGTGGGAATTGTCATCTCGCTCCTACAAGGGGACCCACAATCTTGGGCGTTCTCTCTTCCCCCGGGCTCCCCGGCTCTCCAGTCAGTGGATAGGTTTTTCGCTGCTCTGGGACTCGTATATGATGACCCAGATCGGATCTCCCTTGCTGAGTCTAAGTTACGTAGGATCCAGCAGGGAGATCGTCCGGCGGAGGAATTCTGTTCGGAGTTCCGTAGGTGGGCCACGGACACCCAGTGGAATGACCCGGCTCTTAGGAGCCAGTTTTGTCAAGGTTTATCCGACAAATTACAGGATGTGTTGGCACAGTATGACTCTCCCGCGTCACTGGAAGCCGCTATGGCCCTGGCTATTCGCGTTGACAGACGGCTTCGGGAGAGGTGCGGGATAACTCGACCCCCTGTGATGACTCCACCTCCTACAAGGTCCCCTCATATAGTGGTTCCCCTGGTCAGTCCAGAGGAGCCTATGCAATTAGGAGGGACATCATTTCGGGGGAGGGGACCGGTGGTGCGCCATAAGACAGGAAGGTGTTTCTTCTGCGGGAGAAAGGGACATTTTATTGGGGGGTGTCCATCCCGTCCCTTGCAGAGTGAAGAGTCGTCGGAAAACTGTTGATCCCAGGTTGTGTGGTGGACGGCAATCTGGGAGTAGGTATTTCGTCCCTAGGTTCGTCTCAGTTTATCGTACCGGCGGAGGTGGTGGTGGGTACGAGAACTGAGAGGATATCTGTTCTTCTGGATAGTGGGGCCGGGGCTAATCTGGTTGATGCTCGGTTTGCCCGGGTTCAAGGTATGCGATTGAGTGAGTTGGCTAAACCCATCCCCATATTCTCGATCGATGCCAGGCCTCTCGGTCAGGGAAGTTTTTTGCAAGCTGTGCATGACGTAAAACTTCAAGTGGGGGCGATACATAAAGAACTGTTGTCTTGCTACGTGTTGGAGGGTCTTCCCACTCCTATAGTGTTGGGCCTTCCTTGGTTAACTAAGCATAACCCGGTTATTAATTGGCAAACCAGAGAGATAAGCCAATGGAGTAAATTCTGTAATAAAAACTGCATGAACACGGTCATCGGTGCCGTTACTCCTTGGGTCTTACCTCCATTTCTGGCGGACTTTGAGGATGTATTCTCGGAGAAAGGGTGTCAGGAACTACCTCCTCATCGCGAGTATGACTGTTCTGTAAAACTGCTCCCTGAGGCCAAGTTACCTAAAGCTAGGTTGTATAACCTTTCTGGTCCTGAGAGGCAGGCCATGAAGGATTATATTTCAGAAAGTCTGGCTAAGGGGCATATTAGACCTTCATCTTCACCGGTGGCTGCGGGGTTCTTCTTTGTTAAGAAGAAAGATGGAGGCCTACGCCCTTGCCTGGATTTCCGTGAACTTAATCGGATTACGGTCCGAGATCCGTATCCACTCCCACTTATT
Source organism: Phyllobates terribilis (assembly GCF_046119375.1). Lineage (NCBI taxonomy): Eukaryota > Metazoa > Chordata > Amphibia > Anura > Dendrobatidae > Phyllobates > Phyllobates terribilis. The sequence goes on along the minus strand of NW_027362764.1, from coordinate 473,690,117 downwards.
CCCGATCTCTTTAATCAGATCGTGGGCGCCAAATGGTTCTCTAAGTTGGATCTCAGGGGGGCGTACAATCTGATTAGGATGAAGGAGGGGGATGAGTGGAAGACGGCGTTTAACACTCCGGAGGGGCATTATGAGAACCTTGTCATGCCATTCGGTCTGACTAATGCCCCGGCGGTGTTCCAACACTTTGTTAATGACATTTTTCGCCGCCTGGTGGGACAGTTTGTTGTCATATATCTGGATGATATCTTAATTTACTCGCCGGATCTGGTGTCTCATCAGGAGCACGTTAGGCAGGTGTTACAGATCTTGCGGGATAATAAACTGTATGCCAAATGGGAAAAGTGTGTGTTCACCGTACAGGAACTCCAGTTTTTAGGCTTCCTGGTTTCAGCGTCCGGTTTTCGTATGGACCCTGGGAAAGTGCGGGCAGTTCTTGAGTGGGATCGGCCAGAGAATCTTAAGGCACTACAACGTTTCCTGGGGTTTGCTAATTATTACCGGAAGTTCATTCGTAATTTCTCGTCCATGGTTAAGCCTCTCACAGACATGACTAAAAAGGGGACGGATTTTTCTAGGTGGTCTGACAAGGCTTGTCAAGCATTCTCCTGCTTGAAAAAATGTTTTGCCTCGGCACCCATACTCATTCAACCTGATGCGTCACAACCATTCATTGTAGAGGTAGACGCTTCCGAGGTAGGGGTGGGAGCAGTATTGTCACAAGGTTCGTCCCCTGGTAAGTGGCATCTGTGCGCCTTTTTCTCTAAAAAATTGTCGTCCGCTGAGAGGAATTACGATGTCGGCAATAGGGAACTCTTGGCCATTAAGTTAGCTTTTGAGGAGTGGCGCCATTTTTTGGAGGGGGCAGTCCATCCGGTCACCGTCATCACCGATCACAAGAACCTGCTATATCTGGAGTCCGCGAAACGTCTGAATCCCAGACAAGCTAGGTGGTCATTGTTTTTTACCAGGTTTAATTTTGTCGTTACATATCGTCCTGGGTCAAAAAATGTAAAGGCGGATGCCTTATCTCGTAGTTTCCCTGGGGCCGGGAATACGGACGACCCGATTCCTATCCTTCAGGAGGGGGTGGTGGTTTCGGCAGTATGCTCTGAGCTGGAGGAGGAGGTATTGGAGGCTCAGGGGGACGCCCCTGTTGGACCTCCGGGGAGACTGTTTGTTCCAGATCAGTTGCGACAAAAGGTGATCGAGGCACACCATAACTCAGTTTTGGCAGGACACCCGGGGAGTAAAGCAACTGTGGATCTTCTCTCGCGTCGGTTTTGGTGGCCTAACTTACATAAGGAGGTGGTAACTTTTGTCGCGTCCTGTGGGGTTTGTGCACGCTCTAAGACCTCACATACCCGTCCGTCTGGGGCCCTCTTACCTTTGAAGATCCCGGAGCGTCCTTGGACTCATCTGTCTATGGACTTTATTACGGACCTCCCTCCGTCTTCGGGTAAAACGGTCATACTCGTTGTAGTGGACAGGTTCAGCAAGATGGCACATTTTATCGCTCTTCCGGCTCTCCCTAATGCTAAAACTCTTGCGCAGGTGTTCATTGGGGAGATTGTGAGGCTTCACGGGGTACCCTCCGATGTGGTGTCTGATCGGGGGTCTCAGTTTGTGTCCAAGTTCTGGAAGGCGTTTTGTGCACGGCGGGGGATGCATTTGTCATTCTCATCGGCTTTTCACCCTCAGACCAATGGTCAGACGGAACGTATGAACCAGAGCTTGGAGACATATCTCCGGTGTTTTGTGTCAGAGAACCAGGAGGACTGGGCTTCTTTCTTACCTCTGGCAGAGTTTGCTCTTAATAATAGGCGGAGCGAGTCCACTGGTAAGTCCCCGTTTTTTGGGGCATATGGTTTTCACCCCCAGTTTTGTACTTTCAGTAGGGGGGGGCTCTTCGGGGGTTCCTGAGGAGGAACGATTTTCCTCATCACTCGCTTCAGTATGGAGAGGGGTGCTGAAGAATCTGAATACTATGGGGAACCGATACAAACGTATGGCTGATAGGAGGAGAGTGTCTGGTCCGGACCTAAGTGTGAACGATCGGGTATGGTTGTCTACCAGGAATATTAAACTTAAGGTTCCCTCCTGGAAACTGGGTCCCAGGTTCATCGGGCCGTACAGAATCAGTTCTATTATTAATCCGGTGGCATTCCGTCTTGACCTCCCCCCTACGTTTAAAATTCACAACGTGTTCCACAGATCGTTGCTTAAGAGGTATGTGGCTCCGGTGGTACCGTCACCTTTACCTCCCCCTCCAGTGGTGGTCAATGGTAACTTGGAGTTCCAGGTATCAAGGGTCATCGATTCACGTTTTAATCGCCGGTCCCTTCAGTACCTGGTTCATTGGAAAGGGTATGGTCCTGAGGAGAGGATGTGGGTTCCTGCGTCGGATATTAACGCAGACCGATTAGTTCGGGCCTTCCACACGACTCACCCGGATAAACCTGGCCCTGAGGGTCCGGAGGCCCCTCGTAGAAGGGGGGGTACTGTCACGGGTGTGTCGCCACGAAGATCGTCACGATTACACAGCCTGACTTCTCGCAGCTGACTTTTTGGTGCTTTGTGTTTTCGGCAGTGAGGGAGTTAATTCTCTCTCTCTCTCTGTGCTAGACGAGGTCCAGCCTCGCCCAGCTGCAATCAATGCTGCTGTAGTGAGTCTCCTTCAAATGCCTGCTGGTCTGTTTGGGAAGTGTCGGTGAAAGCATTTCATACAGACTTACAGAGCGGATCGTGGTATTTGGAGTTTCTGAGATAAGTGTATTTGGAGTGTATTTTCCCTTCCTCGCTTTATCATTTATCTCCTTTCCCGTTCGTGTTCCCTCTGTTGTAGTTGTGTAGTTTTTGTATGCAAGGTGGTTTTGGTTTTTCCCTTGTACTGTCTCGTTCGTCTAAGTACTGTGTGTGGGCATATTATTACTTGTCCTCTTTTGTTGTGATCGGGGTCCTTCTCAGGACTAGATTACTTAGGTGCAGGGATCCTCAGGAGGTAGGGGTTACGCTGGCGGCCTGGACCTCTGTACCTTTAACAGTACCTCCAGGTTGAGGGATTAGTCAGGGCCCCAGCTTAGGGTCAGCTTAGGCCCCCTACCTCCAGTATACAGAGACAGCGTGACAAGTGATGAGCGAGCATGCTCGCTACTGCTCGGTACTCGCCTGAGCATCTCACTGCTCGAGATGCTCGTCGAGTATTTCCGGGATGCTCGGGCGGAGCTTGGGTCCCAGCCCTGCATGTTTGGCGCTCTTTAGAGAGCCAATGAACATGCAGGAATTGTCTGCCACTCACTGTAATGCCGTAGCCATCTTGGTTATGGCATTACAGTGATTGCCTGGCCACATAGCGTCATCGGGTCTATATAAGACCTGGTGACACTAGGCTCATCACAGTCTAATCTTCAGGCAGGCAGAGTAGGAGAGGTGCTGCTGTGTGAGGGATAGAATTGGCGGTGTAATAGTTAGGTATAGGTATTCCACACCAGGATACATATCCATCTGAACTAACAGTCCTTCTGAGGACTAATCTAGCTGCATATATTCAGTGGTGATAGCACGAGTTAGTTAGGAAGACAAAATTTGTGAACACTATACAGCACAATAGTGTCCATTGCATGTTTTGTCTGCTCCTGCTGTTACACATATCCATAGACATAGCCCCAGATATCAGGGGTCAGGGCTATTTTTTTTTTTTTTATCTTAATCCTGATTATTTTCTAAAAAAGTAATAGAGTCCAACATTTTACTGCCCCATTTGCTTTTTAGCACATCAGAATACAGCCAGATCTTTTCCATCATCAGACATGATCCCATATTACAGCGATAAAAATCCAGAAATTTGTAGTGAACGTGGAAAATATTGTCCTCCATTTATAGTTTGGCAGCAGTGTGTCAGTGAAGCTATTCACATGTGGTCGCTAGCAATAATAGGAAACTACAAGCCTGCTATTTAAAACCATGGGTGTCCGTCAGATGTATCACATATAACTGCGGTACAAATTCAGCCATGCAGAGGCCGAGGCTGATGCCATGGGCAAGCTGAAATTGTTGGTTGGATAGCAGATAATGCTTCCAGTCACTTTGCCACCATCACCATCACCACCCTGTCTTCCACACGGTCAAGTCTTAGTAGCCGTGAGTCTGGACCGCATATTGGACACTCCGAAGAGCTGTTCACTTTTCCATTTATAGATTCGGGTCAAGCGGGGCAAGAAGAGAATGCGTATAGCGATGCCCAAATATTTGAGCAGCTGCGGTCACACAAAGGCGATGGTGGGAAAGTGCAATTACTGTCGCAAGAGGTGGATAATGATGATGAGACACAATTGCCAGAAAGTCAGGAGGAGGACCAGGGTGCGGAAGTGGAAGACGAGGTGGTGGACGATGAAGTCACTGACCCAACCTGGTAAGGTGACATGCATAGCGAGGACAGCAGCACACAGGGAGAGGGAGGCGTAGCACCACAACAGACAGGAACAAGCAGTGTGGTGGCCACACACAAGGCGGGCAACCGTTCCCGGAACACCAACACGAAGGAAGCTGCCAGTACAACTGTTAGGTCTTCCCGAGTCTGGTTCTTTTTTAAAGACTGTGCAGATAACCCCAAAAAGGCCATTTGCACCATCTGCCAGGCCACCATCAGCAGGGGTAGCAAAACTAGCAGCCTGACCACTACCAGCATGCTCAGGCACATGACAGCAAATCACCCGACTAAGTGGGCCGAATGCCAGGGTCCAGAAACAGTGTCTGCGGGTGACACCACTGCTAGTTCCGCTGTTGTGCGTGCACGCCAATCCCCTGTCCATGACGCATGCGACGATGGCTCCCACCCTGCACCTGTCGTTGCACACTCGCAACTACCAGCATCAGCAACCAAGTCCACGTCCGTACCCCAGTCCTTGGAACACAAGCGCAAATACGCAGCCAACGACCCACAGGCCACACTACTAAACTCACACATTTCGCGAATGCTAGCGCTCGAAATGTTGCCTTTTAGGGTCGTGGAAATGGAAGCTTTCTGCAACCTGATGGCGGCAGTCATCCCTCTGTATTCAGTCCCCAGCCGCCACTATTTCTCCCAGTGTGCCGTCCCCGCATTACACATACAGGTGTCCCAGAACATTAGCCATGCCCTCAACAACGCAGTTACTGGGAAGGTCCACCTAACCACGGACACGTGGACAAGTGCGGGGCCCAGTCGGACCTTGGGGCGGAACACATCGTCCAGACACTGAGGATTGCGGGCCCTGGGTCAATCAGGGTTGCCCCCACATTCTACAGCTCCTGCACCTCCTCTTCAAATTTGTATTGCGGTTTTTCCAAAATTTAGTCAGCCGTTGCAGTCACTGCATACGCAATAACTGTATAGCAGAACCGCTCCTTTATAATGGAAACATTTTGCTACTGAGGCCCTCCTGTATGTGTTTTTAACTTGGTATTGGTGTTATTTCTAAATTTAGGCAGCCGTTGAGGTCACTGCATATGCAATAACTGTATAGAATAACAGCACCTTTATTGGTGTATTTTCAAAATTTAGGCAGCCGTTGCAGTCACTGCATACCCTATAACAGTATAGAAGACCCGCTCCTTATGGGAACAACAAAGCATAGCCAGCTGATGGCCCTCTAACAATAGTGAGGGCTGACTGCTGGCCCTTTAAGAATAGTAATGGCCACTTGATGACCCTATAAAAATAGGCTTTGTGACTTTCAGAGTCCCTCCTTCATAAATGAAATAGGATGTGTCTAATTATGTCTCACACACCACATGGCCAGATAAGGTAGTAAAATGTTAAAATGACGTTGAAAGCAATGCAAAGGTGCAAAAACGCATCAAAAACGCTATGTGTGAACATAGCCCAAGGTGTGGAGGAGCATTTTTGTTTTTGGTTATTTATTTTGCTTTATATATAAGTCATTACCCTGGAAAGGATGTTCCTTAACATTTTTCCCAGGAAAATCCATTTTGGTTTTGTTTTTGTACGTTTTATTGTGAGCCCGTAAATGTGGAAGCCCCTATATTTCCATTGACAGATTGTGGACCTTAGTGGGAAAATTTTTTTTGAGTTGAAACTTTTAGTGGGAACATTTTACATAACATATTGGATCACATTTATCGAGTGTGCTACACTGAGCACTTACAGGTGCATCTCACTAAATTAGAATATCATCAAAAAGTTAATTTATTTCAGTTCTTCAATACAAAAAGTGAAACTCATATTATATAGAGTCATTACAAACAGAGTGATCCATTTCAAGTGTTTATTTCTGTTAATGTTGATGATTATGGCTTACAGCCAATGAAAACACAAAAATCATTTTCTCAGTAAATTAAAATAATTAACAAAAAATACCTGCAAAGGCTTCCTAAGCGTTTAAAAAGGTCCCTCAGTCTGTTTCAGTAGGCTTCACAATCATGGGGAAGACTGCTTACTTGACAGATGTCCAGAAGGCAGTCATTGACACTCCACAAGGTCCCAGAGTTCCAATTTTCATTTGGAAATCAAGGTCCCAGAGTCGGGAGGAAGAGTGGAGAGGCACACAATCCAAGCTGCTTTAGGTCTAGTGTGAAGTTTCCACAATCAGTGATCGTTTGGGGAGCCATGTCATCTTGCTGGTTTAGGTCCACTTTGTTTTATCAAGACCAAAGTCAACGCAGCCGTCTACCGGGAAATTTTAGACCACTTCATGCTTCCCTCTGCCGACAAGCTTTGTGGAGATGGAAATTTCATTCTCCAGCAGGGCTTGGCACCTGTCCACACTGCCAAAAGTACCAATACCTGGTTTAAAAACAACAGTATCACTGTGCTTGATTAGCCAGTAAACTAGCCTGACCTTAACCCTATAGAGAATCTATGGGGTATTGTCAAGAGGAAGATGAGAGACACCAGACCGAACAATGCAGACGAGCTGAAGGCTGCTATCAAAGCAACCTGGGCTTCCATAACACCTCAGCAATGCCACAGGCTGATCGCCTCCATGCCACGCCACATTGATGTAGTAATTGATGCAAAAGGATCCCCGACCAAGGATTGAGTGCATTTACTGAACATACATTTCAGTAGGCCAACATTTCAGATTTTAAAAACATTTTTCAAGCTGTTGTTATAAAGTATTCTAATTTACTGAGATAATAACTGTTGTGTTTTCATTGGCTGTAAGCCATAATCATCAACATTAACAGAAATAAACACTTGAAATAGATCACTCTGTTTGTAATGACTCTATATAATATATGAGTTTCACTTGTACATCTCCGAATGTCGTGATTCAGACGAAACCCCTGAGGGATCCATTTACTATAATGAGGCAGCAGAGTTACTCTGGACTTCGTCTGGCTTCTGTTCAGCAGTGTCTTTCTTTTCAGAAGTGCACAAAACTGTGGCCGACCGCTTTTTGATGAATGCTTAAAAAGAGGGACACTGCTGGATCATAGGCCAGACAAAGTCCACAGTACCTTAATCTGCCTCATTATAGGGAATCTGCAGCCAGAGGTTCCATCTGAATCACGTATTTCAGAGATTTACATGGAAACCCCGGTGTAAGAGCAGGATAAATGTGAGCTGAGCCTTACTGGGATCTTTGGGAGACAGAATGAACAAATCAACAGCAAGTCAAGAATTGGCTTTATTTATTTTTTACACCGTACCTCATGCGGTATAAGTGATTAGGCAACTTTATTCTTCAGGTCGGTGCAATTACAGCGATCCAGATTTATATCAGTTTTTTATGTTTGGCAGCTGTCACACACTAAAAGACGCTTTTTTTTGCAAAAACTTGCATTGCCATATTTTGAGAGCTATAATTTTTCCATATTTCTACACACAGAGTCATGTCAGGGCTTGTTTGTTGCGGGACGAGTTGACGTTTTTATTGGTACCATTTTTGGGCACATAACATTTTTGATCAATTTCTATTACAATTTTTGGCAGGCAGAATGAACAAAAACCAGCAATTCAGGAATTGTTTTTTGGGTTCTTTTTATTCCGTTCACCAAGTTGTAAAAGTGGTAAAACAGCTTCAGTCTTCGAGTCAGTACAGTTACAGCGATACCACATTTCAATAATTTTTTATATTTTGACGCTATTACACAATTAAATCTATGTTATAACAAAAATAATTGTTTTTGCATTGCTGTATTCTGAGAGCTATAGCTTTTTTATTTCTCCACTGACACAGCTGTATGGTAGATTGTTTTTTGCAGGACAAGATGACGTTTTCAGCGGTACCATTTTTATTTACATTCAACTTTTTGATCGCATTTTATTCCAATTTTTTTTAGTGGTATGATGAAAAACCATAGTTTTTTGCTAGGTTATTTTTTTTTTTACAGTGTTCATTGAAGGGGTTCACTATTGTGACAGTTTTATAGATTAGATCATTCTGGACGCAGTGATACCAAATATGGGTACTTTTTTGTTTATTTCTGTTTTTACAGAAATATACATATTAAAGAGTATAATATTATTTTTCATTTTTTTATCATTTTGTGATTTTTTAAATATTTTTACATTTTTTTTTACTTTTACTCATGGGACTTTTATTACTCTGATCGCTGGTATAATACATTACAGTGCATTATAGCTGTCAGTGTTACACTGACAGAACGCCTCTTAGACAATGCTACTGTCATGGTCTAAACAATCAACCATAGCTGGCAGACCTGGATGTCGTTATGACGACCTCAGGTTGCCACGATGACCATCGGGACCTCGTGATGATGGGGGTGCTGATCGGAAGGGAGAGGGAGCCCCCTCGCTCTTCTAGCCTCCTAAATCTTGCAATCAATATTGGCATTTACTGGGTTAAACAGTCAAGTGCGGTGCGGGTACAGCCCCTGGGATTGACAGCCGGGAGAGACCGCGCAGGCAGAACTCCTGTGCCATGCATGATTGTCATGACGTTCCTATACGTCATTGGTTGGTAACCCCTTCCTTGCCATGACATATAGATATGTCAAATGTCATAAAGGGGTTAATCAGAAACATTTTAAATTATTGCAGCTGGTACTGACTACTGTTTAAGACCCCCTTTACAAGTTCGCATAAAAACATGTCCATGTGGGACGTTCTATTTTAACTACCCGTACGTATCTTTATCAGCATCCATGTGTACGTTTTTCAATCCGTGTGTCATCCCTGTGCTATCTGTGTGTGCCATCTATGTGCTGTCCGTGTGACACATACTACAGTGTAATGAATTCAAGAAATTACTGATTTTTTAAGTGTTAAAGCTGTGCAAAGATAATAGATAGATAATAGATACATAGTTAGATAGCTTGTATAGCTAGAGCGAAAGAGGCTGCTGGCCAATGAATGCATCCCCATCAGACTGGTGAGAGCGCTCACTGGCTGCTGGCTCTGTCCTTCTCCACGGGCGCCCCAATGGTGAGCGTTTACTTAGGGGACCAGCTGCACAGCTGCCACACAAGAAACAGGAGCGTGAAGGAGGCTTACATTGTGATGGGTGCATCCTCCACTTTCCTCTTCTTCATCTGGGAACCCAGCTCAGTATCTTCTGGTGAGAGAGCAGAGCTTGGGGGAGGAGGGCTCATGGCATGGACAGCAGGGCAGGACCAGGAAGTTATCGTCCTGTCTGTGCTGTGTCCTCTTACAATTAGATTTCTGAAGCTCTTGTCAGCTGAACTGTTAATCTTTTGCACTGGGGGAGTGAATAACATGTAGGATCTGCCAAGCAAGGCTATGTGCGCACGTTGAGTATTTGGTTGCAAAAATTTCTGCAAGGTTTCTGCATCTCTTGACAGCAAATACGTGGCGAAAAAAAATGTGCCTTTTGCCGCGATTTTGATGCATTTTTGCATGTGTTTTTTGATGCATTTTTGTACAGCAATGAATGCTTTTTGGAGATAAATAAAGATATTTGAAAAAAGAAACGTGAGACATCGCTTTAACCCTTGGATTACCGTCAGACATAGGATGAATACATTGGTTAATTTAAATGATTAAAGAATGTGTCTGTTGTATTTCAAATAAAGTGTTTTATTTTCGGTGTGTGTGTGTGTTTATTTAACTTTTTACTAACAGGTTTAGTAATAAGGGTGTCTGGTTGACACCTCTTCGTCAGTAAACCTAGGGCTTGGTGTCAGTGACACCAAATCCCATTACCCCTAATCCTATTACTCCTAATGCCATTCAAATATGAAGTGTCATTTCTGGGGCAGCTGAGGAAGGGGCCATTAGGCAAACATGTTCCCTGGCTATTAATAACAGCTCACTGCTGTTTGGTTAGCCTTTAGGCCACATCTCCGCGATCAGCAACCAGCAGTGCTTTGGATGCAGCATATTTTTGCTGCGTCCAAAATGCTGCGTTCTATTGCCGCACTTGTTTTGTCAGTACATGCGATCTACTGAAATTGACATGCTGCATGTGAGTTCACACAGCGTCAAAAGCAGGCACAGTGGGTATGAGATTTCTTATAAATTAAATAAAGTGAAGAATTAAAAAAAAAATGGGGTGGGCTAATTTTGATAACCAGCAGAGGGAAAGCCGACCGCTGGGGGTGATATTACTAGCCAGGGAAGGGGCTATTAGCCAAAAATGTTCTCTGGCTATTAATAACATCTCATAGCTGTTTGCTTAGTGTTTACTGGCTAGATTACAGGGGGACCCCAGAAAAAAAATTTGATGTAGGACCCCCTATAAAATCTAACCAGCAAAGGCTAAACAGACAGCTGTGAGATGATATTAATAGCCAGGGAAGGGGTCATGGATACTGGCCCCCTCTGAGGCTAATAATATCAGCCCTCAGCAGCCCCAGAATTAGTCACATCCATAAGATGCACCAAATTTGGCGATTAGCCTCGCTCAAGTGGGGAAATAGGGTTGGGGTTCATGTTAGCCTTGTATTGGCAGTTGACATGAAGCCCAGGTTAGTAATGGAGGGGGTCAATAAGCAGCAAATCTGCAAACATTTTTATACCTACGGATTTGACTGACTCAATTGAAGTCATGGGGTGAAAGATGCGGCAAGAACGCACAAAGAATTGGCATGCTGCAGATTTAAACGCAATGCAAATCCTGACAGGAAAATTCCTGATTTTGTGCACAGCACTTCAGGATTGTCATTGCATTAGCTAGCACAAGGATTCCCTGTCGTTTTTGGTCCATTTCCGAGCACAAAAAACGCTGCAAAAATACATCAATAATGTACCGTGTGCACACAGCTTAGGGAGAGTGCCTGCCCAATATTTACATCATAGAGAGCATGTGTGTGTGTGTGTGTGTATATATATATATATATATATATATATATATATATATATACTGCTCAAAAAAATAAAGGGAACACTCAAATAACACATCCTAGATCTGAATGAATGAAATATTCTCATTGAATACTTTGTTCTGTACAAAGTTGAATGTGCTGACAACAAAATCACACAAAAATCATCAATGGAAATCAAATTTATTAACAAATGGAGGCCTGGATTTGGAGTCACCCCAAAATTAAAATGGAAAAACACACTACAGGCTGATCCAACTTTGATGTAATGTCCTTAAAACAAGTCAAAATGAGGCTCAGTATTGTGTGTGGCCTCCACGTGCCTGTATGACCTCCCTACAATGCCTGGGAATGCTCCTGATGAGGTTGCGGATGGTCTCCTGTGGGATCTGCTCCCAGACCTGGCCTAAAGTATCTGCCAACTCCTGGACAGTCTGTGGTGCAACATGACGTTGGTGGATGAAGCGAGACATGATGTCCCATATGTGCTCAATCGGATTCAGGTCTGGGGAACGGGCAGGCCAGTCCATAGCTTCAATGCCTTCATCTTGCAGGAACTGCTGACACACTCCAGCCACATGAGGTCTGGCATTGTCCTGCATTAGGAGGAACCCAGGGCCAACCGCACCAGCATATGGTCTCACAAGGGGTCTGAGGTCGCATCTCGGTACCTAATGGCAGTCAGGCTACCTCTGGCGAGCACATGGAGGGCTGTGCGGCCCTCCAAAGAAATGCCACCCCACACCATTACTGACCCACTGCCAAACCGGTCATGCTGAAGGATGTTGCAGGAAGCAGATCGCTCTCCACAGCGTCTCCAGACTCTGTCACTTCAGTCACATGTGCTCAGTTTGAACCTGCTTTCATCTGTGAAGAGCACAGGATGCCAGTGGCGACTTTGCCAATCCTGGTGTTCTGTGGCAAATGCCAAGCGTCCTGCACGGTGTTGGACTGTGAGCACAACCCCCATCTGTGGACGTCGGCCCTCATACCACCCTCATGGAGTCGGTTTCAAACCGTTTGTGCAGACACGTGCACATTTGTGGCCTGCTGGAGGTCATTTTGCAGGGCTCTGGCAGTGCTCCTCCTGTTCCTCCTTGCACAAAGGCGGAGGTAGCGGTCCTGCTGCTGGGTTGTTGCCCTCCTACGGCCCCCTCCACGTCTCCTGGTGTACTGGCCTGTCTCCTGGTAGCGCCTCCAGCCTCTGGACACTATGCTGACAGACACAGCAAACCTTCTTGCCACAGCTCGCATTGATGTGCCATCCTGGATGAACTGCACTACCTGAGCGACTTCTGTGAGTTGTAGAGTCCGTCTCATGCTACAAAACATGACTGTGGAATCTGATTTTAAAAAGTTTTTTCTACAATAAAAGAATTTTGGACTATTCATGAAGCTGGAAATCCTCTTTTTTCATGCCCTCTGGACACTACGCTGACAGACACAGCAAACCTTTTTGCCACAGCTCGCACTGATGTGCCATCCTGGATGAGCTGCACAACCAACATTCCAAATTGACCAAAACATCAGCCAAAAAGCATTGGTACTGAGATGTGGTCTGTGGTCCCCACCTGCAGAACCACTCCTTTATTGAGGGTGTCTTGATAATTGCCAATAATTTCCATCTATTGTCTCTTCCATTTGCACAACAGCATGTGAAATTGATTGTCAATCGGTGTTGGTTCCTAAGTGGACAGTTTGATTTCACAGAAGTTTGATTTACTTGGAGTTATATTCTGTTGTTTAAGTGTTCCCTTTATTTTTTTGAGCAGTGGGTGTGTGTATATATATATATAGATATATATATATATATATATAAATATATATATACACACGTATGTGTATAAATGTGTGTCTATTAGTGTTGAGCCACCCCCGTAGTGTTCGAGTTCGGTTCGGTTCGTCGAACACCCGTGTGTTCGCCGAACTGTTCGTCGAACTGTTCGTCGAATACCTTCGAACACCGTTAAAACCAATGGCAGGCAAACAAAAACACATAGAAACACATAGAAAACACCTTCAAAGGTGTCCAAAAGCTGACAAACTGCTCAGAAGACATAACTAACACATGGAAAAGTGACAAGTACATATAGTCATGCGAAAATAAAAGAGGTGAAGGAGTAAAAGGAGGGGGAGACACAGATATAGGCATGTCATGCCCTTCTAAAATCCAAAAAGTGAGAAGCCGACACGGCCAGTCCGCTCCTGCCCGTGCCACCTCCGTGTCGCCGGGTTTGTGCCAGAGCCGCGGTGAACCCTGACGGCCAGCCCCCCTCTCCCAATACTGGTGCCTGTCCGCTGGTGGGTCGAGCGAGCCCCCCTGTGGTGGAGGCAGCTCTAAGCTTTTTAATTTAAATTGTCTCTCTAATTTGAATGAATACACTTTAAATCCATTTACAAGGATCTATTGGAGGGCAAGTCTCATGCCAGCAGCCGCGTAATTCCAGCTCCAGTAGCGTCCACTAAAGCTGCTGCAGTTAAAAAGCTTTTATAAGGATCGAGCTCGGCTGTCCACCGCAAGGCATCCTACTGCCGGTCCCAGCCCCTATGCCTTGGGGTGCCTCCTGATGCTCTTCACTAAGTATCCCATGGTCCCGAATCATTTCCTTTGAAAAAATTAAGTGTCTAAACTACAGGTGGTGTAGCTTGCTTAACAGCCGGGATAATCCGCTGACTAGCAGACACTGCTACTAGGCACAAAGTATTTCCTGGGCTAGATGCAGTTAAAAATTTGTAATTAGATACTCTCGTTGGATGCTGAGAAAGCATTCCATAGAGTCTCCTGGCACGCCATATATGATTCTCTTAAAAAGCTTGGGGTAGGGGTCTAGGGGACCCTTTTATAGCCAAAATCACGGCCCTGTATCGCAATACGTCACCTAGGCTGAAGATAAATGGAACTGTAGCACCCTGAGGGCTCGGTTGCTACAGACGTATTGCACCTCACCCAGAGGTGTGATATCTCACTCTCAGGTAAGGATGGAGTGTGGATCAGGACCCGACACCTGCATGCATTACACCACATTGCCGTGGGGCAGGGCGACCAATATGCCCCTGAGATGGGCACGACAGTCCCTGTCCCTGGCTGGAGTGGGGGGAGGGAACACTGAGGAAGGGGAACCCTGTAGTGCAGGAGCAGGGAGGAAGCAGTTCCTGGGTGCATTGAGAAGGGAGTATAAAAGGTGGGCACCATCTTAGTTCAGTGCAGAGAAGTCTGAGCAGAAGTGGCAGGGAGCAGGGGCTCTGCATGAGCTCTGCTCCGGAGGCGGGCCTAGTAACAGAGGCCCAGGCCTGGAAGAGGGAGAAGGAAGGAAGAGGAGCGGAGAAGGCTCCAGGAACGAGGAATGAAGGGATCCCAGGGTTGCGGACGGGCGAGTCGCCACCGCACGCCCGAATCCACCTGCGTGGAGGGGTCAGGCCAAAGGGGGAGACCGGTCCCCGAACTAGTGGAGGCAGGAAACGACCCTCAGCTAGAAACCGGAGGCTCTGACATTTTATGTGGCGCAGCCCCTCGCTACACCCGCTAGGAAGGCACCACATAGGGTCAGGGAAACTGGCGCCAAGTTTACCAAGAGGAGGCCCGAGGCAGCCGGACAGAAGTGTTGGTAAGAAAGGCCAGACAAAGGACACACAAAGGGGGTCCTGTGAAGTGCTCCAAAGTTATCTGGGAGTTGTCTGAGCCCCTCACCTGGTGAGCACAGTACGACGTGGGCAGCCGTTACCTGCAGACGTGGTCTGGATAATAAGAACTGTGAGTAAAGGCCCTGGACTGCATCACTGACTCCGTGTCGTTACTGCTGCTGCCCTGCACCATCACCCCCATCCTCCGCATACACTGCCCTGAGGCTATACTCCTCCCGTGGGGAGTTATGCTACGCTCTGCTGCACCCACAACACCAGCCTCAGCGGTCTGCCCTGTAGCAGCGGTTCACTCTGACCGCAATCCACGGGTGGCGTAGTCGGACATTTAAACATCAAAACCACATAAATAGTTCCGCCACTGGTTTGACCGCCCTGAGCCACGGAACCGGGTCGCCGCCACGAAGACTACAACCACCAGCATCCACCAAAAAGGGTCCGGCTCCGGGTGTCCCAAGGCCCAGGGGGTGCGTCAGAACATTTTCATCACCTTTCACAATCACCAATGGGACAAGGCAGGGATGTCCTCTGTCCCCTCTCTTATACATCCTAGTGACGGAGCACCTGCTCTCATCAATTCGCCATAACCCCAATATTAGGTGGATTGAGGTGGGAGGCACCGAGTACAAGTGCTCTCTATTTGCTGATGATGTCCTAGTATATATCACTCAATCACATATATCCATCCCTGCTGTTATGGCTGAAATAGATCACTTTGTTACATGGTCAAATTTTAAAATCAATGCAGCGAAGTCTGAGGCCCTCGATGTCTCCCTCCCCAAATCCATATAGGATTCCATCCAGTCCAACTTTCCCTTTGCCTGGCCCTCACAGGGTATCAAATACTTAGGAATTCCTATTCATAGAGACCTCTCCCATCTATGTTATCTTAATTTTGGGCCCTTTATTGAACAACTCCATACAGACCACGGTTGGCAAGTTAGAACTGTAAGATTCACTACGTGAACCGCTGGTGTTTTGTGGAAAAGCACATGTACACTGCGTTCCAAATTATTATGCAAAAAGTGTTTAGGAGTGATAAGGGAAGAATTTGTTTGTTTGTCAGTTAAACTCATTGATGGTGATGTGTGTCAGGGCTCTTTATATCACTGTAAGCAATTGCAGACACCTGTGCTAATTAGTTTGGCAGGTGTGTCCAATGAAAGGCAAGACTACTTAAGAAGGCTCTCTCACATTATTAAGCAGCCTACATTTTCTGCCAAAATGGGAAAGAAAAAGGATGTGTCGGCTGCTGAGAAGCAACAAATTGTGGAGTGTTTAGGTCAAGGCATGACTACAATCAACATTGTGCGATGATCAGGATGAAGTGTCTTGGCAATCAAGAAGTATGTAGCTGATTCACAGTACACACGTGTGCGTGCTGATAAGGGCAAATTGAGGACTCTTTCCTACAGGCAATTACGTCAGGTTGAAAGAGCAGCGGCAAAAAAGCCTTGTCATAGCAGCAGACAAGTTTTTGAAGCTGCTTGTGCCTCCAACGTCCCCCGAACAACAAGATGCAGGGTCCTTCAGAGGTTTGCAGCTGTGCATACGCCATCCTGTCGACCTCCTCTATCCACTTCACACAAGCAGAAACGGCTCCAGTGGGCCAAACATTACATGAAGACTGATTTCAAAACAGTTTTGTTCACGGATGAGTGCCGTGCAGCGCTCGATGGTCCAGATGGATGGAGTGGAGGATGGCTGGTTGATGGACACCCCACGCAAACACGGCTACAGCGCCAACAAGGAGGAGGTGGAGTAATGTTTTGGGCTGGAATCATGGGGAGAGAGATTGTCAGCCCCTTTAGGATCCCTGAAGGCGCTAAAGATGAACTCCATAATGTATGTGGATTTTCTCAAACAGCACTTCCTGCCATGGTTCAAGAAGAAGAACCGTGTATTTCACAGCAAGATCATTTTTCTGCATGATAATGCACCATCTCATGCTGCACATAAAACATCTGCATCTCTGGCTGATATGGGCATAAAAGGGGACAAACTTATGGTGTGACCCCCATGCTCCCCTGACCTCTACCCCATTCAGAACCTTTGGAGCATCATTAAAAGGAGTGTCTATGATGGCGGGAGGCAGTTCACATCTAAGCAACAGCTCTGGGAGGGTATTCTGTCCTCATGCAAAACAATTGAAGCAGAAACCATCCAAAACCTGACAAATTCAATGGACGAGAGAGTTCAGAAGCTCCTTTCGAATAAGGGGTCCTATGTGAAAATATAACATCACCTAGAATAAAGTTTTGAGTTGAAAACTGTTTGATTTCAGTTTCTAACAACCTGCTAATGCTTATAATTTCAAAAATGACCATTTTTTTGGTCTTTATTAAAATGAAAAGGTTGATCGAAAAGTTTGGGGGATCTAAGAGTGTGGCAACCCAGTAGTCATGATTACTTCGAATTCTGACAATATGAGGGTCATGCTGCAGGTAGTGCAGCAAGAAGGCACTTATGTGTCTTGCGCATCTCGGAGCCCCAAAATTATTTTCCGGGCTAGATGCAGCTAAAAATTATTTTTAATTTTAAATCTGGTGAAGCTTTAGTATAGATGCCTAATAGGATCAGTGCTGCACACTGCTACAAAGCCCAAATTATTTTCCAGTCAAGATACAGATAAACATGATTAGTAATTTGAAAGCTTAAAACGGTTGGTAGGGTGATTTTAACCAATCATCAAGCTTTTACTCTCCCCAGGATGACACAGGGGTAGAAAAGTCGTTTCGGATCCATGATTTGTTCATCTTTATGAACGTGAGTCTGTCTACATTATCAGTGGAGAGCCGCGTGCGCTTATCTGTCAGCACACCACCAGCAGCGCTGAACACACGTTCAGACAGAACGCTGGCTGCGGGGCATGACAAGATCTCCAAGGCGTAAGTGGCTAGCTCCGGCCATTTATCCAGATTGGAAGCCCAAAAAGAGCAAGGGTCCAGTGACACAGTCGTGGCTTCAATGTTTACTTGGAGATACTCCTGTACCATCGTCTCTAGGCGTTGACTATGTGTCAGACTTCTTGTCTCCTGTGGCCTTGCAAAGGATGGGCTAAAAAAGTGGTGAAATGATTCCGCAAAATTGATGTTACCAGCAGATACTGTGGTTCTGTTACGGTTTGAGTGCTGAACACTTGACGGTCCCACGGTTGGCAAGTTGGAACTGTGAGATTCACTACGTGCACCACTGGTATTTTGTGGAAAAGCACATGTAAGATTCTGCAACAGTCTCTGCTGATACTCCTGCATGCGTGCATCCCTTTCTATGGCAGGAATAATTTCTGCAAATTTACTTTTGTACCGGGGATCTAACAGTTTGGCAACCCAGTAGTCAGGATTATTTCTAATTCTCACAATTCGAGGGTCATGTTGCAGGTAGTGCAGCAAGAAGGCACTCATGTGTGTTGCGCATCCAGGAGCACCAAGTCCCTGTTGTGTTGGTGGCGAGGTAACAATCATGCTTCCTTCCTCTGTCCTCTCCCCCCAACCTCGCACAACAGAAATGTGATCAAGGTCTCCCTCATCTGATGAGTCTTCCATCAGTTCGTCCTCCACTTCTTCCTGGGCTCCTGCACCTTCCTCACTAGTTTGGCTGCTACCATGCGCCCTGGTAAAACCATCTCCCCCACCCTCACATGCCTGCCGCCTTGGTGCTGCCGACCGTCTGGACCTTGCAGATGTTAGCCCTTCCACATACAACTCCTCCTCCTCTACTTCCTCCACCTCCTCTTGTGCCACCACCTGACTCCGAATTCTGTTTAACATGTGCTCCAGCATGTAAATCACCGGAATAGTCATGCTGATAATGGCATCGTCAGCACTAAACATCTTCGTCGCCATTTCAAAACTGTGCAGAAGGGTGAATAGGTCCCTGATCTGAGACCATTCCTCCAGCGTGATTTGCCCCACCTCTGAATCTCGTTGGCCCAGGCTATACGTCAGAACGTATTGCACCAGGGCTTGTCGGTGCTGCCACAGTCGCTGCAACATGTGCAGAGTTGAATTCTACCGGGTAGGCACATCGCATTTTAGCCGGTGAAGTGGCAGGCCCAACGACTTCTGTAGAGATGTAAGTCGCTGAGCTGCGGGATGCGAACGGCGGAAGTGAGCACACAGCGACCGTGCCCTCTGCAGAAGGCCATCTAGTCTGGGATAGTGGGCTAAAAATTGCTGGACAACCAGGTTCAACACGTGAGCCATACAAGGCACGTGTGTGACATTGCCCCGGCGAAGGGCCGCACCCAGGTTTGCAGCATTGTCGCACACGGCCTTCCCTGGTTTCAGGTCCAGTGGAGACAACCATTCATGAAATTGGTTCTCCAGAGCTGACCACAACTCCTCAGCTGTGTGACTCACATTTCCCTGACATTTCAATGTAAAAACCGCCTGATGACGTTGAGCCCTACTGCCAGCATAGTAAGGAGGTGTGCAGGATCCCTTCTGCGCAGTTAGAAAGCTTGTGGCATGACCAGACAGACTTTGGCTGCAGGTGGAAGACCGAGAGGAGGTTGAGGAGGCAGAAGCAGTGGAGGAACTTTGACATAAAGAGGATTGACGCACAACTCGTGGGGACGGCAAGACTTGGACAGCAGCCCCTTGTCCTGCTGTCACCATAGTTACCCAGTGCCCAGTCAGCGACATGTAACGCCCCTGTCCATGCCTACTCGTCCAAGTGTCTGTGGTGAAATGCACCCTGTCACACACAGAGTTTCTCAAAGAAGCGGTGATGTTGTGTGCGACATGCTGGTGGAGCGCAGGCACACCTTTCTTTGAGAAGTAGTGCCGACTGGGCATCTGGTACTGGGGCACTGCGACGGACATAAGGTTTCGAAAATCCTCTGTGTCCACCAGGCGGAAAGGCAGCATTTCTGTAGCCAAGAGCTTGCAGATGGTGAAATTCAACCTCTTAGCTTTCTCATGGCTAGGAGGAAATGGTCTTTTACTTGTCCACATCTGAGGGACCGAGGGCTGGCTATTGTGCTTAGACGGGGTTGATAAGGGTGTCCCCGGCAAACTGCCGGTCTGTGAGGAAGATGCAGGCGGACATGTTAGGTTGCCTTGATCCAAAGGTGGTGCTATCGATGTCGGACAGCGCTCAACACCAGCTGGTGTTCCCACCTCCAAAGAAAATGATGACCTGCCAATCACGCTGGCTGTTGCGGGTAAAGAGGTGGCAGGTCTGCGCCCCAAAACAGGTGTGACTGCTGTCCCCCCAGTCACAGAGGATGAAGAGGCCGCGGATGCACAAGATATGGCAGACGGTGGTTGGCCCGGCCGGCTAGGCCGCATTGTAGCACACTGAGCTTCCCACTGCAACTTATGCTTCATGTCCATGTGCCGGTTCATGCATGAAGTACTCAAACTATGTATTTTTTGGCCTCTACTTAGCTTTTGCTGACAAATGTTACAGATAACACGAGTTGGGTCATCTTTATCGATCTGAAAAAATGCCCAGGCTATGCAAGGCTTAGCACCCATGCAACCTGAAGAGCCACCACGACTTGTGGTGAGAGGCAGAGTTGTGTTTGAGGATGCAGTTGTTGACGTGCTTCCAGTACTACGTCTCTGTCCAGGAAGGCGCAACCTGACCTCGTCGTCACTAGCATCTTCCTCCACCTCCTCTGCTGACCTCATCTCTTGGCTGACTGTGGGTTGACAGTAAGTGGGATCTCCAACCTCATCATCATCACCCTGTGTGCTATCACACCCGTCGTCCTCAGAGCCAACCTGTTCCTGCCCTGACAAAAAACTAAAGTTGTCGCTCCAATCAGGTATTTGAGTCTTATCATCGTCTTCCTCATTGTCTCCACCAACAGGAGTTACAGTTTGGGAATGAGGGTCTACATTATGGTCAGAACCTTCTGCGTCTGGTCCTGGATCCGACTCATAAAGATTCTGGGCATCAGTGCAGATCATTTCCTCGTCTGGATTCACAGAAGCGCTGGAGTCGACCTCTGATTCCCAGGCTATAGTATGAGTAAACAGCTCTGCAGACTCAACCATCTGTTCTACCTCATACTCAGACGGGCAGCTGGAGATTTGGGAGCTGTGAGGAAGCAAGTGCGATTTGGGTGACACCTTTGAGGACTGGAGTATTTGTGATGTTGAAGTTGATGTGGAGGAGAGCCCACTTAAAGGAGCACTTGATATCCGTTGAAGCACCTGCTGTTTTTGTGCCTCATCTGGAATTTGTAGCGATTGGCGTGGCCGTAAGAAAGGGATCTTATCACATTGTCCGCTAAAAGAAGTAGACATTTTAGTTTGGCTGGAAGATGGTCTTTCTTCTGCAGATGTTACTGTTGCTTTAACACCTACCCCACGGACACAACCTTTTTTCCCCTTCCCAACATGCCTATTCCCCTTTCCACCAGCAGCAGGCCTTTTTCCACTCATTTTGGTGGTTAACTAATTCACAACTCTGGAGTTGTTTGCACAAAAAAACAATGGATGGTAACCGAGCAGAGCTGAGTGGCCAAACTGTGGTATTAGGCCAAAACTATTGGCTGGGTTAGATGCAGAAAAAAATTATATTCAATTTGCAACCTGATGGAGGTCAGTATAGATGGACTAATACAACAAGTCCCACACACAGCTAGAAGCCCAATATTTTTTCAGAGGTAGATGCAGAAAAAAATATATTCAGTTTGCAACCTGATGGAGGTCAGTATAGATGGACTAACAGAGAAAGTCCCACACACTACTAGAAGGCCAAATATTTTTTCAGAGCTAGATGCAGAAAAAAATTATATTCAGTTTGCAACCTGATGGAGGTCTGTATAGATGGATTAATAGAACAAGACCCACACACAGCTAGAAGCCCAATATTTTTGCAGAGGTAGATGCAGAAAAAAATATATTCAGTTTGCAACCTGATGGAGGTCAGTATAGATGGACTAATACAACAAGTCCCACACACAGCTAGAAGCCCAATATTTTTTCAGAGGTAGATGCAGAAAAAAATATATTCAGTTTGCAACCTGATGGAGGTCAGTATAGATGGACTAATACAACAAGTCCCACACACAGCTAGAAGCCCAAATAGTTTTTCAGAGGTACTGTAGATGCAGATAAAAATTATTTTTAATTTGCAACCTGATGGAGGTCAGTATAGATGGACTAATAGAGAAAGTCCGACACACTACTAGAAGGCCAAATATTTTTTCAGAGCTAGATGCAGAAAAAAATTATATTTAGTTTGCAACCTGATGGAGGTCTGTATAGATGGATTAATAGAACAAGACCCACACACAGCTAGAAGCCCAATATTTTTTCAGAGGTAGATGCAGAAAAAAATATATTCAGTTTGCAACCTGATGGAGGTCAGTATAGATGGATTAATAGAACAAGACCCACACAAAGCTAGAAGCCCAATATTTTTTCAGAGGTAGATGCAGAAAAAAATTATATTCAGTTTGCAACCTGATGGAGGTCAGTATAGATGGATTAATAGAACAAGACCCACACACAGCTAGAAGCCCAATATTTTTTCAGAGCTAGATGCAGAAAAAAATTATATTCAGTTTGCAACCTGATGGAGGTCAGTATAGATGGATTAATAGAACAAGACCCACACACAGCTAGAAGCCCAATATTTTTTCAGAGCTAGATGCAGAAAAAAATATATTCAGTTTGCAACCTGATGGAGGTCAGTATAGATGGATTAATAGAACAAGACCCACACACAGCTAGAAGCCCAATATTTTTTCAGAGGTAGATGCAGAAAAAAATTATATTCAGTTTGCAACCTGATGGAGGTCAGTATAGATGGATTAATAGAACAAGACCCACACACAGCTAGAAGCCCAATATTTTTTCAGAGCTAGATGCAGAAAAAAATTATATTCAGTTTGCAACCTGATGGAGGTCAGTATAGATGGATTAATAGAACAAGACCCACACACAGCTAGAAGCCCAATATTTTTTCAGAGCTAGATGCAGAAAAAAATTAGATTCAGTTTGCAACCTGATGGAGGTCAGTATAGATGGACTAATAGAATGATGCTATGCCCAAAAGATTTTACTTCACTAGGTGCAGTAAAAAAATTGGTATTCTATACACAGGTGGTATATCTTGCAACACAGATAGGCTACTCCACTGACTAACACACTCTGCAATAGGCCAAAAAGGATTAGCTTTGCTAGATTCAGCCAAATGCTGTGAAAAAAACTTGCACAGCACTGGCACAGACCTGCCTGGCAAAAACTGATAGGAACTGATGTAACCTAGTCCTGAAAAGGACTCCAATTACAATTAGTCTTTACTCCCACAACCTATCTATTTAAGAGCACAGACCTGCCTGATAAAAGTCGTAGGAAATGCTGTAACCTAGTCCTTAAAAGGACTGCAATCACAACTATTCCCTACTCCCAAGCTATCTGTATATTTGTGCGAAAATTGGCTTGAAATTAACAAGGTATAGCGCACACAGCAACAGCGGTGCCGTCTAACACGTAGCTGCAGCAGTGAGAAAATGGTGGCGACGGGGAAAATGGCTTGGTCTTATAGGGCAAGGACATGTGACATACACTGCCAATGACACATGCCCTTGCTTGTGTGAAAAAAAGCACTTCGCTCCGTGTGTGCGCTGCTGATAGGCTGACAGATTGCACCTCCCCACTGCAAATGCGGGAAAGAGAAAAAAAAATGGAGATCTTCATTGTTCCTGCAGAGATCCATCGCCTGCCCCTCCCCCCACCCCGCTGTACACTCAAACTGCGTATTAACATTAATTTTCATCTTTACTGAGAAAAAATCCAGTTATGATTTTGGTGCACGAACAGTTATCGAACATAACCTCGAACAGCCGAATTTTTCTCAAATTGTTCGTGTTCGCCAAACGGCTCGAACACCGCCCAAAACAGCTCGAATTTGAGATTGGCGAACAGTTCGAGTAGAACAACGCTCATCTCTAGTGTCTATGTATGTGTGTGTATGAATATATGTGTATGTGTGTATCTGTATAAGTGTGTATATACTGTATGTATGTGTATGTATATATGTGTGTGTATATGTATGAGTGTACATAAATATGTGTGTGTGTTAGTGTGTATGTATGTGTGTATGTATGAGTATGTGTGTATTATATTTATATATGTGTGTTTGTGTAATATGTTTGTGTGTGTGAGTGTTTTGACAAAGTCACTGGCAGAATACTGGAGGGGAGATATGTTTCACTGAGGCTGTTAGCTTCAGTAATGTGAAACATGAAATTCTTCTCCTGCATAGTAGGTGCAGAGAGGGTTAATCAGCCATTTAAAAGGGCGTGTTTTATAGGTGAATGACCAGAGTGCGGGCGGGAGGTCATTCACCATATCTCCACCCTAGGATGTGATCTGGGGGCTTTAAATAGCCAGCCTGTTCACTCATGTGTTGGCCAGTATCTGGAGGCCAGCTCCAGAGAGAGAAGCTTGTGTTTGTTTCTGCTAACCTGAACCATGTGTTTTTTGCTAATCCTGAGTGGCCGGACCCTGGCCGGTGCAAGGACTTTGCTGGACATTTTCTTATTTTGTTTTGCCGTTATGCCAGATGGGCCGTGTTTATTTTCATGAAGTCTACATTGGTTTATGCCGCTTAAAAAAAAAAAAAACAACTGAAAATTTAAAGAGACAGTGTTCCGTTTCTAGCTCCATGTGCAGCCGAGTGAGCAGATCTACCAGTGTTTATGAATGTGTATGTATGTACCGTATGTGTACAGTGTGTGTGTTTGAATGTATAAATGTGTCCATAACTATAAAGAGTAGGAGAATCAACCTGGACCATATTAAAACTCGGCCAGACACAAATTGTAGATATGACTGAATCCGTGAGCTTATCGACATGGTGGATGGGTGCAGGAGCTGCCCGGTTTTGACATGCACTACTCCTGTCCCTTACTCAGACCAGACTAGTGCATTCTGCAGTCCATGTGAACAATAGGGCACAGGACACTGGTTATTATTGGAGCTGTGCACTGTCGGCTGAGCACACCAACACCACACTAAACAAAACTGGCCTTTGTTTAGCGCATGCTC
This sequence comes from Phyllobates terribilis, assembly GCF_046119375.1. Lineage (NCBI taxonomy): Eukaryota > Metazoa > Chordata > Amphibia > Anura > Dendrobatidae > Phyllobates > Phyllobates terribilis. Next base: position 473,665,215 of record NW_027362764.1, on the reverse strand, counting down.
CAGGATAAAGACATGCATCAATCAATCAGTTACCTCCTTCGGTTGCCATACAGTGGCTTCCTTCACCCATTGTAAAATAAAAGTAAATGTTTAATGCACATCTTTTCCTGGATACCATTGTGTGCAGTAGTGCAGTCTACCATACTCTTCTATATTATTTGTGGTATACGATCAGATATCAGACACAGAGGACACATTTAGGGCTCGTTTAGAACGCCATATTTTTGGTCAGTTTGGTTTCCATGTGCTCAATGGCCTATACACTGATCCAATAGTAGCCTGTATAAGGGTGTAACAGAGATTGTCGTGTTCCTGCCCCTGAAGATAACAAAATTGCATAGTGTAAATACTGTCATGCATTTTTACGGCATTTTATAGTGACATGTGAAATGTAAAATGTATAGAGTGTAATGTAAAGTGTGATCAGTACTGTTACAGCTCTGTGGGTACTGCAAAGGTAACACCTAAGGTAACTCTGGTACACTCAGATCAGGTGTAGGGAAAGTATAGGATATAGCTGAGTGCTTAAAATAGAGATAGAAAGATAGATAGATAGATAGATCGATCGATAGATAGACACTGTAGGTACAGTAGGGAAAGATACAGTTAATATTTTGGGAATAGCCCAGATTGGGAGGGGCTAGGGCTAACAGAAACTGTTAAAGTAGGAATAGTCTGGGCTGAACGTAAGAAAATGCTTGAGATGTACTGTGTTGATGGAGCAAGAACCGGAGGGTGCTGGGCCCTATACTACGTGTTAAAGACTGATGTATTTGAACTGTCCAGTAAAGTTGGACTTGTTAGAACGAACCGGGTGTCCCCTGTTGTGTGTGCGGCTGGTCCTGGAACTAAGGATGTGGAGACAGCCTGCAAGTGAGTACAATGCAATGTACAAAGCACAACACTTATAGAGTGGGACACATTTTATTTGTAAAGTGCCAGGGCGTTATGGAGCAGTAGCTCGCCCATGGCTAGCGTCCTGGGCACCTTACTCCTGTGCATACCAATGATTAGTCCATGTGAAAAACTTTACAGCATGCACTGATCAGTCCAGACTAGTGCACGTCAATAACAGGCAGCTCTTGCTTCTGAGTGGAAAATCAGCTGTGTATTATAATACTAGCGTTGTGGATGAGATTTTTTTCTCAATCATACCTACATGCTATCGAAAAAATCTAAATTGGAAATTGACCAGCACTGTGGATTTGTCATCTGCAACATGTCAATTTCCTCTCTGTATTTCCACCAGGGATTTCACTCTTTATTGTGCAGAGAGTGAGATCAGCATGCTGGTGCTATGCAGTGACACAGGGTTGAAGGGCAGCACATAAGAAGTGGAGGAATGTGGACATTACTTTTTGGAGCACCTAGAGGCCCTATCAGAGACTGTATCTGTGTCAGAAAAAAAGGCCACAGCATGAGGTGAGCTCCAGAAGAAAGGAATAGGACCATGAGGAACTTTTACTATATGGTCATCTCACACTCCTATGACAATAATGAGTCCCACACTGGAACTTCAGGGTAGACTGAGTGTATGGTGCCCATGTCTGTAGCGTCACACAATGCCTGCATGTGTGATATACTTTTATATGTATTGCCAGCTATGGTGAGGGCTGGTTTCTCTGCTGAAGAAACTGCATGTACACATTGTACCCAATCCCTCACTGGAGGATTGTGCACTTTTGCCTGAACCAGGAAGTGTGTACGATCCCTCAGGAGGGAGGAGGTGCTTCAGTAGAGCAGTGAAGATGTGAGGGAGATGTAGCAACATGGAGGTCCAGATGAAGAGAAGCAGCGTTCTCTCTTCAAGGACAAGCTGCATGAGGCAGGGTATCAGTCCCTAGAGCCACAGAAACTTCCAGAGTCTGTGGTGAAACTGAGAGACTGCTCGGTCTTCATATAACGAGCAGTAAAGTGCTTTGCCCAGGAGCTCAGCGGCGCATAGAATCAGGGACACTGCTGCAGGAGAAAGTAAGTGTTTTCCATATGATTCGAGTTGCCTGCTTGCTGGAAGGGATCAGGGATTCAGTACCTGTCTATCCTGGATCCCTGGGGTCCAAGGAGTCTTTTACCAGAGTTATGATTAGCAGCAGGAAAGCTACACTACATCACAGTAGAGAAACTGAACCCTCACCATGCAGGTCCGGCCAAAACCCTGTGAGTGAGTTGTATGGAATCTTCTGGAACTGTTTACAGAACTTCAGTAAAAGGTACAAACTGATTATTAACCCATCTAATGCTGATTATTCTCTGCTTCACTATTCCTGTTCCAACTCCCCTGGGAGCCAGACCTGGTTGGGAAGGGTTAATCATCTGGCAGTGTCTGTCACCACCTAACTTCCAGGGACCTTCATCAGTGCCCGGCCATACCAGGCCGAACATCCCAACTGGCGTTATGAACCTTTTAATTATTCTATTATTAACCCCACAAATGATAAAGACTTGCGCGTGGCCCCGGTCAGACCTGACCAGCACTCGGACCGCCGTGCACCAGTACCGTTACCGCAGCGGCCCAGCCGGGGCGGCACAAGTTCACCTCGGGACCGTATGAGTTTATAATTTATTGTTGTATCCTTTGCTTTCTTAATCGGAATCTTACAGCACAAAATGGCTTTACAAACCAATCACAGCACCCTGTAAGGAACTTGTCCCTAATAAAAATCCTACTTTTATTGTTCAAACCTGTTGCTGTTTTTGCTAATTGTTTTCCATCTTCTTTAAAGGGGTATTCTCCAGTTTGGAAGTTAACCCCCCTATCCATAGGATAGGGAATAACTTTTAGATCGCTCAGGAGCTTACCACTGGGACTGCACCAATTCCAAGAACTGTAGTGCTGCACACTATTGCTCCATTCATTGTAATGTGATTGCTGGAGATAGCCACATGCTGCGCTTAGCTGGTCTCCGGCACTGCAATACTAATAGAGCAGCAATGAGCATGATCGGCCATTGCTGCATTCACACGTGGCACTTCAGAGCCCTGGTTCTCGGGATCAGTGGGGGTCCCAGCGATTAGGATAATTGGATAATTTCTAAACTTGAGAAAGCTTAAAAAAACATTTTTGACAGCACAACGTTCTGCTGAGAATAATGATATTCTATGCATATTGAATGACTGTGCTGATGATTGTTTTGTGCTAGAATTACCCAGTCAGTCATCTCAGAACCCTGAGAACTGCCTACTACCTCCCAGCATTTGTGTCAGCTTGCAACAATGACATTGCACCAGGAAAGCTAATCAAAAGAAGAGCCGCGGATGCCAGGATGTAGGAGATGTTTTTAAGGCATCCAGCAGCCACAGATTACTGACAAGGCCGATATACTGGGTCATGAAAATCTATATACGCCAACTCTATTCTGTGCTCATGGAAGTGCGTTGGTTTGTCTGTCTAAAAAGACCATTAAATAACCGCCAATCAACTTGATATAGTCGGTCATTTAACAGACACGATTGGCCATTGTAAAAGCACTTCCCACTGCCTATAAGAATATATACAAATGAGTGCAACTGGACTAATCATTTCCGTAGCTCACAATTACTAGTTGATTGGTCACTAGTAGTGTTGAGCGATACCTTCCGATATCAGGAAATATCGTATCGGATTGGATCGGGCCGATACCCAAAAAGTATCGGATATCGCCGATTCCGATACCGGAAACCAATGCAAGTCAATGGGACACAAATATCGGAATGAAAATAAACCCTTTCTTTCCTTGTAGGTTAATTCTACATGAAGGAAAACAACTAAGAATAATGTAGAATGACATGAAAAGCCGGCAATTCATCAGCGGCATACACCGGTACCCGACAATTTACAACAGAAAGAATAGAGCTTCACACATAGATTAGATAGATAGAAACATGTCAGTCACATATATATGAAGTACAGTGACAGTGTTGCTTACTGTACTTGTCATTTAGTGTAAAGGATTTATTAAAAAAAATATTAGTGTTTTCGTGCACCGTCTCTTTAAAAAAGCCGGCCGGCAATTCAGCAGCGGTACCCGACAATTTATAACAGACAGAATAGAGCTTCACACATAGATTAGATAGATAGAAACATGTCAGTCACATATATATGAAGTACAGTGACAGTGTTGCTTACTGTACTTGTCATTTAGTGTAAAGGATTTATTTAAAAAAATAATAGTGTTTTCATGCACCGTCTCTTTAAGAAAGCCGGCCGGCAATTCAGCATCTGTACCCGACAATTTAGAATAGAAAGAATAGAGAATCACACATAGATTAGATAGATAGAAACATGTCAGTCACATATATATGAAGTACAGTGACAGTGTTGATTACTGTACTTGTCATTTAGTGTTAAAATAAAGGATTTATTTAAAAAAAAATTGGCGTGGGGTTCCCCTTAATTTTAGGCTCTAGCGGAGGTTAAGCAGACAGCTGGGGCAAATGTTTGAAGCCTGGGAAGGGGGTAATACCCACGGAGCTTCCCAGGCTACTAATATCAGCCCCCAGCTGAATACCTAGCCTTTACTAGCTATTAAAATGGGGGAACCCCCCCAAAAAAAATAACGTGGGGTCCCCCCTAATTTAATAGCTAGCACAGGCTAGGCAGACAGCTGGGGGCTGATATTAATAGCCCAGGAAGGGTGCCATGAATATTGGCCCCCTCCCAAGCTAGAAACACCAGCCGTCAGCCGCCCCAGAAATGGCGCATCCATAGGATGCGCCAATTCTGGCACTTAGCCTCGCTCTTCCACGCTGCCCTGGTGCGGTTGCAGGGGGTAATAGGGTTGGGGTTGATGTCAGCTTATAATGCCAGCTGACATCAAGCCCAGGTTAGTAATGGAGAGGCGTCTATAAGACACCCCCATTACTAACCCCATAGTCAAAGTTAAAAGAAAACACAAACACCCAGAATAAAGTCCTTTAATTGAAATAAAGACACAATTCTTTATTGTTCTAAATTAAACCATACTTACCATCACGCCCATTCCAGCTGAAGCCAACGATCTCCTGCAATAAAAGTAAAATAATAAAGCAACCTCATCCTTACATTTCCATGGTTCCCACGACAGCTTCAGCTCTCCTACATCGAGATGACAGGCTGGACCGCAGCAGAACGCTGCCATCCAGCCTGTCATCCCGCAGACACTGAGAAGCGCAGGCATGCTTGCGCTCCTCAGTGTCACTCTGTGACGTCATCCAGATGAGCCGAGTTCATGTCCAATGAACTCAGCTCACCTCATGCACGTCACTGACAGCGTGGGAAAATTCTCCTGCACTCAGCGCTTCAGCGTGAGAATTCTCCCACGCTGTCAGTGACATACATGAGGTGAGGTCATGTCCAATGAACTCAGCTCACCTCATGCACGTCACTGACAGCGTGGGAAAATTCTCACACTGAAGTGCTGAGTGCAGGAGAATTTTCCCACGCTGTCAGTGACGTACATGAGGTGAGCTGAGTTCATTGGACATGACCTCGGCTCATCTGGATGCCGTCACAGCCAGACACTGAGGAGTGGAAGTATGCCTGCGCTTCTCAGTGTCTGCGGGATGACAGGATGGATGGCAGCGTTCTGCTGCGGTCCAGCCTGTCATCTCGATGTAGCAGAGCTGAAGCTGTCGTGGGAGCCATGGAAAGGTAAGGATGATGTTGCTTTATTATTTTACTTTTATTGCAGGAGATCGTTGGCTTCAGCTGGAATGGGCGTGATGGTAAGTATGGTTTAATTTAGAACAATAAAGAATTGTGTGTTTATTTCAATTAAAGGACTTTATTCTGGGTGTTGTGTTTTTTTAAATACTTTACTAGAAATTCATGGTGGTCATGTCTAATATTGGCGTGACCCCATGAATTTCGGGCTTAGGGCCAGCTGATAATGCCAAGCTGGCCTTAACCCCTTTATTACCCAGTGAGCCACCGCACCAGGGCCCTGGATGAGTTGGGTACAGCGCCAGAAGATGGCGCTTCTATGAACGCGCCATTTTCTGGGGCGGCTGCGGACTGCAATTTGCAGCGGGGGTGGCCCAGAAAGCTTGGGTCTCCCTGCGCTGTGGATTCCAGCCCCCAGTTGCCTAGTTGTATCTGGCTGGGCACAAAAATAGGGCGAAGCCCCACGCATTTTTTTTTTAAATTATTTCATGAAATTCATGGAATAATTAAGAAAAAAAGGGCTTCCCTATATTGTTGTGTCCAACCAGGTACAAATAGGCAGCTGGTGGTTGGGGGCAGCCCGTTCCTGCCTGCTGTACCTGGCTGGACACAAATATAGTGCGAAGCCCCACGTCAATTTTTTTTAAATTATTTCATGAAATAATTTTTTTAAAAAAGGGCTTCCCTATATTGTTGTGTCCGGCCAGGTACAAATAGGCAGCTGGTGGTTGGGGGCAGCCTGTTCCTGCCTGCTGTACCTGGCTGGACACAAATATAGGGCGAAGCCCCACGTCAATTTTTTTTAAAATAAATCCTTTATTTTAACACTAAATGACATTTGAGGAGTTAATAAAGATGCAGTCCCTAAATTATTATTTATTTTTTAATTAATTTTTCCCAAAACTTTTGACGTGGGCTTCGCCATATTTTTGTATGCCAGCCAGGTACAGCATCCAGCTTCTATGAACGCGCCATTTTCCGGGGTGGCTGCGGACTGCAATTTTCAGCGGGGGGGGGGGGGGGGGGGAAGCTTGGGCCTCCCTGCGCTGCAGATTCCATCCCCCAGCTGCCTAGTTGTACCTGGCTGGACACAAAAATAGGGAGAAGCTTCACGTATTTTTTTTTTTTAATTATTTCATGAAATTCATGAAATAATTAAGAAAAAAAGGGCTTCCCTATATTGTTGTGTCCAACCAGGTACAAATAGGCAGCTGGTGGTTGGGGGCAGCCCGTTCCTGCCTGCTGTACCTGGCTGGACACAAATATAGTGCGAAGCCCCACGTCAATTTTTTTTAAATCATTTCAGGAAATTCATGAAATAATTAAAATAAATTGATGTGGGGCTTCGCCCTATATTTGTGTCCAGTCAGGTACAGCAGGCAGGAACGGGCTGCCCCCAACCACCAGCTGCCTATTTGTACCTAGCCGGACACAACAATATAGGGAAGCCCTTTTTTTCTTAATTATTCCATGAATTTCATGAATTTAAAAAAAAAAAACGTGGAGCTTCGCCCTATTTTTGTGTCCAGCCAGGTACAGCTAGGCAGCTGGGGGCTGGAATCTGCAGCGCAGGGAGGCCCAAGCTTTCTGGGCCCCACCCGCTGCAAATTGCAGTCCGCAGCCGCCCCGGAAAATGGCGCGTTCATAGAAGCGCCATCTTCTGGCGCTGTACCCAACTCATCCAGGGCCCTGGTGCGGTGGCTCACTGGGTAATAAAGGGGTTAAGGCCAGCTTGGCATTATCAGCTGGCCCTAAGCCCGAAATTCATGGGGTCACGCCAATATTAGACATGACCACCATGAATTTCTAGTAAAGTATTTAAAAAAAACACAAACACCCAGAAAAAAGTCATTTAATTGAAATAAAGACACAATTCTTTATTGTTCTAAATTAAACCATACTTACCATCACGCCCATTCCAGCTGAAGCCAACGATCTCCTGCAATAAAAGAAAAATAATAAAGCAACCTCATCCTTACCTTTCCATGGCTCCCACGACGGCTCCAGCTCTGCTACATCGAGATGACAGGCTGGACCGCAGCAGAACGCTGCCATCCAGCCTGTCATCCCGCAGACACTGAGAAGCGCAGGCATACTTCCACTCCTCAGTGTCTGGCTGTGACGGCATCCAGATGAGCCGACAATGAACTCGGCTCACCTCATGTACGTCACTGACAGGGTGGGAGAATTCTCCTGCACTCAGCGCTTCAGCGTGAGAATTTTCCCACGCTGTCAGTGACGTGCATGAGGTGAGGTCATGTCCAATGAACTCGGCGCACCTCATGCACGTCACTGACAGCGTGGGAAAATTCTCACGCTGAAGCGCTGAGTGCAGGAGAATTTTCCCACGCTGTCAGTGACGTGCATGAGGTGAGCTGAGTTCATTGGACATGACCTCGGCTCATCTGGATGCCGTCACAGCGAGACACTGAGGAGCGCAAGCATGCCTGCGCTTCTCAGTGTCTGCGGGATGACAGGCTGGATGGCAGCGTTCTGCTGCGGTCCAGCCTGTCATCTCGATGTAGCAGAGCTGAAGCTGTCCTGGGAACCATGGAAAGGTAAGGATGAGGTTGCTTTATTATTTTACTTTTATTGCAGGAGATCGTTGGCTTCAGCTGGAATGGGCGTGACTGTAAGTATGGTTTAATTTAGAACAATAAAGAATTGTGTCTTTATTTCAATTAAAGGACTTTTTTCTGGGTGTTTGTGTTTTTTTTAAATACTTTACTAGAAATTCATGGTGGTCATGTCTAATATTGGCGTGACCCCATGAATTTCGGGCTTAGGGCCAGCTGATAATGCCAAGCTGGCCTTAACCCCTTTATTACCCAGTGAGCCACCGCACCAGGGCCCTGGATGAGTTGGGTACAGCGCCAGAAGATGGCGCTTCTATGAACGCGCCATTTTCCGGGGCGGCTGCGGACTGCAATTTGCAGCGGGTGGGGCCCAGAAAGCTTGGGCCTCCCTGCGCTGCGGATTCCAGCCCCCAGCTGCCTTGTTGTACCTGGCTGGACACAAAAATAGGGCGAAGCCCCACGTATTTTTTTTTTTAATTATTTCATGAAATTCATGGAATAATTAAGAAAAAAAGGGCTTCCCTATATTGTTGTGTCCGGCTAGGTACAAATAGGCAGCTGGTGGTTGGGGGCAGCCCGTTCCTGCCTGCTGTACCTGACTGGACACAAATATAGGGCGAAGCCCCACATAATTTTTTTTTAATTATTTCATGAATTTCCTGAAATAATTAAAAAAAAATTGACGTGGGGCTTTGCACTATATTTGGGTCCAGCCAGGTACAGCAGGCAGGAACGGGCTGCCCCCAACCACCAGCTGCCTATTTGTACCTGGTTGGACACAACAATATAGGGAAGCCCTTTTTTTCTTAATTATTCCATGAATTTCATGAAATAATTAAAAAAAAAAAAACGTGGAGCTTCTCCCTATTTTTGTGTCCAGCCAGGTACAACTAGGCAGCTGGGGGATGGAATCTGCAGCGCAGGGAGGCCCAAGCTTTCTGCCCCCCGCTGAAAATTGCAGTCCGCAGCCGCCCCGGAAAATGGCGCGTTCATAGAAGCTGGATGCTGTACCTGGCTGGCATACAAAAATATGGCGAAGCCCACGTCAAAAGTTTTGGGAAAAATTAATTAAAAAATAAATAATAATTTAGGGACTGCATCTTTATTAACTCCTCAAATGTCATTTAGTGTTAAAATAATGGATTTATTTAAAAAAAAAATGGCGTGGGATCCCCCATAATTTTAGTCTCTAGCGGAGGTTAAGCAGACGGCTGGGGCAGATGTTTGAAGCCTGGGAAGGGGGTAAAACCCACGGAGCTTCCCAGGCTACTAATATCAGCCCCCAGCTGAATACCTAGCCTTTACTAGCTATTAAAATGGGGGACCCCCCCCAAAAAAAATGACGTGGGGTCCCCCCTATTTTAATAGCTAGCAAAGGCTAGGCAGACAGCTGGGGGCTGATATTAATAGCCCAGGAAGGGTGCCATGAATATTGGCCCCCTCCCAGGCTAGAAACACCAGTCGTCAGCCGCCCCAGAAATGGCGCATCCATAGGATGCGCCAACTCTGGCACTTAGCCTCGCTCTTCCACGCTGCCCTGGTGCGGTGGCAGGGGGTAATAGTGGTGGGGTTCATGTCAGCGCCAGCTGCCATGAAGCCCAGGTTAGTAATGATGGGCGTCTATAAGACACCCCCATTACTAACCTACAAAGTGTTAAAAAGAAAAAACACACTACACCCAGAAAAAAATAATTTATTTGAAATAAAACACACAATTTTATTTAATTCTTAGTTTACTAAAAATAATAGTTACCTGTCCACGTTCCTGCGCTGATCTCCCATGCACAGCTGTCACATCTGGAGATGGTGACAGCTGTGCATGGCTGCTGTAAGCTCACGCTGCCGGCAGCGGGAGCCACTGACTGAGGTCACCGGAGTGCATTCAGGCAGCGCAGCTCCGGAGACCTCCTTTACGGCACTGCTGTACCGTGGGAATTTCTCACGATACAGCAGGGCCGTAAAGGAGCTAACCGGAGCAGCGCTGCCTGAACTCCGGTGAACCCTTACGGCCCCGTCATTCTAGCGGCGGCAGCGGTTCAGAGCGGTCACATTCTATGTGGCTGCTCTGAACTGGAGATCTTCGTGGGACACTCGTGGACTGCTACGGAGGGGTAAGGATAAGGTTGTGGTTTATTATTTTATATTTTATTACAGGAGATCGATGGCTTCGGGGAATTAGGTGTCTTTGTGAGTATAGGTGTAGTTTTTTATTTTTTACTTTATTTTAGGTGGCGATCGGCGGGGACAGGTAATGTATGAACTAATTTCTTTTAGGTAACCACTGGCCACCAATGACATGTATTTAACATTTATTGGGGACACAGTAGGGCAATTTAAATAGCAGGATCAGTCTGATGGGAACTACTGCTCCCATCGAGCTGATCCTGCTGGCAGGAGTGGACGGGGGACAGACATAGGCCGATGGGAGTAGTAGTGTCACATCGGCCTATGTCTGCCTGCACGCACACACTCGTAGACATCGCACAGACACCGCGCACACACACCCGCACAGACACCGCACACACTCGCAGACATCGCACAGACACCGCGCACACCCGCACAAACATCGCGCACACACCCTGCACACACACCCCGCACACACACTAATCATGACGGTCTGATCGTCTGGGAGGTGAGGCTGACCTGTGCGGCTGTGGGAAAGTTCATGTGAGTTCATGCAGTCAAGCATGAACTCACATGAACCCTCTGAGGGCACCGCGGCTAATTCAAATGAACAGCTGATCGGCATCAGCTGATACCTCAGCTGTTCATTTGAAATAACCGGCGGGAAAGCGCAGCACAGAACGGGAAAGCCGGCGGTGAAGTCTTTTCACTGCCGGCTTCCCCGCCCGGGTCCTTCACTCCCCGCTCCTTGGAGCTGCGCTCCCCGCCCGGTCTTAACTTACGATCGGGATGGGAGGTGGCGAGGGGAGCGGAGGATCGGGGTGGGAGGCTGCGGGGAAGCAGTATGGGGCTGTGTGATTGTTTAAAAGCCGGCGGCTTTATACCGCCCGCCGGCTTTTAAACAATCAGGAGAATTCTCCCCCGCTGGGATGGCATTCTGATGACAGGCTGGATCGCGCTGCCATCCAACTTGTCATCCTTCACAGACACTGCAGAGCGCAGGCATTATGGGAACTTCCGATTCCGGTATCCGATATTGTAAAAGTATCCTAATTAAGTATCGGAATTCCGATACCGCGAATATCGGCCGATACCCGATATTACAGTATCGGAATGCTCAACACTAGTCACTAGTAATACATTTAATGCTAGGTTTACATGGTGGCATGTGTCTGTTGACGTTTAACTTGTGTGTGTTATGAACGTGTACACACTCAGACATGGGTAACGGAAAAAAGGGAAGCAACCACAGGGAGATGCCGCACCTACATCTTACTGGCACCTGAACAGAGTAGAAATGCCCTAACCACACAACTAAAAACAGCATCTCGAATCTAACTCACTAAAAGGCCGTCAAGTAGTTTCTTGTACCTCTTGAGTAACCAGAGGGAAGACCGCAACACACTGCAAACAAGGAAAGAGGAAAGTGTGAAGTATAATACAAAAATACAGGGTGAGAAACTAAAACACGTTCATATCGGATAGTGAGGGAAAACTAAGGAGAACCAAAATAAAAGGAACAAGTAACCTCCCAGAAACCTAACATTGATAAAAGGAAAAGGTGCTTGGAAGGAAAGCAAACAGATTTACAGCAGGAATACAACTGGAGTTTACCAAGCAAGGTAAACTCTTTAACTGAAGAGCTGGAACTCCTGAACTCACATCCATCAAGAGGTATAGCCAGAGAGGAAGTGCAGTGAAGGGTGAACATATAAAACCCCTCCCAGAGTGTGATAGGGGAAACTAAAATGGGAAAATGAGAAACACCTGGAGAGGAGCAAACCAAAAAGGGAAAACAAAGACAATAAAAACCATCAGCATTTGGATAGGGAAGAAAGGACAATAGCTCAGCAGACAAGGGAACAGACCATGCAGTAACAGGTCACCGGATCGAATCCCCAAACCGAGCCATGATAATGTGCCTCATTGCAACATTGAATCTAATGATTTCCTATGGTGGTGCATTGTAATTTCCAACCTACTATTATTGCGACACAGAGCTACAAATGTTTCTAAATGTGGTGGATTTTCTCTTTTTCTTAATTAAAGGAAAATAAATGCGACAACACAAAGTTATTTTTACAATATTGGGCATTTTATTACTTCCTTATTTACTGTGCTTACAAATTTGAGGTTCTTAGTGCACATTTTGATAAAATTGTGCAAGCCCATCTGCCAACGACAAGGCAACCTCATTAGATGGGACCCTACCCTAACAGACTAACCTATATAATTGTGTTTATAATGTTTTCCTTTTTTATCATCACAATCCTTTCATTACGTTTACAATATTATTATATTTATTACTGCTATCATTACTCTAGTACTATGAGATCCAAAGAACTAAAGCTGTTGATCCAGAAGAAGGCAAAAACCCCTGGACACATTCGGCCAATTTGTGTCACGGGGGAAAAATTCCTTCTTGATCCCAGGAAAAGGCGATCAGTCCTAAAACCCTGGAACAAATCTCCCCTAACATCTATTAAAAATGTACAAAAAATTATTAATATTTTATTTTTAATAGTATAATTTTTTATACTAGTGAAATTATTATTGTTTTATGGTCTCTAGTATTACATTTTCTACTATATAATATTACTATTCCACTAGTGCTAAATCCGCTACAACCTTACTAATACATAGGTCCTTATTGCTAAAGCTATTGATCCAGAAGAAGGCGAAAACCCCGGACACATTAAGCTGATTGGTGTCACAGGGGAGAAAATTCCTTCTTGACCCCGGGAAAAGGCGATCAGTCCTAAAACCCTGGATAAAATCTCCGTTAATAATTATTAAAAATGTACTAAAAATTATTATTTTATTTTTAATAGTATAATTTTATTATTACTTTACCAGTGAAATTATTACTGTTTTATGGTCTCTAGTATTACACTTTCTATTATACTATACTACTATTCCACTAGTGCTAAATCCGCTACAACCTTACTAATACATAGGTCCTTATTCCTAAAGCTATTGATCCAGAAGAAGGCGAAAATCCCCAGACACATTCAGCCAATTGGTGTCACAGGGGGGAAAATTCCTTCTTGACCCCGGGAAAAGGCGATAAGTCCTAAAACCCTGGATCAAACCTGCTGATGTTAATTTTATGTCTCTATTATTATTAAACAGTTAAATATATAGTTACTGCTCTTATTATAATATTACACTCTATTTCTACTCCTTACTTTACAAAATACTTTATAATATTTTTACTACATTTTAAAGTTTTTTTTAACCTAATAATTACTATTTTATATCTATTCTTTTTATTATGATTAGATTTGATGCTGTCGATCTTACTACAGCTTGAATGTTGGCTAATCAGTCCATCAGCGTCTCATTGGCTTGAGGAGAATGGCCCAGATGATATTTCTCCTTCCTCTGAGGTTGGTGTTGATGTATTTGATGATGGACTGTTGGCGGATCTTCTGTCTTCGTGCCGGCTGGCTCTGAAGTCTTCTGGTTGAGTTGCTGTTTTTTTTTGCACAATTTCTCCTTTATCTTCTGATGCTTTCTCATCTTCCTCTTCTTTCTTCTTAATGTCTTCTGCCTCATCTTCATCCTGCTCTTTTACCCCCGATACTTCATTGCCTCAGATATCTTCATTTCCTCTTCTTTCAGCTTCTCCGGAATCACTGATGTCGGCTCAGGTTCTTCTTCATATAAAGGGAAAGGCAGATATTTCTTCTGAGCTTCACGGTTGGTTGGCATGAGGCGCTAAGAAAACAATAGATCCAGTCAGTTGTATGACGTTCCTTTACCCCTATGTACAGAACATGGATGACAAAATATGCTTTATGATCAGTGACCTCCATGCTGAAGATCGGAGATGGGAGGAATCTTAGCAGGAGATGAGAAGCATTTGATCTCTCTCCTCCTTTGTGCTGGGATAAACTGAAATGAAAACACAAGCAGATATTGTGATCAACCATACAATATTCAGAGGCATCAAATCCTTAAAATTACAGGGAAAATTCCTTTAACCCAACATCAACATGACCTGCTTGAAAACTATTTTCTGACTTTCTTCTCAATCTACTGTTATGCACACGCCCGGGCTAAGCGGCGTGTGCGTGGGATTGGTAGTGATTCCACTGGACCGTGCCGGAGAGTGAATGCCTGGAGGGGCGTGACTAAGTATTCACCCGATCCGACCAGGGTCGCACGACGGCATACGACGCCAGTGCACCAAGGAGGAACCGAGCAGAGGGACCAGGTGCTACTCCAGGACAGACCCCGGACACGGCTGTTGACCCACACAGGGGAATACAGGAACAGGCTGGTAGGCTGGCACACAGACTGGTATGCAGGCAGGCGGGTATGCAGGCAGGGGGGTAAAGGCAAGCACAGCTAGAGTGCAGACAGGGAGGCACTAGCAGGTAGGAACACAGGCGGGATAGGACCCAGTACACACCGGGACACAGGAACAATACAGGCAGAGGGTTACAGGCAAGCACAGCTAGAGTGCCGACAAGGCTGAGCAGGGAGGACAGGGCTCTGTTCACACGGAACAGACAGGAAGGGAAAGACAGAGCCAGATACTCACACAGTACTTGCAGAGACAATAAGCAGGAGTTAGGTACGAGTTCAGACTCTGCAGAAAAAGGAAGGGAACGGACGTAGAGGCAAAACAGGTAAAGGACAGGAGAGAGTTCAGACTGGAACTGAGTGTACGGAGGAGACCGACACTGCAGAGGGATACAGGAGCGGGTCTGGGAATACGGCCCCCAGAGAGGCGGAACGAACAGGCAATGAGCGTGTTCAGACAGGACAGACCAGACGCAGGAGCGGGTCTAGGAAATCGGCCACTAGAAGGCGAGAGGAAAAGGCTAGGAGCGTGTTCAGACAGGACAGACAAGAGAACACAGAAAGGAGTCAGTTCAGACACGGGAGCTGAAACCGCAAAGCAGGAGACATACAGGACTCAGTTCAGACACGGGAGCTGATACCGCAAAGCAGGAGACATACAGGACTAAGTTCAGACACGGGAGCTGATACCGCAAAGCAAGAGACATACAGGACTCAGTTCAGACACGGGAACTGATACAAAAAAGCAGGAGACAAGAGACGGGACCTGGCACCTTCAGAGTGCAAGCACACACTGAAGGAAACACTATGCTCAGGCAGGGATAGAAGGGAGCTGCTGAGCTATATACCAAGTGACAGACAGCAATAGGCTGAGGACGCACAAGGGGTGTGACCCACAGCAGGTACAAAAGGCAGGAAGTGATCGGGCGCCGCCCTTAAGCAGCAGAAACAGACACAAACAGACAGCATGGAGGGAAGCCAGAGAGACATTCTGGACAGGAGATCAAGTGCGCCCTCTTGCACAGTGGGAGATGGACCACCATGCAAGGACGCCGCCAGGTATGTTACAGTACCTCCCCCCTTACGCCCCCTCTTCTTCAGGCCTGCCAGAATCTTCTGCAGGGAATTCGAGGACCAGTCGTTCACTGGGTTGGAGGGGGACAGAGACTTAAGGGTAATCTCTGCTTCGAGGTACATCTTGTCAAGCTCACAGGAAGAAATAGACGGGTTATCAGGTACATAATGAGGAAAAGTCACTGTCTCTTTGTTATCTGGTGGTATCCCGGAGGATTCAGGAAACAACTGGAGGTCCTCCGCCGGGTCAGAAGAGTGCAGAGGCTCAGAGAAAACAACTGCTTCTGAGTACACTAGGTCGGACTCACTGGAGGAAGCAGGCGAGGTATCGGGTACCGAGTATAGGAAAGTCTCTGTCCATTCACCACCAGGTGGCACCCCGAAGGGTTCTGGAGACAGCTGGCGGTTCTCCGCCTGGTCAGAGGGGTGTAGAGACTCACGGGTAACCTCTGCTTCAGAGTACACTAGGTCGGACTCACTGGACGAAGCAAGCGAGGTATCAGATCCAGGATATAGGAAAGTCTCTGTCCATTCACCACCAGGTGGCACCCCGAAGGATTCTGAACACAACTGGAGGTCCTCCGCCTGGTCAGAGGGGTGTAGAGACTCAGGAGTAACCTCTGCTTCGGAGTACACTAGGTTGGACTCACTGGACGAAGCGAGCGAGGTATCAGGTACAGAGTATAGGAAAGTCTCTGTCCATTCACCACCAGGTGGCACCCCGAAGGATTCTGAACACAACTGGAGGTCCTCTGCCTGGTCGGAGGGGTGTAGAGACTCAGGAGTAACCTCTGCTTCGGAGTACACTAGGTTGGACTCATTGGACGAAGCGAGCGAGGTATCAGGTACAGAGTATAGGAGAGTCTCTGTCCTTTCGCTACCAGGTAGCACCCCGAAGGGTTCAGGAGACAACTGGAGATCCTCCGCCTGGTCGGAGGGGTGTAGAGACTCGGAGGTAACTACCACTTTGGGGTACCCATTGTCAGGCTCACAGGACGAAGCGGACAAGGTATTGAGTACCGGGTGTAGAGAAGTCTCTCTCCATTTGTCATCGAGTGGTATCCCGGAGGGTTCAGGAGGCAACAGGGGATCCTCCGCCAGGTAGTAGAGGTGCACAGACTCTGAGGTAACCACAGCTTTGGAGCATCCTTGGACATGCACACCGGTTAAAGAGAAAGAAGCATCTGATGCCGGGTGCAGGAAGTTCTCCTGTGTGGAGTCTGGATGGGCAGAAGTCTCTTCGGCCAGGAGAACTGGTGCACTACCCACGCACATTACCCATTGGGGTTTCTCCGGGATATTGGGAAGTGAAGCTTCAGTAGGGACTTCAAGGTTGGGGTCAGGAGGTCTCAGGGAGGACAGACCCTGGCGTGACGGCTTGCCTCTAAGTCTAGCACGTCTGGACTGCCTCTTGAGGTTGAGAGAAGTATTCCGGAAAGCGTAGTCACCCTGTGAGGATTCTGGGTGGGCAGTAGTCTCATTGGGCTGGAGGACTATTGCGCTACCCACACACATTACCCGTCGGGGCTGCTCCGGGATATTGGGAAGTGAAGCTTCAGCAGGGGCTTCAGAGTTAGGGTCCTCGAAGACCATACGAAAGGCCACCAGGAAGGCCTGCAGGTCAAGGATGACAGGATCCCATGCTTCCCATAGGGGGGTGACCCATTTCAAGGCATCACCCGCTAGGTAGTCAATCATAAAGGCCACTTTAGCCCAATCGGAAGGAAAATAGAGAGGGTAGGCCTTAAAGTGTAGCATGCATTGCTCCACAAATGCACGACACTGTCTTGGATCCCCATAGTAACGTGGCGGATCCGCAGGAACGAGGGCTGATAGATCCATCTGGACGGGTGCGTAACTCGCCTGGAACTCAGCTAAAGGGGGGAAAAAAATGTATTTATTTATTTTAATGCATGTATTCGCTGGAAAAACTTCTCAAAGAGCGAAGGCCGTGGGGCTCAACGGGAACCATGGCCTGAGCATGCTGTTATGCACACGCCCGGGCTAAGCGGCGTGTGCGTGGGATTGGTAGTGATTCCACTGGACCGTGCCGGAGAGTGAATGCCTGGAGGGGCGTGACTAAGTATTCACCCGATCCGACCAGGGTCGCACGACGGCATACGACGCCAGTGCACCAAGGAGGAACCGAGCAGAGGGACCAGGTGCTACTCCAGGACAGACCCCGGACACGGCTGTTGACCCACACAGGGGAATACAGGAACAGGCTGGTAGGCTGGCACACAGACTGGTATGCAGGCAGGCGGGTATGCAGGCAGGGGGGTAAAGGCAAGCACAGCTAGAGTGCAGACAGGGAGGCACTAGCAGGTAGGAACACAGGCGGGATAGGACCCAGTACACACCGGGACACAGGAACAATACAGGCAGAGGGTTACAGGCAAGCACAGCTAGAGTGCCGACAAGGCTGAGCAGGGAGGACAGGGCTCTGTTCACACGGAACAGACAGGAAGGGAAAGACAGAGCCAGATACTCACACAGTACTTGCAGAGACAATAAGCAGGAGTTAGGTACGAGTTCAGACTCTGCAGAAAAAGGAAGGGAACGGACGTAGAGGCAAAACAGGTAAAGGACAGGAGAGAGTTCAGACTGGAACTGAGTGTACGGAGGAGACCGACACTGCAGAGGGATACAGGAGCGGGTCTGGGAATACGGCCCCCAGAGAGGCGGAACGAACAGGCAATGAGCGTGTTCAGACAGGACAGACCAGACGCAGGAGCGGGTCTAGGAAATCGGCCACTAGAAGGCGAGAGGAACAGGCTAGGAGCGTGTTCAGACAGGACAGACAAGAGAACACAGAAAGGAGTCAGTTCAGACACGGGAGCTGAAACCGCAAAGCAGGAGACATACAGGACTCAGTTCAGACACGGGAGCTGATACCGCAAAGCAGGAGACATACAGGACTAAGTTCAGACACGGGAGCTGATACCGCAAAGCAAGAGACATACAGGACTCAGTTCAGACACGGGAACTGATACAAAAAGCAGGAGACAAGAGACGGGACCTGGCACCTTCAGAGTGCAAGCACACACTGAAGGAAACACTATGCTCAGGCAGGGATAGAAGGGAGCTGCTGAGCTATATACCAAGTGACAGACAGCAATAGGCTGAGGACGCACAAGGGGTGTGACCCACAGCAGGTACAAAAGGCAGGAAGTGATCGGGCGCCGCCCTTAAGCAGCAGAAACAGACACAAACAGACAGCATGGAGGGAAGCCAGAGAGACATTCTGGACAGGAGATCAAGTGCGCCCTCTTGCACAGTGGGAGATGGACCACCATGCAAGGACGCCGCCAGGTATGTTACATCTACATTGTGTTGCAGTTCTGCACTGGACTAATGGATGTTCTGGATTACTAAATGCTAGATTAAAGGAATGGTACTTTATTTTCAGATTAACTGGAACTTCTTTTTATCTAAAAAATAAACTCACATGAGAAATGTCCAGGTCCGAAGATGCATTCCTGGCAGCGGTAGACGTCCTAAAGAAAACAGAATCCGGTGAGGGTCCACATATCACGAATCGAGGATGGACAATGGGACAAGTGTCCGTTTATAGTAAAGCTGCTGACCTCAGGAGATCTGGGGCTCGTTGCAATCCTGTATCTATCCTGTACTGTAGAAGTCATAGTGAAATCTGTGAATCCAAAAAAGATTTAGTCACAGATCTGATAATGACCCAAACACGGCAGCTTTCCATACATAATATAGTGAACCTCCAGGTATCGGACCCCCGTTACACTCATACATGTATGCAATATGTCAAATGGAGCATAGGATTGCTGGGTGTTTGTAGAGTTTCCTCATAGTAAAAGCACCAGTATAGGTAATACCTCATGCAAAAACATGGTACACTGGATGTATTTCTGCATTTTTCTTGCCCAAAAGTACAAGTAACTGCACAAAAATAACAGCCAAAGTAACTTCATTAGCAACGCATAAAGCCTAACCCCCAATAACAGTGCCATGACACTAATCCCATTGACATTATTGGCAAAAAGGTCCCTCAATAACAAGTAACGTACACCAGTAAATACAAATATACTGATAGCTCCCCCTAGTGGCAGCTGACAACAGTCATTGTGGCAGAATTGCCTGCTCTGCCCAGTATTTGCTCCTATTTTGAGTTTAGGTAAAATGATAAAATCATCAGCGGCTTCCAGATAACATGAATGAAGCATCAAGGAGATGAGATAAATGAGTGTCAGTTACATCAGATGATGGGATGAGAGCACTCACCAACATCCATCTTCACTAGTCAATGTCCTGTAACAGACTGAGGATGATTGACAGTTTGCTTCTTTTCAAATTCAAATCTAGCAATCTTATTGGTTGCTGAGCAGTGTCATATAACACAGTGAATTTAAAGGGACGGGACACTCTTATTTCTCTTTAGTGCATCATCTATTCGTGCTATAATTCTGCGTATAATATGAAGCTGTGGAAATAATCTTTACTTATCCATATAAAGGGATTGAAATTTCATTATCAATATCATATCAGAACATTATATTCTACAAATTATTAGAGTACTGATGTGTCATGAATGAGTTAATTATAAATTATATTATTTTCAATAACTCCTTCCAGTTATTTTTCTAAATCTTCCATTTTCATCAGACAGCTGATGGTATATTTCTAGAGTGCATCTTTAGTACACAGAATTATGAGTGTCATTCAAATAATGAATATTTTATTTTTTTCTGTATTTTAATGTAATATATATGATACTGTGCTGAATGGCAATGTATTACTGTCACTAGATGCCTGTAATGCAGCAAAGATATACAGTCATGGCCAAAAGTGTTGACACCTTTGAAATTATTCCAGAAAATTAAGTATTTTCCCAGAAAATTATTGCAATTACACATGTTTTGTTATATTAATGTTTGTTTTTAAACCTTGTTTTTATTGAATAGAAAAAATTACATACATGAATGCAAATATTACCCGAAGCATAATTCTATACATGTTTATTTCCTTTGTGTATATTGGTACAGCACAAAAAAAAAACAGAGAAAAAAATGCAAATTGGACATAATAATTTCACACAAAACCCCAAAAATGGGCCCGACAAAATTGTTGGCACCCTCAACTTAATATTTGGTTGCACACCCATTGGAATAAATAACTGCAGTCAATCGCTTCCTATAACCGTCAACAAGCTTCTTACACTTCTCAACTGGAATTTTGGACTACTCTTGCAAATTGCTTGAGGTCTTTCATATTTGAAGGGTGCCTTCTCCCAACAGTAATTTTAACATCTCACCACAGGTGTTAATTGGGATTTAGATAAGTATTCATTGTTGGCCACCTCAGGACTCTCCAGCTTTGTTTCCATTCATTTCTGGGTGCTTCTTAAAATGTGGTTGGGGTCATTGACCTGCTGGAAGACCCATGATCTAAGACACAAACCTAACTTTCTGACACTTGGCACTACATTGCGACCCAAATCCTTTGGTAATCTCCAGATTTCATGATGCCTTGCACACAGTCAAGGCACCCAGTGCCAGAGGCTGGAAAACAACCCCAAAACATCTTTGACGCTCCACCATATTTGACTGTATGTACTGTGTTCTTTTTTTTGTAGGCCTCATTCTGTTTTCAGTAAACAGTAGAATGATGTGCTTTACCAAAAAGCTCTATCTTGGTCTAATCTGTCCACAAGACGCTTTCCCAGGAGGATTTTTCCTTACCCACGTACATTTTGGCAAACTGCAGTCTGTTACGGATCCGGGTGGTGGAACCTCTGTGCTGCGGTGCAAGGAGGGACCAGAGGGGCGTAACTAGGTATCAACTCGGACTGACCAAGGCCGTACGGCGGCTCAATCGACTCCGTGACCAGGGAAGGAACGAGCAGAGGGACCAGGTGCTACTCTGGGGACCGACCTTGTATGAGAGCAGGTGACTCCCAAGGGTCAGAAGGCAGAGACTGACCGGTACAGCAGATGAGCACGGCAGGCAGGCTGACGAGAGATCCGGGCAGACGGGCTGGCAGACACGACAGGAAACTAGCAGGAGCCTCTAGGTAGGCTGTCAGGTATACACGGCAGGTGCAGGCAAGACCCTCTAGGTAGGCTGTCTGGTGGTCACGGCAAGTGACAGGCAGGAGCCTCTAGGTAGGCTGTCAGGTATACACGGCAGGTGCAGGCAGGAGCCTCTAGGTAGGCAAGTTCTCCAAGTAGGCAGGCTAGCCTAGCCCATAGACAGACTGGCGGGTTTGACCGGAGGCAGACCGTCGGGCTGGAGAGTGTCCTTGGCAGGCGGAGACAGGTAGCAGGTGGACAGGTGGAGGCTCCGAATAAGTGGACTGGCCAAGCCCATAGACAGACTAGCGGACTGGGTCGTAAGCAGACTGTCGGGCTGGACTGGTAATCAGGCTGGCAGACTGAACTGATAGTCAGACGGACTAGACTGGTAGTCAGACAGGCAGCGGGACCTGTGGGCTGAAGCAGAGTTTAGCATACAGAGCAACAACCATGCACAGGCACCTCCATATTGGAGGAGGTGACTTTTATAGGAGAAGTCCTCCGGCCATTGGCCAGGGACTTCTTAGGATGGCGTGCGCGGCCCCTTTAAGAGGGCGGGAGCACGCGCGCGCGCGCCTTAAGCACAGGGCCAGGAAAGCTGCGTGAACCAGCAGCAGCTGCAGGGAGACCAGAAGATGCCGGGGCAGGACCGCGGCGGTAAGGGGGACGGCGTCTCTGCCGGGCAGGAGGCAGAGACGCCGATGCTACACTAGCTTTTTTATGTCTCTGTCAGCAGTGGGGTCCTCCTGGGTCTCCTGCCATAGTGCTTCATTTCACTAAAATGTCGATGGATAGTTCACTTTGACACTCATGCACCCTGAGACCGCAGGACAGCTTGAATTTCTAAGGAATTTCATTGGGGCTGCTTATCCACCATCTGGACTATCGTGAGTGTCAACCTTTCATCAATTTTTCTCTGCCGTCCACGTCCAGCAAGATTAGCTACAGTGCCATAGGTTGTAAACTTCTGATTATTGCACACCGTGGACAAAAGAACATCAAGATCTCTGGAGATGGACTTGTAACCTTGAGATTGTTTATATTTTTCAACATTTTTGGTTCTCAAGTCCTCAGACAGTTCTCTTCTCTTTCTGTTCTCTATGCTTAGTGTGGCACATAAAGACACACAATGAAAAGATTCAGTCAATTTCTCCCTTTTAATCTGGTTTCAGGTGTGATTTTCATATTACCCACACCTGTTACTTGCCACAAGTGAGTTTGAACGAGCATCACATGCTTGAAACACATTTGTTTACTCACAATTTTGGAAACGTGACAACAAATGTCCAGCTTGTTTTTGGAGTTTTGTGTGAAATTATGTCCAATTTGCCCTTTTTTCTCTGTTTTTTTGTTCCACAACACACAAAGGAAATAAACGTGTATAATAATAATTTTCTGGGAGAAATGCTTCAGTTTCTGGAACAATTTCAAGGTTGCCAACACTTTTGGCCATGACTGTGACGCACCCCTGGGCCTTCGTCGCTCGGCATCGCGCGCACGGGAGCTTACCCGGAGCCGGATCTCTTGAGGGTTGTAGTCTCGTGGCGGTGATCCGGTCCGTGCCCAGGGAGTCAGACTAAGTGGCGCTGTTTTAGCAGTAGATGTAGGACGACTACGCCACCCGTTGAATGCAGCTATGGAGCTGCCGCTGCAGGGCAGACCGCTGAGGCCGGTGGTAGGATATTGCAGCGTAGATGGTATAACCCCCAACGGGAGGGGTATGGCCTCAGGGCAGCCGACGTGGATGATGGGGGTAGCAGGAACCACTCAGAGACGGTACGGTGTAGTTCAGGGTCTTTACTGGTGACAAAGATAGACCCTCCCGGAGTACTGGCTAGCGATTGGGGCCTGGTCAGTCCTTGAGCAGATGGGATCTCCCCTGGCCAGGCGGAGTTGTAGGCCTCCCAAACTAACTGTACTCTTCTGGCTACCTTGCTAGAGGCGGGTAAAAGTAGCCCACGTCCCTGAGTGTGCCGTGTGGTGCTCACCCGTATGGCCGGTGACTCGGGGCCTTCTAGTAGCTTCCGCTCCACGACGGCGGTGCTGGTCCCATGCGTGTGACCGTGCCTTCGGGTTTCTTGGCCAGAGGACCTGGAATCCCCTGCCTGACGGATTCTGCTGCTGGGTAGGAGTTAGTCCCCACAGCCTCGGACTCCGGGTCCGGTAAGAAATCTTCTCAGTCAGGGCGAGCTCTGCAGCTGCCAGCCCCTGACTCCTTGTAACACTGCTCCCACAGAGCTCCTGTTGTTTCTTCCCATAGCTGCTTCAAGCCTGGCCCTGGAGCTCCCTGTCAGCCCTCCTGGCTGAACTCTCCCTCTGAACTCTCTAACCCTGCCTCAGCCCTAGGTTTATATAGGGGAAGTCCTTCCCCTCCCAGGACTGGGCAGGAGGTGTGGCATGCACAGGATCCCTGACCAAGAGACCTCCCACCTGCTCTCAGACATAACATTGCTGTTACTGTGGAAACCAGACCCCTGGGGTGCCACAACTGTATAGCACATTACTAACAGGGAGTACTGGGCTGTGTATGGTGTGAGCCACATGGATTGCCAGAGAAATCTGTTACCTGCCACCTCTAAGCTGTAGAACCTGGCATACATAACTGTGACTATTCAAAGCCTGCTGGATGATAGTTGACACTTAAATAAGGTGTTTGTTATGCAATAGTGGTGGCTGAGAGAGCTGCCTGTGTGTGATGGGCAATCAGAGAGAGGAGGGCAGTATCTGAGTAAAATGAAGCTGCTGGTCCTGAAGAAGGAGTTGGTGCAGAGCTGGCGAATTGCTGTTATGGTGCAAGCTGCTATGTGACTTTGCCAGACAGAGTGCAAGCTGTCATATTGGATTGTCTGGTTGGGTAAAAGCTACCAAAGAATAAGGTAAAGACAACAAAACCCGTGACTCAGGAACTCGAGATACTCTTGTTTAGCTGACTAACAGACTCCCTTTAGCGGGAAGCAGTCATGTTAAAATATGCTATCAATCTAATTTTAAAATTAACTATGAGAAATCGGAAGCATTAAACATCTCCACCCCCACACCTGATGTTGAATATCTTCAGAAGTTAACCCCCTTTAAGTGGCCACACAGTTGTATCAAATATTTAGGGATCCAGATCACTAATACCCAGATCTCTTATATGAGAAAAATTTTACACCATTGGTGGAGAAAATTAAATCAACCCACTGTTATCTTGGATTGGTAGGAAAAATGTAGTAAAAGCATACATTCTCCCTAAAATCATCTACCACATAAAAATGCTCCCCATAAGCCTCCCTTTGTCTTTGTTTTCTTCCATAAAACAGGTTTTAGCTCAATACATATGGAAACACAAAAGATCAAGGCTCTCACACAAATTATTATCCCAACGAAACCATAGAGGTGGTGTTGGACTTCCGGACATCCTAAGATATTATAAAGCTATACACATACTCAGATGGCTGAAGATGGCCAATGCCTCCAAAAGAAGAGATACTACAGACATTGACTATCTACTACTCTGTAACAACCCCCATAAGTTCATATGGGCAGATGTGATTCCTAACTCAGATGTTGAGAGACACTATTACATCCACATCCCTGGCTATTAAACGTAACCTAGTTCAAGAACTCCACTGCAACATTATCCCTATGTCTGATGCCCCAATATCTACTATCCCATACTTCTTAGACCCTAAGTATACAGACCCTTATAACCTCTGGTCAGAGTTACCAAACTATTCTATTAAACAATTCCTTTCAAACGAGATCCCTATGTTAGACTCTTGGCCAATCGGTACCTCGATACGGCCCGAAAACTTCCTGCAATTTAATCATGTTTCTCATATCCTCTCTCAATTTAGAACTAGATTCTCTAACATTAAGAAGAGCTCTTGGATTGACATGTTGAGTAGACTTTCTTTCCCTTTTTCTAAGGGAATCTCGAAGATATATGACCATTTGACATTATCCCAGTTCTCTCAAAAAACAATTTTCATATACTCCTGGGAGAAGGAATTAAACATCACATTGTCTGAAGAGGAAACTGACTCCATTCTTTCCAATTCACATGGGTTCTCAAGATGTATAACTTTACAAGAGAATTCATATAAAATTATATCACGTTGGTACAGAACCCCGGAAATATTACATCATATTGGTCTGAGCGACTCTAACATATGCTGGAGTTGCAAACTAGATGTGGGTAATATGACACATATCTTCTGGTCATGCTCGAAGATTAGTCCATTTTGGGGAAAGGTAGAAGAGACCTTAAAAAAACTAGGCCTGATAAGGCACACATTAACTCCTAAAGAAATTCTATTATCCTGCCCAACAGATAACTACAAGCCAAGAAACCACGACTTGATCCCCCTGTTGTTCAGCAAAACAGCTGATCTCTTTACATTGGAAGCAAGAATCTCCCCCTACTCATTCTGAATGGATAAATAAGGTCAACATGATAAGGCATTTAGAGGAACTCACCAGTTGGGAAACTTATAGTCACCCCCAATTTACTAAAGTATGGAGCCAGTGGAGACAGGAGGAATAATCTTACTTAGTCCCCCCCTTGGAAAACCACATCACCTTCCTATTATGATATTCTTTCAATTCTAATTCCCTTGTCTTGTTGGATACACGCATCCACCCCCCCCCCCCCCATCCCTCTGCGAATTAAATGTCCCCTTGGTCTAGAGTGTATATCAACCACAAACCTTATATAACACTAAGCTATAAGAGATCTGCTATTTCTTTAAAAGGTAAATTGACTGCTACTATTATTCATATGTCTATTATTCATACAGTGGTGGCCAAAAGTATTGGCACCCCTGCAATTCTGTCAGATAATACTCAGTTTCTTCCTGAAAATGATTGCAATCACAAATTCTTTGGTATTATTATCTTCATTTAATTTGTCTTCAATGAAAAAACACAAAAAGAATTGTCCTAAAGCCAAATTGGATACAATTCCACACCAAACCTAAAAAATGGGGTGGACAAAAGTATTGGCACTGTTTGAAAAATCATGTGATGCTTCTCTAATTCGTGTAATTAACAGCACCTGTAACTTACTTGTGGCACCTAACAGGTGGTGGCAATAACTAAATCACACTTGCAGCCAGTTAACATGGATTAAAGTTGACTCAACCTCTGTCCTGTGTCCTTGTGTGTACCACATTGAGCATGGAGAAAACAAAGAAGACCAAAGAACTGTCTGAGGACTTGAGAAACCAAATTGTGAGGAAGCATGAGCAATCTCAAGGCTACAAGTCCATCTCCAAAGACCTGAATGTTCCTGTGTCTTCCGTGCGCAGTGTCATTAAGAAGTTTAAAGCCCATGGCACTGTGGCTAACCTCCCTAGATGTGGACGGAAAAGAAAAATTGACGAGAGATTTCAACGCAAGATTGTGCGGATGGTGGAAGAACCTTGACTAACATCCAAACAAGTTCAAGCTGCCCTGCAGTCCGAGGGTACAGCAGTGTCAACCCGTACTATCTGTCGGCGTCTGAATGAAAAGGGACTGTATGGTAAGATACCCAGGAAGACCCCACTTCTTACCCCGAGACATAAAAAAGCCAGGCTGGAGTTTGCCAAAACTTACCTGAGAAAGCCTAAAACGTTTTGGAAGAATGTTCTCTGGTCAGATGAGACAAAAGTAGAGCTTTTTGGCAAAAAGCATCAACATAGAGTGTACAGGAAAAAAAAAAGAGGCATTCAAATAAAAGAACACGGTCCCTACAGTCAAACATGGCGGAGGTTCCCTGATGTTTTGGGGTTGCTTTGCTGCCTCGGGCACTGGACTGCTTGACCGTGTGCATGCCATTATGAAGTCTGAAGACTACCAACAAATTTTGCAGCCTAATGTAGGGCCCAGTGTGAGAAAGCTGGGTCTCCCTCAGAGGTCATGGGTCTTCCAGCAGGACAATGACCCAAAACACACTTCCAAAAGCACTATAAAATGGTTTGAGAGTAAGCACTGGAGACTTCTAAGGTGGCCAGCAATGAGTCCAGACCTGAATCCCATAGAACATCTGTGGAGAGATCTCAAAATGGCAGTTTGGAGAAGGCACCCTTCAAATATCAGGGACCTGGAGCAGTTTGCCAAAGAAGAATGGTCTACAATTCCAGCAGAGCATTGTAAGAAACTCATTGATGGTTACCGGAAGCGGTTGTTCGCAGTTATTTTGGCTAAAGGTTGTGCAACCAAGTATTAGGCTGAGCGTGCCAATACTTTTGTCTGGCCCATTTTTGGAGTTTTGTGTGAAATGATCAATGATTTGAGTTTTGCTTCATTCTCTTTTGTGTATTTTCCTTGCAAGCAAATTAAATGAAGATAATGATACCAAAGAATTTGTGACTGCAATCATTTTCAGCAAGAAACTGAGTATTATCTGACAGAATTACAGGGGTGCCAATACTTTTGGCCACCACTCTATGTCTAGTTGCTCTTATTTTTTATTTTTTTTTTTCTCTTTATTGAGGTCTAACTCGTGGGCTACGAGCTTGTTTATGTTTTGGTTGTTTTTTAGGTTTTTTCGTTATTATGTTCTTTTAGTGTATCAACACGATTGCTGTGATTTTAAAAGCCATGTTGACATGTTTTTCATTACCTTTGTATAATACTTACATGTCGTGATGCTTCAATTTTCCGTGTTCTATACCTTATTCAGAAATAAAGAATTAAAAAAAAATATGCTATCAACCTGCAGATATGGGGTTAATCTGCAGGTAACAGCGTTCTAAATCTGCCCAGCCACTGCAGTGAAAGCTCAGCTGCTGGGAGGAAATTAACTTTATTCCTCCCGTAAGCCTCGGGCATTCAGTCGTAGAGGCCACAGCAGCTTCAGTCACCACACAGTACATTGTGCGCGGCGGCTGTAACCACACCCCAGCACTGACTGTCACGCCAGGTGTGGGGAAGACTTAGTGCAACACAGAGGGAAAAGGGAAAGGGAGCCCAGACACTAGGGAAGTGGGGGAAGAGGAGACCTCCTAGCCTGGTCTAGCGTCACCCTGTCTCAGCTATCGTCCCTATATTGCCTCCTCAGCACTCGCCGCACGTGTGCCTCGCCCTACTCTCCCTTGCATATGGCTACGGCTAGGGATGGAAGGAGATGAGCACTAGTCAACCTCCACTAAACTCTATAGACAACAA
Source organism: Phyllobates terribilis (assembly GCF_046119375.1). Lineage (NCBI taxonomy): Eukaryota > Metazoa > Chordata > Amphibia > Anura > Dendrobatidae > Phyllobates > Phyllobates terribilis. The sequence continues at coordinate 473,636,332 of NW_027362764.1, read as the reverse complement.
GGGTGGACAAAACAGAGGAAATGGCTTAGCTTTAGATGAACGCCAAATAAGCACACAGCCTCCAGGCTCAAGCTCCAGAGAGGACAAAGTACTGCTCCTGCTAAGCTTCACAAGTAGAAATGGATATAGCAGGCGACTCCCTCTTAGCCACACCAGGTATATATATACCCAGGCCAAAGCGCTAATTAGCAAGAGAGAGGTAGCCACTTGGTCCTAAAGACAGCCTCTTATCTAAGAAACTGTCTGCAATGCCAAACGTAGAGATCTGCATCCCCTTGACTGTCTGTCACCTCTGACATACCCGTGACAGTAACCCCCCCCCCCGCTCTACGAGAGGCCACTGGACATTCAGGACTGGGTTTCTCAGGAAAAGAGGTGTGGAAAGAGCGAACTAATCTGGGAGCGTTCACCTCTGACGCTGAAACCCACATCCTCTCCTCTGGACCATAGCCTTTCCAGTGCACCAAGTATTGTAGAGAACGACGTTGGAGACGAGAATTTACAATCCTCAAAATCTGGAACTCCAGACTAGCATCAACCATTACTGGGGGCGGTGGTAGAGGTGAGGGCTCAAGAGGTTCCACATACGTTTTGAGTAAGGACCTGTGGAACACATTGTGGACCTTAAGGGCCTGAGGAAGTTCTAGACCAAACGCTGCTGGGTTAATGACGGCGGTTATTTTATAGGGACCAATAAACCTAGGTCCCGGCTTCCAAGAAGGAACTTTCAATCTTATATTCCTGGTAGACAACCACACAAAGTCATTCACATTCAGGTCCGGACCTGGCAAGCGTTTTCTGTCAGCCATACGTTTATACCTCTCTCCCATGGTCTTTAAATTACTCAGAACACCCTGCCATAGGAGAGCGACAAAGAAAACCATTGCTCCTCAGGAACACCTGAAGCTCCTCCCCCACTGAAGGTACCAAACTGTGGATGATAACCGTATGCACCGAAGAACGGTGACCTGCCAGTGGATTCTTGCTGATGATTATTGATGGAAAATTCTGCCAGCGGTAAGTAGGATACCCAATCCTCCTGATTTTCAGAGACAAAACACCTGAGGTATGTCTCCACGTTTTGATTGACACGCTCGGTCTGACCATTCAACTGAGGGTGGAAGGCAGAGGAAAAGGACAGCTGCTCCCCCAGTCGAGACCAGAATGCCTTCCAGAACTTGGAAACAAACTGGGTCCCCCGATCAGACACCACATCGGAGGGAACCCCGTGAAGCTTCACAATCTCATTTATGAACACCTAAGCAAGTGTCTTGGCATTGGGAAGTGCAGGTAATGCGACGAAGTGAACCATTTTACTGAATCTACTACGACCAAAACCACCGTTTTGCCTGCAGTAACTGGTAGGTCAGTAATAAAATCCATGGACAAGTGTGTCCATGGCCTACTAGGGATAGGTAGCGGAAGAAGAGTACCAGATGGACGGGTATGCGAAACCTTAGAACGCACGCAAATACTACAAGCAGCTACATGTTCAATTACATCCCGATGCCGCCCCAGCCACCAAAAACTACGAGAGAGGAGGTCCGTGGTTGCCTTACCACCTGGATGCCCAGCAAGCACAGAGTTATGATGTTCCTTGATTACTTTGCGGCGCAGATCAGATGGTACAAATAACTTTCCTGAAGGGCAGGAGGCAGGGGCGTCCCCCTGAGCCTCCAACACCTCACCCTCCAGTTCAGGATAAAGAGCCAAAATGACTACCCCTTTCTGTAATATCGGGGAAGGGTTCTTATGGTCACCACCACCGGGGAAGCTTCGGGACAAAGCATCAGCCTTGACATTTTTGACCCTTGGACAAAAAGTGACAACAAAATTGAACCTAGTAAAAAACAGGGACCATCTGACTCGCCTAGGGTTGAGATGTTTAGCTGACTGGAGATAAGACAGGTTCTTATGGTCAGTAATAACAGTAATAGGATGGACAGCCCCCTCCAACCAATGTCGCGATTCCTCGAACGCCAATTTGATCACCAACAGTTCCCTATTACCCACGTCATAATTTCTCTCAGCCGAAGACAATTTTTTAGAAAAGAAGGCGCATGGACGCCATTTACCAGGGGACGAACCCTGAGACAACACAGCCCCAACCCCGACATCCGAAGCATCGATTTCCACAATAAAGGGTTGAGAAACATCGGGTTGACTGAGTATAGGTGCAGTGGCAAAATGATTCTTTAAGGAAGAAAAAACCTGGAGGGAAGCATCCGACCATTTGGAAAAATCAGACCCCTTCTTAGTCATGTCAGTAAGGGGTGAATAAACCAAAATGTCGTCCAGATAGACAACCACAAACCTCCCCACCAAAGGATGTAAAATATAATTTATGAAATGATGGAATACTGCAGGTGCATTGGTCAGACCAAAAGGCATAACCAGACTCTCGAAATGTCCTTCGGGGGTATTGAACGCTGTCTTCCATTCGTCCCCTTCTCTGATTCTAACCAGATTGTAGGCTCCCCTTAAATCCAACTTGGAGAATACCTTAGCTCCCACAACCTGGCTGAAGAAATCAGGAATCAGAGGAAGAGGATATGGATCATGGATGGTAATTTGATTTAATTCCTGGAAATCTAAACAGGGATGTAGACCGCCATCTTTTTTCTTCACAAAGAAGATCCCTCCCGCCATGGGCGAAGATGAGGGTCTGATATGTTCCTTCTCCAGAATTTCCGCAATGAAATCCTTCATGGCTTGTCTCTCAGGGCCAGATAGATTATACAGTCTGACGTCGTTAGTTTAGCTCCAGGGGTCAGGTTAATAAGACAGTCATAAGCACGATGAGGAGGCAAATCCTTACACCCACTCTCAGAAAAAACGTCCTCAAAACCAGACAGACATGCAGGTAATATTTCCTTAGAGACAGTAGTAATGGAAATATCTAGACAGTTCTCATGGCAGTAATCTCCCATTCAATAATCTCCCTGGCTTGTCAATCCACCAACGGATTGTGTTTAACAAGCCAAGGTATACCCAAGACAATCGGAGTAGGAAGATTGTCCAGAACATAGCAAGGGATGATTTCACAGTGAACTGACCCCACCCTCAATTTTACATTATGTACAATCCGAGTAAATGCTTTCTGTACAAGTGGCGCTGAGTAAATGGCAAAGATGGGAATAGGTTCAGCTAAAACACAGCAAGCAAGACCATGAGTTTTCACAAACTCAGCATCAACCATGCAGACTCTGGCTCCACTCTCAACAAACACAGAAATTTTTTCAGTTTTGCTCTCTATCACCACCTCTGCTGTTAGGACAAAGCAGGAACTGCAGTTTGGCCACAAATGCACCCCTTGTTTATGACGCGCCCCCTGGGACATATTCCTTTTTGAGGGGAATACCCGGCACCGGATCAGATGGGGGGGGGTTTGTAGTCTCCGAGCGGCTGTGACCCGGCCCGTGCCCAGGGCGTCAAGCTCAGTGTTATGTGGCAGTCCTACAGATGTTATTAAGAGTTCTTTTGTGTCGACTACGCCACCCGTTGTGATGCGGTCACTGTGGCCGCCGCTGCAGCAGGGTCCGCTGAGGCTGATGGTGGGTGCGCAGCTTGGTGGGATAACCCCCAACGGGAGGGGTATAGCCTCAGAGGGGACAGGCGCAGAGGATGGGGGTTGTGGTGGTGTAGTGCAGACGGCAGTGAAGACAGAGTCGGGTTGTGCAGTTAAGGGTGTTTACTTACTGCAGATGTTGTACTGGTCACTCCAGCTGCTAGTGACCACCCGAGCCGTGCTGCGTCCACCAGGTCCTGGATCCAGCCAACCCCCAAACAAGTCCGGAGCGTGGCCCTGAGCTCTCTTTCTGTCCCGTTCTCTGGCCGTCCCCACCAGTAATCCACCTAGGTCCAGCTCCCTCGGGCCTTCTGTTGGGACACCCTTGGCCCTGGGTTCCCTGACCCTTCATGTGGTGTGCCTTCGGGGTGGATGTGATGGGTGACCGTGGCAGACGCTGCCCACGGTCTCCGGTCTCTGGCTGGGGAATGTTTTTACCCCCACCAGCTTGGGTTCCGGTACCCTGATGCCGACTCTTCACCCGGTGCTTTGAGTTGGGATCTCAGAGTCCTTCTCTTCTGTGCTCTGGGTCTCTCTCTTTTCTCCTCTCTCACTCTGGGTCTTTGTCTTTCTTCTCTCCTCTGCTCCTGACTTGTTCTCTGCAGCTGACTGACTCTCTGCATCTGATCCTCTGCATCTGACCCTGATCTTAGTTGGTGCCCACCTTATATACACCCTCTATGTGTGAGCTCAGGTGACCAGCACCCAATGAGCTCCTATCTTTACCCAGGCTGCTCCCCCTATCTGCCCCTACACTACTTGGGATGTACCACCCCCCTCCCACTCCAGCCAGGAACAGACTCGGTCGTACCTGCACATTTCTAAGTGGGAGTACCGTCGGCCTGTTCCCCGGAAATGGGATGTGTGTAGTGCATGCAGCCTACCGAGCTCAGTTCCACACTCCATCCTTACCCGGGAGTGGAATATCACACCTCTGGTTGAGGTGCAATACTCCTGTAGCAGCCGAATCCTCAGGGTGCTACATTCCCCCCTGGTAAATCACAGCACGTCCTCGGGCTGTTGGCGGCAGCACTCCGCACGCTCTGCTGCAGCTGCCCTAGTTTCCTGAGTGAACCCCATTAGATCTTCTCCGGTGGGGTCCCACTCAAACTGTGCTTCCGCTAGCGGGGGCGAGATCCTTATTACGGGCTTCGGAGCCGGAATCAGGGGTGCACACATGGCCCCAACCCTCCTCTGGTGCTCCAGTTCGTAATACTTCTGGGGCCAGATGAAAGGCTGCCCGTCCGGCCACGTGTGCTGGGCAAACAAGTCCTCTCCCAGACGCGGCACCCTTGATTTTGCGGGTGCGGGCGCGGTGGTGGTGGCGCCCGGGTTGCCCAGGCCTTGCGGCCAGGCCTGGGGCACCTGGAAGGTGAAGGGCACCGTTAATACGGCGGCGCCCTGGGCTACCTGGCCTTGCGACCAGGCCGGAGGCTCCGCAGAGGTAGGGGGCGCTGTTGGTGTTGCGGCGCCCGGGAATTCTAGGCCCTGCGACCAGGCTGGTGGTACTTCCTGCTTGGTCACGCTCGGGGTCGAGGCGTGTGACGTCACAGGGGTCGCGGCGGCGGCTTCCGGTTGGGGCCTAGTCTGCGTCGGTGACATGGCGTTTTCGGGCACAGCAGGGGGACTTTCGGGCTCTGCGACGGGGAGCTGGGGCAGGTAAGCGGTGTCACGGCTTGGGGTATAGGCGTCCCCTTTACCTGCCTCCATGCGTTCGGCTCCCTCCTCGGCGCCGTCTCCGGCCTTGGGTCCTCCCGCGCCATCCTCAGAGGCGGTCTCCTTCCTCATCTCGGCTGGCGTGCTCCGGGTCTTGGTTTCAGCTTGCGTCTTGGTTTCAGCTTGCTGGGCCATCTCCCGGCTCCATTCCGCCAATATCTCGCGCTGTACCCGGGCCATCCTCCGTGCGAGGCCCTCCAGGGCAATCTGCGCACACTCCCGGTCTCGGGGGAGCTGTGCAAGGACCTCCACTAGGCCTAGTGGGGTCGTGGTGTCCAGCAGGCTCCTGACCAACGGGTCGGTGCTGCTCTGCTCTTCTTCCAGCAGGCTCCTGGCCAGCGGGCCGGTGCTGCTCTGCTCTCTGGACATCTCCGGGTGAGCTTCTTTGCTGCTCCTCCCCAGACTTCTTGTCTCCGGGTGCGCTCGCTCCAGACTCCTCCAGGCGGCACCCATCTTTGCTCTTTTCTTTCGTCTCCTCCCACTTCGAGGGCGGTCCCGGGGCAACTCGGTGACTGTCAGCTCCAGGGGCGGTTCTTTCACGCTGACAGACACCTCCAGCATCACAGTCTCTGTTGGTGGGGGCGGTTTCCACTTTTGGCGCCATTTTCTGTCCTGGCCCACGATGGGAGGTGGCCTCTTGCCCTCCTTTGGCACGCCCATAATGGCGTACGCTGCTCTTCCAAGGCGGGAAATCTGCGGTTTTGGCGGGAAGCGTCGCCCAGTGGCGGGAAACTCTGCAGATGGCGGGAACAAGTTGGAAATGGCGGACAATCGGCGGGAAACGACTGGTGATGGAGTCCGATGGCGTGGACCCTCCGGAACCGGCGGGAGACTTCTTTCTGAGGTAAACTTGCACTTTTCTTCAGGCACGCAGTACCCGGTTGTTGTGGGCACGTAATCCTGCCGACTACGCCAAAGTTGACGCGCCCCCTGGGACATATTCCTTTTTGAGGGGAATACCCGGCACCGGATCAGATGGGGGGGGGGTTTGTAGTCTCCGAGCGGCTGTGACCCGGCCCGTGCCCAGGGCGTCAAGCTCAGTGTTATGTGGCAGTCCTACAGATGTTATTAAGAGTTCTTTTGTGTCGACTACGCCACCCGTTGTGATGCGGTCACTGTGGCCGCCGCTGCAGCAGGGTCCGCTGAGGCTGATGGTGGGTGCGCAGCTTGGTGGGATAACCCCCAACGGGAGGGGTATAGCCTCAGAGGGGACAGGCGCAGAGGATGGGGGTTGTGGTGGTGTAGTGCAGACGGCAGTGAAGACAGAGTCGGGTTGTGCAGTTAAGGGTGTTTACTTACTGCAGATGTTGTACTGGTCACTCCAGCTGCTAGTGACCACCCGAGCCGTGCTGCGTCCACCAGGTCCTGGATCCAGCCAACCCCCAAACAAGTCCGGAGCGTGGCCCTGAGCTCTCTTTCTGTCCCGTTCTCTGGCCGTCCCCACCAGTAATCCACCTAGGTCCAGCTCCCTCGGGCCTTCTGTTGGGACACCCTTGGCCCTGGGTTCCCTGACCCTTCATGTGGTGTGCCTTCGGGGTGGATGTGATGGGTGACCGTGGCAGACGCTGCCCACGGTCTCCGGTCTCTGGCTGGGGAATGTTTTTACCCCCACCAGCTTGGGTTCCGGTACCCTGATGCCGACTCTTCACCCGGTGCTTTGAGTTGGGATCTCAGAGTCCTTCTCTTCTGTGCTCTGGGTCTCTCTCTTTTCTCCTCTCTCACTCTGGGTCTTTGTCTTTCTTCTCTCCTCTGCTCCTGACTTGTTCTCTGCAGCTGACTGACTCTCTGCATCTGATCCTCTGCATCTGACCCTGATCTTAGTTGGTGCCCACCTTATATACACCCTCTATGTGTGAGCTCAGGTGACCAGCACCCAATGAGCTCCTATCTTTACCCAGGCTGCTCCCCCTATCTGCCCCTACACTACTTGGCATGTACCACCCCCCTCCCACTCCAGCCAGGAACAGACTCGGTCGTACCTGCACATTTCTAAGTGGGAGTACCGTCGGCCTGTTCCCCGGAAATGGGATGTGTGTAGTGCATGCAGCCTACCGAGCTCAGTTCCACACTCCATCCTTACCCGGGAGTGGAATATCACACCTCTGGTTGAGGTGCAATACTCCTGTAGCAGCCGAATCCTCAGGGTGCTACATTTATCCAACTCCAGACTGCCGAGAGTTAATCGAGTCTCCTTTTGTTTAGGAATTGAACGATAGGTCCCAACAAAGTGTCCCTTTTTCCCACAAAAAAAACAAACTCCTTTTTTCTTGCGAATCTCTGGGGAGATGTATGATGTGGAGACACCCCCTAACTGCATGGGTTCCTCCACCTCCCCCAGTACTAGTTCACCTCCAGACCGCTCACCTGGCAGAGGTACACAACCCCGACAAGAAGGCCCTGAAGAAGGTGGTCTCATCTGTCTATCCCGAAGGCATCTATCAAGACGTATGGCCAAAGACATGGCAGCCTCCAAGGACTGAGGAGTTTCATATACAGCCAAGGCATCTTTCAACCTTTCAGTGAGCCCCTAAAGACAGCCTCCTATCTAAGAAACTGTCTACAATGCCAAAAGTAGAGCTCTCCTGCAACCCACTGCAGGGCGACTGTCTGCCACCTCTGACTCACCCGTGACAGATTGACAGCCAGCTGTGCAGCGTATCAGTCTGAACCGTCTGTCAGTCACTGTTGGGTGCGTGGTTACAGCCGCAATATACTGTGCGGTGACTGAAGCTGCTGCGGCCTCTAAAGCTGAAAGCCCAAGGCTTACGGGAGGAATAAAGTTAATTTCCTCCCAACAGCCAGGCTTACAGTGCAGCGGCCAGGCAGCTTTAGAATAGTGGCACTATCCTCCATACGAGCCAATAAAGTTGCCAATGCACCACTGACTGTATTTCCTCAGGGAGATGTTGACTGATCAGAGGACCTAATTCATGTCTAATATGATGGAAAGTCTCTGCAGAAAATACAAGGGAAGCAAGGGCAGCATGTTGTAGACAGTCTTTATCACCCTCAGATCAACAGGCTATGTGATTGTTTTAATGGATCTCTAAAACAATTGCTCAAGATGCTGGTGGAGACTGAAAGAGACTAGGAACATTACCTCCCTCATCTTTTGTTTGCTTACAGAGAGGTACTCCAGGCCTCAGCAGGATTTTCCCTCTATGAACTTGTTTATGGGAGAAAGGTCAGGAGGCCTCTTGATCTGATTAAGAACTGTTGAGAGGGTAACCCCAAAACCCCAGGAGTCTCCGTGGTGGAATATGTATTGAGACTCAGGGAGAGAATGCAGAAACTAAACAACCTGGCACATGAGAATGTAACCGAGGCCCAAACCAACCAGAAGCTCTGGTACAACTGTCATGCTAAACTGAGGGTCTATGAAGTGGAGAAGATTTGGGTGTTGATCCCTATGTTGCAAAACAAGTTACAGGCTGCATGGGAGGGCCCGTGCACTGTATATAAGCGTTATATGATGTTGATTATGTTGTGACCCTGGATGAACATGCAAAGTGTCAGAAAATATTTCATGCTAATATGTTGAAAGATCATCATCACAGGGAGGCCTGTGTCTTGCCTGTCTGCAGGATGCAGAGGAGATGGAGGGTGACCTGTTGTTGGACTTGGTGGCTGGGACTCAGTGTATGGAATCAGCAAAGTTTACCCTTGAGCTATCTCGCAGTCAGGGACTGGAGCTAGAGATGAGTTCAGGAAATGGCAAGTAAGCCAATCTGCCAGGCACTATCAAAAGGGGGGAGGTGTAAGGGAAAATTATAGCATCAATAAAGTAAGATTAGTTTGTCTGCCATCCACAGGACTGTCTCTACACAAAGGACATGGCCTCTATTTAAGAGCAGAAAAAAATCTGCTTCAAGGATCCTCTAAAAACATAGCTTTATTGCGTAAATATAAAAGTCTGTGATAACAGCATATCACAACCCCTAGAGGGGGGAATATGGTCTAGAAGACGCATTTTAGACGGTAAGGTCTTACTCTTTAGTCATAGCATGTTGTAGTGACCATTCAGTCCACATTATATACCTTTTCCTGTTAAGAACACGTGATACATCTAAGCCAATCATGGCAAACTAGATACATAGTAAGAAAAAAACCAGAAAGACATCAAAGTGTTTAGAAACATACAATACTATTGTATTGTATTGTATTGTACAATGAAATAGAACACACATGATTTAAATAAAAATAAAGGAGAAAAATAAAGTATTATTCATAGTGATATATGAGATCATATTTGATATTCATGCCCAGGGCCATCCTCGTTTGTAATAAATAAATCCACCAGAACTCTCGATTAAAAAGTTTCCTGCAGTGGTCTCCTGTTGATTTTACACATTTTGTTAGTGACTGCCAATGTAAAATGGGTGGGGTTCACAACGTGCTTGCAGCATGTACAGATATTATGTCCGCACTTTAAAAAACCTTTGGGGTGTAAGCAGGTATTTTTAGGTTTATTAGCATGGTTTAGATATATGCTGGATGATAAAATACTTCCTAAAGTGAGGGCTTTAATCGGACTGCCCAGGACTGTTTTGAGCTTTTCATCTTGATACAGCATAGGGATGTATGTTTGGATTAATTTTTTAATCCCAGAAAACTGTGGACTATAATGAGAAACAAATGTAATACTATTTTCATATAATGTGCTTTTATTTTTTTCTTTTAACATATCCCGTCTATCTATTGTGTTTTCAGCTCTCCTCAACATCCAATCAGAATATTTGTGATCTCGTAATCTCTGATTTACAAGAGAGACTTCCTGTGTATAATGTGCATCTGATGTAGTATTTCTCCTAGTACGAATAAGTTCACCTAATGGAACATTTTCTAATGTTTGTTTAGGGGGACAGGACATTACTAGGAGGGTAGAATTTGTCGCTGTACTTTTTCTAAATGGAACTACATTAAAGCCAGAGAGAGAACTAATTAATGTCCAAAAAATCTATTTTAGTATCCTGTATATTAAAGGTAAAATGTAAATTCATGTGATTATTATTTAGATATAGGACAAAGTTAACAGCTGTCTCCCTGGTCCCCTCCCATATCAGGAGGAGGTTATCAATATAGCGGCCGTGCCACCTGACGGGAGTGGAAGGAGGAGGCGGCTGAAAAAACAAACTGATCCTGCCATAAGGCCATGTACATATTGGCAATTGAAGGTGAGGAACCGGCCCCCATGGACGATCCCTGTTTTTGCAGATAAAAGTTCCCATTAAAGGAAAAATAATTATGACATAATAGAAATTCAACTTCCATCAAAATTAACTCTTGTATGGCTGGGCATAATTGCTGAAATGCTGCAAATGATATGATAGTGATGATAATGCCAATGAATGTGGAATACTTGGATATAAGCCAACAACATCACATGATAGCCATAAACAATTTTCTGGCCATTCGGTACTGTCCAATGAAGAGATGACATGTTTGGTGTTATTGGGTACATTTTTTACTAATGGTTGCAAATAAAGATCTACCCAGGAACTGAGCTTCTCTCCTATATGTCATTGGTTGGTAACCCCTTCCCTGCCATGACATATAGATATGTCAAATGTCATGAAGGGGTTAATCAGAATAATTTTAAATTATGGAAGCTGGTACTGACTACTGTTTAAGGCGTAATGGAGGAGGGAATTGGTTCTTGTGTACTTTTGGAAGGGAATGATAAATTGGAATGATCGGAGATGAGACTATTAAATCTTTTGATATTTTTTCAGTTATAGCCCCAATTCTTACTTCCTCTTGTAGCAAAGCTTTCAATTTAGTGGAAAATTTAAGAGTGGGATCGAAACTCAGTTCCTGGTATACAGTATGGTCACATAGCATAGTTCAGCAGTTCATATAAACCTGCATTGAGCAGGACTGTGGCTCCCCCCTTATCAGATTGTCGTATAGGGAGATCTTTATTTTCTGACAGTTCTGTCAACGCTTCTCTTTCTCCAGATGTGAGATTAGTTGGATTTTTTTGCCTTTTAATTTTATTTTTGAGTAGATGTAATTCATCCTCTATAATCTCTTGGAAACTGTTAGAATCTGTGTCTTTTTGACCATCCGCCATTTTGTTGTGGTTTCTGGCAGCTGGTCTTTTTCCCCTAGTGTTGGGTTTGTTTTAGTCAGGTGATTGTATCCCCCTTTATTACCCAGCCCCTGCCTCCTAGTCCTTGCCGGACAACAGTGTTTATCTGTTAGTGTTCTGGCCAGGAGGTTTGATAGTAGGGTTTCTGTGTTTAGTCTTGTGCAGTTCTGGGATCTTCTAGTTCTGCCTCCTGATATTCCTTTTAGTCCTTTTCGTTTCTGCAGCTCCCTCTTTCCTGCTAGAAGGTCACCTGTTTGTTATCCCAGCCCTTAAGTCTTTCAGGGTTTTCCTTCCCTCTTCCTTTAGGTCTTCTATCGAGTTTAGTCTAGGAAACGTCGGTGGGTCTATTCGCCAGGAATAGGTCGCCCACTCCATCGTAGGGCTAGAGACTAGACCTAGTGCAGGGTCAACTTTCCCTCTCTTGTCCTAGTTCTGAGTTGCAGTATCGTAACAGAAACTGTCTAAAATCGGGGGACGAGACTGTATGGGGTAGAAGAACTTGTTCTTAACTCTATATAGAGTGTTTAAATCAACTATGTTCTCAGAAGATTCACTAGCAAGATGTTGAAGATTCAATGTGGAACATTGTTCCTGAAAACTATTAATATTGAGAATTTCAGTAGTGGCTAGGACAGTGTTGGAGTTCATAGTGTCCATTCCTGTAGAAGATTTGTGTCACCCTGGCCTGGATGCCACAAGTATAATAAAGCTGTGTCTGAGAGCAAGGGGGAGGTTCTCTAGTCAGGGGAACATTAGAATGCAATGCCTCCTGTCTCAGGCCAGTAGGGGGAGCTGGCTGCCCCTATAAAAGCTGGTGCTGGGGGCAGGGTTAGAGAGAACTGGACGACCTATCTGAGGATTCAGGTCCCAGAGCAGAGAGAGACAGTTGCATTGTAACCTAAGAGGAAGTGTGGCAGGAGGAGAGCCACAAGCCAGAGACAAGAGGCGAAGAGAGCCTGTCTTGGCAGATAACAGACTTAATCTACCAGACTTTGGTGTCTGAGGCTGGAAGGATTCCACATCCCCCAGCAGAGAACCAGTCCGCAAGGGACTGTATATTCCTTGGCCTAAGAAGCCTGGAGGCTCTGCCACAACAGAAGGGACCAGCAAAGCCGTACAAGGCTGGGAGCAGAAAGGAACCCACGTCGCAGGCCATACAGGCGAGAATACACGGAAAGCTTTGAAACGTGGGCTGTTACCCTATAACGAGGAGATAGCCAGAAGGAGCGCAGAAAGCACGGTAGGCCTACACCCTCACCCTGACCAGGGCCAATTTCCCCGTTGCTCTCAGACATCCAGGTCCCCTCCTAGCTGGGACTGTTTATGGGTCAGTCTACCTGTTTCAGTAAAGACCCTGGACTGCAACTTGTTGTCTGTGTGCTCCTTGCTCCTCCAGCACTATCAGCACCGGGACTCTCCCACCATCCATTATACTGCCCTGGGGCCGCACTCTTCCCGTGGGGAGTCATACTACCCTAGCTGCACACCTCATCAGCCCCAGCGGTCTGCATGCAGCGGCGGTTCCTAATAACCGCAATCCACAGGTGGCGTAGTCGGACATAATCATCAGCACATAACGGACTACCACTGGCCTGACCACCCTGAGCCACGGAACCGGGTTGCCACTACTACTCCCATCGTTCCCCTACTGCCCGGATCCGAGTGCCCCACGGCCCAGGGGGCGAGTCAGATTCTTCTCTATCCATAAAATGGCAACGTAAGGTAAGATTTATTTATGTCCAGTAATGTCTTATAAATGTCGAATTCATTTGTAGGGGAGAACACAGACCCTTGCATAATAGTGACAATTGAGAGTCACTAAGTATATAACTTGACAGATTAATTACTGGTTGGTTTAAGGCTTCTTGAACCGCTGTGGTCGTTGATTGATGTCTCTTGTGCTTTCTACCTCCCCGCCTCCTCCTTTTGCGTTTCTTTGATTTGGAATATCGGTGGATCCATTCGTTTTATAATTCCCTTTGCTATATACAATGTTTCTCCTGGTGGCACTAGGATAAAGATATTCAGAAGGGGAATCAGAGACATCTTCAGATGTATTGAAATCTGAGATATCTAGGGAGGAATCAGTATCAGTGAAGCTGATATTTTTAGAAAAAATTTGTAAATGTGTCTTTTCTGCCTATTACATTTAAATATGTATTTTGAAAAATATTTACTTCGTTTACTCCGTTTCCATAAGTAAACTTCATTTTATGAATAGTCTTCTCCGTCTCTCTCAAGTTTGTGCTTTTTGATAGTCATAACTTGTTCTTCCAAATGAGAGATTTTATTTTTCATAGACCGATTTAAAACTTCATACTCTTTAGAGGTAGAATGCACATTTAGTGACAATTTCAGATGTTGAATATCTTTTTTGATGTCAGTCAGAATTTCCTCCTCATGTGTTATGATTAATTTCATGAGCTGAAATGAACATTGGGTGAGGATATCTTGCCACTTTTGATTAAATGCATCAGAGTAAATAGTAGTGGTGATTTTTTTAAGGCGAAAGCCCTGTGGTATCATCTCCTATTCTAGATAGGAGTGAAGTGTGGTGCAGTCCCACCAGGTCTTCATTTGCTTAATGAGCAGGTTTTCCAATGCTTTCATTGTGTATTCAATGTCTGGATGTGAATGCTCAACCGTATCCAGTGAAAATATTGAAGCAGTTTTGTTGCGTCTTTGAGAATATTCCCTCTTCACAGGAGAAGTCCGAGACCCTCGGGTCTCTACCCCCTCTCTCCGATGGTTGTGACATGCTTAAATAGAGACTCTTTCTCCAGTAAATAAAATTGATTTTTTGGACATTATATTAATTAATTCTCCCTCTGGCATTAATGTAGTCCCATTTAGAAAAAAAAAGTACAGTGACCAATTGTACCCTTCTAGCTATGTCCTATCACCCTAAATAAACATTCATACTAGGAGAAATACTGCATCATATGCACATTATACACAGGAAGTCTCTCTTGTAAATCAGAGATTATCGCAAATATTCAGATTGGCTGTTAAAGGAGTAGTCAACTACTTTCACATTGATGTCCTATCCGTAGGATAGGGCATCAATGTATGATGGGCCGGGGTCAGCTGCTATCGGTGCAAGCGGCTGCCGGCCAGAAGTGCTTACCTGCGGTGCTTGGCCGTCAAGTTGTAGTGTCCGCCACAGGGTACTGCACATCCACCTCCCATTCAATTGAATAGGAGGCAGATGTGCAGTAACAAGCGCCAGCCACTACAACTTGACGGCAAAGCACTGCAGGTAAACACTTCCGCCCGCGGCCGCTGGCACGCATTGCAGATAGGGCATTAATGTAAAAGTAGAGGACAACTCCTCCTTTAAGGAGAGCTGAAAACACAATTGAACATATGGATAGATGGGATATGTTAAAAAAAAAAAGAAGAAAAACACATCACATGATCATATGAAAATAATATTACATTTGTTTCCAATATAGTCCACAGTTTTCTGAAATTAAAAAAATTATTCAGACATACATCCCTACGCTGTATCAAGATAAAAAAATCAAAACTGTTCTGGCCAGTCTGATTAGATTCACTGCAAAAAAAGCCCCCAGTTTAGGAAGTATTCTATCACCCAGTATATACTTAAACCATACTTAAACCTAAAAATACCTGGTTATACACCAAAGGTTTCAGCAAGAGCGGACATAATATCTGTACATGCTGCAAATACGTTATGAACTGCACCCATTTTACATCGGCAGTCACCAACAAAATGTATAAAATCAAAAATTACATAAATTGCAACTCGACACATATTGTTTATCTGATTACTTGTCTAACTTGTAACATACAAATTGTTGGCTGCACCAGCGGCTCTTTTAAGACAAGAATTAGATGACACTTATCAGATGCTGCAAATAAATTAGTTTTTAAATGCTCAGCCACATCAAAACATTATTCTATACACCACAATGAAGACACTACAGCATATCAAGTTACTAGCATTGAGTGTGAATAAACCTTATAGGGGAGGAGACCATCACAAGAAACTTTTGAATCGAGAGTCCTGGTGGATTTATTTATTACAAACGAGGATGCCGCTGGGCATGAATATCAAATATGATCTCATATATCACTATGAATAATACTCTTTCTTTTTTCTCCTTTATTTTATCTACATCATGTGTGTTCTTTTTCATTGCAATAGTATTGTATGTTTTTAAACACTTTTGATGTGTTTTTTTTTTCTTACTATGTATCTAGTTTGCCAGGATTGGCTTAGATGTATCACATGTTCTTAACAGGAAAAGGTATATAATGTGGACTGAGTGGTCACTACAACATTTTTGTAGTGATATTGAGGAATTCTTCCGCAGATTACGGCTTAAAGAATTCTTTTACAACCATGCAGATATCACATCACAAGATAATCTGAACAACACGTCAAAAAAGAAAAAGAGGACAAACTGGACCCCACAACCTGGGCACAATCAAACTCTGGATCACTACATAGACTTTTTTCCGTAAAAAAGTTAAATCTGACATTTTGGACAGACACCACAAAGTGCCACACAATATCAGTATGGAAGAAAGAAAAGTCATACAAACTTTAAAAGCTAACAACCAGCAGACAAAGGAGGAGCTGTAGTCTTTATGAACATGTCAGATTACATACAGGAAGCACACAGACAACTCTTGGATATAAAATACAGTGGGTACAGAAAGTATTCAGACCCCTTTAAATTTTTCACTCTGTTTCATTGCAGCCATTTGGTAAATTCTAAAAAGTTTCTCATTAAAGTACACTCTGCACCCCATCTTGACTGAAAAAAAACAGAAATGTAGACATTTTTGCAAATTTTTAAAAAAAGAAAAACTGAAATATCACATGGTCATAAGTATTCAGACCCTTTGCTCAGACACTCATATTTAAGTCACATGCTGTCCATTTCCTTGTGATCCTCCTTGAGATGGTTCTACTCCTTCATTGGAGTCCAGCTGTGTTTAATTAAACTGATAAGACTTGATTTGGAAAGGCACACACCTGTCTATATAAGACCTCACAGCTCACAGTGCATGTCAGACTAAATGAGAATGATGAGTTCAAAGTAACTGCCCAAGGAGCTCAGAGACTGAATTGTGGCGAGGCACAGATCTGGCCAAGGTTACAAAAGAATTTCTGCATTACTCAAGGTTCCTAAGAGCACCGTGGCCTCCATAATCCTTAAATGGAAGAAGTTTGGGACCACTAGAAGTCTTCCTAGACCTGGCCATCCAGCCAAACTGAGCAATTGTGGGAGAAGAGCCTTGGTGAGAGAGGTAAAGAAGAACCCCAAGATCACTGTGGCTGAGCTCCAGAGATACAGTGGGGAGATGGGAGAAAGTTCCACAAAGTCAACTATCACTGCAGTCCTCCACCAGTCGGGCCTTTATGGCAGAGTGGCCCAACGGAAGCCTCTCCTCAGTGCAAGACATATGAAATCCCGCATAGAGTTTGCTCAAAAACACATGAAGGACTCCCAGACTAAGAGAAATAAGATTCTCTGGTCTGATGAGACGAAGATAGAACTTTTTGGTGATAATTCTAAGCGGTATGTGTGGAGAAAACCAGGTACTGCTCATCACCTGCCCAATACAATCCCAACAGTGAAACATGATGGTGGCAGCATCATGCTATGGTTTTTTTTTTCACCTGCAGGGACAGGACGACTGGTTGCAATTGAAGGAAACATGAATGTGGCCAAGTACAGAGATATCCTGGATGAAAACATCTTCCAGAGTGCTCTGGACCTCAGACTTGGCTGAAGGTTCATCTTTCAACAAGACAATGACTCTAACCACACAACTAAAATAACAAAGCTTCAGAACAACTCTGTGACCATTGTTGACTGGCCCAGCAAGAGCCCTGACCTAAACACAATTGAGCATCTCTGGAGAGACCTGAAAATGGCTATCCACCAACGTTCACCATCCAACCTGACAGAACTGGAGAGGATCTGCAGAGGCAGAGGATCCCCAAATCCAGGTGTGAAAAACTTGTTGAATCATTCCCAAGAAGATTCATGATTGTACTAGCTCAAAAGGGTGCTTCTACTCAATACTGAGCCAAGGGTCTGAATACTTATGACCATGTGATATTTCAGTTTTTCTTTTTTAATAAATTTGCAAAAATTTCTACATTTTTGTTTTTTTTTGCAGTCAAGATGGGGTGCAGAGTGTACTTTAATGAGACAAAAAAATTTATTTTTTAGAATTTACCAAATGGTTGCAATGAAACAAAGAGTGAAAAATTTAAAGGGGTTTGATTACTTTCCTACCCACTGTAACAGATGTGGGCAATATGAAAATCACACCTGAAACCAGATAAAAAGGGGAGAAGTTGACTCAGTCTTTGCATTGTGTGTCTGTGTGTGCCACACAATGGAGATTCGGAAGTGTGACACAGCAGGCCTTGCCAGAGCGAGGCATGTATCTAGTGGACATGCGCAATAGCGAATATCGGAGCAAGGCATTGTGAAGGTAGAGGGGACGGTGATCAAAGCCACGTCATGTAAGAGGCGTGGCTATAGCAGAGGTTGATTAGGAGCGTTATAGCAACGGTTATTTGTGTATGTACATAGGGATGGATCAGTGGGTCTGAAAGGGTAAATATAATGAAGTCAATGGGGGAGAGCAGCCATAAGGAATATAATAGGCAAGGGAAAAATATGTAATGGACATATGAAAAGAAAACTGCAGTTGGAATAAAATTCTCAATACATTAATAGAACCCATATGATTGGTTACTTATACCTATACACAGATATCAATGAATACATTGGTCAAAAAAACATTCATACATAGATACAGTGGCTTGCAAAAGTATTCACCCCCTTAGCATTTTACCTCACAACCTGGAATTTTACTGTTTTTTTTTTAGGGGTTGTATCAGTTCATGTAAAGAACATGCCAACAACTGTGAACATTTGTTTTTCTTTTCATTGTGATGCAAACAAATAGGACAATATAACTTAAAACTTCAGTGTGCATAACTATTCATCCTCCTAAAGTCATTACTTTGTAGAGCCTCCTGTTGCAGAACTTTCATCTACAAGTCACTTTGGATAAGTCTCTATGAGCTTTTCACATCTTGTCACTGGGATTAGTGGCCAAAAAGTTCAATTTTAGTCTCATCTGACCACAGCACCTTCCTCCATACATTTGGGGAGTCTCCCACGTCTTTTGGCAAACTCAAAATAAGCCTTATAATTTTTGTGTGTAAGTAGTATTTTTTCTGCCCATTCTTCCATAAAAGCCACCTCTATGGAGTGTAAGGTTTATTGTGGTCGTATGGACAGATACTCCAGTCTCTGCTTGTTAACTCTGCAGCTACTTCAGGGTTACCTTTGGTCTCTGTGCTGCCTCTCTGATTAATGCCTTCTTTGCCCGAGCTGCGAGTTTTGGCAGGCGGCTCTCTCTTGGCAGATTTGTTGTGGTACCATGTTCTTTCCATTTGATGATGCTGTATTTGATGGTGCTCCAGGGGATCATCAGAGATTGAGCTGTTTTTTTTTTTGTTTGTTTTTTATAGCCCAACCATAACTTGTACTTCTCAACAACTTTGTCCCTAACTTGTTTGGAGATCTCCTTGGTCTTCATTGCTTAATGATGTTGTAGCCTCTGTGGCCATTCAGAAAAGGTGTGCATATACTGACAGACCATGTGACATTTAGATTGCACACAGGTGGACTTCCTTTCACTAAGCATGTGACTTATGAAGGTAATTGCTTGCACTGGTAATTTTTGGGGCGTCATAGCAAAAGGGGTGAATATATATGCACATGTAAATTTTTAGTTATTTGATCACTTAAATTTAATTTATGCCTATATTTTTCTCACTTCACTAACGTAGATTATTTAGTGCTGATGCATCACACCCAAATCGGATTACAAAAGTATTTAAACACATGTTGTAATGTAACAAAATAGGTAAAAAGCCAAGGGGGTGAATACTTTTGCAAGCTATTTTATATCAATGAACTAGCAGTTCCCTATGAATTCCCTATTGAGGCCCTTGGGGGCTAGTATTTGTAGTGTATGTATCCAGTATGACTCGCTTTCTTTAAGTAATTTTATATGGTCACCACCATGTATTGGAATGGGACTTGTTCCACAATCTGAAATCTTAACTGGGTTACTGTCTGCTTAGTAGCATAGAAATGCTGTAGTAGGGGTAACCAAACCCTATTGCACCTGATGGTGGATTTGTGGCTGGCAATTCTATCTCTGGCGTGTTGGGTAGTCTTCCCCACGTAGAGAAGGCCACAAGGGCATTTGATGATGCAGACTGCAGTGTTGGTGCCACAAGTGTAGAAGCCTTTAATGGGGTAATGTCTACCCGTGTGTGGAAGTATGGGGTCACTAGATTTAATTACAATTGAGCAAGCTGCGTAACCCAAACAAGGGAATGTGTCTGTTTTCCTTGTGCCAAGCAATCTCTGTATAGGATGTCTACAAAAAATTATCAATGCCAGCCTTGATGAGATGATCCCTGATGTTGCAAAAATCTTTTGGTGCAAATTAAAGCCAGTGCTTTAAAGGCCTGAATATTGGGATATGTTTTCGTCAGTAGGGGCCAATTCTTTCTCATGGTGTTGTACACCTTGGGCATCATGTGATGGTAGGTGTACACAAAGGGAATACGTTCTGTTTTAGGTGTGGGAGAGCACAGCTGGATTAAGGATTCTGGATTTCTCTTGTTCTAGCAGTTGTGTAGGATAGTTTCTCTCTGCAAACCTTTGGGACATCTCATCCAGATGTGTACAGTGCATTGTGAAAGTATTTGGTCCCCTTGAACTTTTCTACCCTTTGCCACATTTCTGGCTTCAAACATAAAGATATAAAATTCTAATTTTTTTGGGAAGAATCAACAACAAGTGGGACACAATTGTGAAGTGTAACGAAATTTATTGGATATTTTAAACTTTTTTAACAAATTAAAATTGCAATATTATTCGGCCCCTTTACTTTCAGTGAAGCAAACTCACTCCAGAAGTTCAGTGAGGATCTCTGAATGATCCAATGTTGTCCTAAATGACTGGTAATGATAAATAGAATCCACCTGTGTGTAATCAAGTCTCCGTATAAATGCACCTGCTCTGTGATAGTCTCAGGGTCCTGTTTCAAGTGAAGAGAGCATCAGGAAGACCAAGGAACACACCAGGCAAGTCCAAGATACTGTTGTGGCGAAGTTTAAAGCTGGATTTGGATACAAAAAGATTTCCCAAGTTTTAAACATCTCAAGGAGCACTGTGCAAGCGATCATATTGAAATGGAAGGAGTATCAGACCACTGCAAATCTACCAAGACCCGCCCGTCCCTCTAAACTTTCATCTCGAACAAGGAGAAGACTGATCAGAGATGCAGCCAAAAGGCCCATGATCACTCTGGATGAACTGCAGAGATCTACAGCTGAGGTGGGAGAGTCTGTCCATAGGACAACAATCAGTCGTACACTGCACAAATCTAGCCTTTATGGAAGAGTGTCAAGAAGAAAGCCATTTCTCAAACATATCCATAAAAAGTCTCATTTGAAGTTTGCCACAAGCCACCTGGGAGACACACCAAACATGTGGATTAAGGTGCTCTGGTCAGATGAAACCAAAATCAAACTTTTTGCCCACAATGCAAAACGATATGTTTGGCGTAAAAGCAACACAGCTCATCACCCTCAAAACACCATCCCCACTGTCAAAGATGGTGGTTGCAGCATCATGGTTTGGGCCTGCTTTTCTTCAGCAGGGACAGGGAAGATGGTTAAAATTGATGGGAAGATGGACAGAGCCAAATACAGGATCATTCTGGAAGAAAACCTGTTGGAGTCTGCAAAAGACCTGAGACTGGGACGGAGATTTATCTTCCAACAAAACAATGATCCCAAACATAAAGCAAAATCTACAATGAAATGGTTCAAAAATAAACGTATCCAGGTGTTAGAATGGCCAAGTCAAAGTCCAGACCTGAATCCAATCGAGAACCTGTGGAAAGAGCTGAAAACTGCTGTTCACAAACGCCCTCCATCCAACCTCAATGAGCTCGAGCTGTTTTGCAAGGAAGAATGGGCAAGAATTTCAGCCTCTCGATGTGCAAAACTGATAGAGACATACCCCAAGCGACCTGTAGCTGTAATCGCAGCAAAAGGTGGCGCTACAAAGTATTAACTCAAGCGGGCCGAATAATATTGCATGCCCCACCTTTCAGTTTTTAATTTGTTAAAAAAGTTTAAAATATCCAATAAATTTCGTTCCACTTCATGATTGTGTCCCACTTGTTGTTGATTCTTCCCAAAAAAATAGAATTTTATATCTTTATGTTTGAAGCCAGAAATGTGGCAAAAGGTAGAAAAGTTCAAGGGGGCCAAATACTTTCACAATGCACTGTATGTAGCAGTGTATCCTTGGTGACTATCCTTGAAATGCGATGGAATTGGGAGCGAGCTAGGCTATTTTTGGTTGACTTCAGATGGCAGCTAGAGTGGTGCAACAAAGTAGAAGTTTGTTGCAATCTCTCAGTTTTGAGTAAAGATCAGTGGTGAGGTGGCCACCCTTGTCCTTGAGTACCAGTGTGTCCAAGAATGAAATTTTAGTGGTGTCAAAGTTGAGGGTAAACTGTAGTTCTGGTATGATGGAATTCAGTTAATTAATAGTGATGAGTGAGCACTAAAATGCTCGGGTACTCGTTGCTCGGGTCGAGCAAATTGGAATACTCGGGTGCTCGACCCGAGCAACGAGCCCAATGTAAGTCTATGGGAAACTCAAGCATTTTTCAGGCGGCTCCCCCCGGCGGTCTGCAGAGGGCCTAAAAATTCCCCAAATTGATGGGAACAGTGCTCAAATGCCATGGGAACAGCATGGGGAAGACCCCTGGAAGCATTTCTGACTCCCAGGTCACTGCTGTTAACAACGTTGTCAGAGTATTACGCCACTTTTACGGACTCACAATAAAACATACAAAAACAAAAACAAAATGGATTTACCTGGGAAATATGTTAAGGAACATCCTTTCCAGGGTAATGTCTTGTATAGAAGGCAAAATAAATAACCAAAACCAAAAATACTCCTCCACACCTTGGGCTATGTTCACACGTTGCA
Organism: Phyllobates terribilis; assembly: GCF_046119375.1. Taxonomy (NCBI): domain Eukaryota; kingdom Metazoa; phylum Chordata; class Amphibia; order Anura; family Dendrobatidae; genus Phyllobates; species Phyllobates terribilis. The sequence goes on along the minus strand of NW_027362764.1, from coordinate 473,613,864 downwards.
TTTTTGATGCGTTTTTACACTTTTGCATTGCTTTCAACCAAGACAAACGCATTCACCAGGAAATGTAATTTTAACATTTTACAACCTTATCTGGCCATGTGGTGTGTGACACATCATCAGACACATGCATACAGTGCTGAAAAGACATGGAAACAGCATGGGGAAGACCTCTGGAAGCATCTCTGACTCCCAGGTCACTGCCTAAAAGTGTGCCCATCATAAGTGATCCTTGGCGCATGCAAAGATGCCTCCCGCCATGCACCTGTCATTGCAGACTTGCAACAATCACAGTCCACGTCCTTGTCCCACTGCAGCGTTCAGTTGTCCCTACCCCATTCCTTGGAATGCAAGCGCAAGTATGCAGGCAGCCAGCCAGCCACCCACCCACCCACAGGCTGCAATACTATACTGCCAAATTTTTGACAGCTGCTTGCACTTGAAATGTGGCCTATTAAGCTCGTGGAGGTGGAAGCTTTTCACAACCTCATGCCGGCGGCGGCCGGGTGTCCATACTCGGTCCCCAGCTGCCACTATATTTCCCTGGTATCGCCTCCGCCTTCCACAAGCACAGGTCCCACAACATTACCCGTGCCCTCCCCAGTGCACTTACTGGGAAGGACCGCCTAACCACAAACACGTGGACAGGTGAATGTGGCCAGGAACGGTACGGAGACAGTCCACAACTTTTTTTTGCTGACAGTTGTATGTAGCTCGGTGAAAGGACTGGCATAGAGGGAAACCCTATCTACCCTGCATGCCATTTCTCACAGGAAGTCCTGTAATGCAACTTGTTGCAGAAGCAGTGGCAGCCAGTCCAATATCAACTCGCCCTTGTCGGTGGTGCTTTGACACACACATCTTTCTTTGCGCATTTAATTTCTTGAATACAGAGTTGGATAATGGCCTGATCTGTAATGCGGTTTGAGAAATAACATGCATAAGCATGGCCGATCCACATTAAAAAAGCAGCCATAGAGTGTCCGGGAACCTTCCCCCACACTTTTCTTAGCCAGGGCTGCTTTTCGGCAGGGTTGGACGGGTCCACCAGAGAACCGGAGACTCCTCCGGCGGGCCCTGGCTTCTCCTTCAGGAGAGTTCATAGTGCCGAGGTGAGGCCATGATGATGATAGAGGCCACCATCTGCTTAGTTTTCTGTTACTTGGAATGCAAGTGCAAGTATGCAGCCAGCCACCCACCCACCCACAGGCTGCAACACTAAACTGCCAGATTTCTGGGCAGCTTTTTGCACTTGAAATATGGCCTTTTAAGCTCGTGGAGGCGGAAGCTTTTCACAACCTCATGCCGGCAGCGGCTGGGTGTCCATACTCGGTCCCCAGCCGCCACTATATTTCCTGGTATCGCCTCCGCCTTCCACAAGCACAGGTCCCGCAACATTACCCGTGCCCTCCCCAGTGCACTTACTGGGAAGGACCGCCTAACCAAAAACACGTGGACAGGTGAATGTGGCCAGGGACGGTACGGAGCCAGTCCACAACTTTTTTTTGCTGACAGTTGTATTTAGCTCGGTGAAAGGACTGGCATAGAGGGAAACCCTATCTATCCTGCATGTCATTTCTCACAAGAAGTCCTGTAATGCTGCTTGTTTCAGAAGCAATGGCAGCCCGTCCAACATCAACTCGCCCTTGTCGGTGGTGCTTTGACACACACACATCTTTCTTTGCGCATTTAATTTCTTGAATACAGAGTTGGACAATGGCCTGATCTGTAATGCGGTTTGAGAAATAACATGCATAAGCATGGCCAATCCACATTAAAAAAGCAGCCATAGAGTGTCCGGGAACCTTTCCACACACTTTTCTTAGCCAGGACTGCTTCTCGGCAGGGTTGGACGGTCCCACCAGAGAATCCTCTGGTGTGCCTTGGCTTCTACCTCAGGAAAGTTCATGATAGCGCTAACTTTGCAGCTGCTATGGGGCTCTTGAGCGGGGGAGAAAGGTTAGCCCTCAGAATCAAATCCTCTGGTGGGCACAATGTTTTTCAATCTGAAACAGCTTCTCAGTGGGAGTTGTATTTCACCACAGCCATATTCTTTAGCTCGGTGAAAGGACTGGCATAGAGGGAAACCGTATCTACCACGGCTGTCATTTCTCCGTCACCAGGTTACGCCCATTGTCACACACGACCATGCCTGGCAGTATGTTCAGCGGTGAGAGCCACAGATCAGGCTGCTGTGTTACAGCTTTCAACAACTCTGCAGCGCTGGGCGGTTTGTCAATTAAGCATTAAGCATGTTATCTTCAGCACTACCTGTTGCCGCTTGGCCAAGGCTGTCAGCTTGTGACTGATGTGGTCATTTCGGAGATGGAGGAGGAGGTGCATGAGCTGAACAATGTGATTACATTGTTGTTAAATTGGTGACGCTGTTTTTTATACTAAAGAAAGATCCTATTGTTTTGTTTTTTTTACGTTTTTTTTTAAGACAAATGCATTCACCGGGAAATGTCATTTTAACATTTTACAACCTTAGCTGGCAATGTGGTGTGTGACAAATCATCAGACACTTCCTGTTTTATTTATGATGGAGGGACTCTGAAAGTCATAAAGCCTATTTTTATAGGGACATCAGACGGCCCTTACTATTCTTAAAAGGCGAGCAGTCGACCCTCGCTATTTTTAGAGAGCCATCAGCCGGCTATGCTTTGTTGTTCCCATTATTAACAAGTGGGTCTCCTATACTGTTATTGTGTATCCATTGACTGCAAGGGCTGCCAAAAATTTGGACGCAACCCAATACCCCTTTGAAGAGACATAGAGGAAGGTCGCAGTAAAAAAAATGTTCCCATTATAAAGGAGCGGGTCTCCTATAAGTGGTAATGCCCATGCTGTGACTGCAAGGGCTGCCAAAATTTGGGAAAAACCCCACTAAGAATTTAAAGACACATAGAGCAGGGCCATAGTAACAAGGTACGACATGTTCCCATTAGAAAGGAGAGAGTCTGCTATACAGTTATAGGGTATGCAGTGAGTCCACCGGCTGACAATTTTAGGAAAAACCCCACTAAGAATTTAATGACACATAGAGCAGGGCCACAGTAACAAGGTACGACATGTTCCCATTAGAAAGGAGAGAGTCTGCTATACAGTTATATGGTATGCAGTGAGTCCAACGGCTGATAATTTTAGGAAAAACCTCACTAAGAATTTAAAGACAGATAGAGCAGGGCCACAGTAACGAAAATTCCCATTAGAAAGGAGAGAGTCTCCCATAATGTTGGCCTATGCAGTGAATGCAAGGGCTGCCAAAAATTTGGAGGCACTTCAATGCCCCTTGGAAGAGACGTGGAGGAGGGCCTCATAAAAAAATTAGGTGGGTGTTGCATCACGGACCACGGTCACCCTGGTGATATGGTGGTGGAGGATGAGGAGAAGGAGGAGGACTAGAGCAAATAGCCCAAATCAGGAAACGTATACCCATGTGTGGGTGTAAAAAGGTGCATGGGAATACACCTCTCAAGAAAAGACACTGGATTGTAGTTTATGTTACGCTGCTATCATTCGGTGGTGTTGAGAAGTCTGGCCCAATCCAGCCCTTGTTCATTGTTATAAGAGTCAGCCTGTCAGCATTTTCAGTTGACAGGCGGATGCGCTTATCAGTTATAATTCCACCAGCGTCACTAAAAACCCGCTCTGATAAAATTCTGGCGGCAGGGCAGGCCAGGACCTCCAAGGCATAGAGAGCCAGTTCATTCCACGTATCCAGCTTGGATACCCAATAATTATAAGGCACAGCGGAATCACGGAGGACGCTGGTACGGTCGGCAAGGTACTCCCTCAGCATCTTCCCAAACTTTGCACTCCTTGTAAGAGTACCCCGCGCCTCAGGGCCTGTCCGATGGGAGGGTCTGAGAAAACTCTCCCAGAACTTTGACAGTGTTCCCCTGCCTCTGCTGGATTGAAGTTGTGTCTCTCTCGCCTGTACTCCTTGGTTGTCCAACGAAGTATGCCCTCTGCTGCCAGTGTTTTCAAATGGGAATTTTTTTAATAGTTCCGCAACAAGGGCCTTCTGGTATAGCCCCATTTTTGGAGACCTGTCCGCCTCAGGAATAAGAGATATAAAGTTCTCCTTGTAGCGTGGGTCTAGAAGTGTCACCAACCAGCAATGGCTGTCACCCAAAATTTTGAGAACGCGAGGGTCATGGGAAAGTCAGCGTAACATAAACTCAGCCATGCGTGCCAGACTACTAACAGGCAAGACTTCCGTGTCCTCACCAAGGGATGACTGACCATGCTCTCCTCCTCCTCTCTGTCCTCTGGCCATCCACGCTGAACAGATGGTATGACAGCTGTGCAGGTAGTACCGTCTATAGTGCATGAAACTAGCTCCTGTCCTTCCTCCTCCTCCTCCTCATTGTCACCCAATCCACGTTGGGATGAGATGAGGCTTGGCTGTGTGTAATCACCCTGTATGGTTCCTTGCTCCATCTCATCGTGCTCCGCCTGCAATGCATCCTCTTTGATTGTGAGTAGACAGCGTTTCAGAAGACAGAGAAGCGGGATGGAGACGCTAATTATGGCGTCATCGCCGCTCACCATCTTGGTGAAGTCCTCAAAGTTTTGGAGGATGGTACATATGTCTGACATCCATGTCCACTCCTGAGGTCTTATGTGTGGAGTCTGAACTGAATACCGACGGCCTTGTTGATGCTGGTACTCAACAACTGCCCTCTTCTGCTCACAAATCCATCCCAACATCTGCAGTGTAGACTTCCAACGGGTGGGGACATCACACACCAGTCTGTGAGCCGGAAGCGGCAAACGCTGCTGAAACACTGCAAGGGCCGGCGGAAGCTGTAGCTGACTTTCTAAAATGGCCACACAGGCGGCGTACTTTAACAAGCAGATCCGGCAGCTCCGGGTAGGATTTGAGAAACCGCTGAACCACGAGGTTAAGCACATGGGCCAGGCTCTTTCAGAGCGGTCCACAACTCTTCAGCATTGTGCGGTTTTTCACCTAAGCATATTAGCTTCAGCACAGCCTGTTGCCGCTTGGCCGAGGCAGTGCTGCAGTGCTTCCAGCTTGTGACTGATGTGGTCATTTCGGAGATGGAGGCTGAAGAGGAGGAGGAGGCTGAGGAGGATGAGGTGCAGGAGTTGTAGACCATGGGAGCAACCCTGATTGACCTAGGGCCCGCAATCCTTGGCGTCGGGAGGACGTGTTACATCCCAAGGTCCGACTGGGTCCCGGCTTCCACTATGTTAACTCAGTGTGCCGTCAGCGAGATGAACGGTCCCTACCCAAAAGCACTTGTCCACGTGTCCGTGGTTAGGTGGACTTTACCGGTAACTGCGTTGTTGAGAGCAAGGCTAATGTTTTGGGACTCGTGCTTTTGTAATGCGCGGGACGGCACACCGGGAGAAATAGTGGCGGCTGGGGACCGAGTACCGAGGGACGGCTGCCGCCATCAGGTTGCGGAATGCTTCCATCTCCACGAGCCTAAAAGGCAACATTTCGAGCGCAAGCAGTCGTGAAATGTGAGAATTTAGTAGTGTGGCCTGTGGGGCGTTGGCTGCATATTTGCGCTTGCGTTCCAAGGACTGGGGTATGGACAACTGAACGCTGCGCTGGGACAACGACATGGACGTGCTTCCTGATGCTGCTACTTGAGAGTGTGCAACGACAGGTGCAGGGCAGGAGGCATCTTCGCATGCACCATGGACAGGGGATTGGCTTGTATCCACAACAGTGGAAGAAGCAATCGTGCCACCCACAGACACTGTTCCTGGACCCTGGGGTTTTGGCCCACAAAGTCGGGTGCTTTGCTGCCATGTGCCTGATCATGCTGGTGGTGGTCAGGCTAGTCGTTTTGCCACCCCTGCTGATGATGGCCTGGCAGGTGGTGCAAATGGCCTTTTTGGGGTTATCGGCAGAGTCTTTAAAAACAACCAGACTCGGGAAGACGTAACAGTTGTACCGGCAACTTCCTTCGCGTTGGTGTTACGGGGAATGGTTGCTTGCCTTCTGTCTGCAGCCACCACACTGCTTCTTCCTGCCTGTTGGGGTGCTCTGCCTCCCTCCCTCTGTGTGCTGCTGTCCTCGCTCTGCATGTCCTCCTGCCAGGTTGGGTCAGTTACTATATTGTCCACCACCTCGTCTTCCACTTCCGCTCCCTGGTCCTCCTCCTGACTTTCTGGCAATTGTGTCTCATCATCGTCCACCTCTTGTGACACTTTCCCTCCGTCGCCTTCATGTGACCGTGGCTGCTCAAATATTTGGGCATCGCTACATGCGATCTCCTCTTGCCCCCCTTCAAGTGGACCGGGCGAGAGGCCCGAATCTATAAATGGAAAAGTGAACAGCTCTTCAGAGTGTCCAAGTGTGGGATCAGTTGTCTCTGGGTACTCAGCATGGTGGGAGGAAGGAGGATCAGGGTGAGGAATATGCGGTCCAGACTCACGGTTACTGAGACTTGACCGTGTGGAAGACAGGGTGGTGGTGGTGGTGGCTGAGTGACTGGAAGCATTATCCGCTATCCAACCAACAACCCTTTGACACTGCTCTGGGTTCAATAGTGGTGTGCTGCGGTCCCCTAGAAATTGGGACAGGAAGGTCAGGCGAGAAGATGTGGGTGTTTGTTGTGGCACAATTTCAGCTTGTCCACGGCCTTGTCCTCGGCCTCTGCATGCACCATTACCATCACGTCCAGTTCCCCGTCCCTTGCCACGTGCCTTGCCCATTTTAAATGGAGGACAGTATCTTTCACGCTCACTACAAATGACTGAGTTTGGAGCGAACTTATATGTGAGCTGTTTGACGGAGAAAACACAGTTTTAAATACCTGGCCTGTAGGTAAGTAGATTGAACAGCAAACTGCTGTGAATTGCTTCACTGACACAATGAAAATTTCTTTAATGGAGGCCAGAAATGGCAGTATTTTCTGAATACGTATATGTGATCCGTGTGACGCAGAAAACACAGTTTTAATTACCTGGCCTGTAGGTAAGTAGTTTGAACAGCAAATTGCTGTGAATTGCTTCACTGACACACTGAGAAATTTCTTTAATGGAGGCCAGAAATGGCAATATTTTGTGAAAACGTTTATGTAATCCGTGTGACGGAGAAAACACAGTTTTAAATACCTGGCCTGTAGGTAACTGTTTTGAACAGCAAACCAGTGTCAAAAACTTTGCTGACACACTGAAAGAAATTTTTAATGGAGGCCAGAAATGGCAGTATTTTCTGACAACGTATATGTGAGCTGTGTGACGGAGAAAACAGAGTTTTAAATACCTGGTCTGTAGGTAACTATTTTGAACAGCAATCTGGTGTGAATTGCTTCACTGACACACTGAAATTTTTTTTTAATGGAGGCCAGAAATGGCAGTATTTTCTGAAAACGTATATGTGATCCGTGTGACGGAGAAAACACAGTTTTTGATAGCTGGATTTTTAGTGCAGTAATATGGAAAGGACCTGGCTGTATTCTGCAGTGCCAACAAGCAAATGGCGCAGAAAAACCGTGTTCTCTGAATTGCTTTTTAAGCAAATTATGAGGATTAAAATGCAAAAAAAATTATTCCTGGCCCCTGAGATCTGGGCCTATTTCTAGAAATATAACAGCAGCAGAAGGCAGAACTGGAATGGAGCCTCTTGTCCTATGTGCACTGCAGTCTGTTATATACCCTGCCTGCCTATATACACTGCCTGCCTGATATCTCTGCAGATGGATTAGTTAGTCCTCAAAAGGACTGTTTGTTAAGATGGATATGTGTAATGTACGGTTTTTGTCCCTACACTACCTAATACATGATTAAATCTCTCCCTGACACAGCAGCAGCTCTCCCTACACTGTCTGATCCGGAGTGACTGTGACGAGCATGGCGGCGACAGGTCTTATATAGACCTGATGACGCTGTGCGACCAGCCAATCACTGTAATGCCCACAACCAACATGGCTACGGCATTACAGTGCATGGCAGGCAATCCCTACATGTTCATTGGCTCTCTAAAGAGCGCCAAACATGCAGGGAGGGGACCCGAGCTCCCGCCCGAGCAACCTAGAAATACTCACCGAGCATCTCGAGCACCATGATGCTCGGGCAAGTACCGAGTAGTGGCGAGCATGTTCGCTCATCATTTTTAGTTAATAAAACGTATGAAGAGGGTCAGGGGAGCCTTTCCAAAGAAAGTAAATATTTTCTAAATATCTCAACTAACATATAGAATGTATGATGAAGAGATTGTTGATGTATACATGTTCTTTCTCGAGGTGGGTCATATTGCAGTTGGAACACGCAGGAGCTGCATTTGACCCCATTGTGGTCCCGCATACTGAAGGTAGAAATCATCCCCAAAGAGAAAGAAGTTCTCATGTACGACTATTGACAGAAGGTCAGTACAAAGTTATCTGGAACCTTGAGAGATGGAGGAATTATAGCATATGTCTGTAACTGCTAAGAGGCCCTTATCGCGTTTGATGGACGTATAAAGACTGTTGACGGCCAGGGTGACCAATAGGCTGTCATGGGGATCTCAGTCATGAGTCTGATTGTTTGTAGGAAGTGTCCTGTATCTAGGATGAAAGAGCGGGTTTCTTTGTCTAGGGGAGTAAGGATTTTCTCCCTGTTGTATTTTTTTTCTGATGGTTGTGGTGGAATCATGAGAAATTTTTTTCTAAGTAGATGTGAAAGACTGTTGGCGAGAAATTCCTTGGAGATATTGCAAGCGGCCCATGATGACAATAGCGCTGCCTTTCTCATCCGATTTAATAAATATAGTTTGGTTGTCTTTGAGAGAATCAATAGCTTGTTTTTCAATATTAGGCAGATTGTTGAGTGTAGGGAAAGAGCCAATTGGGTGTTGAGTAAGTATATCTTGAATATCCCTATGGATGAGGTCAATACATGCCTCGGCCGCAAGGTATATACACTGGGGGTTGAATGTACAGGGGTTTTGAAGACCCAGTTGGGATATTGACAGGTCCGAGAGGGCTTCTATTTTCAGGAGGCTCATTCTAATGCTTCGGTAAAACTGCTGAAGATCCTGCTCCAACTGGAACTTGTTGCAGTAGGGAGTAGGACAATAGGAGAGACCATGTTGGAGTATCATTAACTCGGTTGAACATAGGTTAACCACCAAGTTTGAGGTCTTACCTGTGACCGTGTGGTCATACGATCTCCCTTATAAATCTTTATCTTTTCCTTTCTTGGAGTATTTTGCAGTGTTTTTGGATTGTCTTCTCAGTTCTGGTTTTGAGGTTTTCCCAATCAGATGTGGAAAGAGTCGCTGACAGTTGGGTTTCAGTAGAAACTATTCTTTTTTGGGGTACCGATATGGCTCCTTGGAGGAATTCGATTGTAAGGACAATGATATCCAAGGAGCATTTGTTAAGAATTTGTTTGAATTTCTCGCAGTATTCTTGTTTCCTAGCGAAAAGTGTGGAGTGAAGATGGCTTCTGACCCCTCGTGGGATTCTGTTTTGGCTGTAGTACTAAGCAAAGTACTATATGGTGGTCCATCTTAGAGTCCGAATATAGAGTACAGACCAAAAGTTTGGACACATCTTCTCATTTAAAGATTTTTCTGTATTTTCATGACTATGAAAATTGTACATTCACACTGAAGGCATCCAAACTATGAATTAACACATGTGGAATTATATACTTAACAAAAAGGTGTGAAACAACTGAAAATATGTCTTATATTCTAAGTTCTTCAAAGTAGCCACCTTTTGCTTTGATGACTGCTTTGCACACTCTTGGCATTCTCTTGATGAGCTTCAAGTGGTAGTCACCGGAAATAGTTTGCACTTCACAGGTGTGCCCTGTCAGGTTTAATAAGTGGGATTTCTTGCCTTATAAATGGGGTTGGGACCATCAGTTGTGTTGTGCAGAAGTCTGGTGGATACACAGCTGATAGTCCTACTGAATAGACTGTTAGAATATGCATTATGGCAAGAAAAAAGCAGCTAAGTAAAGAAAATCGAGTGGCCATCATTACTTTAAGAAATGAAGGTCAGTCAGTCTGAAAAATTGGGAAAACTTTGAAAGAGTCCCCAAGTGCAGTTGCAAAAACCATCAAGCGCTACAAAGAAACTGGCTCACATGAGGACCGTCGCAGGAAAGGAAGACCAAGAGTCACCCCTGCTTCTGAGGATAAGTTTATCCAAGTCACCAGCCTCAGAAATCGCAGGTTAACAGCAGCTCAGATTAGAGACCAGGTCAATGCCACACAGAGTTCTAGCAGCAGACACATCTCTTCAACAACTGTTAAGAGGAGACTTTGTGCAGTAGGCCTTCATGATAAAATAGCTGCTAGGAAACCACTGCTAAGGACAAGCAACAAGCAGAAGAGACTTGTTTGGGCTAAAGAACACAAGGAATGGACATTAGACCAGTGGAAATCTGTGCTTTGGTCTGACGAGTCCAAATTTGAGATCTTTGGTTCCAACCACTGTGTCTTTGGTTCCAATGGATGGACTCTACATGCCTGGTTCCCACCGTGAAGCATGGAGGAGGAGGTGTGATGGTGTGGGGGTGATTTGCTGGTGACACTGTTGGGGATTTATTCAAACTTGAAGGCATATTGAACCAGCATGGCTGCCTCAGCATCTTGCAGCAGCATGCTATTCCTTCCGGTTTGCATTTAGTTGGACCATCATTTATTTTTCAACAGGACAATGACCCTAAACACACCTCCAGGTTGTGAAAGGGCTATTTGACCAAGAAGGGGAGTGATGGGGTGCTACGCCAGATGACCTGGCCTCCACAGTCACCAGACCTGAACCCAATCGAGATGGTTTGGGGTGAGCTGGACCGCAGAGTGAAGGCAAAAGGGCCAACAAGTGCTAAGCATCTCTGGGAACTCCTTCAAGATTGTTGGAAGACCATTTCCAGTGACTACCACTTGAAGCTCATCAAGAGAATGCCAAGAGTGTGCAAAGCAGTCATCAAAGCAAAAGGTGGCTACTTTGAAGAACCTAGAATATAAGACATATTTTCAGTTGTTTCACACTTTTTTGTTAAGTATATAATTCCACATGTGTTAATTCAGAGTTTTGATGCCTTCAGTGTGAATGTACAATTTTCATAGTCATGAAAATACAGAAAAATCTTTAAATGAGAAAGTGTGTCCAAACTTTTGGTCTGTACTGTACGTCATATATTTAAGTCACAGACAACAGGCTTTGTGTGAGTTGCTGTAATGCCCAATAATGGAGCCTTAGCCTAAGACTATGTTACTTCGCATTTTATGTAAGTTTGTAACGTATATACTTGGATTTCCCATTAGATGGATGTTTCAGATGGATATAACATATACGTTGAATATGTTTTACACTGGATACCATTGATATGAAAAAAAAAAAAATAAATAAAAAAAAATAAATAAATAAATAAATAAATACATGTGGTATCACTGCATCCGATCTATCAAAATATAAAATGACTTAACCAGACTGAGAAACACTGTAATAAGAAAAAAAGTAAAACACCGGAATTGCATTTTATCGGTCGACCATGACAGCACCACGAGAGAGGGGATCTGCCCACCAAGGACAGGAAAACCTACAGGCTTAAAAGGGGGCGGCCCTCCCTCTCGCCTCAGTTTGGTTTCCTCGAGGACATCATGTGACCGGAACCCGGAAGTCGGGTTACCTGCATCTGTTTGTTAGTGCAGTATTAACCGCGATGCATGCGTCCCTGAAAAGAAAAAAAAAAGTCGACAGCTCCAGTTCCGTGCATAAGTGGAGAAGCTGCTGTGGACCTGCGCCCCTGTCTGGGGTCGACAGCTCCAGTTCCGTGCATCAGTGGAGAAGCCCTGCCTGGGATTGACCACCCCAGTATTGCTCAGGCATGGACGGATGGAGAGGAACAGGCCTGTGACTCGTTCCTGCCTCCGAATCCGTACAGCTGGTGGTGAGTAATCTTCGTGAATGTTTCCATTATTATGGGGCCCTTTCCTTGTTATGGATACTAGGAAAGGCTGAAGGATGTTTGCGCAAAACTCAAAAATGGGTGTGTGTGCGCTCTGTAAGAACCCATCTGGGCCAAGGGCATCGTGCTTTAAAATTGGCTACAGGACGGAAGCTGGACCTTAGACTTCTAGGCTAAAGTGAGCCACATGTCTGGGTCACACAGAGCCTCATGATTGGCCTTCAGAATTTACCACAAAAATGAGCCTCAATCTGCTCAGTAAATGTTAAACTAACACTGAGGGTTTTACTGTTTTCCTCCAGTCTGTTTACTCCATCCATAGGACGGCACATGGAGTTAATACAGCACATGGTCTCTGTGAAGGTCTGCTGTCCAGCTGCGTCTCATCAGTTGGCTCCTTCGGGTGGGGCTAATCTGACAATTGAGATTTACCACCCAAAGGAAAGGTTTATCCTTCATTCAGATGGATTACTCTTTTAAATATAAATCTGAGCGCAGTGCCTCACAGTGCCTTATAAAGCCTCTTTGCGCTTCACAAAGAGCACATCATAGCTCTTTATATCACATCATAGTGCCTCATGCCACATCTTAATGCCTCATAGCACATCATAGTGCCTCATAGCATAGCGCTTTATAGCACAACATAGTGCCTCATGGCACATCATAGTGCATCATAGCATAGCGCTTCATAGCACATCATAGTGCCTCATCTCATGGCACATCATAGTGCCTCATTGCACATCATAGTGCGTCATGGCATAGCACTTTATAGCACATCATAGTGCCTCACAGTGCCTCATGGCACATCATAGTGCCTCATGGCACATCATAGTGCCTCATAGCATAGCGCCTCATGGCACATCATAGTGTATCATAGCATAGCGCTTCATAGCACATCATAGTGCCTCGCCTCATGGCACATCATAGTGCCTCATGGCACATCATAGTGCGTCATAGCATAGCGCTTCATAGCACATCTTGGTACATCATAGCATGGTGCCTCTTGGCACATCATAGCATGGTGCCTCTTGGCGCATCATAGCATGGTGCCTCACGGCGCATTATAGCATGGTGCCTCACAGCGCATCATAGCATGGTGCCTCACGGAACATCATAGCATGGTGCCTCACGGCACATCGAAGCATGGTGCCTCACGGCACATTATAGCATAGTGCCTCACGGCACATTATAGCATGGTGCCTCACGGCACATTAAAGCATGGTGCCTCACGGCACATTATAGCATGGTGCCTCATGGCACATTATAGCATGGTGCCTCATGGCATAGCTTTTCATGTCACTTAATAGTGCCTCATGGCACATAGCGCTTCACAATGCCTCATAGCGCTTCACAGTGCCTCATAGCGCTTCACAGTGCCGCATAGCGCTTCACAGTGCCTCATAGCACTTCACAGTGCCTCAAAGCGCTTCACAGTGCCTCACAACGCATGTTAGTGTCTCAGAGCACATCATAGTGACGCATAGCGTCTCATAGTGCTTTATAGTGCCTCATGGCATAGTGCCTCATAGCACTTCATAGCGCCTTATGGCTCTTCATAGTGACTCACCCCCTGGGCCGTGGGGCACGCGGATCCGGGCGATAGTGAGACGTTGGGGGTAGTAGTGGCGGCCCGGTCCCGCGGCTCAGGGTGGTCAGACCAATGGTAGTCCGTTACGCGCTTCAGATAATGTCCGACTACGCCACCCGTGGATTGCGGTTATTAGGAACCGCCGCTGCAAGGCAGTCCGCTGGGGCTGATGATGGGTGCAGCTGAGGTGATGTGACTCCCCACGGGAAGAGTGCAGCCCCAGGGCAGTGTAGTGGATGCTGGGAGTGATGGTAGTGAGAGTCCCAGTACCGGTAGTGCCGGAGGAGCGAAAAAGCACACAGACAACGCACTGCAGTCCAGCGTCTTTACTCACGGTTAATATCCAAGTCACTTCAGCTGGCAATGACTGCCCGAGCTGTGCTGTGTCCACCAGGTGTGGGGCTCGGTCAACTCCCAGGCAGTTCAGGAGCATGGCACAGGACCCCCTTTTATCCTTTCTCTGGCCTGCCTCACCAGTGACCCACTTTTGTCCAGCTGCCGCGGACCTGTGCGGTTAAACATGGGCCCCGTCCTCCGCTGTCCTATATGGTGCCTTCCTAGCAGGTTTGATGAGTTGTCGCACCAATATATGATCACGACGACCGGTCTTTGGCTGAGGGTTGTTTCTCCTCCACCAACTTGGGATCCGGTACCCTTAATCTGCCTGACCCTGCACCCTGGATTCTCGTGGGTTCTTAGGGTCCCTTCCACCTTCTTGTTCCTGAGCCCTTCTGTTTCTCTGTCTCTCCTTCTTTGCAGTTCCTTTCTGTTTCTGTTCCTTTCTCTTGGAGCTGAGATGAGCCAGAATCTCAGCTCCCTTTCACCTCCTCCTCGGCCTCTTCTCCAGGCCCACTTCTCCTTCTCCTCTCAGGCCCCGACCTCTTCCCTAGGCCTGCCTCTGGAGCAGCACTCAGCCTGAGCTGCTGCTCCCTGTCTTCTCCTCTCCACAGAACGAACCTAGATCTAAGATGGTGCCCACCTTTTATACCTCCCTCTAGCCATGAGCCCAGGTGACCAGCAACCAATGGGCTCCTACCTACGCTCAGAAACCGCCCCCTATCTGCCCCTACAGCACTGGGTGTTCCACCCCTCCCTCCCCACTCCAACAGGGACATGGTCGGTCGTGCCTGCACTTCTGTCTAGTGGGAGCACCGTTGAGCTGTCCCTGGGAAATGGTGTGTGTGTGCTGCATGCAGCTAACTGAGCCCTGGTCCATACTCCGTCCTTACCTGGGAGTGGAATATCACACCTCTGGCAGAGGTGGAATACCCCTGTAGCGGCCGAACCTTCGGGGCGCTACATTCCCCCCCGGTAAAGCACAGCACGTCCTCGGGCTGGAAAAGAGCAAAAACAGTTATTTACAGGACATGCAAAACTTTTTCAATAACTTTTTACATTTAGAAACGGACGACATTGTTCAACTCCCTTTATGGGACACACTTTTCTTTTCTTGTCACACTATTATAAAACACTGGCAGAGGTGCAATACCCCTGTAGCGGCCGAACCTTCGGGGCGCTACAATAGCATAACATATCATAGTGACTCATAGCATACCATAGTGCCTTATGGTGCATTCATAGTGCCGTATAGCGCCTGTTAGTACCTCATAGCGATTCACAGTGCCTTTTAGTACCTAATGGGGCCTCATAGTATCTCTCAGTGCTTCAGGGTGCCCCTGTGCCTTGTAGTGCTTTTATAGGGTGTCTGTACCTCATAGTCCCTCTTTGTAAAGGTACTGGAAAAAAAAAAAAAAGAGGAATTTGATTGAAATCTGGTGGCGGAGGGGTGGATCAAGGCCTATTTAACTGGCCAGGCACCACTGTTCAGGGCTTCCCAGCTTCATTCTCCCTATCCTGGAGTTTGATAGTGAACAGCAACAGCAGCAGCAGCTACTGCAGCAGCAAGTTGAGCAGCCGCCATCTCCACCATCTCAGCGGCGGTTTGGGGAGCCCCAAAAGGTGCATCGCCCGCGTGTTTCTGGTATTGCCCGGTCCTCAGGAAAACGAGGTTCGGCGTCTAAGTCCAGTCATCACGTCTCCAGCAGGATGGACGAATCTGCAGCCTCCAGGGATGATCCCCCGGCTGAGAAGGGTCCTTCCTCCAAATCGGTACCAGCCTTTTGAGCCACCTGGATTTCGGAATGCCATCTCCTTTCCTTAACGGCCCTCTGCATTAAAGGAAAAGAAAACGTAAAAGCAAACTACTTAAGCCGTTTTTCTCTGAGACAGGGAGAATGGGAACTAAAGCAGGATATATATATATTTTTTCCAAATAGTCCGGAAATGGGGTCTTCCAGTGGTAGATCTCTTTGCCACAAGGCTAAATCGAAAGACAAAGCCCTTTTGCTCCCTAAATCCCAGAGAAAAACCCCTGGCATTAGACTCTCTCCAAATAGCTTGTGATTTCAGTCTGGTCTACGCCTTCCCCCCATTCAATCTCCTTCCCATGGTTCTAAGAAAGATCAGAGAGGACAAGGCGAGGGTCCTTCTGGTCGCCCCCTTTTGGCCCAGGAGGCCCTGGTTCTCATGCCTGAGGAACATGTCTATCTCCGATCCTTGGGTCCTACCAGAAATCCCGGATCTCCTCAGCCAGGGTCCGATACTCCATCCTCAAGCTCCTGGCCTCCACTTGACGGTGTGGAACTTGAGAGGTCCCTGTTAGAATGCAAAGGATTCTCCTGAGATCTAGTGACTACACTAATGCATAGTAGAAAACCTGTCACGACCAGGATTTACGCTAGAACTTGGAAATTTTTTTTTAATCTTTCTCTGGTTCTACAGTTGGTACGGGAGCTCCAATTAGTAAAATTTTAGAATTTTTACAGAAGGGCCTCGAGATGGGGTTGGCGACAAGCAGCCTTAAAGTCCAAGTCTCAGCCTTAGGTGCTCTATATAACTGTGACTTGGCAGGGAATTACTGGATTTCTCGCTTTATCAGAGCTGTGTTTAGATCCAGACCGGTTATCAAAAGCAATTTGGTACCCTGGGATCTAAATTTAGTTCTAAAAGCATTAACCGGGTTCACCTTTTGAACCAATAGAGTCAGCATCTCTTAAGTCCATCTCCCTTAAAACAGCGCTTCTAATAGCTCTAACATCAGCTAGAAGGGTTAGTGATATCCAGGCTCTGTCTTCAGCCCCACCTTTCACTCAAATCCTGGACGATAGAATAATCCTTAGAACAGACCCGGCATATCTCCCTAAAGTAGTTTCCCATTTCCATAGACTCCAGGAAATGATACTTCCCTCGTTCTGTCCTAATCCAAGTAACCAAAAAGAAGCAGAGTTACATACCTTAGATGTTAGAAAATGTGTGATTAAGTACCTGTCGGTCACCCAGGCCTTCAGGAAAGATAGTTCCTTATTTATCTCCTTCCAAGGGGTGAGGAAGGGGCTTAAGGTTACTAAATCCACCATAGCTAGGTGGATCAGGGTGGCTATAACTCTAGCCTATGTCTCCAGCGGTGAGGAAGAGCCACAGGGGTTGAAGGCTCACTCTACCCGGGCGGTGGCAACCTCATGGGCGGAGAAGACTGGTGTCTCGATGGAAGACATATGTAAGGCTGCTACCTGGTCTTCTCCATCTACCTTCTATAGGCACTATAGACTGGATTTGGGTGTTTCATCCAACCTCACATTTGGGAGAAGGGTGCTCCAGGCTGTGGTCCCTCCCTAGACTTTTTCATCTCTGCAATTCTCTCATGGTGCTGTCATGGTCGACCGATAAAGTCATAAGTTACTTACCGGTAACGGGATTTTTCGGAGACCATGACAGCACCCTTATATTCCCTCCCTTCACCTTATGGGAGCACTCCTCATCTATTAATTACAACCTTTTCTCACTTATTGGTGTTGTATAAAAATGTTATTTTTATGATTGTTTTGCTATGTCTACTAACCTGGCGGTCCTCTCAATGCTCTGTAATCCAAACTGAGGCGAGAGGGAGGGCCGCCCCCTTTTAAGCCTGTAGGTTTCCTGTCCTTGGTGGGCGGATCCCCTCTCTCGTGGTGCTGTCATGGTCTCCGAAAAATCCCGCTACCGGTAAGTAACTTATGACTTTTTTTGGCGCTACAAAATGTCATATCTACCCCAAATGGTATAAAAAAAAAGCCCGGCTTTCCCGGCAAGAAAAAAACCAAGCTATTGAATGAAAAATAAAAATATTATGGGTATTGGAAACAACATTTTTTTATGAATTTTCTAATTTTGTCGACGTGTAAATAAAAAGAATAGGCAAGCTTGGTACCTCCATAATCATACTGACCTGGAAAATCATGTTCACGAATCATTTTTACCAAACAATGAATAATGAAAAAAACAAAACCCAAATAGCAATTATGGAATTGCATTTTTTTGTTATTTCACTGCTCTTAGAATTTTTTTGCCCGTTTTCCAGTACATTCAATGGTAAAAACAAGCCCTCAAATATCTATCTCGACAGAAAAATAAAAAAGATTTGGCTCTTATCTGCAGGAAAATATGAAAGTGCAAACACAGAAAATCGCCTGGTCAGGAAGGCGTTACATTTTTTGCTAAAATGAATGGTGGGAGAAAAAAAAGTGCATGTTACAAGAAGTAGCTCCTGAAGGAACAATTATGGCGAAATTGTGGCCAGCACTGATGGAGTTGTTACAGCATTTTTTGTGGAATTGCAGCAGATCCCCATCATAAAGGTGGGGGCAGCACAGGTGCAAAATACTGATGAAAACAGCCACTCACAAACCTACCAATTTATCATGGGGGTCTGCTGCATCCTGCTAGTGCATTTGTAATCTGAGTTGGTGTTGATGTTTTTTTTAAATATTGTCCGGTGTTAGCTATTAGCCATATAAAAATAATTAACCCGATCGGTAATCACGGGAAATTAAAAAAATAAATAAATCAAGAAAGACAAAATTAAATTTTTTGGTCGCTGCAATTCCACAAAAAATGGTGTAACAAGTCATCAAAATGTCATATCTATCCCAAAATGGTATCAATAAACACGTTGTCTCGTCCCGCAAAAAATAAGCCCTCACACAGCTCTATTGACTGAAAAATAAAAATGTTACGGGTCTCGATAAATGGCAACACTATTCAAAACCATCTTTTTTTGCAAATTTCAGATTTTTTTTTCCACCACTAAAATAAAAAGACTGTCCAATACACTTTGTGGTAAAAATTAATAGTGTTATTCATAAATACAACTTGTCCCGCAAAAAAAACACATATGTCAATGTGGACAGAAAAATAGAGTTATGGCTCTGGGAAGAAGGGGAGGAAAAATGAAAATGCAAAAACGGAAATTGGCCCTGCCATGAAGGGGTTAAAGGTGCACTGTGGAGCCACTCAAAAAGAACTACATATAACCTCTGCTTCAGCATAAATGTAAAGTGCCCCCTTTACAGCTTATAGTGTGGGTGACACATGGGTTCATGGCGCCACGTGCCCTTCCCCCTTTTGTGTTCATTTATTTTAGGGTAAGGAAATATGTTTCTCAACAATTGTCTGCCTCCCCTATTTTCTCCTCAGAAATGGCTTGTTTGGTATGGTCCTATGGTCCATACCCCCTTGGGTAAAGTTGTGGGTTTGGCACCCACCTTCTAGATCTTTCCATAGGTGTCAGGTGACCAGGCAGATTACAGCAACAGGGGTTTTGCGTATGCTTGAAGGTGGCTAAAAGTCCAGCTGTCCAGTCAGGCAATGGAAGCAGCCCTCATACAGTTATATGAAAAGGTTTGGGCACCCCTATTAATCTTAATGTTTTATAAAAATTGGTGTTTTTGCAACAGCTATTTCAGTTTGATATATGTAATAACTGTTGAACACAGTAATGTTTCTGCCTTGAAATGAGGTTTATTGTACTAACAGAAAATGTGCAATCTGCATTCAAACAAAATTTGACAGGTGCATAAGTATGGGCACCCTTATCATTTTCTTGTTTTAAATACTCCTACCTACTTTTTACTGACTTACTAAAGCACTTTTTTTGTTTTTGTAACCTCATTGAGCTTTGAACTTCATAGCCAGGTGTATGCAATCATGAGAAAAGCTACTTAAAGTGGCCACTTGCAAGTTGTTCTCCTGTTTGAATCTCCTCTGAAGAGTGGCATCATGGGCTCCTCAAAACAACTGTCAAATGATCTGAAAACAAAGATTATTCAACATAGTTGTTCAGGGGAAGGATACAAAAAGCTGTCTCAGAGATTTAACCTGTCAGTTTCCACTGTGAGGAACATAGTAAGGAAATGGAAGAACACAGGGACAGTTCTTGTTAAGGCCAGAAGTGGCAGGCCAAGAAAAACATCAGAAAGGCAGAGAAGAAGAATGGTGAGATCAGTCAAGGATTGCTGCAGATGGTGTCACTGTGCATCGGTCAACTATACAACGCACTTTGCACAAGGAGAAGCTGTATGGGAGAGTGATGCGAAAGAAGCCGTTTCTGCAAGCACGCTACAAACAGAGGTATGCAAAAGCACATTTGGAGAAGCCAGTTTCTTTTTGGAAGAAGGTCCTGTGGACTGATGAAACCAAGAATGAGTTGTTTGGTCATACAAAATGGCGTTATGCATGGCGGCAAAAAGCACAGCATTCCAAGAAAAACACTTGCTACCCACAGTAAAATTTGGTGGAGGTTCCATCATGCTTTGGGGCTGTGTGGCCAATGCCGGCACCGGGAATCTTGTTTAAGTTGAGGGACGCATGGATTCCACTCAGTATCAGCAGATTCTTGACAATAATGTTCAAGAATCAGTGACAAAGTTGAAGTTACGCAGGGGATGGATCTTTCAGCAAGACAATGATCCAAAACACTGCTCCAAATCTACTCAGGCATTCATGCAGAGGAACAATTACAATGTTCTGGAATGGCCATCCCAGTCCCCAGACCTGAATATCATTGAACATCTGTGGGATCATTTGAAGAGGGCTGTCCATGCTCGGCAACCATCAAACTTAACTGAACTGGAATTGTTTTGTAAAGAGGAATGGTCAAAAATACCTTCATCCAGGATCCAGGAACTCATTAAAAGCTACAGGAAGCGACTAGAGGCTGTTATTTTTGCAAAAGGAGGATCTACTAAATATTAATGTCACTTTTCTGGTGAGGTGCCCATACTTATGCACCTGTCAAATTTTGTTTGAATGCAGATTGCACATTTTCTGTTAGTACAATAAACCTCATTTCAAGGCAGAAACATTACTGTGTCCAACAGTTATTACATATATCAAACTGAAATAGCTGTTGCAAAAACACCAATTTTTATAAAACATTAAGTTTAAGATTAATAGGGGTGCCCAAACTTTTTCATATAACTGTATCTTCTTCATGGTGTTTATTTCGTGGGTGGTCACCCATGGCACATGGACCTCATGTTAAGCTTATTGGTTATTAGTTTATTAACCGATAATAAACACTGCAGCCTTTTATGTGTCAGATGTCTTTAGTTTTAGTGGTAAGCTGTTTTTTGGGGGATGGGACTTGCGCTTGTGATCCCATGTTTAGGGGGACCTATATTTTTTTCAAAATGTCTGAGTGTCATAACCACAGGCCATACAGAAGACTTAGTAGTGGCTCTACTGTAAAGCGCCAAATTAATGGAGTGCCAGTCATGCAGGTAGAATGGCTACCAAAATATACACAGACATCGAGATATCTCCAGAATACAATGGCTACCAATACATTAATACCTATGAAATCAAAGGATTACCAATAACTACATGTTACACGCACGTCGCTAGGTTCAGATAAGGGCGAGACGGGTTACATGAATTCTTTGGAATCCTGGGGGAGCCGTTACTTAGGGCGACCATAGACCATGTGCTGCAGCTTCTCTCAGGCACACAGGGGTATTGACCCTCAGGCACAGACACATAGGTTGTTTCACTTGCTGACCATACACACTTGACAAGAGTCCTCATAAACGGTAGAACAGTAGCATTTAATAAGAAGCCGCAAGGCCAGTGCAAGTTAAGTCTTATGAGCAACAGGCTCCAGTGACAAAGAGTACAGTTTCCTTAGCAGCACAGCAGTTCAGTCTTCCCAGTAGTACAGGACAGCACAGTTCTAATGCAAAGGCATATTAATGAACACAGCATTCATTACAGCACAGTGAGATGGAGGGGGGGAGGGTTTGCTGAGGGAGATGATCCCTGGGACGCCATTTCTTCCAGTCCTTATTTTTCTGCCTGACAATACTCTGCACTGCTAGTTCAGGAACTCTACCTGACCTGTGCTTAGCTTCACTCCTGACTTCATTTTTTTTAACTTGCAGGGGCGCTTTCGGAGATACAGAACACACACACCACCTTTCTCTTCGGCTCTAGCCAGACAGTAAACAATTTCCCCATGATCCCCCCTGGGGCTCTGCTAAAACACTCCCCTATTCCTGTGACTGTGTTAACCCCTCTAGTTGCTGGATGCTTCTGGAGCACAACACTTCCTGTCTCATGTGCTTGTGTTACTTCTAATAGTTGCTGAATGCTTTTAAAGCAACAGCACTACTTCTGCATGTCACATACAGGAGGAATAAAGTACACAAGTAAAAATCAATCAGAATTCACACAGGTGTGTTATGAGCCCCACTGTCTAGAATAGAAGAAAGGGGAAACTACCAAACCCCCATAATACCAAAATGTCACCTAACGGGCCTATACTACCAATAGCAATCAGGAAAAATAACAGAGTAATACAATATAGATCGACCTGTTGCAGAGTATACAAAAGGTATAGGAAAATACAATTATAAAGCACCAACCCTGAAACCAAAAAATTCAGAAACAAGAGTAAATACAACAAGTCCTACATGTCTTATGTATGTTAGAGGAGGTGGCGTGGGCAGAAGATACCCTACATGCATAGTTATACCAGTTCTCTAACATACGTAGGACTTGTTTCTATTTATTCTTTTGCTTACTGTATTTTTTGGCCCATTTCCCTTTGGATTAAAGGGTTCACAAGCCTGCAGGTACATAGTGTGGCTGCAGACTTTTAGCAGAAAACTGGACAACCCCTTTAAGGTTTGGTGCTTAATTACATTTTTATATACAGGTGCTTCTCACAAAATTAGAATATCATCAAAAAGTTAATTTATTTCAGTGCTTCAATACAAAAAGTGAAACTCATATATTCTATAGATTCATTACAAACAGAGTGATCTATTTCAAGTGTTTATTTCTGTTAATGTTGATGATTATGGCTTACAGCCAATGAAAACACAAAAGTCATTTTCTCAATAAATTAGAATAGTTAACAAAAAAACACCTGCAAAGGCTTCCTAAGCGTTTAAAAAAGGTCCCTTAGTCTGTTTCAGTAGGCTCCACAATCATGGGGTAGACTGCTGACTTGACAGATGTCCAGAAGGCAGTCATTGACACACTCCACAAGGAGAGTAAGCCACAAAAGGTCATTGCTAAAGAAGCTGGCTGTTCACAGAGTGCTTTATCCAAGCATATTAATGGAAAGTTGAGTGGAAGGAAAAATGTGGTAGAAAAAGGTGCACAAGCAACCGGCATAACCGCAGCCTTGAAAGGATTGTTTAGAAAGGCCATTTGGGGGAGATTCACAAGGAGTGGACTGCTGCTGGAGTCATTGCTTCAAGAGCCACCACACACAGACGTATCCAGGACTTGGGCTACAAGTGTTGCATTCCTTGTGTCAAGCCACTCATGACCAATAGACAACGCCAGAAGCGTCTTATCTGGGCCAAGGAGAAAAAGACCTGGACTGTTGCTCAGTGGTCCAAGGTGTTGTTTTCAGATGAAAGTAAATTTTGCATTTCATTTGGAAATCAAGGTCCCAGAGTCTGGAGGAAGAGTGGAGAGGCACATAATCCAAGCTGCTTGAGGTCTAGTGTGAAGTTTCCACAATCAGTGATGGTTTGGGGAGCCATGTTATCTGCTGGTGTAGGTCCACTGTGTTTTATCAAGACCAAAGTCAGCGCAGCCGTCTACCAGGAAATTTTAGAGCACTTCATGCTTCCCTCTGCCGACAAGCTTTTTGGGAGATGGAAATTTCATTCTCCAGCAGGACTTGGCACCTGTCCACACTGCCAAAAGTACCAATACCTGGTTTAAAAACAACAGTATCACTGTGCTTGATTGGCCAGCAAACTCGCCTGACCTTAACCCCATAGAGAATCTATGGGGTATTGTCAAGAGGAAGATGAGAGACACCAGACCCAACAATGCAGACGAGCTGAAGGCTGCTATCAAAGCAACCTGGGCTTCCATAACACCTCAGCAGTGCCACAGGCTGATCGCCTCCATGCCACGCCGCATTGATGCAGCAATTGATGCAATAGGAGCCCCGACCAAGTATTGAGGGCATTTACTGAACATACATTTCAGTAGGCCAACATTTTGGATTTTAAAATAATTTTTCAAGCTGTTATAAAGTATTCTAATTTATTGAGATAATGAATTTTGTGTATTCATTGGCTGTAAGCCATAATCATCAATATTAACAGAAATAAACACTTGAAATAGATCACTCTGTTTGTAATGACTCTATATAATATATGAGTTTTACTTTTTTTCACTTTAAGAACTGAAATAAATTAACTTTTTGATGATATTCTAATTTTGTGAGACGCACCTGTATGTTCCATACACTTTGCAGTAATTCGATCTATTCCGTTTACTTTTATTTTTTTCTGATTAATACTGACATTACAGGATTCTGTTGTGGGCAGTTTCCCCCTTTCCATTAATTATGGGTAGGGGCGCTGTTAAAGGGGTTGTCCAATTAAATGAGGCCTGGCACATATCCCCCCAAAAAATTAGTTTGTCACCTTGCCCAAATCCCCATGGTGCCTCGAATCTGCCACCAGTTTCCGTTTAGTTCCTCTGCTGTGGAGATTTGCCTTTTTTCTATTTTGGTGGCAGATTCAGGGCTGCACAGGTAAGGCAATAAGCTTATTCTTTTGGATATGTGACAGTCCCTCGTTATAACCAGTTATCGCCTATTCACAGTATATACAGGTGGTATATAGGTGATATATACGTAGGTGATAACTGGTTGATTAGTTGGGTCCAACCGCTGGGGTCGGCAGAATGGGGACCTTTATCCCTGTACACGCTGGGATCCCTGACCATTCTCTCCCCATGGGGAGCTCAGCAGTCGTCAGTGCTATAGGGAGTGAAGTTAGTGGTGGTCACCAGGACCCCCATCACGGCATTACTACCCTCACTGGTGTATGGGGCCCTGACATTCCCTTTGGCAGCCCTGGTGGTCACACCTGTGCACTGCTGCTCCATTCCAGTGGGGATAACCACTCCCTGATCTGCTGATTGGTGAAGTCTTTAGCACTACCAACCCAATGGGTGATAAAGCTGATTGTTTGGTAAAAACAAGTTGTGTGTTTTTCGTTTTAGTCCTCTTTTTGTTCAGTAGTTAGTAGTAAAAAGATGTGTAGGCATTGTATTATGGAGGAGCTAGCTTTTTCTTCACGTTTCTCTCTTTCATGAAAACCGCAGGCACCAGGACCTACAGTGTGACCATGACCATCTTTCGTTACATTTCCCGCAGCCGACAGTGCGAGTCCAGGCGGCGGCCAGCAGAGGTCAGCACCGAGCAGAGGCAGGCCAGTGGGAGGCGGAGGCAGCGCGGGCGAGGCGGGCTGAGCAGCGGCAGCTGGTACGGACAGGAGCGCTGACAAGTCCCTGAGCGCGGACGTGACCGTAGAGCAGAGCCCCGGGCGCACGTGTACTAGCGGCGGCGCCGGTGACGCTTTGCTTCCTGGTGTGCGTGTAGGTCGCTGCAGTCACAGCCATGGGCAATGGAATGAATAAGGTACGGTACTGCACGACTTCTAAGCGTGTGTGTCTATGAGCGGCGCTGTGTTGTGACGGCCCCACCCTCTGTGTGGTGCACGCTCAGCCTTGTGGCAGGAGCGAGCGTACATGTAAATACGGGGGGCAGCGGTGACGGAGCTAACAGTATGCGGGCACCTGTGACGTCACACGGGGGTGTGGCTGCAGAGGCTTCCTCATAGCTGCTGTATACAGGCAGTAAGCTGACAGGTCACGTGGTGTGATGTCCCCACCAGCCACGTGTCTTCGGTGACAGGACCTACCTGTGGTCTGTGGGACCTGTAATATGGGAGGGCAGGGGTAGAGGGGCTTCTTACCTCAAGATCTGGACAGTACACAGGAACAATCTCCAGTGTGTTGTAAATGATCACTGGAATCAGTCATCAGAAATCCCTATATTAATTTGCCCATTGTCTCCCCAGTAATCAACCGATCTCCCACTGGAGGAGCAGGCCGCAGTCATCAGAAGTGCTCTGCCAAATGGCGGCTCCCCATAGCTTTTATTCAGATGGTAACCTAAGAAATAGTTGTGTACAAGCCCCAGAAATCCTCCAGTTCTGTACAATCACAGTTACTATCAAACAGGTGAGGCTCAGTATTAGGGCTCATGCTGACGTCCAAGCACGGACTATCCACGGCTCTCCTGACCCTGCACCTGCTGCCAGTCCCTGCACTGCAGTCCATGCTTGGACCACTTTGCATGGACATCCGAATGAGCCATTAAAGAGGGTGTTTAATGAAAATAAGTTACAACTAAGGGGTAGGTGATAGGGGTCTCAGAGATCGGGCCTCCGAGATCTATCGATTATCAGAGTGGGACACTTTTATGCCCGCTAGAATGGTGTAGCAGTGCACATGTTCATTCCCTATGTGGCTGCCAAGCTCTGAGCTTAACTTTTTTGACAGCCCTATAACTAAAGAATCATAGAATCATAGAATGGTAGAGTTGGAAGGGACCTCCTGGGTCATCTGGTCCAACCCCCTGCTCAATGCAGGATTCACTAAACCATCTCAGACAGATGTCTGTCCAGCCTCTGTTTGAAGACGTCCATTGAAGGGGAACTCACCACCTCTCGTGGCAGCCTGTTCCACTCATTAATCACCCTAACTGTCAAAAAGTTTTTTCTAATATCTAATCTGTGTCTCCTCCCATTTAGTTTCATCCCATTGGAGCAGTAGTTGGGCATGCACGCTACCATTCTACTCTAATGGGGATAAAAGTGCCCATTCTGCCAATTCTAGCAGTTAGATCCCCACTGATCTATAATTATAGGTGATAACTTCTTTTCACCTTAGAACCCCTTTAAAGGGAATATGTCTACAGGATTAAACCTCCTAAGCCATCTATATGGTCATGCAGATTTTAGAAAAGTTTAATAAAATGATACCTTGATATCTGCGATTTGATCTCTTATTCCAGAGCAATCCACGTTTTTGTTATACGTAAATGAGCTGTAAAGATCTACAGTCATGGCCAAAAGTATTGAGAATGAGACAAATAGTAATTTTTCCAAAGTTTACTGCTTCATTTTTTGTAATGGCAATTTGCATATACTCCTGAATGTCAAAGAGTGATCAGCTTAACAGCAATTACTGTACTTGCAAAGTCAATATTTGCCCAGAAAATGAACTTTAACCCCCAAAACACTTTTCAACATCATTGCAGTCCTGCCTTAAAAGGAGCAGCTAACATCGTTTTCGTGATTGATCCATTAACACAGGTGTGGGTGTTGATGAGGACAGGGCTGGCGATCAATCAGTCATGATTAAGTAAGAATGACATCGGGGGCGTGGCCTGGCCGGGCATGTGAGTAGAAGTGAGGCAGAAGAGCTCCTATAACCCTTTCCTGTAATCCTTCCTGCCCGAGGGAATCATTGCTTCTAAAAGATCTCACCAGGTGGCCTGGGGTCTCAAGAGTGCGGGGGAGCAGTCGGTGGTGCAGAACGAGATGACCCGGCGAGATAGCAAGCAGAGGCAGTCGGCTGGCTCATCACAGCATGAGGGCCAAAATGGTGCCGTGGCCTCTGAGGCGGGAACTGAAACTCCAAGGCAGCGGGAGAAGCGCATGGAGGTGGTGAACAGGCTCTCCAAATATGCGCATGGCGGAGGAGCTGAGGAGCTTACACCCGACCGGAATGTGCAGTCATTAAAAAGCACGGTAACTGAGGGGGGTGTGGAGAAGGCTATTGAGAGGGCACACAGGGTCCCCACCAGACCTCCACCGCCTGGGGCACTGCCACGTACAGTTTTAATCAAAATGCTGCATTTTCGTGACAGAGATAAAATCCTACAATTGGCGCGGTCGGCTAATGACTTATGTATAGAGGGGGCGAGAGTGTCCTTCTATCCTGATTTTTCGGTGGAGGTTCAAAGGAGACGCGCCCAATTTCAAGATATCAAGCGCAGATTGAGAGCACTGCAAGTACCCTATGCAATGCTATATCCTGCACGGCTGCGAGTCATAGCACTGGGTGAAACTCATTTCTTTGATTCACCAAAGGAGGCT
The DNA here is from genome assembly GCF_046119375.1 of Phyllobates terribilis. Classification (NCBI taxonomy): domain Eukaryota; kingdom Metazoa; phylum Chordata; class Amphibia; order Anura; family Dendrobatidae; genus Phyllobates; species Phyllobates terribilis. Next base: position 473,586,087 of record NW_027362764.1, on the reverse strand, counting down.
GCAAAGTGGCTGGACTTAAAAGAGAGACAAATCCGGACGGGCTGACGCCAATTTTGAGAAGATTCTTGACAGAATATAATATAATAATTCAAGAAATTTGAATTCTAGTGGATAATACTCCGCTGTTGGCTAATGAATCTCTGTTTATAAATGTTATGATTATTATTTTTCAGTTTTTGTATACTGCTTATAACTTGGCTCTCGTATATACCTCGGGCAGGCCAATATACCGTATATTCCGGCGTATAAGACGACTTTTGAAGACTGAAAAATCTTCTGTCTAGTCTGGGGTCGTCTTATACGCCGGTAATGCTTTTGAACTTTCAGAAATTGACATGCGGGGATACTCTGGGGGTGTTAATAAGCTGCCGTGGCCGTATCCCTGCCATGTCGGAGTTAATATAAGGTGGAGGGAGTTAAAATACGGCGGCGGTAGGTCCAGACAGTCAGCGCTTCTGTGCTGAAACGGACACATCGCTGCGTATTCCCAGCTCCGGACACAGCGCAGGGCTTCTGTGCCGACAGCTTTCACTTGTCACAGAAGCGGTGCGCTGTGTCCGGAGCTGGGAAGTTCGCATCGCTTCTGTGACAATATATGAAAAGCCGGCAATTCAGCAGCGGCATAAGCCGGCACCCGACAATTTATAACAGAAAGAATAGAGCTTCACACATAGATTAGATAGATAGAAACATGTCAGTCACATATATATGAAGTACAGTGACAATGCTGGTTACTGTACTTGTCATCTAGTGTTAAAATAACGGATTTATTAAAAAAAAAATTGGCGTGGGGTTCCCCTTAATTTTAGTCTCTAGCGGAGGTTAAGCAGACAGCTGGGGCAAATGTTTGAAGCCTGGGAAGGGGGTAATACCCACGGAGCTTCCCAGGCTACTAATATCAGCCCCCAGCTGAATACCTAGCCTTTACTAGCTATTAAAATGGGGGATCCCAAAAAAATGACGTGGGGTCCCCCCTATTTTAATAGCTAGCAAAGGCTAGGCAGACAGCTGGAGGCTGATATTAATAGCCCAGGAAGGGTGCCATGAATGGCACCCTCCCAGGCTAGAAACACCAGCCGTCAGCCGCCCCAGAAATGGCGCATCCATAGGATGCGCCAAATCTGGCACTTAGCCTCGCTCTTCCCACTGCCCTGTAGCGGTGGCAGGGGGTAATAGGGCTGGGGTTGATGTCAGCTTATAATGCCAGCTGACATCAAGCCCAGGTTAGTAATGGAGAGGCGTCTATAAGACACCCCCATTACTAACCCCATAGTCAAAGTTAAAAAAAACACAAACACCCAGAATAAAGTCCTTTAATTGAAATAAAGACACAAATCTTTATTGTTCTAAATTAAACCATACTTACCATCACGCCCATTCCAGCTGAAGCCAACGATCTCCTGCAATAAAAGAAAAATAATAAACCAACCTCATCCTTACCTTTCCATGGTTCCCAGGACGGGTCCAGCTCTGCTACATCGAGATGACAGGCTGGACCGCAGCAGAACGCTGCCATCCAGCCTGTCATCCCGCAGACACTGAGAAGCGCAGGCATGCTTGCGCTCCTCAGTGTCTGGCTGTGACGGCATCCAGATGAGCCGACAATGAACTCAGCTCACCTCCTGGACGTCCGTCACTGACAGCGTGGGAAACTTCTACTGCGCATGCGGGGAGCAGGAGAATTTTCCCACGCTGTCAGTGACGTGCATGAGGTGAGCCGAGTTCATTGGACATGATCTCGGCTCATCTGGATGCCGTCACAGTCAGACACTGAGGAGCACAAGCATGCCTGCGCTTCTCAGTGTCTGCCGCATGGCAAGCTGAACGGCAGCGTTCTGCTGCGGTGCAGCCTGTCATGTGAATGTAGCAGAGCTGGACCAGTCCTGGGAACCATGGAGAGGTAAGGATGAGGTTGCTTTATTATTTTACTTTTATTGCAGGAGATCGTTGGCTTCAGCTGGAATGGGCGTGACTGTAAGTATGGTTTAATTTAGAACATTAAAAAATTGTGTCTTTATTTCAATTAAAGGACTTTATTCTGGGTGTTGTGTTTTTTTTAATTACTTTACTAGAAATTCATGGTGGTCATGTCTAATATTGGCGTGACCCCATGAATTTCGGGCTTAGGGCCAGCTGATAATGCCAAGCTGGCCCTAACCCCTTTATTACCCAGTGAGCCACCGCACCAGGGCCCTGGATGAGTTGGGTACAGCGCCAGAAGATGGCGCTTCTATGAACGCGCCATTTTCCGGGGTGGCTGCGGACTGCAATTTGCAGCGGGGGGGGGCCCAGAAAGCTTGGGCCTCCCTGCGCTGCAGATTCCAGCCCCCAGCTGCCTAGTTGTACCTGGCTGGACACAAAAATAGGGCGAAGCCCCACGTATTTTTTTTTTAAATTATTTCATGAAATAATTAAAAAAAAAAAAGGGCTTCCCTATATTGTTGTGTCCGGCCAGGTACAAATAGGCAGCTGGTGGTTGGGGGCAGCCCGTTCCTGCCTGCTGTACCTGGCTGGACACAAAAATATGGCGAAGCCCCACGTCAACATTTTTGGGAAAAATTAATTACAAAATTAATAATTTAGGGACTGCATCTTTATTAACCCCTCAATTGTCATTTAGTGTTAAAATAAAGGATTTTTTAAAAAGAAAATTGGCGTGGGATCCACCATCATTATAGTCTCTAGCGGAGGTTAAGCAGACGGCTGGGGCAGATGTTTGAAGTCTGGGAAGAGGGTAATACCCACGGAGCTTCCCAGGCTACTAATATCAGCCCCCAGCTGAATACCTAGCCTTTACTAGCTATTAGAATGGGGGACCCCCCCAAAAAATGACGTGGGGTCCCCCCTATTTTAATATGTTTATGAGTGACAGTTTTCCTGCTATATACCTGCATGTCATAAGAATTTAAATTAAAAAAGGACCATGTTAAATTCAAATCTGTTTTTTTTTAATTTTTACCGGTGTTTGGTATGCGTTGGAAAAGGGGTAGTCTTATACGGTGAATATATCCTAAACTCTATATTTTAACAGGAAAGTAGGGGGGTCGTCTTATACACCAGGTCGTCTTATACGCCGGAATATACGGTACTTATATAGTTGTTGAGGTGCTGGTTTCACCTACAATGTATAGGCAGGGTTAAGACACTCTGCCGTTTGAATGTTCTGGGAACGTTGTGTGGGGGGGAAATGAGGGAGTCTGTGATACAACTTATGTCGGGGCGCCTCGTGTGCTTAAGGCCTACTAGGCTGCATGAGGCTAAACACCAGACTCTTCATGTTTCGGCTGTTGGTATTCATTTGATTAAGGGGGGGGGGGAGATGTTAAATGAGGTAGCGATGGGGGGTAAAAGAACAGAACTTACTTTGATTGGTGCAGACTGTGTATTATTACAATACCATAATCTTGATGATCAGACACACGAGTGTGTACAGAGGGGGGCATGTGACAGTTCATTTTCAATCGTTAAAACATGGTTAAGCAGATTAATGTAGTATCCTGGAATGTTAGAGGTATGGGAGATCACAACAAAAGATTTGCGGCACTTAAATATCTTAAGGAATATCGGGAGTCGATAATCTGTCTGCAAGAAACGCATTGCAATACGGAGGCCGCTGCGGCACTGAGCAAGCTTTGGAGGGGGCCAGCCTATCATTCTATACATAGTACTTACTCTAGGGGGGTTAGTATATTGATTCATCCTAATTTACCTTTTGAATGTGAGAGAAGTATTTGTGACAGGGAGGGAAGGTATGTATGTCTAGTGTGCAGAGTGGCTGGGCTTAGAATTTGCCTAATTGCTCTATATATTCCTCCACCTTTCTCTATACAGACTTTGCGCCAACTATTCCCGTGGATAACGGAATTTGCTACCATACCCCTGTTAGTTATCGGTGATTTTAATATGTATCTACATGCTGAGCTTGATAAGTATAGGGGTAATGTGGGGGGAGGGACTGCTCAAGAGACATCGTTGGCAAGGATCCTGCAGGAAATCAGTCTGGTAGATGTGTGGCGGGTTCGTTTCCCAAATGTTAAGCAGTATTCGTGTTATTCAGCATCCTATTCCTCTCTGTCCAGAATTGACCTGGCTCTGGGAAATAGTCATCTAGTCCCTCTAGTTACTACAGTAGAATACTGCACGAGATTGTTATCTGATCATTCCCCATTATTGGTTGTTCTAGGGGGCGATCCTGGCACCATAAACAGAAGGGCACTGTGGAGGTTTAATCCCTACTGGCTGGACGTATTCGGGGAACAGTTAGATTTAGCAGGTAAATTGGAGCATTTCTTTAAAGACAATATAGGCTCTGCTCCTTTAAATACGGTATGGGAAGCCATGAAGGCGTTCTTAAGGGGGATCCTGATTAAGGAAATTTCCATGATCAAATCCAAAAATAGGGCTCGTACTCAGGAGTTGCGGAGGGAAGTAGACATATTGGAACAGAGGTATGTTGGGTCTCCAATCATAGAGAATAGGGAACACTGGACTCGGGCACAGGCTACACTAAATGACCATATATTGAAACAAGCAGAACATAAACGTTTTTTTCTTAAACAGCAATTTTATGTGGAGGGAGAGAGTGCAGGGCACTTGCTGGCCACTATAGCCAAGGCCCAGACTGGGGGTCCTATGATTGCAGCTATCAGGGATACTAAGGGTGTGGTAATTACTGATTCAAAGGCTATAATGGAAGAATTTTTTCAGTTCTACAGACAATTATATGCTTCCAAACTGACTAAGGCGCAAAGGGACATAGATCTATACCTTCATGATATGCAAATACCATGCCTAACAGATAGCCAGAGAGAACAACTAGATGCACCAATCACCCTGGAGGAGATGCAGGAAGCTTTAAAAGATTTTTAAAATAACAAGGCCCCTGGTGCTGATGGGATCCCCGCGGAAATTTATAAGGAGGCTGGGGGGGTTTTACTTCCCAGGTTACTGGAAGTGTTTAAAGAAGCGAGGGATAGGGAGGCTAACATAGTTCTTTTGCCAAAACCTGGAAAGGATGCACTAAACCCCGAATCATATAGGCCAATATCCTTACTCTCGGTAGATGTAAAAATTTTAGCTAAGGTCTTGGCTACCAGATTGGTGGTGGTTATTACACATCTGGTTGCAGAAGACCAGACTGGGTTTATACCGGCCAAGTCGACGGCAATTAACTTGCGTCGGCTTTTTCTTAATCTACAAATGCAGTCACAAAATGCAGGTGGTAGGGCAGTACTATCACTTGATGCCGCTAAGGCTTTTGATAGTGTCGAATGGGAGTATTTATGGGCTATTTTGCGAAAAATGGGGTTCGGTACTGGATTTCGGGCCTGGGTACGGCTTCTATATAACAATCCGGTAGCTCGCATTAGAATTAATGGTAATCTTTCTGGTAGCATTGAAATGGGCAGGGGCACGCGTCAGGGCTGCCCATTGTCTCCCCTACTGTTTGCCCTGGCTATGGAGCCATTGGCTGTTAAGCTTCGTTCCAGCAGTGAAATTCAGGGTTTCCGCTACAAAACACTGGAGGAGCGGGTGGCCCTATACGCTGACGACCTTCTGTTGTTTTTGGGTGACACGGAGCAATCTCTGATGACAGCTATGAATTTAATAAGGGAGTTTGGAGATCATTCTGGCTTACGGATTAATTGGGACAAATCAGTTCTTATGCCGGTTGATGGTTTGTCTCAGAATACTAGGGTAGGGAGTACTTGCTTGAAGGTGGTGCGAGAATTTAAATATCTCGGAGTTAGAGTGACCACATCTATCGGAGATTATATTCCTTTAAATTTACTTGAACTGCTTACTAAATTTCAACAAAAGGCCAATACTTGGAGCAAACTTCCCCTATCAATGGTAGGTCGAACTAACTTAATTAAAATGGTGTTAATGCCCCAATTATTATATATCCTTCATAATTCACCGGTTTGGATCCCCATGAGAATATTTTATAAATTTCAGGCACTGTTTCGGGAATTGATCTGGAAAAAAGAGGTGGCCAGAATCAGTTTGGATACACTTCAAAGGCCCAAAGATCAGGGGGGACTAGCCGCACCTAATCCATGGATATATTTTCTAGCTTCTCAAATGCAACAGCTCTGGTTAATCCAGGGGAACCTAGATAAACTGATACGTCTATTATCACACAATCTGCCAATTACCTCCTTTCTAGAAACAGGAACCTCGGGGTGGGATGCTAGGCGACACCTCCCGACCCTAACACTTATGGGGAAAACGTGGCAGAAAATCAAATTGTTGTTGGGAATAAAAGGCTTTACCCCGTTTACCCCGTTGTGGCATAATGTGGGCCTTCCAGAGATCCATAAATTGAAAGGATTCGGAATATGGGAAAAATTGGGAATAACTAATGTGGCGCAAATATTAGAGGGGGAAATATTTAAATCGTTCCAACAGATAAAAGAAGAATACTGTATTCCACAAACTAGTTTTTACTTTTATCTCCAATTGAGGCATGCATGGTTTGTACAGCCGCGACATATGCAAAGTAAAATCCAACATCATCTACTGTTTAACACATTATTATGCCATAGAGGTGGGAAGGGATTGATTTCCAGAATTTACGGGATACTTATGCAGCAATTTCAGTGGGACAGACCCTTAAATGTTAAGGAGAGGTGGGAACGCGACATTGGTACTATAACCTCGGAAGAATGGGAAGATGTGGTGGGGAGCGTTCCGATACGATCTACATGTGAGGCACATAGACTTTCACAGTTGTACTTATTACATAGGGTATATAGAACCCCCAAATTTCTACAGCGCATTGGGGTAAGGAATGACAGTATGTGTCCGAAATGTGGAGAGGAAGGAGCAGATCTTATGCATATGATGTGGACGTGTAGAAAGGTCGCTGTATTCTGGAATGAGTGTGTGCAATACATTAATGATGTGTTTGAGTGTAATTTACCCCTATATCCTAAAGTGTGTGTATTAGGCCTTGTAGAAATAATAGGATGTGAAGAGGATGAAATAATAGCTGTTAAGAGGACTATACCAGGTCAGAAAGCTTATAGCTGCACTTTGGTTGGATCACTCCCCTCTCAGGCTCCAGGAATTTTTGGATAGAATGCGCCTTTTATTGAGATTAGAAGAGGGAGTGTACAAAAAGCGGAAGGCTATACGTAAATTTGATAAAATCTGGGGTAAATGGAATATGTTTCATGGTTATCATATTATGTCTATTTTAAATATCACTTGAGTTTGAAATGTTGTGGTCTCTCATGTTCTGTATAACTAATTACTGATTATCAGATATTAAGCTCTGTACCCATGGATCAAATTATTAATGCTTTACCAGTCGGATAAGCTATATGATGGTATATGGTCTGTAACAAAAATTTACTTTTGCCATATGGTTCTTGGGGCTGTTATGGGTGGGGGGAAGGGGAACGGGTGGGTCTTGAGAGGCACTGCTAGTTTAGTGATGCCTCACTGTTGTTTATGTATAATGTTATAAAAAGTTTTTTTAATAAAAAAATATCTGATTTAAAAAAAGTAAGAATGACATCACTGGACACTTTAAAAGGAGGCTGGTTCTTGGTATCATTGTTTCTCTTCAGTTAATCATGGTCATCTCTAAAGAAACACGTGCAGCCATCATTGCACTGCACAAAAATGGCCTAACAGGGAAGAGTATCGCAGCTACAAAGATTGTTGACTGAGGTGCAATCTATTGCATCATCAAGAACTTCAAGGAGAGAGCTTCCATTGTTGTCAAAAAGGCTCAAGGACGCCCAAGAAAGACCAGCAAGCGCCAGGACCGTATCTTAAAACTGTTTCAGCTGCGGGATCGGACTACAAGCAGTGCTGAGCTTGCTCAGGAATGGCAGCAGGCTGGTGTGAGTGCTTCTGCACGCACTGTGAGGCGGAGACTCTTTGAGCAAGGGCTGGTTTCAAGGAGGGCAGCAGAGAAGCCACTTTTCTCCAGAAAAAACATCAGGGACCGACTGATATTCTGCAAAAGGTACAGGGAGTGGACTGCAGAGGACTGGGGCAAAGTCATTTTCTCTGATGAATCCCCTTTTCGATTGTTTGGGACATCTGGAAAACAGCTTATTCGTAGAAGAAGAGGTGAGTGCTACCACCAGTCTTGTCTCATGCCAACTGTAAAGCATCCTGAAACCATTCATGTGTGGGGTTGCTTCTCAGCCAAGGGAATCGGCTCACTCACAGTCTTGCCTAAAAACACAGCCATGAATAAAGAATGGTACCAGAATGTCCTCCAAGAGCAACTTCTCCCAACCGTCCAAGAGCAGTTTGGCGCCCAACTATGCTTTTTCCAGCATGATAGAGCACCTTGCCATAAAGCAAAGGTGATAACTAAATGGCTCATGGAAGAAAACATAGAGATTTTGGGTCCATGGCCTGGAAACTCCCCAGATCTTAATCCCATTGAGAACTTGTGGTCAATCATCAAGAGACGGGTGGACAAACAAAAACCAACAAATTCTGGCAAAATGCAAGCTTTGATTATGCAAGAATGGACTGCTATCAGTCAGGATTTGGTCCAAAAGTTGATTGAGAGCATGCCAGGGAGAATTACAGAGGTCTTGAAGAAGGGGCAACACCGCAAATATTGACTTGCTGCATTAACTCATTCTAACTGTCAATATAACCTATTGGTACTCATAATATGATTGCAATTATATTTCTGTATGTGATATAAACATCAGACAAACACTAATAAAAACCAGAGGCCAGCAGATCATGTGAAAATATAATTTTGGTGTCATTCTCAAAACTTTTGGCCATGACTGTATTTGCTGGGCATAGATCTCCCAGATAATCTGCTTCCAAAGTTAATTTAATTTTTTATTACACTGCTAGTGGTGCTTTAATGTAAGTCCCCTGCCCCTGTCTGATACTCGCCTTCTGATGTTTTCATCCACTGTTTCATGAAGCTGCATGGAGGTCACTTTTCAATACAAGTCTGAGCCTCGTTCTGGCTCCCATAGACTTGCATTGAGAGTGTGTGACCTAGCTTCTGACTTCTGGCCAGTCAGAAGCTGCTGTCACAAAATGGTATGGGGGAACCGGAGCAGTGCTGAAAAATGGTAAAATTGCCGGAGGGTGAGTATATGACCGGGGGCTTACATTTAAAGTGCCACTCCAGTGCAGAAAAAAAACAACACTCTGGAGTGGTGCTTTGAATGAAAGTGGTATGTGAAATGTAATGTACCAGTGTGAGACATCTAATGGCTGATGGTCTGTTCTCATAATCAGATCAAAACTAACACAGTACAGCAGAAGTGAACTTTCTCATTACATTCATTTTCAGCAGCACTTATCCTCTCATAGTGCTGTCATCTCTGGTGCAGAGCTGTGCCTGATTATAACTAACATAGTACAGTGGAGTTGAAACTTGTCTTATTACCAACACAACAAGCACATTTGCAGTTGTCTTCTCACAGTGCTGTCAGCTCTGCTGTACTGCCCTTCCCCCACACTGACTGCTTGTGAGATGGAAGCTCAAGCAGTATGAGGGGACATATGCTGCTGCAAGTGTTTTTGTAATGAGACAAAGTTCACTTCTGCAGTACTATGCCAGTTCTGATCTCACTGCAGATGTGTGATTATTAGATGTCAGTCTCACTGGTTGCTCCCCCCTTTAGTTACAATAATCTGATCAGATTCTCATACAGATCAGTGTCTGGCCCATAGTCCTGAACAGCTCATTTACATATTAGAAAATGTGGCTTTCTCTACAATAAGATATCTGATCGCAGATATCAAGGTATCATTTTATTTAGCTTCCTATGACCTACATGCCCAGTGACGGCTTAGTGAGTTTGATCTTACTGACAGATTCCCTTTAAGTATGTAAGAAAACAGCATGTCAATTTATTTTTTCATTCTTCTCTTTATCCATGTAGATTTCATATCCATACATTCAACATCTTGAATATTTGATAATATAATTGATGGAGTAAATAATAATCATATCACCACTGTGAATCAAACATCCAGATTGTGATGTGGGGTATAGCGAGCTTCCAGACTGCAGTCAGAGCTTTGGTGTAGACCGTCCATGCGCATGTGAACACTATGAGGAAACGACTGAAGGGCAGAGGCGCTGCCTGACGCTCCGACGGCATACACCTGCGGTGACGTTTCGGGGGGACCTCCCCCTTTCTCAGCCTGACGTTGTACTTACGCTATGCTTTGCTATACATGCTTTGCACACAGTGACCCCAATAAAGTTACCATGTCACTTATACCACAGTGAACACTGTATTAAAGAAACCCAAAAATGCAAAAAATAGGAGTATTTTTCCACCAAAAAAAGTTTATTACAGTTAAACCAAAACTGAGCCATTAAATAATATAATTTGAACTCTCATAAAATCATACTGCTCAAAAAATATAAGCCATTTGACCATGGAAAAAGTCATTAAAAAAAGAAAAAAAACCCCTCTGCTCTGTCCATAATTGCCCAAAATAGCTGACCGACCAAACTTGCACAGACCCCAAGTGCACCAAGGGTTACAATAACTTGGAAGATCAGTTGAACTTAAGAATTGCTCTTGTAAGATAGCTGTAGGGAATTTGGAAAAACTGTTTATCCCCCCCCCCCCTCTCGTCCGTCCTTCACACTGATCTGCGTTGGTGAAGACCGCTGTTTTCCTTGTCATGGGTAGGTTCCTCTAGCTTTGTCTTCCCCTGAGGAATATGATAGTACATTCCTTTTGGTGTCATTACACTCAGTAGTAGCGCCATGTGCTTCTGTAGCTTTTGTTGAAATGCAATATGTTGCATGCCTGGGCTGCCGATGGCATGTTGTAAGCTGAGCTGCCCAACAGCTGAAGGACTGACTGTAAGCTATTTGCTTTTGTGACTAGTGCACTTACTAGTGATTGCTCAGATGGCACAGACATATAAGTGCATCTCGCAAAATTACAATATCATCAAAAAGTTAATTTATTTCAGTTCTTCAATACAAAAAGTGAAACTCATATATTATATGGAGTCATTACAAACAGAGTGATCTATTTCAAGGGTTTATTTCTGTTAATGTTGATGTTTATGGCTTACAGCCAATGAAAACACAAAAGTCATTATCTCAGTAAATTAGAATAATTAACAAAAACACCTGCAAATTCTTCCTAAGCATTTAAAAAGGTCCCTCAGTCTGTTTCAGTAGGCTCCACAATCATGGGGAAGACTGCTGACCTGACAGATGTCCAGAAGGCAGTCATTGACACACTCCACAAGCTCCCAGAGTTCCAATTTTCATTTGGAAATCAAGGTCCCAGAGTCTGGAGGAAGAGTGGAGAGGCACACAATCCAAGCTGCTTGAGGTCTAGTGTGAAGTTTCCACAATCAGTGATGGTTTGGGGAGCCATGTCATCTGCTGGTGTAGGTCCACTGTGTTTTATCAAGACCAAAGTCAGCGCAGCCGTCTACCAGGAGATTTTAGAGCACTTCATGCTTCCCTCTGCCGACAAGCTTTTTGGAGATGGAAATTTCATTCTCCAGCAGCACTTGGCACCTGTCCACACTGCCAAAAGTACCAATACCTGGTTTAAAAACAACAGTATCACTGAGCTTGATTGGCCAGCAAACTCGCCTGACCTTAATCCCATAGAGAATCTATGGGGTATTGTCAAGAGGAAGATGAGACACCAGACCCAACAATGCAGACAAGCTGAAGGCTGCTCTCAAAGCAACCTGGGCTTCCATAACACCTCAGCAGTGCCACAGGCTGATCGCCTCCATGACACGCCGCATTGATGCAATAATTGATGCAAAAGGAGCCCCGACCATTAAGTGCATTTACTGAACATACATTTCAGTAGGCCAATATTTCGGATGTTAAAAACATTTTTTCAAGCTGTTATCATAAAGTATTCTAATTTACTGAGATAATGACTTTTGTGTTTTCATTGGCTGTAAGCCATAATCATCAATATTAACAGGAATAAACACTTGAAATAGATCACTCTGTAATGACTCTATATAATGTATGAGTTTCACTTTTTGTATTGAAGAATTGAAATTTAATTTTTGATGATATTCTAATTTTGTGAGATGCACCTGTATGTGCAGCAAGGCTTCGGGGCATCATTATCAGACTGAGGCCTCGGATACAGCCTAGATCCCTTTGCGACCATATTGTACCTCCTTATACCCACAGTTTTACATGGGAGGGTAAACATTGCCTCGAGAAGGCAGCACAATGCAATGCTTGCTGTCCAGCCTGTGCTGACCTCGCATCGTGCTGCAGGACCAGAATACAGTGCACTTTCCTAAAGGGTTAACAGTACTCAAAAATTTACATGGCACAAACAGCTGGTAAATTACAGGAGATGTAGTAAGCATTCAGGCTTTGTGTGCAAGGACTTGCTAATTCTAGGGTAAACCTGGGGTAAATGCACACGCTGTGGACTAGATGCGGATTTTCCACTGCGTAAGCGCAGTTTTCCTCTTTGTGTCCAGAGGGAAAATGAGTAGATGGGAAGGTAGATTTAAATAATAGGCCCCACCATGAAGCAGCAATCGGCGGGGCTTAGATTGAACAGTCTTTCTGTGTTGACAGAGGAGCCCTTTTTAAAAGTCCTGCAAAATCACAAGCTTATTCTCCCACCTACAAAAACACAAGAATATCTGCTTTTTGAATGGTGTTTTGGGTGCAGAAAAAAAATGCCGCATGTTAAAAAAAGCGTAACTTGTAGGCTATGTTCACACTAGGCGTTTTTTCAGCATTTTTTTTAATGCAAATTTTCAGGTGCGTTTTGCAGTACCAGCAAAGTCTATGAGATTCCAGAAATCTTATGCACACATTGTTTGATCAGTATTCTGTGCTTTGCATAGTTTTTTGTACAATAGAGCATGTCACTTCTTTCAGCGTTTTTTCAGCATTTTTCACACATTGAAAAAAACGCCTAGTGTGAACATACCTATCAGATTTTGCTGCGTTTTTAGTGGGAAAAAAAAGTATAGCAGTATGTGAAACTCACTTATTTTTGTGATTTTTACCATCTTGTCTTTGTCACCTGAGATGGCAGATAGGATATTACAGTTTAATTAAATTAGTTATGTGTATAGTGTAAACATTGGCTGAGCTTTGTGTGAAATTGAAAAATACCTGTGGCCCACGGAGGTGTGAAATTGAACAGTCTCTGAGCAATTCAATGGCAGACCATAGTGTGCAAATAAATTAGTGTCCTGCAATCTCATTGCACTGCCAGTGTCTTAGGTAAACTATTTACCTCCCCCCACTGTTACATTTGTAATTCTGGTTAATATGATTTCACATATGTCTTGCATTGGTGACCTGTGTTCATGCTTCTGTCTTGGAAGCAAAGCTGAACTTTGGGATCCTGAAAAATGCACCAAAACCTGCGTTTTTGACGCAGCTTTTTTCCTGCAGAAGAAAAATGCTGAAAAATCGCTTAGTGTGAACATAGCCTTATAGTTGTTAAAAAAAAAAAAAATTCTCAAATAGATAACCAACCCCTTTTTAAAAATAAACCATTGCCGCAACACTCTCTCACAGCCCGCAATCAGCTGTTATCACAATCGGCTGCGTCTAAGCACACATTCTTAGGCCTTTGGCCTTATTCACATGTCAGTATTTTGCATCAATAAATGTGAAACAAAATCGGGAGTGGAATGTATCGACAGAAGAAATCGAATGGAAAGATTCACACCTGTTCTGCGCTTAGGAGACGCTCCTAGTTTTTCCTTACAAATTCTGATGGAATACAGCTCAAAATTACTGATGTGTGTATAAGGCCTTAGGCAACAAAAAATGCTTCTATCTGAAGATGTAGAATATTTGCGTGTAATCAGTAAGTTCCCAGTTTTTATCAGTATCAGCTAAGCTATGTGAAGGGTTTATAGGCTTATAATACTACAATAAGGCTATGTGCCCACGATGCAGAAAATTTCTGCAGCATTTCTGCATCTCCCTGGCAGAAAAAACGCATGCAGATTGTACATGCGTTTTTCCTGCAGAATACATGCGGATTCACATGCGTATCCACATGCGTTAACGCATGTGTTTCCGCATGCGGACTGACGAGCACTTTCCAGGCGATAGCATCACTTGGAAAGTGCTTGACAACTAGGTCACACTGTATAAATCCATGCAAACAGCATGGATTTATATAGTGTGACCGTAAAAATAAAAAAAATAAAGCTATATTCACCCCCCGATGCCGCCGCATGTGCTGTCGCGCTCCTTCCTGGTTCCTTCCTGGCTTGCCGGCATCTCGCGAGACAGCTTGCGGTCACATGACCGCGACGTCATCTCAGGTCCTGGAAGGTAAGCGCTGCAGGGGCCGCCGAACAGGTGAATATAAACTTTATTTTTTATTTTATTCTTTTTTTTACAGGTACAATGGTACCCAGGTCTGGATGAGAGTCTTCTCTCCTCCAGAACTGGGTACCATCCGCACATTGAGACGCATAGAAGCCGCTTGTACAAATGTACTGACACGGATTCTATGCGTCTCCGCAAAATTAATGAACATGCTGCGGATTTATGAGCGCTGCAGAAACTCTGCGGAAAAATCCGCAGCATGTGCATTGACATTGCGGAATGCCATTGGGGACCATGGGGTGCGGATTACCATGCGTTTTTGAAATTCCGCAGCGGAAACGCATGAAAAACGCATCGTGTGCACGCAGCCTAAGACATAACAGATGAGGAAATGATGTAGCATATAATATTTAAGAACAAACACAATCAGCTCACCCTTGATGGAAAGTCCCTGTGAGTTTCAGTGTTGGAAGTACGAGATCACATCTCTGGTGGACGTTAATCCATAAGCAAAACAAGAAAGTAGTATGCAAAAACAAATTGGGATCATCTAATTTGTATTACATAGCATATAAACACTTACAAAAATAATTTTTTAAAAACATTTAATCAATACTACCATTTGAGGAAGCCACTTGGCAAGTGGCGATACGCGTGAGGGATTGACTTATGGTATGCTTTTTGGTTGATCCCATTGGTATTCAGTGGTGCCCTTAACTAATTTCTCTCTGCCGGTCGTTAAGACAAACTTGCAAAAGGTAAGGATCCAACTTCAGTCTGTAAAATCCATAAAGTTTTATTGTTTCTTTTAAAGGGAACTTGTCACCAGTTTAGTCCTATTTGAACTAAAACTATCACATGTTTATATAACCCCCTGACTCTCCCTTTAGACCCCCCAAAAAACTTTAAGTTCTCCCGTGCTTCATGATACTCTGGACCGGGGCTATGGAGTCGGTAAGCCAAAACTCTGACTCCTCAACTTCCCTGACTCCCAACTCCAACTCTACGACTCCGACTCCACAGCGCTGCCTCACTACTGAGCATGTACATAAAGTGCAGCACAGATTCATCTCAACTAAGAGCCGAGATCCTTAGATCAGGAACAGAACAGACATTTATAGGACATTTCATAACTCTCCCAAATTCTTATGAAAACATTTACAGCACATACTGCATTGTACTACTGTACCAATTTATTATATATTTTAGGAGTGTGTCGGTTCATTTTATATAGACTCCACAGAAATTGAGGCTCGCGCCTGCCCACTATGCTTTGCCCTACTGCGGGCACAGCTGAAAACATAAGTGCTCATGCACCCACAATAGGGCAAAGCAGGTGCAAGATTTCATCCGGCCCTACTGAAATTTATATATATAATAATTAGTTGAAACCAGCAGAAGTTTACATGCACATGTGTCTTTTTCTATTGTGTGTTTTTCTCAATATCTGACATGAAATCAGAATAAACCTTTCTCGTTTTAGGTCATTTAGGATTACCATAACTTTTAATATTTGCCAAATGCCAGAATGAGAGCGAGAGAGAGAATGTTTGAAGACATTTTTATTACTTACTGCAAAGTCAAAAGTTTACATACATTTCATTAGTATTTGCTACAATTGCCCTTAAACTGAATGACTTGGGTCAAATGTTTGGGATATCCTTCCACAAGCTTCTCACAATAGTTGGTCGGAATTTGGGCCCATTCCTCCTGACAAAACTGGTGTAATTGATCCAGGTTTGTAGGTCGCCTTGCTCGCACCTGCCTTTTTAGCTTTGCCCATAAATTTTCAATAGGATTGAGATCAGGGCTTTGTGATGGCCACTCCAAAACATTGACTTTTATCCTTAAGCCATTTTGTTACCATTTTGGCAGTATGCTTCGGGTCATTGTCCATTTGGAAGACCCATTTCCGCCCAAGCTTTAACTTCCTGGCTGATGTCTTGAGATGTTGCTTTAGGCTATGTGCCCACGTAGCAGATTTGATGCAGAGCGTTTTTGCCTCTGTCTGGCAGAAAAAACGCATGCAGATTTACATACGTTTTTACATGCTTTTTTTCAAGCAGTTTTCCAAGCGATTTTGAGCATCACTTGGAAAAGTGCTTGACAAGTTGGTCACACAATATAAATCCATGCAACCGGCATGGATTTATAATGTGTGAACAACTGATGCTTTAACTGCAGCATCTATAGTAAAAAAAAAAAAAAAAAAAAAAGAATTAAAACGTTAAAAATAAAAAAAAAACCTGTATACTCACCTCTCCAGTCTCCTCCCGGCGGCGATCCTGCTATCCTCTCTCTTCGGTGTCCCACAGTGTACTGTCAGGACCTGCGGTGACGTCATTTAGTCAGCTGATGGTCACGCAACCATAACCTGACCGCCGACGTCAGCGGTCGCGTGACCATCAGGTGACTAAATGACGTCACCGCTGGTCCTGACAGTACACCGCGGGACGCCAAGGAAAGAGGACGTGGCCGGGAGCAGACCGGGGGCCGCCGGAGAGGTGAATATTCAGATTTTGTTTATTTTTAACTTTTTTATTTCTTTTTGTAGGTCTCCTCTTCATCCCGGGTACCACACGCACCGCGATTACGCTGCAAATTCTCGGCCATTGAATTTAATTGAAACGCAGCAAATCCACATATACCTGCGGGTTTGCTGCTTTTCAATGTTCCTCAATGGCCGCGAATTTGCAGCGTAATCGCGGTAGAAATGGTCATGCTGCGTTTTGCAACGCAATGCGAATTCGGCACGCAAATTAGCGCATCATGTGCACAGCACATCCAAATTCACATTGCTTTGCATGGCAGACTGTTCTACAAGCGTTTTCGCAGCCGTAAAAACACCGCAAAAACGCTACGTGGACACATGGCCTTAATATTGCCACATAATCTTCTTTTCTCATGATGCTATCTATTTTGTGAAGTGCACTAGTCCCTCCTGCAGCAAAACAACCCCACAACATGATGCTGCCACCCCCGTGTTTCACAGTTGGGATGGTGTTCTTAGGCTTCCAAGTTTCTCCTTTTTCCTCCAAACGTAACGATGGTCATTATGCCCCAAAAGTTAAATTTTAGTTTCATCAGACCACAGGACATATCTCCAAAAATTAACGTCTTTGTTCCTGTGTGCATTTGCAAACATTAATCTGGCTTTTTTATGTTTCTTTTGGAGTAATGGCTTCATCCTGGCAGAGTGGCCTTTCAGCCAATGTTGATACAGTTCTCGTTTCACTGTGGATATTGACACAATCTTACCAGCTTCCGCCATCATCTTCACAAGGTCTTTTGCTTTTGTCCTTGGGTTGATATGCACATGTCGGACCGAAGCATGTTCATCTCTAGGACACAGAACTCATCTCCTTCCTGAGCGGTATGATGGCTGGACATTCCCATCTTGTTTGTACTTGCGTATAATTGTTTGTACAGATGAATGAGGCACCTTCAGGTATTTGAAATTGTACCCAAGGATGAGCCAGACTTGTGCAAGTCCACAATTCTCTTCCTGATATCTTGGCTGATTTCTTTAGACTTTCCCATGATGCTACACAAAGAAGCAGTGTGTTTCAGGTGTGCATTAAAATACATCCCCAGGTGTGTCTCTAATTAACTCAGATGTTGCCAAAAAACCTGTCAGAAGCGTCCAAACACGACATCATCATATGGGCAGTCCAGAATTGTTTAAAGGCATAGTAATCTTAGTGTATGTAAACTTTTGACTTTGCGGTAAGTAATAAAAATGCCTTAAAACATTCTCTTTGTCTCATTATCCTGGCATTTGGCAAATATTAAAAATTATGGTAAACCTAATTGACCTAAAATGGGAAAGTTTTATTCTGATTTCTTGTCAGATATTGAAAAAAACATGCATATGTGTCTTTTTATATAGTGTGAAACTTCTGTTTTCAACTGTATATATTTTTTTTAAATCCAGAAATATGGGCCTTTTTGTTTAGAGCTACTCTGTATGTTGCAGCTTAAATACACGTTTTGGCTTACTAACAGGTTCCCTTTAGGTCTTCAATAGCTACTTTGACATGTATTCAGTACAACAGTACTTTTTACAGTTAACTTAGTACCTTACCGGACTATGGCATCGTTAAAATAAACAGACATGCCCTGTAAGTGAAAGACACACCAAAAAAAGCAAAGATTGATAATCTCGCACTGTGAGACAGATGTTCTAGTGACGCCCTATAAAGTATACATTACAGAATAAAGGATCCTACATTTGTTGACAATCTAGAACACACAAGTGATTTTGTAGTGTGTGCAATAAAACAAAGGCTGTATGGTTGGTAAGAATATCACATTCACCTTTGTCCCATCAGTAGTTAAAAAAAAAAAAGTAAAATTGGATGATGACATTGAGGTACATTTATCCTGTGCTTGTGTTAGTTTTTATGAAGGCCCCTCACCCTTTTACTCAACACATAAGAATTATTTTTTTGTTTCCAATGGAGTAGGGTAAACAAATGGAGCAAAGCAAACCAGAAGTTTTTGACACTAGTTCTGTCCATTCAAAAAGATACTTGTATCGATAAAGTAATACTATGGAGATTGAGAGACTGCAATGAGTACCAAAAAGACCCCGACCATTACTCATCCAGCTGGTTCCTCCATATTTTGCCCACAAAAACCACCAAGTCCAAAAACCACCAAGGGTTAACTGGGTTGGTCACCGCTTTATTAAAGCGCACCCGTCAGCAGGATTGTGGTCAGTAAACTACATACACTGTCAGGTGGGTGACATTACACTGAATAATATGATACCTTGGTTGATGAAATCAGTCTTGTGGTTCTTGGTTAATCTTTACTTTCAGTTTGGAGATGATGATATGCTCGTGGTTCGGGGCGGCCTGTGGGGGGCGCTCTATCTGGTGCTCTGCTTACATATTCATCTCTATGCTCTTATGACAGCTCACTGTGCCTTCACTGAGCTGCCTCCTATTTTACATAATGCATCTAGTAGGGCGGAGCTAGGTAAAATAGGAGGCAGCTGAGAAGTACAAGAAGCTTATAGATGGCTACAAGAAACATTTGGAGGCTGTCAGCAATGCCTAAGGGTTTGCAATCAAGTATTAATTAGGCGTGCCTTTATTGCTGTACATGCTGTTTATTCTGTTTCTTCTTTGTTTTTACAACTTCAGTGTTGCAATTTCAATGTTTTATTGTATTATTTTGGGCCACAAATTAAAAAATTCTGAGGATATAAGTTTGGTATATTACCATTTATTTCTGAAGATATTGTGCTGTTTATGGAAAAAATATTACGGGGTGGCAATAACGATGAGCAGGACTGTGTGTATAATATATATATTATATTATTATTTATTATCCACCGTATTTTTCAGACTATTAGACGCACTTTTTTCCTGGAGGGGGTGCGTCTTATAGCCCAATATACATATAAATGCTGTGGGTGGTGGGGGAAGCGACAGCGGTGGAGTAGCAGGGCACAGGAGGCAGCAGCCGCCTGTTGCAGCCTACACTGTGCCCGCTACTAAAGAAAATGGGCTTGGGGAGCAGTGAATATTCATTTTCCTTAATAGCTGACACACTGTGCCTGCAGCGCGGCTCCTGGTATGTATGGCACCCTTCATCCCTGTATGTATGGCCCCCCCTCATCCCTCTTCCTGGTATGTATGGCACCCTTCATTCCTGTATGTATGGCCCCCCTCATCCTCTTATGCTTGGCACCCCCTGATCCCCGTCGCGCTGCACAGAAAAAAAATAAACAATTATACTCACCTCCTCTCTCCTCCAGCGCTGTGTCCCACTCTGTGCTGGAATAGTCATTGCTCCCCACGCTGGGACTGCGTGCGTGGGGAGCAGTGACCATTCATTCTCCTTAATAGCGCGCACACTGTAGCCGCAGCGCGGCTCCTGCTGCGCTCGGTGGTCAGTGTACCCGCTATTAAAGTCCATGAATATTCACCACTCCCATATGTGTGGTGAATATTCATGGACTTTAATAGCGGGCATGCTGACAGCCGAGTGCAGCAGGAGCCGCGCTGCTGCTACAGTGTGCGCTTTAGGGAGAATGAATGGTCACTGCTTCCCACGCACGCAGTCCCGGCATGGGGAGCAGTGAGTATCCCGGCACAGCATCTCGCTGTGTAAGGGCGCAAGGCGGTTACGCCATGCGCGGCTCACACAGTGTGAACCCTGTCGGCAACAGAGGGACACAGCGCTGGAGGAGAGAGGAGGTGAGTATATTTGTTATTTTTTTTTTTCTGTGCAGCGTGATGGGGATGAGGGGGACCATACATACAGGGATGAGGGGGGCCATACATACAGGGATGAGGGGGGCCATACATACAGGGATGAGGGGGGCCATACATACAGGGATGAGGGGGGCCATACATACCAGGAAGAGGGATGAGGGGTGCCATACATACCAGGATGGGGATGAGGGCCACGTATAACAGGAAGGAGGGGGCCATATATACCCGGATGGAAGATATAGATACAGAATTGGGGGATATTACCCCTATAACAGTGTCAGCAGCACACCCCCTCTCCCTTAACAGGGCATCATGACCACATTTTTTGCTTACATTTTTTTCTATTTTCCTCCTCTAAAACCTAGTTGCGTGTTATAGTCCAAAAAATGTGATATATATATATCTCATCTATCTCTATATTATAGCAGATGATACAAAATAGGAACAAAGCAATGTGGTATATACAATCACATTCAATAAAAGGGATAGCAAAAGAAAAGTACTAAACCTGTGTCACAAAAACGGCTCAGAGCTTAGCAGAGGGAGGTACTCTTTAGGAAAACGGACAGAACTACAGCAAGCTGTACTTTCCAAGACTGACAAATGACCAAAATCCAAACTCTGATTTTTATTAGATCAAGGTTACGCCCACATACCTTCCATTGGTGAGCTCATATGGGGGCTGATTGTGGGACATGCTAGGTCTTTTAGAAGTTTGAGATACCCCCAACTTTCATGATATCTTCACCGCTGGAGATTCCAGGTGGGAGATATCGTTGTCATGTTTCCTATCACGATTTTACGTTTCTATAGAGATCCATGCGATGTTTTATAACATCATCCATCTTCTTGATATTAAGTTTTAGGCTGCGTTCACACATTGCGTATTTTCACGCGCTTTTTTGCGCGCGCTTTTTCAAAATACCCAATGTGCCTTGTGTCTGCCAGCAAAGTGAATGGGAAATTCACTTTGCCGTTCAGACACTGTGTGATTTTACGCAGCGCGAAAGCGCAGCTGCGTAGAGAATTGATATGTCAATTTCTCCCTATTGTGCCCATTATAAGCGATGGAATTACGCAGCTGTGTTCACACAGCTGATTTACAAGCCGGTCAGCTGACAGTCAGCTGATCGCTTCACGTTTGATGCTGGAAGCCGCGGGACCGGAGCGGACGCCTCTCCCATCCATCGGATAGGTGAGTATCCATAGGTTTTTTTCTTTTAACTTAAGCAGTGTATGTACTGCAGCCAGAAGCTGTCTGTACATAAACTGCTAGGGGGACACTCACTCACACACACACGACACATAGACACAGACAGTACACACACGACACACAGACACATACATTACATTACATACAGGTGTCCATGCTCGTCACACTTCATTTCTCCTGCACCTCCGTGAAAAAACGCAGTGTGTGAATGGAGGTGCTTTTTTTACCTGCGTAAAAAAACGCAGGTAACAAAAGCAGGAAAATGCGCACGCGTAAAAAAACGCAGGAAAATACACAATGTGTGAACGCCGCCTTAAGGTCTTTGTCCGGTCGTACGGTGGTGTGAGTGAATGCGCTATGTTAGTCCCTTTACTGCGACGTCGAAAATATATCTCCCATAAATATCGGACCAATGCAAACCCCAATATTCATCGTTGACCACTGGCTCCAGAGGGTCTGAAATAAGTCCTTTGAACAGAGGAAGCCCCTGTACTTCTCAGCATCTGAGTATACAAATCCTTGGCTTGTTGGCTGGTTCTCATCAACTTCCCCTGGTAATTACCTGTTCATGGCAGGAGGTCCTACTTCAATGGAGGTTGCAGGGTCAGCTCTTTCTCACTTCCCCAATTATAATTAATCCCATATGTTTAATGTCAGGGTGATATATCCCCTCTCCGTAGATGTCTTTATGGATTTCTCTAGGACACACACAGATAAATATCTCTATCTATCTACATCGAACTTCAACCAGGTACAATGGCCGTTGGCATCACAGAAAAAAGAGAGGATACCTTGTCCAGGATACATTCTTTTTTTTTGTGATACCACTGGATATGTTACCTGGTTGAAGATCTATGTCTCCTTATGAACTCCTGATACCTATGGGGGTACTCTCGTCGAGACGTGGCTGGGACCTCATTATTGGACAGACTGAGGCTTTGCTGATGGTGATACTAGTCTCCATCGATAAAGAAGGGGGTTACACTGAACTACAAGATAAGTACCTTCCTCATTATTGTGCACCATAGATTATTTTTTTTTTATATCTTTTTAGGGCAATATTTAGTGTTTTGTTAGGGACAGCCATCGTTGAGTGGGAGCACCATTTTGCATTTTAGGGTGCTACCCTCCATGGCAAAGTAGAGGATAGCTTTTTTTTTTTAGGGGCATATTTAGACTTCAAAGGCATCTATCCTACTATGTTTTTTTTTTTTCATTCAATGTCCAAAATCCCCTTGTGTCCTTTGTGTTTACTGTATTTTGTTTTGAATAGGGAATTTATTCCATTATATTGGAATTTACTGACCAATATTTTCTTCCTTTCATTCATAATTGGTGTTTGTCACTTTGATTATTTGTCTAAACTGGGTTTTGATATTATTCTTTTTAACAGTATCAATAAAAGGTATATCTTATATACAGTGGGGAAAATAAGTATTTGCCGATTTTGCAAGTTTTCCCACCCACAAAGAATGGAGAGATATGTTATTTTCTATTGTAGGTACACTTCAACTGTGAGAGACAGAATCTTAAAAAAAAATATCCAGATTTTTTTTTCTTTAAGAAGCCCTCCTACTCTAGACTCTATTACCTGTATTAATTGCACCTGTGTGATCTCTTTACCTGTATAAAAGACACCTGTCCACACACTCAATAAATCGCACTGCAACCTCTCCACCATGGCCAAAACCAAAGAGCTGTCTAAGGACACCAGGGACAAAACTGTAGACCTGCACATGGCTGGGATGGGTTACAGGACAATAGGCAAGCAGATTGTTGAGAAGGAAACTGTTGGCGCAATTTTTAGAAAATGGAAGAAACACAAGATGACTGTCAATGTTCCTCGGCTCCAGACAAAATATCTCGCCTCATGGGGTAAGGATAATTCTGAGAAAGGTCAGGAATCAGCCCAGAACTACATGGGAGGACCTGGTCAATGACCTGAAGAGAGCTGGGACCACACTCTCAAACATTACCATTAGTAACCCACTACACTGTCATGAATTAAAATCCTGCAGGGCTACGCAAGGTCCCCCTTCTCACGCCAGCACATATCCAGGCTTGTTTGAAGTTTGCCAATGACTATCTGGATGATCCAGAGGAGGCATGGGAGAAAGTCATGTGGTCAGATGAGACCAAAATAGAACTTTTTTGGTATCTACTCCACTCGCCGTGTTTGGAAGAAGAAGAAGGCTGAGTACAACCCCAAGAACACAGTCCTATCCATGAATTATGGTGGGGGAAACCTCATACGTTGGAGGTGCTTTTCTGCAAAGGGGACAGAACGACTGCACCGTACTGAAGGGAGGATGGATGGGGTCATGTATCGCAAGATTTTGGCCAACAACCTCCTTATCTCAGTAAGACCATGACATTGACCTGAAGCACACAGCCAGGGCTACTAAGGAGTTGCTCTGTAAGAAGCAGGAGTGGCCTAACTAGTCTCTAGACCTGAACCCAATAGAAAATCTTTGGAGGGAGCTGAAACTCAATGTTGCCCAGCGACAGCCCCGAAACCTGAAAGACATGGAGAAGATCTGTATGAAGGAGTGGGCCAAAATCCCTACTGCAGTGTGCGCTAACTTGGTCAAGAACTACAGGAAACATCTGACCTCTGTAATTCGAAGAAAGGTTTCTGTACGAAATATTAAGTTCTGTTTTTCTATTGTATCGGATAATTTTCATGTTATTGCATGAAATAAATATGTAAAAATCATACAATGTGATTTTTCTGGATTTTCTTTTAGATTCTGTCTCTCACAGTTGAAGTGTACCTACAATAAAAATTACAGACCTCTCCATTTTTTGTAGGTGGGAAAACTTGCAAAATCGGCTGTGTATCAAATACTTATTTTCCCTTCAGTGTGGGTTTCCTTCTATAACATATAATCAATAGGCACACAACCATAGTGAAATAATAAATGGGGAGGGTGGTGTACCACCACCACAATCGTTCAAATTAGTTGAAGGTCCGTTAATTACCCTCCTGTCCCTTATTTGCTGCATTTTTTATTAACCTTTTCCAAACTTACCCTTACAGTCTTAGGCCCCTTCTTTATCAAGTTCAGGGCCTGCTAGACATACAAGCTAAATTTAGGAAAATGCTAGGAACACATTGTGTCAAAATTACAGATAAACAGCCTTTCTACTAAGTGGAAAAAAATTACCTGTAATTGAAATTTAGTGCAGAAATTCCCAATATATGTAAATGCATATACAGCAACAAGTTTGTTAGACAATAATAGGGCCTCTGTAAGGGGCAAGTGCTTCGCCGCACTGCAGTTGGGCTTACGTGGGTGGCTGGGTTTAGAGGTTAGTGTTAGAGTTGAGTATTTTTAGTAGCATTCATTTTTGTTGTACTATAGAGTAAGTGATGAACTGGACACTTGGGGGCTATTTTTATATTCTGTATATTCTTGAAGTCACTTAACACCTCCAGCGATAAGTGAAGTTAGGTCAGAACTGATATTCCCAGCATGGGTCAAGCTCTTCTTCAGCAGTTGTATGCCGATTACCGGTAATATTCCAATGATGTGGGATATTTTACACTTTTAAAGGGATTACGGTCTGTGCACACAGTGTAGTTTCTGCGCAGATTTGTCACAAAACTTGAAGGAATTTCCTAGTACCAGCAAAGTGAATGAGATTCCTGTAGTCTCGTGCACAGTTTCCTTGTAGATTTAAATCTGCAGCATGTCAGTGTTTTTACTGCAGATTTCACCCATATTAATGAATGGGCAAAGCACATGCAAAAAAAAAAAAGCCTAAAAAACCCCACATGGATTTTATACTGCGGTTTTCCTGCCAACACATCAGAATTTTCAGCAGATTTTTCTGCTGCAAATACTGAACGTGTGCACATAGCACATATCTGCTTATACAAAATACCTCTATGCTCCTAATAGTTGGCTTTCTGTCAGTGTAACAAGGCACCTGCCGTTTTCATATACTGTAGTGATTACCTCCCTAGAAAAAACGTGTGGTTTACTAATTAAGTATCTTTAGGACTTTACTCATACATGTTAATTTTATTGTTTTTTTTTCTATTCCTGGAGAACCCCTTTAAGCACATGCACTGACATGCCAAACAAACACTACACAGACATTCTGTATTAAAAAACCGTATAAGGAATAAAATGTGTAAGGTAGCAGTTTGATATCTTTTGGAGCTCAGGGGAAATACCTGCTCACTAAAGGCAGAAAACTTAAAAGGTCGTAGTGAATCTAATATATGAATTGCCGAAATCCATGAAATCAGACTGGGCTTTTTTTTATCTAATTCTTTGCTGATGGTCTGTGTTTTGCAAGTTGTTCTGAAAATAGCATTCTCAGTCTCACCCCGCAGTTAATCACATTTAGCAGCATTCCTCCCTTGTATGTTGATCTTGTTGTGAAGATATGAAATCGTTGCTATGGCTAGAGGAAGTGTGTCCAGCCTTGGTGGATACCCATTTATTTATAATCTGGTACTTCATCCAAGACAGAAGGAAGCATTTAACATTTTTCTTGTTCTGCAGGTTTTGCATGTTATTTTTCAGCGTCATTAGATTATGCAGTATTCTGTAAGAATTTTAAGGTTTATGAAAATTCATGTTACAAACTAGTCTGAACTCCTCAAGTTCCAAATGCCCCCACTGCCACTGTAGGGTTGTCCACTTTTTGGAAAGTGGGCCCCAAACATTGTAAAATAACAGGTACTCGGCCTCCCTGGGTCCAGGACCGGCTCCCTGCCACAGCTCTGGTCCTGGTTGACAGTGATGTGGCTGTAGCTTAGACTGCACATCAACAGCACGCGGCACCGCGTCAGCCTCTGCATGAGCACTGAGCTCAGTGACTGGTTAGAACGGTGTTGACATGATTTTTCCGCTGTAACCAGAACACTGGGACCTTAACAGTAGCGGGGAGCCACTGCTCAACCGAAGACGGAAGAATACCTGCTGAGTGTGTTATTTGACGTATTTTACACAGTTTAAGACCCAGTTTCCTGAAAGTAGATATCCACTCTAATTCCTAGATAAGAAAGAGCCAACATTAAGGCTAAGTGCTCATGATGCAGAAATGCTCCGGATTTTTCCTGAGCGTTTCTGCTTCTCCTCAGACGTTTGTATGTTCTCCCCATGTTTGTGTGCGTTTCCTCCGGGTTCTCCGGTTTACTCCCACACTCCAAAGACATATTGATAGGGAATTTAGATTGTGAGCCCCAATGGGAACAGGGATGACAATATTTGTAAAGTGCCATGGAATATAATGGGCTATATAAGTAAGCATAATAAATAATACAGCGCCATTAATTTGCACAATGCTTTACAGACATCATTACTGTCCCTATTAGGGCTCACAACGTAGATTGAGGGTCACTATCTAGATCCACTATCATTATATCTTTGGAGTGTGGGAGGAAACCAGGGTACCCAGAGGAAACCCACACAAACATGGAAAAATCATCCAAACTCCTTGCAGTTGTTGTCCTTGGTGGGATTTGAACCCAGGACCCCAGCGTTGCAAAGCAACAGTGCTAACCACTGAGCCACCGTGCTGCCAATGATGTGAATTTAAAAGATGACTGGATGACCATGGAGTTGGCCTGCAATATTGGGCACAGGCATATGTATGGGAATCATGGCTCAGTAAGGTCCTTAAGCACATTAAAGTCAGCCAAACTACCAATATTAGCAAGACCAACAGTTTTGTGTTGGGAACGGCCTCCCAATGGATGGATCAGGCATGTTGAATTTTACAGCTTAATCATTTTTTTTTTCAGGGAAAATGAGCTGCCGCCTGAGGTGTCTGGCAGACGCTTTCCCCATTTGGAAATTCATGCATGCTCTGCTGAATTGAGCATGCATGTGTTTGAGGCTAAGGGCTCATACCCATCAGTATGAATAAAATCGGTCCAATGTTCCTGAAAAGTCAGACGAGTGTTATGCGAGTACAATGCGATTTTTCTTACCTAGTATCCAAATGACATACAAATGAAATCCGTATGCAATGCAATTTTAACATTAGCTTTTACATAGAGTAATTCTCCGTCATTTAAAGATTGTTTTCAAATTAAATATTATTAAAAAGTTATAGATATATAATCAGTGGTTTGCATGTGTAGCTAACTGTACTTGTATTTAAGTAATAAATAAATTAATGAAAAAAAATGGCACGGGATCCCCCGTAATTTTATTAACCAACTGAGGGAAAGCCAACAGCTTGGGGCTGAAGTTTATAGCTTGGGAAGGGGGTAATACACATGGAACTTCCCAGGCTATTAATACCAGCTCACAGCTGTATACTTAGCCTTTACTGGTTATTAAAATGGGGGACCCCCCCAATAATAATGATGTGGGGTCCCCCCTATAATTAATAACCAGCTAAGGCTAGGCAGACATTGTCCCCCTCCCAGACTAAAAACAGTTCTCAGCCGCCCCAGAAATGGTACATCCATAAGATGAGCCAATTCTGGCGCTTAGCCTCCGCTCTTCCCACTTACCCTGGTGCGTTGGCAAGTGGGGTAAAAGTATTGAAGTTGATGTCAGCTTTATATTGGCAGCTGACATCAAGCCCAGGGGTTAGTAATGGAGAGGCTTCTATAAGGCTATGTGCCCACGATAAAGAAATAGCAGCGTTTTGGACCCAGCGTATTTCCGCTGCATCCAAAACGCTACGTTCTAATCACGCAGTTAAATCTGAATGTGTTCATTGAACCATGTGGATTTACCGCATCTAATGAAACTAGAAACTGGTGAAACTATGCAGATTAGCGTCTCTGCTGCAGATAATTACCATGCTGCTGCTCGTAAACCCGCACTGCAGGTGAGTTTATGCTGCATTAAATAGAAGCACAGTGGGCATGGGATTTCTATAAAGCCCATCCACTGTGCTTGTAATGTAGACGCTGCTATTCCTGATCGTGGGCACATACCCCCATCCCTCATTACTAACCTCATAGTCATATTGTAAATAAAAAATGCCTAAGAATAAAGTCCTTTATTTGAAATAATGACAGTTTCCTTTATTGAAATAAACACTCCCTGTTTCTATTTTACCCATTTACTATGGAAAAAGGTAAAATAATGAACCATTTGTCCCGTGACGAGTCTAGGTCTGCTACATCCATGTGTCTTGCTGAACGGTGACATGATGCAACTGTTTAACCTGACATCCACCAGAGAGACTGAGCTGCGCATAATAGCGCAGCATCAGTGCCTCGCGGTCACATGAGAAAGGTGAACTCTGTTCACCTCACTGACGTCAGCGCAAGCTATGAATTAAGCTCACCTTTCTCAAGTCACCGCGAGGCACTGATCCTGTGCTATTACGCGCAGCTAAGTGTCTCCTGGATGCATAGCTGAACTGTCGCATCATGCCACCGTTCAGCTATGTATCCAGATGTAGCCAAGATGGATTTACTTTGTGGGACATATGGATTATCTTCTCATCGGACAGGTGAGGAATATGGTTGTTTATTATTTTTCCTTTTTCCAAAATAAATGGGTAAAATAGGGAGGAGGGCTGTTAATTTCAATAAAGGAGTCTGTGTCATTATTTCAAATAAAGCACTTTATTCTGGGTGTTTTTTATTTACAATATGACTAGGGCGGCTGAGAGCTGATGTTCTTAGTCTAGGAGGGGGCCAATATCTATGGCCCCTTCCCAGCCTATTAAAATCAGCCCACAGCTGTCTGCCTAGCCTTTGCTGTTTGTTAAAATAGGGGGGACCCCACATCATTTTGTTGGTGGGTCCCCCATTTTAATAACCAGTAAAGGCTAAGTATATATCTGTGAGATGATATTCATAGCCTGGGAAGCTCTATGGGCATCACCCCCTTCCCAGTCTATAAACATCTATCCACTTTCCCTCAGTAGGTTAATAAAAATTTGGGGGACCCCACACTATTCTTTTTCTTCTACCTATATATCTATTATATTCTGCTGCTTCACTCTGTGAATTTACTGTACAGGACTGATGAAATTTTGGGTTTTCTATGAGATGGATGCCTAAAAATCTGACGCCACTCGCATGGTCCTTGTCCCGTGCAATGTTTTTTCTCGCATCCATTCACTTGCATTGGCAAGTCTCATCCAATATATGCGGCCACTCGCAGGATGCTGCTATTTTTTTTTTTTTACTCAGTCCGATCCGAGCCGGGAATCATAGAATAAAAGTAGTCAGAGAGCAATCCGATTTTTTTTTTTTATTATTGGATTGCACTCGTCCATTTTTCTTGCAGATGAGTATGAGCCCTAAGAGTAATTATTGCAGTTATTAAAAGATGTATTGCACCTTAGTCTTGATCAATGGGGATCCCAGCAGTCAAAAGCTCACTAAAATCTACATAAAATAAATTACAGTAAATTGCATTACTTATTTACTGTGTTATAGTCCAGTACTGCATTTAAAATTGCTAGTTTTAGCTAGCAAATCACATAACCCTACTGGTTCATTGTCTTTATATAGTGTCTTTTGATTTGCTTTCATAGTCTTTAAACTAATCAATGAAGTGTGATCCGATGAAGGGGAAAAAAATTACTGCGTCACCTATGACTTCAGTCTGTTTGCAGACAGTATTTGTCACAACAACAAGCTGAATTGTGAATACTGCTCCGGACTGTGAAACAGGCTTCATCTCCGGTCCAGTACAAGCAAAATAACTACATTTCTTATTAAACTCTAATATCATTTCTTATTTCTTCCAGTGCTTTAGTGTAGAATTGTGTCTGACTTGTAAATATGCCTTGCTCTCATTCTTTTTATGTATGTGTGTAACTTTCCATTCTACTGCTTTTATGTGATGTTTTAGAATTTCACAATGAAATTACTGACCCACTTTTGTTTTTCTGTATGATTTCATACATATGTGAAAGTGGTGGCTTGGTTTTCAGCATATTTTCAAGTTTACAAGGAACTATAGCTTGACAATAAGCGGAAAACTTTTTACATAAAACTATTCAGCACTTCTATATGCGGAGGCAGATAGTAGCACAAAGTGTTAAATGGGTTTTCCTACAACTAAATATTTAATTTCTCTGTTGGATCACACAAACTATTTTGCAAATGAAATCATAAAAAATGCTCCTGTATCTAGACCTACTGGGTCCTTTTAAATTACCCTCCCTATTCATTAAATGTGTCCACTACCAGTGGCCACATATGGCCCGTAGCCTAGTCCTACCTACTGGATCAGTGGTACCCAACCTTTCTTACCATGGCAGCCATATGCACCACATCCTCCATCCCCCATCATAGTGTCACGCAGAAACCCCCATTACCAGTAGAATGACAGCCAGAGCCCAAAGACTGGCCTCTTGGACTTGTCATTTGAGACGCACAGTTTGTGGCCGGCTTTTCAAAGTTTGCCTTCTCTGGAATGACTCAGGTTTTCATGATAAATCTCACTGTGTCTGATTCAGCACGAATCTTCTCAGGTGCCCTTGGAGGTTATTGTGATCCAGCAAGACATGTCATTTTCAATTGTATGATAATCCTTTGATATTACTTATCTTCTTATATATCAAGTCTTGTCATTTTTCCTTGGTGTACTGGATTAATTTGCTTTTATTTTCAACAGATTCTTCCTGGGTTGTTCATTGGTAATTTTAAAGGTATGTTAACATTTTATCTGTTATCGTGTGAGTAGTATATATCCATTCCTAAATATTATATAGGACCTCACTCCTGTTTTTAGAAATAATATTGTAGACACCCAATGGGCTATCTCAGATAAACTTCAAAATTACATCAGGAAAGCCTATACAGTTTAAAGCACCACTCCAATGTTGGTGGCTCCCTGACTTTGATGTTGGCTCGCACGCTGAGCCTGTATCTTTTCCTGTATATGATGGCTGATTTAATCAGCCATCATGTGCCTCTAACAGCCGTGGGTAGAGCTCTGCCTGTGGCTGTTAACCTGTTAAATCTCACTGTCAATCTCTGACAATGGCATTTAACATGCATTGGCAGGAGAGCACTTCTTTGCTCACTCCCATCGGTGTGCCGTGGCATGATCGCGTGGCGCCAATGGACTGTCATGACAGCTGGGGGTCTGCTGGAAACCGCCGTGCCTGTCATTGCAGTCCTACTGTAGAAGCCAGTGTTTTGCTGGCGTTCATAGGAGATCATGGTTTTTCTCTATATCCAGCAGTGCTGATCATAATGCCATGTATAGCACAAGTGATCAGATGATTGCAGCTTCAGGTACACTAAGGAGACTATGAAATACAGTAAAAGTATACACATATTTGGTATTGTTGCGTTTGTAAAATTCCGATCTATCAAACTATAAAAGAAATTAATCTGGTAAATGGCGTAATGAAAAAAAAAAATCGAAAAAACAGAATTACTTTTTTTTAGCCGCTGCAGCATTGCAATAAAATGCAGTAAGAAAACATTGTATCTAGCCCAAAATGGTATCAGTAAAAATGTCAGCTCAGGGTGCAAAAAGTAAGCCCTCACAGAGCCCCATATCCTGAAACTTGAAAACGTTACTGGTCTCAGAAAATAGCGACACAAGAACGTTGTGTTGTTTATATTTAAGTGGTGAAAAAAATTTTGGAATATCGTAAAAAAGAAAAAAAAAATCAGCTAAAACTACTAATGCATTTTTGGGATCTGTGTACTTGTACTGTCATATTGCCAGGTCAGTTTTACTATATAGTGAACTAGTAAGTACCACTAGTGAATAGTGGTAAATAAAATAAAATTGTGAAATTGCACTTTTTTTGCAATATCTATGCACCTGTAAATTTTTCCAGTTTTCCAGAACATTATATGGTAAAATCAATGGGGTCATTCAAAAGTACAACTTGTCCTGCACAAAACAAGCCCTCATATTGCCATTTTGATAGAAAAATAAAAAAGTTATGGCTCTTGGAAGAAGGGGTGGAGAACATGGAAAAAATGGAAACTGGCCACAGCGCGATGGGGTTAAAGGGTTATGATGGAGCCGGATGCTTTTTCTCTGACTTCTATGGGAACAGTGACATTTTGAATCATCAGAGAGGTCTTGGCCTCTTATTCTCCTGGCAGTGGGACCTGTACCTATCAAGCATTTTTATGCCTGACAAATGTTTTTCTTGAACAGTTTTTAAAGAATCTCACTGCTCACAGTGACACATTAAGAGGGAGTACTTATATATTGGATGTAATAAACAGTTGAGAGTAATTTTACATTTTTGAGGCTTATCATATTAGAAAGAAATGTAAGTTACATTTTTGTGACTCGCTCTGTGGAGATATAAAGCTGTTAACATGTGATCTAATACTGTATTTAACTTGAATGTGTTTTTTTATGATTTTGCCAGGCAGATGTTTTCACGCCTTATTATGTAATGTTACCTAATATACCCACCAAATTGGCTTTCTATGAGTCATGATGAGCCATGTATTGCTCAGGCCACTAACGGCTGAGGGTCTTCAGAGGTGCCGTGCCCTTGGCTGTTACTTTATAAAGTGCCACTTACTGATTTTTTTCATTACGCAAATTTAGGTGAAACAAGAAGCGTTGCTGAACAGTGCAAGACTTGTCTGTTCTCTTATTCCTTTAATTTTTATTTTTTTTGTTATAAGCAATTAATAATTTCTCTTTTCTTTTTCCACAATGGAGTCATATAAAGGGGTGGAAAAATGATGGTGTTAACGTTAGGCCTCTATTCAGTTTTTCCTACTTAAAGGGAATCTGTCACCAGTTTTTTGAGAGCCGCATAATGTAGAAACCGAGACCCTGATTCCAGTGATGTATCACTTACTGGGCTGCTAGTTGTCATTTTGATAAAATCACTATTATCTGTTACAGATTTAGCAGTTCTCTGAATGCTGAACTCTATATAACCCGCCCACACCACCAATGATTGGCAGCTTTCTGTGTACACGGTCTATGGACATAAAAATGCCTATCGGTGGAGGGGCAGGGTTGTATAGTACTCATGAATATGGAGCACTACATGACTACAAAAATAGTGATTTTTACCCAAACCACACAAAGCAGACTAAGTAAGTGACGCATCTCAAATGGATGCAATCAATGTGCTATATTAAAAACTAACACCGGAAAGACGCAAATACATTTCCGTGCAGAAAGATGAGAACTGGTGTCTCCCAATTCTTTGCAGGCCGTAAAAATCCTTTGGCGGGCCGCATGCTGTACTAGCCTGGTCTATAGATTTTTTTTAATACATTTAAATAGGTCCACATTGGAATATTTTTGGTCTGACATATTCCTTTTGATTGCTTTGATTTATATTTCTAATAGCTACAGTGCATTGTGAATGTATTTGGCCCCCTTGAACTTTTCTACCTTTTGCCACATTTCTGGCTTCAACCATAGATATAAAATTCTAATTTTTTTGGGAAGAATCAACAACAAGTGGGACACAATCGTGAAGTGGAACGAAATTTATTGGATATTTTAAACTTTTTTAAAAAAAATAAAAACTGAAAAGTGGGGCGTTCAATATTATTCGGCCCCTTTACTTTCAGTGCAGCAAACTCACTCCAGAAGTTCAGTGAGGATCTCTGAATGATCCAGTGTTGTCCTAAATGACTGATAATGATAGGAGAATCCACCTGTGTGTAATCAAGTCTCCGTATAAATGCACCTGCTCTGTGATAGTCTCAGGGTTCTGTTTCAAGTGCAGAGAGCATCATGAAGACCAAGGAACACACCAGGCAGGTCCGAGAAACTGTTGTGGCGAAGTTTAAAGCCAGATTTGGATACAAAAAGATTTCCCAAGTTTAAAACATCTCAAGGAGCACTGTGCAAGCGATCATATTGAAATGGAAAGAGAATCAGACCACTGCAAATCTACCAATACCCGCCCGTCCCTCTAAACTTTCATCTCGAACAAGGAGAAGACTGATCAGAGATGCAGCCAAAAGGCCCATGATCACTCTGGATGAACTGCAGAGATCTACAGCTGAGGTGGGAGAGTCTGTCCATAGGACAACAATCAGTCGTACACTGCACAAATCTGGCCTTTATGGAAGAGTGGCAAGAAGAAAGCCATTTCTCAAAGATATCCATAAAAAGTCTTGTTTGAAGTTTGCCACAAGCCACCTGAGAGACACACCAAACATGTGGAATAAGGTGCTCTGGTCAGATGAAACCAAAATCAAACTTTTTGGCCACAATGCAAAGCGATATGTTTGGCGTAAAAGCAACACAGCTCATCACCCTCAAAACACCATCCCCACTGTCAAACATGGTGGTGGCAGCATCATGGTTTGGGCCTGCTTTTCTTCAGCAAGGACAGGGAAGATGGTTAAAATTGATGGGAAGATGGACGGAGCCAAATACAGGACCATTCTGGAAGAAAACCTGTTGGAGTCTGCAAAAGACCTGAGACTGGGATGGAGATTTATCTTCCAACAAGACAATGATCCCAAACATAAAGCAAAATCTACAATGGAATGGTTCAAAAATAAACGTATCCAGGTGTTAGAATGGCCAAGTCAAAGTCCAGACCTGAATCCAATCGAGAATCTGTGGAAAGAGCTGAAAACTGCTGTTCACAAACACCCTCCATCCAACCTCAATGAGCTCGAGCTGTTTTGCAAGGAAGAATGGGCAAGAATTTCAGCCTCTCGATGTGCAAAACTGATAGAGACATACCCCAAGCGACCTGTAGCTGTAATCGCAGCAAAAGGTGGCGCTATAAAGTATTAACTCAAGGGGGCCGAATAATATTGCAGACCCCTCTTTTCAGTTTTAAATTTTTTAAAAAAGTTTAAAAAAATTTGAATTTTATATCTTTATGTTTGAAGCCAGAAATGTGGCAAAAGGTAGAAAAGTTCAAGGGGGCCAAATACTTTCACAATGCACTGTATATTCCATACGTGAAGATAGACCAGGATGCAGTAATATTTAGCAAAGCTCTTCCTCTTGTAGCTTTGAGCCCAGGAGTGTAGGGTAAATGTAGTCGTTAATTTCACCTATCATCATCTGCCTGTTAAAGCCTGTCCGTGCAACTGGAAGATTCATCTTCCCATATACATTTTCTACTGGCACAAGCAACATCTCATTAGACATTTTGTAAGGCTCCTGGCTATAATAACTATCCTCATGTATGTTCAACTTATTTGCTTTCACCCTGTTCTGTGTGCTATAATGGCAGCAGAGCTATGTTGTTAATCTCCCTAATGGATACCATTTCTGACCCTGAGCACTGACGTTACTGCTCTAATAATAATTATTTACATGCTGCTCTCTCTGCTTGGTTTTGGAAATCTATAGGAACGCCAACAATAGGGCACTATTATGTAGTTAAAATACACTGCTCAAAAAAATAAAGGGAACACTTAAACAACAGAATATAACTCCCGAGTAAATCAAACTTCTGTGAAATCAAACTGTCCACTTAGGAAGCAACACTGATTGACAATCAATTTCACATGCTGTTGTGCAAATGGAATAGACAATAGATGGAAATTATTGGCAATTATCCAGACACCCTCAATAAAGGAGTGGTTCAGCAGGTGGGGACCACAGACCACATCTCAGTACCAATGCTTTCTGGCTGATGTTTTGGTCACTTTTGAATGTTGGTTGTGCTTTCACACTCGTGGTAGCATGAGACGGACTCTACAACCCACAGAAGTTACTCAGTTAGTGCAGCTCATCCAGGATGGCACATCAATGCAAGCTGTGGCAAGAAGGTTTGCTGTGTCTGTCCGCGTAGTGTCCAGAGGCTGGAGGCGCTACCAGGAGATGGGCCAGTACACCAGGAGATGTGTAGGGGGCTGTAGGAGGGCAACAACCCAGCAGCAGGACCGCTACCTCCGCCTTTGTGCAAGGAGCAACAGGAGGAGCACTGCCAGAGCCCTGCAAAATGACCAGCTGGCCAGAAATGTGCATGTGTCTGCACAATTGGTTAGAAACCGACTCCATAAGGGTGGTATGAGGGCCCGACGTCCACAGATGGGGGTTGTGCTCACAGCCCAACACCGTGCAGGACGCTTGGCATTTGCCACAGAACACCAGGATTGGCAAAGTCGCCACTGGCGCCTGTGCTCTTCACAGATGAAAGCAGGTTCACACTGAGCACATGTGACAGACGTGACAGAGTCTGGAGACACCGTGGAGAGCGATCTGCTGCCTGCAACATCCTTCAGCATGACCGGTTTGGCAGTGGGTCAGTAGTGGTGGGGGGTGGCATTTCTTTGGGGGGCTGCACAGTCCTCCATGTGCTCGCCAGAGGTAGCCTGACTGCCATTAGGTACCGAGATGAGATCCTCAGACCCCTTGTGAGACCAAATGCTGGTGCGGTTGGCCCTGGGTTCCTCCTAATGCAGGACAATGCCAGACCTCATGTGGTTGGAGTGTGTCAGCAGTTCCTGCAAGATGAAGGCATTGAAGCTATGAACTGGCCTGCCCGTTCCCCAGATCTGAATCCGATTGAGCACATCTGGGACATCATGTCTCCCTCCATCCACCAACGTCAAGTTGCACCACAGGACTGTCCAGGAGTTGGCGGATGCTTTAGTCCAGGTCTGGGAGGAGATCCCACAGGAGACCATCCGCAACCTCATCAGGAGCATGCCCAGGAGTTGTAGGGAGGTCATACAGGCACGTGGAGGCCACACACAATACGGAGACTCATTTTGACTTGTTTTAAGGGCATTACATCAAAGTTGGATCAGCCTGTAGTGTGTTTTTCCACTTTAATTTTGGGGGTGACTCCAAATCCAGGCCTCCATTGGTTAATAAATTTGATTTCCATTGATGATTTTTGTGTGATTTTGTTGTCCGCTCATTCAACTTTGTACAGAGCAAAGTATTCAATGAGAATATTTCATTCTTTCAGATCTTGGATATCTTATTTGAGTGTTCCCTTTATTTTTTTGAGCAGTGTATGTAGAAATGTTACATGCTTATTTGGAATACAGCCGTTTCACCCCCAAACCATCATAAGCATGCCACCACACCCCTGGAACAAGGAATCAGGTTTGTTTGTTTGTTTTTAAAATGGATTGAAGGTAATTGTCAGTAGGATCAACCTCCCAAACTGCATACCTGGGCATACAGGTCTTTGAAATGTAAATCCATCGAGACCTTTACATTTTCTCCCTGTTTCTATATTTCCCAATTAATAAACATTTTATTTCATATGCAAATGAGGCGATAAGTCCTCTGGGCATGTCATAGCACTGAACTAGCATTTGCCTCCTGATCT
This sequence comes from Phyllobates terribilis, assembly GCF_046119375.1. NCBI lineage: Eukaryota > Metazoa > Chordata > Amphibia > Anura > Dendrobatidae > Phyllobates > Phyllobates terribilis. Next base: position 473,548,208 of record NW_027362764.1, on the reverse strand, counting down.
TGTTTTCTCGCCCAGTACCAACCCCTTTAGCTTGATCCATAACTTTTCTCGGCTATCTTGATGAGGGCGTGGTGGAGTCAGACGCTCCTGATTTATAAAGAAGTGCACGTCTCTTGTTTGATGAGTGGCGTTTACACCAGAAATCTTACTCCTGACTGGAATTAAGGCCCCGTCACACTTAGCGACGCTGCAACGATCCCGACAACGATACGACCTGTCAGGGATCGTTGCTGCGTCGCTATGTGGTCGCTGGTGAGCTGTCAAACAGGCTCACCAACGATCAGGGGAGCAGCGACATCGTGGAAAGAATCTTTCCACGATGTCCTGCTCCTGTTTACCAGCCTGCTGAAGCAGGAGCAGGCTGGTAACCTTGATAAACATCGGGTTACTAGGGGCACACGCGCTCCTAGTAACCCGCTGTTTATCATGGTTACCACTCTGCTACGGTGAGCGAGAGGTTACCACTCACTTTAGCAGGCTCATAACCATGATAAACTGCGGGTTACTAAGTGCGCGTGTGCCCCTAGTAACTCGATGTTTATCATGGTTACCAGCCTGATCGCTGCTCCCGCTGGTCACACACTGTGATGTGTGCTGACCAGCTGGAGGACAACGACCAAAAAAAGGTCCAGGACATTCTGCAGCGATCAGCGACCTCACCGCAGGGGCCTGATCGCTGCAAAGTGTCACACATAGCGACATCGCTGGTGAGGTCGCTGTTGCGTCACCAAAACCGTGACACAACAGTGATCTCACTAGCGATCTCGCTATGTGAGATGGGGGCTTTAGAGGAGCTGTGTTGTCACACCCTTGCCGCGCCTCCCTCTCATCCCATCTCCTCCTATTTTGGGGTGTGACAGAGGTACGCACATGAGATAAACTGTCCTGAAAATGCCAAAAGCAGCAAAATTGAAGCACAACTCAAAGTTACGCTCAATTTTTGTCATTACAAAGCTTTTATAACACCTTTTTTGGCGTAAAAGTTTTGATGAATCAAGCCCAATGTGCCTAACTGTGGATTGGTAGCATCCAAACTCTTTTGAGAAGGTTTTGTAACTTTTACCACCATGATGAGCATCAACAATTTCTGAGGTCCTCAGAAATCACCTTTGTTCATGCCATTATACGCTTCCACAGACGTGTTGTGTAAATTATACTTTGATAAATGCTTGTGCTTTAAATTGCCACTCACACCTGATTGTCATCCCATTGATTGAAAACGCCAAACTTTCATTTCAAATTCAGATTATGATTAGCAGATTAAGGTTAACTATTGGATCATTTTCCTCCTACAATGTCTAATAATTTTGACTCTTTTGTTTTATATTGTTTTCTTTATGAACCTTCGGGCCTTGTGTGAAAATCTGATGTAGTTCTGGGTCAAATTTATGCAGTATTATGGAAAATTGAATAGTTCACATTTTTCAAGCACCACTGTATATAAAAAGGTTGCCTCCCCTAAGTCATTACCACCACTCTTGCACTGTCATTGTGACATCTTAACTTTAATATGTATAAAAAAATTGTTACCTCAAATGACTGGTGAGAAATGATGAACTGTTTGCATTGATGATTCAGTCTGTTTTCAATATTGGTGGTAATACACTTGTTGTATGAGGCACTTCAACGTGATGCAAGTCCCAGCTGGTCCCTTTATCTAGAACCAAAGGAAGAATCCAACTACTAATATAAATAGAACAGAATCTACTTTTTGACAATTTAAAAATACACATGGCGGTTTAGGTCCCGTTTTACTGCGTCTTGACATGATAAAGGGCTTTCAGGCCAGAAACCTTGCTCTTGTATTACACTGGAATACTCATTAATCCTTATATATTTTTGCATAGGCAAAAACGTGTGTCTTGTCATTCTTGTATTCGTTGTTTTAGTCTCTCTGTTTTCAGTCGTGATCTGCAGAACATATGATAATGACAACTGAGTAAAGGAGATGTTTGGATTTGAAACAAAAAATCCCAATTGTAGACAGTATGATAAAATAACCAATAATTTCTGGTTAAATCTACCACCTCTGTCTTCACTTTGCTTGTCCTACAGTGATGACGTAACATGCCCTATATATAAGCATCCCCATAAGGCTAGTGGTGGGCTGCTTTGGTCACATGCTTATAAGGCATTCATCTTATCCTGCAGTGATGACATAACATGCCGTATATGTAAGCATCACCACGGAGGCTAGTAGTTGGCTATTCAGGTCACATGAATATACAGCATAGCATCTTGATCAGCAGTGATGATGTAACATGCCGTATATGTAAGCATCACCACGGAGGCTAGTAGTTGGCTATTCAGGTCACATGAATCTATGGTATCTCATTGTGTCAGCAAAGTACACAAAGTCCATCATTACATTACTACCCCTTTAGCAATACGGATTGTTTTGTCTTATGTAAGTGTTACTTTCAATTTTGCCAAAATAGGAATGCCAGTTGCAATTCATCTATAATAAATTCTGGGCAGAATGTTATCTATTTAATCAGAGTTCACTCTTTTGGGCTAACTAGGTCATTTCTGTAATCAAAGTCCCAATTTTAGAATATCCTGCTTGAGGTTTAGGCCTACAGCAATGATTTTGAAATCAAAAATATTTTTATTCTTTCTTTTGGCTGAAAGTGACTTTTTTTTCTGTCTCCTCTTTCAGATGCTCGAGATACTGAACAGCTACAGAAGAATAATATTACTCACATTTTGTCTATACATGACAGTGCCAGGCCTATGTTAGAGGTAAGCAGAACTGCCTTAGTTTTCGTCATGATTTATGACATCTTTCCATCTTGTGCACACCACAAGGAGAGACACCCCAATACACCTAACCAACACTATAAGGGCCTGGCTGCCCAGCACTATATAAGTGTACACCACAAGGAGAGACACCCCAATACACCTAACCAACACTATAAGGGCCTGGCTGCCCAGCACTATATAAGTGCACACCACAAGGAGAGACACCCCAATACACCTAACCAACACTATAAGGGCCTGGCTGCCCAGCACTATATAAGTGCACACCACAAGGAGAGACACCCCAATACATCTAACCAACACTATAAGGACCTGGCTGCCCAGCACTATATAAGTGCACACCACAAGGAGAGACACCCCAATGCACCTAACCAACACTATAAGGGCCTGGCTGCCCAGCACTATATAAGTGCACACCACAAGGAGAGACACCCCAATACACCTAACCAACACTATAAGGCCTGGCTGCACCCTGTTAAAGATGAAAATTGTGCAGCTAAGAAAGATGTATAAACTACATGTTGGTTGATACTTGGGCCAAAATATGCAAGCTCGCAACCCACATTAAAGGTCTCATTGTCTTGCGTAGTACCCACAATAAAGTTCAAAGCATTAACAGAAAAGGACATATAATTTAAAAACATGATAGAAAAAAGACAGCCGTGCTTACCAACAGCAAGACACAATATTAAATATACTGCAGGATGCCGCAGGCCCCCATGATGAAGGCTGGAAAGGATCAGGGCTTGCATGCGCTTGGTGTCTGCTACAGTCATATCAAATCTTCCAGAAATGACAAAACATACTAAGCCCCAATTTTTTTTTTTTTCAAAATGTTTTACACATTCTAAAAATCCAGGAGGTGGAGATGGGATAGTGCACCATGGTGGTTCAGTGGCTAGCATGGTGGCCTTATAGCACTGGGGTCCTGCAATATCATGGTGCTATATAAGAAAGCAAAATAAATGAATAAATTGGATTACAGGGCCGGCGTCAGCACCCGGCGTACCCGGGCAAGTGCCGGGGCCCTGGAAAATCAGAGGGGCCCAGCCGCCCACTCACTGTCGGGCCCGGGCCCACACACCCACCCGCCCACTCACTGTCGGGGCCGGGCCCACACACCCACCCGCCCACTCACTGTCGGGGCCGGGCCCACCCGCCCACTCACTGTCGGGGCCGGGCCCACACACCCACCCGCCCACTCACTGTCGGGGCCGGGCCCACACACCCACCCGCCCACTCACTGTCGGGGCCCTGGCCGCTTCCTCGGCACCTGTTCAGGGACGCAGGCGCTGCTTGATTGCCGGCACTTCCCCCAGACATGGCCGCGCGCTGTGCGGCTGTGTCTGCTAGTAATGACACGGCAGGGTCGACGGCACTGCACCTTTAATTGTGCTTGTGTGTCGCTCCTGCCGCGTCATTACTAGCAGACACAGCCGCACAGCGCGCGGCCATGTCTGGGGGAGTGCCGGCAATCAAACACCGTCGGAGCGGAGGTCCTGCACAGATGGGCGGGAGGGGCCCGGACCCGACCGCATGTGGGCCCCTCTGATGTTCCAGGGCCATGAAGTCTGTGACACGCCGGGGGCCCTGCACTGCCCCATACCCGAGGAGCTGCTGGACAGGACACTGGACCGGGGACAGGTGAGTGGGGCTTCCCCAATCCCCATATTAAAAATACTTGTAATGGGTCTGTGTGAGTGCATGTATGTGAATGTCAGTGTGTATGACTGTATATATATATTTGTCTGTTTTATCTATGTGTATGTCTGTATGTGTACATATGTCTGCGTACCGTGTGTGGGCGCACGCATATGTCTGCGTACCGTGTGGGCGCACGCATATGTCTGCGTACCGTGTGTGCGCACGCATATGTCTGCGTACCGTGTGTGCGCACGCATATGTCTGCGTACCGTGTGTGCGCACGCATATGTCTGCGTACCGTGTGTGCGCACGCATATGTCTGCGTACCGTGTGTGCGCACGCATATGTCTGCGTACCGTGTGTGCGCACGCATATATCTGCGTACCGTGTGTGCGCACGCATATGTCTGCGTACCGTGTGTGCGCGCGCATATGTCTGCGTATGTGAAGGATGAGGGGGCAGGCTGGGCCATGTGTAATAAATAAATAAATAAATATATATATATATTTATATATTTATTTCTCCGCCGTATCTGTGCATCATGAATCGTGTATGTGTTAAAAGGACCCACTGAGACTCTTTCGCCCGGGGCCCAGAAAAACCTGGAGCCGGCCCTGATTGGATAGAATACACATAATTTATTGTTCTTCAACTGTCTGAAAATTATAGTCCCAAAGGCTACATGATAACTTCAAGATCAAGGAAGAGGCGTTTATAATGCTAAGTGTTGCTTCTATTATAACTGTTCTCAAAATATTCAATTAAATGGAGTCTGTCAGCACAAAGTGACTATTCAAACCAAGTATAGGTGCTCGGTGCACCCTTTCTGGCTCTATAAAGCCAAAGCTGTCGGGAAAACAAGCAGGTGGGAAGGTGGCCATAAATGTTTTGCCACACCATGGGTGCACCGAGCACTTATATTTGGTTTGAACTGTCATTCTATGTTACAGACTCCCTTTAAGTAAAAAACAACTATTTTGGCAGACAATCCCTTTATTCTCTTTATAGCTCCTTAAACTTCCAATGTACATTTAGAATTTAGAAGGGTTAAAAAAAATAATCTGCAAAAATGCAGAAAATATCCTTAGGTATTTTATATATCTGTGTGTGGTGAAGATTTGACCACTGAAATAGGCATATGATAGATGGACGAATGACTCCATGATCAGACTACTCAGAGTTGTTTTGTAGTCTGTTACTATGGAAACTCAAAGGCCTACAAATGGTCTTTAGAAAAAAATGGTAGGGCAATTTTAAGCATAGTTATTTCATTTTAATGAACCATAATAATAAAAAAAAATTGGGATAGGTGAACAAAGCCTTTCACACCTTTTGAGATAAAAATCATCCAAATTCAGGCAGTTAGTTTGCTCGAATATTAATTTATGTGGAAATGGTGCAGAAAAAGGAAGAGGGAATTCAATAGAGAGCGAGACTGAGACCAAAAACGTAATGGTGCAATGATGCCCAATATGTTGGGTGTATAAAATATTTCAGTGTGGTCTAATAAGCATATTGTAAGGCTAGAGTTATTTTCTCTTATTTTTTTTGTATTTGTGGGAAACATTATTTTACTGTCCATGTGGAATCTTAATATACCATATCTATAATATGAAGTGTTCCTTTTCTGAAGATTGTATATGCAGTACATGTCTTCTTGAAAAGCATTTGCATTTCTGATCTCCCTAATGCACGGACTGTCTTGTAATATGGTTTATTTCTTGGCTGTTCTCCCAAAGACGATGCAAATTCAATGATGTCTTAATGTATGAGAATGCAACATCTGGTTAGTTAGTGAAGCAAGAAATCTATGTACAGTATTAGTTACCACATATATCGCAGACAATAGCTTTCTGCGATAAGGCAATTAAAGGGACTCTCACCCCCAAAGCTGAAATGTAATTATTTAGACCTTTTTACATAGAAGATGTAGCCCCTATAAAAATCATACTTTTACTGTAGTTTATGGTAAATGTGTTTTTATAGAAAAACTGTTCTATTACATACTGTATGTAAATGAGGGGGCTCCAGTGCACCCTTGACTTTGGACAAGGGCTTGGTGCACCTCTCTGCCCTCTTAATTACCATCAACCACCACTCCCCCCATTGTGTCAGACAGTGCTAGCTCTTTATCTAAACCCCCGGTCCTGCACCTACAGCCTCTGGACCAGCCAAGCACCTCCATAAACCATGTCAATGTATGCAGGGAGTTCTCATCCCCCTCTCTAGTGTGTATAGCAGGCGCTCGCTGCACACGGGATTACAAAGCAGTATCTGCTGTGAGAATGGGCACAATGTCATCCCTCTCCTGTGTATGACACCTACTTGCTAAATACAGGATCCAACAACAGAGTGCAGCCATTACTTACAGTAGAGGGAGGTTTGTGCATGTATACATTGACATTGTGCGCATACTCGCCACCATTGGCCGCCGCTGCTTTGTAATCCTGTGTGTAGCTAACCGACTGCAATACACAGATGAGAGCTCTGTCTCTGCACATACGGAGCTCTGCACGTACTAGCACTGTGTATACAGATGCTCAGCCGCTGGACGTGCATGGTGGGAAAATTGGATCAGGCACCGCTCCAAAGTGATCACTGTCAATCACCATGAGGGGAGGGTCGGGGCCGAGGATGGTAATTGAGGGGGCAGAAAGCTGCACTGAGCTCATGGCAAGAAGCTTCCTGATTTACATACAGTATGTAATAAAATGTTTTCTTTTTAAAACAAATTTACTAAAATCTACTGTACATGTTTGATTTTTATAGGGGCTAAGTCTTGTATATTAAAGGGGTTGTCCACTACTAGGACATCCCCTTCTTGAATTAGATGTTTTTTTATACTGCCTGAGGAAGGTACCGAAACGCGTTGCAGTGAAAGGTTTGTTTTTTACTGCTCTTGCCCCTGTGGATTCTGTGCCCTAGCGCTCCACCCAGCCCTCTTTTCCATTTCTGAACTAGATGTTTGGCGCTGTTCCAGCGGTGTCGGCGCACACGTGAAATGACACATGGTGCCCGGCGCCCAATTAGCTCTGGCATCACTTCATATGGATTGAACATGAAGAGGAAGTCAGAGATCAGCTGTATCCCGGAGTTCCTCTTCATGTTCAAAATGTACGACGGCGGGGACAGTGATGCCAGCGCTAATTGGGCGCTGGGCACCATGTGTCATTCCACTACACCAGGGCTCCGGGACCATGAGTGCTCGCACCGCTGGAACGGTCTGCAATGTCTCTGGACTTGTCTCCAACCTAGCACATCTGAGATGTCATTTGTCAGCAATCGCAAAGGGAGCTGCCAGCAGCGAATCTTGATGATTTGCCTGCCCAAGTGCTTTTAGTGTTGCAGTACATTTCTCAGACAACATTAATAACCTCATTGATAGCATGCCAAGACGTGTAAGTGTGTATATTTCTTCACGTAGCACTTGCACTCAATACTGAATAATCAGTATGTTTTGAAAATTGTTTTTCACCATTTGCAGATCAATAACACGTCTCTGTATTATTTGATTTGTTGCAACTTCAATGTTCAATGTTGGGGAATGTAACATGTAGAAATCTACTTAAGATCATTTAGAAAGACGTCTTCCAGTAATTTTATTTTACAATATTCTACCTTATTAACTCTTCAATATCCTATTGTAGAGATCTGACTTCTGGCACCCCCAATGATCAGTTGATTTAATGCACACCAGAACAGCTCGATTCGTTGTGCTACAGGTGTCCTGTACATTGCATAGTCAGTGGGCGGTTGCTTGGACAGACGTGAGCACCTCTGCATTGTCTACATTACATCTTGGGGAGCTAAGGAAGCTCTTTTAACAACTTCATAACTAAAGGGCTTTTTTTAACCAGAAAATGTTAAAATGTAAACCCGAATAATTATAAACAATTCTTTATCGGGGTCGTTCTCTTTGGCAAGAGGAACGCGTCAAGGGTGTCCCCTCTCCCCTGCCCTCTTTGCTCTTGCAATCGAAGCACTAGCGATACGTATAAGATCCACTCCAGCCATTCTGGGTATAACTATAGTTGACCGTTTAGACACTATTAGCTTATATGCTGACGACATGGTGATATTTAAGGATAAAGTAGAAGAAACATTACCACATGTGATTACCACTATAAACAAATTTAGTAAATATTCGGCATTATACATAAACTGGGATAAATCCGCTTTAATGCCTCTTTCCCAGGATCCAATGGATCACCTTGAAACGTTATCCCCACTGCCTATTGTATCTAATTTTAAATATCTAGGAATAAATATATAAAAACACAGCAGACTCGATTTACAATTTAATATTCTCCCGTTGTTAGAACTCACCAAGCTTAAATTTGCCATTTGGAGTAAATTACCGTTATCTGTCTCAGGACGTATAAACCTGATTAAAATGATTCTACTTCCAAAGCTCAGTTATTCCCTCCAGCATAGTGCAGTAGTGATTCCTAAATCTTTCTTCTCAAACCTAAATTCATTAATCTCGTCCTTTATATGGGGGAAGACTAGACCCAAACTTAAATTGTCCGCCTTACATGGATCTAAACAAATGGTAGGAGCGGCACTGCCGGATTTCTTTTTGTATTATTTGGCTGGGCAAATCAAAGCTTTGAGTAAGTGGATGCCCAATAATTACCTACCTAATTCGAAGAGCCATTTGGCCCATGCTGCAAAAGTCGATTGCCTATTGTTTTTTTTTTAGAAACAGATAAACCTAATACCCCTAGATTATTACCCTTACTCTGATTGGCACGATCAGTCTGGAGACAAATTAAAAAAGTGATTCGCTTTGATGGCATCATAGCTGAAATGCCATTATGGAATAATACTTCCCAGTGCTACTAAACCACCTGTCCATTCAATTCTGGATCTTGCATAATGTTTCGTTGGTTAAAGATATATATGATCACGGTGTCCTAATGTCCTTTGAACAAGTACAAACTAAATACAAAATCCATAGGCCCCAATTTTTTCGCTACCTACAGCTCAGAGCAGCAATTCAATCACACTTACATAACCTAAATACAACTCAAACAATATCGTCTTTCCCTTTAATAGGGATCCTTAAATCACAAGGTCCCCAAGGTTTTATTTCCACTTTATATACATACATGTTGTCCATGAGTACTGATTCTACTTTGACAGTAAGAGAAAAATGGAAACTCCTCGTTCCTGATATCCAAGATGAAGATTGGGAGGAGATTCTTGAATCTCCAACCAAGGTGTCCCCATCGGCTAATAACAAAATGACCCAATCATATATAGTACACCAATCATACTTGACCCCGTTACGGTTATTCAGAATGGGACGGTCTCAAACTTCAGAATGCTTAAGATGCCATACAATGGATGCAGATTTTATACATATGGTGTGGAGATGTCCAGTTATCGTATCCTTTTGGAATGAGGTAACCTCGTTGTTAACCTCCCTTATATCTACTCCTGTTCCTCTTAATCCATTAATATGCTTATTTGGTGTGCTAGATGAAGAGATATGGGGATATCATGTTAAAATTTTCCTTCGGGAGACGCTTTTCTTAGCTAGGAAAATATTGGCCCTACTCTGGATGGGTAATTTACATCCGTCTCTCAGAGCTTGGATTGGGCTGGTAAACTCAATTATACCTTACGAGCGGACTGTGTATCAGAATAAAGGCTGCTTGGGGAAATTCAATAAGATTTGGGATGTGTGGAACTCCTCTCACCTTACTATATCAACACGTTGATAATGGTCCGGTACCATTATAATAGCTGTAGTAAAGAATACATTGACTCACACTTGATAGTATCATAATTTCATTAACAATGTTGAAATCGCTCTTGGCGGCAGGGTAGTCTTAGTTTTTTCGTTCTTTAAGAATATGATAGTTATGTTGGATATATTGTGTCATTCTGAGTTATGTTTAACCAAACATATATAAATCTGAATAATGAGTCTTTTAATTACTCCTCAATTGTTCCATTAGCCTCGCAAAAGAATATGGACTTGAGGAATTGAAGTTTATACAAATAACTCATTATGCAATCTTGCTGTTTTCTTATAATTATTATGATGAGTGTGTATACGTTATATTGGTTATATACAAAACGTGTACTTTTTTTATTATTATTATTGCTGTTTAATAAACAAATAAAAAAAAAAATAGTTAACCTCTTAATAACATCTGACGTACTAATACGCGTCTGTGCCCTGGGACTTAAGAGCCAGACCCGTATTAGTACGTCATCGCGATCGCGCGCGCACACAGGCTGTGCGGGCGCGATCGCCGCCAGTTGTCAGCTGATTGTCACAGCTGACACCCGGTACTATGTGCAGGGAGCGGTCCTGCACCGCTCCCAGCACATTAACCCCCGCGATGCTGCGATCGAAGTCGATCGCGGCATTGCGGGGGCAAGGGGAGGTGATCGGCGATACTCACCTCCTCTTCCGGCTTCCAGCGCAGTCTGCAAAGGCTTCCCGGGTGTTGCCATGACGACCCGATGTCGTCATGACAACATCCGGGTCACCAGAGAGCAGGAAGATTGCTTGGACATGCGCAGTGCATCTCCAAGCAATCTTCACACTGTGCATTTCTGACAGCCTTCATGGCATAGGGATGGTGCTCCATTCCTGTGCCATGCAGGCGATCAGAAAAAAAAAAGTGAAAGTCCCAGAGTGGGACAAAGTAATAGTGTATAAACTGTGTGAAAGTGGAAAAAAAAAAAAAAATGTGCAAAAATATTATAAAAAAATAAAAAAAATAATACACCAAAAATAAAAATATAATGTACCCATCAATAAATATTATTATGATATCCGCTAACAAATTGTCGGCTCAAATTGTTAGCGGATATCATGTTGCATTTGGAGAGTCCCTGTGTGCCCAAACATTGGAGCTCCCCCACAAGTGACCCCATTTTGGAAACTAGACCCCCCAAGGCACCTATCTAGATGCATAGTGAGCACTTGGAACCCCTAGGTGCTTCACAAATTGATTCGTAAAAATGAAAAAGTGTTTTTTTTTTCACTTTTTCATTATTACGAATCAATTTGTGAAGCACCTGGGGGTTCCAAGTGCTCACTATACATCTAGAAAGGTGCCTTGGGGGGTCTAGTTTCCAAAATGGGGTCACTTGTGGGGGAGCTCCAATGTTTGGGCACACAGGGGCTCTCCAAACGCAATGTGGTGTCCGCTAACAATTTGAGCCGATTTTCCATTCAATTTGTTAGCGGATACCATGTTGCATTTAGAGAGTCCCTGTGTGCCCAAACATTGGAGCTCCCCCACAAGTGACCCCATTTTGGAAACTAGACCCCCCAAGGCACCTATCTAGATGCATAGTGAGCAGTTGGAACCCCCAGGTGCTTCACAAATTGATTCGTAACAATGAAAAAGTGTTTTTTTTTTTTCACTTTTTCATTTTTACGAATCAATTTGTGAAGCACCTGGGGGTTGCAACTGCTCACTATGCATCTAGATAGGTGCCTTGGGGGGTCTAGTTTCCAAAATGGGGTCACTTGTGGGGGAGCTCCAATGTTTGGGCACACAGGGGCTCTCTAAACGCAACATGGTGTCCGCTAATTATTCAAGCAAATTTTACAATCAAAAAGTCAAATGGCGCTCCTTCCCTTCCGAGCCCTACAGTGCGCCCAAACAGTGTTTTTTCCCCAAATATTGGGTATCTGCGTGCCCAGGGGAAATTGCACAACAAATATTGCGGTCCATTTTTTCTTGTTACCCCTGTGAAAATAAAAAAAATTGGGTCTAAAGTAACATTTTTGTGAAAAAAGTTAAATGTTCATTTTTTTCTTCCACATTCAAAAAATTCCTATGAAGCACCTGAAGGGTTAATAAAGTTCTTGAATGTGGTTTTGAGCACCTTGAGGGGTGCAGTTTTTAGAATGGTGTCACTTTTTGGTATTTTCTGTCATAAAGACCCCTCAAAGTGACTTCAAATGTAATGTGGTCCCTAAAAAAATGGTTTTGTAAATTTTGTTGGAAAAATGAGAAATCGCTGGTCAACTTTTAACCCTTATAGCTCCCTAACAAAAAAAAATTTTTGGTTCCAAAATTGTGCTGATGTAAAGTAGACATGTGGGAAATGTTATTTATTCATTATTTTGTGTGACATATCGCTTTGATTTCAGGGCTTAAAAATTCAAATTTTGAAAATTGCAAAATTTTCAAAATTTTCGCCAAATTTCCGTTTTTTTCACAAATAAACGCAAGTGATATCGAAGAAATTTTTCCACAATCATGAAGTACAATATGTCACGAAAAAACAGTCTCAGAATCAGGGGGATCCGTTGAAGCGTTCCAGAGTAATTACCTCATAAAGTGACAGTGGTCAGAATTGTAAAAATTGGCCCGGTCATTAACGTGCAAACCACCCGCGGGGCTTAAGGGGTTAAAATGCCCATATGTTAGTAAGACATAAATTTAAAGCAATAACCACAGATTATTTTGGTAATTGTATCTTTTTTACTTTGTGGCTAAGTAAAGGTCTTAGGGTAAGTGCACACACGTTGTGTTTTTTATGCACTTTTTCTGCACCAAAATCTGTATGAAATCTGCTGATAACTTTTCTCTGGCAGGAGATTAGCTGCGTCAAAGATGCAGGTTTAGCGGTGTTTTTTGTTGTGTTTTTGCTGTGTATTTGCAGTGTTTTTTTTCACTGTCCTTCTGTCTCTATTTAGTAATGCACATAAAGTTCAGTGGAAAAAAAAAAGACTCCCATATTTTGCCATCAAAAACGCTGCAAATACGCAGCAAAATACGCAGGTGCGTTTTTTGTTGCGTTTTTGCTGTGTATTTGTAGCTTTTTTTTCACCCCCCCCCCCCCCCCCCCCCATTACTTCCTATGGGTGAAAAAACGCTGAAAGAAGGGACATGTCACTTCTTTCAGCATTTTTCTAATCACTGAAAATACGCAGCAAACAAAAAGCAACATGCGGGAACAGTGAATTCTGGTTTCTCATAGACTTTGCTGGTACTGCCAGCGCAACTGAAAATTTACATAAAAATCTGCAGCAAATACGCAGCAAAACACCACGTGTGTGCACATACCCTTAGAGAAAATGTGAAGCCGCAAAAGGCTAGAACATATTTAGAAAGTGGCTTAACTTTGCATTCAGAAAGGTGTACATAGCTTTAAAAAATAAAAAGTCTCAAGTTCTTAAATGGTTAAAATTGCAAAGTGCTTGTAAAAACAAGCACCTTTTCAATTTAGCCCTTGTTAAAAATTCCCTCCATTCTCAAGAATGGTGAGACTTTTAATTCTATAGTGTTCAGCTCATTGCCTAGGTTACCGACCACCTTGTAACCTCAACATGGCTTGTTACTTAGGCAAGGAGCGCGCATCGTTGTATGACTGTATGCACCTATGCCGCTAACCTGACCTAGCAAGCCTAAAGAAGAAGAGATCAACCCTCTAACACATTGCTGCATACACTGCTTCTAGATCAATGTGCGCTTAGTTACTCTCATCACTTCAGTACACGCTGTCAGTCATGGCTTCTAGTTACATTTTCATGAGTCATGTTAGCTGTGGCAAGCAGATGCATAGTTCTTATTATGGCATGATGGACATCCTCCAGACTTTCAGAGTTCCCTTCACAACCACTGGCAGATTTCGCACTGACAACATATGTACACCGAAATTAAAATGTCCTTGAAAATGGGCTATTTTGGTCCCCTGTTGCCGGTTAGAGTCAAATAAGGGTTGACAAATCTGAAAAGACTAGCCAGGTGCCAAATAGTTATTTGCATACAGCAAAACAAATTAAACTTTCGGGTTAACTCTTGAGCTGTATGTACCGTATTTTGGCATGTTTTTTCCTGGATATCATTTGTTAAAACAGTAATATTTCATTTTTAAAGAGACCTGCTACATCTTGGAATTGGAGTGTTATACCGAAAATAGTTATGCATTTGATCACTGATTTGATTCATGCAATATTTTGTTTTATAACCGGTAATTATATTTTCTCAGAATTTTCTTTGCTCATCAAGTTGGATAAATTTTGATATTTAAGAGATTATAGAATTTTCCAATCTGTGTGAGTAATGTACAAATAATTATGGGTAGCTATCCTGCAATTCAGGCTTACACAATGTATCTATCCATTAATGTAAAAACTTTTTGAAGGCTGATGTAATTTTTTATCATTGATCACTTGCCATACAATGTCAGGACTTCAAATGAGTTTTAGCAAGTTGTCTCGCACATCATGCATATGTGATGCATGATCCCTGCATTGTCAGAAGTCTTTAATGGAGAGGTTTCTTGTATGTTAAGGATGGTTATTTATGGAAGAGAAATACACTTTGGCAGATACAATCTTACAAAGAAGTTGTGATGGCAAATTTAGATTAATGTACAGCAGAATAGATATTATCACAGGAACACCCAATCATTTATCACAACCTGATCCTTAGATATAACCTGCATAAGAAAATAAATTAGAATTTCTAAAATACTGTATTCAATATAAAAGATTTATAAGAGGGTAAGAATTAAATAGACTTTTGTGTGCAATCCAACCCGTCAAGTCTCTCGTCCCAGCCATTATGCTTTCAGCAATATTTATATACAAATACAGCACACAAAGAAATCAGTCTGATTCTCTTTACTGATGTGATCTTTGTGTGCTATCTGTCGGTCTGGCTCACAAATAAAATAAAGCTAAAACCTCTCAATGAAACGATGCTTTTAAGTTTTCATATTTCAGCAGATTCCAACCACAATTAAAGGGAATCTGTCATCAGGTTTTACTACCTTATCTGAGTTCACAATGATGTAGGGGTAGAGACCTTAATTACTGCAATGTGTCACTTAACTGGCTGCTTGCTGTAGTTTTGATAAAATCATTGATTTATCAGCAGGAGATGATCATTAGAGGGATGCTAAACCTATTGTCATATAGTCTTCCATAGTCACGAGTTCTGTATAGCTCTGTTCCACCACTGATTGGTAGCCTTTTGCCTATGCACAGTGTACACAGAAAGCAGTCAATCAGTATTGTGGATGGGGTAATAGCTCAGCGAACTGATAAATCTACAGTGGTTTTATCAAAACTGCAGCAAGCAGCCCAGTAAGTGATACATTGATGGAATTAGGATCTCTGCCCCTAAATTATGCAGTTCTCAGATGAAGTAGCAAAAACCTGGTGACTCTTTTTCCCTTTAATGCAACATAATTAAAGATTGTAACCTACTTCATGGAAATACATCTTGGAGTTGTATAGTTGCATAAGTTAAAAAAAAGACCAAGGTTCATCAATTTCAGCTTTTTTCCACCAATTCTAAATTCTTTGCTACTAAATTATCTATATGTGAATATATTAATTAGAATTTAATATATTGTATTAAAGCATTGGGAATATTCAATATCTCTCCTTCCTTACAAGATGTAAGATCAGTGTTAAAAACCACCACATGAAATCTTGATATTTACCATTGTTTTGTTGGACACAGTACTACCTATAAAATATAGTTGAATGTACATGTTTACCTGTTCAGCAGAGAAGGATGGAGATAAAGAGGTGGTCCACTACTATTCATAATGCCCCAATCGATTTAAAGAGTGGAAAGAAGTGTTTTTGTAATTACCTTCTGTTGTCATTCTTGCCTGTGAGCGGCGCAATTGCTGACCACTCATTAGGCATCAAGTGACCTGGCTGCAGGCTCGGCTGACATCCGCTTTCCCAATGAATGCAGAGAGGGAACGCACATGCTGGATGCTGGTCTGTGATGTGCGGTGAAGCCCCGCCCACAACTCATCAATCAGTGGGTGAGTGCCACTGGGTCACGCAGCTGGGGGTTACGTGATGCCTAGTGAGCGGTCAACGATAGCGCCGCTCATAGGCAAGAATGACAACAGAAGGTAATTACAAAAATACTTCTTTCCACTCTTTAAATCAATGGTGGCATTATGTATAGTAGTGGACAACCTCTTTAATGAATGGATTTTCTCTTTAGAGTTCTTTGAACCTCTTGTTAAGAACTGTCATCTCGAGCTCTGCACTTGATATATCGCACTGTATACTTTTTTTATGGATTCAGCCTTTAAAAAATCTTAAGTCAAAAATGAGAAATCACATGGCGTGTGTATGTACTTTTTTTCTTGTACTTTGTGAAGGTTTGGCGCTCTCTGTATGTTCGGTTTTTACTTATAGATGGTTTCTACATACTGAATGCATCTTATGTTAATTTATTTTCCAAGGATCATTTGTCAGGTGTACACATTATCTCAGCATCATCTAAAAAAATTTACCAAATAACCCAGGTATACTAATATTGACGTAAAAAATGGCATTTTAATTATTTTTTTATTAGTAATATAAAGTATCTGCACAATGCCATAGACCTACCAGCCTTGATGATAATTGAGCGGTATGCGTATACAAGGCAGTCACAAGAGTGGGGCTATTTTATATCTGTATATGACGGCGTCAGTTTATTAGTCTACATAGATACATGTAAGTGGAAAAACTAGAAAAAAAAATATTAATCAATCCAATTCCTAACCACCAAAACTAGATGAAATTGTTGCCTCTCCTGAAACCAAAAATCAGTTAAACCGATACAGTGAGAGCTTGAAACACAAAACAAGTTGTAGGATTTCTAGATTGTCAAGACTTGAAACAAGCGAGAGTAAAATGTCTACAATAAAATCACAGTTTTCTTCAAAGCAATGAGGATGGTGAAGAGAAATGGAGACCGTGAAATGAATTGCTTTCATGTTCTCGCATCAGGTGTTTTCGCCTTCGCTGCAAGTTGCTTCAAACTTGAGGAATGGGGTTAAGCTAGAGTAACTCTGGGGCACAACTAGGGCATGTGCGTCTTTGTTAAAAACCGGTTTGGTTTATTTTAGAAATACGTATATAATATAATTTATGTAGAGTAATAACTCATAATGAAATATGATCATAAATCTAATTGTCCTGTTGTGCTCTTGTTACATTCCTGATTATGAGACCTATGAAAACAATGTGATATCAGATACTGTATGAATAAAATAAGTAGGATATTATAAGACTTCCAATAGTTTACATGCCCTTCTCTTATATTTTTAGTTCCTGTCTGTAATAGCTAACTGGCCAAGCTACATATTGATGTGCTTGGAACCTGTGTAGGTTCTCTATAAGTCTTCGTTAACACTTGGGGAATGTCTTGGCTGTCAGATTTCTTGGTATCCATTTCGAACATCAATGTAGTAATGGGTCTTGCTTACTCTCGCCTTCCTGTTTATTTGGTTACCATTAAAACAATGAGCTTTATCAGACCTCCATTATCTTGCTTTTAAAATAATATTTTTATTGCTTCCTGTTGAAGTCATTCTTGATGTTTCGCTGTGCATCCTCAGGTCGTTCTTCAGAGAATATATTGTGTGTGCTATATTACTTTGTGTGCATCTTAACTAATTTTTAGCATCTTAACTCTGTCCTCTCAACTCGTGTGGCATTGTGCTTCGATATCGTCTATCAAACTAAATTAATTTTTATGGATTGTAAGATATTTAGTCTCTAAGATTGCTACTGTAGTCCACCTAAATACCGTAGTACCTCCAAGAAAATTTATGGAAATATATTTTCATGTAGGATAAGTATGGAAAAAAAAAATGCACAGAAAACTTCTAAGCTTTTGCCCTTACTAGTATTAAACAGTTTCTATCCCCCTTAAACTTATAGATTGAATGTAGTACCTCTGCTGTAAAATATGTAACTAATAAAAATTACCAAAGAGTCCTTATAAAGACCTGTTCACACACTATTTTTGTCACCGAAAAAAAACTACAATGTTCACAGTACAATTTAAGTGAATGAGATTTCTGAAATCTCATGCACATGCTTCTCATTTTTCCTTCTAGATTTGAACCAAAAGTGTTTTTTCAGATCCACAGCATGTTAATTCTTTCAGCAGTTTTGCAGCTTTTTTTCATCCATTCATAGGAATGGACGCACATATTTCATGCAGTTTTGGGTGCAGAAAATTCTGCTGCAAATACTCAACGTGTGCGTATAGCCTTAAAGAATGGGGCTGCAGCCTAAATACATACATACATACATACATGTATGTATACAGGTCTTAAAACTCCAATCGGGCTTTTATTGTGATGGAAAATGTATAGTTATAGCGTACAATATTTCTTATGATTCACAATTAATCTGTTGCAGAAAGCCTTTTTTTAGTGCAGCTTTGTAGGTTTGTTTAAAAAATATAAATTATAGTTAATATATACATTTTTTTTGACTGAATGGGGGGGTACTATGTATTGAGCTGCTATGACAAATTGTGTAACATAAGACAATTAGAGTGAAGACGTTTCCCTTTAGTTGTGGAATGCCTAAACCTTATGGCCCCCAATTTATTAATTTAATTCTATATTGAATATGTTTTGTGTCCTTTAGATCTCCTTTATTTTCTGAAATTATACCAGATTGTGAACTTCTAGTGAAAAGTAGAAATAAAGAATAATCATGTGCGGCAGGAAAACGACATCCTACCTAACAGATTGTACCTATATGTGTCTTTCTTTTTTCTGTGCTGAGTAGATGCAGTTGGCTTTAGAGTTTAGGCTGAATTTTGGTACCACATTTTCTTCCACGTGTCCTAACTTGTCAACTATTTTTTTTTCTTTTCACAAGAATTATATTTTTGATAGAAAGCTTTTTTTTTTTTTCTTTCTTCTAAGCATATGAATTCTTAAAATTGAGACTCAATATGTAAATTTCTCTTGGTTATGTAAATTGTGTGGGTTTCGTTGAAATCTGGAGCAAGCGATGACGCAATGCGAAAGTGTATTTGTCAATTTAAGTGATCAATCATTTCTCCCATCTTGCCGCATGACTTGGATGTGCATACTGATGGCTATTATTTTTTAGGTGACATTTAATGCATTTCTAAGTCCTTCCTATGCAGCTTGGTAACTCGCTTAGTATGTTGTATCTTTGTGCCGCTGCCTCTCCGCAGGCAGTTCTTCCACCGATCATCTCACAGCTGCTCAACAGATTCTTGTGCCACAACACCTGTTTTTCATGTGAAACAAAAGCTCTCATTATAGCTCAGCACGCTACTTTTTCTTCTCTCGACATTTAACTTTCGAGTTTCATATGACACAGCTGCCTTAGTTTTAAAGTAGTTTCCTATTTATAAACTTTATATAAAGTGGTTGAACTATACAGTAGTTTCAAGGTCATCAAGCATTGTTCTTGAAAAGTCACTTTGATGAGATTGCTTTAACAATGTTCGTATGGTTCAGAGCACTATCTAGGGAAGCCCTCGGTCTCTTTATAAAGTGATCCACTGCAGAAAGAAAGTAACCCCCAAATTCACATTACAGCCCTAAATTTCAAAGAAATTCTAGTGTCAGACTCCACTTGCCATAGTACAGTGCTGGTAGAGGGGTTCACAGGGCACATATCCCATTGATTATAGTCTGAGTTGTTAAAAAATATTCTGACGGTAGACCTGCTGTTTGATTTGGGGTATTCAGGACAGGCAAGAAAAAATATTTTGCTCACTCCTGAAACCACTATCAATATGGCAAGATTCAAACTATTTTGTATACAATCATGGGAACTAGGGCTTAAAGGAATTCTAATACCAGAATAGATCCTGGGGCATTTCACAAGCCAATGAGTGTGCTTGGTCAAGTCACCATAAGACAGTGTGCCCTATATACTAAATTAACCTTCTGATGAGCCTCACGGACCTTACTTAATAAAGTCTGTTGGATGCAAGACAGTTTGTGCTAACCTCTGTGCCACTATCTTGCCCAATTTACAATTAGAGGGTTTTTTCAGGACTTCAAAATTGCTGACTAGATTTGAACAAAAAGATTCACAAGACCAATGGCCATGTCTGTAGCAAGGCTGTGGAGCCGGTAAGCTAAACCTCCGACTCCACGACTTCGACTCCATGACTCATATTCCACGGCACTACTGAGCATGTACATAAAGTGCAGCACAGATTCATCTCAACTAAAAGCCTAGATCATTAGATCAGGAACAGAACAGACATTTATAGGACATTTCATAGCTTTCCCAAATCCTTATGAAAACATTTACAGCACATCCTGCATTGTACTACTGTACCAATTTATTATATATTTTACGAGTCTGAGTCGGTCCATTTTATACTGACTCCGACTCCACCAAAATGAACACAGACTCCACAGCCCTGGTCTGTAGTACATGACCTCCAGACCAGAGCACTGCAAACTTCCTACTACATGCGACATCACTTCTTCTGATGAGTAGGTTGAGTAATTCACCGCACACTTTTTGGGTTGAAGAAGGCAAAATACTTTATTTGGTGTTAAAGTGATGAGTAGTCAGCCACAATGTCATGCATGTTTCTCGGTGTAATTTAAGAGCATTATGGTTTTCTACTCCTCAGAAGAGGGTTGGGAAAAGGTCATCAATATCCTATAGATAGCGGCCAACTCCCTGCAGTTCTAGTGCCCTTCTACCCTTTTTAGTTGCTATGTAGGTAGCTGATTAGTGGAGATGTCCGGAGTCAGATTACCACTCAGCAGCTAGTAAAAGGGGCACCAGAACGCAAGGACTTGCCATAGCTCAGTATGTTTTGTAGTCACCACAATGAAGGGTGCTGCATCTCACATTCCCGTGAATGGTAGAGAACTGTAGAACTATTCAGAGCCACTACATAATGTACAAAGCTGTGTCAGTTCTGTTTTGCCATAGCCCCCAGAATCAGCAGATCAATGGGAGTGTCCAGCAGTCACCTTAAATGATCGGTATGAAAGTCCTGGAACACCAATTTGTGCAACTGAAAGCAAATACTTCACTTTATCAAGATAAACAATGGGTAAACTTAAAGGGGTTTTCCCCTTTCAGCCAGTCTTGGTCCCCAGGTGAAGTTTGTTATATAATCAAACTTTGCTTTACTCACTATCCGTGGGTCCAGCGCTGAGTGTTTGTATCTGTCCGGTGTTCGGTATTAGTTGACCGCGGAGCTCACTGATTGGCTGTTGATGTGACATCAGTGTTGTAACCAGTACTGGTATTGGCTTCCGTTCTCCGGTATAGACTTACCACTGAACTCACTGACTCTCGCTGTAATGTCAGTACCGCAGCCAATAATGTATACAGAGACTAAGCACTTGACCTGGGGATAGTGAGTAAGGCGCACTTTGCTTATTTTTTTTTTTTTTATAATAAACTGTGCCAGGGAACCAAGATTTTCTGAAAGAGGACCACCCCTTTAACAGATTCTGCTGGTGTGAGAGAAGTGTTTTGAGAAACCGCATTGGCAATAATCTATAACTGCACTATTTTGTGGTATCCTATGAAAACAGGGTGGAGGACAGATGCGAGAAAAGTCTGGTTTGGTCTAGGAGTGAGGAAGATTTTATAGTGCGCCTCCTGAATTTTGCTGACTAGAATAAACTTGTGCCAGCAGTAACAATTAAAAATTATTTCTCTGAATAGAGCTAGATCTCTCATTTGCACTTTGAGGGTAGTTGGAAAGAGCATAATAGCAAATACCTGTATGTACAATGTGATTATCTTATCGGGGGTGCAAAGACATATTGTATTCAGTGTTTTTAGATTTCTGTACTTTGGAATCCACAAAATTCATATACTATTCAGATTCCAATTAAAAAAAATCTTTTTTTTTGCTTTATCTGTAGATTGCATTTGAGCAATGTACGGTAGTTTATTTTCTATGTCAACGCAGTGACTGTTGTAGACACTTCAGCCTACATAATGGTTCTGAGTCGCATATGGCAGAAGACCAGAAGGCTGTAATAGATGGGTTAATCTGCACTGCCGTCGAAAGGATGATGAGAAGACAGGAATCAAAGTATTGTGGTTTATTTGTCAACGCTTTTCGAAGTATTAAAACATTTTCATCAGGACAAAACGTGATTGACAGCAGCACAAGTTAACCCATCTATTTCCGTCTTCTGCCTTGTGCTTTCCTCATGGGTCTACAGCAGCCCAAGTCTCTTTAATGGTTTCATCTATTACCTGTAAGCATCAATCTTATTCTGTACTTGTCAAAATGTGCACAATTGGAGCTGTTAAAGTTGATTGAAAAGAGGGCTCTCAGACTTAGGAGAGTGGTAGCATGTGATAATTTATTACTGCTAACATATTTAAAGGGGATGTTCACTACATCAAAAAAGTCTTCGAAAGTTGAAAGCTCATATTGGCCTACCATACTGGCGCTACTCCAGAGAGGGATCCAGGAGCCCAGAAGGGGTTATTAAGTTAATAGAATAATTAAAAAGTCTCTGAAGAAGGACATATGGTATTCGATTTCATCTAGTGTCGTCTTATCTCCACAGGGCATGAAATATCTTTGCATTCCAGCGTCTGATTCGCCAAATCAAAATTTGTAAGTACTTTTGCATCGTTTTGGTGGGGCCTTGATTAAAATCACAACTTAAATATCTTAAAAATCATATGGAAAGAGTTGTAGAAAATGCATGACATTCTCCTATTTATAAACTTTTAAGATTTTAGCCCATAAATAACATTAATCACCGATGCATTGGATAGCTGATAATGAAGGTCCTAAATTGTGAATCAAGTGGCAGTGACCTCTGTTACTTTCACCCCTATTGGAGTAGTGGTCATGTATGTGTACTTCCGGTCCCATAGAGAGATGGAAGTGAGTGGGATTTCTATTCTCTAGATCACTGGGGGTCCGGGTGGTTGGTCCTGCAGATAAGTGATAAATGTTGTGTATGTATAAATTCAAGTTTAGATGCATCTTTTCATTATACTAATAGAAAGATAAGAGGGCTCATCAATTGAGAATGATGAAATTCAGATTTAGTTCTGGTATCCCAGTATTCAGTAAGTCCTGGTTGAATGGTTTCTCACAAGCATATTGTAAATTGTAGATTTTTTTTATTGAAAATCTGTTTTAGTGATCCCAGTATTGACTGTGTTTAGATAAAGGTAAAAATTAAAATACCTTTAAAAGGGGAAACTTGACAAACATTGAATTGAGAAAAGTACGTTAAAGGTTATATAAAGGGGAAATCCCTAATAATATGCAAAAATGAATCCGAATTGAACTTGATAACGTGTGACAGTAATCAAGTACATCTTGCCCTAGAGGAGAGGGAAACCTGTTTATAATTAGGATGTATTTTCCCATGTGTGCATAGGGGTTAAACGTGTGGTTTCTGTTTGGTAAGGGAACACCTTGTGCACCACTGGAAACCAGTGATGTACAGAACAAAAACTGGGTGGACTATGAAACCCAGTTACAGCTGCTTAAAGTCAAGAACAACAATGCAATATCCACAGACAAATATCGATACTATAATGGCCAAACTGAGGAGCATACAACCTTTGCCATTCAGTTAGTCTGTGACCTGTATGATTTGGGCTGTACCCTCGTCCATGACTTTCTAGGGCTTCCATCTGAATCTTATACCCAATACAGCCATTTCCTTGGGTGCTTCAAGCATAGCTCCT
This sequence comes from Phyllobates terribilis, assembly GCF_046119375.1. NCBI lineage: Eukaryota > Metazoa > Chordata > Amphibia > Anura > Dendrobatidae > Phyllobates > Phyllobates terribilis. The sequence goes on along the minus strand of NW_027362764.1, from coordinate 473,524,360 downwards.
AAGCAGCACGCTCGCCGTCTTGGGGTCATATTTGACACAGACCTTTTTTATTCCCTACATCCAATCACTCACTCATGTCACCTGCATCTAAAAAACATCTGCACAGTTTAACCTTATCTCCCCTTTCAAACTGCAAAAACTCTTTCGCTTTTATTCATTCTTGTCTGAACTACTGCAACTCTCTACTGATTTGTCTCCCTTTCACCAAACTTTCTCCTCTCCAATCCATCCTGAATGCCGCAGCCAGGGTCCTATTTCTGTCCAGCCGCTACACTGATGACGCCACCCTGTGCCAGTCATTGTTATCCAAACGCTACAAATTACAAAATAAAATCATTGCTTTCACCCACAAAGCTCTCCAGAATTCTGCACCACCATATAACTCACATCTGTCTGTCACTCTACCCATGCTTTCTTTTCTGCAAGTGATCTAAGACTATCATCCTCTATAATCCAAACCTTCCACCTCCTTTTCCAAGACTTTTCTTGTGCTGCTCCAGTTTTCTGGAATGCACTACCCCTGATGATCCGATTTAATATATAGCCCCCACATTTTTAAGCGTGCTTTAAAAACACCTCTCTCTGTTCCCCCTTCTAATTTTTCCTCAGAATCTGGTCCCTCTTATTCATCTGTCTCCACATCCTATATGCAGCCTATAGCACTTGGTAACTGCATTTAGACACATACTGGCTCATGACCGGATCATGCAGCTTTATATCATAACCCCTATATATTATAATGATGGCTGGACAATACATGACAAGCACGTTATAACCAATGTGTCCCCCCCCTCCCCTCCCAATCGCCTTATATATTTTAAGCTTGTGAGCAGGGCCCTCATTTGTTCTGTATCCATTGAAAATCCATGGACAAATATGGTTTTCCCCAGTGAAAAGAGCTTGAAGATGTCCACTAGAAACAACCTATTTTGTATAACCATTGGCATACATGCCTACAGTGGGGAAAATAAGTATTTGATACACTGCCGATTTTGCAAGTTTTCTCACCTACAAAGAATGGAGAGGTCTGTCATTTTTATCGTAGGTACACTTCAGCTGTGAGAGGCAAAATCTAATAAAAAATCCAGAAAATCATATTGAATGATTTTTACATAATTAATTTGCATTTTATTGCATGAAATGAGTATTTGATACAATAGAAAAACAGCGCTTAATATTTGGTACAGAAACCTTTGTTTGTAATTACAGAGGTCAGACGTTTCATGTAGTTCTTCACCAAGTTTGCACACACTGCAGCAGGGATTTTGGTCCACTTCTCCATACAGATCTTCTCCAGATCGTTCAGGTCTCGGGGCTGTCGCTGGGCAACATTGAGTTTCAGCTCTCTCCAAAGATTTTCTATTGGGTTCAGGTCTGGAGACTGGCTAAGCCACTCCAGGACCTTGAAATGCTTCTTACGTAGCCACTCCTTAGTTGCCCTGGCTGTGTATTTCAGGTCATTGTCATGCTGGAAGACCCAGCCACGACCCATCTTCAATGCTCTTACTGAGGTTGTTGGCCACAATGTCTCAATACATGACCCCATCCATCCTCCCTTCAATACAGTGCAGTCGTCCTGTTCGCATTGCAGAAAAGCACTCCCAAAGAATAATGCTTCCACCACCATGCTTCATGGTTGGGATGGTGTTCTTGGGATTGTACTCATCCTTCATCCTCCAAACACGGCGAGTGGAGTAGATACCAAAAGGTTCTATTATGATCTCATCTGACCACATGACCTTCTCCCATGCCTCCTCTGGATCATCCAGATGATCATTGGCAAACTTCAAACAGTCCTGGACATGTGCTAGCGTGAGCAGGGGGACCTCACGTGCCCTCCAGGATTTTAATCCATGATGGTGTAGTGTGTTACTAATGGTAATGTTTGAGACTGTGGTCCCAGTTCTCCAAGTCATTGACCAGGTCCTCCCGTGTAGTTCTAGGCTGATTCCTGACCTTTCTCATAAACCTCCTTACCCCACAAGGCGAGATCTTGCCTGTAGCCCCAGACCGAAGAAGATTGATAATCTTGTGTTTCTTCCATTTTCTAATAATTGCGCCTACAGTTGTTGCCTTCTCACCAAGCTGCTTGCCTATTGTCCTGTAGCCCATCCCTGCCTTGTGCAGGTCTACAATTTTGTCCCTGGTGTCCTTAGACAGCTCTTTGGTTTTGCCCATGGTGGAGAATCATAGAATCATAGAATGGTAGAGTTGGAAGGGACCTCCTGGGTCATCTGGTCCAACCCCCTGCTCAAAGCAGGATTCACTAGATCATCTCAGACAGATGTCTGTCCAGCCTCTGTTTGAAGACGTCCATTGAAGGGGAACTCACCACCTCTCGTGGCAGACTGTTCCACTCATTAATCACCCTAACTGTCAAAAAGTTTTTTCTAATATCTAATCTGTGTCTCCTCCCATTTAGTTTCATCCCATTGCTTCTAGTCTTTCCTTGTGCAAATGAGAATAAAGATGATCCTTCTACAATGTGACAGCCCTTGACATATTTGTAGACAGCTATTAAGTCTCCTCTCAGTCTTCTTTTTTGCAAGCTAAACATTCCCAAATCCTGCAACCGTTCCTCATAGGACATGGTTTGCAGACCAGTCACCATTCTGGTCGCTCTTCTCTGAACTTGCTCCAGTTTGTCTATGTCTTTTTTAAAATGTGGTGCCCAAAACTGTACACAGTATTCCAGATGAGGTCTGACCAAAGAGGAGTAAAGACCGATAATGACTTCACGTGATCTAGACTGTATGCTTCTGTTAATACATCCCAGAATTGTATTTGCCTTTTTTGCTGCTGCATCACACTGTTGACTCATGTTCAGTCTATGATCTATTAGTATACCTAAGTCTTTTTCACATGTACTGTTGCTTAGCTCTATTCCTCCCATTCTGTATATGCTTTTTTCATTTTTATTGCCCAGATGTAGTACTTTGCATTTTTCCCTGTTAAAAACCATTCTGTTGGTTGCTGCCCACTGCTCCAGTTTATTTAGGTCTTTTTGAATCCTCTCTCTCTCTTCTCTAGTATTAGCTATCCCTCCTAGATTTGTGTCATCAGCAAATTTAATCAGTTTACCCTCAATTCCTTCATCTAAATCATTGATAAAGATGTTGAACAATACAGGTCCCAGGACGGAGCCCTGTGGTACCCCACTTGAGACATTCATCCAGCTGGATGTGAAGCCATTTACAACCACCCTTTGAGTCCGATCACTAAGCCAGTTATGAATCCACCTAACAGTTGCCTGGTCCATTGCATACTTGGTCATTTTTTCAATAAGGATGGTGTGAGATACTTTGTCAAATGCTTTGCTGAAGTCAAGATATACTATATCTACAGCATTTCCCTGATCCACCCAGTCAGTGATTCTGTCATAGAAGGAAATTAAGTTAGTCTGACATGACTTGTTAGTTACAAACCCATGCTGACTCTGGTTAATCACTTCATTCTTATCCATGTACTTGCATACATGTTGTTTAATAATTTGTTCAAAGATCTTTCCTGGTATAGAAGTCAGACTCAGAGAAGTTGGAGTGGGATTGATTGCATGTGTGGACAGGTGTCTTTTATACAGGTAACAAGTTCAAACAGGTGCAATTAATACAGGTAATGAGTGCAGAGTAGGAGGCCTTCTTAAAGAAAAACTAACAGGTCTGTGAAAGCCAGAATTCTTGTTGTTGGTAGGTGATCAAATACTTTTTTTCATGCAATGAAAAACTTTTTTTTTTCTTTTCGAGCATAAATGTGCCCTTGTGCTCACAAAGAGGCCCATAAGCACATGGTTTAATGTAGAGGAACTCGAGTGCTCTACAGACTCCTGACTTAAATCCCATAAAACAGAGGTCCCCAACCGCCGGTCCGCGGACCAGGACCGGGCCGTTGGGGTTTTTCAGCCGGTCCGCGGGGAGAGGGGGCCCCTCCAGCCTCCAGCAGGGCCGCCATCAGGGCATGACTGCCCTGACTCCAGTATGGGGCCCGGCCGGTAGGAGCCCCCTCGGAGCCCCCCTCTTGTGCGTCTCTCTCCTCATGGGGCCCCCGGCCGCATGCTAAGCGCCGGGTCCGGGACATCTTAGCGCTGCGCTGCTGCGGCAGCACCTTCATGATTCCCCTGACTTCCGGTCATGTGACTGCGCCGTCACATGGCCGGAAGTCAGGAGAACCTGGTGTCAGTGATTTGGACGAGCGCCAGGATTCTGCAGGGATCGCATGGGGGTAAGTATAACAAGTTTTATTTTTTTTTAAATACAATTAACTAGGAGTGGGGGGAATGGGAGATGCACATGGGGGGAGGGGAGAGATGAGAGATGCACATGGGGGAGGGGAGAGATGAGAGATGCACATGGGGGGGAGGGGAGAGATGAGAGATGCACATGGGGGAGGGGAGAGATGAGAGATGCACATGGGGGGAGGGGAGAGATGAGAGATGCACATGGGGGGAGGGGAGAGATGAGAGATGCACATGGGGGGAGGGGAGAGATGAGAGATGCACATGGGAGGGAGGGGAGAGATGAGAGATGCACGGGGGGGTGAGAGATGCACGGGGGGGATGAGAGATGCACGGGGGGTGGATGAGAGATGCACGGGGGGTGGATGAGAGATGCACGGGGGGTGGATGAGAGATGCACGGGGGGTGGATGAGAGATGCACGGGGGGTGGATGAGAGATGCACGGAGGGGGATGAGAGATGCACGGGGGTGAGCTGCACATGGGGGGGTGAGAGATGCACATGGGGGGGTTATGTTTACATAACTTTGTTGCCTTATGAAGGGCGGGGGGGCCCCCAAAAATTTCTTGCACAGGGGCCCACTACAGTCTGTGTCCGCCCCTGGGATGAAGTAAATGCAGCTGAACAGCAGCTGTCAGGACAGCTGCCCTGTCCTGCTGCAGGGCGTGATGGGGCCTCAGTGATGCGGCTCCTGGCACAGCACATTATGTGGGGCTCCTGGCGGGGACCTGGTCTACACTATATGATAAGTATGCACTAAACTCCAAATCCCTCCATTACCCCGCCCCCATATGACCAAAGCCCCGCCCACCCCACCCCCTCCTTGCTGGGCCATGGAAAAATGATCTTGCTTCAAGCCGGTCCCTGGTGCAAAAAAGGTTGGGGACCACTGCCATAAAACACCTTTGGAATTTGGAACACCAACTACGAACCAGACCTTCCCATCATTTGCCATTCACTTACCCATACAAATGCTGTATTGGCACAAGTTTCCACAAAACCCGTGACCGTATGATCCAATTTTGAGCCACATTAAATATTCTGTAAGATGAGTAAAACTGAAATAAGAAATTAGCAAAAGGGGAAAAAAATGTTGTCAAATGAAACAAAAGTAATACTTTGAAATTATGGTAAACAGAAAATGAATCTAACTTTTAACAATTAATAAATTAATAAAAAATGTATTAAATATAATAATTTGATAAATGGCTATGACAAGTCTACAGTGAAGTGGTCAGTCATAGCAGTGAGCCGTTTATTAATACATTTTCTTAATGATTGAAAAGCATTACAAGTAACATTTATCAACTCTGATCCACTTTCAATAATCTCTATGTATGTATTGTGGAGCATTGCATTATTATGGTATGCATCGATGGACTTGGGGCCAAAATGTCTGTGGTATTTTATTAAGTGTTGTGTGACAATACAATTTTAATATGCAGAAATGAAGATTTTTTTTTTCCAAGTGGATTTCGGTGCTGAGTTTATATCTAAATACAAATTACTGTGGACAGGAACTTCTCTAAGATTACAGTGGCATGTAAATATTTGGGCACCCCTGGTCAAAATTATGGTTATTGTGAACAGTTAAGCAAGTTAAAGATAACACCTTTCCTTTGTGTTTTAGGCTAAATAAAATCTATATATTTTTTTTATCTTTTACATTTTAAAAATTGCAAAAGGGAAAATGGGCCGAAAGTTTGGGCACCCTGCATGGTTAGTACCTAGTAGTTGCCCCTTTTTTAAAGTATCACAGCTTGTAAACGCTTTTTGTAGCCAGCCAAGAGTCTTTCAATTCTTATTTGAGGGATTTTCATCCATTCTTCCTTGGAAAATTCTTCCAGTTCTGTAAGATTCCTGGGTCGTCTTGCATCCACTGCTATTTTGACGTCTAGCCACAAATTTTCAATGATGTTCAGATCAGGGGACTGTGAGTGCCATTGTAGAACCTTCAGCTTGCGCCTTTTGAGGTAGTCTATTGTGGATATTGACGTGTGTTTAGGATCATTATCCATTTGTGCCATCCTCTTTTCAACTTCAGCTCTTTTACAGATGGAGTTATGTTTGCATCAAGAATTTGTTGAAATTTCATTGAATCCATTCTTGCCTACTACCCTTGACATGCTCCTTGTACCATTGGCTGCAACAGAGCCTCAAAGCAGGATTGATCTACCCCCATGCTTAATGCTTGGCGAGATGTTCTTTTCCTTTTTCTTTAATGCATTAGGCTTGTTTAGATGTTGTTTTGCATACTTCTGACTCTGAATTTTAAGACGAGGAGACAGGAGAGGTTTTCTTCTGATGACTGTGTCATGAAGGCCATATTTGTGCATGTGTCTCTGAACAGTAGAACAATGTACCACAACTCCAGAGTCTGCTAAATCTTTCTGAAGGTCTTTTGCAGTCAGATGGGGTTTCTGAATTGCCCCTCTAGCAATCCTACGAGCAGCTCTCAATGCAACTTTGCCTGGGCTTCCAGACCTGATCTTGACCTCCACTGTCCCTGTTAACTGCCATTTCTTAAAGGGGTTGTCCAGTACTTTAGATTACCCCCAATGTATCCCCCCACAGGGCCCCTAAGGATTTTTGTAATTAGCTTATGTTGCAGATACTGCCTGTGAGCGGCTGACGTCACGACAAGTGCTGGCAGCAGCCGGGGGTCTCTGTCTTCTGCGTTCCACGGTGGATGCCAGGCTGTGGGCGGGGTTACCCCCCACGTCACACCCGGCATCCACCGCGCGCTCTGCCTCTCCCCATTCATTGGGAAAGCGCGCGGTGGATGCTGGGTGTGACGTGGGGGGTAACCCCGCCCACAACCCAGCATCCACCGCGGGGACCCCAGCGCGGAGTCACGCCTCACTTGTGACGTCAGCGTGGGGTCACGTAATGCCTGTGAGCGGCCACCGATAGCGCCGCTCACAGGCAGTATTTGCAACGTAAGCTAATTACAAAAATCCTTAGGGGCCCCGGGGGATACATTGGATTGGGGGGGGGGGTAATCTAAAGTACTGGACAACTTCTTTAACTACATTTTGAACTGAGGAAAGGGAACCTTGAAAACACTTTGCTATCTTCTTATATCCTTCTCCTGCTTTTTGGGCCTTCACCATTTTCAGAGTGCTAAGCAGCTTCTTTGAAGAACCAATGGCTGCTGTTTTTTGGTACGGGGTTAGAGGACGCTGGGTTTTTATAAAAACCTACAAGAAGCAAAAATGAAAATAAACCTTGCTGTAAATAAATAAAAAGCAAGTGCATTTAAATAAAATGGGGTTCTTAGTAACACTGTTTTTGATCAAAAATAGTATGAAAGCTATCCCACCAGCGACAAGGTGAACCCATTCGGGATAGAACTTACTCTGTCTAATATTAAAAACCTTACCATGTGTCAAAGTTGACCTCTGTATGAATAAGGGCAGACTGAGGCCCCGGTCCCAAACTAGGAACACCAGCCATGGGAAGCTTTTTAAATGTGTTGTCCAGCTCTAGGAAGGGAGGCCACACCTAGGTTTGCACAGAATGCAGAATATACAAAGAAAATAACACAAAATTTGAGTTTGGTTTAAGTTAGTATACATGCAGCACATAAATGCATGTTTCACAATGGCCATGAATCAGAAAAACCTCAAAAAAGCAAAAATGAAAATAAACCCTGCTGAACGGGTTCACCTTGTCATGGTGGGAAAGCTTTCATACTATTTTTGATCAAAAACAGTGTTACTAAGAACCCTATTTTATTTAACCGGTTCCTGACCGCCCACTGTAGATAAACGTCCGCGCTGCCTGGGCTCTGTGCAGCGCCGACGTTTAAAAACGGTGGGTGGTCTCGCAGTGCTCAGGACCCCCAGGATCCTGCAAGCACTGCGATTCCGGTGCAGAGCGTTAGCTCTGACAGGGTACATCATCGGGAACTGATTAGATCAGTTCCCAGTGATGTTAACCCTTTGCTGTCTTCTATATGCTGTGATCTATAGTGATCGCGGCATATAGGAGACAGCAGGAAGAGAGGGGGACGTCTTACCTCCGAAGACCTCCGTTTCGTTTGAGGACCTGGGGTTGCTATGGCAGCTGGAGGTCACATGACCGCCTCCAGCTCTGCCATATATGGTGTCCTTCCTGTCTGGCTTCAGCCTGTATGTAGCTGATGCCAGACAGGAAACTGACTGAAACAGTCAGTGAAGATCTTATGTAATGTAATATATGTCTATTACATTACATGAGATCAGTGATCAGAAAAATAAAAATTAATGTCCCATACAGGGACTAAGTAAAAATGTAAAAAAAAGTAAAAAAAAAAGTTTTTAAACTATTAAAAAAAAAATCACAAAATAAATAAAAATAAATAAATAAAATATTAAACCAATAAATCTGTATATTATTACAAAACCAAAAAAAGTACACATATTTGGTATCGCCGCGTCCGAAACAACCCGAGCTATAAAACTGTCACACTAATTAACTCCTTCTGTGCACACCGTAATAAAAATAAATAAAAAACGGAGCAAAAAAATATGCTTTTTCATCATATCGCCAAACAAAAAGTGGAAAAAAATACGATCAAAAAGCAGAATAGAAATAAAAATGGTACCACTGAAAACTTCACCTTGTTCCGCAAAAAAAAGCCGCCATACAGCTCCATCAGCCGAAAAATAAAAAAGTTATAGCGCTCAGAATAAAGCAATGCAAAAAAAATATTTTTTTTTCTATAAAATTGTTTTATTGTGTAAAAGCGCCAAAACATAAAAAAAATACAGTAAGTGTAGTATCGCTGTAAACGTACTGACCCGAAGAATAACGCTGCCTGATCACTTTTACCACACGCAGAACGGCATAAAAAAAAATTCAAAAAACAATTCCTGAAGTGTTTGTTTTTGTTAACTTTACCTCCCAAAAAACGGAATAGAATGCGATCAAAAAATGTCACGTACCCAAAAATGGTTCCAATAAAAATGTCAACTCGTCCCGCAAAAAACAAGCCGTCACATGACTCTATCGGCCGAAATATGGAAAAATTATAGCTCTCAAAATATGGTGATGCAAAAACTAGATTTTGCAAAAAAAGCGTATTTTAGTGTGTGACAGCTGTCAGTCATAAAAACCCGATATAAATCTGGTATCTCTGTAATCGCACCGACCCGAAGAATAAAGTAATCTAATCAGTTATATCACACTAGGAACGGCATAAAAAATAAATAAAACAAATATTATTCACCTGCTACTGATTTGTTTATTATGTCTCCCAAAGATCCCAGTAAGGCTCTGCTCACATTTATCCTGTGCTCTGCGCTGAGCACTTACACCAGAGTTTCCGTGTAAATCTCTGAAATACGTGATTCAGCCAGAACCCATGATGGAAGATTCCCTGTAATGAGGCAGATATACGCCACTGTGGACGCCGTCTAGCCTGGGATCCCACGGTGTCATTTGTTTTAGGCGTGCATAAAAGTGCGGTTGGCCACAGTTTTGTGCACTTCTGAAAAAAAGGACACCACTAAACAGAGGCCAGACGGAGTCCAGAGTAACTCTGCTGCCTCATTATAGTGAATGGATCCCGCAGGGGTTTCATCTGAATTACATCACTTGGAAATTTAGATGGAAACCCCGATGTAAGTGCTCAGCCTAGAGCGCCGGATAAATGTTACGTAAAATGTTCCCAATAAAAGCTTCAACTCAGTCCTCAAAAAAAGCTAGTCCCCGCTCAGGTCCATCATCTGTTAAAAATATAAGGGACTTCCAAGTTACTGGTAGCAGAAAGGCTCTGGAAAAGCAAAATGGTCCTTGCCCCCCAAAAGAAATTCAGAAAATTTTGTGCTCCCAAATCCAAATGCCTATTCTACAATAATTTGTTCTCCAATTGTCAAATAGCACTCCGTCCCCCTCAAATCTCACCGTATGGCTAAGTGGTACGATACAGCCACATATGGGGTATTAACACTTTTAGAAGAAATTGTGTGACACATTTCGGCACCATTTTTACCCATTGCCCTGTGTGAAAATGTAAAATCTGAGGGTAAAACATTTTTTTGTGGTAAAAATATAATTATGCTTTTTTCACTGCCCAATGGTATAAATTTAAAAATTAAAAAATGCTCACTACTTCCCTAGATGAATTCCTTGAGAGGTGTAGTTTACAAAATGGGGTCACTTGTGGGGGTTTCTGCTGTTTTGGCATGTCAGCGACTCTTCAAATGTGACATGGTGTCTGCTGCCTATCCCAGCCAACATAGCGCTTCTTTCTCTTCCGAACCCTGCCGTACACCAAAGCAGTGGTTTTCCCCCACATATGGGGTATCGGCGTACTCAGGAGAAATTGTACAACAAATTTCATGGTGCAATTTATCCTGTTACCCTTATGATAATGCAAAATTAGGGAATGAAAAACATTTTTTATGGGAAAAATGTGAAAATTTTATTTTTACGGCTCAATATTATAAACTTCTGTGAAGCAGCTGGGGGTGCAAGGTGCTCACCACACATCTAGATAAGTTCCCTAAGGGGTCTAGTTTCCAAAATGGTGGCACTTGTGGGGGGTTACCACTGTTTAGGCACATTAGGGGCTCCCCAAATGTGACATGGCGTCCGCTAATTATTCAAACAAATTTTACATTCAAAAAGTCAAATGGCGCTCCTTCCCTTTCAAACCCTGCCATGTGCCCAAACAGTAATTTGCCTCCACATATGGGGTATCGGCGTGTTCAGGAGAAATTGCACAACAAATTTCATGGTGCAATTTATCCTGTTACCCTTATGATAATACAAAATTAGGGAATGAAAAACATTTTTTGAGGGAAAAATGTGAAAATTTTATTTTTACGGCTCAATATTATAAACTTCTGTGAAGCAGCTGGGGGTGCAAGGTGCTCACCACACATCTAGATAAGTTCCCTAAGGGGTCTAGTTTCCAAAGTGGTGGCACTTGTGGGGGGTTTCCACTGTTTAGGCACATTAGGGGCTCCCCAAATGTGACATGGCGTCCGCTAATTATTCAAACAAATTTTACATTCAAAAAGTCAAATGGCGCTCCTTCCCTTTCAAACCCTGCCATGTGCCCAAACAGTAATTTGCCTCCACATATGGGGTATCAGCGTGTTCAGGAGAAATTGCATAACAAATTTCATGGTGCAATTTATCCTATTACCCTTATGATAATGCAAAATTAAGGGATGAAAAACGGTTTTGTGGGAAAAATGTGAAAATTTTATTTTTACAGCTCAATATTATAAACTTCTGTGAAGCACCTTGGGGTTCAAGGTGCTCGCCACACATCTAGATAAGTTCCCTAAGGGGTCTAGTTTCCAAAATGGTGTCACTTGTGGGGGGTTTCCACTGTTTAGGCACATCAGGGGCTCTCCAAACGCAACATAGCGTCTGCTAATTATTCAGACAAATTTTACATTCAAAAAGTCTAATGGCGCTCCTTCCCTTCCGAACCCTGCCGTGCGCCCAAACAGTGGTTTTCCCTCACATATGGGGTATCAGCACGCTCAAGAGAAATTGCACAAAAAAATTTGGGGTCCATTTTTTCATGTTACCCCTGTGAAAATAAAAAAAATTGGGTCTAAAGTAACATTTTTGTGAAAAAAGTTAAATGTTAATTTTTTTCTTCCACATTCCAAAAATTCCTGTGAAGCACCTGAAGGGTTAATAAAGTTCTTGAATGTGGTTTTGAGCACCTTGAGGGGTGCAGTTTTTAGAATGGTGTCACTTTTGGGTATTTTCTGTCATAAAGACCCCTCAAAGTGACTTCAAATATGATGTGGTCCCTAAAAAAATGTTTTTGTAAATTTTGTTGGAAAAATGAGAAATCGCTGGTCAACTTTTAACCCTTATAGCTCCCTAACAAAAAAAAATGTTGGTTCCAAAATTGTGCTGATGTAAAGTAGACATGTGGGAAATGTTATTTATTATCTATTTTGTGTGACATATCTCTCTGATTTAAGGGCATGAAAATTCAAAGTTTGAAAATTGCAAAATTTTCAAAATTTTTGCCAAATTTCCGATTTTTTCACAAATAAACACAAGTTATATCGAAGAAATTTTACCACTATCATGAAGTACAATATGTCACGAAAAAACAGTCTCAGAATCAGGGGAATATGTTGAAGCGTTCCAGAGTAATTACTTCATAAAGTGACAGTGGTCAGAATTGAAAAAATTGGCCCGGTCACGAAGGCAAAAACAGGCTCTGGCGCGAAGTGGTTAAATGCACTTGCTTTTTATGTATTTATAGCAGGGTTTATTTTCATTTTTCCTTCTTGCTGCGATAAAAACCACAGCAAGACCAATTCTAGTGCGATTCCGCTGCAAAATCGCCGCCATTGCCTTGCATTGGACCGCATAAGATCCGCGTGACTACATGTAGCCGTGCGGAACTTATGCAATTTAATGCGCGGATGGTACCTTGGTCTGGAGAGGAGGAGACTCTCATCCGATCCAGTTACCATCGTACATACAAGTTAGAAAAGAATTATAAAGTTCAAAAAAAAAAAAAATAATAATCATACTCACCTGTACATCGCCCCCGGTCTCCTCCCGGCGATGATGCGCTCTCCTCCGATCCCAGCGGTGATCTGCAAGGACCTTCGGTGACGTCATTTAGTCAGCTGATGGTCACGGGACCATCACCGGACCGCTGACGTCATGGAAGGTCCTTTTACATTACCGGTACCTGTCACGGAGCCAGCAGCGACGCCGGGAGCAGACCGAGGCCGCCGGAAAGGTGAGTATAAGGTTATTTTTTACGTTCTTTTTTTTTAACATTATGTTGGTCACACAACATAAATCCATGCGGGTTGCATGGATTTATATTGTGTGACCAACTTTCAAGCACTTTTCCAAGTGATGCTAAAATCGCTTGGAAAAGCGGTTGACAACCCGCATGCGAAATCGCATGTGCAAAACGCGTGACAAACGCTTGTCCCTGGCAGGAAAACGCATGTACAATCCGCATGCGTTTTTTCTGCCAGGGAGATGCAGAAACACTCAGAAAAAATCCGGGGCATTTCTGCATCGTGGGCACATAGCCTTAGTCCACACAGAAGACGCTGTGTGAGCTGGCTGGTTACAGCTACAGTCACATGATACCGGAGATGACCAGAAGATAATGACCGGTACATATTAGTATGCACACTTTGTACACACATTAACGATGGATTAAGTGAAAGGGGCAATAAGAGTGCTCTTTTAACTATTTGTTTTCCACAATGGAGTCATATGAAAGGGTGAGAAAAGGCTGAGAGCAGCTTGTTGTTTGGATGGAAATTCTGATTCCAGCTATGTATCACTTAATTTTTTCACAACTGATGCATCCAGTAAACTATTTTCTTCTGCTGTAGCAGTGCTCTGAATACTGAGCCCTGTTTATCCTAACCCCCACCACTGATTATCAATATAGATAATCAGTGGGGTGGGGGTAGTTACACAGAACAGTTAACTAGGCGGCAAGTGATACCTAGTCCTATAGTGATACTCTCCTGCTGAAAAAACACTGATTTTATTGAAACAGCAGCACATAGCCCAGTGGGTGACACGTTCCTGGAATCAGGGTCTTTGCCCTTACCATGCTGCTCTCAGATTACATAGCAAAAACCTGCTGACTAATTATTTTTAAGTAGCCTAATTGATCTTCTTAGTTGCAGACAAGAAGAACGCACAAAGTCATAAATAGAAAACCAAAATATGAGATGTCTGCATCTGATTTTGTGGGTACATTGAGACTTTGGTACTATGGGGCTGTGATGAAATGGTCAATACAGAAAGATTGAAATCCTATTCTTTAGGAGTTAAAGGAAATCAGCATAGTTTTAAGGGAGACCTGAGCAAAGTGTTGCTGTTGCCTATGGGTCACATCCGGCCCTTTAGCTGTTCCATGGACTGGGACAGCCAAAGAAATGGAATCAGTAGTGCAAAATACAGTCGTCCCTCTATCCAAAGTCTCAATTTCACTGGATGGCCATACCGGTGAATACAGTGGTGGGAAGAAGCGTCCGTTGGCTCCCTCTCTCACCATTCAGGCTGTGTGTCTGAGTCTCAGATCACTAGATCGCCTCAGCTGAGCGGAGCCTCGGTCCACATGCCGCACAGACCGGAGCAGTGCTTTGGGAGAACAGGCTTAAGTGAGCAGTTTTATTTTTTCCATTTTTGTTAGTTAGTGCTTGGAGGAAATTTTGGGGTCATAATAATGTGTGGGGCTGTGTAGGGCCGTCATACTATGTATGGGACCTAAGGGAGCATCATAATGTGTGTGGGGACATAATTGTGTGTGTGTATGTGGGGGAGACAGCTGTGGGGGCCATCATATTGTATGGGTTGAGCAGCTGATCAAGCTGAATAAGGAGCAGTATAATTTTATACACTTTTTATAAAAAGCAGTTACTATATGGTGTTGATTAGATGCTAGTGGCAGAATACATGTTACAGTAAGCCCTATTGTAACATGTATTACCAGTAGCAGCAAGTTGGTTTAACTCTGCTCAGTATTAAGTGATACCAATTAATATGTAATATTAATATTTATATAGCACCAACATATTCTGTAGCGTTTTACAATTCAGAGGTTTATAGATAACATAGATGAAGATAATACAACTAGATGGTGGCCCGATTCTAACGCATCGGGTATTCTAGAATATGTATGCGGCAGACCGGGCACAATCAGCAGAGCGGTGTTTAAATTTGGCGCCAAAATCGCTGATTGGTCGCGGCCGGCAACTGCGACCAATCAGCAAAGCGGTGTTGAAATTTGGCGACTGTATCGCTGATTGGTCACGGCCGGCGGTCGCGACTAATCAGCAGAGCGGGGTTTAAATTTTGCGCCAATAATGCTGATTGGTCGGGGCCAGCGAACGTGACCAATCAGCGGAGCGGGGTTTAACTTTTGCGGCAGTAATGGTGATTGGTCACGGCCGCGACCATTCAGCAGAGCGGTGTTTAAATTTGGCGGCAACAATGCTGATTAGTCGCGGCCGGCAATTTGGCGCCAACAATGCTGATTAGTCGCGGCCGGCAACCGCGACCAATCAGCAGGGCGGGGTTTAAATTTGGCGCCAAAATCGCTGATTGGTGGCAGCCGGCGGTCGCGACCAATCAGCAGAGCGGGGTTTAAATTTGGCGCCAATAATGCTGATTGGTCGCGGCCGGCAACTGCGACTAATCAGCAGAGCGTTGTTTAAATTTGGCGCCAAGCTCGCTGATTCATCACAGTAGTGTTTCAATGTGGCGGCAAGATCGGTGATTGGTCGCGGCCGCTATTTAAATGTGGCGCCCAAATCGGTGATTGGTTGCGGGCAGCGGCCGCGACCAATCAGCAGAGCGGTGTTTAACTTTAGCGCCAAGATCACTGATTGGTCGCGTGCGGAGAGCGCGACCAATCAGCGAATCGTATTGTTGAGAACCGGGGAGCGGAATCGTATTAGTGAGGACCGGGGAGCGCCGCTGCCTGTGCGGCTACTTCCGCTGCAAGAAGCCGGGACATGAGCGACTGCTCGCAGCAGAAGTATCCCGACCCGCAGCGCCGCTCCCCGGTCCTCCCTTGACACCCTAGCCGCTGATGTCCCCACAGTATCTGCATGGTGTTACTAAGGTCCGGACATTTGTGTTAAAAATCGCTGATTGGTCGCGGATGCTGCCCGCGACCAATCACCGATTTGGGTGCCAAATTTAAATATCGGCCGCGACCAATCACCGATCTTGGCTCCACATTTAAACACCGCTGTGCTGATTGGTCGCGGACGCTATTTAAATGTGGTGCCAAAATCGGTGATTGGTCGCGCCCAGCGTCCGCGACCAATCAGCACAGCGGTGTTTAACTTTTGCTCTAAGATCAGTGATTGGTCGGGTCCAAAGACCGCGACCAATCATCGAATCGTCTTGGGGAGCGCCGCTGCCTGTGCGGGTACTTCCGCTGCGAGAACCCGGGACATGAGCGGGCGCTCGCAGCAGAAGTATCCCGACCCGCAGCGCCGCTCCCCGGTCCTCTCTTCTGCATGGAGGTCAGCGACGCCGGCGGTCCTTCCGCTGCTACCGGCCGGGAGATGAGCGCCTCGCGCCGCTGATCTCCTGGCTGCATCTCTGTCCCGCAGATGGGTACGGCGGTCGAGGTCCTTCTGCTGGTACCGGCCGGGAGATGAGCGCCTCGCGCCGCTCATCTCCCGGCTGCATCGCCGCTCAGCTCCGTCCCGCAGATGAGCCGCTAACGGCCGCCATCATTTTTCAGAAATCCCGCGGCGCTGATTGGCCGCTGCCGGACCAATGAGCGAATCGGGATTTTCCTAGACAGACAGACAGACAGGATAAGACGATTTTATATATATATATATATATAATTAAAGCAAAAATAATGACGACCCTGCTCGTAAGAGCTTACAATCTACAATGAGGTGGGGGTGACACAAAGTACAGATACTTATTCACAATGATGGTCTGGCCATATTTAGGAAATGGGGGGATAAAGGCTTTCTGAGCTAGTCATCAGACAATATTTGTAGGGCTTTTGGGTGCGGTGGAGTTTGATGGAGAATTATATTCCGAGAAATAGTGAATGGGCTATATATAAGAGGACTTCAATTAGGAAACGTGATAGGCCGCCCTAAACAGATGTGTTTTTAGGGAGCGCCTATATAATAATAATGAGCAGAATTAAGACACCCGTTAGTTTAACCCTTAATAAGGCTATGTGCCCACGATGCAGAAATGCTCAGGATTTTTTCCTGAGCGTTTCTGCATCTCCCTGGCAGAAAAAAAAACGCATGCGGATTGTACATGCGGATTGTACATGCGTTTTCCTGCCAGGGACATGCGGAAATGGAGCGTTATTCACTGACATTTCCGCATGCGGATTGACAAGCGCTTTCCAAGCGATTAGCATCACTTGGAAAGTGCTTGTCACAACTAGGTCGCACTATATAAGTCCATGCAAACGGCATGGATTTATATAGTGTGACCCGAGAGAGTGGTTAAAAATAAAAAAATAAATGTATACTTACCCTCCGATGGCCCCCGGTGTCCCGCTCACTCCGTTCTCCCTTGCCGACAGCGGTGGATTGAAAGACCTGCCGACGTCAGCGTCGCGTGACCCGTCACATGACTCTGACATCAGCGCAGGTCCTTCAATCCACCGGGAAGCAAGGAGGAGCGCAGCGCGGGCCGCCGGAAGGTAAATGTACATTTATTTATTATTTTATTCTTTTTTTTTTTACAGATTTTTTAATGGTACCTGGGTGTGGATGAGACTCTCCTCTCATCTACACCCGGGTACCATCCGCTCATTAGAACGCGCCAATTACGCAAGTACAGATGCAGTCTTGCGGAATTGGCGCGTTCTATTGCAAGTCAATGGCGGCGAAGACGCAGCACTTCCGCAAAATAATTGGTAGTGCTGCGTTTTTTTCCGCAATGATAATCCGCAGCGGAAATTTCCGCAGCATGTGCACAGCACATGCGGATTATCATTGGGGGACATGGCAGGCCTTCTACCATGCGTTTTTAATGCGTTTCCGCAGCATTTCCGCAGCTGCAAAAACGCTGCAGAAACGCATTAAAAAGGCATCGTGGGCACACAGCCTAACAGTCACGGTCTCTCATGTAGCCGCTTAGGAAAATTTATTGTCCACCCCTGGTTGAGGCTAAACATAACACAGCCTGCATACTTCTCTAACCTTGCCTGTCCATAAGTATACTAGATTCACTAGTGATGAGAAAAGACTGAAGAATTGCAAAATTACGCAGTTAGAAAAAAAATTTTTTTCAGGACTGGGATATGTATGTATATATTATTTTTGATGTAGAACTTTTTCAAAATGTTGCATAAAAAGACCAGTTTTGTTTATTGAAGTTGATGGATTTTCGTACCCATGTGTGCACTGGTAACATAATCTTTTTGTATGGAATTTTCTAGAACACAGCATTTTAAAGAAAGCACAACATTTATCCACGAGTGTCGGCTAAAAGGTGAAGGATGCCTTGTCCACTGGTATGTGTCTTCAAACATAATATATATTTTATTATTTTACGTTTCACCATTGTTAATTTGGTAGACTTTTAGTTCCCTAATAATAGCAATCCGTGCTCCAGATTTGACTTATTGCATATTATACATTCATGACATAACTCATCCATGTCCTATGTTATGTATTATTTCCCATACTTGTATGCTTTTTATATTTTATTTCAGAGACTTTACCAGGTGTAAAACTGTATTTGATAGATTTGGCGCAATTGGGTGAACATGGCAATACACTGAAGCCCAAAACTGCTGCGTGACATGATTAAAAATGAATTGTGCATTAGCAGAATCCCGGCATGACGACATATAATGTGATTTATGAGACTTAGTGTTATTTCTTTTAAAGTTTGGCAGGTGTTTCCAGAAGTGTTACCTTGGTAGTAGCCTATGTCATGACGATCACAGATTTGGGGTGGGAAGATGCGCTGGCTGCTGTTAAGGGTGCAAGAACATGTGCCAACCCAAACATGGGTTTTCAGAAGCAACTTGAAGACTTTGGGAAATGTGATGTTCATCATGTAAGTAAACATAACATGTATTGTTAATAAAATATTGGGAAACTAACACAGCTTTACCAACAAATGGCTTTTTTACTTTTTTTTTTTAGATACTTTTGACATGCAATAATGTGAAATCATTTATTATATAGAAAGCACAAAATGAAGTCTGTGGGCCACCTTAGTTGACTGTTGAACTGTTTAAATGCTGACTCATTTCTACTAGACACAAAAATCCACTTTAAGACAAAAATAATTAGCTTCCCCTCCCTCACCGTTGAATTCTTTCTAACTGACTGAATTACTTCCTCATCCCCAAAATACATGGTTCTGTTAAGAATCAGGGACTTAAAGAGGACCGTTCCCACTTTTGGCATGTTAAACTGCCTACCTTATGAGAAAGGCGTTAAAGAGTTGAATAAAACTTGTTTTATTTTTTGTGGATTTTTTTCATATTCTTAATTTAGCTAATTTGGAATGGGAGCACAGATGGGGAGGGGAATAACCCCCACATGTAGAATGGGACAAAACAGATAGCAATGAACACCCCAGAAAAGTAAAAACATACAAGTCAATAGGTAATACAAAATTATTAAACTAGAGCAGGAAGCAAATCCCCAAATCTTTACATTTTTTTTACACAGCAGAGTCTAAAGATCTTAAAAGAAAAAAAAAGAGGGGACAGAAAAAAGCACACGGAAGTAAGGTGCGAATTTCTTGTTACCCTATAATGGGGGATGTGGGTTCCTCAGTTCAGATAAAGGGCCATATGGTGGAGAAAAAATAAGATATCAATCTGTTGAGTGTCCCATAAGGGAACAGTATTTTTCCATGAGTTGAAATTCCTCCCAATAATTTGCTTAACTTTGTTCCTCTCTGGAGAACTAGAGAGCGATTAGAGGTGGACCACAGTAAAGGGGTGCAGGATCTAGCCATAATAATTTGGTGGCTAGATCCTGAGACTGTAAAGGAATATTAGTGTTGCAGCTGGAATAGTGCCGGACCCAAATCCATGATCAGACAAGTAATCTTACTGATAACTCTCTGGATTGTGTCCCAGAACCAAGAATGCACTCTGCAAGACAAAAAGATATGATGAAAGGAGCCAGGTTTTTCGCCCCCAGCTTTCCATTTTTGTATTTATCCTCTCCATTGCAGAGATATTTGCTTCTATCTTTAAGGGTACCTAATATACTAATTTCCCCTTCAACCAAGGAAAAAATTACTCATGGAGAAGGTCCAAGCTGGCTTTTTGAGTGTGATCTGGTAAGACTGTGTTTAACCTTTTCACACTGAGATCTCCTGACACTTAGTCATTACAAGGTGGAGAAGAGCAAACCCAGATGGGGCTGGAGGTGGGAATTTCATGTTTCTTTAGAATGGAGATGTGGGTTCCTCAGCTCAAATAAAAGGCCGACAAAGGAGAGCTGCAGCGTTTGTCACATACAATGGTCTGGATCTATCACCAGTATGGGGGCACTATTCCTTGATACATGAAATAGATCTAGAGCATTGCATCTAATGACATTACAGCGCAGCTCTTCTCCTTCACACAGCGCAATGTCAGAAAGTGCTGGGAGTGAGGAGATCTTGGTGTGATAGCGATAGACAACCCAGTGTCGCCACATCACACTGAAAAAGCAAGTTCTGTCCTTCTCTTGAGGCATTTGCCTTTTTTTTCCTTCTGTGACTCTGCCTTCTTATGATTGGTCAATGTCAACAGAGGAAAAAGTAAACACCCTGAGATAAGAATTTCTGTTAACGCCCCCTAAATTGAAGTGGAAATTAGCATATTAGGCACCCTAAGCTTACGGCAAAATCTCTGCAGCAGAGAGGAGAAATAAAAAACAACAACCTGTTTTATTCAGCTCTACAGCCCCTTTATTTATCATAAGGTAGCGAGTATAACATGCCAAAAGTGATGAAAGATCCCCTTTAAACACCTGTATGTGGCGCACATTCATTCTTCCATATCAGGTGACAATCTGCATAGAAATGTTTAATAACGTTGCTTTTCTTCACTGAAACCGTTGCATTGTGAGTAGTGTTGAGCGATACCTTCCGATATCAGGAAATATCGTATCGGATTGGATCGGGCCGATACCCAAAAAGTATCGGATATCGCCGATTCCGATACCGGAAACCAATGCAAGTCAATGGGACACAAATATCGGAATGAAAATAAACCCTTTCTTTCCTTGTAGGTTAATTCTACATGAAGGAAAACAACTAAGAATAATGTAGAATGACATGAAAAGCCGGCAATTCATCAGCGGCATACACCGGTACCCGACAATTTACAACAGAAAGAATAGAGCTTCACACATAGATTAGATAGATAGAAACATGTCAGTCACATATATATGAAGTACAGTGACAGTGTTGCTTACTGTACTTGTCATTTAGTGTAAAGGATTTATTTAAAAAAATAATAGTGTTTTCATGCACCGTCTCTTTAAGAAAGCCGGCCGGCAATTCAGCATCTGTACCCGACAATTTAGAATAGAAAGAATAGAGAATCACACATAGATTAGATAGATAGAAACATGTCAGTCACATATATATGAAGTACAGTGACAGTATTGCTTACTGTACTTGTCATTTAGTGTTAAAATAAAGGATTTATTTAAGACAGCTCGGGCAAATGTTTGAAGCCTGGGAAGGGGGTAATACCCACGGAGCTTCCCAGGCTACTAATATCAGCCCCCAGCTGAATACCTAGCCTTTACTAGCTATTAAAATGGGGGAACCCCCCCAAAAAAAATAACGTGGGGTCCCCCCTAATTTAATAGCTAGCACAGGCTAGGCAGACAGCTGGGGGCTGATATTAATAGCCCAGGAAGGGTGCCATGAATATTGGCCCCCTCCCAGGCTAGAAACACCAGCCGTCAGCCGCCCCAGAAATGGCGCATCCATAGGATGCGCCAATTCTGGCACTTAGCCTCGCTCTTCCACGCTGCCCTGGTGCGGTGGCAGGGGGTAATAGGGTTGGGGTTGATGTCAGCTTATAATGCCAGCTGACATCAAGCCCAGGTTAGTAATGGAGAGGCGTCTATAAGACACCCCCATTACTAACCCCATAGTCAAAGTTAAAAGAAAACACAAACACCCAGAATAAAGTCCTTTAATTGAAATAAAGACACAATTCTTTATTGTTCTAAATTAAACCATACTTACCATCACGCCCATTCCAGCTGAAGCCAACGATCTCCTGCAATAAAAGTAAAATAATAAATCAACCTCATCCTTACCTTTCCATGGTTCCCACGACAGCTTCAGCTCTGCTACATCGAGATGACAGGCTGGACCGCAGCAGAACGCTGCCATCCAGCCTGTCATCCCGCAGACACTGAGAAGCGCAGGCATGCTTGCGCTCATCAGTGTCTCTCTGTGACGTCATCCAGATGAGCCGAGTTCATGTCCAATGAACTCAGCTCACCTCATGCACGTCACTGACAGCGTGGGAAAATTCTCCTGCACTCAGCGCTTCAGCGTGAGAATTCTCCCACGCTGTCAGTGACATACATGAGGTGAGGTCATGTCCAATGAACTCAGCTCACCTCATGCACGTCACTGACAGCGTGGGAAAATTCTCACGCTGAAGTGCTGAGTGCAGGAGAATTTTCCCACTCTGTCAGTGACGTACATGAGGTGAGCTGAGTTCATTGGACATGACCTCGGCTCATCTGGATGCCGTCACAGCCAGACACTGAGGAGTGGAAGTATGCCTGCGCTTCTCAGTGTCTGCGGGATGACAGGATGGATGGCAGCGTTCTGCTGCGGTCCAGCCTGTCATCTCGATGTAGCAGAGCTGAAGCGGTCGTGGGAGCCATGGAAAGGTAAGGATGATGTTGCTTTATTATTTTACTTTTATTGCAGGAGATCGTTGGCTTCAGCTGGAATGGGCGTGATGGTAAGTATGGTTTAATTTAGAACAATAAAGAATTGTGTGTTTATTTCAATTAAAGGACTTTTTTCTGGGTGTTGTGTTTTTTTAAATACTTTACTAGAAATTCATGGTGGTCATGTCTAATATTGGCGTGACCCCATGAATTTCGGGCTTAGGGCCAGCTGATAATGCCAAGCTGGCCTTAACCCCTTTATTACCCAGTGAGCCACCGCACCAGGGCCCTGGATGAGTTGGGTACAGCGCCAGAAGATGGCGCTTCTATGAACGCGCCATTTTCTGGGGCGGCTGCGGACTGCAATTTGCAGCGGGGGGGGCCCAGAAAGCTTGGGTCTCCCTTGCGCTGCGGATTCCAGCCCCCAGTTGCCTAGTTGTATCTGGCTGGGCACAAAAATAGGGCGAAGCCCCACGCATTTTTTTTTTAAATTATTTCATGAAATTCATGGAATAATTAAGAAAAAAAGGGCTTCCCTATATTGTTGTGTCCAACCAGGTACAAATAGGCAGCTGGTGGTTGGGGGCAGCCCATTCCTGCCTGCTGTACCTGGCTGGACACAAATATAGTGCGAAGCCCCACGTCAATTTTTTTTTTAATTATTTCATGAAATAATTTTTTTAAAAAAGGGCTTCCCTATATTGTTGTGTCCGGCCAGGTACAAATAGGCAGCTGGTGGTTGGGGGCAGCCTGTTCCTGCCTGCTGTACCTGGCTGGACACAAATATAGGGCGAAGCCCCACGTCAATTTTTTTTAAAATAAATCCTTTATTTTAACACTAAATGACATTTGAGGAGTTAATAAAGATGCAGTCCCTAAATTATTATCTATTTTTTAATTAATTTTTCCCAAAACTTTTGACGTGGGCTTCGCCATATTTTTGTATGCCAGCCAGGTACAGCATCCAGCTTCTATGAACGCGCCATTTTCCGGGGTGGCTGCGGACTGCAATTTTCAGCGGGGGGGGGGGGGGGGGGGGGCAGAAAGCTTGGGCCTCCCTGCGCTGCAGATTCCATCCCCCAGCTGCCTAGTTGTACCTGGCTGGACACAAAAATAGGGAGAAGCTTCACGTATTTTTTTTTTTTAATTATTTCATAAAATTCATGAAATAATTAAGAAAAAAAGGGCTTCCCTATATTGTTGTGTCCAACCAGGTACAAATAGGCAGCTGGTGGTTGGGGGCAGCCCGTTCCTGCCTGCTGTACCTGGCTGGACACAAATATAGTGCGAAGCCCCACATCAATTTTTTTTAAATCATTTCAGGAAATTCATGAAATAATTAAAAAAAATGATGTGGGGCTTCGCCCTATATTTGTGTCCAGTCAGGTACAGCAGGCAGGAACAGGCTGCCCCCAACCACCAGCTGCCTATTTGTACCTGGCCGGACACAACAATATAGGGAAGCCCTTTTTTTCTTAATTATTCCATGAATTTCATGAATTTAAAAAAAAAAAAACGTGGAGCTTCGCCCTATTTTTGTGTCCAGCCAGGTACAACTAGGCAGCTGGGGGCTGGAATCTGCAGCGCAGGGAGGCCCAAGCTTTCTGGGCCCCACCCGCTGCAAATTGCAGTCCGCAGCCGCCCCGGAAAATGGCGCGTTCATAGAAGCTGGATGCTGTACCTGGCTGGCATACAAAAATATGGCGAAGCCCACGTCAAAAGTTTTGGGAAAAATTAATTAAAAAATAAATAATAATTTAGGGACTGCATCTTTATTAACTCCTCAAATGTCATTTAGTGTTAAAATAATGGATTTATTTAAAAAAAAAATGGCGTGGGATCCCCCATAATTTTAGTCTCTAGCGGAGGTTAAGCAGACGGCTGGGGCAGATGTTTGAAGCCTGGGAAGGGGGTAATACCCACGGAGCTTCCCAGGCTACTAATATCAGCCCCCAGCTGAATACCTAGCCTTTACTAGCTATTAAAATGGGGGACCCCCCCCAAAAAAATGACGTGGGGTCCCCCCTATTTTAATAGCTAGCAAAGGCTAGGCAGACAGCTGGGGGCTGATATTAATAGCCCAGGAAGGGTGCCATGAATATTGGCCCCCTCCCAGGCTAGAAACACCAGTCGTCAGCCGCCCCAGAAATGGCGCATCCATAGGATGCGCCAACTCTGGCACTTAGCCTCGCTCTTCCACGCTGCCCTGGTGCGGTGGCAGGGGGTAATAGTGGTGGGGTTCATGTCAGCGCCAGCTGCCATGAAGCCCAGGTTAGTAATGATGGGCGTCTATAAGACACCCCCATTACTAACCTACAAAGTGTTAAAAAGAAAAAACACACTACACCCAGAAAAAAATAATTTATTTGAAATAAAACACACAATTTTATTTAATTCTTAGTTTACTAAAAATAATAGTTACCTGTCCACGTTCCTGCGCTGATCTCCCATGCACAGCTGTCACATCTGGAGATGGTGACAGCTGTGCATGGCTGCTGTAAGCTCACGCTGCCGGGAACACGTCCGCTCCCGGCAGCGGGAGCCACTGACTGAGGTCACCGGAGTGCATTCAGGCAGCGCAGCTCCGGAGACCTCCTTTACGGCACTGCTGTACCGTGGGAATTTCTCACGATACAGCAGGGCCGTAAAGGAGCTAACCGGAGCAGCGCTGCCTGAACTCCGGTGAACCCTTACGGCCCCGTCATTCTAGCGGCGGCAGCGGTTCAGAGCGGTCACATTCTATGTGGCTGCTCTGAACTGGAGATCTTCGTGGGACACTCGTGGACTGCTACGGAGGGGTAAGGATAAGGTTGTGGTTTATTATTTTATATTTTATTACAGGAGATCGATGGCTGCGGGGAATTAGGTGTCTTGGTGAGTATAGGTGTAGTTTTTTATTTTTTACTTTATTTTAGGTGGTGATCGGCGGGGACAGGTAATGTATGAACTAATTTCTTTTAGGTAACCACTGGCCACCAATGACATGTATTTAACATTTATTGGGGACACAGTAGGGCAATTTAAATAGCAGGATCAGTCTGATGGGAACTACTGCTCCCATCGAGCTGATCCTGCTGGCAGGAGTGGACGGGGGACAGACATAGGCCGATGGGAGTAGTAGTGTCACATCGGCCTATGTCTGCCTGCACGCACACACCCGCACAGACACCGCACACATCGCACAGACACCGCACACACCCGCACACATCGCACACACACCCCGCACACACACCCCGCACACACACCCCGCACACACACCCCGCACACACACCCGCACACACACCCCGCACACACACCCCGCACACACACCCCGCACACACACCCGCACACACAGTAATCATGACGGTCTGATCGTCTGGGAGGTGAGGCTGACCTGTGCGGCCGTGGAAAAGTTCATGTGAGTTCATGCAGTCAAGCATGAACTCACATGAACCCTCTGAGGGCACCGCGGCTAATTCAAATGAACAGCTGATACCTCAGCTGTTCATTTGAAATAACCGGCGGGAAAGCGCAGCACAGAACGGGAAAGCCGGCGGTGAAGTCTTTTCACTGCCGGCTTCCCCGCCCGGGTCCTTCACTCCCCGCTCCTTGGAGCTGCGCTCCCCGCCCGGTCCTAACTTACGATCGGGATGGGAGGTGGCGAGGGGAGCGGAGGATCGGGTGGGAGGCTGCGGGGAAGCAGTATGGGGCTGTGTGATTGTTTAAAAGCCGGCGGCTTTATACCGCCCGCCGGCTTTTAAACAATCAGGAGAATTCTCCCCCGCTGGGATGGCATTCTGATGACAGGCTGGATCGCGCTGCCACCCAGCTTGTCATCCTTCACAGACACTGCAGAGCGCAGGCATTATGGGAACTTCCGATTCCGGTATCCGATATTGTAAAAGTATCGGAATTAACTATCGGAATTCCGATACCGCGAATATCTGCCGATACCCGATATTACAGTATCGGAATGCTCAACACTAATTGTGAGTTCTAGTGCATTTTTCTCCAAAGTTGTGTTAAATATTTGAGCTTCTCTCTGTTGGCTCCATTTTTTTTTTTTTTTTTTTTTTACTTAAAAACAATTATAGTGCAGCAGCTTGGACAGTACCCATTTTTCAAAATGGCTTTCATTACACGTTTTGATCTCGGAAAATTCCATGTGGTTTATGAAGTTTCCATCTCCAGTGATCTACATTACATTATACCGTGCTGGAGATGGAAACCTAGGAGACCATGATTGTTCCTTATCGCTATTGAAAGTGATACAGAAAAAAATATTTGATTGCAGACTCCTGCACGGTTATCATTTTTTTTTGTATTACTGAGAATATACTTTAACCACTTAATCACACACAAACAAATATAATCCTTCTATTGAGGTTCTTGAAATACTACCAAGCCTTAATAAAACATGCTTACTTTCATCATATCTCCCTACAACAATGTAATGAATTCTCATTCTACAATTCTTCTGTGCATCTAGATCTGCTGATGTATAGATATGTCCAGTACAGAGTCATTAATACTAATTCTAACAATGTAGTGTTGGAGGGTTAAATAGTAGTTATATCTGCACAACGCCACTATTAAATAGATCAGTGTTTTCTTTTTTCTCTCTCCTGCTCTATCTGGATCATTCTTAAGATCCCAGGTGACTTTCATATGAAATGCACTGCAGTACCAGTATGATTTTAATTGCCTATTATTTTATTCGCTAGGCAGGGATGGCTTCCACAGCTGAGAAATATTAGTATCAAGTATTTTTAAGAATCTCTAAAGTATCCTTGCTTTAAAGGGGTTATTTGATGTAGACAAATTCCTTTTGATAGGACTCTGATGACTCATTACTGGGGATCCACTGGGACCCTAACAATCACCTGTTACATTTGTATGGACCTGGACCTTAATTTTCCTTTTTCGTACACCTACTCTGTAGTTGGCGGTCCATTGATTTTTAATGTTTTTAATGTGAGTTAGAACAGCTAATTGGGAATGGTTTATTACCACTACAAAAAAACATGACCACTCCAAATGGTGCTTTTTTATCTTAATTTCTTAAGTTTATGGTATACTTGTGTATTTTAGCGTATTATAGGTGGTCATTCTAAAACTCCCAGCCACCTATAACATAGCACAGCCTGATAGGCAATGACTGAATACCGCTTTGAGGGCATGGGGCTGTTGTTGAGTAAGAAATGGAGATTCTTCTTTGATTTCACCTTGAGATACCCAAGTCACAAGTGACTAACATCTAAAGAGTAAAGTTAAAACCAAATGAGTGTATGGGGCTTGGAAGTGGGCTGCTGAAATGCAATACCCACAACTGCCATGGTATGTTGGGTAGAATGTCAGTCTGGTGACGGTTTCAGCTCCGGTGCATACTCTTAAAATTGGTGACTGGTCATCTACATGAGTTGTAATTGACTGCCTTCACCAATGAGTCTTTCTGTTAGAAGTTAAAAAGCCATTCTTTTTCTTGAATTAACCCATGCTACTATAGTGTGCAGTCTACCTTACAACTATCAGGGCCCCAGAACGGTCACTGAACTGGTTCAGGATCCTGTACATACAGAGACCCAGAGCCATCACAGATTACTATAGTCTGCAGTATGGGTCGGTTTTAGTTACTTGTCCATGGCTAAATAATAATTTTTGCCATTATTCTTTTTCTGTATCATCTGGTTTCAGTTGAGTTTAAGGTAGCATGGATGCTGTAGTGTCAATCTGTAAGGAGACTGCACACCATAGTAGCACCCCTCTGCCCCCCTCCCTCAACCTGTGGTACCATGGAACAAAGTTTAAGAAACTTTGTTTCAGAAGTTTGAATCTACTCCTTAACTGGGACTGTTTCTCCACTTATTGTTTTCCTGACCTTTCTCCACTGTGAATTACTAGATACAGTCTGTGTCCCTCATGGTGTTCGTCATTTCTACCTCTTTGCAGTTGGTGCACACACAATGTACAATATTGCATTTCTCGCACATTGCATCCTGTTTTTTTTTTTTTTTTATTCCGATTCAGCTAATTACATAACATAAAGCAGAATTTTCCAACCGTTTCATTACGTATAATATTTTTGAATAGTTACAAATTTCATGACCTGGCCTAATTACTAACACTTCTTCACCCAGTAATTTTAACATTATATTTCAGTGTCATCTAAACAGAGTTGTCGTTTTAGTCCCAAACCATTAAATGTTGTCAACCGTGAAGAGTTATTTTCCCCAATCGCATAATTCATTCTAGGTTTGAAGAAATTGGTGAAAATAATAGGGGCTTTCCATCTCCTTCATTTCTTATGCAGGACCTTAGTCATTTCAGTGGTGTTATTGTGCATGAGCATTGCAAAGCAAAAAAAAAAAGACATTTCAGTCAATTGGCCAAAAATTATTGATGGTCATAACCTTCGATAAGAGCTTCCTTGTTGTCTTGGGTACAAGCTCAATGTCTTGTACTGAGCCTTTCAAAACCAAGTGACAATTGCATTTTTGGATTGAATATGTAGTAAATAATTATTAAAGGGAGTCTGTCAGCAAAAAGAAAAAAAATATCTTCAATCCAAGCATAGGTGCTCTGTGCACCCCTGACGTTGCCCCGTCTCACCCACTTGTTTAATTCTTTCTCCCTTCTCCTCTAGCACTTGTAAAGCCAGGCGAAGAGGGGACGCTGAGATAAATGCAGAACAAGTTGGTAGAAAGGTGAACTAGACTGCTTGGCCACATCAAGGGTGCCCCAATTATTTGTGCTTTGTTTGAACAGTCATTATGTGCTAATTGACTCCCTTTTACATACCAGGTTCCATTGCTACACTTCCGGGTTGTCAGTGGATTATAAGTGCTGTTTCCCAAATCCTAGTAATAAAGTGCTGTGTGAATTTGTGCTGTGCACAGGTGTATTGTCCTACAAAGCTGCCATTTTTAGCTCTGCCTTCAGGGTCCCATCACATTCAGAAGTAGTATCAAAAGATTCAAAGTGTGAGCACGACCTTGAACACTTATGACACTTAATAGGATAGCATTTTCATAATTTGGACAATTTTATTATTAATAATCATATCGAATTTAAACTTTTAGCTAAGAAGTTGGTTGAAGGAGACGTATGGTGAAAGCCCTTTCCTTGATGCAGAAGAAGCCAAACAACTTGTTGCCAAACATAAACAACATGAAGAAGAATCGAGCGCTGGAAGTTCAGGAAGACAGTGGAGCAGCCACTTAACTTCTCTCTCATCCATGGCATATAACAATTACACTACAGAGACATAAGCTACTATCACTGCACTTGTATCTACTATCTAATGTACTTTAAATAGCCACTCCTCTAAGTATATAAGAGGCACCGCATTGGTGATTGCCATCCAATGAAGAGAGAGCCAAGTAAGAGGTCTTAAGATATATATGTCTGTCTATATCCTTGCAGAGATGAGTGGTGCGTTACAAAATTGAAGTGCAGGTTTCTAAATGAATTCTAGTTTGACACGGGAAAGGTTTCAAGTCACTGTTGTGTTTAATTGGCATCTTGGCACTTTATTATATGTGTATCTTCACACATGTCTCCTGAAAGCTTTGTTATAGGTGAGAACTGTTCCATCGCTTCCACTGCACTTCAGTTTTTAATGTACACTTTAACATTTTCTACCTCAAGACAAGAATCCTTTGTACCATTACCAAACACAACCACTTCGTTGTAACCCTAACCAACTAAAGAAATCATTGACTAATTCTCAGGTAGGTAGTTACCAAAATAGGGTTAACACATTTAGATCCATAACAAGTCTACTGTAAGCCTGGAGCCGTAATAGACTCAGGTAATGAAAAAAATGCCATTGCCTGCATAAAATATAAAATTCTGAAGCTTAAGGCTTAGTGTGTAATTTCTCAGAACAAATATGAAAATGGTTGATGATGCTGTCCACTATGAAATCATTATTTTTGCTGGATGCAAGGAACAGTATGTTAGAAAATAGGTTGTTACTTCTGCCCTGCTACTATCGAATTGTGGTGTGTCCGATATGGGATGATTTAGACATTGTTAAAAATGTTCATTTGTTCTCTGGATCGCATTGAGGAAGAAATCTTTTCTGCATAAAATGTGTGAATAAAATAGAAGGAAATAAGATCTTTGCACTATGAATAAAGATAAAGACATATTTCTAGACTTTACTATGGTAACTTGATTAAATTGGATTAATAATGGCAAGTTTCTGTACCCCAATAGGTCTTTTTGCATAAAATCTTAAAGTGGGCATTAGACAGAAACAAACATAAAATGTCTTCTTATTCAAATAAAAATCATTTATGAATCAAGTCGATATTGTTTCAGGTGAAATGTGAGTCATTCCCACTTTTATGTATCGGAAAAGCTTCCCATAGACTATGGTCAATACTGCAGAGTTGGTTAAATCATGTATTCTGTATACTGTGGTGCCATAAAAATGGACCAACTTATCAATATAAGCATGTTCTGTTCTATACACTGTATTAATGTGGGCAAGACTTCCTTTAATCAAAGCCATATCAAAATAGATACCACTGAAATACCTCCTAAAATATTAAAGCAAGACAATTAATGATGCGATTAAAGCCATGGCACAAGACTAGGTTAACATATCTTTTAGTAGGTTGTCTGGTTATACAATTGTTTTCCCCATGTTTTATTCCCTGCTACATCCTATTATCAAGTGACAGTCTTAAAGGGGTAATCCGGCTCTGCTCATTGGGAGGTGAGCGGGGACCATCATGTCACATCTACAGATATCAGCCGAATTATGGGCACTAGTGACAGGTACCGACCACCTACCAATTCGTTAGACCACAGCTCCACTATCAGTATTTGGACAGTATTTTTTCTCAGGAGTGGGAGCCAAAATCAGGTGAGGAACAATCAGAGAAAAGGTAGAATAGGAACAAGTCACCAATTCTGCATTTTTCACCCACTCCTGGTTTTGGCTCCAACTCCTGAGAAAAAATACTGATCGAATACTGATAGTGGGGCTGTGGCCTTAGAATTCAATGCAGAAGTGAGTGGAGCCAGGTTATCCCTTTAAGGACCAAAAAGGTCCCATGACTCAAGGAGGAAAACAATTGAATGTTGGAAAATTTGTGATAGTTTCTGTTGGGATAACAAACATAAACTACTGTATTTGCTGCATATTTAATCTGATATATAACTTTTCTTATCCCTGTGTGTAAATATAAACAGATATTTTGATTTAACGGTTGTGTGAATTTTTATTCAACTTGTCATGAATAATGTAGTTAAATGAGAAAACACATTATTTTGAGCATATTTGTCAGTGCATTTTCGGAATGGATGCGAAAGTGTTCAATATTTAACTGATCACTATGTTTAATCTTGTTTGATAGATATTGTGCTTAATATGCAATCTACAAATTGCTATATTTAAAACATTATGCTGTTTCATCCAAGAAAAACACTCTTCTGTGCCTGTTACTAGGAGTGTCCTTTCTTTCTAAATTGCTATCCAGTGTCCTGAAGTGAAGTGTTATTTATCTTTGGCTGCAAAGATGACATGATGGATTGCAGGAAGTGAGGTTGGGTCTTTATCTTTCTGCTCTTGCTCTCTTGTCTGTCAAGCCACATACAAGCATAACAGAGAGACTGGTTCATGGCAGGTGTCGAGGAATGCAGCTGGGGGAGTCACACAGATCCCACCACTGCCACCAGTTTGTCAAGAGCAACACTGGTTAGATCACGCAGATTCCACCGCTGCCACCAGTTCCTGGGAACACAACTCCGCTGTCTCCAATCATCAGGACAATTACGCAATTGACTGAGGAGTGATGGACGATGCCGCAGCTGCTTCCACTACTAGGCCGGCTATTGGGGAACTCATGGTGAGCGTATGGTATATACAACTCCATTTCCAACACATGGAGTATATAATGACACACCTTCTCATTTAAAGATTTTTCTGTATTTTCATGACTATGAAAATTGTACATTCACACTGAAGGCATCAAAACTATGAATTAACACATGTGGAATTATATACTTAACAAAAAAGTGTGAAACAACTGAAAATATGTCTTATATTCTAAGTTCTTCAAAGTAGCCACCTTTTGCTTTGATGACTGCTTTGCACACTCTTGGCATTCTCTTGATGAGCTTCAAGAGGTAGTCACCGGAAATGGTTTTCACTTCACAGGTGTGCCCTGTCAGGTTTAATAAGTAGGATTTCTTGTCTTATAAATGGGGTTGGGACCATCAATTGTGTTATGCCGAAGTCTGGTGGAAACACAGCTGAGAGTCCTACTGAATAGACTGTTAGCTGCTTTTTTGTTGCCATAATACAAATTATAAGTAAAGAAAAACGAGTGGCCATCATTACTTTAAGAAATGAAGGTCAGTCAGTCCGAAAAATTGGGAAAACTTTGAAAGTGTCCCCAAGTGCAGTTGCAAAAAAACATCAAGCGCTACAAAGAAACTGCCTCACATGAGGACCGCCCCAGGAAAGGAAGACCAAGAGTCACCTCTGCTTCTGAGGATAAGTTTATCTGAGTCACCAGCCTCAGAAATCGCAGGTTAACAGCAGCTCAGATTAGAGACCAGGTCAATGCCACACAGAGTTCTAGCAGCAGACACATCTCAACAACAACTGTTAAGAGGAGACTTTGTGCAGCAGGCCTTCATGGTAAAATAGCTGCTAGGAAACCACTGCTAAGGACAGGCAACAAGCAGAAGAGATTTGTTTGGGCTAAAGAACACAAGGAATGGACATTAGACCAGTGGAAATCTGTGGTTTGGTCTGATGAGTCCAAATTTGATATCTTGGGTTCCAACCACCGTGTCTTTGTGCGACGCAGAAAAGGTGAACGGATGGACTCTACATGCCTGGTTCCCACCGTGAAGCATGGAGGAGGTGTGATGGTGTGGGGGTGCTTTGCTGGTGACACTGTTGGGGATTTATTCAAAATTGAAGGCATACTGAACCAGCATGGCTACCACAGCATCTTGCAGCGGCATGCTATTCCATCCGGTTTGCGTTTAGTTGGACCATCATTTATTTTTAACAGGACAATGACCCCAAACACACCTCCAGGCTGTGTAAGGGCTATTTGACCAAGAGGGAGAGTGATGGGGTGCTACGCCAGATGACCTGGCCTCCACAGTCACCAGACCTGAACCAAATCGAGATGGTTTGGGGTGAGCTGGACCGCAGAGTGAAGGCAAAAGGGACAACAAGTGCTAAGCATCTCTGGGAACTCCTTCAAGATTGTTGGAAGACCATTTCCGGTGACTACCTCTTGAAGCTCATCAAGAGAATGTCAAGAGTGTGCAAAGCAGTCATCAAAGCAAAAGGTGGCTACTTTGAAGAACCTAGAATATAAGACATATTTTCAGTTGTTTCACACTTTTTTGTTAGTATATAATTCCACATGTGTTAATTCATAGTTTTGATGCCTTCAGCGTGAATGTACAATTTTCATAGTCATGAAAATACAGTAAAATCTTTAAATGAGGTGTGTCCAAACTTTTGGTCTGTACTGTATATGTGTGTATATATATATATGTATATGTGTGTATGTATGTATGTATGTATGTATGTGTATATATATACATTATATATGTATATATATATATATGTGTGTGTATATATATATATATATATATGTGTGTGTGTGTGTGTGTGTGTGTGTGTGTGTGTGTGTGTGTATATATATATATATATATATATATATATATATATATATATATGTATGTATGTAGATATTATATAGATATCTATACATACACCCTGATATGATCACTGCCAACTCCACAATAACGAAAGGAACTACTAGCTGCCATCACGACCAATAGTTTATACAGGCCGATTGGACACCTGTTACAGGTAGCGTATCGCTTGAGTTGTGCAGTTCACAGAGCATCCACTACGGCGCTATTAAATGTTATATATTCAATCTGAAAAAGTAGGCACTGTTTATAAAAATATACAAAGATGTTACTAAATGGGAACAAAAAAATACAGTATATACAATCACATAAAATAAAAGTGATAACAAAAGAAAAATAACTAAACCTGTGTCATGGGAATGGCTGAGAGCTTAGCGGACAGAGGTAATCCTTAGGAAAACTGACAGAACCCAGGAGAGACAAAATACTAATGCCCAAATTTAGTTTTTTTTATTAGATCAAGGTTATGTCCACATACCTCCCCTTGGTGAGCTCATATGGAGGCTGGTTGTGGGATGTGTAAGGTCTTTTAGAAGTTTGAGATCCCCAACTTTCAGTATATTTTCATCCCTGGAGGTGCCAGGCGGTAGATATTGTTGTCATGTTTCCTATTGCAATTTTACTTTACTATAGAGATGAAACATGACATGGATAGCATTATCCATCGGACTAATATTAAGCTAGAGGGGTTAGAATGACCTTACATTGAGATGAGTGACTGTGTTATCTTCATCCCTTTGCTATGATGGTGAAAATATATCTCCCATAAATATCGGATCCATGCAAACTTCAATATTCACCACTGACCACTGGCTCCAAAAGGTCTGGGACCCGTGCTTTGAACAGAGGAAGCTCTTGCCTTGCAAGTGTACTTCTCTGCCTCTGAATAAATAAATAAGAGTCTTGGTGCCTGGTTCTCAGAGCAGATCTCCTGTTATAATTACCTGGTCACTGCTGGAGGTCCCTTCTTCAGTGGAGGTTGAAGTGTCAGCTCTTTCTCACTTCCCCACTTATGGGATTAATTAGAAGTTCAGTGTGAGCTTGATGTGTCCCCTCTCTGGAGAGGTTTTTATGGATTTTAATTTTTCTCTATGACTGCAGGTATGTCATTGAACAATTGCAGGAGCAATGCATGCTGGGAAGTAGGGGAGGAAGCAATTACTGGCACCTGTAGTGCTGTCAGAATGCAGAGAAAGAGCCAACTCAAAATCATACATAGCGGGTTACAAAGCTTAGAATTTGGCCAGTTCCTCTACATATTAGGCTGGTATGTGCACCAAGGGCACTTAATTTCTTGTGGGGCATGAGGGTAGCAAGACTGCTTTTCTATAGGTTTCATTGTTTTTAAGTTTGAAGGTAGACTTAAGTCCATCGAGTTCAACCTATAGTTTAATATGTTGATCCAAAGAAAGGCAAAAACTTCATGGGGCAGACACTAATAGCTCCATATTTGGGGAAAAATTCCTTCCTAACTCCACATATAGCAATCAAACTAGATCCCTGAACCAGCATCCCATCACAGAATCTAGTTCCCATAACCTGTAATATTATATTTTTCAAGAATGGCATCCAGGCACTTCTTCAACCTTAGTAGTGAATCAACCGTTACAACATTATGAGGCTGAGAGTACCATAGTCTCACTGCTCTCACCGTAAACCTTTCATCTAGACGTAGAGGATGCCCCCTTGTCCCTGTCGCAAGCCTAGATGTTAAAAGTTCAATAGAAAGATCTCTTTATTGTCCCCTCATATATTTGTACATTGTAATAAGATCGTCTCTAAACCTTTGTGTTTCCAAACTGAATAACCCCAAGTTTAATAATCTGTCTTGGTTTTGCAGTCCACCCATTCCCTTAATAATAACCTCGGTTGCTCTTCTCTGTGTATAAGAAGGACATAGCTGCTCTAGTTCAGCTATGTCCTCCTTATACACCGGAGACCAAAATTATACACAGTATTCTAAGTGTAGTCGCACTAGTGACTTGTATAGAGGCAAAATGATGTTTTCGTCATGAGCATGTATGCCTCTCTTAATGCATAACATTATTTTATTAGTCTTTGCAGCAGCTTCCTGACACTGGTTAATAAAGTTGAGTTTGCCATACACCAAGTCTTTTTCAGTGACAGTTTTTCCCAGTGTTTTACAGTTTAGTACATAATTATGCATTTTATTTCCTCTGCCCAAGTGCATAATCTTACATTTATCTACATAACACTTCAATTGTCATTTCTCAGCCCAAGCCTCAAGCTTACGTAAATCCTTCTGTTATATTAATTATCCTCCTTTGTGTTGATTATCCTGCATAGTTTAGCATAATCTGCAAATATTGTAATTTTACTCTGTATGCCCCTTACAAGGTCATTAATAAATGTTAAAAATAAGAAGGCCCAAACTCCCCACTGTGGTACCCTACTGTTAACTGTGACCCAATCTGAATGTATTCTATGAATAACCACCCTTTGTTTCCGATCACTAAGACAGTTGTTAACCCAGTTACACATATTTTCCCTTCGTCCCATTCTCATTTTATGTACCAACTTTGTGTAGCACCGTATAAAACGCTTTTGAAAAGTCCATATAGACAGCAGCCAATGCATTTCTCTGGTCCAGTCTAGAACTTCCCTACTCATAGAAGATGATCAGATTAGTTTGACAGGACCGATCCCTCATAAACCCATCTACAGGTGCATTTCACTAAATTAGAAAATCATCAAAAAGTTAATTGATTTCAGTTCTTCAATACAAAAAGTGAAACTCGTATATTATATAGTCATTACAGAGTGATCTATTTCAAGTGTTTATTTCTGTTAATGTTGATGATTATGGCTTACAGCCAATGAAAACACAAGTCATTATCTCAGTAAATTGGAATAATTAACAAAAAACACCTGCAAAGGTTTACTAAGAATTTAAAAAGGTCCCTTAGTCTGTTTCCGTAGGCTCCACAATCATGGGAAAGACTGCTGACTTGACAGATGTCCAGAAGGCAGTCATTGACACACTCCACAAGGTCCCAGAGTTCCAATTTTCATTGGGAAATCAAGGTCCCAGAGTCTGGAGGAAGAGTGGAGAGGCCACAATCCAAGTTGCTTGAGGTCTAGAGTGAAGTATCCACAATCAGTGATGGTTTGGGGAGCCATGTCATCTACTGGTGTAGGTTCACTGTGTTTAAGACCAAAGCCAGCGCAGCCATCTACCAGGAAATTTTAGAGCACTTCATGCTTCCCTCTGCCGACAAGCTTTTTGGAGATGGAAATTTCATTCTCCACACCAGACCCAACAATGCAGACGAGCTGAAGGCTGCTATCAAAGCAACCTGGGCTTCCATAACACCTCAGCAGTGCCACAGGCTGATCGCCTCCATGCCACGCCACATTGATGCAGTAATTGATGCAAAAGGAGCCCCGACCAAGTATTCAGTGCATTTACTGAACATACATTTCAGTAGGCCAACATTACGGATTTTAAAAACATTTTTCAAGCTGGTGTTATGAAGTATTCTAATTTACTGAGATAATGACTTTTGTGTTTTCATTTGCTGTAAGCCAAATCATCAACTTAAACAGAAATAAACACTTGAAATAAATCACTGTTTGTAATGACTCTATATAATGAGTTTCACTTTTTGTATTGAAGAACTGAAATAAATTAACGTTTTGATGATATTCTAATTTAGTGAGATGCACCTGTATGTGTGTATGCTCTGAAAGGAGTTTGCCAGCACAAATTGAGTGTTCAAACCAAACACAGGTACTCAGTGCACCCTCTGTGTGGTTGAGCAATTCACTGCACTTTTCACACCTACTTAGGTTTTATCTATCTCAAGCCTCCTCTGGCTCCTGTAAAGTCAGAACTGACAGTTAAGAAAAAAAGGGCAGAAATGGATGGAGGTGGAGACGGGCACTAAACTGCTCAACCTGTGCTTGGTTAGAACAATCATTTTGTGTTGGAAGATGGAATTTATGTTACAAAAGTTCAGTGAAACTCTGAAGGAAACCATGCACTATTTGGCTACTTTTTTAATGCTATTATGTGTCAATATGATAGGATCATTGTAAACACTAATATACACAGGATGTCAGGTAACCTAAACGAGATGAACTGTCACAGAATTCTAAAATAGCCTTAAAAAATCTTATGTCAAGCGATATATACACTGCTCAAAAAAATAAAGGGAACACTTAAACAACAGAATATAACTCCCAAGTAAATCAAACTTCTGTGAAATCAAACTGTCCACTTAGGAAGCAACACTGATTGACAATCAATTTCACATGCTGTTGTGCAAATGGAATAGACAATAGATGGAAATTATTGGCAATTATCCAGACCCACTCAATAAAGGAGCGGTTCTGCAGGTGGGGACCACAGACCACATCTCAGTACCAATGCTTTCTGGCTGATGTTTTGGTCACTTTTGAATGTTGGTTGTGCTTTCACACTCGTGGTAGCATGAGACGGACTCTCCAACCCACAGAAGTTGCTCAGGTATTGCAGCTCATCCAGGATGGCACATCAATGCGAGCTGTGGCAAGAAGGTTTGCTGTGTCTGTCAGCGTAGTGTCCAGAGGCTGGAGGCGCTACCAGGAGACGTGGAGGGGGCCGTAGGAGGGCAACAACGCAGCAGCAGGACCGCTATCTCCGCCTTTGTGCAAGGAGGAACTGGAGGAGCACTGACAGAGCCCTGCAAAATGACCTCCAGCAGGCCACAAATGTGCATGTGTCTGCACAAACGGTTAGAAACCGACTCCATGAGGGTGGTATGAGGG
Organism: Phyllobates terribilis; assembly: GCF_046119375.1. Taxonomy (NCBI): domain Eukaryota; kingdom Metazoa; phylum Chordata; class Amphibia; order Anura; family Dendrobatidae; genus Phyllobates; species Phyllobates terribilis. Next base: position 473,485,339 of record NW_027362764.1, on the reverse strand, counting down.
CCTGACGTCTACAGATGGGGGTTGTGCTCACAGCCCAACACCGTGCAGGACGCTTGGTATTTGCTACAGAACACCAGGATTGGCAAAGTCGCCACTGGCGCCCTGTGCTCTTCACAGATGAAAGCAGGTTCACACTGAGCACATGTGACAGACGTGACAGAGTCTGGAGATGCCGTGGAGAGCGATCTGCTGCCTGCTACATCCTTCAGCATGAATTGTTTGGCAGTGGGTCAGTAATGGTGTGCGGTGGCATTTCTTTGGAGGGCCGCACAGCCCTTCATGTGCTTGCCAGAGGTAGCCTGACTGCCATTAGGTACTGAGATGAGATCCTCAGACCCCTTGTGAGACCATATGCTGGTGCGGTTGGCCCTGGGTTCCTCCAATTGCAGGACAATGCCAGACCTCATGTGGCTGGAGTGTGTCATCAGTTCCTGCAAGATGGAGGCATTGAAGCTATGGACTGGCCCGCCTGTTTCCCAGACCTAAATCCGATTGAGCACATCTGGGACATCATGTCTCGCTCCATCCACCAACTACACTACACTACACTACAGACACAGACTACAGTTGCACTACAGACTGTCCAGGAGTTGGCGGATGCTTTAGTTCAGGTCTGGGAGGAGATCCCACAGGAGACCATCCGCAACCACATCAGGAGCATGCTCAGCAGTTGTAGGGAGGTCATACAGGCACGTGGAGGCCACACACAATACTGAGCCTCATTTTGACTTGTTTTAAGGACATTACACCAAAGTTGGGTCAGCCTGTAGTGTGTTTTTCCACTTTAATTTTGGGGGTGACTCCAAATCCAGGCCTCCATTGGTTAATAAATTTGATTTCCATTGATGATTTTTGTGTGATTTTGTTGTCAGCACATTCAACTTTGTAAAGAACAAAGTATTCAATGAGAATATTTCATTCATTCAGATCTAGGATGTGTTATTTGAGTGTTCCCTTTATTTTTTTGAGCAGTGTATTTCATAGTACAAATAAACGATTAAAATTCACAAATCTTGAATATCGAGACTTGTCAACAGGGTTTTTTTTTCATTGCCATCCAGGCTGTAAGACATTTTTCTATTTTGTGTCTTGTGCTTTTTTCTTTCTAAAATAGAAGTATATTTACACTGCTCAAAAAAATAGGGGAAAATTTAAATCACACATCAGATCTCAATGAATGAAGACTCAATTTGAAAATATTGATAAAATTGTGATTCGTTAAGAACAATATGTATCAATGGTCAATGGAAGCCAAAACTCATCAACCAATTGAGAGCTGGATTCCAAATTGCTCTGAAAATTAAAGTAAAAAATTGAAATCACAGACAGATTCAATTTGTGTGAATTTCATCATGGTAACTTGTAACGTATGTTGTCCCCATGTGCCTGTTTTACTCCTGACGGCCTCTGGATATGTTCCTAATGAGACTGCAGATTGTGTCCTAGACCTAATACAGGGCATCCATGAGCTGGACAGGCTGTGACTCTACTTGACATCATCAAATACATGGATCCAGAATGTCCCAGTGGTTCTCAATTGGATTCAATTATGCGAATCAATGGCATCCATGCATTTGCCATCCATCTGGCCACATGAGACCGGGAATTGTCCTGTAACAGGAGAAGCCAGGGCCCTCAGTACCAGTGTAAGATCTGACAATTAACTTACTTTAATTAGAACAAAGCTGCAAAAATATTGCTAGCCGAGGCGTAGCTAGGGGTTTGGTTCAGGAGGAGCGAAACCCCTGAGTGGGCCCGTAACCAGGTAACCCTGGTTACAACTATGGTGGCACATCCTAATAGTGGATGTAGAAGAACCTCAGCAGATGACCGCTCTTTTACTAAAAAAAAAATCTCTATACAACGACCAACACGGATATTACTGCCATGTGGTGACCATATAGTGGTAGAGATCAGTCCTCATGTAAGAGATTACATTACAGTTACAGATATTGACTTACAGCTGCTGTTCTTTCTGGTGGTATTCACTTTTCAATTTGGCCCAGACCGACATGACAACTTCTTCCAGCCAAGACTCATCTGCAGAGATTATAACACAGACACATTTGACTTCTCATTTCCAGCACTGTTGCCATCTATCCCTAACCTGCACAAACTCTTTATCCTGCTGCTACCCCAATGCTGAGCTGCTGCTGCTGTACGTGTCCCTATTACTGCACCTACTGTGTGCCCTCTAGATGGTAGAACAACCCTCTAGAAAATGTTAATGCCCTGTGCAAGTGCCCTAAAAAACAGAGCCCACATTTTGCCCCCTAGAAAGTAATTATGCCCTCTCTGTGCCCCTTTGACGGTCACAATAACCTGAGTGCCCCTATAACAATAAGTACCCACTTAGCATTTTATAATGTTCTGAGTCTTCCCCTTGTAAAGCTCCTCTCTACACATTATGATGCTCTCCTATACACAGTATAATGCCTGTACACTGTATAGTACCCCCACACACAGTGTACTGACCCCTTAGGCTATGTTCACACATCTTGGTTTTTTCAGCGTTTTATGATGCGTTTTTTATGCAAATTTGCAGCTGCATTTTACAGTACCAGCCAAGTCTATGAGATTCCAGAAATCTCATGCACACATTTTGTTTTTTGTTTTTTTTTATCAGGATTTTGTGCTTTGCATGTTTTTTTGCAAAATAGAGCATGTCACTTCTTTCAGTGTTTTTTTCAGCGTTTTTTCACCCGTTGGATAAATGGGTGGTGAAAAAAATGCAGTTGTTAGGTTTTTCAGCGGTTTTTGTGCCAAAACCAGAATGAGATTTTTTTTTTCCACTGAACTTTATGTACATGCATAAAGAGACAAAAGAGAAATTATATCATCGCACACTCATAAGATTAGTTGCAGTGTTCATTTATTTTAGTATAAGCATAACATCAAACCAGTAACATGTAGTGGCGACAATAAATGGCGACAGTAGTAGTAGACGTTTCGGCCTAATCCAGGCCTTATTCATTAAGTCGCGCTACTGTAAAAGAGAGGTAAGATGTTTAGGATACATACATGTGAGGGAAGCAATAGTGATATACAACTCCATATAAAGTGATATTAACAGACGAGAAAAAGGCCAAAGAAGGGAGGGGGTGGGGGGGAAGGGGGGGGGAGGGAAGGGAGGTGGATAGGGAGCAAGAAGTAAAATAACAAATATACATATATACATATATACAAAGGGTTACAATCGCTAAGTATCATGGAGTACACAGTAAGGTTACCTTGTATAGGTTGAGATGCAGATATGTGCCAGAAGGGATTATTATGGGAAATCTTGAGTAACACTGTAATGGCAAGGGATGTATATTAGAGACATGTCAGGGACCTATGTAGGAGGGGGAATTTTGAAGACCAGTACCTCGTTTGTATGCCTTGTGCTTATCGGCCTATAGGGGACTGAAAACAGAGGAAGTCCCAGTTAATCAGTGCTATGCAAAGGGAAGTAAGACAAACCCCTCTAAGGTAAATACCTTCGCTTATGGTGTGGTACAGTGCTCCTGCGTCTCCATTTGGTGCTGTGGTCCCAGGTATGGCCGTTCATATAGGGGAGGAGGACAGCGTGTCTGTCTCCCTGTGCTGCTTATTGAACACTGGGAGTCCCCGTTTAAATATGTTGTGGCTGAGCGCTAAACCGGAAGTGCGTCACGGGAGGGGGCGTGTCCCCGGAAGTGACGTTACGCTCTGGGTATAATGGTGTATAGACGCTGAAGGTTGCTAAGGTACTCAGTACACAATAGTGGCTGGCTGACTAGCGCATGTGCAGAGCGCAGCGGGGCATACATATACAGGAGTAAAGTATAATATAGCGTTGTTGCGAGTACGGAAAGAGGACTTATATGTTAAGGTGTAATGCACAGCATTGCGCTATGAATGGGAGCAGGGGGGCACCACTAGATATTGTTAGTATTAGGCACTTGGGTTAGTCCTAGAGGAGTTAACTCACCTATATGTACAAGTGGGTTCAGTGGGTCTGTAAGGAGAAAAGACAGTCAGTTATTGGAGGTGTATAGCAGACTATAACAATTAGGTGGTAATATATAGGAATTCAATGGATCCAATCGATCTCTCTGTTTAGACCTTTTGGGGATAACGTCTGTAGTGTATGGATCCAGTAAGACTCCCGTTGTCTTAATAGTTTAACGTGGTTGCCCCCCCGTCTAGGTCTTGCCACAAGTTCAATCACTTGGAAGCGGAGTTGGGCCACCGTATGTCTGGCTCTGGTAAAGTGATCTGGTAGTGGGAGCCAATTCTTGCCACAACGGATGGTTGACTTGTGGCTTGCTATGCGATCTTTAATGTGCTGTGTGGTCTCGCCTACGTATAGCAGACCACATGGGCATTTGATAACGTAGATTACAAAATTCGAGTCACACGTAAAGAATCCCCTGATGGGGTAGCTTTTCCCTGTCCTGGGATGTGTGATAGTGTCAGACTTAATGATGTTGGAGCATGCTGCACAATTGAGACAGGGAAAAGTGCCGTGGCGACGAGTGCTGAGCAGGCGTTGAGAGGCAGTTGTACGTGATGACCCTATGTCTGCCCTAATGATCTTATCTTTGATGTTGGGTGCTCTTTTTGCGCACATGAGTACCGGATTTGCAAATGTGGGAATTTCTGGGTAGGCTCTGGCCAGGAGGGGCCAGTGTTTTTTAATGATGGCTTGAACTTTAGGCATTAAGGGGTGATGCGTGTGTACAAATGGCATCCTTTCCATTTTTGTAGTGGGCAGATGAGGGGGTTTTGGTTCCAGTGCTTGGTCTGCCTCATGCTGGAGGAGCTGGGTAGGGTAATTGCGTTCCCTGAATTTGGCAGACATGTCCTGTAGGCGTTGGGAGAGAGTGTTCGGGTCAGAGACGATTCGGGTCACTCTATGAAATTGGGAGCGTGGAAGACTATTTTTTGTAGCTTTGGTGTGGCAGCTAGAATAGTGTAGAAGGCTGTTACAGTCTGTTGGTTTAGAGAAGAGGTCAGTTATAAGTTTATTGTTGCCATCACGGATGACTAGAGTGTCAAGAAAGGAGATTTGATTAGGATCATAGGTAATTGTGAACTGTAGTTCGGGTCTGACGGAGTTGATATACGTGAAGAAGGTAATGAGTGTCTCTGGTGGGCCCTGCCATATGAGAAAGATATCATCTATATAGCGATGATAGGAGGTGCAGTGTAGTTTGAATGACTCATTAGGATAAATGAAACTCTCCTCGAACCTGTGCATATAGGCATTAGCGTAAGCAGGAACTACATTTGAGCCCATTGCGGTGCCCCGCTTTTGCACAAAGAAGTCGTCGCCAAATAGGAAGAAGTTCTGGTGTAGGACTAGTGTCAGTAGTTCTAAGCAGAATTGGATAGATAGGGGAGATAGATCAGACTCTGTAAGAAGATGTGCCGTGGCTTTTAAACCTAGTTCATGGGTAATTGAAGTGTACAAGCTGTTAACATCCAGTGTAACTAGTAGGCTGGTCGGGGTAAGACATGAGGTGTTCCTGATGATTTCCAAGAAGGCATTTGTGTCAAGTATAAAAGCTCGTGTTTTTTTGACAAGTGGTGTGAGAATCTTTTCTAGATAGATTGCTAATGAGGAAAGAATAGAATCAGTAGAAGCTACAATGGGTCGTCCCGGGGGTTTGGTCAATGATTTATGAATCTTAGGAAGGATATAGAATACGGGGGTTATAGGGTGGGAATTGGTTAGAAAAGTTGCTGTTTTGTGGTCAATGATTTTGAGATCAAGGTATCTGGTAAGAACTTCCTGAATTTTAGAGCGGATGTTACTGGTGGGGTCGTAAGAAATACGACTATAAGTCGTTGTGTCGGCTAGTTGGCGATTAACCTCGTCCATGTAACTTGTCCGGTCCATGATGACCGTAGCGCCCCCTTGTCTGCTGGTTTGATCACTATGTTTTTGTTGTTACCCAGGCTTTTTAAGGCACTTTTTTCCTCATTGGTAAGGTTTTGATGTGTGGGAAAGAATCCTAGGTGTTGTTGGTGTAGCAGATTTCTGATGTCCCTGGTGATGAGAGCAATGGTTGTCTCAGTCGCGTGATTGGTGTGTGGAGGACAGAATGTACTAGGGTTACGTAACCCCAGATTAACTATGGAAAGCTCCATTGCAGTATCACCCCCTGGTGGAGGTGCTCTGAACATGGAGGTCTCTTTAGATAGTCCAAAGTGGGTCTTCAATCGTACAGACCGATAGAAATGTTGCAAGTCCTTCTCCAGCTGGAACGAGTCCCAGTTGGGTGTCGGACAGAAGGATAAACCTTTCTGTAAGACTGCTAGTTCAGTGGGGGAAAGGGTGTAACTGGAGATATTCTTCACCAGGTTCGGTGTCTTACCTGGGAGCGGGTTGTCATTCTTTCGTTTCCTCGATCTCCTTGTGGGTCTGGATGTTGGCGTCCTCCTTTTTTGGTTTTCCATAAAAAAGTTGGCTCGTTTCGCCCAGTAGAGGAATCGCTTCCCGAGCTGAAGGAGTTGTGATAACGCTGACCTGGTTGATGGCGGCGTGTAGAGGAACCGGAGGAGGCGTTCCATCTGTAGACCCGGTTGTTGCTGTAGTCTTCGTTATCCCTCTGGAATTTCTGGCGCTTGCGTTCTTGTAGAGTTTTTTGGTGATCTGTAAGAATTTTGTCAGTCTTATTCTTCAGCGTAGTCCACTCTGTTGATGATAGGTTAGCAATGAGTTGAGTCTCGATGGCGGCAATGGATTTCTCGCTCTCCTTAATAGCTTTCTGCAAAAAATCTACCGTGAGAATGATGATATCAAGGGAGCACTTATTCAATATCTTTTTGAACTTATCACAGTATTGTTCGTTATCCGAAAATAGTGTGGGGTGGAGATTACTCCTCAGACCTCTGGGGATCTTTCCCTGTCTATGATACTCAGCTAAAGTTACAGCATGTAAGTTATATGAGACAAGTCGTCGTCTCTCTTTTTCGTAGTCTTTACTTCTTATCTCCTCGGAGGGAGTCTTGAGAAATTCGCTGGACGTAGTCACTAATGACAATATATTTTGACTGGTAGTCTCGTCGTATGCGAAAATGTCGGTTGACATTTGGAAGACTGGTGCAACGCTCAAGACTAGTAAATCGTTAGAATAGATAATTAGCGTGCACTCTGTCGGTAAGTTAGAGGTGCTGATGAAGGGGCACATGGTGCCCAGTACGTACAGAGAAATTATATCATCGCACACTCATAAGATTAGTTGCAGTGTTCATTTATTTTAGTATAGGCATAACATCAAACCAGTAACATGTAGTGGCGACAATAAATGGCGACAGTAGTAGTAGACGTTTCGGCCTAATCCAGGCCTTATTCATTAAGTCGCGCTACTGTAAAAGAGAGGTAAGATGTTTAGGATACATACATGTGAGGGAAGCAATAGTGATATACAACTCCATATAAAGTGATATTGACAGACGAGAAAAAGGCCAAAGAAGGGAGGGGGTGGGGGGGAAAGGGGGGGGAGGGAAGGGAGGTGGATAGGGAGCAAGAAGTAAAATAACAAATATACATATATACATATATACAAAGGGTTACAATCGCTAAGTATCATGGAGTACACAGTAAGGTTACCTTGTATAGGTTGAGATGCAGATATGTGCCAGAAGGGATTATTATGGGAAATCTTGAGTAACACTGTAATGGCAAGGGATGTATATTAGAGACATGTCAGGGTCCCATGTAGGAGGGGGAATTTTGAAGACCAGTACCTCGTTTGTATGCCTTGTGCTTATCGGCCTATAGGGGACTGAAAACAGAGGAAGTCCCAGTTAATCAGTGCTATGCAAAGGGAAGTAAGACAAACCCCTCTAAGGTAAATACCTTCGCTTATGGTGTGGTACAGTGCTCCTGCGTCTCCATTTGGTGCTGTGGTCCCAGGTATGGCCGTTCATATAGGGGAGGAGGACAGCGTGTCTGTCTCCCTGTGCTGCTTATTGAACACTGGGAGTCCCCGTTTAAATATGTTGTGGCTGAGCGCTAAACCGGAAGTGCGTCACGGGAGGGGGCGTGTCCCCGGAAATGACGTTACGCTCTGGGTATAATGGTGTATAGACGCTGAAGGTTGCTAAGGTACTCAGTACACAATAGTGGCTGGCTGACTAGCGCATGTGCAGAGCGCAGCGGGGCATACATATACAGGAGTAAAGTATAATATAGCGTTGTTGCGAGTACGGAAAGAGGACTTATATGTTAAGGTGTAATGCACAGCATTGCGCTATGAATGGGAGCAGGGGGGCACCACTAGATATTGTTAGTATTAGGCACTTGGGTTAGTCCTAGAGGAGTTAACTCACCTATATGTACAAGTGGGTTCAGTGGGTCTGTAAGGAGAAAAGACAGTCAGTTATTGGAGGTGTATAGCAGACTATAACAATTAGGTGGTAATATATAGGAATTCAATGGATCCAATCGATCTCTCTGTTTAGACCTTTTGGGGATAACGTCTGTAGTGTATGGATCCAGTAAGACTCCCATTGTCTTAATAGTTTAACGTGGTTGCCCCCCCGTCTAGGTCTTGCCACATGTTCAATCACTTGGAAGCGGAGTTGGGCCACCGTATGTCTGGCTTTGGTAAAGTGATCTGGTAGTGGGAGCCAATTCTTGCCACAACGGATGGTTGACTTGTGGCTTGCTATGCGATCTTTAATGTGCTGTGTGGTCTCGCCTACGTATAGCAGACCACATGGGCATTTGATAACGTAGATTACAAAATTCGAGTCACACGTAAAGAATCCCCTGATGGGGTAGCTTTTCCCTGTCCTGGGATGTGTGATAGTGTCAGACTTAATGATGTTGGAGCATGCTGCACAATTGAGACAGGGAAAAGTGCCGTGGCGACGAGTGCTGAGCAGGCGTTGAGAGGCAGTTGTACGTGATGACCCTATGTCTGCCCTAATGATCTTATCTTTGATGTTGGGTGCTCTTTTTGCGCACATGAGTACCGGATTTGCAAATGTGGGAATTTCTGGGTAGGCTCTGGCCAGGAGGGGCCAGTGTTTTTTAATGATGGCTTGAACTTTAGGCATTAAGGGGTGATGCGTGTGTACAAATGGCATCCTTTCCATTTTTGTAGTGGGCAGATGAGGGGGTTTTGGTTCCAGTGCTTGGTCTGCCTCATGCTGGAGGAGCTGGGTAGGGTAATTGCGTTCCCTGAATTTGGCAGACATGTCCTGTAGGCGTTGGGAGAGAGTGTTCGGGTCAGAGATGATTCGGGTCACTCTATGAAATTGGGAGCGTGGAAGACTATTTTTTGTAGCTTTGGTGTGGCAGCTAGAATAGTGTAGAAGGCTGTTACAGTCTGTTGGTTTAGAGAAGAGGTCAGTTATAAGTTTATTGTTGCCATCACGGATGACTAGAGTGTCAAGAAAGGAGATTTGATTAGGATCATAGGTAATTGTGAACTGTAGTTCGGGTCTGACGGAGTTGATATACGTGAAGAAGGTAATGAGTGTCTCTGGTGGGCCCTGCCATATGAGAAAGATATCATCTATATAGCGATGATAGGAGGTGCAGTGTAGTTTGAATGACTCATTAGGATAAATGAAACTCTCCTCGAACCTGTGCATATAGGCATTAGCGTAAGCAGGAGCTACATTTGAGCCCATTGCGGTGCCCCGCTTTTGCACAAAGAAGTCATCGCCAAATAGGAAGAAGTTCTGGTGTAGGACTAGTGTCAGTAGTTCTAAGCAGAATTGGATAGATAGGGGAGATAGATCAGACTCTGTAAGAAGATGTGCCGTGGCTTTTAAACCTAGTTCATGGGTAATTGAAGTGTACAAGCTGTTAACATCCAGTGTAACTAGTAGGCTGGTCGGGGTAAGACATGAGGTGTTCAATTACCCATGAACTAGGTTCGAGGAGAGTTTCATTTATCCTAATGAGTCATTCAAACTACACTGCACCTCCTATCATCGCTATATAGATGATATCTTTCTCATATGGCAGGGCCCACCAGAGACACTCATTACCTTCTTCACGTATATCAACTCCGTCAGACCCGAACTACAGTTCACAATTACCTATGATCCTAATCAAATCTCCTTTCTTGACACTCTAGTCATCTGTGATGGCAACAATAAACTTATAACTGACCTCTTCTCTAAACCAACAGACTGTAACAGCCTTCTACACTATTCTAGCTGCCACACCAAAGCTACAAAAAATAGTCTTCCACGCTCCCAATTTCATAGAGTGACCCGAATCGTCTCTGACCCGAACACTCTCTCCCAACGCCTACAGGACATGTCTGCCAAATTCAGGGAACGCAATTACCCTACCCAGCTCCTCCAGCATGAGGCAGACCAAGCACTGGAACCAAAACCCCCTCATCTGCCCACTACAAAAATGGAAAGGATGCCATTTGTACACACGCATCACCCCTTAATGCCTAAAGTTCAAGCCATCATTAAAAAACACTGGCCCCTCCTGGCCAGAGCCTACCCAGAAATTCCCACATTTGCAAATCCGGTACTCATGTGCGCAAAAAGAGCACCCAACATCAAAGATAAGATCATTAGGGCAGACATAGGGTCATCACGTACAACTGCCTCTCAACGCCTGCTCAGCACTCGTCGCCACGGCACTTTTCCCTGTCTCAATTGTGCAGCATGCTCCAACATCATTAAGTCTGACACTATCACACATCCCAGGACAGGGAAAAGCTACCCCATCAGGGGATTCTTTACGTGTGACTCGAATTTTGTAATCTACGTTATCAAATGCCCATGTGGTCTGCTATACGTAGGCGAGACCACACAGCACATTAAAGATCGCATAGCAAGCCACAAGTCAACCATCCGTTGTGGCAAGAATTGGCTCCCACTACCAGATCACTTTACCAGAGCCAGACATACGGTGGCCCAACTCCGCTTCCAAGTGATTGAACTTGTGGCAAGACCTAGACGGGGGGGCAACCACGTTAAACTATTAAGACAACGGGAGTCTTACTGGATCCATACACTACAGACGTTATCCCCAAAAGGTCTAAACAGAGAGATCGATTGGATCCATTGAATTCCTATATATTACCACCTAATTGTTATAGTCTGCTATACACCTCCAATAACTGACTGTCTTTTCTCCTTACAGACCCACTGAACCCACTTGTACATATAGGTGAGTTAACTCCTCTAGGACTAACCCAAGTGCCTAATACTAACAATATCTAGTGGTGCCCCCCTGCTCCCATTCATAGCGCAATGCTGTGCATTACACCTTAACATATAAGTCCTCTTTCCGTACTCGCAACAACGCTATATTATACTTTACTCCTGTATATGTATGCCCCACTGCGCTCTGCACATGCGCTAGTCAGCCAGCCACTATTGTGTACTGAGTACCTTAGCAACCTTCAGCGTCTATACACCATTATACCCAGAGCGTAACGTCACTTCCGGGGACACGCCCCCTCCCGTGACGCACTTCCGGTTTAGCGCTCAGCCACAACATATTTAAACGGGGACTCCCAGTGTTCAATAAGCAGCACAGGGAGACAGACACGCTGTCCTCCTCCCCTATATGAACGGCCATACCTGGGACCACAGCACCAAATGGAGACGCAGGAGCACTGTACCACACCATAAGCGAAGGTATTTACCTTAGAGGGGTTTGTCTTACTTCCCTTTGCATAGCACTGATTAACTGGGACTTCCTCTGTTTTCAGTCCCCTATAGGCCGATAAGCACAAGGCATACAAACGAGGTACTGGTCTTCAAAATTCCCCCTCCTACATAGGTCCCTGACATGTCTCTAATATACATCCCTTGCCATTACAGTGTTACTCAAGATTTCCCATAATAATCCCTTCTGGCACATATCTGCATCTCAACCTATACAAGGTAACCTTACTGTGTACTCCATGATACTTAGCGATTGTAACCCTTTGTATATATGTATATATGTATATTTGTTATTTTACTTCTTGCTCCCTATCCACCTCCCTTCCCTCCCCCCCCTTCCCCCCCACCCCCTCCCTTCTTTGGCCTTTTTCTCGTCTGTTAATATCACTTTATATGGAGTTGTATATCACTATTGCTTCCCTCACATGTATGTATCCTAAACATCTTACCTCTCTTTTACAGTAGCGCGACTTAATGAATAAGGCCTGGATTAGGCCGAAACGTCTACTACTACTGTCGCCATTTATTGTCGCCACTACATGTTACTGGTTTGATGTTATGCTTATACTAAAATAAGTGAACACTGCAACTAATCTTATGAGTGTGCGATGATATAATTTCTCTGTACGTACTGGGCACCACGCGCCCCTTCATCAGCACCTCTAACTTACCGACAGAGTGCACGCTAATTATCTATTCTAAAGAGACAAAAGGACAGTAAAAAAAACACACCAAAAAACAAGCAAAAAAGCAAGAAAAATCCTGAACAAACCTCCTGGCAAGAGATCAGTTTTGCTGAAGAAAAAAAATGCAGGAAAAACGCTATGTGTGAACATAACCTTAGTAGCCCCCAACTGTTTGATTGCCCTCCACACTGTACATAGGCCCCAAATTAGCTTCCACACTGTATGATGGCCCCCTCACTGTATGATGACTCCCTCACAGTTGTCCTTACACTGTATGATGGCTCCCGCAGTAGCCCCCACACTGTATGATGGCCCCCTTAGTAGTCTCAATATAGTAAAATGCACCCCATCATCCTCTATTTAGTATAATGCACCCCATAGTCCTCCATACAATATAATGCACTTCCCATAGTCCTCCATATAGTATAATGCACTCCCCATAGTCTTCCATATACTAAAATACACTCGCCATAGTCCTCCATATAGTATAATGCACTTCCCATAGTCCTCCATACAGTATAATACACTCACCAGTCCTCCATATAGCATAATGCACTCCCCATAGTCCTCCATATAGTATAATGCACTCCCCGTAGTCCTTGATATAGTATAATGCACTCCCTGTAGTCCTAGATATAGTATAATGCACTCCCCACAGTCCTCCATATAGTATAATGCACTCCCCATAGTCCACCATGTACTAAAATGCACTCCCCATACTTCTCACCCCTCAGGCTCATGGGCTCCATAGTGGCTGCAGGGCAGGGAGATCATGTCTCCCTGCTCTGCCGGGGAGCTTAACTGTATCGGCGCACACCGATGCAGTTAACAGTAGCGTAGCTCCGGGAGGGCCCCTCAGAGCGTGGGGTGACCTCACCCTCTGCCCCCCGCTACCTACTCTACTGGTTCCTAGCAATTGTGCTCATAAAAAGCCATGAGGAGCTGGCACTGCTACTACTAATCCAATGGCTTTAGCGCCTATTTATGACAACAGCGGTAGGATACATAAAGTTCACTCAATGCATTATATGAACTGCGATTAATTTTAATGGCTTTTATTTATTAATGGAATCCATGGATAAATATGGTTTTCCCCAGTGAAAAGAGCTTGAAGATGTCCACTAGAAACAACCTATTTTGTATAACCATTGGCATACACGTCTACAGTGGGGAAAATAAGTATTGGATACACTGCTGATTTTGCAAGATTACCCACCAACAAAGAATGGTCTGTAATTTTTATCGTAGATACACTTCAATTGTGAGAGACCGAATCTAAAAAGAAAAAACAGAAAATCACTGTTAAATGCCACTATCGATATCGATCGCAACATTTAGTAAGGCTGGGAGAAGAAGAGGTCTCCATCTACCATCCAATCGGCGACCCTGCGCCGTCATCACGAGGGTCCGATCATCGTTATGGCAACCCGAGGTCATCATGACGACCTCCGTATCTGCTAGCTACGGCAAACCTGTTAGACCATGTTGAGGGCATGGTCTAAGAGGCTTCTGGCAGTGTAACACGACAGGTATAAAGCATTGCAATGCATTAAACCAGCGATCAGAGTGATAAATAAAAAACAAAAATGACAAAATAACAAAAATGGGAATAAAATATACTCAGAAATACATATATTTCTGTAAAAACCAAAATAAAAAAGTACACATATTTGGTATTGCCGCCTCCGGAGTGACCGGATCCATAAAACTGTCACAATAGTTAACTCTTCAGTGAAGAATAAAAAACAAGGCAAAAAACGATGCCTTTTAATCATACCACCAAACATGTAAATAAAAATGGTATCGATGAAAACGTCACCTTGTCCCGCATGAAAACAAGATGCCATACAGCTCCACAAGTGGAAAAATAAAAAAGCTATAGCTCAGAATACAGCGATGCAAAAAATAAACTTTTTCTATAAAATAATCTTTGAGTAAAAGTTGCAAAACATAAAAAAATTCATATAAATGTTGTATCGCTGTAATCGCACTGACCAGAAGAATAAACCCCAAAAAATGTTATGTGCCCGAAAATTGTGCCAATAAAAACTCAACTCTTCCTGTAAAAAACTAGCCCGCACATGACTCTGTCGGCAGAAATATTGAAAAATTCTAGCTATCAAAATATGACGATGCAAAAACTTTTTTTTTTTTTTAAAGTGTGTGACAGCAGCCAAACAATATAAAAAAAACGATATAAATCTGGTATCACTGTAATTGTACAGACCCGAAGAATAAAGTTGTCTAATCACTTATACTGCACGAGGAACAATGTAAAAAATAAATTGGACAAATTCATGACCTGCTGTTGATTTGTTCATTCTGCCTCCCAAAAATTGTAGTAAGACTCTGCTCATATTTATCCTTTGCTCTACGCTGAGCGCTTACACCACGGTTCCCGTGTAAATCTCTGAAATATGTGATTCAGACGGAACCTCTGGTGGAAGATTCCCTATAACAAGGCAGATGGAGGCACTGTGGACGCTGTCTGGCCTGTGATTCGGCGGTGTCTGTCTTATTAGGCGTGCATAAAAGTGCCATCGGCCACAGTTTTGTGCACTTCTGAAAAGGACACTGCTGAACAGAGGTCAGATGGAGTCCAGAGTAACTCTGCTGCCTCAGTATAGTGATTGGATCCATCTGGGGTGTCATCATCTGAATCACGTCATTCGGAGATTTAGATGGAAATCCCAATGTAATAAATGTGATCCAAAATTTTATGTAAAATGTTCCCAATAAATGCTTCAACTCAATCCACAAAAAAAGCAATCCCCACTCAGGTCCGTCAATATGATCACTGCACCCTTAGATTAATTAATTGAGAGATATAGTTTATAAAATGGGACAACTGCTGTCTTGCTGTTCTGCTGTCATGGCACCTTTCTTTGAGTCATGGCACCCGAAAACCATAACAGTAAAATTTGTACTATAATATAGCGCTCCTTCCCTTCTGAGCTTTGGTCTGTGGCTAAAAAGTATTTCCCGATTACATGTAGGGTATTGAAATTACACAATAAACTGTGAAGTCCATTTTTTTCCTATTAGCCCTTATAAAAATAAAAAATTTGAGGCTACAACAACATTTTAGTGGTAAAAATATAAAAATATAATTGTGCTTTCATCACCACCCAATAGTATAAAATTCTGTGAGGCACATGTGGCATCAACATGCTCACTGCACCCCTAGATTAATTCATTGGGGGGTGTTGTTTGTAAAATAGGGTCACTTATGGAGGGGGTCCGCTGTTCTGGCACCTCAGGGGTTCTGCCAATGTGACATGGCACCCTCAAACCATTCCAGCACCATCTGAACTTCAAGAGGGCACTTCTTCCCTTCTGAGCTTTGCACTGTGCCTCCAAAGTAGTTTATGACCACATATGGGGTATTGGCATACTAAATAGAAATTGCATAACAAATTGTATCTTTCAATTTCTCCTATTTATGCCTTTTGAAAATTAAAAACTTGGGGCCAGAGCAGCATTATAGTGGTAATTTTCCATTCACTCACCCCATGTTATATAACTCTGTAAATCGCCTGAGGCTTAAAAATGCTCACTACACCCCTAGATGAATTTCTCAAGAGGTGCAGTTTCCAAAATGGGGTCACTTGTGAGGGTCTCTGCTGTTTTGGCACATCAGGGGCTCTCCAAACGCGACATGGTGTCCGCTATCTATTCCAGTCAATTTTGCACTTCAAAAGTCAATTGGTGCTCCTTCCCTTCCGAGCTCTACCGTGCGCCCAAACAGTAGTTTTCCACCACATATGGTACGGTGTACTCAGGAGAAATTGCACAACAAATTGTATGGTCTATTTTCTTCTGTTACTCTTGTAAAAATTAAAAATGTGGGGCTAGGACAACATTTTTGCAGGAAAAATGTATTTTATCACCGCTCAACGTTATAAAATTCTGTGAAGCCCCTGTGACTTTATGGTGCTCACCACATCTCTACAGAAATTCCTTGAGGGGTGCAGTTTCCAAAATGAGGTCACTTGTGGGGAGTTTCCACTGTTTAGGCACATCAGGGGCTCTGCAAACATGACATGGTGTCCACTGTACAACCCCTGGCAAAAATTGCGTAATCACCGGGCTCGAATATTCAGTTGTTTAATGTTGTTGAAAAAAAGCAGATCACAGACATGGCACAAAACTAAAGTCATTTCAAATGGCAACTTTAGGGCTTTAAGAAACACTAAAAGAAATCAAGATTAAAAATGTGGTACTCAGTAAGGGTATTTTTTTTTCAGACCAAGCAGAGGGAAAAAATTATGAAATCACTTAATTCTGAGGAAAAAATTATGGAATCACCCTTTAAATTTTCATTTCCAAAACTAACACCTGCATCAAATTAGATCTGCTCTTTAGTCTGCATCTAAAAAGGATCACACCTTGGAGAGCTGTTGCACCAAGTGGACTGACATGAATCATGGCTTCAACACGAGAGATGTCAATTGAAACAAAGGAGAGGATTATCAAACTCTTAAAAGAAGGTAAATCATCATGCAATGTTGCAATAGATGTTGGTTGTTCACAGTCAGCTATGTCTAAACTCTGGACCAAATACAGACAACATGAGAAGCTTGTTAAAGGCAAACATACTGGTAGACCAAGGAAGAGATCAAAGTGTCAAGACCGGAAACTTAAAGCAATATGTCTCCAAAACAGGAAATGCACAAAAAAACAAATGAGGAATGAATGGGAGGAAACTGGAGTCAATGCCTGTGACCGAACTGTAAGAAACCGCCTAAAGGAAAGTGGATTTACATACAGAAAAGCTAAACATAAGCCATCATTAACACCTAAACAGAAAAAAACAAGGTTACAATGGGCTAAGGAAAAGCATTTGTGGACTGTGGATGACTGGATGAAAGTCATATTCAGTGATGAATCGCGAATCTGCATTGGGCAAGGTGATGATTCTGGAACTTTTGTTTGGTGCCGTTGCAATGAGATTTATAAAGACGACTACATGAAGAGAACATGCAAATTTCCACAGTCATTGATGATATGGGTGTGGCGCCCAGCTGCGCTAGGTACCACAGATCCTAGAAGGGTGTATTGATGGAATCCTCCACAAGAGGCCCCCATAAGTATTCACACAGCTTCACCTTCCACCTCAGACCAGCAGAGGGAGCCCGTTAGGGATATAAATAGGGAAGGTGGAGCAAGGCAGTAAGCAGTTACTCTGAAGAGTTCCTGCAATAGAGAAGCCTGAGAGAGGTTAGTCTGCAGTGGAGCTCAGTCTAGTTTGGAGAGGTCAGCCTTCAGTGGAGCGTAGTCCAGATGCAGTTGTAGCTCAGTTAGAGCTTAAGGTGTGCCGGCACCATAAGATCGGTGAAGCGTGGCAAGCTGCCGTTAGTGTGAGGGCCCGAGCGTGGCCAAAGGCGAGTGGAAATTGAGTAGCAGTGGGGGTAGAGGAGCTTACCCAGCTCACCCCGAAACATATACTGGACACCGGGTCCGATCTTACCGGGATCTCTATGACCCAGTAAGGCATAACCGGAATCCCTGGAGAACTACAGGTCCCAGGTTCACCAGAGAGCTGATACGTAACAGAGCCAGGAGACACATAGGCCCCGTAAGCTGGGAGCGTGCACTCCAAGAGAAGGCCCTACCACAACGTCAGCCGGGGCGGGACAGAGATAAAGTTAGGCCTAGCTCCAGGCAGGTCAGAAACTTACTACGCAGAGGCAAGAAATAGGAGGCCCTACACCCGTTCATTGGGGAGGATCCTGATATGCACCCTTCACCCTACAGTGCTCCGGGATGTGCCTGAATTTCTATCAGTAAAAGGTACTGAAGTGACTACCGTGTCCATCCCCGTTCTTGCTCTGACCCGGCTGGGTCTCGCCTGTCCTGCATCCCCCTCTCCGTACGCTGCCCTGAGGCCTAGCTCCACCTGTGGGGAGCTATACCATCGAGCTGCCTTATCACCGGCCTCAGTGGACTGCCGCAGCACTGGTGATTCTCACCAGAAACCACAGGTGGCGTCACGAAATTTAACCAATAATCCCCTTTTAAAAGCTGACCCCAGGGTCAATCGGGGTTAAGAATGTGACAGTAAAGGTGGGGAGAGTGGAGCTGAAGGACCAGGGACTAATTGTAGTAGAGACTAATCCTGATGATACCAATCCGTATATGGTACTAGGCACTAACATTGTTGGTAACTGTTTGGGAGAAGTTGTGTTCTTGCTCCAACAGATAGCTGACACTGCCAGACCAGGACAGAGGAGGGCACTGCAGAAGGAGATCCGAGTCCTGATGTACCAACAGCAAGTAAGGTTAACAGACAGTGAAATCGATAATGTGCGGGTGACGGACCCCATACCCATTGTGGTCCCCCCAATGAGTGAAATGCTTATCTGGTGTAGAGCTGCTATAGGTCTTAGAGGACAGAGCTACCAGGCGGTAGTAGAACCCCTTTTCTCCGAGCACAGACCCACGCTCTTAACCGCCAGAGGAGTGGTAGATGTACGCAATGGGAGGGTGCCCGTCCGTCTTCTCAACTGTGGGGAAGATGAGGTCAGATTGCCACGTTATGCCACTGTTGCCAAATTACATGCTGTAAATAACAACTGCATTCACAAGGCGGAGTCATTAACCTCACCAGACGAAGTGGAGGATGATGACCCTTCAACCCAGGTGGAGGATTGGTGTCAACAGCTCCATGTTGGGACAGACACCACTCCTGCCCATCAGAAACAGGGTGTACACTGGGTGGTTCAAGAATACGAGCAGGTGTTCAGTAAACATCCACTTGACTTCAGGAGGATTAAGGGGGTTCAACACCATATCCCCACAGGTGACCATCCACCCATCAAAGAACGTTACAGACCTATACCACCAGCACACTACCAGAAGGCTAAGGAAATGCTCCACTACATGAGAAAGGCGGGGGTAGTAAGGGATAGTTGTAGTCCCTGGGCAGCTCCCCTAGTGCTAGTTAGGAAAAAGGATGGGAGCATGAGAATGTGTGTAGATTACCGACAAGTAAATCGCATTACACATAAAGATGCATACCCTTTACCATGCATAGAGGAGTCCCTAGCTGCCTTAAAGTCTGCAAATTACTTTTCCACCCTTGACCTCACTAGTGGGTACTGGCAAGTAGTAGCTGTGGCTGAGGAGGATCGGGAGAAGACGGCCTTCACTACCCCGATGGGACTCTGCGAGTTCAACAGTATGCCGTTTGGACTCTGCAATGCCACCGGAACGTTCCAGAGATTGATGGAGTGCTGCCTGGGACACCGCAACTTCGAGACTGTGTTACAATACCTGGATGACGTGATAGTGTACTCCAAAACGTACGAGGACCACTTGAAGCACCTGGCAGAGGTATTTGAGTCACTGTCCCGGTACAGCATGAAGTTGAAGCCCTCAAAGTGCCACCTGCTCAAGAGAAAGGTACAGTACCTGGGGCACATTGTCAGTCCGGAAGGGGTAGCACCAGACCCGGAGAAGGTCACTGCCATCCAGAAGTGGCCGGAGCCGAAGAACCTCAAAGAGGTGCGTCAGTTCTTGGGACTAGTAGGATACTACCGGAGGTTTGTATAAGACTGCACCAAGAAAGCAGCTCCTCTGCAAGACCTCCTGGTAGGGCAGTCCCCCAAAAGCAGAAATCCCCCATTCCACTGGGGTAAGGAGCAAGCCAAGTCGTTTCAGGAGATGAAGGAGATCCTGACAGGCGATGAGATCCTAGCCTACCCTGACTACAGCCAACCGTTCCTGCTGTATACTGATGCCAGCAACGAAGGACTGGGAGCTGTCTTAAGTCAGAAGCAGAATGGCCAAGAGAAAGTGATCGCATATGCAAGCAGGAAGCTCCGCCCGACCGAGAGGAACCCAGAGAACTATAGCAGCTTTAAGTTGGAGTTCCTGACCTTGGTCTGGGCCATCACTGAAAGGTTCAAGCACTATCTAGCCTCCAGTAAGTTCACTGCCTTAGCTGATAACAATCCCTTGACCCATCTTGAAACAGCTAAGCTTGGAGCACTGGAACAACGATGGATGGCTCGGCTGTCAAACTACCAATTCACAATTAAATACCGGGCGGGCCGCAAGAACGCCAACGCCGATGCCCTGTCCAGGATGCCTCACAAGTCAGACACGGAAGAAGAAGTGGATGACCTGGTAGAGATCGAGCTACCTGCCTTTCACCGGAATGGGATGATCCACGAGCAACGAGCCTCCAGGAGGCAGCGTGGAAAGACGTTAAACCCCCTGCCTCACCACAGCTGGAAAGAGACCCAGGACAGTGACCCGGTTGTAAGCCACATCAAGGAGCTGATAACCCAAGAAGGTTCCTCCCTGGAAAAAGAAGCATCTGTGCAAGCAAAGCAGCTGTGGAACGAGAGAAGCCGGCTGTTTATCTACCGTGAGAAGCTGTGCCGGAGGTATGTCAATCCAAAAACCCATGAGATGGTATGGCAGATAGTGGTCCCCAAGACAGACATCCAAATGGTGTTGGAGGCCTACCACGATCTGGCGGGGCACTTTGGCTGGAAAAAGCTAGAGACCCTGCTGACGTGTCGATTCTACTGGGTAGGAATGCGCAGTAGAAAGCTCCATTGAGCGGTGGTGCCAAGACTGTGGACCCTGTGGCCTTAGAAGAAAAGACTACAGCAGCCAGAAAGCACCCCTGCAACCCATCAAGACGACTCGATCCCTGAAGATCGTGGCCCTGGACCATGTCAAGCTGTCCCCCAGCAGGTCAGGGTACTCTTATGCTCTGACCATGGTGGATCACTACTCACGTTTCCTGGTGGTCGTCCCCGTCAAAGACCTGACGGCAGAGACAGCAGCAAAGACGTTCCAAGCATATTTCTGTAGACCCCATGGTTATCCTGAGCAGGTGCTGACGGACCAAGGCCCGGCCTTTGAGGCTGAGTTGTTCAAGGAGTTCTGCCATCTATACGGGTGTAAGAAGATAAGAACTACACCGTACCACCCACAAACCAATGGTCTCTGTGAGAAGATGAATAACATCATCATCGACCTGCT
Organism: Phyllobates terribilis; assembly: GCF_046119375.1. Taxonomy (NCBI): domain Eukaryota; kingdom Metazoa; phylum Chordata; class Amphibia; order Anura; family Dendrobatidae; genus Phyllobates; species Phyllobates terribilis. Next base: position 473,464,025 of record NW_027362764.1, on the reverse strand, counting down.
AAAGACCGTACCACTTGAGGAGAGAAATCAGTGGCCAGACCTACTACCTGACCTAGTAGATCTGTACAATCACATACCAGTAAGTTCCACCAACTGTACTCCGGCATATCTCATGCGAGCAAGGCCAGGAAAGCTGCCCATGGACCTGGAGCTTGGTGTTGTAGAACCAGAAGCAGATGTGACCACTGAGGACTGGGACATGGCCAGACAGGAGCAGTACAGAAGAGTACAAGCCTGTGTTGAAGACAGTCTCACTCGGGTGAGGGACAAGCAGGAAGCTCAATACAACAGAGGTGTTCAAGCAGAACCCTTCACACCTGGTGAAGTAGTACTAAAAAGGAAAAGAAGAAACCACAAACTTGATGACCAGTGGGAGAGAGAACCCTACACTGTGTTGAATTCAAGATTTGATAATAAGAAGACCTGCATAATTAGTAGAGACGGAGGAAGGACAACTGCAAGAGTATCCAGGGATCACCTAAAGTTGTGTCCAGACCTGCTAAAGCCCCAAGAAGACGTGCCTCTTACTGTACCGGAGGAGCCTAAAGAAGCAGTGATACACACTGACTTAGGAGATTTACCGTCAGATTGGCCCCAACTAGGAGGAGCAGTAATCATCCCTGTAATCACCTTCTACCCACAGCAAGAAGAACCTGTAAGTGCTGAAGAGGAGCCAGCTCAAGAAGAATCCCCGAACGAAGGATCCCCGGTAGGAGAAGAGCAAGAAGGCCCAGCCAATGGTGAACTTGTCAGTCCTGTAGAGAGGTCAGTGCAGCCTTGTAGCCCCTCCACACCTAGTACTGACACATTGGGAGGTAGAGCACCTATTAGTGCCTCACGCATTCCAGTACCACGCAGATCCACGCGTAGTACTAAAGGTCAACCCCCTGTCAGGTATAATCAGTAAGATAGCTAAACTCTGAAAATTGTAGATAGTTACCCCTGGGGTATTATATAGCATAGTATTGTGTGCTTTTATGAATATGCATTTAACTTATGTTTTTGCCTTTATTAATGGACAATTCAAGTGAAACGGACACTTTGCCTATTTACTTCCTTATTTATCTAAGAACTCCGTGGCTGAGGACTGTGTGCAGCCAAAAAACTATTTATTGTATATAATTGCGCTCCCTGGAGTGCCCCTTTAGGTGACCTCAGAAGTAAAACCTGTCTGGAGTGGCTCTACTGGAGGTCCAACTCGGGATATTCATGCCCTGCAGCCACCCCAGGGCCTACGTTGGGGGTTTGGGACAGGTCCCTCAAACCACCGAGTACTCTACCCTGTGAGATGGACATCCTGTGTGGGAACCTCACCATAAGAGACTTGAATTCTGAGGACGTTATTATGCAACATTTAAGAAATGTGCCTCCCATAAAGGGAAGAGTTATTGCATTGTTAATGTTTACTATTGTTGTTTTAAAATGTACTTCAGCCCGGGAGTGCTGAGCTTTGCTATGGGGGAATGTGGCGCCCAGCTGCGCTTGGTACCACAGATCCTAGAAGAGTGTATTGATGGAATCCTCCACAAGAGGCCCCCATAAGCATTCCCACAGCTTCACCTTCCACCTCAGACCAACAGAGGGAGCCCGTTAGGGATATAAATAGGGAAGGTGGAGCTAGGCAGTAAGCAGTTCCTCTGAAGAGTTCCAGCAGTAGAGAAGCCTGAGAGAGGTTAGTCTGCAGTGGAGCTCAGTCTAGTTTGGAGAGGTCAGCCTTCAGTGGAGCCTAGTCCAGACGCAGTTGTAGCTCAGTTAGAGCTTAAGGTGTGCCGGCACCATAAGATCGGTGAAGCGCGGCAAGCTGCCGTTAGTGTGAGAAGCCTAGTGAGGGCCCGAGCATGGCTGAAGGTGAGTGGAAAGTGAGTAGCAGTGGGGGCAGAGGAGCTTAACCAGCTCACCCCGAAACATATACCGGACACCGGGTCCGAGCTTAACGGGATCTCTATGACCCAGTAAGGCATAACCGGAATCCCTGGAGAACTACAGGTCCCAGGTTCACCAGAGAGCTGATACGTAACAGAGCCAGGAGACACATAGGCCCCGTAAGCTGGGAGCGTGCACTCCAAGAGAAGGCTCTACCACAACGTCAGCCGGTGCAGGACAGAGATAAAGTTAGGCCTAGCTCCAGGCAGGTCAGAAACTTACTATGCAGAGGCAAGAAACAGGAGGCCCTACACCCGCTCATTGGGGAGGATCCTGATATGCACCCTTCACCCTACAGTGCTCCGGGACGTGCCTGAATTTCTATCAGTAAAAGGTACTGAAGTGACTACCGTGTCCGTCTCCGTTCTTGCTCTGACCCGGCTGGGTCTCGCCTGTCCTGCATCCCCCTCTCCGTACGCTGCCCTGAGGCTTAGCTCCACCTGTGGGGAGCTATACCATCGAGCTGCCTTATCACCGGCCTCAGTGGACTGCCGCAGCGCTGGTGATTCTCATCAGAAACCACAGGTGGCGTCACGAACTTTCATAGAGTTAACCAATAATCCCCATTTAAAAGCTGACCCCAGGGTACGGGCCCGGGAGCCGACCACCGCGACATCCCCAAGGCCAGGCAAAGGCCCGGGTACCGAGTCATCCCCATTCCCCTGGGCTAGTCGTGGGGCTGCATTTCAGGTAAAGGCACTGGGGAGATGGCTGTCATTACATCTTCAATAAATGCCCGAGTTTACATTGATATTTTGGACAGTTTTCTTATCCCATCAATTGAAAGGATGTTTGGGGATGATGACATCATTTTTCAAGATGATAATGCATCCTGCCATGGAGCAAAAACTGTGAAAACATTCCTTGAAAGAAGACACATAAGGTCAATGTCATGGCCTGCAAATAGTTCGGATCTCAAGCCAATTGAAAATCTTTGGTGGAAGTTGAAGAAAATGGTCCATGACAAGGCTCCAACCTGCAAAGCTGATCTGGCAACAGCAATCAGAGAAAGTTGGAGCCAGATTGATGAAGGGTACTGTTTGTCACTCATTAAGTCCATGCCTCAGAGACTGCAAGCTGTTACTAAAGCCAGAGGTGGTGCGACAAAATACTAGTGATGTATTGGAGTGTTCTTTTGTGTGTTTGTTTTTCAGGATTCCATATTTTTTTCCTCAGAATTGAGTGATTCCATAATTTTTTCCCCCTGCTTGGTCTGAAAAAAATTACCCTTACTGAGTACCTCATTTTTTATCTTGATTTCTTTTAGAGTTTCTTAAAACCCTAACGTTGCCATTTGAAATGACTTTACTTTTGTGCCATGTCTGTGTTCTGCTTTTTTTCAACAACATTAAACAACTGAATGAACATCCTCCGAGCCCGGTGATTCCATAATTTTTGCCAGGGGTTGTACATTCCAGTCAATTTTGCGTTCCAAAAGTCAATTGGCGCTTCTTCCCTTCTGAGCCGTGCCGTGCACCCAAACAGTAGTTTCCACCACATACAGGGTATTGGTGTACTCAGGAGAAATTGTGCAACAAACTGTTCCATTTGCTCCTGCTATTCTTGTGAAAATACAAAATTTGGGGGTAAAGCAGCATTTTTGTGAGAAAAGTACAAATTTGTTTTTTTCTTCCACATTGCTTTAATTCCTGTGAAGCACGTGAGGGGTTAATAAACTTCTTGAATGTGGTTTTGAGCACTTTGAGAGATGCAGTTTTTAAAATGTTGTCACTTTTGGGTATTTTCTGTTATATATGTCCAGAATCACTGGGATACGTTGAAGTGTTCTAGAGCTGTTAACTCATAAAAGGACACTGGTCAATATTGTATAATTTGGCCAGGTCAGGAAGGAGAAAACAAGCTGGGGGTGAATGGGTTAAGAACTATCTTCACTGTGAATAAGAAAAATGAGTTCTGAGTGATAATCTAGCCTGCACAGAGCCATAATCTCAACATTATTGAGTCTGTCTGGGATTACATGAAGAGACAAAGGGAATTTACCTAGATCCCCAGGTCTGTGATTAGTTCTTCAAGATGTTTAGAAACTGTGTGCCGGTGTACATATTAGAATTGAATTTTGAAAGCATTCGTAGTTTGCAGATTTTTGTGCCCCACGTACTTGTGTATGTGTGTTTTTATATGTAAATTTATATGTGAGCATATCATATATACAGTACAGACCAAAAGTTTGGACACACCTTCTCATTTAAAGAATTTTCTGTATTTTCTTGACTATGAAAATTGTACATTCACACTGAAGGCATCAAAACTATGAATTAACACATGTGGAATTATATACTTAACAAAAAAGTGTGAAACAACTGAAATATGTCTTATATTCTAGGTTCTTCAAAGTAGCCACCTTTTGCTTTGATGACTGCTTTGCACACTCTTGGCATTCTCTTGATGAGCTTCAAGAGGTAGTCACCAGAAATGGTTCTCACTTCACAGGTGTGCCCTGTCAGGTTTAATAAGTGGGATTTCTTGCCTTATAAATGGGGTTGGGACCATCAGTTGTGTTGTGCAGAAGTCAGGTAGATACACAGCTGATAGTCCTACTGAATAGACTGTTAGAATTTGTATTATGGCAAGAAAAAAGCAGCTAAGTAAAGAAAAACGAGTGGCCATCATTACTTTAAGAAATGAAGGTCAGTCAGTCCGAAAAATTTTGAAAACTTTGAAAGTGTCCCCAAGTGCAGTTGCAAAAACCATCAAGGGCTACAAAGAAACTGGCTCACATGAGGACCGCCCCAGGAAAGGAAGACCAAGAGTCACCTCAGCTTCTGAGGATAAGTTATCCTAGTCACCAGCCTCAGAAATTGCAGGTTAACAGCAGCTCAGATTAGAGACTAGGTCAATGCCACACAGAGTTCTAGCAGTAGACACATCTCTTCAACAACTGTTAAGAGGAGACTTTGTGCAGCAGGCCTTCATGGTAAAATAGCTGCTAGGAAACCACTGCTAAGGACAGGCAACAAGCAGAAGAGACTTGTTTGGGCTAAAGAACACAAGGAATGGACATTAGACCAGTGGAAATCTGTGCTTTGGTCTGATGAGTCCAAATTTGAGATCTTTGGTTCCAACCACCGTGTCTTTGTGCGACGCAGAAAAGGTGAACGGGTGGACTCTACATGCCTGGTTCCCACCGTGAAGCATGGAGGAGGAGGTGTGATGGTGTGGGGGTGCTTTGCTGGTGACACTGTTGGGGATTTATTCAAAATTGAAAACATACTGAACCAGCATAGCTACCACAGCATCTTGCAGCAGCATGCTATTCCATCCGGTTTGCGTTTAGTTGAAATATCATTTATTTTTCAACAGGACAATGACCCCAAACACACCTCCAGGCTGTGTAAGGGCTATTTGACCAAGAAGGAGAGTGATGGGGTGCTACGCCAGCTGACCTGGCCTCCACAGTCACCAGACCTGTACTCAATCGAGATGGTTTGGGGTGAGCTGGACCGCAGAGTGAAGGCAAAAGGGCCAACAAGTGCTAAGCATCTCTGGTAACTCCTTCAAGATTGTTGGAAGACCATTTCCGGTGACTACCTCTTGATACTCATCAAGAGAATGCCAAGAGTGCGCAAAGCAGTCATCAAAGCAAAAGGTGGCTACTTTGAAGAACCTAGAATATAAGACATATTTTCAGTTGTTTCACACTTTTTTGTTAAGTATATAATTCCACATGTGTTAATTCATAGTTTTGATGCCTTCAGTGTGAATGTACAATTTTCATAGTCAAGAAAATACAGAAATTCTTTAAATGAGGAGGTGTGTCCAAACTTTTGGTCTGTACTGTATATACACTGCTCAAAAAAATAAAGGGAACACTTAAACAACAGAATATAACTCCAAGTGGATCAAACTTCTGTGAAATCAAACTGTCCACTTAGGACGGAACAGTGATTGACAATAAATTTCACATACTGTTGTGCAAATTGAATAGACAATAGATGGAAATTATTGACAATTATCAAGACACCCTCATTAAAGGAGTGGTTCTGCAGGTGGGGACCACAGACCACATCTCAGTACCAATGCTTTCTGGCTGATGTTTTGGTCACTTTTGAATGTTTGTTGTGCTTTCACACTCGTGGTAGCATGAGACGGACTCTACAACCCACAGAAGTTGCTCAGGTATTGCAGCTCATCCAGGATGGCACATCAATGCGAGCTGTGGCAAGAAGGTTTGCTGTGTCTGTCAGCGTAGTATCCAGAGGCTGGATGCGCTACCAGGAGACAGGCCAGTACACCAGGAGACGTGGAGTGGGCCGTAGGAGGGCAACAGCCCAGCAACTGGACCGCTACCTCCGCCTTTGTGCAAGGAGGAACAGGAGGAGCACTGCCAGAGCCCTGCAAAATGACCTCCAGCTGGCCACAAATGTGCATGTGTCTGCACAAATGGTTAGAAACCGACTCCATGAGGGTGGTATGAGGGCCCGACGTCTACAGATGAGGGTTGTGCTCACAGCCCAACACCGTGCAGGACGCTTGGCATTTGCCACAGAACACCATGATTGGCAAAGTCGCCACTGGCGTCCTGTGCTCTTCACAGATGAAAGCAGGTTCACACTGAGCACATGTGACAGACGTGACAGAGTTTGGAGATGCCGTGGAGAGCGATCTGCTGCCTGCAACATCCTTCAGCATGACCGTTTTGGCAGTGGGTCAGTAGTGGTGTGGGGTGGCATTTCTTTGGAGGGCCGCACAGCCCTCCATGTGCTCGCCAGAGGTAGCCTGACTGCCATTAGGTACCAAGATGAGATCCTCAGACCCCTTGTGAGACCATATGCTGGTGTGGTTGGCCCTGGGTTCCTCCTAATGCAGGACAATGCCAGACCTCATGTAGCTGGAGTGTGTCAGCAGTTCCTGCAAGATGAAGGCATTGAAGCTATGGACAGCCCTGAATCCGATTGAGCACATCTGGGACACCATGTCTCGCTCCATCCACCAACATTACGTTGCACCACAGACTGTCCAGGAGTTGGCAGATGCTTTATTCCAGGTCTGGGAGGGGATCCCACAGGAGACGAACCGCAATCTCATCAGGAGCATGCCCAGGCATTGTAGGGAGGTCATATAGGCACGTGGAGGCCACACACAATACTGAGCCTCATTTTGACTTCTTTTAAGGACATTACATCAAAGTTGGATCAGCCTGTAGTGTGTTTTTCCACTTTAATTTTGGGGGTGACTCCAAATCCAGGCCTCCATTGGTTAATAAATTTGATTTCCATTGATGATTTTTGTGTGATTTTGTTGTCAGCACATTCAACTTTGTACAGAACAAAGTATTCAATGAGAATATTTCATTCATTCAGAATGTGTTATTTGAGTGTTCCCTTTATTTTTTTGAGCAGTGTATATACAGTACAGACCAAAAGTTTGGACACACCTTCTCATTTAAAGATTTTTCTGTATTTTCATGACTTTGAAAATTGTACATTCACACTGAAGGCATCAAAACTATGAATTAACACATGTGGAATTATATACTTAACAAAAAAGTGTGAAACAACTGAAAATATGTCTTATATTCTAGGTTCTTAAAAGTAGCCACCTTTTATTTTGATGACTGCTTTGCACACTCTTTGCATTCTCTTGATGAGCTTCAAGAGGTAGTCACCGGAAATGGTTTTCACTTCACAGGTGTGCCCTGTCAGGTTTAATAAGTGGGATTTCTTGCCTTATAAATGGGGATGGGACCATCAGTTGTGTTGTGCAGAAGTCTGGTGGATAGACAGCTGATAGTCCTCCTGAATAGACTGTTAGAATTTGTATTATGGCAAGAAAAAAGCAGCTAAGTAAAGAAAAACGAGTGGCCATCATTACTTTAAGAAATGAAGGTCAGTCAGTGCGAAAAATTGGGAAAACTTTGAAAGTGTCCCCAAGTGCAGTTGCAAAAACCATAAATCGCTACAAAGAAACTGGCTCACTTGAGGACCGCCCCAGGAAAAGAGGACCAAGAGTCACCTCTGCTTCTGAGGATAAGATTATCCGAGTCACCAGCCTCAGAAATCGCATGTTAACAGCAGCTCAGATTAGAGACCAGGTCAATGTCACACAGAGTTCTAGCAGCAGAAACATCTCTTCAACAACTGTTAAGAGGAGACTTTGTGCAGCAGGCCTTCATGGTAAAATAGCTGCTAGGAAACCACTGCTAAGGACAGGCAACAAGCAGAAGAGACTTGTTTGGGCTAAAGAACACAAGGAATGGACATTAGACCAGTGGAAATCTGTGCTTTGGTCTGATGAGTCCAAATTTGAGATCTTTGGTTTCAACCACCATGTCTTTGTGCGACGCAGAAAAGGTGAAAGGATGGACTCTACATGCCTGGTTTTCACCGTGAAGCATGGAGGAGCAGGTGTGATGGTGTGGGGGGGCTTTGCTGGTGACACTGTTGGGGATTTATTCAAAATTGAAGGCATAGTGAACCAGCATGGCTACCACAGCATCTTGCAGCGGCATGCTATTCCATCCGGTTTGCATTTAGTTGGAACATCATTTATTTTTCAACAGGACAATGACCCCAAACACACCTCCAGGCTGTGTAAGGGCTATTTGACCAAGAAGGAGAGTGATGGGGTGCTACACCAAATGACCTGGCCTCCACAGTCACCAGACCTGAACTCAATTGAGATGGGTTGGGGTGAGCTGGACCTCAGAGTGAAGGCAAAAGGGCCAACAAGTGCTAAGCATCTCTGGGAACTCCTTCAAGATTGTTGGAAGACCATTTCCGGTGATTACCTCTTGAAGCTCATCAAGAGAATGCCAAGAGTGTGCAAAGCAGTCATCAAAGCAAAAGGTGGCTACTTTGAAGAACCTAGATTATAAGACATATTTTCAGTTGTTTCACACTTTTTTGTTAAGTATATAATTCCACATGTGTTAATTCATAGTTTTGATGCCTTCAGTGTGAATGTACAATTTTCATAGTAATGAAAATACAGAAAAATCTTTAAATGAGAACGTGTGTCCAAACTTTTGGTCTGTACTGTATATATATATATATATATATATATATATATATATATATATATATATATATATATACAGTGCCTCCAAGTAGTATTCAACCCCCTGCAGATTTAGCTGGTTTGATAAGATGCAAATAAGTTAGAGCCTTCAAACTGCAAACGAGAGTAGGTTTTATGAACAGAAGCATAAATCTTACAGACCAAAAAGTTATGTTGCTCAGTTGAATTTTATTAAATTTTAAACATAAAAGTGTGGGTCAATTATTATTCAACCCCTATGTTTAATATTTTGTGGAATAACCCTTGTTTGCAATTACAGCTAATAATTGTCTTTTATAAGACCTGATCAGGCCGGCACAGGTCTGTGGAGTTATCTTGGCCCACTCCTCCATGCAGATCTTCTCCAAGTTATCTAGGTTCTTTGGGTGTCTCATGTGGACTTTATTCTTGAGCTCCTTCCACAAGTTTTCAATTGGGTTAAGGTCAGGAGACTGACTAGGCCACTCCAACACCTTGACTTTTTCCCTATTGAACCAGGCCTTGGTTTTCTTGGCTGTGTGCTTTGGGTCGTTGTCTTGTTGGAAGATGAAATTACGACCCATCTTAAGATCCTTGATGGAGGAGCGGAGGTTCTTGGCCAAAATCTCCAGGTAGGCCGTGCTATCCATCTTCCCATGGATGCGGACCAGATGGCCAGGCCCCTTGGCAGAGAAACAGCCCCACAGCATGATGCTGCCACCACCATGCTTGACTGTAGGGATGGTATTCTTGGGGTCGTATGCAGTGCCATCCAGTCTCCAAACGTCACGTGTGTAGTTGGCACCAAAGATCTCGATCTTGGTCTCATCAGACCATAGAACCTTGAACCAGTCTGTCTCAGAGTCCTCCAAGTGATCATGAGCAAACTGTAGACGAGCCTTGACATGACGCTTTGAAAGTAAAGGTACCTTACGGGCTCGTCTGGAACGGAGACCATTGCAGTGGAGTACGTTACTTATGGTATTGACTGAAACCAATGTCCCCACTGCCATGAGATCTTCCCGGAGCTCCTTCCTTGTTGTCCTTGGGTTAGCCTTGACTCTTCGGACAAGCCTGGCCTCGGCACGGGAGGACACTTTCAAAGGCTGTCCTGGCCGTGGAAGGCTAACAGTAGTTCCATAAGCCTTCCACTTACGGATGATGCTCCCAACAGTGGAGACAGGTAGGCCCAACTCCTTGGAAAGGGTTTTGTACCCCTTGCCAGCCTTGTGACCCTCCACGATCTTGTCTCTGATGGTCTTGGAATGCTCCTTTGTCTTTCCCATGTTGACCATGTCTGAGTGCTGTTCACAAGTTTGGGGAGGGTCTTAAATAGTCAGAAAAGGCTGGCAAAAGAGATCTTTAATCCACATATGTGAAGCTCATTATTCTTGGTGCCTGAACTACTTCTTAATACTTTAGGGGGACCAAACAGAATTCTTGTGGTTTGAGGGGTTGAATAATAAATGACACTCTGAATTAACTTTTTCCATTTTAAAAAAAAACAAAAAAAAAAAAAACAAAAACAAAATTTGCTGCAGTGCATTTCCCACTTCCAGGCTGATCTACAGTACAAATGTCACAATGCCAAGTTAATTCCGCATATGTCAACCAGCTAAATCTGCAGGGGGTTGAATACTACTTGTAGGCACTGTATATATACAGTATGTATGTGCACACATAAAATTTTTCTAGTGTAGAAATTAGATTCCTACGAGCAATCTGTATCTTAAATAGACTGCTTATACTCTATATAAATACAACCATAGTCCATGTTTGTCATTTTTCGTTCATGAGAAAATAACTTCCACCAGTAGTTTTGGCCATCAGCCACTATGTTAAGAGTGTACTGAATAACTTGTTCATTTGATAAGCTAAATTTACTCATGTTTTATGAACCACAATTCAGAACCTAATAAGGCTAGACTATCGGCACATGCCAATCAGCCGAAAATATTTATAGAGTAAAGTAATATGGAATGTAATAAATGGTGCAGGCTACAGTAATAATGGCTTTGACTACTCAACAGTCAAGACCTCTCATTGACTTCAATGGGTATGGTCTGATCATTCTACAAGTTAATGTTTTATGCAGGTGCAGCAATAATGTGAGATTAAGGCTAGCACATCTGCTTTTACAAGGACATCTATGGTTGGACTTAGAGATGGCTAAACTAGTTAGTAAAATCTCTAGGTTTCCCAGATGTTCACCCTTTGAACCTAATACATAGATCTGGCCTTCACCAATGGGAATTCCCTGGTTCCATTTGGAGAGTAGGTGCCAACGCATTGAGCAACCAGGTTGGAGCAGGCACCTAAGACAAGCTAATTCAATATAGAAGACTGGTCAGGGTTCATCTCAAACCTAACCAAGTTCAGGTTCAGGTACCACAATTAGCAGCAGAGAGTAGTCAATCAGTTCAAACTCAAAACACAGCTCAGCTGAAAATGGGGCTATCCAAGCCGCTCAGACCAAAATAAAAACAATGCAGACAGAAAGGAGAATGGTCAAAGCCTGGTATAAAAACTGAAGTCACAGTCTATATCACTCAGATAACACATCTAGATTCAATATACAATAAACGGCATTTCTGTTTATTAAGGAGTGAGCAAATTGCACAAAAGAACATTCATTGGCTGCTATAGGGGCACGCTGATCACTGGTTGATTTGCTGGATCTACTCGGTGATTTGTCAACCAACAGGATGGAAAAACATGATGGGGTCGATTCGCTGTCGCTACACCAGTCTTGATAGAGTATAAAGCGCCAACTTCATTAAGTGATGTCACTTAAGGATTTTGGCATGGACTGAAGTAGCATTTCTAGGGTACAAAACACCATCACTTTTAATTAATTGGATGGGTGGGCCTGGCTATGCCCCATGCTACCTTGACTTCTCCCCAGCTCTGCCGATTTTGGCCGAGCTCATTCAAACTGGTATGAAACTGCCAAAAGTTGCAAAATTTTGTAGCAACACCAAGTTGCACAAAAATGTGAATTTTTAATGCTTTTACACCACTGTTGAAGGCATAAAAGCCTTCATGAATCAGCTGTATCTTATATTTAGGGTTCGTTCACATGGCAGTGTTTTGGTCAGTATTTTACATCAGTATTTGTAAGCCAAAACCAGGAGTGGGTGATAAATACGGAAGTGGTGACGTGTTTCTATTATATTTTTTTTCTCATCATTCCTTTCCTGGTATTAGATTACAAATACTGAGGTAAAATACTGACCAAATACTGAACATATGATGTGACCGTGGCCTTAAAGACAAACACACAAGCATATACTACACCGTGCAAGGCTCAACAGCTATACACTCTGCATACAGATGCCTGGCAACTGTTCTAGCGCTGACCCCATGGATTGTTGCAGAAATGCTGTCTTGTGGGTAGTTTTATGAGACCTCTCTGTATATGTCTGTAAAATGGCGCTTCAACCAATACGGCTCTTGTATTTTAAATGACTCTAGTATGTCCATTTTTAATTTTTAACATTTTCCTGATGTTTCATTTTAACAATTTAAGCAGTGTTTGTTCATCATTCCAGTTCCAATTTGCATTTAATTTTTTTAGATTTTACTTTTTTTAATCCAGCGAAGGATGAATCATGCAGTTTATGCCTGAAATTCTCAGTCTAACATTGCAGAGAAACTTTTTTGACAGTTGATGTATTTATATCCATTAACCACAGTTGGCTACATTCTTGTCCTTACATGACAGAACATACAGGGTTACATCTTATTGGCAGATATGCAAATTTAATTGCTAAGTGAGTACATCATACTGACCTTGTGACACAGCAAATTTCCCATTTCATTTATATCTGAACTATCAGCGTTGATTAAAAGTATAAGTATAAAAACTTATGAAATGAGAGTGACCTTGAAAAAAATCATGTAGGATACTATGTTCTTGAAATTTTTCTTGAGGATAGTAAATGGTGGACTACAATGATCCTGAGCAGCAGGAGGTGTGCAGTACAGCATGAAACCCCCAAAACACAGACAAGCAAAGTGGATTACTCTCTACACCACGAATACAATGAAAAATGGTAACGAGGTTTCTTCCCAACAGTTGAAATTATACTGTTGTTATCACCCCGTATTATTTTTCCAATTTAGAAATTAGAAGACTTAAAACAATAGCCAACATTGTAGATTTAGTGCTAAAAGAGTTCTCACATATAATCAAGCCTGTATACAGCAAGACTTCATATAACCTCATCAATTTTACTATATACAGTGCCTACAAGTAGTATTCAACCCCCTGCAGATTTAGCTGGTTGACACATGCGGAATTAACTTGGCATTGTGACATTTGTACTGTAGATCAGCCTGGAAGTGGGAAATGCACTGCTGCAAATTTTTTTTTTTTTTCTAAAACGTAAAAAGTTAATTCAGAGTGTCATTTATTATTCAACCCCTCAAACCACAAGAATTCTGTTTGGTCCCCCTAAAGTATTAAGAAGTAGTCCAGGCACCAAGAATAATGAGCTTCACATGTGTGGATTAAAGATCTCTTTTGCCAGCCTTTTCTGACAATTTAAGACCCTCCCCAAACTTGTGAACAGCACTCAGACATGGTCAACATGGGAAAGACAAAGGAGCATTCCAAGGCCATCAGAGACAAGATCGTGGAGGGTCACAAGGCTGGCAAGGGGTACAAAACCCTTGCCAAGGAGTTGGGCCTACCTGTCTCCACTGTTGGGAGCATCATCCGTAAGTGGAAGGCTTATGGAACTACTGTTAGCCTTCCACGGCCTGGACAGCCTTTGAAAGTGTCCTCCCGTGCCGAGGCCAGGCTTGTCCGAAGAGTCAAGGCTAACCCAAGGACAACAAGGAAGGAGCTCCGGGAAGATCTCATGGCAGTGGGGACATTGGTTTCAGTCAATACCATAAGTAACGTACTCCACCGCAATGGTCTCCATTCCAGACGAGCCTGTATGGTACCTTTACTTTCAAAGCGTCATGTCAAGGCTCGTCTACAGTTTGCTCATGATCACTTGGAGGACTCTGAGACAGACTGGTTCAAGGTTCTATGGTCTGATGAGACCAAGAACGAGATCTTTGGTGCCAACCATACACGTGACGTTTGGAGACTGGATGGCACTGCATACGACCCCAAGAATACAATCCCTACAGTCAAGCATGGTGGTGGCAGCATCATGCTGTGGGGCTGTTTCTCAGCCAAGGGGCCTGGCCATCTGGTCCGCATCCATGGGAAGATGGATAGCACGGCCTACCTGGAGATTTTGGCCAAGAACCTCCACTCCTCCATCAAGGATCTTAAGATGGGTCGTAATTTCATCTTCCAACAAGACAACGACCCAAAGCACACAGCCAAGAAAACCAAGGCCTGGTTCAAGAGGGAAAAAGTCAAGGTGTTGGAGTGGCCTAGTCAGTCTCCTGACCTTAACCCAATTGAAAACTTGTGGAAGGAGCTCAAGAATAAAGTCCACATGAGACACCCAAAGAACCTAGATAACTTGGAGAAGATCTGCATGGAGGAGTGGGCCAAGATAACTCCACAGACCTGTGCCGGCCTGATCAGGTCTTATAAAAGACGATTATTAGCTGTAATTGCAAACAAGGGTTATTCCACAAAATATTAAACATAGGGGTTGTATAATAATTGACCCACACTTTTATGTTTAAAATTTAATAAAATTCAACTGAGCAACATAACTTTTTGGTTTGTAAGATTTATGCTTCTGTTCATAAAACCTACTCTTGTTTGCAGTTTGAAGGCTCTAACTTATTTGCATCTTATCAAACCAGCTAAATCTGCAGGGGGTTGAATACTACTTGTAGGCACTGTACAACACTATGCAAACACTGTACTTCATTCTCAAACGGAAACAAACTGAAAATCTTACATTCTGCCAGCGGCCACCTTCACTCACATTAACTAAGGGCTAGTGGTGGGCGAGCACTAAAATGCTTGGGTCGAGCAAATTGGAATACTCGGGTGCTCGACCCGAGCAACAAGCCCAATGTAAGTCTATGGGAAACTCAAGCATTTTTCAGACGGCTCCCCCCGGCGGTTTGCCGAGGGCCTAAAAATTCCCCAAATCGATGGGAACAGTGCTCAAATGACATGGGAACAGCAAGGAGAAGACCCCTGGAAGCATTTCTGACTCCCAGGTCACTGCTGTCAACAATGTTGTCAGAGGTATTACGCCACTTTTACGGACTTACAATAAAACATACAAAAACGAAACCAAAATGGATTTTCCTGGGAAATATGTTAAGGAACATCCTTTCCAGGGTAATGACTTGTATATAAGGCAAAATAAATATGCAAAAACAAAAATGCTCCTCCACACCTTGGGCTATGTTCACGTGTAGCGTTTTTGATGCGTTTTTACACTTTTGCATTGCTTTCAACCAAGACTAATGCATTCACTGGGAAATGTCATTTTAACATTTTACAACCGTATCTGACCATGTGGTGTGTGACACATCATCTGACACATCCCATCCTGTTTCATTTATGATGGAGAGACTCTGAAAGTCACAAAGCCTATTTTTATAGGGCCAACAGGTGGCCCTTACTATTCTTAAAGGGCCAGCAGTCGGCCCTCACTATTGTTAGAGAGCCATCAGCCGGCTATGCTTTGTTGTTCCCATTATTAACGAGTGGGTCTCATATACTGTTATTGTGTATGCAGTGACTGCAAGGGCTACCAAAAATTTGGAGGCACTCCAATGCCCCTTTCAAGAGACGTAGAGGTCGGAGAGCCTCCTAAAAACAATGTTCCCATTATTAGGAAGTGGGTCTCCCATAATGTTTGCCTATGCAGTGGAGCAACGGCTGCCAAAAATTTGGAGGAACTCCAATGCCCCTCGCGAGAGACGTAGAGGTCGGAGAGCCTTCTAAAAACAATGTTCCCATTATTAGGAAGTGGGTCTCCCATAGTGTTTGCCTATGCATTGAATGCAAAAGCTGCCAAAGATTTGGAGGCACTCCAAGGCCGCTTGGGAGAGACGTAGAGGTCGGAGAGCCTCCTAAAAACAATGTTCCCATTATTAGGAAGTGGGTCTCCCATAGTGTTTGCATATGTTGTGAATGCAAAAGCTGCCAAAAATTTGGAGGCACTCCAATGCCCCTTGGAAGAGACGTAGAGGTTGGAGAGCCTCCTAAAAACAATGTTCCCATTTTTAGGAAGTGGGTCTCCCATAATGTTTGCATATGCAGTGAATGCAAATGCTGCCAAAAATTGCAAAAAAAATGTAGCCCTTGCAAGACACGTAGAGGAAGTGATATGGTAGATATGGTGGTGAATGATATGGTGATGGAGGATGAGGAGAAGGAAAGAGCAAATAGACAAAATCAGGAAACGTATACCCATGTCTAGCTGTGATGAGGTGCATGGAATAGACGTCCCAAAAAAAGACACTGGATTTCAGTTTATGTTACGCTGTTATCATTTGGTGGTTTGAGAAGTCTGGCCCAATCCAGTCCTTGTTCATTTTTATAAGAGTCAACCTCTCAGCATTTTCAGTTGACAGGCGGATGTTCCTATCGGTTATAATTCAACCGGCGGCACTAAAAACCCGCTCTGATAAAACGCTAGCGGCAGAGCAGGCCAGGACCTCCAAGGCGTAGAGAGCCAGCTTGGATACCCTGTAATTTTAAGGCACAGAGGAATCACGGAGTATGTTGGTACAAGGTACTCCTTCACCATCTTCCCAAACTTTGCACTCCTTGTGAGAGTACCCCGCGCTTCAGGGCCTGTAAGATGGGAGGGTCTGAGAAAACTGTCCCAAAACTTTCACAGTGTTCCCCTGCCTCTGCTGGATTGGAGTTGTGTCTCTCTCGCCTGTACTCCTTGGTTGTCCAACGAACTGTGACCTCTGCCGCCAGCGTTTTCAGATGGGAATTTTTTTAATAATTCCATAACAAAGGCCCTCTGGTACTGCCCCATTTTAATAGACCTGTCCACCTCGGGAATAAGAGATAGAAAATTCTCCATGTAGCGTGGGCCTAGAAGTGTCACCAACTAGTAATGACTGTCACCCAAAATTTGGAGAACGCGAGGGTCACTGGAAAGGCAGCGTAACATAAACTCAGCCATGTGTGCCGGACTGCTAACAGGCAAGAATTCCGTGTCCTCACCAAGAGGACGACTGACCATGCTCTCCTCCTCCTCCTCCCTGTCCTCAGGCCATCCACGCTGAACAGACGGTATGACAGTTGTGCAGGTAGTACTGTCTATAGCGCATGAAACTAGCTCCTCCTCCTCTTCCTCATTGTCACCCAATCCACGTTGGGATGAGATGAGGCTGGGCTGTGTGTAATCACCCTGTATGGTTCCTTGCTCCATCTCACCGTGCTCCGCCTTCAATGCATCCTCTTTGCTTGTGAGCAGAGAGCGTTTCAGAAGACAGAGAAGCAGGCTGGTGACTCTAATTATGGCATCATCGCCGCTACCATCTTGGTGGAGTCCTCAAAGTTTTGGAGGATGGTACATGTGTCTGACATCCATGTCCACTCCTGAGGTCTTATGTGTGGAGTCTGAACTGAATACCGACGGCCTTGTTGATGCTGGTAGTCAACAACTGCCCTCTTCTGCTCACAAATCCTTCCCAACATCTGCAGTGTAGAGTTCCAATGCGTGGGGACATCACACACCAGTGGGTGAGCGGGAAGCTGCAAATGCTGCTGAAGCACGGCAATGGAGGCGGAAGCTGTAGCTGACTTTCTAAAATAGGCACACAGACGGCGTACTTTGACAAGCAGATCTGGCAGCTCTGGATAGGTTTTGAGAAACCGCTGAACCACGAGGTTAAGCACATGGGCCAGGCATGGTACATGTGTGAACTTGCCTCGACGTGTTCCATCCCACGGTCCGACAGGGTCCCGAAATAGTGGCGGCTGGCGACTGAGTACCGAGGGACGGCCGCTGCCATCAGGTTGCGGAAAGCTTCCGTCTCCGCGAGCCTAAAAGGCAACATTTCAAGTGTAAGTGACGCGCCCCTGGGCCTGTGTCGCGCTGCGTTGCGCACGCGGGAGCTTATCCGGAGCCGGATCTGTTGAGGGTTGTAGTCTCGTGGCGGTGATCCGGTCCGTGCCCAGGGAGTCAGACTAAGTGGCGCTGTTTTAGCGGTAGATGTTGGACGACTACGCCACCCGTTGAGTGCAGCCAGGGAGCTGCTGCTGCAGGGCAGACCGCTGAGGCCGGTGGTAGGATTGTGCAGCGTGATAGTATAACCCCCAACGGGAGGGGTATGGCCTCAGGGCAGCCGACGTGGATGATGGGGGTAGCAGGAACCACTCGGAGACGGTACTGTGTAGTTCAGGGTCTTTACTGGTGACAAAGATAGACCCTCCCGGAGTACTGGCTAGCGATTGGGGCCTGGTCAGTCCTTGAGCAGATGGGATCTCCCCTGGCCAGGCGGAGTTGTAGGCCTCCCAAACTAACGATACTCTTCTGGCTACCTTGCTAGAGGCGGGTATAAGTAGCCCACGTCCCTGAGTGTACCGTGTGGTGCTCACCCGTATGGCCGGTGACTCGGGGCCTTCGGGTTTCTGGGCCAGAGGACCTGCAATCCCCTGCCGGTCGGTTTCTGCTGCTGGATAGGAGTTAGTCCCCACAGCCTCGGACTCCGGGTCCGGTGATAACTTCTCAGTCAGGGCGAGCTCTGCAGCTGCCAGCCCCTGACTCCTTGTAACACTGCTCCCACAGAGCTCCTGTTGTTTCTTCCTATATTTGCCTCTTTTCTCTGCTTCTTCTCTACTCACTCACCCTGCCTCAGCCCTAGGTTTATATAGGGGAAGTTCTTCCCCTCCCAGGACTGGGCAGGAGGTGTGGCATGCATAGGATCCCTGACCAAGAGACCTCCCACCTGCTCTCAGACATAACATTGCTGTTACTGTGGAAAACCAGACCCCTGGGGTGCCACATTCCCCCCTAGTGAAATTTAGTACTCCGGGACTAAACATATTTTAGAAAAACATAACAAGATATAACAATAACAATAAAGAAACACATAAAGGTGGTCACGGCATGTCCGTAACCGGGTGCAGTCTTTGAAGAAAGCAAGGTGTCCATTTCACCAAAACAGGGAGACGTAACCAGGTAGGGGTCTGTCCTGCCCCGAGTCCTTAACAGTCTTTAGTCCGTCCTGGGTTATGCTCCAACTATGTACAAAGGATTCCCGGTAAATCCACCAAGGACTCCTAAAAATAACTAGAAACACATAATTATACACAAGCAACAATAAACAGGTAACCACAAATAAAACAATTTATACACTTCAAATCCTCCAACGTGCGGGTAACTGGCCCCTAGTGGCCCTAGTGGACCTACGGAGCTGACTGTCTGGCCCTGAACTACAGGGTGTAGGAGCTGTTAAGGGTAAACTGGGCAGCGGTCTACGGGCCCTTTGGCTCACTAGGGATATGGCAGGCTCACTGCAAGCAGAGGGTTGATCCTCCTGGTCTGCTGGTGTGGGGTCTTCTGCCTCCTGGACCGGCTGTTCTTCCAGCTCTACCTGTTGCTCCGTAGGTGCTTGGGATGCTGGTTGGAGGAAGGTGAGTACGGGTACCACAACTGCACCATTGACTTGAGTCCAAGATCGAGGGAAGTCTCTGAGCACAGTATTAACCATGTCTTCCCTTTCCTCTACGGGTCGAGGGTCTTCTTGTTCCTCTTCAGGGTTCCGTAGCTGTTCGGGACACTTCTTCAGGTGATCCCGGGATACAATGGTTGTGGTTTCCCCTCCGTCTTTACTGATGGTACAGACCTTTGGGTTGTCGTGGCTTGAGGGCAGTACGGTGTATGGGTCCTTCTCCCACTGGTCGTCCAACTTGTGGAGCTGTCTTTTTCTCTTCAAGACCTGCTCTCTGGGTACCAGGGGAACAGCGGGAGCATACTGGTTGTAAGTTTTCTCTTGTCTTTCCCTAGCCTGACAGAGACTTCGCTCCACGCTCTCCTGTACTCTCCGGTACTGCTGCTGCCTCTCTGTGTCCCAGTCTGCTTCTGGTGAAGTGTCCTCAGGTGTCAGGACTCCCATTTCCAGGTCAACAGGTAACTTACCAGGTCTCGCCCTCATTAGGTAAGCCGGGGTACAGTTGGTGGAACCTACCGGGATGTGGTTGTATAGGTCCACCAGATCGGGCAGCTTCTCAGGCCACAGACTGCGTTCTTCCAGGGGCAACGTTTTCAGAAGATCCATTACCACCTGGTTCATTTTCTCACAAAGTCCATTAGTTTGCGGATGATAGGGTGTCGTCCTTATCTTCCGGCAGCCATACAGAGTGCAGAATTCTTGGAAGACCTCCGCTTCAAAGGCAGGTCCCTGGTCTGTCAACACTTGGTCCGGGTACCCGTGTGGACGGCAGAAATGCTGCTGGAAGGCTCTCGCTGCTGTTCGAGCTGTTAAGTCCTTGACGGGGACGACAACCAAGAACCGGGAGTAGTGATCCACGATGGTTAGTGCGTAGACGTAGCCACTTCTGCTTGGGGTCAGTTTTACATGATCCAAGGCTACCAGTTCCAACGGCTGCCGGGTGACGATGGACTGCAGGGGAGTCTTCTGGCTGGCACGGTCCTTCCTTCTTAGGTTGCACGGGCCACAGTCTCTGCACCACCTCTCGATGGTTCCCCTCATGCCTACCCAGTGGAACCGCTCGCGCAGCAGGAACTCCAGCTTCTTCCATCCGAAGTGTCCAGCCCCGTCGTGGTATGCCTCCATCACCATGGCTGCGTCTCTTCGTGGCACCACTACTTGCCAGATTAGTTCATGCGTCCGGGAGTTAACCATTCTGCGGCACAACTTCCCCTTATAAAGGAACAGTCGACTCTTCTCAGCCCACAGTTGCTTGGCTTCCTCCGGAGCGTCTGGGTCAAGGCGAGCCTCTGGCCGAGTCAGCATCTCCTTCACCAGTCGGACGGCAGGGTCACTGTCTTGCGTTTCCTCCCAGTTGTAGTGAGGCAAGGGGTTAAACGTAGCGGCTTGCTTACTCCTTACCCGGTGGGAATACTGGATAGTCCCATGCCGGTGGAACGCAGGGAGTTCGACTTCTTCCAGTCCCTCTGGATCTTCTCCTACGTCCGGTAGGTTTGGCATCCTGGACAGGGCGTCCGCGTTGGTATTGGAGCGTCCTGCCCGGTATTTGATTGTGAACTCGTAGTTGGACAGACGGGCCATCCATCTCTGCTCTAGGGCACCGAGTCTTGCTGTGTCCAGGTGTGTCAACGGGTTGTTATCCGTGTACACGACGAACCGGGAAGAAGCGAGGTAGTGCTTAAAGCGTTCGGTGACTGCCCACACCACTGCCAGGAACTCTAGCTTAAATGAGCTGTAATTCTCAGGGTTTCTCTCGGTGGGTCGCAGTTTTCGGCTGGCGTAAGCGATTACTCGTTCTTTCCCCTGCTGGATCTGGGACAGCACGGCTCCTAGCCCGATGTTACTTGCGTCGGTGTAGAGGATAAAGGGGTGGCTGTAATCCGGGTACGCCAGGATTTCATCCCCCGTGAGGGCCATCTTCAGCTGGCGGAAGGACTCCTCTTCCAACTTCTCCCATCTGAAGGGCGGCTTCTGGTTCTTGGCCTTCCGGGACTGGCCTATCAGGAGGTCCTGCATAGGAGCTGCCTTTTTGGTGAAACCGGGGATGAACCTGCGGTAGTAGCCTACCAACCCGAGGAACTGCCGCACTTCCTTTACACTGGAGGGACTTGGCCATTCCTTAATTGCGGTGATCTTATCAGGGTCGGGAGCCACTCCGTCAGCGCTCACCACGTGTCCCAGGTACTGCACCTTTGGTTTCAGGAGGTGACACTTGGAGGGTTTCACCTTTAGGCCGTAGCTTGCCAGAGCTTCGAACACTTCCGCCAGGTGTTTCAGGTGGTCCTCATAAGTCTTAGAATATACGATGACATCGTCCAGGTACAACAGGACCGTCTCGAAGTTTCTATGGCCCAGACAGCACTCCATTAATCGTTGGAAGGTTCCTGGTGCGTTGCAGAGTCCGAACGGCATGCAGGTAAACTCGCTAAGTCCCATCGGGGTGGTGAATGCGGTCTTCTCCTGGTCCGCCTCTGCTACAGGAACCTGCCAGTACCCACTAGTGAGATCCAAGGTAGAGAAGAAGTTAGCAGATCTTAAAGCAGCCAAAGACTCCTCTATCCTTGGTAAGGGGTACGCATCCTTGTGTGTGATACGGTTGATTTTCCGGTAATCTACACACATCCTCATGGTGTTGTCTTTCTTTTTGACTAAGACTAGTGGAGCTGCCCAGGGGCTACAGCTATCCCTGATCACCCCAGCCTCCTTCATGTCTCTAAGCATCCCCTTGGCGTGTTGGTAGTGTGCAGGGGGTACGGGTCGATACCTCTCTTTTATGGGAGGATGGTCTCCCGTGGGGATGTGGTGTTCTACCCCCTTGACTCGCCCGAAGTCTAACGGGTGTTTACTAAACACTCTCTCGTACTCTTGAACCACCCGATAGACTCCCTGTTTCTGATGTGAGGGAGTGGAGTCAGTACCCAAATGTAGTTGCTGACACCAGTCCTCCATTGTTTTCTTAGAGCCGTTACCTTCCTCCGGGTGAGATGGAGGCAAGGGTTCCACAGATTGTATAGCATTTTGGTTAATGGTATATAATTTGGCTAGCGTGGCATACCGGGGCAGGTACACTTCCCTCTTCCCGATATTGATTATGCGAACGGGCACCCTCCCATGGCGTACATTAACCACCCCCCGTGCTGTCAAGATGGTGGGCCTACTGTCTGAGTAAACTGGTTCTACCATTGCCTGGTAATCTCTACCTCTCAGACCAATAGCTGCCCGGCACCAAATCATCATTTCACTTTTTGGGGGCATGGCAATAGGGAAAGGGTCACACATTCTCACGCTACCAATCTCACCGCCGGAGAGTTCCACCTGTTGCCGTCGCATCAGTGCCCGGATCTCTTTTTGGAGCACTCGCTGCTCGCCGGAGCTGGCGTTCTTGGCAACCTGCTGTAAAAGGAAAATCACCTCTGCAAGACAATTTTCAATTACATTAGTTCCTAGAGTTATCTTTGGGTGACTCTCGTGTTTGTCAATGTCTACAATGATCAGTCCCTGTGCTGCCAGTTCAACTCTACCAATTTTAATGGTCACCTCTTTAAATCCGATCTGTGGCACGGGCTGACCATTGCTGGCGATGATACTCAAGTCGTCGTCAGGGTAGCGGGTAATATCAGAGTCATTCCAGTACTGCTTGAAGAGCACGTACGGGATGGTGGTGACCTGTGACCCGGTGTCCAGTAGGGCACTCATAGGAATGCCATCCAGTACCACAGGCAAGACTGGACGTCCTCCCACATATTTGTCGCGCCAGTTTGATGGGCCTGATGATCTTTTTCCTAGGGGTTGGCCCTCTACCCTAGGTTGTGCCAGTTTAAAGGACAGTACCTTGCCATATGTCCGGGTTGATTACAGCGGCGGCAGATGGGTCATCCGTCCTCGTTGTATCGGTCGCTGGGTCTTCCTCTGGCCGGTGGGGTCCTCCTTGGTCGACGCCACGGGATGTCCTCCGGTCCGGATGCCAGCTGGATCTTCCCTGGAGTGGAAACCTGTAAAGACTGCACAGTTCGGGTTAGCGCAGCAACGCTTTTAGCTAGCTCTTGGACCTGATGGTGCAGGTCTGGAGCCGAGTCATTGTTCAAAGCCTGCGCATCAGCTCCCACAGGCCCTGCCGACAAGGGCGCCGCCTCCTGGTGGTAGGTGGTAGTGGGGCGTCTGTGGGTCACAACGCCACCTGGTGCCGGTTCTCGGAGCACCCGGATGGCTCTGTCCTTGAACTGTGCAAATCCCAGATGAGGGTCCTGTAAGGCCATTGCCCGCAACTGGGTTCGGTGGGCATTGCAATATAAACCCTCTATAAATTGTTCAGTTAACAGCCTGTCCTCGTCTCCCACGCCGTCAGGGTCGGTCTGCTTAATGGCTCTCAGGGCCTCTTGTAGGTTCAGGGCATAGTCCCTTATACTCTCATGTGCCCGCTGTTTGCACCCGTAGAATCTAAGCTTGATCTCGGCTGAGGTGCGGGTATCAAAGGTGTCCCTCAGCCGGGTTAGTATCCCTGCGACAGTCCTCCACCCAGGTGGCCAGGACTTTACCTCCCTTCGGGCTGCCCCGGTTAATTGGGCCACCAGGATGCTCACTTTTTGCTCTTCTGTGAGGGGGTACACCTGGAAGAGGCTATCCAGCTTTTCTCTAAAGTCCTGCAGGGTATGTGACTCCCCTGAGTACTGGGGTAGCCAGGCTGCCCCCGGGATATAGGGCATGGTGAAAGGCATGACCGCAACAGCGGTGGCGCTGGCGGGGGTTGGAGCGGTGAAGCTCTCCTCCGTATCCGACATCCTTCTCCCCCCTAGTGGACCGTGGCCTACCTTGCGAAGATCCTCTTCCGTAGGCCGCGGCTCCGCAGTGGATCGTCAGGGTTGAGGACCTTCCGTCGCGCTCCTGTGACGTCGGCGTCTGCTGGGCTCCTTCCAGGACCTGACGCAACGTCCGGACGTGAGGCGGGGCTTCAGTTCTCACGGGCTTTTCGGAGTCCACGCCCCTCTTTTTCCTGCGCGGCGTCCTCAAGATGGCGTCCAACGGCGGGAAAACTCCACAGATGGCGGGAAGAAGGCTGAAAATGGCGCCGGATGGCGGGAATCTTCACGGATGGCGGGAAGAAGGCTGAAAATGGCGCCGGATGGCGGGAATCTTCACCACAGGTGAGTTTGAAAGTCTCTTGTTCAGGCACGCAGTACCCGGTGGTTGCGGGCACGAAATCCTGCCGACTACGCCAAAAGTTGACGCGCCCCTGGGCCTGTGTCGCGCTGCGTTGCGCACGCGGGAGCTTACCCGGAGGCGGATCTGTTGAGGGTTGTAGTCTCGTGGCGGTGATCCGGTCCGTGCCCAGGGAGTCAGACTAAGTGGCGCTGTTTTAGCGGTAGATGTTGGACGACTACGCCACCCGTTGAGTGCAGCCAGGGAGCTGCTGCTGCAGGGCAGACCGCTGAGGCCGGTGGTAGGATTGTGCAGCGTGATAGTATAACCCCCAACGGGAGGGGTATGGCCTCAGGGCAGCCGACGTGGATGATGGGGGTAGCAGGAACCACTCGGAGACGGTACTGTGTAGTTCAGGGTCTTTACTGGTGACAAAGATAGACCCTCCCGGAGTACTGGCTAGCGATTGGGGCCTGGTCAGTCCTTGAGCAGATGGGATCTCCCCTGGCCAGGCGGAGTTGTAGGCCTCCCAAACTAACGATACTCTTCTGGCTACCTTGCTAGAGGCGGGTATAAGTAGCCCACGTCCCTGAGTGTACCGTGTGGTGCTCACCCGTATGGCCGGTGACTCGGGGCCTTCGGGTTTCTGGGCCAGAGGACCTGCAATCCCCTGCCGGTCGGTTTCTGCTGCTGGATAGGAGTTAGTCCCCACAGCCTCGGACTCCGGGTCCGGTGATAACTTCTCAGTCAGGGCGAGCTCTGCAGCTGCCAGCCCCTGACTCCTTGTAACACTGCTCCCACAGAGCTCCTGTTGTTTCTTCCTATATTTGCTTCTTTTCTCTGCTTCTTCTCTACTCACTCACCCTGCCTCAGCCCTAGGTTTATATAGGGGAAGTTCTTCCCCTCCCAGGACTGGGCAGGAGGTGTGGCATGCATAGGATCCCTGACCAAGAGACCTCCCACCTGCTCTCAGACATAACATTGCTGTTACTGTGGAAAACCAGACCCCTGGGGTGCCACATAAGCAGTTGCAAAATGTGTGAATTTAGTAGTGTGGCCGGTGGGGCCTAACAGTTGTACTGGCAACTTCCGTCGTGTTGATGTTACGGGGAACGGTAGCCCGCCTTCTGTCTGCGGCCACCACACTGCTTCTTCCTGCCTGTTGTGGTGCTACGCTCCCTCCCCCTGTGTGCTGCTATCCTTGCTCTGTATGTCCCCCTGCCAGGTTGGGTCAGTTAATATATCATCCACCACCTCGTCTTCCACTTCTGCACCCTGGTCCTCCTCCTGACTTTCTGGCAATTGTGTCTCTTTATCGTCCACCTCTTGTGTCAGTTTCGCCTTCGTGTGACTGTGGCTGCTCAAATATTTGGGCATCGCTACATGCAATCTCCTCTTGCCCCGCTTCAAGTGGACCAGGCGAGATGCCCGAATCTATAAATGGAGAAGTGAACAGCTCTTCGGAGAGTCCAAATGTGGGATCAGGTGTCTCTGGGCAGTCATCATGGTGGGAGGAAGGAGGATCAGGGTGAGGAATATGCGGTCCAGATTCATGGCTACTGAGACTTGACTGTGTGGAAGACAGGGTGGTGGCGGTGGTGGCTAAGTGACTGGAAGCATTATCTGCTATCCAACCAATAACCTTTTCACACTGCTCTGTGTTCAATAGTGGTGCTCTGCGGTCCCCTATTAATTGGAACAGGAAGGTCGAGCAAGAAGATGTGGGTGTTTGTTGTGGCACAATTTCAGCTACCCCACGGCCTCGGCCTTGTCCTCTGCATGTACCATCATCACCATCACGTCCACTTCCCCGTCCCTTGCAACGCACCTTGCCCATTTTAAATGGAGGACAATATTTTCCACGTTCAGTTCAAATGGCTGGATTTGAACCGCAGTGATATGTGATACGTGTGACGGAAAACCACAGTTTTAAATAGCTGGCCTGTAGGTAACTATTTTTAACAGCGACCTCATGTCAATAACTTCACTGACACACTGCATAAAATTTCAATGGAGGCCAGAAATGGCAGAATTTTCAGCGCAATTATATGTGATCCGTGTGACGGACAAACCACAGTTTTAAATAGCTGGCCTGTAGGCAACTATTTTTAACAGCGACCTCGTGTTAATAACTTCACTGACACACTGCAACAAAATTTCAATGGAGGCCAGAAATGGCAGAATTTTCAGCGCAATTATATGTGATCCGTGTGACAGACAAACCACAGTTTTAAATAGATGGATTTTGAGCGCTGTAATATGGAAAGGATCTGGCTGTATTCTCCAGTGCCAACAAGCAAATGGAGCAGAAAAACGGTGTTCTCTGGATTGCTTTTTAAGCAAATAATCAGGATTAAGATCCAAAAAAAAATTATTCCTGGCTCCAGATACCTGTGGCTTTTTCTAGAAATATCTGTAAAAGCACCAGCAGACAGAACTGGTGCTATATGCACTGCAGTCTGCCACATACACTGCCTGCCTGCCTAGCACTGATATCTATGCAGCTGGATTAGTCCTCAGAAGGACTGTAAGTTGAGATGGATATGTGAATAATATATGGTGGTATATCTACACTAACTAAGAAACAAGCAAATCTCTCCCTAGCTCAGCAGCACCTCTCCCTACATTACCTGATTTCGGAGTAGACAGTGACGAGCATGGCGGCGCCAGGTCTGATATAGACCTGATGATGCTGTGCGGCCAGCCAATCACTGTAATGCCACAACCAACATGGCTGCGGCATTACAGTGTGTGGCAGACAATCCCTGCATGTTCATTGATGCTCTAAAGAGCGCCAAACATGCAGGGAGGGGGCCTGAGCTCTCGCCGAGCAACACCGGAAATAATCGGCGAGCGCCGAGCATCTCGAGCAGTGAGATGCTCGGGCGAGCACCAAGCAGTTGCGAGCATGCTCGCTCATCACTACTAAGGACCTGATCACTATATCTGTTCATTGGCAAATGAAATATGAAACAACAAATGTAGGCATCACAGAGTGGGTAACACATAATTCCAGCCTAACCAATAAAATTACTTTAAATATACCAACAAAAATTATTAAATATACCCCTGTTTTTCTATTTGAAAAAGTAATTGAAAATTATACAAAGGAGATATATTACACAACGACATAATTTCCTGATGGGCAGCACCACAAGCCCTATCTAATCCAGATACACCATTATCACTGCTTATTGGATTGTCCACACATTCACTCATTTTGGAAAACAATACACACTTTTTCGCATACACGTACATTTTCTTTGGGTCTTTACAAATAACAGAAACACACTCATAAGGGACTTGTTTACTGTTTATCGGCGGCTGCCCAAAAGACCATTCTAAGTGTGAGCAGAATTATTATCAAGTGAGTGTTTTGACCATGTCATCATTTTTCTGCAGATTTTCCAACTCCAAGCTGTATAAACCTGAATGCTTACTGAATAAAGCAGATCAGGTGATGTGTATTTGTGTAATAAGGGAGGATGAGGCCTAAAGATAGCAGTACTCGTTACCAAAGTGTGCAGAATTATTAGGCAGCTTGTTTTCCCCAGGCAAAATGGGCCAAAAAAGGGATTTAACTGACTCAGAAAAGTCAAAAATTGTTACAAGTCTTACAGAAGGGGACAAAAGTACTGATGAGCGAGCACTAAAATGCTCGGGTACTCGTTGCTCGGGTCGAGCACATTGGAATTCTCGGGTGCTCGACCCGAGCAACGAGCCCAATGTAAGTCTATGGGAAACTCAAGCATTTTTCAGAAGGCTCCCCCCGGCTGTCTGCCAAGGGCCTAAAAATTGCCCAAATCGATGGGAACAGTGCTCAAATGACATGGGAACAGCATGGGGAAGACCCCTGGAAGCATCTCTGACTCCCAGATCACTGCTGTCAACAACGTTGTCAGAGTATTACGCCACTTTTAGGGACTCACAATAAAACATACAAAAACAAAACCAAAATGTATTTTCCTGGGAAATATGTTAAGGAACATACTTTCCAGGGTAATGACTTGTATATAAGGCAAAATAAATAACCAAAAACAAAAATACTCCTCCACACCTTGGGCTAAGTTTGCACGTAGCATTTTTGATGTATTTTTGCACTTTTGCATTGCTTTCAAGCAAGACAAATGCATTCACCAGGAAATGTCATTTTATCATTTTACAACCTTATCTGGCCATGTGGTGTGTGACACATCATCAGACACATGCATACAGTGCTGAAAAGACATGGGAACAGCATGGGGAGGACCTCTGGAAGCATCTCTGACTCCCAGGTCACTGCCTAAAAGTGTGCCCATCATAAGTGATCCTTGGCGCATGCGAAGATGCCTCCCGCCATGCACCTATCATTGCAGACTTGCAACAATCACCGTCCACGTCCTTGTCCCAGTGCAGCATTCAGTTGTCCCTACTCCATTCCTTGGAATGCAAGCACAAGTATGCAGCCAGCCACCCACAACCCACAGGCTGCAATACTATACTGCCAAATTTTTGACAGCAGTTTGCACTTGAAATGTGGCCCTTTAGGCTTGTGGAGACATAAGCTTTTCATAACCTCATAACGGCGGCAGCCGGGTGTCCATTCTCGGTCCCCAGCCGCCACTGTTTCTCCCACTATCGTCTCCGCCTTCCACAAGCATGGGTCCCACAACATTACCCGTACCCTCCCCAGTGCACTTACTGGTAAGGACCGCCTAACCACAAACACGTGGACAGGTGAATGTGGCCAGAGACGGTACAGAGCCAGTCCACAGCTTTTTTTGCTGAGTTGTATTTCACCACAGCCATATTCTTTAGCTTGGTGAAAGGACTTGGGAAACTATATCTACCCAGATGTCATTTCTCCCAGGAAGTCCTCTAAAGCTGTTTTCAGTTGAAATGTGGCCTTTTAGGCTCGTGGAGGCGAAGGCTTTTGATAACCTCATGCCAGCGGCCGGATGTCCATACTCGGTCCCCAGCCGCCACTGTTTCTCCCGGTGTCATCTCCGCCTTCCACAAGCACGGGTCCCACAACATTACCCGTGCCCTCCCCAGTGCACTTACTGGAAGGACCGCCTAACCACAAACACGTGGACAGGTGAATGTGGCCAGGGACGGTACGGAGCCAGTCCACAGCTTTTTTGCTGAGTTGTATTTCACCACAGCCATATTCTTTAGCTCGGTGAAAGGACTTGGGAAACCATATCTACCCAGCTGTCATTTCTCCCAGGAATTCCTCTAAAGCTGTTTTCAGTTGAAATGTGGCCTTTTAGGCTCATGGAGGCGGAAGCTTTTCATAACCTCATGCCGGCGGTGCCCGGGTGTCCATACTCGGTCCCCAGCCGCCACTGTTTCTCCCAGTGTTGACTCCGCCTTCCACAAGCAAGGGTCCCACAACATTACCCGTGCCCTCCCCAGTGCACTTACTGGGAAGGACCGCCTAACTACAAACACGTGGACAGGTGAATGTGGCCAGGGACGGTACGGAGCCAGTCCACAGCTTTTTTTGCTGAGTTGTATTTCACCACAGCCATATTCTTTTGCTCGGTGAAAGGACTGGCATAGAGGGAAACCGTATCTACTCTGGGTGTCATTTCTCCCAGGAAGTCCTCTAAAGCAGCTTTTGCAGAAGCAATGGCAGCCCGTCCAACATCAACTCACACTTCTCGGTGGTGCTTTGACACACAAACATCTTTCTTTGTGTACTTAATTTCATGACTACAGAGTTGGGCAATGGCCGATCTGCAATCCGGTTTGATAAATAACATGCATAAGCACGTCTGATCCAAATGAAAAAAACAGCCATAGACTGTCGGGGAACCTTCCCCCACACTTTTCTTAGCCAGGGCTGCTTCTCGGCAGGGTTGGATGGACCCACCAGAAAACCGGATACACCTCTGGCCGGCCCTGACTTCTCCTTCAGGAGAGTTCATAGTGCCAAGGTGAGGCCATGATGATGATAGAGTCCACCATCTGCTTAGTTTTCTGTTACTTGGAATGCAAGCGCAAGTATGCAGCCAGCCACCCACCCACCCACAGGCTGCAATACTAAACTGCCAGATTTCTTGGTAGCTGCTTGCACTTGAAATGGAGCCTTTTAGGCTCGTGGAGGCGGAAGCTTTTCACAGCCTCATGCCGGCGGCGGCCGGGTGTCAATACTTGGTCCCCAGCCGCCACTATTTCTCCCACTATCGTCTCTGCCTTCCACAAGCACGGGTCCCACAACATTACCCGTGCCCTCCCCAGTGAACTTACTGGGAAGGACCGCCTACCCACAAACACGTGGTCAAGTGAATGTGGCCAGGGACGGTATGGAGCCAATTCACAGCTTTTTTGCTGAGTTGTATTTCACCACAGCCATATTCTTTAGCTTGGTGAAAGGACTTGGGAAACCAAATCTACTCCAGCTGTGATTTCTTCCAGGAAGTCCTCTAAAGCTGCTTTCACTTGAAATGTGGCCTTTTAGGCTCTTGGAGGCGGAAGCTTTTCACAACCTCATGCCTCGTGTCCATACTCGGTCCACAGCCGCCACTATTTCTCCCGGTGTTGTCTCCGCCTTCTACAAGCGCTGGTCCCTGAACATTACTGCTGGTACTTTTCTGTGGGAATCTACTTGCCTCCTACCAGCCTGGAATATTTCCAGTAAACTATGGTATGACGCCATGGTATTAGCACTGCCCCCAGTACCAGTAGCGAAGCCTTCCCCAATTTCCCTCTCAGGAATTTTATTTGGTAGACTGAGTGGCTGCCCAAATACATTAGTTTCTCACAAAGGAGCTGAAGATAGAGTGGCAGTAGGTGCAAGTTTCTCCAGCCTGTTAGATATCAGAGGGTGAACGGCAGCACATTGGAGCACTGAAGCCTTGCCGCGCTGGGATCCTGGGTTCAAATCCCAGCAAGGACAACATCTACAAGGATTTTGTATGTTCTCCCCGTGTTTGCGTGGGTTTCCACCTCAGTAAAAATGCAACCATAGAGTGTCCGGGAACCTTCCCACACACTTTTCTTAGCCAGGACTGCTTCTCGGCAGGGTTGGACGGTCCCACCAGAGAATCCTATGGTGTGCCCTGGCTTCTACATCAGGAGAGTTCATAATAGCGCTAACTTTGCAGCTGCTATGGGGCTCGTGAGAGGGGGGGGGGGAAGGTGAGCCCTTAGAATCAAATGCTCTTGTGGATCCAATGTTTTTCAATCTGAAACAGCTTCTCAGTGGAAGTTGTATTTCACCACAGCCATATTCTTTAGCTCGGTGACAGGACTGGCATAGAGGGAAACCGTATCTACTCCGGCTGTCATTTCTCCGTCACCAGGTTCCGCCGATTGTCACACACGACCATGTCTGGCTGTATGTTCAGCGGTGAGAGCCACAGATTAAGCTGCTGTGTTACAGCTTTCAACAACTCTGCAGCGCTGGGCGGTTTGTCACCTATGCATTAAGCATGTTATCTTCAGCACAGCCTGTTGCCGCTTGGCCAAGGCAGTGCTGCAGTGCTTTCAGCTTGTGACTGATGTGGTCATTTCGGAGATGGAGGAGGAGGTGCAGGAGCTGAACAATGTGATTACATTGAGGTTACATTGGCGACTCTGTTTTATACTAAAGAAAGATCCTACTGTTTTGTTTTTAAGCTATTTTTTAAGGCAAATGGATTCACCGGGAAATGTCATTTTAACATTTTACAACCTTATCTGGCAATATGGTGTGTGACACATCATCAGACACATCCTGTTTCATTGATGATGGAGGGACTCTGAAAGACACATAGAGCAGGGCCACAGTTACGAGTATGACATGTTCCCATTAGAAAGGAGACAGTCTGCTATACAGTTATAAGGTATGCAATGAGTCTAACGGCTGACCAAATTTAGGAAAAACCACACTAAGAATTTAAAGACACATAGAGCAGGGCCACAGTAACAAGTACGACATGTTACCATTAGAAAGGAGAGGGTCTGCTATACAGTTATAGGGTATGCAGTGAGTCTAATGGCTGGCCAAATTTAGGAAAAACCCCACTAACAATTTAAAGAGACATAGAGCAGGGCCACAGTAATGACAAATTCCCATTAGAAAGGAGAGAGTCTCCCATAGTGTTGGCCTATGCAGTGAATGCAAGGGCTGTCAAAAATTTGGAGGCACTTCAATGCCCCTTGGAAGAGATGTGGAGGAGGGCCTCATAAAAAATTGTTCCCATTAGAAAGGAGCGGGCCTCCTATACTTGTAATGCCCATGCACTAAGTGTATGGGCTGACAAACATTTACCCCTGAGGGGTATACATGAACATACTATATAAAAAATTTTTTTTACGGGCATCATAAACACCCTTTAAAAAAATTATGTGGGTGTAGCATCACGGACCACGGTCACCCTGGTGATATGGTGGTGGAGGATGAGGAGAAGGAGGAGGACAAGAGCAAATAGCCAAAATCAGGAAGTGTATACCCATGTGTGGGTGTGAAAAGGTGCATGGGAATACACCTCCCAAGAAAAGACACTGGATTTGAGTTTGTTACGCTGCTATCATTCGGTGGTGTTGAGAAGTCTGGCCCAATCCAGCCCTTGTTCATTTTTATAAGAGTCAGCCTGTCAGCATTTTCAGTTGACAGGCGGATGCGCTTATCAGTTATAATTCCACCAGCAGCACTAAAAACCCGCTATGATAAAACGCTAGTGGCCGGGCAGGCCAGGACCTCCAAGGCATAGAGAGCCAGTTCATTCCACGTATCCAGCTTGGTTACCCAATAATTATAAGGCACAGCGGAATCACGGAGGACGTTGGTACGGTTGGCAAGGTACTCCCTCAGCATCTTCCCAAACTTTGCACTCCTTGTGAGAGTACCCCGCACCTCAGGGCCTGTGCGATGGGAGGGTCTGAGAAAACTCTCCCAGAACTTTGACAGTGTTCCCCTGCTGGATTGAAGTTGTGTCTCTCTCGCCTGTACTCCTTGGTTGTCCAACGAAGTGTGCCCTCGGCTGCCAGCGTTTTCAGATGGGAATTTTTTTAATAGTTCCGCAACAAGGGCCTTCTGGTACAGCCCCATTTTTGTAGACCTGTCCGCCTCAGGAATAAGAGATATAAAGTTCTCCTTGTAGTGTGGGTCTAGAAGTGTCACCAACCAGTAATGACTGTCATACAAAATTTTGAGAACGCGAGGGTCATGGGAAAGGCACCGTAACATAAACTCAGCCATGCGTGCCAGACTACTAACAGGCAAGACTTCTGTGTCCTCACCAAGAGGATGACTGACCATGCTCTCCTCCTCCTCCTCTCTGTCCTCTGGCCATCCACGCTGAACAGATGGTATGGCAGCTGTGCAGGTAGTACCGTCTATAGTACATGAAACTAGGTCCTGTCCTGTCCTTCCTCCTCCTCCTCTTCCTCATTGTCACCCAATCCACGTTGGGATGAGATGAGGCTTGGCTGTGTGTAATCACCCTGTATGGTTCCTTGCTCCATCTCACCGTGCTCCACCTTCAATGCATCCTCTTTGATTGTGAGCAGAGAGCGTTTCAGAAGACAGAGAAACGGGATGGTGATGCTAATTATGGCGTCATCGCCGCTCACCATCTTGGTGGAGTCCTCAAAGTTTTGGAGGATGTTACATATGTCTGACATCCATGTCCACTCCTGAGGTCTTATGTGTGGAGTCTGAACTGAATACCGACGGCCTTGTTGATGCTGGTACTCAACAACTGCCCTCTTCTGCTCACAAATCCTTCCCAACATCTGCAGTGTAGAGTTCCAACGCGTGGGGACATCACACACCAGTCTGTGAGCCGGATGCTGCAAATGCTGCTGAAACACGGCAAGGGCGTAGGAAGCTGTAGCTGACTTTCTAAAATGGGCACACAGGCGGCGTACTTTAACAAGCAGATCTGGCAGCTCTGGGTAGGATTAGAGAAACCGCTAAACCAAAAGGTTAAGTACATGGGCCAGGCATGGCACGTGTGTGAGCTCGCCTCGACTCAGAGCCGCCACCAGGTTCCGGCCATTGTCACACACGACCATGCCTGGCTGTAGGTTCAGCGGTGTGAGCCACAGATCTGCCTCCTTTTCAGAGCTGTCCACAACTCTTCAGCATTGTGCGGTTTGTCACCTAAGCATATTAGCTTCAGCACAGCCTGTTGCCGCTTGGCCGAGCCAGTGCTGCAGTTCTTCCAGCTTGTGACTGATGTGGTCGTTTTGGAGATGGAGGCTGAAAAGGAGGAGGAGGCTGAGGAGGATGAAGTGCAGGAGCTGTAGACCGTGGGGGCAACCCTGATTGACCTAGGGTCCGCAATCCTTGGCGTCGGGAGGACGTGTTCCGTCCCAGGGTCCCGGCTTCCACTATGTTAACCCAGTGTGCCGTCAGTGAGATTTACCGTCCCTGCCCACAAGCACTTGTCCACGTGTCCGCGGTTAGGTGGACTTTCCCGGTAACTGCGTTGTTGAGGGCACGGCTAATGTTTTTGGACACGTGCTTTTGTAATGCGGGGACGGCGCACCAGGAGAAATAGTGGCTGCTGGGGACCAAGTACCGAGGGACGGCCGCCGCCATCAGGTTGCGGAATGCTTCAGTCTCCACAATTCTAAAAGGCAACATTTCGAGCGCAAGCAGTTGTGATATGTGAGAATTTAGTAGTGTGGCCTGTTGGGCGTCGGCTGCATATTTGCACTTGCGTTCCAAGGACTGGGATATGGACAACTCAACATTGTGATGGGACAAGGACATGGACGTGCTTCCTGATGTTGCTACTTGAGAGTGCACAATGACAGGTGCAGGGCAGGAGGCATCTTCGCATGCACCATGGATAGGGGATTGGCTTGCATGCACAACAGCGGAAGAAGCAATGGTGCCACCTGCAGACACTGTTTCTGGACCCTGGTGTTTGGCCCACAAAGTCAGGTGCTTTGCTGCCATGTGCCTGTGACGCACCCCCTGGGCCGTGGAGTACTCGGCAGCCGGGCCTCTGGTTGCTGGGGGGGGGGATATCACGGTGGCTGGCCCGGTCCGTGACCCAGGGCGGTCAGTAAAAGGGGAATAGTTATAGGGGATTTGGAATAGTTGGTGACGCCTCCTGTGGAATGCGGCTAAAGGGGCAGGCGCTGCGGAGCAGTCCTCTGGAGCTGGTGTTACGGCAGCAGGGATGGTGTGGCTCTCCACAGGTAGAGCTTGCTCCAGCGCAGTGTAGGGGTATAATGGATGGTGGTGCAGGGGAGAGACGGCAGGACACTCACACGGGGGTAAGCTTCAGTACCTTTACTGGTGATGCTGCAGGCATGGTCCAGGGTACTCCAGGCGAAGGGCGCACTTTTGGACTCTCCCCAGTGAGCAGGTAGTTTGAACAGCAAACTAGTGTGAATTGCTTCACTGACACACTAAAGGAAATTTTTAATGGAGGCCAGAAATGGCAGTATTTTCTGACAACGTATATGTGATGCGTGTGACGAAGAAAACAGAGTTTTAAATACCTGGCCTGTAGGTAAGTAGCTTGAACAGCAAACTGGTGTGAATTGCTTCACTGACACACTAAAGGAAATTTTTAATGGAGGCCAGAAATGGCAGTATTTTCTGACAACGTATATGTGATCCGTGTGATGGAGAAAACTGAATTTTAAATACCTGGCCTGTAGGTAAGTAGTTTTAACAGCAAACTGGTGTGAATTGCTTCTCTGACACACTAAAGAAAATTTTAATGGAGGCCAGAAATGGCAGTATTTTCTGACAACGTATATGTGATCCGTGTGACGGAAAACTGAATTTTAAATACCTGGCCTGTAGGTAAGTAGCTTGAACAGCAAACTGGTGTGAATTGCTTCACTGACACACTAAAGGAAATTTTTAATGGAGGCCAGAAATGGCAGTATTTTCTGACAACGTGTATGTGATCCGTGTGACGGAGAAAACAGAGTTTTAAATACCTGGCCTGTAGGTAAGTAGTTTGAACAGCAAACTGCTGTGAATTGCTTCACTGACACACTAAAGGAAATTTTTAATGGAGGCCAGAAATGGCAGTCTTTTCTGACAACGTATATGTGATCCATTTGACGGAGAAAACACAGTTTTAAATAGCTGGATTTCTAGCGCTGTAGTATGGAAAGGACCTGGCTGTTTTCTGCAGTGCCAACAAGCAAATGGCGCAGAAAAACAGTGTTCTCTGGATTGCTTTTTAAGCAAATAATGAGGATTAAAATCCCCAAAGAAGTATTCATGGCCCCTGAGACCTGGGCCTTTGTATAGAAATATCTAACAGCAGCAGCAGGCAGAATTGAAATGGAGCCTCTTGTGTTTTATGCACTCTAGTCTGCTATATACCCTGCCTGCCTGCCTATATACACTGCCTACCTGATATCTCTGCTGATGGATTAGTTAGTCCTCAAAAGGACTGTTTGTTGAGATGGATGTGTGTAATGTACGGTTTTTCTCCCTACACTACCTAATACACAAGCAAATCTCTCCCTGACGCAGCAGCACCTCTCCCTACTCTGCCTGATTCCGGAGTGACTGTGACGAGCACAGCGGTGCCAGGTCTGATATAGACCTGATGACACTGTGCGGCCAGCCAATCACTGTAATGCCACAACCACCATGGCTGCGGCATTACAATGAGTGGCAGGCAATCCTTGCATGTTGATTGGTACGACCATTTCTCCAAAGTGTCCCAGGAGCCATTTTTCAACCCAAAGCCAGTCTGCATGCTGTTCATGCTACTGTGAGCAGCCTGCATGGTCTAAAAGTACTAATATGGCCTCTCCAGTCTCCCATTGAGCACATCTGGTGTCACAGGTTTACCGCCACAGAGAGGAGCCAAAAGACCATAGCGTCTGATTCCTCCTACTCCTGCACTCATTAGAAGCCTTTCACCTTCATATTAAATGTTGCAGGTTTCTTTAAGCAGTGCAACAGTTAATCTGCTGCTGAGAGCTTTTGGAAGCTTTACAGGGTGATGCTCTCAGCTGTTAGCCACTCCCTGCTCCTATATATACTGGGCTCAGGCTAGCAGCCTTTGCCAGAGCTAGCTTCATTGCTGCGTGGTTAGGAGTTTGGTGGTTTGTTGTTTGAGAAGGCATTTAGTGGATTTTCCTAAGACTGTCGCTTGGTTTTGGGTGTGTGCAAATCCTCTTCTTCTCCTATTTTGGTTTTTCCCCATCCTCCATTCCCCGGTGTTATCCTCTGTTGTTTGTGTGCAAATATTTGCATGATTGGTATTTTCCATTATCCCTGTTTGTATTACCTTGTTAGTCTGGTTGGTGTATTGCGATACACTTCTACTCCTCTCTTTGCTGGGTGGGTGGAGGGAACAGACTGAGGGCGGATTGAGTAGCTCAGACAAGGTATGTGGCCCAGCGTCTTCACCTTCAAAAATAATCCGGGGAACAGGGCCAGCTAGGGCGCCCCTAGCGTTGGGGACAGGAAAGAGCCCCTTGTCCCTGGATACCCGACAACAGTCATGACATCTAGGATGTCATTGGTCAGCAATTGCAAAGTGAGCTGCTACCAGTGGATCTTGGTGATTTGCATAAACAAATGCATTCAACTGGTAGAACATTCCTCAAACAACCATTAATAACCTCATTGATACCATGCCAAGGTGTGTAAGTGCGTGCGTTTCTATGCATGGCGCTCATACTCAATACTGAAAAAATAGACATGTTTGGAAAAAATGTTTCATCATTTGCCTATCATTAACATGTCTATCCATACTTTCATTTCCATAATTCCACAACTTTTCCTTCTTGATGATGCAATTGCAATGTTAAGGAGTTTATAATTCAGAGATTGTAGTCAATTCTGATCCTGACCATTACAAAATGGTGTCAGCTGTATGTGACAGTTGACTCCTAATTCTGATGGCACAGGTGCAGTCCCAGAGCTAGTGCTATCCCAATATTAGGAAAGTATGTCCTGTTGCTTTTATGGTGTGATGTGGGAATGGGTGATAAATGTACTTACATTTTCTACAGAAGAAAAAGACATATCTGTGATATTTTAGTTCTCTTCTCAGTTTCATCACTGCATTATTATTTACTATATCTATGAAAAATAATATTGATGTTTCCTCATGTCAAAAAATAAAACCTTTACATGGAGTGTCCTTACTTTTTACTTGTATGTTGTTAGACATTGTCTATTCCAGATTCAAATTTATAAATAGCAATTGGGTTGAATAAGATTGAAATGAAGACAAAATGAGGCAAAAAGCACCACAATTTCCCCTTCGGTATTCTGCTAAGTTTTTAATGGTTGTTACCAGAAAGAATAATTTAGAGATAGTACTTAATGTTTTATTTTGGTAAATGCACATGTTATTATCAACTAAAAATAACCTCTAGTACAAGGCATAGACCATATTTGAATACTAACATGTCATCTGTGGCCTGAAGCAGACTTTTTCCTCAATGTGTGGGTGATCTCTCATGATGGTTGACGGTAGAAGGCGAGTTAAAAGTGGGTCATAAGCACCAATAATGAGTGGAGAAATTGCATAAAAACAGATCAGTTCTTCTTTAGACCGCCAGATGTTGGGAGAAAATGTGTAAAAAAAAAACCCATACAGCTCCTAGTATGTAACCGAAGAAATCCAGACAAAACTGAACTGCTTGCATATCACTGAGACCAGTGAAAAATATTACTATTGTGGGGTCTCTGAGCTCAGACTGTCATCAATAAGCAAAACGCTGATAGAGTGCCTCCAAAGTGACTTCATATATGAAGGAGTTGTGCTGTTGTCTGTTTGCAGAAGGCCTATCTTTGCACACTGCTGACTGTGGAAAGTCAAGTGAAACTGCTCAGCTATTAGAAAGGGTCACCAGAACATCTATCACTAAATTATATTTTATTTTTTCTAATTACATTTACTCAAGAATGTTTTATATTTATTTTATATACAACACCCAAAGAAAACAGGAATGCAGTGATTTGAAAATCTGCTATAGCCATATTTTATTCACAACACAACATAGAACACGTATCAGAAGTTGAAAAAGCTCACCATTTTAAAAGTTGAACCGCATCTAAAAAAAAAGTTGGGACAAGGTCATGTCTACCATGGTGTAGCACCACAACAATATGAAAGCATCTGGGAAGTGATGAGACCACTTGCTGGACTTTTAGAAGAGGATTGTTGTCCCTTTCTTGTCTGATGTAGGATTCTAGCTGCTCAAAGGTCCTGGGCCTTCTTTACTGGATTTTTCATTTCATAATGCAACAAATGTTTTCCATTGGAGAAAGATCTGGACTGTAGATGACCAGATCATCACCTGAACTCTTCTTCTGTGAAGCTGTGTTGTTATGAAGAATACAGTATGAGGTTTCACATTGTCTTGCTGAAATAGCCAATGCCTTCCCTGAAATAAACATTGTCTGAAAGGAAGCATATGTTATTCTAAAACCTCTATATGATGCTCAGCTTAGATAGTGCCTTTCAAGATGTATAAGCTGCTCATGCCATGCCATAGGCACTAATTCAACCCCATACCATCAGAGATGCAGGCTTTTGAACTGTGCTTTGATAATTCACTGTTCTACAGCCAAATTAGTTCAGAGATGAAAACAGTTGAACTTCGTGCTGGTGCTGAAATGGAATAATATGCTTACATTTTCAAGATCCAGAGGAGGTTGTAATTACTTATGACACCTTTCATGCGGTCTTATAGTAAAAAAGATCAGCTGACGTCCAAAATGTCAGCTGATAGCTTTATCATAGAAAAAATAGGAGTGACCGCCTGAGTGAGAGCTTCTGTGTATGGGAGAGTCATCTGAGATGGCTATTGGGTGGAAGCATTGTTCCACCGACTACCATCTAATGTGTTTGGAGGCCTTTACTGTGCAGCTGGAGTGATAGTGTTGATTTTAACTCAAGAAGCGTTTAAAGTGTTGTACCAAGTTTACCTATCCACAGAATAGGGGATAACTTTCTGATTGCTGGGGGGCCAACCACTGGGAATCCCATTGATCCTGAGAAGAGGGTTTTGCAGGGCCCTGTCTGAAAGGAGCAAAGGTCGAACATGCGCACCTCCTCTCCATTTATACTTAATGGAAGTGCTAAAAAGAGGCGACTGTAGCACTCTTATCTCCAGCACTCCCATTGGAAATGGATGAAATGCAGGTGCCCATGCTCAACCTCAGCTCCATTCACACGAGTCTCTTCAGAGCCCTATTCTCAGGATCAGTGTGAACCTCAGTGGTCGGACACCCAACAATTGGCAAGTTACCTCCTATCAGAGGATAGGGAATATCTTTCAAGCTTGGTAAAACTCTTTAATTCCCCCCACAGACATTGGACAGCTGACGGATAAGATTGTTTGGCTAAGCACTATTATGTTCTCTATGAGATATCTACCGTGAGACTCCTCTGTCCCCTCCAGATTCTTCTGACAACAGCTTATCACCAGGAGAATAAAAGGATCAGCCGTTGACTGTTGGCCAATCTAATGTGTAATTAAACTTTTACAGATCTAAATAAATGGCAACAGAAACAAAGGTTAATTTTATTTTTTTTTTACAAAGTTCAGATTTTTTTTAACCACTAAAATATCTATATAAAAACATATATGTTTGGTATCACCATAATCATAGTGACCTGATTAATCATGTTGCCAAGTCATTTTCACCACGTATTGAACAGATCAACCCCTATACATATTATATTATTGGACAATCCTGACAATATCTGCAGGTTTGGCTGACTTTATTCTGTGTATGGAGGTCTTTAGTGTTAAAACATACAGTCCCTCCGCCATAGGATGTACTGATTGATACTCTGGGTCTAGCGACGCCATGAAGACCTTACTGCGGCAGCACCGCTCCAGGCAATGAGAGCACTGGCGAGAGACCTCAGTAGGAAAAGCAGGTCCATGAAATAAGAGGGACCTGTCAGTCAGACACAGGACGTGAGCAGAGAACAGGGAGGGTAGGAGAACTACAAGTGCATTGTACCACCACAAAGCACTTGCAGCTCATTTGCATATTATTTCAATGCTGGATTTCTCAAACTGCAAAACGGATTTCTACCACTAAAGTAAGGATTTAATCAGCATGAAAGCACATGTACATACATGTCATTAGTGTGAGGTATAAATATCTCATGACAGGTTTCCTTTAACCCTTTCCCAATGTAGCCAACATCCGTTTTTGTGTTTTTCCTCCCATTCTTCCAAGAGCCATAACTTTTTTCATTTTCTGTCCTCATAGAGGTTAGTTTTTGGCAGGACGAGTTGTACTTTTAAATGCCACCATTCATTTTACCACATAGTGTACGAGGAAAATGGAGAAAAAAATTCCAAGTGTGGTGAAATTGCAAATAAAAATCACATTGTTTTTTGGGAATTGATTTTACAGTGTACATAGTGAGTTAAAAATTACCTGGCAGTATGACTACAGTACTGCTGTATATAGCAAAAGTCTTCTTTGAAGCCCAGACACGGCTGAGTGTCATAGCAACCTATTAGAACCACGCGAGCACATTGCAAGGCAGCCCATGGGTGCTTAGAATTATGCGCCCCTATGCTGGTACATTGTTAAAGGGGTTGTCCAGTCTTTTACTAAAAGTCTGCAGTCACTCTATGTGACTGCAGACTTCTGAATCCTCACAGCGTATATCACATGCTGTGAGGATTCTCCGCTGTTGACGGTGAGAGTGCGCGGTCCTTTGACCACAAGTACGTGATTTCCATACTTTTGGTCACATTTGGTCACATTTTGGTCACCTTTTGTCCCTATTAAAAGATCAGGTGTGGGAAGATTATATGTTCTGGGTAACAATGGATGCCAATGCCCTCTATACTAGTATTCCGCACGATAAAGATCTTCAGGTAATAGATCATTGGTTATTACTAGACCCTTTGATGTCAGAAGCCCAAAAATGGTTTATAGTTGATTTGTTTGAATTTATTTTAGAACACAATTACTTCATCCTAGATGATGTATTTTATTTGCAATGCAAAGGCACCGCGATGGGCACGAAATGCGCACCAGTTTTCGCTAACCTCTATGTTGGGGCCTTTGAGGAGGTTTTTATACATCAAAAACCATCTTTTTCATCTAACATAGTTTTTTATAAACGATTTATAGATGAATTTGATATTCATTTGGAAAGGGCCAGAGGAGAAACTTAAAGAATTTGTCACCCATATAAATAAGAAAGAATGGGGCCTCACTTTCAGTGAAGAACATGATTGTAAGGGAGCTATCTTCCTGGATCTTAAATTTTTTGAGTTGACCTCAAAAGAGGTGGCTCGTATGCTGAAACTTGGAGTCATTGAAGAATCAAAGAGCGGTTGGTCGAGCCCGATTGTCTTGGTCCCAAAGCCCAATGATGAATGGAGATTCTGCAATGACTACTGGAATTTGAATGAGGTCTCCAAGTTCGACGCATATCCCATGCCAAACGTCGATGAGCTGATCGAGAGACTTGAGCCAGCAAGGTACATAACGACCTTGGATTTGACAAAGGGATATTGGCAGATCCCCATGGCACAGGGGGCCAAGGAAAAGACTGCGTTTTCTACGCCGGACGGATGCTTCCAGTAAGTCCGGATGCCGTTGGACTGCAACCTTCCCCGAGAGCCATGGATCGAATCCTTGCATCCCATAAGCATATCTGTACGATATTGTTATCTTCAGCCCAGACTGGGACAGTCATCTGGAAAAGGTCCAGGCGATGTTTGAAGCTCTAAGGAAGGTGGGGTTATCAATAAAGCTGAAGAAATATGCCATGGGGAAAGAAGAAACCAAATACCTGGGATATGTAGTGGGTAGAGGCGAGATCAAACCCCAAATCAGTAAAGTGGGGGCAATCAAAACCTGGCCGAAACCACTGTCAAAAAACAAGTTAGAGCCTTCCTGGGGATACTACAGGAGGTTCATCCCAAACTTCGCCATGATGTCTGCACCCCTGACTGACCTCCGTAAGGGGACAAAATCAGCTATGGCCAAGAGGACTGCAGAGGCGGAGACAGCCTTTCAAGAATTGAAGGTGGCTGTAGTATCGGCGTCTCTGCCCCCTGGCATGCAGAGATGCAGTCCCTCTTGCCGCTGCACTCCCCGCCCGGTGTTCTCAGGCGCTCCTGCTTCTGCTGCTGCCAGCGCGCGCAGCTTCCCGGACACTGTGCTTAGGGCACGCGCACGCTCCCTCCCTCTTAAAGGGGCCGCGCGCAGTCCTAAGGAGTCCCCGGAGGACCTCTCATATACAAGGCACCTCCTCCAAAATGGAGGTGCCCGTGCAAGGTTGTAGCTTTGTGTGTTAAACTCTGCTTCAGCCCTCAGGTCCCGCTGCTAGCCTGACTACCAGTCCAGTCCGCCAGCCTGACTACCAGTCCAGTCCGCCAGCCCGACTACCAGTCCAGTCCGCCAGCCTGACTACAAGTCCAGTCCGCCAGCCTGACTACCAGTCCAGTCCGCCAGCCTGACTACCAGTCCAGTCCGCCAGCCTGACTACCTGTCCATTCCTCCAGCCTGACTACCAGTCCTGTCCGCCAGCCTGTCTACCAGTCTTGTCCACCAGCTTGTCTACTCTCCAGCCCGACAGTCTGTCTACAGTCCAGTCCGCCAGTCTGTCTATGGGCCCTGCCCACCTGCTTACCTGGAAGCATCTGCCTGTTACCTGGCATTCCTACCAGCCAGCCTACCTGGATGCTCCTGCTTGTTACCTGCCATGCCTACCAGCCAGCCTACCTGGAGGCTCCTGCTTGTTACCTGCCGTGTC
The DNA here is from genome assembly GCF_046119375.1 of Phyllobates terribilis. Classification (NCBI taxonomy): domain Eukaryota; kingdom Metazoa; phylum Chordata; class Amphibia; order Anura; family Dendrobatidae; genus Phyllobates; species Phyllobates terribilis. The sequence continues at coordinate 473,419,728 of NW_027362764.1, read as the reverse complement.
TGCCAGTCCGTCTACACGGATCACTGGTCAGCCTGCCTGCTGTGCTCATCTGCTGTACCGGTCAGTCCCTGCCTTCTGACCCGTGGGAGTCACCTGCTCTCATACAAGGTCTGGCCGAGAGTAGCACCTGGTCCCTCTGCTCGTTCCTTCCCTGGTCACGGAGACGATAGAGTCGCCGTACGACATTGGTCAGTCTGAGTTGATACCTAGTTATGCCCCTCTGGTCCCTCCTTGCACCGCAGCACAGAGGTTCCACCACCCGGGTACATAACAGTTTGCACGGGCCATGGAACCCGGTGGCCCCCAGGCCCCTTCGCTTGCTGACCTGTACCAGGAGGTTTCTCGCCAGAGATCCCAACAGGAAACCATCCTGACCTACCTGCGGTCTGTCAACTCTCGCCTGGACACGCTGTCTGTCCCATCTGTGCCCGCCACGAGTCGAGCGACACCCGCTCCGGCAGCACCACTGCCTATCAATATCACGGCATCCAGCCTAGGACCCCGGCTTTCTGCACCTCCTCGTTTTGGAGGTGACCCCGTCTTATGTCGGGGCTTTCTGAACCAGTGCACGCTGCACTTTGAAATTCTGCCACATCAGTTTCCCTCCGATCGGGCCAAGGTGGCATTCATCATGTCTCACCTCACCGGGGAAGCATTGGCATGGCTAAACCCTCTATGGGAGAGAGGGGATTCCCTGGTGTCCGATCTTCCGCCTTTCCTCACTGCCGTCCAGAGGGTCTTCGATGAACCCGGACGAAGGATTTCTACTGCCTCCTCATTGCTCCGTCTCCGCCAAGGGAGTCTTACCGTGGGCCAGTATGCCATACGGTTCCGTACCCTCGCTTCTGAGCTTGCCTGGGACAACGAGACCCTGGTGTCCACCTTCTGGGAGGGTCTTTCCAGTCGGATTAAGTACGAGTTAGCCGGCCGGGACATTCCTACCACCCTGGATGACCTGGCGTCACTAGCAACCCGGATTGACATCCGTTTCCTAGAACGTGATAAGGAGACTACCCGGGAGAGAAGATTTCCTCGTCTTGCTCCTGTTTTCCAGAAACTGGCTTCCCAACCAGCAACTCCCCGGGCACGCTCGCCTGAACCTATGCAGATCGACCAGACCAAGATGGTCAAGTATCACTAAGAAACACGCCGAGCCGAGGGGAGCTGTTTCTACTGTGGTAGTAAGGAGCACCTGATCCGTTCCTGTCCGGTGAAGCCGGGAAATTCCAGTGTCTAGGACCGCTCGGAGAGGTCATCCTAGGCAAGAGTAAATCCTCTCCGCTCTTGCCTTTGTCCATCTCTATCTCCTGTGGAGAGAAACGCTTATTTGAAACCGCACATCTGGATTCTGGAGCCGCTGGGAATCTCATTTCCCAGTCCCTTATAGAGAAGTATCAGATTCCTACCAAACCTCTGGCTGAACCATTGGCAGTTGCTTCCGTGGATGGAAGACTCCTTCTGGTGACCATCTTGCTTGTCACAGAGCCCGTAACCCTGCTGGTGGGAATGCTGCACTCAGAGAGGATCTCCTTCCATGTGCTTTCCGGACTCTCTCACCCCCTTTTGCTAGGTCTACCCTGGATACAGAGACATGAACCCATTCTGAATTGGCAATCTGGTGAGGTGCTCCGTTGGGGGCAGGATTGCCATGAGACCTGCCTGGTTCCGGTTCGTCCGGCTCGACCTCCATCTACTCCGGCTAATTTACCTGGTCTACCGGCACCTTACTGGTCCTATGCTGATGTCTTCGACAAGAAGGAGGCAGAGACACTGCCACCTCATAGGCCATATGATTGCCCTATCGACCTGGTACCCGGTGCCACTCCACCCCGTGGGTGTATTTACCCGTTGTCGTTGGCCGAAACCCGGGCCATGTTGGAGTACATCGAAGAAAATCTGGCTAGAGGATTCATCCGGAAATCTTCCTTCCCGGCTGGAGCTGGATTCTTCTTCAGTTCACTACGCCCCTATATCGATTATAGAGGACTCAACCAAATTACTATCAAAAACAAATATCCCCTGCTGCTCATCTCGGAGCTGTTCGACCACCTTAAAGGCGCGAAGATCTTCACCAAGCTTGATCTTCATGGGGCGTATAACTTGGTCCGGATCCACCAAGGAGACGAGTGGAAGACGGCATTCAATACCCACGATGGTCACTATGAATACCATGTGATGCCCTTCGGTCTCTGTAATGCTCCCGCCGTCTTCCAAGAATTAGTCAACGACATCTTCCGTGACCTCTTATATTCTTGCGTGGTGGTGTACCTGGACGACATCTTGGTCTTCTCTCCGGATCTTCCTACACACCGGAGGGATGTTCGTCAGGTCCTGCTTAGGCTCAGGCAGAATCACCTATATGCAAAATTTGAAAAATGCCTCTTCGAGCAGACCTCTCTTCCATTCCTGGGCTATATTATCTCTAAGACAGGTCTACGGATGGACCCTGAGAAGGTCTCTGCCGTCTTAAAGTGGCCCCGTCCGGAGGGGTTGAAGGCAATTCAGCGATTCCTGGGCTTCGCTAACTATTACCGTCTCTTCATCCCACATTTCTCTTCCCGGACTGCTCCCATCTCTGCACTCATCCAAAAGGGAGCAAATCCTAAGGAATGGCCGTCCGAAGCAGAGGAGGCCTTCCTCTCCTTAAAACAAGCCTTCTCTTCTGCCCCTGTGCTGCACCGTCCGGACAGCAACAAACAGTTCTTTCTGGAGGTTGATGCTTCCTCTTCTGGAGCCGGAGCGGTGCTCACCCAGAAATCTCTATCCGGGAGAATGGTAACCTGCGGCTTCTTCTCCAAGCTCTTCTCCTCATCTGAGCACAACTACTCCATAGGAGACTGAGAACTGCTAGCCATCAAATTGGCGCTGGAGGAGTGGCGTTACCTGCTCGAGGGGACTCTGCACCCGGTGGTCATCTATACTGACCACAAAAACCTGGCATATCTACAGAATGCCCAAAGACTCAATCCGCGTCAGGCCCGCTGGTCTTTGTTCTTCGCCCACTTCAATTTTACCCTACATTACCGCCTGGCGGACAAGAACGTTAAAGCCGACGCCTTGTCCCTATCCTTCCTGTCTTCCGATCAAAAGGAGGAGCCTATGCATATCTTCAATCCTTCCAAAGTGATGAATGTGGCCCCCTTGGACCTTTCTCGTCTCCCACCCGGTAAGACGTTTGTAGCAGTTCCGGATCGTAAGAAGGTTCTTCACTGGGGTCATTCATCTAAACTAGCTGGCCATGCTGGTCAGAAGAAGACCTTCCTGCTCATTACCCGGCATTACTGGTGGTCTACCCTGCGCAAGGATGTGGTAGACTTCATCACGGCCTGTTCGTCCTGTGCCCGCAACAAGGTTCCCAGACATCTTCCAGCCGGCCGTCTCCTGCCTCTTCCCGTACCTGCTGCCCCATGGCAACACATTGCTATGGACTTTATTACTGATCTCCCTGTTTCTGCCGGTTGTACGGTCATTTGGGTGGTCGCTGACCGCTTTTCTAAAATGGCGCACTTCATCCCTCTGCCTGGTCTCCCGTCTGCATCTGTGCTGGCTAAGGACTTCATCCATCACATCTTTCATCTCCACGGTCTACCCCTCCACATTGTGTCTGATCGGGGGTCCAGTTCACTTCGCACTTCTGGAGAGCTACGTGTAAGCTGCTTGATGTCATCCTGGGTTTCTCCTCTGCTTACCATCCGCAGTCCAATGGCCAAGTGGAACGTACCAACCAGATCCTTACCAGCTTCCTCCAGCACTTCGTCAACGCTCACCATACCGATTGAGTGGAGCTCTTACCATGGGCCGAGTTCTCCTATAACAACCATGAGAGCGAATCTTCTTCCAAGTCCCCGTTCTTTGTGGTCTACGGTCAACATCCCTGGATTCCGTTTCCCCTTTCCTCTTCAGTGGACAACCCTGCCACGGAGTCTCTGGTCAGCGAATTTTCCACTATTTGGGAGGACACTAGATCCGCACTTCTTCAATCCTCTGAGCGGATGAAGAAACATGCTGATAAGAGATGTCTGGATCCACCTCAATTCCGTCCGGGAGACAAGGTTTGGCTCTCCTCCAAACATGTTTGTCTCAAAATACCCTCCTATAAGTTGGGTTCACGGTTCATTGGTCCATTTGAAGTCCTCAAGCAAATCAACCCACTAGCCTACAAGTTAAAACTCCCGGCCACCTTACGGATTCCCAACTCCTTCCACATATCTCTCCTCAAACCAGTTGTTCTTAATTCTTTTTCCGACAATCCAGGTACCTCCCCAGCTCCGGTCTCCGCTGAGGACATCTATGAGGTAGAGAACATTCTGGCCAGCAAGAGGGTAAGAGGAAAAACCTTTTTTCTAGTGGATTGGAAGGGGTTTGGCCCAGAGGAGAGAACTTGGGAACCCAGGCAGAACATCCACACCCCGCTTCTCCTTAAAAAATTTCTTTCAGGTCTAAAAAGAGGGCGCATAAAGGGGGGGGTACTGTAGTATCGGCGTCTCTGCCCCCTGACAGGCAGAGACACCGTCCCTCTTACCACCGCGCTCCCCGCCTGGCGTTCTCCGGCGCTCCTGCTTCTGCTGCTGCCGGCGCGCGTGTGGCGCCCCTGAGGGTTCAGTCGCCACAAGGGTACTGCACCTCAGCTCGAGGTGTGGTATCTCCTCTTCCAGGTAAGGATGGAGCATCTCTCAGGACCCCACTTCACCACTCAACACTACACCACTCCTGTCCTGTAGGGGGCCTAAATGCACCAGGGTGCTGCCCCGGTCCGGGATAGAGGAGATGGGGGGAACCAAAGATAGGGGGAACCATGTAGTGTGTGAGGGTGGAGGACACACTTTTAGGAAACACTTATTGATTTATATTTAATCTACGTCCATCTTAGGTTCAAGGTCTTTGTTTGTGATCTTCGTCTGTGATTGTGGTCTTCGTCTGTGATTGTGGTCTTCTGCCAGAGTCCAGCAAAAGTCTGCAGCTGACTGAAGATACACGGTCCTCGTTCTCTGGCCTTGAGACGAGGAGCGAGTCAGAGTTAACCACTGTCTCTACCTGGTCAAGGTCCTGACCTAAGAAGGCCTGGAGGGGAGCAGAGGAGATAGGCTCCACAGGCAAAAGGATCCCAGGGGGATACGGACGGAGCGGAGTCAACACCTGTATTCTTCACTCTGGCCTAGTCTGAGGGATTCCTGCTGCAAGAGGGGTGACCGGCCCCCGATATCTGGCTTTGTTACTTCACGTCTCAGTCAGAAAAGCCCGAAGGCTTAGTGGATCCCAGGGGGATACGGACGGAGCGGCCTACGCCACCTGTATCTCTTACACTGCGTTTATCCAGTGGGACCCGGCCTTACACCACGTTCTAGCCACACACAGTCAGGAGAAGACTTAGTGGGAGAACTTACCAAGGAGAGGAGCACACACCAGAGGGGTCTCGACAGGTGCTCCTGATCTACCTGGAAAGTGCTGGACCCCCTTCCCGGTGGCCGCAGTACGCCGTGTGTAGCAGTGAGAAGCTTTGCGGCTGAAAGTTCATCTGAAAGTGAGTAAAGACCCGGATGACTTCACACACCGCCTCAGCCTGTTATTTCCTGTGCGCCACTGCACCCACCATTCCTCCACTCACTGCCCTGAGGCCTGCTCCGCCTGTGGGGAGCCGTCCCATCTTAGCTGCCCATAACACCGGCCTCAGTGGACTGTTGCAGCGCTGGTGTCCATCACTGGAAACCACAGGTGGCGTAGTCGAAATGCCACTCATCCTTGAAAGCCCAATATTTTTATGTGACAGCCCAGGGCACGGAACGGGTCCAGGCCACGACTGCATCCCCGCGACATCTACATTGACCCGGCTCCGAGTAACCCCACAGCTCAGGGCGAGGCGTCACAACCTGGCGTAGTCGGCAGGATCTCGTGCCCGCAGCAACGGAAAAAGATAATCCCCATTGCCGACGGGTACTGTGTGCCTTTTTCACAAAAGACTGTCGTTATACACTTAAAGTGGAGCCGCCCAAGAAGAACGGACGCCACTATGTGCAAAAACAACAGCAACCAAAGTCCTTCCATCATGGGCCTGGCTCCACAATGGCGCCAAAAGTGCAGACTGCCCCCTCCAGCAGAGACAGTCCGCATAGTAGTGTCCGTGAAGACGGATGGGACGTCCCAAGGAGTGCCCGTCAGCCACCCGCCCTGGAGCCGCCCCAAAAGAAGGAGGAGAAAGAGACTGCACCCAGCAGCAAAGGTGGAAGCAGCAAAGGAGAAGTCCTCCGTCGCTGGCCCACCTGCTGCTACCTCCCTCGGTATGGAGGGAATCCACCTAACCACGGAGGAGGCCGAGTTCCTCCGTGGTGAAACGCAGGACCTGACCCGGAGGGTCGCAGAGGCTCAGCGACTGGCCGCCGCAGAGTGGAGAGAGGAGGTTTTGCAGAGGATCCGGGACCGCCGCCAGAGCTTGTTGCGCCTGACAAGTGAGGCTCCAGCCCAGGCGGAGGAAGCCCAGGAGGTGCCGTGCAGCCCAAGTGCGGGTAAGGCTAAAACCCCTATCCCGGGTGCGGGACGCACCAAAGCCCTCCTAAGTATCCTGCCGGCACCCCTATCCCCGGGCGCCGTCGTATGGGAGCAGCTCCTGGCTCCAGAGGCCAAGGCCCAAGCCACTGCCACAGTCGGGGACCTGTTATGCCTCCCGACCCCCGATCCGGAAACGCCAGCACTAACCTGGGTGTCCACCTGCCCCAACCCGGACTGGGCCGCACCGATAGAGAGCCCGCAGCAAACCCCGTTACAGCCGCTGCCGCGCCACCGGTCGCTTGCCCGGCGGCAGAAGAGTTTGCCTGGGATAACCGGGGGGGCGACCTTATGGGCTTCCCCCAGGAAACCAAGACCGAAGCGCGGAGGCGGGAGGAGACCTGTAACAAAGAGCTCCTCCAGTTTGAGAAAGAGTGACGGGAGAAGCGGGTCCGCTGTGAGCGTCTGGAGGTGCGCGCCAAGGCTGCTAAGTCGCAGGCCCGTCAAGCAGAGGCCACCCGTCCAAGCCCCCAGGATGAAGGCATTAACGTGCGCTTCCACCAGGTGGCAGGATGGGGCTTCATTCGCGGCCTACAGTTCAACCGGGACGTGTTCGTCAACCGGCGGGACGTCGAGCCGCGGCTGGAGCAGGGCCACCCTGGCCGGAACTTCTACCCGGGCGATTTGGTGTCCTACACCCGCCACCACGGGGAGCGTGGGTGGTACGCCCTGGATGTCCACAGGGTGTTCAAGGAGGATGCCCCCACCCACCTACCTACAGAGGACCGGTCAGGCTCCGTCGGGAAAGATCAGCCATTTCCCCGGTGGGGATACCACTTTTAAGCAGCCCCCGGGAGATGCATCTCCCTGTTGAGTGAACGTTAGTGTGAACTGTTCCTTGTTTTCCTTTTTGCACCCGGATTGAGTTTATAGAGACATTTGTCCCTGCGGACGCTGGCAGTAGACAGACTCATGTTTGTATATAGTTTTGCACCTATTTAGGTGCTCCCTATTGGTTTTATGCAAAACCACTTCTACCTCAGACCTCAGAAGCAAAACCTGTCTGGAGTGGCTCTACTGGAGGTCCAACTCGGGAACTCCATGCCCTGCAGCCACCCCAGGGCCCACGTTGAGGGTTTGGGACAGGTCCCTCATGCTGCTGAACTGACGCTTTCCACCGTATTTTCTACAGAACTGTCTACATGCATAATGTCTCTTTAATGTTTTCCATACATGCATAATGTCTCTTTGATGTTTTCTATATTTATATTATATATATATATCATGCAACGTTAAAAGTGTCCTAACCTCCCATAAAGGGAAGATTGTTTCATGTTTACAAAAACTTTTAAAATTTGAATGTCTGTACCAACTCTTTACTCTATTGCAGCCTGCGGACGTGCTGTGTTTCACCAGGGGGGAATGTGGCGCCCCTGAGGGTTCAGTCGCCACAGGGGTACTGCACCTCAGCTCGAGGTGTGGTATCTCCTCTTCCAGGTAAGGATGGAGCATCTCTCAGGACCCCACTTCACCACTCAACACTACACCACTCCTGTCCTGTAGGGGGGCCTAAATGCACCAGGGTGCTGCCCCGGATAGAGGAGATGGGGGGAACCAAAGATAGGGGGAACCATGTAGTGGGTGAGGGTGGAGGACACACTTTTAAGAAACACTTATTCATTCATATTTAATCTACGGCCATCTTAAGTTCAAGGTCTTTGATTGTGGTCTTCTGCCAGGGTCCAGCAAGAGTCTGCAGCTGACTGAAGATACACGGTCCTCCTTCTCTGGCCTTGAGACGAGGAGCGGGTCAGAGTTAACCACTGTCTCTGCCCGGTCAAGGTCCTGACCTAAGAAGGCCTTGGAGGGGAGCAAAGCAGATAGGCTCCACAGGCAAAAGGATCCCAGGGGGATACGGACGGAGCGGAGACGCCACCTGTATTCTTCACTCTGGCCTAGTCAGAGGGATTCCCCACTCAGATGGATGAGGGAAACAAAGAGTAAAAATGCTAGGGTCACCCTCTGGTTTTTAGCCCTACAGGATTTCAATTTCCATGTAGAACATGCAGCAGGGAATATGGTAATGCCAATGCCCTCTCGAGAATCCCGTCTAGTGGTAGAAGGTGCCAAACCCACGGCTTTAGGCAGAGGGGGAGGTATGTAAGGTGGCTAATGGTCGCATAGTCGATGGGAGGTATGTGTCACAGAGATAGCTGTCCTCTGTGATGTAACCAAGAGTTTTTCTCTAGTGCAAGTAAGCACTAAGAAGAACGTTTGGTGCACCTGGGACCGGGTTATGGGTAGCTAGAAGAGTTGGGCAGGTCCAGCTACCCACATACCTCACCTCTGAGTGTGGTTAACAGCCTTTAAAATGGATACCATTGTTTGACACATGATCTGTGTGTCGGGAGGGAGAAGGCCTCCTATGTGTGGTTGTCTCCAGATTGGGCCGTGTACTGGATGCCTACCAGCCTGTGTGACTACAGCACTGGCTAACCAGAGTCTTTGCTCAAAGGACTGTTTCTTTGTTTTTACCAGCCCTAAAGGCTGATTGTTTGCATTTTGCTTTTGACCGGTTTATGAAGTAAATAAACCGTTATGGACATTTAAAGGAACATGCCTCCTGTTTGCCTCCCATCACACCCTAGTGAGTACAATCCCTACAATATATACACTGCTAAAAAAAATAATAGGAACACTTAAACAACAGAATATAACTCCAAGTAAATCAAACTTCTGTGAAATAAAACTGTCCACTTAGGAAGCAACACTGATTGACAATCAATTTCACATGCTGTTGTGCAAATGAGATGGACAATAGATGGAAATTATTGGCAATTATCAAGACACCCTCAATAAAGGAGTAGTTCTGCAGGTGGGGACCACAGACCACATCTCAGTACCAATGCTTTCTGGCTGATGTTTTGGTCACTTTTGAATGTTGGTTGTGCTTTCACACTCATGGTAGCATGAGACGGACTCTGCAACCCACAGAAGTTGCTCAGGTAGTGCAGCTCATCCAGGATGGCACATCAATGCGAGCTGTGGCAAGAAGATTTGCTGTGTCTGTCAACGTAGTGTCCAGATGTTGGAGGCGCTACCCGGAGACAGGCCAGTACACCAGGAGACGTGGAGGGGGCCGTAGGAGGGCAACAACCCAGCAGCAGGACCGCTACCTCTGCCTTTGTGCAAGGAGGAACAGGAGGAGCACTGCCAGAGCCTTGCTAAATGACCTCCAGCAGGCCACAAATGTGCATGTGTCTGCATAAACGGTTAGAAACCGACTCCATGAGGGTGGTATGAGGGCCCGACGTCCACAGATGGGGGTTGTGCTCACAGCCCAACACCGTGCAGGACAATTGGCATTTGCCACAGAACACCAGGATTGGCAAAGTCACCACTTGCGCCCTGTGCTCTTCACAGATGAAAGCAGATTCACACTGAGCACATGTGACAGACGTGACAGAGTCTGGAGACGCCATGGAGAGCGATCTGCTACCTGTAACATCCTTCAGCATGATCGGTTTGGCAGTGGGTCAGTAATGGTGTGGGGTGGCATTTCTTTGGAGGGCCGCACAGCCCTCCATGTGCTCGCCAGAGGCAGCCTGCCTGCCATTAGGTACCGAGATGAGATCCTCAGACCCCTTGTGAGACCATATGATGGTGCAGTTAGCCCTGAGTTCCTCCTAATGCAGGACAATGCCAGATCTCATGTGGCTGGAGTGTGTCAGCAGTTCCTGCAAGATGAAGGCATTGAAATTATGGACTGGCCCGCCTGTTCCCCAGACCTGAATTCGATTGAGCACATCTAGGACATCATGTCTCGCTCCATCCACCAACGTCACGTTGCACCACAGACTGTCCAGGAATTGGCGGATGCTTTAGTCCAAGTCTGGGAGGAGATCCCACAGGAGACCATCCGCAACCTCATCAGGAGCATGCCCAGGCGTTGGAGGGAGGTCATACAGGCACGTGGAGGCCACACACAATACTGAGCCTCATTTTGACTTGTTTTAAGGACATTACATCAAAGTTGGATCAGCCTGTAGTGTGTTTTTCCACTTTAATTTTGGGGGTGACTCCAAATTCAGGCCTCCATTGGTTAATAAATTTGATTTCCATTGATGATTTTTGTGTGATTTTGTTGTCAGCGCATTCAACTTTGTACAGAACAAAGTATTCAATGAGAATATTTAATTCATTCAGATCTAAGATGTGTTATTTGAGTGTTCCCTTTATTTTTTTGAGCAGTGTATATATATACATTTTTTTGCGCAGTTAGCCTTGTGGTAAAAGTGATAGGACAGATTTATTCTTCAGGTCGGTACGATTACAGCGATACCAGATTTATATAATTTTTTTATGCTTTGTTATTTTTACACACTAAAAACAATATTTTACAAAAATGAATTTGATTATGCATCGCCATATTCTGAGAGCTGTAACTTTTTTATTTTTTTGCTGAATGAGCCATATTAGGGTTTGTTTTTGCGGGACACTTTGGCATTTTCATGTGTACCACTTTTTTTTACATATCGCTTATTGATCCCTTTTTATTAAATTTTTTGTGACTCGGTATGATAAAAAAGCGACATTTTTACAGTGTTTTTCTTTTTTTAACGGTGTTCACCGTACGGAATAAATAACTTGACAGTTTAATAGTTCGGGTTGTTCTGGATGCAGTGATACCAATTATATGTACTTTTTTTGTGTATTTTTCTTTTAACATAAGGGCTGCGTTTTTAGTGGCGAATCAGCTTTTAGTGATTTTTGTGTACTTTTTTTGTGTTTTTTTTTTACCTGTTTTCACATTTTATTTAACTTTTTTTTACTTAGTTCCACTGTGGGACACTTTGTACTCATGTACTGCAGTGCCTGAGACCTGTCAGGGTCACACTAACACAGGCTGTTTGAACTGGTTTATAGCTGTATCTAACAGGCTACAGAGAATTAAGGTCCCTTAATTACCGCTGTAAAAAGACATATCGTTGGTCATTAAGGGGTTAACACAAATTACTTCTGCCCATTACATGCTACCTTAAATCCACACACTGTAGTATCGGCGTCTCTGCCCCCTGACAGGCAGAGACGCCGTCCCACTCACCGCCGCGCTCCCTGCCCGGCGTCCTCCGGCGCGCCTGCCTATGTTGCTGCCGGCTCGCGCAGCTCCCCGGGCACTGTGCTTAGGGCGTGCGCGCTCCCTCCCTCTTAAAGGGGCCGCGTGCGCCGTCCTAAGGAGTCCCCGGCCAATGGCCGGAGGACCTCTCATATAAAAGGCACCTCCTCCAAAATGGAGGTGCCCGTGCAAGGTTGTAGCTTTGTGTGTTATACTCTGCTTCAGCCCTCAGGTCCTGCTGCTAGTCTGACTACCAGTCCAGCCCGCCAGCCTGACTGCAAGTCCAGCCCGCCAGTCTGACTACAAGTCCAGTCCGCCAGCTTGTCTACTCTCCAGCCCGACAGTTTGCCTACAGTCCAGTCCGCCAGTCTGTCTATGGGCTCTGCCCGCCTGCCTACCTGGAGGCACCTGCCCGTTACCTGCCGTGCCTGCCAGCCCGCTTACCTAGGAGCACCTGCCTGTTACCTGCCGTGCCTGCCAGCCCGCTTACCTAGAAGCACCAGCCTGTTTCTGCCGTGCCTACCAGCCAGCCTATCTGGAAGCTCCTGCTTGTTACCTGCCGTGTCTGCCAGTCCGTCTGCCCGGATCACGCATCAGCCTGCCTGCCGTGCTCATCTGCTGTACCGGTCAGTCCCTGCCTTCTAACCCGTGGAAGTCACCTGCTCTCATACAAGGTCAGTCCCAGAGTAGCACCTGGTCCCTCTGCTCGGTCCTTCCCTGGTCACGGAGTCAATTGAGCCGCCGTACGACCTTGGTTGGACAGAGTTGATACCTAGTTACGCCCCTCTGGTCCCTCCTTGCACCGCAGTGCAAAGGTTCCACCACCCGGATCCGTAACAGTTTGCACGGGCCTTGGAACCCGGTGGCCCCCAGGCCCCTTCTCTTGCTGACCTGTACCAGGAGGTTTCTCGTCAGAGATCCCAACAGGAAACCATCCTTACCTACCTGCGGTCTGTCAACTCTCGCCTGGACACGCTGTCTGTTCCACCTGTGTCCGCCCCAAGTCGAGCGACACCCGCTCCGGCAGCGCCGCTGCCTACCAATACCACGGCATCCAGCCTAGGACCCCGGCTTTCTGCGTCTCCTCGTTTTGGAGGTGACCCCATCCTATGTCGAGGCTTTCTGAACCAGTGCACGCTGCACTTTGAACTTCTGTCACATCAGTTTCCCTCCGACCGGGCCAAGGTGGCGTTCATCATGTCTCACCTCACTGGTGAAGCATTGGCATGGCTTAACCCTCTATGGGAGAGAGGGGATTCCGTGGTGTCCGATCTTCCGCCTTTCCTCACTGCCTTCCGGAAGGTCTTCGATGAACCCGGTCGAAGGATTTCTACTGCCTCCTCCGTGGGAGTCTCACCGTGGCCCAGTATGCCATACGGTTCCGTACTCTCGCTTCTGAGCTTGCCTAGGACAATGAGGCCCTGGTGTCCACCTTCTGGGAGGGCCTTTCCGGTCGGATTAAGGACGAGTCAGCTGGCCGGGACATTCCTACCACCCTGGATGACCTGGTGTCACTAGCAACCCGGATTGACATCCGTTTCCTAGAACGTGCTAAAGAGACTACCCGGGAGAGAAGATTTCTTCGTCTTGCTCCTGTTTTCCAGAAACCGGCTTCCCAATCAGCAACTCCCCGGGCATGCTCGCCCGAACCTATGCAGATCGACCAGACCAAGATAGTAACATAGTAACATAGTTTTTAAGGTTGAAGGAAGACTAAGTCCATCTAGTTCAACCCATAGCTTAACTTGTTGATCCAGAGGAAGGCAAAAAAAAACCCATGTGGCAAACACTAAGCTCCACATTGGGGAAAAAAATTCCTTCCCGACTCCATACGACAAGCAGACTAGTTCCCTGGATCAATGCCCTATTAAGGAATCTAGTATTTATATCCTGCAATATTATACTTTTCAAGAAAGGCATCCATGCCCTTCTTAAATTTTAACAGTGAATCACTCATTACAACATCATACGGCAGAGAGTTCCATAGTCTCACTGCTCTTACAGTAAAGAATCCCCGTCTGTGATTATGATTAAACCTTCTTTCCTCCAGACGTAGAAGATGCCCCCTTGTCCCCGTCTCAGGCCTCAGAGTAAAAAGATCAGTAGAAAGGTACTGTCCCCTCATATACTTGTACATAGTAATAAGATCACCCCTAAGCCTTCTTTTTTCCACAGTAAATAACCCCAAGTGTAATAACCTGTCTTGGTATTGCAGACCCCCCAGTCCTCTAATAACCTTGGTCGCTCTTCTCTGCACCCGCTCTAGTTCAGCTATGTCTTTCTTATACACCGGAGACCAGAACTGTACACAGTATTCTAAGTGTGGTCGCACTAATGACTTGTATAATGGTAAAATTATGTTCTCCTCATGAGCATCTATGCCTCTTTTAATGCATCCCATTATTTTATTTGCCTTTGCAGCAGCAGCCTGACACTGGCCACTAAACGTGAGCTTGTCGTCCACCAATACACCCAGGTCTTTTTCAGTTACAGTTTTGCCCAGTGTTTTACAATTAAGCATATAATTATACATTTTATTTCCTCTGCCCAAGTGCATTACCTTACATTTATCCCCATTAAAGCTCATTTGCCATTTATCAGCCCAAGCTTCTAGTTTACATAGATCCTCCTGTAATATAAAATTGTCCTCCTCTGTATTGATTACCCTGCAGAGTTTAGTGTCATCTGCAAATATTGAAATATTACTCTGTATGCCCCCTACAAGGTCATTAATAAATATGTTAAAAAGAAGGGGGCCCAATACTGACCCTTGTGGTACCCCACTGTTAACTGAGACCCAGTCTGAGTGTTTTCCATTAATAACCACCCTTTGTTTCCTATCACTGAGCCAATTCTTAACCCACATACATATATTTTCCCCTATCCCCAATGTTCTCATTTTATGTATCAACCTTTTGTGTGGAACCGTATCAAAAGCTTTTGAAAAGTCCATATACACAACATCCACTGCATTTCCTTGGTCCAGTCCAGAACTTGCCTCCTCATAAAAACTGATCAGATTAATTTGACAGGAACGGTCCCTCGTATACCCATGTTGATATTGGGTCATGAGGTTATTCTTCTTCAGATACTCTATCATAGCATCTCTTAGGAAATCCTCCAGGATTTTACCCACAGTAGAGGTTAAGCTTACCAGCCTATAATTTCCAAGTTCAGTTTTTGTCCCCTTTTTGAACCACATTTGCTATACGCCAGTCCTGTGGTACAGACCCTGTTATTATGGAATCTTTAAAGATTAAAAATAATGGTCTATCTATGACATTACTTAATTCCTGCAGTACTCGCGGGTGTATCCCATCCGGGCCCGGGGATTTGTCAACTTTAGTGATTTTTAGACGCCGCCATACTTCCTGCTGGGTTAAGCAAGTGACATTTACTGGAGAATTTTTGTTATCACTAATCATGTTTTCTGTCTTGCGATTTTCTTGTGTAAATACGGTTGAAAAAAAATCATTTAGCATATTGGCTTTTTCCTCAAGTCTCGCCAAGAAACACGCCGAGCCGAGGGGAGCTGCTTCTACTGTGGTAGTAAGGAGCACCTGATCCCATCCTGTTCAGTGAAGCCGTGAAACTCCAGTGTCTAGGACCGCTTGGAGAGGTCGTCCTGGACAAGAGTAAATCCTCTCCGTTCTTGACTTTGTCCATCTTTATCTCCTGTGGAGAGAACCGCTTCTTTGAGACCGCCCATCTGGACTCCGGAGCCGCTGGGAATCTCATTTCCCAGTCCCTTGTACAGAAATATCAGATTCCTACCAAATCTCTGGCTGAACCATTGGCAGTCGCTTCCGTGGATGAAAGACTCCTTCCGGTGACCATCTTGCTCGTCACAGAGCCCGTAACCCCGCAGGTGGGAATGCTGCACTCAGAGAGGATCTCCTTCCATGTGCTTTCCGGACTCTCTCACCCTCTTTTGCTAGGTCTACCCTGGCTACAGAGACATGAACCCGTTCTGAACTGGCAATCCGGTGAGGTACTCCGTTGGGGGCAGGATTGCCATAAGACCTGCCTGGTTCCGGTTTGCCTGGCTCGTCCTCCATCTACTCCGACTAATTTACCCGATCTACCGGCACCTTACTGGTCCTATGCTGATGTCTTCGACAAGAAGGAGTCAGAGGCACTGCCACCTCATAGGCCATATGACTGCCCTATCGACCTGATACCCGGTGCCACTCCACCCCGTGGGCGTATTTACCCGTTGTCGTTGGCCGAAAACCGGGCCATGTCGGAGTACATCGAAGAAAATCTGGCTAGGGGAGTCATCCGGAAATCTTCCTCCCTGGCTGGAGCCAGATTTTTCTTTGTAAAAAAGAAAGACGGTTCACTACGCCCATGTATTGATTATAGAGGTCTTGTTAGAACTCTCCTGTTAGTTTTTTTCTATTTTGGTCACGTGATCTGCTGCCTATTTATTCCAGCTCCGCCCTTCTGGCTTTGCTGGACTTCAGTGTTATTTGACTCTCTATCTAGCCAGGTGCTTTTGTACCTATTTCTCTAGTTCGTTTGGTCCTTTGGACCTCTAAGTACTTTTTGTCTGTTTGTCTTTTTGCTCTGCTACAACATCTGCTAGGAGGTGTCTATTTTTGTCCCAGTCCTTAGTTCTTTTAGGGACCCCTCCCTTTATTCTATAGGTCTGCGTTCAGACTAGCTGAGGACGAAGGCGGGTCTGTTCACAAGGAACAGGTCGCCCGCTGCAACGTAGGGAATCAGCTTAGTCTTATTGTAGGGACAGATTCCCTTTCTTTCCTTAGCTCTTGCAGCAGATCACTATCAAAAACAAATACCCCCTGCCGCTCAATTCTGAGCTGTTCGACCGCCTTCAAGGCCTGAAGATCTTCACCAAGCTCGATCTTCGTGGGGCGTATAACTTGGTCCAGATCCGCCAAGGAGACGAGTGGAAGACGGCATTCAATACCCTGGACGGTCACTATGAATACCGTGTGATGCCCTTCGGCCTCTATAATGCCCCGCCGTCTTCCAAGAATTAGTTAACGACATCTTCCGTGACCTCTTATATTCTTGCGTGGTGGTGTACCTGGACGACATCTTGGTCTTCTCTCCGGATCTTCCCACACACCGGAGATATGTTCGTCAGGTCCTGCTTAGGCTCAGGCAGAATCACCTATATGCAAAATTTGAGAAATGCCTCTTCGAGCAGACCTCCCTCCCGTTCCTGGGCTATATTATCTCTAAGACTGGTCTACGGATGAACCCCGAGAAGGTCTCTGCCATTTTAAAGTGGCCCCGTCTGGAGGGGTTGAAGGCGATTCAGCTTCGCCAACTATTACCATCTCTTCATTCCACATTTCTCTTCCTGGACTGCTCCCATCTCTGCGCTCACTCGAAAGGAAGCAAATCCTAAGGACTGGCCGTCCGAAGCAGAGGAGGCCTTCCTTTCCTTAAAACAAGCCTTCTCTTCCGCCCCTGTGCTGCACCGTCCAGATAGCAACAAACAGTTCTTTCTGGAGGTTGATGCTTCCTCTTCCGGAGCCGGAGAGGTGCTCACGCAGACATCTCCATCCGGGAGAATGGTAACCTGCGGCTTCTTCTCCAAGCTCTTCTCCTCGTCTGAGCGCAACTACTCCATAGGAGACCGAGAACTGCTAGTCATCAAATTGGCGCTGGAGGAGTGGCGTTACCTGCTCGAGGGGACTCTGCACCCGGTGGTCATCTATACTGACCACAAAAACCTGGCTTATCTACAGAATGCCCAATGACTCAATCCGCGTCAGGCCTTGTGGTCTTTGTTCTTCGCCCGATTTAACTTTACCCTACATTACCGCCCGGCAGACAAGAACGTTAAAGCCGACTCCTTGTCCCGATCCTTCCTGTCGTCCGACCAAGAGGAGGAGCCTATGCATATCATCAATCCCTCCAAAGTGATGAATGTGGCCCCCTTGGACCTTTCTCGTCTCCCACCTGGTAAGACATTTGTCCCGGTTCCGGATCGTAGGAAGGTTCTTCTCTGGGGTCATTCATCTAAACTAGCCGGCCATGCTGGCCAGAAGAAGACCTTCCTGCTCATTACCCGGCATTACTGGTGGCCTACCCTGTGCCAGGATGTGGTAGACTTCGTCACGGCCTGTTCGTCCTGTGCTCGCAATAAAGTTCCCAGACATCTTCCAACTGGCCGTCTCCTGCCTCTCTCCGTACCTGCTGCCCGTGGCAACACATTGCTATGGACTTTATTACTGATCTCCCTGTTTCTGCCGGTTGTACGATCATTTGGGTGGTCGCTGACAACTTTTCTAAAATGGCCCACTTCATCCGTCTGCCTGGTCTCCCGTCTGCATCTGTGCTGGCTAAGGATTTCATCCATCAAATCTTTCGTCTCCATGGCCTACCCCTCCACATAGTGTCTGATCGAAGGGTCCAGTTCACCTCGCACTTCTGGAGAGCTACGTGTAAACTGCTGGGTGTCACCCTGGATTTCTCCTCTGCTTACCATCCGCAGTCCAATGGCCAAGTGGAACGTATCAATCAGATCCTTACCAGCTACCTGGGTGGAGCTCCTACCATGGGCCAAGTTCTCCTACAACAACCATGAAAGCGAATCTTCTTCCAAGTCCCGTTCTTTGTGGTCTACGGTCAACATCCCCGGATCCCGTTTTCCGTTTCCGCTGCTGTGGACAACCCTGCCGCGGAGTCTCTGGTCTGCAAATTTTCTACCATTTGGGAGGACACTAGGTCAGCACTTCTTCAATCCTCCAAGCGGATGAAGAAACATGCTAATAAGAGACGTCTGGATCCGCCTCAATTCCGTATGGGAGACAAGGTTTGGCTCTCCTCCAAACATGTTCATCTCAAAATACCCTCCTATAAGTTGGGTCCACGGTTCATCGGCCCATTTGAAGTCCTCCAGCGTATCAACCCAGTAGCTTACAAGTTAAAACTCCCGGCCACCTTACGGATTCCCAACTCCTTCCACGTATCTCTCCTCAAACCAGTTGTGCTTAATTCTTTTTCCGACAATCCAGGTACCTTCCCAGCTCTGGTCTCTGCTGAGGACGTCTATGAGGTAGAGAACATTCTGGCCACCAAGAGGGTAAGAGAAAAAACCTGTTTTCTGGTGGATTGGAAGGGGTTTGGCCCAGAGGAGAGAACTTGGGAACCCAGTGAGAACATCCACGCCCCACTTCTCCTTAAAAAATTTCTTTCAGGCCTAAAAAAGAAGGGGCGTAAAGGGGGGGTACTGTAGTATTGGCGTCTCTGCCCCCTGACAGGCAGAGACGCTGTCCCACTCACCGCCGCGCTCCCTGCCTGGCGTCATCCGGCGCTCCTGCCTCTGTTGCGCGGTCCTAAGGAGTCCCCGGGCCAATGGCCGGAGGACCTCTCATATAAAAGGCACCGCATGGAGGTGCCCGTGCATGGTTGTAGCTTTGTGTGTTATACTCTGCTTCAGCCCTCAGGTCCCGCTGCTAGCCTGACTACCAGTTCAGCCCGCCAGCCTGTCTACCAGTCCAGCCCGCCAGCCTGACTACAAGTCCAGCCCGCCAGCCTGACTACAAGTCCAGCCCACCAGCTTGACTACAAATCCGGCCCACCAGCCTGACTACAAGTCCAGCCCGCCAGCCTGACTACAAGTCCAGCCCGCCAGCCTGACTACAAGTCCAGCCCGCCAGCCTGACTACAAGTCCAGCCCACCAGCCTGACTACAAGTCCAGCCCGCCAGCCTGACTACAAGTCCAGCCCGCCAGCCTGACTACAAGTCCAGTCCGCCAGCTTGTCTACTCTCCAGCCCGACAGTCTGCCTACAGTCCAGTCCGCCAGTCTGTTTATGGGCTCTGACCGCCTGCCTACCTGGAGGCGCCTGCCCGTTACCTGCCGTGCCTGCCAGCCCGCTTACCTAGGAGCACCTGCCTGTTACCTGCCGTGCCTGCCAGCCCGCTTACCTAGAAGCACCTGCCTGTTTCTGCCATGCCTACCAGCCAGCCTACCTGGAGGCTCCTGCTTGTTACCTGCCGTGTCTGCCAGTCCGTCTGCCCGGATCACCCGTCAGTCTGCCTGCCATGCTCATCTGCTGTACCGGTCAGTCCCTGCCTTCTGACCTGTGGGAGTCACCTGCTCTCATACAAGGTCAGTCCCAGAGTAGCACCTGGTCACCCTGCTCGGTCCTTCCCTGGTCACGAAGTCGATTGAGGCACCGTACGACCTTGGTCAGTCCGAGTTGATACCTAGTTACGCCCCTCTGGTCCCTCCTTGCACCGCAGCACAGAGGTTCCACCACCTGGATCCGTAATACACACTCACACATACAGTATATATATATATATATATATATATATATATATATATATATATATACAGTACAGACCAAAAGTTTGGACACACCTTCTCATTTAAAGATTTTTCTGTATTTTCATGACTTTGAAAATAATACATTCACACTGAAGGCATCAAAACTATGAATTAACGCATGTGGAATTATATACTTAACAAAAAAGTGTGAAAAAACTGAAAATCTGTCTTATATTCTAGGCTCTTCAAAGTAGCCACCTTTTGCTTTGATGACTGCTTTGCACACTCTTGGCATTCACTGGATAAGCTTCAAGAGGTAGTCACCGGAAATGGTTTTCACTTCACAGGTATGTTTAATAAGTGTCAGGTTTAATAAGTGGGATTTCTTGCCTTATAAATGGGGTTGGGACCATCAGTTGTGTTGTGCAGAAGTCAGGTGGATACACAGCTGATAGTCCTACTGAATAGACTGTTAGAATTTGTATTATGGCAAGAAAAAAGCAGCTAAGTAAAGAAAAACGAGTGGCCATCATTACTTTATGAAATGAAGGTCAGTCAGTCTGAAAAATTGGGAAAACTTTGAAAGTGTCCCCAAGTGCAGTTGCAAAAACCATCAAGCGCTACAAAGAAACTGGCTCACATGAGGACCGCCCCAGGAAAGGAAGGCCAAGAGCCACCTCTGCTTCTGAGGATAATTTTATCCGAGTCACCAGCCTCAGAAATCGCAGGTTAACAGCAGCTCAGATTAGAGACCAGGTCAATGCCACACAGAGTTCTAGCAGCAGACACATCTCTACAACAACTATTAAGAGGAGACTTTGTGCAGCAGGCCTTCCTGTTAAAATAGCTGCTAGGAAACCACTGCTAAGGACAGGCAACAAGCAGAAGAGACTTGTTTGGGCTAAAGAACACAAGGAATGGACATTAGACCAGTGGAAATCTGTGCTTTGCTCTGATGAGTCCAAATTTGAGGTCTTTGGTTCCAACCACCGTGTCTTTGTGCGACGCAGAAAAGGTGAACGGATGGACTCTACATGCCTGGTTCCCACCGTGAAGCATGGAGGAGGAGGTGTGATGGTGTGGGGGTGCTTTGCTGGTGACACTGTTGGGGATTTATTCAAAATTGAAGGCATACTGAACCAGCATGGCTACCACTGCATCTTGCAGCGGCATGCTATTCCATCCGGTTTGCGTTTAGTTGGACCATAATTTATTTTTCAACAGGACAATGACCCCAAACACACCTCCAGGCTGTGTAAGGGCTATTTGACCAAGAAGGAGAGTGATGGAGTGCTACGCCAGCTGACCTGGCCTCCACAGTCACCAGACCTGAACCCCAATCGAGATGGTTTGGGGTGAGCTGGACTGCAGAGTGAAGGCAAAAGGGCCAACAAGTGCTAAGCATCTCTGGGAACTCCTTCAAGATTGTTGGAAGACCATTTCCGGTGACTACCACTTGAAGCTCATCAAGAGAATGCAAGAGTGTGCAAAGCATTCATCAAAGCTAAAGATTGCTACTTTGAAGAACCTAGAATATAAGACATATTTTCAGTTGTTTCACACTTTTTTGTTAAGTATATAATTCCACATGTATTAATTCATAGTTTTGATGCCTTCAGTGTGAATGTACAATTTTCATAGTCATGAAAATACAGAAAAATCTTTAAATGAGAAGGTGTGTCCAAACTTTTGGTCTGTACTGTATATACAGGATGATCCAAAAGTAGTTGGACAGAAAATAATAACATTTGAATTAGGCTGTTGCTGTAACTGGGGAACAACTTGATTCATTAGAATTTCGAGATACTTATCTCCTGTGACTGTTCCATCAAAAAATATTGGTCCTAAAACACCAAAACTTGAAATACCACCCCAAACATTGACACCGGGCTCATTTAGTTGTTGCTCTAATGTTAAATGCATGTTCTCATTATACCAGTAAATACAATTATGTCTGTTAATATGGCCGGATAATTTGAAAGAAGCTTCATCACTCCACATAATGTTATCTAAAATTACTGGATTTTCTTCAATGTCGTTAAGCATAATCTCACTAAATTGCAACCGCCTGTCTGGATCATCCTCCAATAAACCATGAATTAGACGTGGACGAAAAGCTTTCCACCTAATATATTTCAGTATTCGCATGATAGAAGCTCGTGAAATTCCCAATTCCAAAGAGGCTCTTCTGTGGACTTTTTTGAACTCTGAACAAATGTTTCAGCAACAAGTTGTTTATTATCTTCTGTACAGACTGTTTTGGGTCGACCAATTTTTGGAGCATTAAGGATTGAGCCAGTGGCATTGAATTTGTCATGAATGCGGTAAATGGTTTGTCTCTTTGGGGCTTGAGTACCAAATGTTTCAACTCAATTTGCTTCAACGGTTTCAGCATTTTGAGATTTCCAATACTCTGTTAAAATCCATTTTCTTTGATCTGTATTTAAATTATTTGCCATGATGTGTTATCTGAATTATCAGAAAAGAAAACAGATTTGGGGGAGATCTAGCTGTGAAAACTAGATCTGTGAAACTGGCTCAGTTGCCCTTAGCAACCAATCAGATTCCACCTTTCATTTTCCAAAGAGTCTGTGAGGAATGGAAAGTGGAATCTGATTGGTTGCTAAGGGCAACTGAGCTAGTTTCACTTTACACCATGTTTGATAAATCTCCCCCTTCATAACCTTTTTACACTTTCTGTCCACCTACTTTTGGACCACCCTGTATATTAGTATAGTGAAAAATGGGATGAAAAATTCACCCATCCATGTACATTACTTACATTAAAAATACAAATAAAATTTGTGACATCAAGGGTTTCTTCAAAAAGATGAACAATTTATTTAATCGCTGCTTATAAAATATACAACGTTTCAACCAAGTATGGATTCCTTTTCAAGTATTTGACAACGTGTTTGGTTGAATCATTGTATATTTTGCAAGGTGCTGATGGATTTTTTTTTTACTTTTTTACGAAACCCTGGATGCTGTCACAACTTTTTTGATATTTCCAGCTAATCTGCCACAAAGGTTTTGAAACGATCCTCCAATGCAAATGTGATCATTGCCCTACTTTTACTGAACAAAATAGACATTTTTAGAAAGCAATCATAGGAACATAAGCCTGTTATTTAATTTTCTTCATTTGCAAGCTAAAACAAATGTGTTGGTGTTGATATGCAAAATCTTTTACCCATACACGGCAGTATTTGGTCAGTATTTCCCATCAGTATCTGTAAGCCAAAACCAGAAAAATCCAGAAGTCTCGACGTGTTTCTATTATTCTTTTCCTCTGATTGTTCCACTCTTGGTTTTAACCTTCAAATATTGATGTGAAATACTGAAAGTGTGAACGTAGCCTAAGGCAGAAATACAAAATGTGAAACAGGGCCATAAACCTACCATGTCTCTTTTATAATAGTAGTGCCTTCTTATGTGGCAGAAAGGCCTTTGGGTACCCCTCAGAAGCCAGTGCCATAGGCAAATTATAATGAGGACAATCTGGGCTACCGCCCGGGGTCTGAGGCTCCAGAGGGCCCCATGAATTGCCCCCATTATAATTTGCAACCACGTGTTTTTTTGTCACCGACCTCTTGTTTAAATTGTCACCGCCACAGGTGGTTTAAATCATTGTGCGCCTGTCCTGCCGCATGACGTGAGGCAGAGCAGGACCCAACATACATAGTGCAGGTGAGTCTATTTAAAAGTTGAAATCACTCAGCCCACCTCGTCTCCTGAGTCCAGTCCTGACTGCCTTGGCCCTCCTGCTGAGCCCTGCCCTCAACTGTCTCAAGAGTCTGTATTCCGTCCTAATTTCATAAAAAGTATGTATATTGTATATCCCCCACATTATATACAAATCAATAAAATTACAATGGCCCTGCCCTTTCATACAGAGTGCTGCTGGCTGCCTACTACTTCCACTGCCACAGACAGACATGATCTTATATCATCATGTCTGTCTGTGGCAAGTGGCAGTGGAACTAGTAGGCAGCCAGCAGCACTCTGTATGAAAGGGTAGGGCCAAGGTAGAGGGGCACACAGTGTGCAGGGGAATTTGACATGATGTTGGCAAAATTTCCAAGGTGGAGGGGCACAGTCTGCAGGGGCATTTGCCCCATAGTTTCAGCCTTCTCCCATCCCCCACATTTTTTGCACAATTTAAGGCTCCTTGCCCTTAGATACAGAGCACCACTGCAAATTCTGCTTGCTATGTGCCCACAATCAGGAATAGTAGCGTTTTGGATGCAGCATACCGCACTTGTGCTTAGGTACATTTGGATTTACCGCCTCTAATGACATGCTGTTGGTCAAAATATGCAGCGAAGACTAGTGTCTCCGCTACAGAAATTGACATGCTGTGGCTCCTGAAGCCGGGCCATGGGTGAGTTTACACAGATTTCTATAAATCCTATCCATTGTGCTTCTAATGTAGAACGCAGCGTTTTGGACGCAGCGCAGGTGAGCTGTATCGAAAATGCTACTATTCCTGATCATGGATACGCAGCCTTATACTACTGTCACTATTTCACAGTCTGCAGTCACATAGAGTGACTGCAGACTAATGTTAGGAACCAAACAAGCCCTTTAAAGGGAAGTTGTCTAGTCAAATAAATGCTATTAACCTGCAAATATGGGGTTAATCTGCAGATTAACAGCGTTCTGAAGCCATGCGGCCACCGTACTTAGAGCCCCACTGCCAGGAGGAAATAAACTTTAATTCTTTCAGTCATAGAGGTGCTGCTGGGAAGCTTCAGTAATCGTTCAGTGCATAGTAATCGGCGGCTGTAACAGCACCCCTGCACTGACTGACAACCAGCTCTAATGCTGAGCGAACTGTTAGTGCCAGGGCACAGGTACAGCCAGTATCTGTCTCTCGCAGCCGTAGGGGGAGCTGAGCTTCGCCGGCTGCAGTTAACTCCTTAAAGGGGTTTTTCTTCTATTCACCTCCGATGCAGTACCAACGGTGCTGCTAGTATGGCACCGGTAGTGAGCATAAGTGTTGTTACTTTACAAGGGCAAAACATACGGATTGAGATGGAGTTGTCCAAGTAGTGGACAACCCCTTTAAAGGGAACCTGTCATGTTGTATAAAATGCTACTAACCTGCCAATGTAAGGTTAATCTGCAGGTTAATAGTGTTAAAAAGGTGCCCGACAGCTGTACTGAAAGTGCAGCTCATGGGAAAAAAATGGACTTTATTCATCCCGGGAACCATTGGCTTTTAGTCATACTGCTGGCTGTGCAATGATGCACTGCACCGGGAGCTGTCAGTCAAAGTGCCAAGGCGTGCTTACAGGCTGTAAGCTATGTGGGGGCTAATACTGTATTTTGGGGACTATGTGTGGACTCATACTGTATGTATGGGGCTGTGTGGGGGCTCATACCGTATATAGGGGGCTGGGTGGTGGTTCATATTGTATGTAAGGGCTATGTAAGGGCATATTGCCTTGGCCTGTGAGCTGTTAGCCTCATTGCAGTATGGCTTATGGTCTTTCTTGTCCTGATTGAAGGAATTCTCTGATGGACCTCTGAATGATCAAAAGAGGAGGGAAAAGTGTCAGAAGAAGATGCCATTAAGCTAAGTACACAGGCCATATAGGGTCTTGGCGAGTGTTATGGATAGGCATTGTCTTGTTAATTTTGGTAATGACATCATCTGTGAGGAAAAAATTGTGAGGACTCCTATACACATAAGATGGGTGGGCAGTCCAGCTGAAATGTTTAACTCATCTCATGTGTATGGACTTGCAGGCCTTAAGGGACATAAAAACTTAAAATTTTGATACGTGTATGGGGAGGAGGTATTGATAAATAATTGGACTTAAGTATTTCTAGCAGGCAAAAATAAATTATATTACTATAGAAAAAAATTAACCTTGACAAGGGCACGTGCTAAGTTTCAGCAGGAAAAGTTATGTCATTTTGAAATTGTGTTTAATAAAAGGTAAGATTGGAACATCAGCAAAAACTTTCTTGTTTTTGCAGGATACTGAACCTGCCCACAAGCTGTGTGAGGTACATCCAGCAACAATTTTGGAGGGAAAGTAAGTTAAAAACAATGATTTTATTTAGATCATGTTAAAAAAATAGAAAAAAATGAAGTAAAGAAAAAAAAATTGGAAAAGGAATGGCGACTCTTTATGTGTTTCAAACAAAGATGTTCTTAATCATAGTGACCTGTCCACAAGTCTGGTATAACCGTGCAATGAAATCAGCCTTGAAATTGTTATTCATTAGCCATATTCTCCTGATTTGGGTTCATTTGATTATCATCTATTTCCCAAAATCAAAAAATCTTACTACAAGCGGAATGGTAATTGATGATGTGGAGTTGTTTTTTTGCAAAACAGGGCAATAATTTATTTTCTTTAGGATTGGAATTATTTTTTGATATATGTATAAATTGAGAGGAGATTATGTTCACTAAAATATTATTTTGAACATTTTTTCTAGGCTAGGCCAACTATATATTAATATCCCCTCATATGTGTAGATACTTATATTATTTCATTTTTTTCTAAACCACATACAGTATAACTGCTAGGAACTTTGCCTGCCAAACCTACCACAGGAATTAAAATAGTGGGGAAATTTATTAAGCTAAATGTTATGTACCATAATTCTGATTTAATTTGTGTCTAAAAACTATCCTTCATGACTGCCACCATATTTATTATGTGTTAGACATTTTCTGTACCAACTAATAGATTGTGTAAACTCTAGACTACATAGACTAAAGATGCGCCAAAATTAGTTTGATAAAAATGGTGCTTATCTTGTCTAGGTTTGCACTGTGTAGCAGTTAGACAATCTTGATAAATATTCCCCACTTAATTTATTTTGTCTTGTATATTCCTAACCAGTTCATGACAGGACCATTATCCCCCCATTTTAGAGTTTTATTGTACATGCACTTTTATAGCTCTAAATTCTTTTCTTGTTCAGATATTCAAATAATTTTTGCCTCTCTTTTTCGAGATACATGAGGCTTAATTTTTCTGTATTTTTTTTTCTTTTGGTATATCAAAGGAAAATGTAAAGACAAATAAAAAATGTCTATTTTTCGCTTTTTATATATTTTTTTAACGACTATAAAAGACCTCCTAAAAACATTTTACATTGTATTCCCCTTTCTGTAAAAATTACTTTTATGTATCGTAGAATTTTTTTTTTAATAGGGGGGGGGGGGTGCCAGAAACAGCAATTGTCAGTTGTTGTTTATTAGTTTTGTTTTATTTATTAATGCTTTTTTTCTATTTTATTTCTGCTTTTTTATTTATGTATTTTTTTTTCATTTATTTTACACTCTGGGATACCCATAAGATCTTGAAAAACCTCTGGAGGGCATTTTAACATTTTAATGCATTTTTTATTGGTGACTTCTCCTGTAACTGTGGCTGGTATATTAGACCCAGTTATAGGGGAATTTCAGCAGAGATGTCTGGGTTTCCTAGGACCCAGCAGTTTCTGATTCCTCACTACACCCAGTAATCACATGAATGCAAGGTCCCGAGGAGGAAGCACGGTCAGTGCCTCCTAATCTATATACACCTCAAACGCTGGTTCAGAATCAGTGCTATGTATACAGAGATTGAGAAGTTAAACATTGTTATAAACCATGTTTATTTTCTTTCTGGGAAGTCTGGCTGCATCAGTAAGCCAGCTCCACACCACTTCAGCTGCACAATCTTATGCGAGCTGCATAGACTGCATTCACATTTTGGAATGTCGATGCAGAATAATGAGAGGACTGCCCAAATGTTTATAGCCTATGGGCAGTTCAGTAGTAGTTAATTTATAACTGTTGATAAAAAAAAAGAAAGATAACATTAACAGTCAAAATGTAACCAATCATATTTTCCTTTCACAACATAAAAAATGCAAAAGAAACCATGTATCTATTTAATTTTAATTGATTATTTTGCTAGAAAGAAGGAGGGAATGAAAATAACGAGCAGAGAAAATTGAAACCAACCAGTTATGAGACTAAGACGTTTTCATAATCTGAAATCTGAACTTTCATTTAGAAGATAGATATAATAACACAACAAAGGTAACAAAAGTAATGTTTGTATTGAAAAACCTTCTCTAAATGATTTCACATTACATCCACCTTGTGAAAGTTGCTCCTCGTGTGAAACACTAAAAAAGTCAGCCATGTTCTCAGTTTTTGTTCTGTTTCCTTTTTGATAAACTCCTGAACTCAGTAGTGCCATGGATAGAGAAACAAGTCTACGGTAAACCATATAACAAAAGCGTAATAGGAGGTGATATTACTTTTCTTACCAAAGGCATAATGAAAGTAAGATCTCTTTGAGACATCTATTTTTTTGGAGTATGTGAAAAAAGCAGACTGATTTCCAACAGTTTGATGGCTCACATTCTCATCAGTGTTTAGTTCGCCTGGCAGTTTTTACTATCAGTGTTTCATAATTTTTTTCATTCATCTAATATTTTTTTAAAGGATTATTCCATCTTCATAGATGGATATTGTTAGATAGCACTTGAAAAAACAAGATTTCTTCTAATTTACTGAATATTAATATTTGCAGTTATTTTTGAGATAACACTTGTTTTTTCTTTCGTTTACAGCTCATTGCCTAGGAGACCAACCAATGCTACGATGAAGCTCGACCAGATTATACAGACTATAATGGGTACGTGGTCTATCTGTGAGAAACACGAATAGAAAATGGAAGTGAAACACGGACGTCTGAATGAGGCTTTAGGCAGAGAAGGCTTCCGACTGCAGCCCCATTAATTGGAGGTACAATTTTTCATTCTAAAAAATGGTTTGAGTTAACATTTACCAATCAGTATTAAACTGACAATTATTATGCTGAGGTGTTACTCACCTGTACTGGCTTCAGCTCTGGTCTGCACATCTTCCTTACCTGGGTATCGGGTTCTATTTGCTCTCATGCACATCGGATTACCATGGTAACCCAGTATCCTTGTGCCTATGTGCCAATCTGGTTCTGCTGTTCCAAGATGATGTCCTGACATTTGGCTCTGCCTTTTCAAAGTGTCTTTCTGCCATTCAGGCTCAGCTGCTCAAAAGTGCAGCCTGCACATTCAGGCAGCTAGATATAGGAAAGCTATGTGCCAGTCCAGCTCTGCAGTGCCAAAGTGCCATCACGCATATCCAGCTCCACTGTTCCATGGTGTTCGATGTGCAACCCAGACTATCCTGCCTTTCTATTCCTTGCTATTACACATGCTGTCTGGCCTATCCAACTCTATCCAACTCAATGCATTTGGTCCATACTGCTCTCTGGGACTTAAGGCTTTGCAAATTCATCTCTGTCATTTTTTTTCTTCAAGTGGATGTCTTTTCAATGTGTAGGAGCAGTTCTTTTGTAACCTTCTCATAGATCTAGAAACCATCCCTGCAGTTTCTTTTCTAGGGATTTACAGTTAGATGTTCTACAGCAGAGCAGAAATACTCCATTGGTGATTGAGAACTTCTAGCTGTAAAATGACCTTTGAAGGAGCCTTCAAAGCCTTCAGTTACCTAATTGAAGGCGCTAAGTTTCCAATGACCATTTATACTGACCATAAAAATCTGCAGAATGTTCAGTTTGTCTTTAGACTGAATCCTCACGCATCTCTGGTGTTGCTTTTCTTCTCTTTCTTAATTCCTTTCTCAGCTATCATCCGGATAAAAAAAATACCACTGGGCTGACACTGATGGTCTTTTGATCCATGTAACGCTTCTGAAAAAGTACCTTCTTGAACCTGACTACATTCTTGCTTCTATTTTTTTCTTCATTTAGGCTATGTACCTACGTAGTAGATTTGATGCAGAGCGTTTTTGCCTCTCGGCAGAAAAAAACGCATGCAGATTTACATGCTTTTTTTCTGCCAGAGAGAAGCATTTTTTCAGCGTTTTTATATGCGTTTTTCAAGCAGTTTTCCAAGCGATTTTGACAAATTGATCACACAATATAAATCCATGCAACCGGCATGGATTTATAATGTGTGAACAACTTAGATGCTTTAAATTCAGCATCTATAGTAAAAAAAAAGAATTAAAACGTTAAAAATAAAAAAAACCTGTATATTCACCTCTCCGGCGGCCCCCGGTCTGCTATCCAGTCTCCTCCAGTTTGCTCCCGGCCGCGTCTTCTCTCTTCAGCGTCCTGCAGTGTACTGTCAGGACCTGCGGTGACGTCATTTAGTCAGCTGATGGTCACGCGACCATCACCTGACCGCCGACGTCGGCTCAAATTGTTAGCGGACACCATGTTGCGTTTGGAGAGCCCCTGTGTGCCCAAACTTTGGAGCTCCCCCACAAGTAACCCCATTTTGGAAACTAGACCCCCCAAGGCACCTATCTAGATGCATAGTGAGCACTTGGAACCCCCAGGTGCTTCACCAATTGATTCATAAAAATGAAAAAGTGAAAAAAAAAGTGCTCACTATGCATCTAGATAGGTGCCTTGGGGGGTCTAGTTTCCAAAATGGGGTCACTTGTGGGGGAGCGCCAATGTTTGGGCACGCAGGGGCTCTCCAAATGCAACATGGCGTCCGCTAACAATTTGAGACGATTTTCCATTCAATTTGTTAGCAGACACCATGTCGCGTTTGGAGAGCCCGTGATGTGCCTAAACAGTGGAGCTCCCCCACAAGTGACCCCATTTTGGAAACTATACCCCTCAAGGATTTTATTAAGGTGTATAGTGAACATTTTGAACCCAGAGGTACGACACAGAATTTGTTTACATTAGGTCATCATATTGAATAAGTTGTCATTAGTCTTGAGCAAGTGCTCGCTACTTGAGTTTGCATCGGGTACTCAGGTATGCACCATGTACAGCGTGTGCTCGAGTGACATGCTCGAGTCCCTGCTCCGCATGTTTCACGGTTATTAGACACCCAAAAAAAAACATGCGGGGATCGCTCGTGCATGGCAGGCAATCCCCGTAAAGTTTTTTTGGCCGAGAAGCATATGGGGCAGAGACTCGAGCATGTCACTCAAATACCCACGATACTCAATGCATACCAGAGCACCCGATGCAAACTCAAGTAGCGAGCACTTGCGCTCAACACTAGTCGCCATATCGTCATCTTTTTTTCTTACTTTTGAAAAAAATCCCAGCCCCATCACAACCCTAACCCCAACCCTAACCCCAACCCCAGCCCTAACCGTAGCACAACCCTAACCGTAGCACAACCCTAACCCTAGCACAACACTAGCCCTAGCACAACCCTAGCCCTAGCACAACCCTAACCCTAGCACAACCCTAACCCCAAACCCAGCCCTAACCCTAGCCCAATCCTAACCCAAGAGTTTATTTTTGACGCCGTTCCTTGTGCGGTATAAGTGATTAGACGACTTTATTCTTCGGGTCGGTGTGATTACAGCAATACCAGAATCATATGGGGTTTTTATGACTGACAGCTGTCACACACTAAAAGACGCATTTTTTGTAAAATCTAGTTTATGCATCGCCATATTTTGAGAGCTATAATTTTTCCAGATTTTAGCAGACAGTCATGTGACGGCTCGTTTTTTGCGGGATGACTTGACGTTGTTATTGGTGCCATTTTCAGGCACGTGACATTTTTTGATCGCTTTCTATTCCGATTTTTGGGAGGCAGAATAAACAAAAACCAACAATTCAGGAATTTTTTTTTTTTTTTTTTTTTATTCTGTTCCGTGTGTGGTAAAATTGATAAGGTAGCTTTATTCTTTGGGTCAGTACATTTACAGCAGTACCACATTTATATCGTTTTTCTATGTTTTGCACTTTTACATAATAAAAGCAATTTTATAGAAAAAAATATTTTTTAGCATCGCTTTATTCTGAGGGCTATAACTTTTTTATTTTTCGAATGATGGAGCTGTATGGCGGCTTGTTTTTTGTGGGACAAGATGACGTTTTCAGTAGTACCATTTTTATTTATATTTGTCTTTTTAATCGCGTGTTATTCCATTTTTTGTTTGGTGGTATGGTGATAAAGCATTGTTTTTTGCTCCGTTTTTTTTTTTTTTTCCGTGTTCACTGAAGGGGTTAACTAGTGGGACAGTTTTATAGGTCAGGTTGTTCCAGACGCGGCGATACCAAATATGTGTACTTTTATTGTTTTTTTTTTGTTTTTTTTTTATAATAATATTTATTGATGGGTACATTATATTTTTATTTTTGGTGGATTATTTTTTTTATTTATTTTTTTTATTTTTTTATTTTTTTATTTTTTTTTCACTTTCTGGAAGCTTATATAGTTTATTACTTTGTCCCACTCTGGGACTTTCACTTTTTTTTCTCTGATCGCCTTCATGGCACAGGAATGCAGCACCATCCCTGTGCCATGCAGGCTGTCAGCGCTGGACAGGGAGAAGATTGTTTGGAGATGCACTGTGCATGTCCAAACAATCTTCCTGCTGTCTGGTGACCCGGATGTTGTCATGACGACATCGGGTCGTCATGGCAACACCCGGGAAGCCTTTGCAGACAGCGCTGGAAGCCGGAAGAGGAGGTGAGTATCTGCGATCACCTCCCCTTGCCCCCCGCAATGCTGCGATCGACTTCGATCGACTTCAATCGCAGCATCGCGGGGGTTAATGTGCTGGGAGTGGTGCAGGACCGCTCCCTGCACATAGTATTGGGTGTCAGCTGTGACAATCAGGCTGTGCGGGCGCGATCGCCATGACGTACTAATACGGGTCTGGCTCTTAAGTCCCAGGGCACAGACGCGTATTAGTACGTCAGATGTTGTTAAGGGGTTAAACATTCTAAATCTAGGATGAGGCCATGAGCATGAAATGTAAACCTTACTACCATTTCCTCTGTGGGATTTCTGTGGGTACTCGGGATTACTCCCACACTCCAAAAACATATGTTACCTAACTTCATATGAAAGTGTGGCGCCCTTGAGGGTTCAGTCGCCACAGAGGTACTGCACCTCACCCAGAGGTGTGGTGTCTCCTTCACTCAGGTAAGGAGGTAGTGCTGCCCGGAAACCCAACACCTGCATCCAACACTACACTGCTCCAGGCCGGCTGGAGGGGCAAGACGCAATGTATGTTTTCTGCTGAGCCCTGACCCTGGCTGGAGTGGGAGGAACCAAAGGTAGGGGGAACCAGTAGTGGGTGTGGGTGGAGGAAGTAGTTAGGGGGAGCACTTTGGTAGGAGTATAAAATAGGGAAGCCATCTTAGGGTGGCAGGAGATGAGTTAGGTCGAGTAGAAGAGAGCAGTTCAGAAGAACAGCTCGGGACAGTTCAGAAGAACAGTCCGGGAGCAGAGTCTCAATAGGAGCCCTGCTCCACAACCAGGGGCCTAGTGACAGAGGCCCAGGAGGGGAGCAGGGAGTAGGCTCCGTTCTAGGAAGAGATCCTAGGGGGTACAGCGAGTGCAGGAAGGCACCCGTACGCCCCGCACCTGTCAGAAGACAGGGGGATCGTAAGCCGCATTCTAATCCCCAGGAGGGTCAAGCAAGTCCGGGATCCGATGCACAGGAGGGACTTCAGAGCACCCAAACAGGATTGAGAGTGGGCAGCGCAGGGCAGGAGAGAGAAAGACCCAGTGTGAAGTCGGTCTAAATAGGAACACGTGAAAGTGGGGTTCTGCTAGGTACCCCTGATCTACCTGAGGAAGCACTGAACCCCTGCCTGGTGAACGAAGCCCGACGCGGGAGGCTGTAAGCTGACAGTGCACCCTGAGGAACTAAAGAACTGTGAGTAAAGACTCGGATGACTGCACCGCACCGCCTCTGTCCATTATTTCGTCCGCGCCATCATTCCCTCCCTGCACTACAACGCCCAGCGCAACTACCATTTACCTACACTGCCCTGGAGCTAGCTCTACCCATGGAGAGCCACACCATCCCTGCTGCCATAACACCAGCTCCAGAGGACTGCTCCGCAGCGGCAGCTCCCTCTAGCCGCAATCCACGGGTGGCGTCACGAACATTTTCCCAAATCCCCTATAATTCTCCCCCTTGTTACTGACCACCCTGGGTCACGGACAGGGCCAGCCACCGTGATATCCCCCGGCAACCAGAGGCCCGGCTGCCGAGTACCCCACGGTCCTGGGGCCGCATCATGTTTTGGTGTCACGAACAGGATGCATGACCAGCCCGTACCGGCGGGTGAAGTGTGCCTACAGAACTGTGTTATGTTACTGAATGTGGCGCCCGCCCCAGAAGAACGGGCGCCATTATTTGCGTGATCAAAGACAACAATATGGTACCTTCCATCGTGGGCCAGGTCCCAGAATGGCGCCAAAAGCCAACCCTGCCCCTTGCAACAGTGACTGTCCGCATAGATGTGTCCGTCAAGGCAGGGAGGCTGTCACAGGGAGTGACCGACAGCAGATTGCCATGGGACCAACCCCGAAAGAGAGGAGGAGGAGAAAAGGAATGGAGACAGGGTGTGGTCTTAACCAGTCTAGACAGACTGCACCCGGCAGCCAGCATGGACGGACGCGAAGACGAAGCCTCCACCTCTGGCCTGCTCGAGTGGAAAGCAAATCCCCTCACCCAGGAGGGAGAAATATCTAAACTGTCCCCGGAGGATGCCGAGTTCCTCCAAGCTGAGGTGCAGGAGCTGAGCCACAATGTCAAGGAGGAAGAGGGCATGCCCCTGCAGCTTGAGGCTGATGACCCAGCTGGGTCAGCCAGCAAAAATCAGTCGTACCCCAAGCTGGGACCCCACTATTAGTTTAGCAAGTGGGACTGAAACTGTAAATAACCACCTGTAAGGGTACAGTGTGAAAGTTTAATAATGTTTTTCTAAAGTAGTGTATATTTCCATAAGTACCCGTCAGGGTATATAGACTCCAGGCTGGGGACAGTGAACAGCCAGAAACTGATGTCGTAAATAGTTTAGCACTTCTTAAGGTGCACCCTATTGGTTTTATATTCACAACCATGACCTCAGAAGAAAAACCCGTTTGGCGTGGCGGAAGACGTGGTCCACGACCAGGATCGCCTATGCCCTGCAGCCACACCCAGGGCCTACGTTGAGGGTTTGTGGATGGGTCCCTTATGCTGCTACCTGTTGCACCTGTTTAAAAGTAAAATGGACACCCGGTTACAGCATGAACTGTAACCTGTTGCAAGAATGATATGAAAAATGTTTTATAATGTTGATAGATATAACCCGCAACGTTAAAGTGAAGTGCCTCCCAAAAAGGGAAGAAATGTTTTATAATCTTATATGCGAATGCATTCTTAAAATTTTGCATGTCAAATTTCCCGTGTTTTACTCTGTTCCAGCCTGTGGACGTGCTGTGTTTTACCAGGGGGGAGGGTGGCGCCTCTGAGGGTTCAGTCGCCACAGAGGTACTGCACCTCACCCAGAGGTGTGGTGTCTCCTTCTCTCAAGTAAGGAGGGAGTGCTGCCCGGAACCCCAACACCTGCATCCAACACTATACTGCTCCAGGCCGACTGGAGGGGCAAGACGCAATGTATGTTTTCTGCTGAGCCCTGACCCTGGCTGAGTGGGGGGAACCAAAGGTAGGAGGAACCAGTAGTGGGTGTGGGTGGAGGAAGTAGTTAGAGGGAGCACTTTGGTAGGAGGACTGCTCCGCAGCAGCGGCGGCTCCCTCTATCCGCAATCCACGGGTGGCGTCACGAACATTTTCCCAAATCCCCTATAAATCTCCCCCTTTTTACTGACCGCCCTGGGTCACGGACCGGGCCAGCCACCGTGATATCCCCCGGCAACCAGAGGCACGGCTGCCGAGTACTCCGCTTTCCTGGGGGCGCGTCAAAAGCATACCAGTATTTTGCTGGTATGTGAAAAACAAAACAGAGCACAGACATAGAAGTTAAATAAAAGTACTGCTGATGTCTCTGACACCAGAAGAAACATGGGTTAGTGTAGATGATAACAGGGAGGAGTGTGCAGAGGCAGCAGATGGTGAAATATAGCGTACTGAGAGGCCAAAGATGGGGAAATACACCGGAAATAGAATGAAGACCATAATCAACATAACATTTACATGTCTTATTTGCTCCCAGTGGTGGTTAATATGTACAGATATGGGTCTATATGGTCAGTTTTGACATCAGTTTGTTCCTTGTGTAACATCTCATATCAGAAGCTATGTGGAATAAAATAATGAATATCTTGAGTTATACATTGATTCAAAAACATAAAACATTTCCAAAAGCTGACAGTTATACCTACCAGAAATACTGTTTTCACTATGAATTAACTTACAGGATGAATACCCAGCTGTAGACAAAATGAAATCTTTTTCACAGATGTGATTTATAAAATTAAAACAAAAAACAGTCAACCCAGCCACACTCAGCAGCAGAAAATCTCAGACACAGACTTCCCCAATGTCTCACATGCAGCTGCACGGTCATGAGTTGTCTATATTGTGATCATTGAACCTGAGCTTTTTTTCAAAACTTTTATTAGTAAGTCATAGTCTTAAAATATTTTTCAATTTACTGTTGGAATATAAAATGAAAATATCGGGCGAGTCAGATG
This sequence comes from Phyllobates terribilis, assembly GCF_046119375.1. Classification (NCBI taxonomy): domain Eukaryota; kingdom Metazoa; phylum Chordata; class Amphibia; order Anura; family Dendrobatidae; genus Phyllobates; species Phyllobates terribilis. The sequence continues at coordinate 473,383,421 of NW_027362764.1, read as the reverse complement.
GGCAGGTTGAATAGTGTTTGCACCTGGAAGACTCTGATTTGACTATTAAGGCTGGGGTGTCACCATGACTTTGCCAGCGACTCCTAGATGTCACTTCTACATTGCAGCCCAAACAAGTAGTTAGGGTTATATTGTGACCCCAAGGGTACTGCGACCACAACAAGCAAGTTGCAATAAGTCAGATTATTTTGCAATTTGCTTGTCGCAGTTGCATATTTGTCTTTTCAGGTGACTTTTCAGAATAAGCTCTCATTGTGTTTACACGAGAAATAACACTATTTCCCACTATTGTATGACCTTTAAAACAGCAAATGTGGTCTGAAAAGGGACTATAAACAGCACTATTGATGCAGCACACATGCATCAGGTGATCTCTGCTTCTTTGCATCACTTCACATAATCAAAAAATCCCTGTGCACAAAATCTGTCTTGCAAAGTAGCTTACGTTAATCACATTTGCGCATAATCTACAATCATGGCCAAAAGTTTTGAAAGTCTCACAAAATTTGGTTTTCACTCAGTTTGCTGCTTTAGTGTTTTTAGATGTACTAGTTAGATATTTCGATGGTAATTGAAGTACAATTATAATCATTTCATACATTTTTACACTTTTATTGACAAATACATCAAGTTTAAGCAAAGACTCAATATTTACAGTGTTGACCCATATTTTTCCAAACTCCTGGCATGCTGGGCCAAATCCTTAATGATGACAACCCATTCTTGCCTAATTTTTGAGGCTTGACCACAAGTTCTCAATGGGGATGACATCTGGAGAGTTTCAGGGCCATGGATCCGAAATGTCAATGTTTTGTTTATTGAGCCATTTAGTTATCACTTTTGCCTTGTGATTGACTGCTCCATCATGCTGGAAAAAGGATTGGTCATTAGCAAATTGCTCTGGGATTGTTGGGAGAAGTTGCTCTTGGAGGATGTTTAGATACATGAGTGTCGGACTGGGGTGCCAAGGACCCACCAATAACCAACTCCAGGGCCTCACTTTTTAACTACATGACAATGTGCTTAATCACAAATATATATATGCAGTGGGTAAGGAAAGTATTCCGACTCCTTAAAATGTTTCACTCTTTGTTTCATTGTAGCTATTTGTTAAATTCTAAAAAGTTCATTTTTTTTTCTCACTAAAGTACACTCAGTGTGATAAATGGAGACAGACAAGTTTTTTTTTGCGAACCACGAATCGAAGCTCAAAATGTTAGAATTCAACCTAAACTCGATCCTCCGCTCATCTCAAAATGTAACACAATTTACATAGCATAATACAGAGTGCTCTACCCAGAGGGCACCCATTTATATAGGCACTAGGAGGCAGTTCTATGACAGATTCTATACAGGTTGTCAAGTTGAATGGCCACTTTTGCCTGTTTTTCAACCATTCTGTCATATTTTTCTTTAAGCTCCCTCTGGAATAATGAAGAATTCAAACTGGGTTAAGTCATTGTGCTGCTCAGCCCCTGATGCAGTACCATTGCTCTAAGCTATAACAGTTCCTCCAGTTTGCTTTACAGTTGGTTTCAACAAACATATAATCTAGTACTGATCAAAGCTATGCGGTATGTTCTTTCTTTTTTGTTTTTTACATGAATTTATTGATCTATTGTTAAAGACGAGAGACAGAAGCAGAAGTAACACTTAAAAATATATACTGAGTCATAGAGAAACCTGTCTGCTAGAATTAGTTAATCTACAGCAGCACCACATGGTGGAACTAGTGTATAACTTCCAGTACTTGTCACATTGAAAACATGAAGCTAAACTTTCCTTCTGGTTCCATCCTTCTCATTCCTTGTATGAACATTTTTATCACCACAATTCCTTAGCATCTTGTGAAATATGGTTGATTTTCAAAATTCTAACTCTCCAGACTTTTCAACATCAAAATTATTGAAGTCAACTGCAATGTGCGCTTAGAGAACTAGAATTACATGACACTTTGGTCCCTTCTGGCAGATCTTGCAGTTTACACCTATAAAGCTCATGCTGCTGTTAAATGGGAATGTATCATCTATATTATTTTCTAATAAAATCCGATTCTTATAAAATTTATATTTTTCTATTTTTTCTAATCTGTTTTTACTTTTCTGACTATACATTTTCTTAAATTCTATTTTCTGTACATGATCATGAGAGCGGTGATGTTGCCTCCGCTGCTGTTAAAATTACTTAGACATATTATTTATCTGAGCCACATAGACATAGGGAACAGTAGACTGGAGATGTTCTTTGGCCTCTATGGGAGGGTGTTGTGGGCATGCGACCAGTGCAGAGGTTACTGCGCAAGGAAAGGGAGATGAATTGTGTCCATCAACTTTTCTAATTGGTTGATCCTGTGCAATCTAAACATTTGTGTCAACTTTCATTATAATTCTGTCTTTGATGACTACTGAAAAGTGATCTGTACAGAACAGGAAGTGTCAGTCCATTATGAGGCCAACTCTAAGTGATAACTACAAGATTTCAAGTTAAAAAAAATAGAATAAATATATATATATATATATATAAACTTGTGTTCAACATAAACACTTGATTTAAATAATAGGTCATTCTCTGACTATAGAATCCTCTTAAGAACCCATCATATGCATGTCTGTTACCAACTTTCCAAGCTGTAGAGCTTTGGGATTGATGTGTCAGTGGTGAGCAAAGCAGAGTGCATCATTGCTTTCCAGGCAGCCATTTTCCTGAAGCTGTGGGCCGCCGGGGGCGACGCATGTGCAGATCGGCATCTCAGTCCAGCCGAGATCTCAATATTTGCATGCGCTACCTCCGGCAGCCATTACCCTACTGCCCACGGCTTGACTGAGATCCCAATCTGCACGGGCACTGCCTCAGACGGCCATTTTCCGGCGGCACATGGCTTCAGAAAAATGGCTGCCGGGAAAGCAATGATGCACTCCCTCACCGACACCGGGCCCGCAGCATCGCCACACTTCTGGCGCCGCCGGCTTCCTGAGGAAGGGACCCTGCTCCACACAATGCACTCTGCTCTGCCTCACCTCTGACACCAGGCCCGCAGCATCGCACCGCTGGGATACCCCCTCCTCCCACCCAAGGCCCACAGCATTGTCCCACTTCTGCTGCCGCCGGCTTCCTGAGGAAGGGACCATGACTCCTGTGAATCTGATCCACCGCCGCCCCTTTCCCCCAGATAAGATACCTTAAATTCGGACTATAAGACAGACCTCCATCTTATAAAACTCTTGTTTTTCTATTTTTCACCCCAAAATTTGGGGGGCGTCTTATGGTCCGGTGCGTCTTATAGTCCGAAAAATACAGTACTTTTTTGATTAAGTTTTGGAGAACTTCTTTAACTAAGAAGAAATATTGTATTCAAATTATTCTTATTTAGAGCAGTGTATATAGTTTTATATAGATATCCCGACTAGGGACGAGTGGACCTGTGGAAGTTCGAGTTCTAGCGCCTTACCCAAACTTTTTTTTCAAAAGTTTGGTTCGGGTACCAGAACTTTACCGGAACTTGTGAGCTGGAAACGAACTGTCCGGTACGAACCCCGAACTTTTAAGTTCAGGTTCACTCATCTTTAATCCCGACTGATTTACCAAATTTATGCTCTCTTATTCATTCATCCTTCTCAGTATAATACTTTTGCACTAGTGTTGAGCGAGTACGTTTCATTAACCCCTTTGGCGAGCACGCTCGGGTGCTCGCCGAGTATTTTGGCGTGCTTGGCATTTCTGTTACTGTCGCCGCGGCTGCAAGTGTCACGGCTGTTAGACAACTGTGACGCATGCAGGGATAGACTGTGCTCGCCGAAGGGGTTAATGAAACGTACTCGTTCAACACTATTTTTCACAAATGTGTAAAATATAAAAACATGATCTAATCAGTAATCTAACCTCAACGAGTTGTAGACACAAAAGGTAACATTCAATTGAATTTTTAACAATCTGGTTGTTTTAACAGTTTATATGAGTAAAGAATGTGAATATATTTACTGTAAGCCCCCCACCAAACTCATACATTATTTGCACTCAATTACGGTAACCTTTACATGTTGTGCCTTTTAGTCACTGAATTATTTCTTGTATTTTTTTTGTGGGTGTCGCAAAAGATATTTCTAACTTTAAATGTGTCTTGATGATTGAGAAAACTTTCCTTTAGAAACTTTTACAGTTTATAGCAGAAGGAGACTGGGGTTTCCCACCTGTGTGTAGCTTGCATGTCTTTATACTGTAGATGCGCTGGAGGGCTCTAGACAGCACTGTATAAGAGTCGCACTCATGTATCTGTTACATCCCTCCTACATTACACACCCCTTTTATAATTTATTCCCCACAAAAAGGAAGTTCCTTTTTTTACATAGTAGTAGTAATATTTTAGTTTTCTGCAGTGAGAGTTCTTACACGCGATTCTCTTGAGGAGAGGTAAGATATGCAACCACTCTCTCCTTAGATCACCGTCTTTATACTGTAGCATTTTCCTACCTGAACTTTCTTCTTATCTTCTACCATGTTGCAGAGCGACATGATTATATATCTGAAGAATTTATTTTATATACAAAAATAAATATATATATGTATAATTAGTCAAGATATATTATTTTTCTCTTTTCTTATATAAATATGAGAAAAATATTAAATATTGACTATCTATATACATATATGTATCTATCTATCTATACATGCTTAGTTAAGATGTATTATTTTTTAGTGCATATATACATAAATATAACTTTATATATGTATATCTATCTATCTATATATGTATATGTATATATATATATATATATATATATATATATATATATATATATATATATATACAATTAGGCAAGGTTATTAGCCAACATTTATTATTGCTCTCTTTTTTTCTTTTTTTTCTTCTTTAAAGATTTATTAAGCAGCTTATTTATGGAAAACATCTAAAATATAATGAATATATTAGTGCACGAGTGTTGTTTTCCAATGCATATTTGCTTTTACATTGTAGGTAAACATGCAGGTCATTAAATTGTAATATATATATTTTTTTATGAATTTTTTGTTCATTCATTTGAAACGTTGTTATATATTTTGCTTATGAGCTCAAATTGTAAAATTGTAATTCACAATTACCATACTTTGCACTTTACTTGGTGCAGGACGTCACGTGCTGTAAGTTTTCAACCCACTACAGCTTATAGATCAGAGGTCCCCAACCTATTGCACTTTCCAAGCCACATTAGATAGAGCTACATGCTATGGATGTCACCTTAGATGTTACTGCTAGTAATATAGTGTGACATTAGTTGTGTGCATAGTGCACACTGGTATATTTAATGCCAAAAGTTATCCAAAAAACTTCAAGCTTGAGAAAGGTCCACAATATTGGACTGAATCGTTGCTATATGGGCTAATAAATTACATCACTTCATTCTATTTTGTGTGCTACCTCCATACTTTTTTGGATATTTCAAGGACTGGTATGTACCTGGGGGGGCTTTGCATCTGACTATCTTTTTTGTGCTGTTTCCTGTCTTTTCGTTTTTTAATGCCAAAAGTTAGAGATCAATGTGCACTTGCAAACCCGATCTCTTGAAACCATAGAACATCAGCCTAATGAGCCTTTATATACAGTAATATTGTAAGTAGATGCAATATCTAAGAAACAGCAAGGGACATGTGCTAATAGCTGCTGCATATAGCATCATGGCTCCTTTCAGGTCTACAGTTCACTGTAAAGTGCTATAGATCACTGCCGAGTGCAGTTGTATCATATATCACCATGTGTGTGTTTAGGGCGACCGGACATGTTATGTTTTGGTGTCACTTCATGTTAAACAATCATTTTTACAATTGAAATGATGTTGGAGAGAATTTAGGTATAGACACATTTGGTTATTGGGAATGTATGTAGGTAGAGTGCCTAAAACGTCACCCACTGTGATGTAGCATTGTATGGTGACTGTCATATATGGTGTTGTAACATATGGTGCTAGCGACTGAATGTCTTATCTATTTAAAACCAAATAAAAATATTGTAAAAAAAAAATCATAGTTTGGACTTGCAATCCCTAATATTATTTTATAAATGCTAATAAAATAATATTTTATTTTTCATTTTGCAAGTAATTTCTTAGTGTTTTTTTTTTATTGTAAGTCCACATTTATCTGTTGTATACTTTGCATTTTTTCAGGTGGAAATACAGTTTAATGTCAGTGCAACTTAAACTTAATCTGTCAAAACAATCCATTCACGCCAAACTTTATATATAGTAATAGTGCTCCCTGAAAGATAATGCCATTGCTGTTTTAATTTATGTGTAAAGTGCTCTGGGAGCGTCAAAGCACTTCCCAAGCCTTTGCCTCCATGGCACTATTCCCTGCCCAATCCCCCCTTTCTGCTTGACTAACAGTTCACTGGCTTGACAAAATGCCAGTCCAGCAGAGGTAGGTGGGGCTGGGAAGGAAATAGAGCCAGGGAGGCAGATGCTTGGGAAGAGCTTTAACACTCCCAGAGCACTTAAGTTTAATTTGCATATGACTTAAAAGAGCAAATTTTCAGTCATGCAGCAACAGATTGCATCTGCAAAGATAAGGATGGCATTATGATTATGATTTCTTAGAGTAATATGACCAAATAAACAGATTGGGGGTGGGAGTTGGATTGTTCTGACAGATGCCCTTTAATCATTTTAATTACATGTGGTACAATAAACTGTATGGCATCTACTGCTACAAATAAAGTTGTCTTATGGGGCTAGCTAAGTGTTTCTCATGACTAACAGGGCCAATGTAAAGAATACCTCTAAAACCAGACATTGTATAAAGATCCTCTGCTCTTATCACTGAAGCCAAAGTCCTAGAATAGAAACATGGATTTCTATTAGAAGAACTTAGTTTTTTTTTTCAATCACTAGGCATAAAGTAATTGTCTACAAAGAAACCAAATCGATCCTGAGCACAGGTCCTCTTGTAAGCTATTTGTGGTTCAGAGAAATACTTTCAAGGGAACCAATCATGTTGAGTATGGTATCTGATCTGTAGGTGGAATGCTATAGAGCATGAAGAGCTGCTCAGATTCCTATACATTTTTATGGGAAAAGTTTCAGTAAAACTTACATTTTTTTATTGTTTGTATTTATGAGTCCAGTGGAAGGTCCTACTAAGTGATTGACAGTGTTCCCTAAATGACTGTGTATGTAGGGAGTTGTCAATCACGAGTAGGACCGCCCACTGGACTCACATCTATACAAACACCAGAGATTTCAATGAATAAAACACAAGTTTTACCGTATATTTCCAATAAATCTATATATCGTTCTGCTCAGTGTGTTCTTCTCTGTACCATGCTGTCCACAGATCAGACTGCATGTTCAATGTGATAGGTTCCCTTTGACACATCCCTGTTTTAGAAAGTGGGGGAGGGGTTACATTATGTTATTTGCATAAGAGGGTGTCACGCAAGCAACAGATTTTTTATCTTGTTTGCATTTTTTGAGGGAAATTTTTTGTAATAGACAAAGTGGCACATTAGCTGTTAGACGCAGATGAAATTTTTTTATGATAATCCGTTCCATTTTTTTCCCCCCAAATAATATTTCCATTTTGTTTATTGATTCATAGATCCTCTATTCCCCCCTACCCGCCTGTATATTGTCCAAACTCAATTGTTTAGGTCTTGTACATTGGCAGGTTTTGTGCTCTACACAGTATAGATCTTGTATGCACCATTAATCCCATTGCAGGAGCAGTGATGTGTGAAGCATTTCTATACAGAAAAACAAAAGTAATGTGAATCTCTAGAGACAAGTGTAACGTTGCTTTCCATCAGCCTCCTTGTATATAAAATATGTCTGTTGTGCTTAACATCTGTTCAGAATATTTAAAGGGAACCTATGCCTCAGTATTGTTTATCTGAGTCAGTGGTCCCCAACTTTTCTTACGCTAAGCACCACATTCAACTGTGAGAGATGGTTGCGAGCCACATCCAGAGCCCCCTGAGCAGTGACATCCTGCCCCCTCACCAACATTAATGATACCCTGTGCCCCACATTACTAGTATACTGTATGTGCATCTAGATCTGCTCTTCTCTACCATGATACTTACAAAAGTTACCATCTGGAGAACTTCATAGTTGTTTGCTAGACCTGATAGTAATACACCAAGTTGGCAGACAGCTGCCAGCCACACATCATGAGCCCGCAAGCCACCTGCAGCTCCAAAACCACACGTTGGGGACCCCTGATCTAAGTGAAGGCAGGATAGTATAGGGCTTGTTTTTACCTTTTTAATGATGTCCAGGATGTTTTACAGGCAGTGGTGAAAGTAAAAAACTTCTAAACACTTCTAATAAAAGGTACCTACTTTTACCTGCTATGTCTCCACCATTCTCTTTGGCAGTCCTCCTCTTGTCATATACCCATGGTTTATCCAGTCTCACCCCGGAACCATAGTAGACAGCTGATCTGGGGAACAATCCTACCCGTATGTAACTTCCCATGGCATTCTAATATCTCTCTCGAAACATTTTGGTCATGCTGGTATAGTATACTTATTTAGAGACTATACCATGTGAGATGACTATAGTCTTGTACCAAATGCATGCTTATGTGTTAAGAATAATGTATATGTAATGACACTTGCACATTGCACTTTAGATAAATCTAGTGCACTTTATTGTATTATAATTTGCTGACAGCATTTTTTGTGTAGACGGGTCTACATTATATACATTTCATTGTTTTTGTGGGATTATTGATATTATACCCATTATACTATTTGAGATGGTTACAGCCTTGTATAAAAGGCATGTCTATGTGTTGAGATTAATATACAGTATAAGGCTATGTGCCCACGATGCAGAAATGCTCTGGATTTTTCCTGAGCGTTTTTGCATCTCCCTGGCAGAAAAAAACGCATGCGGATTCTACATGCGGGTTGTACATGCGTTTTCCTGCCAGGGACATGCGGATGTGAAGCGTTCTTCACTTGCATTTCCGCATGCGGGTTATCAAGCGCTTTTTCAAGCGATTTTAGCATCACTTGGAAAGTGCTTGACAACTTGGTCACACTATATAAATCCATGCAACCGGCATGGATTTATATAGTGTGACCGAAAGAATGGTAAAAAATAAAAAATAAATATTATACTTACCATCTGATGGCCCCCGATATCCTTATTCAATCCGTCCTGGCTTGCCGGCAGCTCGCGGTAGACTAAAAGGACCTGCCATGACGTCATTTAGTCATGTGATGGGTCACGCGACCGCTGACGTCAGCGGTCGCGTGACCGTCACATGACTAAATGACGTCATGGCAGGTCCTTTTAGTCTACCGCGAGCTTCCGGCAAGCCAGGACAAGGACACCGGGGGCCATCAGAAAGTAAGTATAATGTCTTCTCCAAACCCGGGTACCATCCGCACATTGAACCGCATGTTATCCGCATGTACAGATGCCGTGATGCGGATGTCATGCGTTCCAATGCAAGTCAATGGCGGCGAAAACGCAGTGATTCCGCAAAATAATTGTTAGTGCTGCGGATTTTTTTGCAATGATAATCCGCAGCGGAAATTTCCGCAGCATGTGCACAGCACATGTGGATTATCATTGGGGAACATGGCAGACCTTCTACCATGCATTTTTTAAGCGTTTCTGCAGCGGAATTGCCGCTGTGGAAACGCTTAAAAAATGCATAGTGGGCACACAGCCTATGAAGTGATATTTGCTCAATGCACTTTATAGTGTTATAATCTGCTGACAAATCATGCATTTATAATAAGAGACTGCTGATTGGGAACCACAGGATAGGCTGACCTAGGTCTTATATAGATGGTTATTGTTGTATTATAGCCACTTTTGTGCTTTTTAAATGTTTTTAACTCTTTTGGTGGCATGTATTGTTTTTGAGAAAATAAAAATTAATGGGAGGTGATCACTATTGCTTACATATCTCTTGTCCTCTTTTTCGCTTAGCTTTCTCAGCTCAGCTTCATGCTAAATTTAAAAACTGTGTCAGAACCGCTGAAGCCAGTAAACTAAGTGATACATCGTTGGATTCAGGGTCTCTTTGCCTACATCAGGCTGCTCTCAGATGAGGAAGCAACAACCTGCTGACAGATTCCCTTTCAACAATAGGCTATCTTCCATTATAATTTTATGTATTCTAGATTTCCTAATCCTTCCTTACTTAACCTAACTTTATCATCCTGCATCCTATAGCTATCCTATATGATTCTCTATGCTGACCACCAACAAAGGAAAACAAAAAACCTCTTTAAAAAAAGAGGCACTGTTAGTGCTGCGTTTCCACTGCTACCCCGGTGTGGGGTTTGTGGCTGCCATGTTGCAGCGAATCGGAGAGTTCAGCTGATTGTGCGGTCTACATCATCTGAGCTGCTGATCTCAGCGATTGGCTGCAGATAATGATGAGAATCTGTCTACAGAGCTTATTTTAAATGAGAGGAGCTTTACCAGTGTGAGACATGTAACTATCACAGAACAGGAGAACTGAACTTTGTCTCCTTATAAACACATTTGCTGCAGCTTTCACAGCTCTGCTGTATTGCAGCCCTCTCTGCTGCTGGAAGCTGAAGCTGAGAGGAACCTGCAGATGTGTGAGGTATAATCACACACAGCTCTGCAGTGAGATCAGGAGAGCAGAGAGCGGCCATTACACATTATACTGGTAATGCCTCCTTCATGTAAAATAATATCTTGATGCAGATTCTCATGCAGATCAGTGTCCGTCCCATAGTCCTGAACAGCTCATTTACATATAAGAAAAACATGGATTTCTCCGGAATAAGACACGGAATCGCAGATATCAAGGTATCATTTTATTCAGCTTCCTCTGGCCTACATGCCCATATAGACGGCTTAGTAGGGCTGAGCCTACTGACAGATTCCATTTAATATTTAAACTTCCCGCAGATTTACATACAGTACATATACTGGAATGCTCTCAATTGTAAAGAGACAGGTTAAGATTAAATAAATATTATTATTAGTATTATTATTAATAAATCACCTAGAAGTTCACAGTGCTTTAAAACAGTTTATAGTACATAATGATATACAAATAGATAACAAATACAATATACATGATTAAACAGGAAGTAAACAGGTAGCAGATGGTACAGCCAGCGCTTACAGTCTACAAGGGAAGGAGACAGTAAGTCATGGTAGAAGTTGTTTATATCATACTGTAGTGTCAAAGGAGTTGACACCTGAAGAGATTGTTTTTTAAGTTGCTTTTGAACCTTTCACTAGAATCTGACTAGTTGAGGTAGCATCTCTGTGCTCCAAAGAATGAAGGATGCACAGGAGAAATCTTGGAGATGGTTGTGTGATGAGTAAACAAGAGGAGAGCAAGGTAGGAATTCTTGAGAAAACTGAAGGTAGTGTGTCACGAGATAGCATCAGATGTATTTAAGGGGGCAGTTTGAGGACAGCTTTATATATTATCTCTGGGTAATGGGTAGCCATTGAAAGGATTGTAGTTGAGAGGTAGAGGAATAACAAGGGGAGAGGTGGATTAATCAGACGCCAGAGTGAACAGTGGATTGAGGGAAGCATACGAGTGTTGGCTGGTAGACCACAGAGAAAGAGTAGTTACAGTAGATACAGTAATGGTGAAAAAGCAGGTTATGGGGGGAGATGAAGGGGCAATTTGCTTATAGGAATTGCAGAGACTTGCTTGAAGCTTATTCTGATGTTATCAATCTTCTGTTTAAAATATGTTGTAAAGTCCTCAGCTGAGATGAGGGGGCACCAAGATCTAGTGTGGAGAGCTGAAAATGTTGAATAATTGTTCAAGTTTGTGACACAAAGAAGACATGAGAGTACAGTCTACCATACACACTAGATAGCTGTTGGCCAAACAATCATTGGACCCGCAGCTACCTCCTGAGTTCCTCCTGCGCAGGAATGTTAGGCCTGATGCTTCTGTGCTTTGAGAGGCGCTGTCAGATTCCTATGGAAGCAGCTTAACTCCAGGGAGAGCAAAAATATCAGCCATTGAAATCCAATAGGCCGGATACTTCACTCCCTGACATTATCTGTCAGAGGATAATAGGGAGGCCCCCATACACATTAGACTGCCGGCCAATCCTGCGAATATTGGTGGGTTTGGCCGACTTTAGCATAATGTGTATGGAGGTCTTTCAGGTGGAGAAGAATTAAAGAATCAGTTATCTGATAAAAGAAGATTGACTACTCCACTATGTTTGCTGCTAGAGCAAGGATGGGAGTGGGGAGGAAATAAACTGGAGACCACCATATGAGAATTCTTTTAATTATCACTTTTAAGTTTTTCTTTTTTGATTCAGTTAATATTTTTTTTATTGAAAAACCACCTCATAACATTTTCCATTTTAATAATATATCAAGGAACAGAAAAGAGAACAAATAAAGAAATACCACAATACTAGTAGATACATTATGGTGAAAGTCCATGGTCCTCAACATGGACACTACACCCCTTTCATATAATACACTATATGTCAGATAGTATGTGAAATAGATTAATGATAACTTATACACACTAAAGGCCGACTGATCACATAGTATGTATTCAATTGCAGGAAGTACAGAAAGGTCATCATAGGGAATGGCCAACATTCAGGAAGCGCACCCTAGGGGAAGAATGTAATGGCTGTAATAGCTTAGCAATAGAATCAATTCGTGAGGGAAACAAAGATTGCCTGTGGTGTGTCATCTGCTCCCTATTTAGTGTGCCACAGGGTAAATATGGGCTGTTAAACCTCCTTTATTCTTTCAAAGCTGTGCATCACTTTTTTTTTTTGGCACACATCCTACTCAAGTCTTATTATGTTGTTCATTTTATTTATTAGTACTATTATGGTAGGAGGTCCCCGATCTAACCAGTAAAAAGCTAGCAAATATGGGCTTGGAATACTATGGGTGATATACTAATTGTCACTGGAGACTCAGAGTCCATTCCATCACCAGTCACCCCCAGAATATATATTTTGGGGTACACTTGCAATTTGATAGAGGATAACTGTTCTAGGGACAATACTCTTTTCCAGTACATGCCAATTCTTGTAGATTCCCACATCTGATGCATAAGGTGCACCTTATCACCCCCTCCTCTGGGATACACAGAGTCTGACCAAATTCTAATTTTGTGCAGAAAACTATGGGCTCTACATGCCCAGATATCAAGTACGATTGAGAGACACTGGGGCTTGCTTAGCAAAGGTCTGGGAATAGAGTTTAGGATTTCACTCCACATTTCTTCAGGGATAACACCCACATCTGCCTTACATTTAGATTTCACTGTCACCGGAAATGTACTCCCATTTGAGAGTAACAATTGTCTAGAAATGCCGGATATTGAGCCTTTTGTAAATTGGCAGATGTAATTCATTCCACAATAAAGTTGCTATCTACATTCATACTTGTCTGTTTCACTTGTACTGTGTAGGCATGACGAAGATGCAGGTACTGGAATAAAAAGCATGTACTTCTCAGCACCTCATAATGAAATAGCTGCATTATCAAATATATACCGAATCCTGTTTTCCAGGGCTTCAGACATAAGCCACTAAACGTGAGGGTAAAACGCTGTGTGAACACAGCCGAGCAGGAGCACATAGCCGAGCAGGAGCACTATGGAGCACATAGTAGGTCATTATGGAATGCAGAAGTGCAGTTTGCCAGCTTTTCCATAGTCTATTTAGTGCCATTCAGCGTTAATATATTTGGTGCTTACAGATGATCAAATTTACTGCCCTATAGAGAGCTAAAAAAATAGTACTTTCTAGCACCTACAGTAAATTCCCTGACAGCTCATGCTCTTTTTTTACACTCACATAGTGGCTTTATTTCCAGTCACCAATGTGTGACACAGGAACAGCAACCTCTTAGTCATTTGTCTTGGGGGGACAGGATGTCTTGAAGCAATAAAATCTATGTACAATAATTTTCTGTTATATATTTGATGTTAACGTTATTTTAATTTTTAAAAGGAGTCTGTCACCCCAAAAATTTGATTCATACTACTTATACATTGCTTTATGGGACTTAGCCCCCATAAAACTCATACCAGCTATGAAAAGTTTACTTCTTTAGGACAAAAAAAGAAAGTTTTACTTAATAAGTAAGTGAGGCTCTTCGGTGCACCCTTGGTGTGGCCAAGGGCTCAGTGCACCATTCCACACCTTCCCTTTGATTGGTTGATTGATAGAGCTCCCTTGCCAAGAAGGAGCATTGTCTGCGTTAAATTCTGACCCTGCACATCTGCACTGACACTGCAGGAGCTAAACAGGCACGCACACACAAAGTCAGAGCACGCGCTCACCCCACTCTCCTGTCTGCAGTGGCCGCCCATCACTGTGTGATCTTGTGTGCGGCAAGAAAGCACAGCAGGCAGGAGAGAGGGATGCTTGTCCGGCTCCTGCAGTGCCAGTGCATATGTGCAGCGTCAGGGATTTAATTCAGGCACCGTTTGCTCTGGGCAAGCAAGCACTGTCAACCAAGCTAATGGGATGTGCGCAGCATGCTGATTAAGGGGGCGGAACAATACTTTGAGCCTTAGGCCATGCCAAGGGTGCACTAGGGAGCTCTTGTTTGAATATGAAATAAAAATGTTTTTCTGTCCAACTAAAGAAATAAAATCTATACTGCAGGTATCAGTTTTATATGGTCAAAGTCCCCAACAGGACTGTATAAGTAAAATCACGTTTTTGGGATGAGAGACTCATTTTAAGTTTTTTAAAGGGGTTTTCCAGCCTGAAATGAAAAGTCTGTAGTCCCTTTAAATAACTGCAAAATTCCCAACTTGTGACAGTGTGTGATGCACAGTTTGCAATCTTGAGGTCCTGTGATCACCCACTCATTCGGCAGCGAAATCGAGGATGTGCGCTCACTTTCATTTTATACTGGAGAACCCCTTCAATGGTAAATGGGTTGTCTCATTATTAAATAATAATTTACTCTGTTAGATCAACAAAAAGTCATTGGAATCATTTGAATGAAATTCCAGTGTCTGTTTATTGTCTCATAGTCGTTATGTTGTCCAGTCCTGTCCTTTTAGTTTCTACCAGAACATCTACCTAATAATGAACTGATTTTTTTGTTGGGTGGTCTGTACGATAGCAAGAATCACCCTATTTATTACATGTGTACAAGAGAATCTGATCGATGGGACTGAACTACTGTGAAGGTAGTTCACAGTAGTTCAGTGAACCTGCACACTTAAGGTGAATGATCTAAGAGGGAATCAAAAGATCACCAAGGGCAGTATAACAAGTTTGTGTCAGCAAAATCGAAAAACACAGGAACATCTCTTTAATTGATTTCATTTGATTAATAGTTACATTTTGCCTGATCTAGCAGAATGAATTATATTTTTGTGACATAAGATAAAATCCCTTAAATGAACAAAAGAAAAGAAAAAGATCCTTACAGTCATTGTGTTATGAGCTAAATGATTCCCAGCATTGAGAAGAGTATGAGTATGTGCACGTTTGTTTTTTTTCTGCAGAAAAACTCTGCGTAAAATATGCATTTTTGCTGCCTGTTTTTTCTTGTGCTTTTGATGCGTTTCTACTTTATTTAAATGCGTGAAAAATGCTGCAAAAACGCTGAAAGAATTGACATGTTGTAGATTTGAAAGGAAAAAAAAAGCAGCATGAGATTTCAGATGTCTCATTGACTTTGCGGTACTATAAAACACAGTTTGTTCTGTGGCAAAAATGTGCAAAAAATAAGAGTGTGACTAAGCCCTACTAAAAGCAAATTACTAATTGCTCCATTTTAACTAATGCTTCATAGATGCTTGTATATTCCCACTTTTCTTAGTATTTTTAGGCTGTACATATTTCCCTACTGCACTGTTCCCCTATCTACTATGTCTGACTGACTCCCGAAAATTATGCACTTCAGAGCGAACGTTCGCTTTGCCATCACCATTACAGTCTATGGCCCGGTCGGCGCATATGTCCGAATCCTGTTTTGTGTGAGGTTCGAATGTATGCCCCGACGGGGCCACCGAAGGTGTCCCTAAGCGCAATATAAAAGCACTCTTGGACTCTATTTTACAGGCATAATATGGACCTTAACTTACATTCATATTTCAGACTTCTAATAATGGTGCTATCTTAAGAATTCTGACAAATTTTGTAGACTTGAATCTACATTATTAATAGTTACTAAAAGGTTAAATATAATATATCAAATATTGCAGTTTTGACTACACATCACTGTTCATTCTGATATATCAGCAGTTTGTTGGACAGATCCAAGTAGTTTTTCTTAATTTAAAACAACAAATGTAACAAAAAATGAGTATACAGTATATCGCAAGAGTACACACCTCACATTTTTTTTTAAATGTTTTCATCTTGTATAACAGTGTAAATGTGGTGTGCCCTCTAACTAACTCAATACACAGCCATTAATGCCCAAATTGTGCTCCAAGTGTCAATAGTTTGTGTGGCCACCATTATTTTCAAGCAGTGCCTTAACTCTCTTGGGCATGAAGATCATTAGAGCTTCACAGGTTGCCACTGGAATCCTCTTCCACTCCTCCATGACTACAGCTGGTGGATGTTAGAGACCTTGCACTCCTCCACTTTCCATTTGAGGATGCCCCACAAAAGCTCAATAGGGTTTAGGTCTGGAGACATGCTTGGCCAGTCCTGAACCTTTACCCTCACTTTCTTTAGCAAGGCAATGGTCGTCTTGGATGTGTGTTTGGGGTCGTTACAATGTTGGAATACTGCCCTGCGGCCCAGTTTAGGAATGAGGGGATCATGCTCTTCTTCAGTATGTCACAGTACATGTTGGCATTCATGGTTCCCTTAATGAACTGCAGCTCCCCACAGCCGACACACTCATGCAGCCCCAAACAATGACACTCCCACCACCATGCTTGACTGTAGGCAAGACACACTTGTCCTTGTACTCCTCACCTGGTTGCTGCCACACACGCTTGACATTATCTGAACCAAATAAGTTTATCTTGGTCTCATCAAACCACAGGACATGGTTCCAGTAATCCATCTCCTTAGTCTGTTTGTCTTCAGCAAACTGTTTGCGGGTTTTCTTGTGCACTATCCTTAGAGGAGGCTTCCTTCTGGGACGACAGCCATGCAGACCAATTTGATGCAGTGTGCAGTGTATGGTCTGAGCACTGGCAGGCTGATCCCCCACACCTTTAACCTCTGCAGCAATGCTGGCAGTCTATTTGAAAAGACAACCTCTAGATATGACCCTGATTACGTGCACTCAACTTCTTTAGTCAACCATGGTGAGGCCAGTTGTGCATAATGTGCAAGTGCATCAGGGTGAGTAGTTTATATATTGTTCTTGTGTACAATAGAACAATAGGCAAGGCCATACAATTAGTGTGGCTAATCCACCTTAAGTCCACAAGGCTACACAGTAGAGGGAAAAAAAATCCATTACCTAGTGGTGAAATAGGTTCCAGGGAAGCTGGAGACAGCTGTCACGCTGTCTCTGTATACTGGAGGTAGGGGGCCTAAGCTGACCCTAAGCTGGGGCCCTGACTAATCCCTCAACCTGGAGGTACTGTTAAAGGTACAGAGGTCCAGGCCGCCAGCGTAACCCCTACCTCCTGAGGATCCCTGCACCTAAGTAATCTAGTCCTGAGAAGGACCCCAATCACAACAAAAGGGGACAAGTAATAATATGCCCACACACAGTACTTAGACGAACGAGACAGTACAAGGGAAAAACCAAAACCACCTTGCATACAAAAACTACACAACTACAACAGAGGGAACACCAACGGGAAAGGAGATAAATGATAAAGCGAGGAAGGGAAAAACACTCCAAATGCACTTAGCTCTGGAACTCCAAATACCACGATCCGCTCTGTTAGTCTGCATGAAATGCTTTCACCGACACTTCCCTAACAGACCAGCAGGCATTTGAAGGAGTCTCACTACAGCAGCATTGATTGCAGCTGGGCGAGGCTGGACCTCGTCTAGCACAGAGAGAGAGAGAATTAACTCCCTCACTGCCGAAAAACACAAAGCACCTGTGATGAAAGCCGGCCGGTGGGTGCAGCTCTCTGGCGCCCCCTTACCTCTCAGGTCAGTCAAGGTACTGCACCTAGAGAAAGTAGTGCCAGGAAGCTGCAACCAGCGCAGGGAACACGGTAGTGTGTTATCCCTTCAACGTCACTAAACCGTAACGTCACTACACAGCACAACTCGCTAGCGCCCTCTTAGCCTCAGGTCAGTCAAGGAACTGCACCTAGGATAAGCGGTCGCCAGGGAGACTGTCCTGTAACCTACTGGGTATCGGGGCCCTCTGTAGTGAGGGCGGTATATATATCTTCCTTGGCCGCGCCAGGAATATATATATCTGAACCTCCGACCGTCACTACCAGCCTTCCCCAATCCCCAGTTGGTATGCTGCCACCAGTCCCTATTTTAGATATACGCCCAGTCCGTGAATGGGCCTATATCGGGTCAGGAACCAACCCTGGGTAGCGTTTTGGCTTGAGCCGAGCTCACACGGACGTGCGTTCGTTATGCAGAATAAAAGGCAGGCCCACAATTACTTGAGGTAATTGATTATAATAATACACTAGACACACGATATACAACTAAATATACACAGGTATAAGGTCAGGCTAAACTATACAACAATGGAATACAACACACAGAATCACCACAGCATATCAGTTACCGGTTTCTTGATTCTCTTGTGACGCAGGGAGAGGATTCTGCGGTCGCAGGCACGGTTCTTTGTTACAGGCTGAGGCCTACCACCGCATGGTCAAACTGCTCCTCCCCTTGGTGGCCTCAGCTGGTGCTCAGATGTTCAGCACACCACTCTTGGGTCAAAAACTGACTTGTCTCTTGTCTGTCCTGCTATCTTACCTGCCCCGTCCCGCCCACTGCTGGTGAGGTCAGCTGGCTCAGTCTCCACCCTCAGGTCTAACTTCGATCAGAAGCCCAAATTCTATGGAACCCAATAACTTCTTCTGGGATGGTCTCATGATACCCCCAGGGGTTCCCATGGATTCGGGCCGCCGTAACCGACCTTTTGATATCAATTATGATACCATACGGTCCTCAGGAATGGCTCCGCGCTATATCTTGGCTTCCAGAGCACGTACAAACGTCTACCGCGGAGGCTTGTGTGCGCAATGGCTCCGGGACGCCGTGATATTTTTTTATTGGCCCATCCCACGCAACATGCGTGTACTATTCATGTTTCTATATCTTATGCCTCCATGCTTGTGACAGACAAAGAAACTAGTCCTATGGGACAAATGGTCAGGTACAGATAGACGAAGCACCCCCCCCTGCTGGCTGTGTTTCCTCTCGAAGTCTTTGAAGCTCCTAGCATTCAAGTGTTAAGTAGGCTTCTTATCTTACAGGAGCCTGGATGGGGGGAAACTATCTAGTTGACGTTTTAACAGAAGGTCCCAAGGGTGGGGGCTGCTGAAGTGTGGCCATCCCTGGATATGATTTATCATTACCAAGATGGCGGCTACAGGTTCATCACACCTCCCCCTATACGAGGGCGCGAGGGGGTAGCACATTCCTGTGTTCCCCCGTGCGTCCTTCTGCACCCTCCCCTTGCCGGGATAACCCGTCAGCGTTACCGTGGTCACGGCCTCTTCTGTGGCGAATGGAGAAGTGGTACTGCTGGAGAGCGAGGCTCCAGCGTAGCAACCTGCCATTCGACCCAGAGACCGTGTGTAACCAGCTGAGGGGGTTGTGGTCCGTCTCCACGGTGAAATGGCTCCCGTACAAGTAGGGCTGCAGACGCTGCAGGGCCCATACAATTGCCAGGCATTCTTTTTCCACCGTGGAGTAAGCCACCTCCCGGGGCAGTAGCTTCCTGCTCAGGTACAAGACAGGATGTTCCTGGCCTGTCGTGTTGACCTGACTTAGCACAGCACCGAGGCCAAAGTCACTGGCGTCGGTCTGTACCACAAACGGCCGGTCGAAGTCGGCAGCTTGCAGTACAGGGGAGCTACTTAGGGCGGCCTTGAGTGCCCCGAAAGCTGTCTCGCAGGCGACTGTCCAGTCGACTGCGACGGGCAGCTTCTTCTTGGTGAGGTCCGTCAGGGGCTTGGCCAGGGTGCTATAGTGTGGGACGAACCTCCTATAGTACCCGGCGGTCCCCAAGAAGGACATCACCTGCTTTTTGGTCCTAGGAGTGGGCCAGGATGCGATGGCATCCACTTTCCCCGGTTCTGGCTTCAGAACCCCCCCGCCTACCCGGTGACCCAGGTAGAGGACCTCACTCATGCCCAGCTGGCACTTTTCCGGCTTGATGGTCAAGCCTGCCCGGTGGATCCGACCGAGCACCTGCCGCAGGTGCTCTAGGTGATCCTCCCAAGTGGGACTGAAGACTGCAATATCGTCCAAGTACGCAGCCGCGTACCCTTCAAGTCCCTCAAGCAGCGTATTGACCATCCGCTGAAAAGTGGCAGGGGCATTCTTCATGCCGAATGGCATCACTGTGGACTCGTACAGTCCAAAAGGGGTGATAAAGGCAGAGCGTTCCCTTGCCGCGGGGGTCAGAGGAATCTGCCAGTACCCCCGGCTCAGATCCATGATGGTCAGGTACTTAGCCCCGGCCATCCGATCGAGCAGGTCATCGATGCGTGGTATGGGGAACGCATCGGTGGCCGTTACAGCGTTGAGCCCCCGGTAGTCCACGCAGAACCGTGTAGTTCGGTCCTTCTTTGGTACGAGGACTACAGGCGAGGCCCACGCGCTGCTGGATGCCTGGATCACCCCCAGCTTCAGCATCTCGTCTATCTCTTGGCGCATGTTTCCCTGCACCTCGAAAGAGACCCGATATGCTGAACGCCGGATCGGCGGGTGATCGCCAGTGTCCACGTCGTGGACAGCCATCTCAGTCCTTCCGGGCAGGCTGCTGAACAGCCCCCGGAAGGGGTGCAGGGTGGTCCCCAGCTGGGACCGTTGGTCCTCCGTGAGCTGGTGGCCAACCCCCACATCCTCGATGGACCCACCCGCCTTGGCTTGGGTGAGCAGATCCAGGAGGGTTTCTACCTCTCCTTCCTCGGGAAGGTTGCACACTGGGTGGGCAGTCGCTTCCCGCTCATGATGAGCCTTCATCATGTTCACGTGGAAGGCCTTCCTCCTTCCACGGGCGTGATCCAGGGTGACCAGATAGGTGACGGCATTGAGTTTCTGGTGCACGAAGTAGGGACCTTCCCAGGCTGCCTGAAGCTTGTTCTGTGGTACGGGGACCAGTACCCACACCTTTTGACCCACCTGGTAGGTCCTCTCACAAGCATTCTGGTCGTACCACCGCTTCTGGTCGGCCTGGGCCTGGGCCATATTGTCCTGCACCAGCTTTGCCAAGGCCATCATCCTGTCCCGGTGGCGCACGACATACTCGATGACCGACACCTCGGGGGTGGCCAAATCCCCTTCCCATGCTTCCTTCACCAGAGCCAGGGGGCCCCGTACCCGTCGCCCGTACAGGAGCTCAAAGGGGGAGAACCCCGTTGAGGCCTGCGGAACCTCCCGGTAAGCAAATAGGAGGTGTGGGAGGTAACGCTCCCAGTCTCTCCCGTGGGAGTCGACCAACATCTTAAGCATCTGCTTTAAGGTGCCATTGAACCGCTCACACAGGCCATTAGTCTGTGGGTGATACGGGCTGGCCACCAGATGTTGCACCTGCATTTGCTTACAGAGGGACTCCATCAGCCGCGACATGAACTGGGTCCCTCGGTCGGTGAGCATTCCTTGGGGGAAACCCACTCTGGAGAAGATCTCCAGTAAGGCGGTAGCCACCTTGTCGGCCCGAATGGACGACAAAGCTACCGCTTCCGGGTACCGGGTGGCATAGTCCACTACCGTGAGTATGAAGCATTTCCCGGAGTGGCTGGGAGTGGACAGAGGTCCAATAAGATCCACAGCAACCCTCGAGAAAGGCTCTTCGATGATTGGCAGAGTTACCAGTGGGGCTTTGGGGCGCGGCCCCGCCTTCCCCACCCTCTGACAGGTGTCACACGAACGGCAGTAGGCACCCACCGCGGCTCCCATCCCAGGCCAGTAGAAATGCTGAGCTATCCTGGCCTTGGTTTTAGCGATCCCTAGGTGTCCGGCCATCGGAATCTCGTGTGCGATCCGCAACAATTCCGCCCTGAACGGATAGGGTACCACTAACTGTCGGTCCCTGGGCCACGCCTCCGGTGAACCCTGCTGGACCGTTACCCGGTACAGCCGTCCCTGGTCCCAGACCACACGCTCGCAGTCTGACTCCATGGGAGGCTGTGCCGCCTGTTCCTTGAGAGCTTTCAGGCTGTCGTCTGCTTCCAACGCAGCCTGAAATTCCTGACTTGATGTGGCCAGAATCGACGAAACTGCCACATCCTCTGTCAGCCCCTCCGGGCATGTCACCTGGCCGCTGTCTGACCCGGCAGACACTTGGTCAGAAGTGGGGAAGCCGTCGGACCTCTGCAAGGCTCCTTGGGCTCCGGCGCTCCCACTCCTGGTGACAGCGGCTATGACCGCTGTGACCGTGGGTAGTGCCTGCTTCCCCTCTGTTTCTGACCAAGCCGCCCGATCAGGCAGGCTTCCTAGGCCTTTGGACATCTCGGATGTGGGGAACTCCTGCCCTGGGGTCTTACCTGGCGGCTCCTCTCTTGGGACACCCCCACCTCCCATGGCCTGTTCCTCCCCCTGCAGTGGGCCTATACTCAGCAGCCTGGATACCCCTGGGAGCCCTACACTGCCGGTAGCTGCCCCCCTCTCCATCCCTGAGCTTCCCTCTACAGAATCCTGCCCGCCCCCTCCCTCACCGGAGGACAAGAGGTCACGGCACGCCGACTGAGCACCTCTGCGGGCATCCCCACACTCCCCACCTGCTTTCACTAACCCTGTTTGTGTTGTGTCTGTGCAGGTGTTACCCTCAGGTTTCACTCCCTCCTCCTCAGCAGGACACACACTACATACAACATGGTTGGCATTAGCAGCAGACAAATCAATACACTCTTGGGGGGCCGAACTTGGGGGTTCAGAGGGTACATACTGCGATACTAGACGCCCCAAGTCGGTCCCTAATAAAACATTTGCGGGAATATTTGGTGTTACTCCCACCTCCCGCATCCCCCTTCCGGCACCCCAGTCCAAATACACCATGGCAACGGGAAGTGCCGGCTCCACGCCTCCAACCCCGGAGACGGAAAGAGTCTTTCCTGGTACCAAGTCCTGGGGGGACACCACCTCAGGCCGTACCAGTGTTCGTTCAGCGCCCGTGTCCCGCAGTCCCATGACCGCAGAACGGCCTATGGTGACGGGTTGGATGTTGTCCAGGGACCTACCACCACCCCCTCCCACACACAAAACATTGGGCGCTCTCTGGGACTGGGATGGGGTCTTTTGGCGCTGGGGACACTCAGCCCTAAAGTGTCCTGGTTTGTTGCATAGATGACAACGTCTTACGTCTGGTCCTTGCCTGGAGAGGGCAACAGGGGGATACACCCCTTGTGTTCTAGGGGCCGGGGAAACAGGGGCATGACTGGGCTTACCCCCTCTCCAGGTGCTGCTGGCAGACTTCTTCAGCTCAGGCGCCCTGTTATTGGCATACTCGTCTGCCAGGGCGGCTGTAGCAGAAGCCCCTGTTGGTTTTCGGTCACGGAGGAACTGTCGGAGGTCCTCTGGGCAGTTCCACAAGAACTGCTCCGTGACGAACAGTTCCTGGACCTCCTGGCGGGTAGTAAGCGCTAGACCCGAGGTCCAGTGCTCTGCGGCTCTCAACAGCGCCCGCATATGATCGGTCCAGGTGTCCTTGGGGCCACGCAGCAGGCTCCGGAACTTCTGGCGGTACGACTCGGGAGTGAGGTTGTACTGCCGGATCAGGGCCCGCTTGATGCAGTCGTAGTTCTGTACCTCCCCGGCAGGTAAGTCCCCCAAGGCATCCAGGGACTTACCCCTCAAACGGGGGGTCAGGTATCTGGCCCACTGATCCCGGGCCAGATGGTGCTGAAGACAGGTCCGTTCAAATGCCACCAGAAAGGAGTCCAGGTCCCCATCCTTCTCCAGTAGAGGGAAGTCCTCAGCTCGGACTTTGGACGACTTGGTCTCCTGATGGGTTGGTTGCTCTAGCGGAAGCCCCCGCTGGGCCAGGTCCAGTTGGTGCTGGCGCTCCGCAGCTCGCTCTGCACGCTCCGCAGCCTCCCGGCGCTCTGCAGCTTCACGCTCCGCAGCCTCCCGGCGCTCCGCAGCTTCGCGCTCCTCCTCCGCTGCCTTCTCTGATGCTGCCAGGAGGGTTTTGTAGACGGCATCGCCATGAGACTGGAGACTTGCCATAGCCGCTTGTAAAAGGGCTTGTGATCTGGACAGGCTGGGCTGGGTAGGTGGTGGGCAGCCCACTGCGGGACCGTATACTGGGGACTGGCTCCCTGAGGTGCCCGGGCTGGACTCCTCCTCGCCATGAGTAACAATGTCCTCCCCTCCTGCCACACGGACCGTAGCATTAGCCTCTTGCAGGGTCTTGCTCCTGGTGCCGTCTGCCATCTTGGTAACCGACACCGCTGCAACCCTGAGTTTGCACACACCTTGTTATACTTTTAGCCTGACCGTCTAACGTTGGGCTGACCTTAAGACTCCAGCAGTGGAAGTTACCACTGGCAGTCTTTAGTGCCTGGGAGTAGGGGTCCCACAACACTATTATTCTGCAATCCCACCGCTCTGCCACCAATGTGATGAAAGCCGGCCGGTGGGTGCAGCTCTCTGGCGCCCCCTTACCTCTCAGGTCAGTCAAGGTACTGCACCTAGAGAAAGTAGTGCCAGGAAGCTGCAACCAGCGCAGGGAACACGGTAGTGTGTTATCCCTTCAACGTCACTAAACCGTAACGTCACTACACAGCACAACTCGCTAGCGCCCTCTTAGCCTCAGGTCAGTCAAGGAACTGCACCTAGGATAAGCGGTCGCCAGGGAGACTGTCCTGTAACCTACTGGGTATCGGGGCCCTCTGTAGTGAGGGCGGTATATATATCTTCCTTGGCCGCGCCAGGAATATATATATCTGAACCTCCGACCGTCACTACCAGCCTTCCCCAATCCCCAGTTGGTATGCTGCCACCAGTCCCTATTTTAGATATACGCCCAGTCCGTGAATGGGCCTATATCGGGTCAGGAACCAACCCTGGGTAGCGTTTTGGCTTGAGCCGAGCTCACACGGACGTGCGTTCGTTATGCAGAATAAAAGGCAGGCCCACAATTACTTGAGGTAATTGATTATAATAATACACTAGACACACGATATACAACTAAATATACACAGGTATAAGGTCAGGCTAAACTATACAACAATGGAATACAACACACAGAATCACCACAGCATATCAGTTACCGGTTTCTTGATTCTCTTGTGACGCAGGGAGAGGATTCTGCGGTCGCAGGCACGGTTCTTTGTTACAGGCTGAGGCCTACCACCGCATGGTCAAACTGCTCCTCCCCTTGGTGGCCTCAGCTGGTGCTCAGATGTTCAGCACACCACTCTTGGGTCAAAAACTGACTTGTCTCTTGTCTGTCCTGCTATCTTACCTGCCCCGTCCCGCCCACTGCTGGTGAGGTCAGCTGGCTCAGTCTCCACCCTCAGGTCTAACTTCGATCAGAAGCCCAAATTCTATGGAACCCAATAACTTCTTCTGGGATGGTCTCATGATACCCCCAGGGGTTCCCATGGATTCGGGCCGCCGTAACCGACCTTTTGATATCAATTATGATACCATACGGTCCTCAGGAATGGCTCCGCGCTATATCTTGGCTTCCAGAGCACGTACAAACGTCTACCGCGGAGGCTTGTGTGCGCAATGGCTCCGGGACGCCGTGATATTTTTTTATTGGCCCATCCCACGCAACATGCGTGTACTATTCATGTTTCTATATCTTATGCCTCCATGCTTGTGACAGACAAAGAAACTAGTCCTATGGGACAAATGGTCAGGTACAGATAGACGAAGCACCCCCCCCTGCTGGCTGTGTTTCCTCTCGAAGTCTTTGAAGCTCCTAGCATTCAAGTGTTAAGTAGGCTTCTTATCTTACAGGAGCCTGGATGGGGGGAAACTATCTAGTTGACGTTTTAACAGAAGGTCCCAAGGGTGGGGGCTGCTGAAGTGTGGCCATCCCTGGATATGATTTATCATTACCAAGATGGCGGCTACAGGTTCATCACAGCACCAAAAAGTCAGCTGCGAGAAGTCAGGCTGTGTAATCGTGACGATCTTCGTGGCGACACACCCGTGACAGTACCCCCCCTTCTACGAGGGGCCTCCGGACCCTCAGGGCCAGGTTTATCCGGGTGAGTCGTGTGGAAGGCCCGAACTAATCGGTCTGCGTTAATATCCGACGCAGGAACCCACATCCTCTCCTCAGGACCATACCCTTTCCAATTAACCAGGTACTGAAGGGACCGGCGATTAAAGCGTGAATCGATGACCCTCGATACCTGGAACTCCAAGTTACCCTTGACCACCACTGGAGGGGGAGGTAAAGGTGACGGTACCACCGGCGCCACATACCTCTTAAGCAACGATCTGTGGAACACGTTGTGAATTTTAAACGTAGGGGGGAGGTCAAGACGGAATGCCACCGGATTAATAATAGAACTGATTCTGTACGGCCCGATGAACCTGGGACCCAGTTTCCAGGAGGGAACCTTAAGTTTTATATTCCTGGTAGACAACCATACCCGATCGTTCACACTTAGGTCCGGACCAGACACTCTCCTCCTATCAGCCATACGTTTGTATCGGTTCCCCATAGTATTCAGATTCTTCAGCACCCCTCTCCGTACTGAAGCGAGTGATGAGGAAAATCGTTCCTCCTCAGGAACCCCCGAAGAGCCCCCCCTACTGAAAGTACAAAACTGGGGGTGAAAACCATATGCCCCAAAAAACGGGGACTTACCAGTGGACTCGCTCCGCCTATTATTAAGAGCAAACTCTGCCAGAGGTAAGAAAGAAGCCCAGTCCTCCTGGTTCTCTGACACAAAACACCGGAGATATGTCTCCAAGCTCTGGTTCATACGTTCCGTCTGACCATTGGTCTGAGGATGAAAAGCCGATGAGAACGACAAATGCATACCCCGCCGTGCACAAAACGCCTTCCAGAACTTGGGCACAAACTGAGACCCCCGATCAGACACCACCTCGGAGGGTACCCCGTGAAGCCTCACAATCTCCCCAATGAACACCTGCGCAAGAGTTTTAGCATTAGGGAGAGCCGGAAGAGCGATAAAATGTGCCATCTTGCTGAACCTGTCCACTACAACGAGTATGACCATTTTACCCGAAGACGGAGGGAGGTCCGTAATAAAGTCCATAGACAGATGAGTCTAAGGACGCTCCGGGATCTTCAAAGGTAAGAGGGCCCCAGACGGACGGGTATGTGAGGTCTTAGAGCGCGCACAAACCCCACAGGACGCGACAAAAGTTACCACCTCCTTATGTAAGTTAGGCCACCAAAACCGACGCGAGAGGAGATCCACAGTTTCTCTACTCCCCGGGTGTCCTGCAAAAACTGAGTTATGGTGTGCCTCGATCACCTTTTGTCGCAACTGATCTGGAACAAACAGTCTCCCCGGAGGTCCAACAGGGGCGTCCCCCTGAGCCTCCAATACCTCCTCCTCCAGCCAGAACATACTGCCGAAACCACCACCCCCTCCTGAAGGATAGGAATCGGGTCGTCCGTATTCCCGGCCCCAGGGAAACTACGAGATAAGGCATCCGCCTTTACATTTTTTGACCCAGGACGATATGTAACGACAAAATTAAACCTGGTAAAAAACAATGACCACCTAGCTTGTCTGGGATTCAGACGTTTCGCGGACTCCAGATATAGCAGGTTCTTGTGATCGGTGATGACGGTGATCGGATGGACTGCCCCCTCCAAAAAATGGCGCCACTCCTTAAAAGCTAACTTAATGGCCAAGAGTTCCCTATTGCCGACATCGTAATTCCTCTCAGCGGACGACAATTTTTTAGAGAAAAAGGCGCACGGATGCCACTTACCAGGGGACGAACCTTGTGACAATACTGCTCCCACCCCTACCTCGGAAGCGTCTACCTCTACAATGAATGGCTGTGACGCATCCGGTTGAATGAGTATGGGTGCCGAGGCAAAACATTTTTTCAAGGAGGAGAATGCTTGACAAGCCTTGTCAGACCACCTAAAAAAATCCGTCCCCTTTTTAGTCATGTCTGTGAGAGGCTTAACCATGGACGAGAAATTACGAATGAACTTCCGGTAATAATTAGCAAACCCCAGGAAACGTTGTAGTGCCTTAAGATTCTCTGGCCGATCCCACTCAAGAACTGCCCGCACTTTCCCAGGGTCCATACGAAAACCGGACGCTGAAACCAGGAAGCCTAAAAACTGGAGTTCCTGTACGGCGAACACACACTTTTCCCATTTGGCATACAGTTTATTATCCCGCAAGATCTGTAACACCTGCCTAACGTGCTCCTGATGAGACACCAGATCCGGCGAGTAAATTAAAATATCATCCAGATATATGACAACAAACTGTCCCACCAGGCGGCGAAAAATGTCATTAACAAAGTGTTGGAACACCGCCGGGGCATTAGTCAGACCGAATGGCATGACAAGGTTCTCATAATGCCCCTCCGGAGTGTTAAACGCCGTCTTCCACTCATCCCCCTCCTTCATCCTAATCAGATTGTACGCCCCCCTGAGATCCAACTTAGAGAACCATTTGGCGCCCACGATCTGATTAAAGAGATCGGGAATAAGTGGGAGCGGATACGGATATCGGACCGTAATCCGATTAAGTTCACGGAAATCCAGGCAAGGGCGTAGGCCTCCATCTTTCTTCTTAACAAAGAAGAACCCTGCAGCCACCGGTGAAGATGAAGGTCTAATATGCCCCTTAGCCAGACTTTCTGAAATATAATCCTTCATGGCCTGCCTCTCAGGACCAGAAAGGTTATACAACCTAGCTTTAGGTAACTTGGCCTCAGGGAGCAGTTTTACAGAACAGTCATACTCGCGATGAGGAGGTAGTTCCTGACACCCTTTCTCCGAGAATACATCCTCAAAGTCCGCCAGAAATGGAGGTAAGACCCAAGGAGTAACCGCACCGATGACCGTGTTCATGCAGTTTTTATTACAGAATTTACTCCATTGGCTTATCTCTCTGGTTTGCCAATTAATAACCGGGTTATGCTTAGTTAACCAAGGAAGGCCCAACACTATAGGAGTGGGAAGACCCTCCAACACGTAGCAAGACAACAGTTCTTTATGTATCGCCCCCACTTGAAGTTTTACGTCATGCACAGCTTGCAAAAAACTTCCCTGACCGAGAGGCCTGGCATCGATCGAGAATATGGGGATGGGTTTAGCCAACTCACTCAATCGCATACCTTGAACCCGGGCAAACCGAGCATCAACCAGATTAGCCCCGGCCCCACTATCCAGAAGAACAGATATCCTCTCAGTTCTCGTACCCACCACCACCTCCGCCGGTACGAGAAACTGAGACGAACCTAGGGACGAAATACCTACTCCCAGATTGCCGTCCACCACACAACCTGGGATCAACAGTTTTCCGACGACTCTTCACTCTGCAAGAGACGGGATGGACACCCCCCAATAAAATGTCCCTTTCTCCCGCAGAAGAAACATCTTCCTGTCTTATGGCGCACCACCGGTCCCCTCCCCCGAAATGATGTCCCTCCTAATTGCATAGGCTCCTCTGGACTGACCAGGGGAACCACCATATGAGGGGACCTTGTAGGAGGTGGAGTCATCACAGGGGGTAGAGTTATCCCGCACCTCTCCCGAAGCCGTCTGTCAACGCGAATAGCAAGGGCCATAGCGGCTTCCAGTGACGCGGGAGAGTCATACTGTGCCAACACATCCTGTAATTTGTCGGATAAACCTTGACAAAACTGGCTCCTAAGAGCCGGGTCATTCCACTGGGTGTCCGTGGCCCACCTACGGAACTCCGAACAGAATTCCTCCGCCGGACGATCTCCCTGCTGGATCCTACGTAACTTAGACTCAGCAAGGGAGATCCGATCTGGGTCATCATATACGAGTCCCAGAGCAGCGAAAAACCTATCCACTGACTGGAGAGCCGGGGAGCCCGGGGGAAGAGAGAACGCCCAAGATTGTGGGTCCCCTTGTAGGAGCGAGATGACAATTCCCACCCTTTGTTCTTCACTCCCCGATGACCGAGACCGCAGCCGAAAGTACAACTTGCATGCCTCCCGGAAAACAAAAAACTTGTCCCGCCCCCCAGTGAACCTGTCAGGGAGAGCTACTTTAGGTTCTGGTCCGGCTTGCTCCTGAAGATACAAAACCTTGGACCTAACGTCCGCCAGCTCCATGGACAAACTCTGCAACTGCCGAGCTAGACCGGCTACTGGATCCATGGTAGCTGGAGAAAAACTAAGTGGTCGGTGAAAATGTCACGCTGTCTCTGTGTACTGGAGGTAGGGGGCCTAAGCTGACCCTAAGCTGGGGCCCTGACTAATCCCTCAACCTGGAGGTACTGTTAAAGGTACAGAGGTCCAGGCCGCCAGCGTAACCCCTACCTCCTGAGGATCCCTGCACCTAAGTAATCTAGTCCTGAGAAGGACCCCAATCACAACAAAAGGGGACAAGTAATAATATGCCCACACACAGTACTTAGACGAACGAGACAGTACAAGGGAAAAACCAAAACCACCTTGCATACAAAAACTACACAACTACAACAGAGGGAACACCAACGGGAAAGGAGATAAATGATAAAGCGAGGAAGGGAAAAAACACTCCAAATGCACTTAGCTCTGGAACTCCAAATACCACGATCCGCTCTGTTAGTCTGCATGAAATGTTTTCACCGACACTTCCCTAACAGACCAGCAGGCATTTGAAGGAGTCTCACTACAGCAGCATTGATTGCAGCTGGGCTAGGCTGGACCTCGTCTAGCACAGAGAGAGAGAGAATTAACTCCCTCACTGCCGAAAAACACAAAGCACCAAAAAGTCAGCTGCGAGAAGTCAGGCTGTGTAATCGTGACGATCTTCGTGGCGACACACCCGTGACAACAGCTCTGTCCTCCCCACACCCGACTAACGCCGTTTCGCTGATTGCTTCTTCCAGGGGCGTGTCAAGATGACACACCTCCGGAAGAAGCGATCAGCGAAACGGCGTCCGTCGGGTGTGTCCGTCTAACTGTATAGCCTTGCCTATTGGCCTATTGTATACAAGAACAATATATAGCGTACTCACCCTTATGCACTTGTACATTATTTTGCTGAGCATCTCCTACTTTTTTCCTCTGGTTACTCATTTTGGAGGTGACATATGTGATATACCTTTATTTTTCATTTTAGGATTTATCCTCTTCTTGTTTTGACATTTGATTTAATGTTCCTTTTGTGTGTACGCTGCTCTATTATACATCATGTCACAATCCATGAGATAATACTGTGTGTCCAACCCCCTCTTTTTTGGAGGTTATTTACCCCATCTTTTTAACTTGTTTTTATTATTCTTCAAATAAAATTGTGAGATTTTTAATATTTAAGTGTCAGAATCTCTTCTTATCTGGCGGTCATATGCTGTTACAGATTTGTTGTTTATAGCGTCCTCCACATAACCTGGAAGAGGTCATTTATATAAAGTGATAAAAGATTTCTCAGCAACAAGCCATCTGATATGTGGCATACAGGTAGGACTTTTTTCAGCAGTCTATAACCAGTATGCCCAAATTAATAGTTTGGATACAGTGGGTACGGAAAGTATTCAGACCCCTTTAAATTTTTCAGTCTTTGTTTCATTGCAGCCATTTGGTAAATTCTAAAAAGTTAATTTTCTTTCTCATTAAAGTACACTCTGCACCCCATCTTGACTGAAAAAAAAAACAGAAAGGGGTGTGAACACTTTCCCTACCCACTGTAGGTCAAATGTGGTGACAGATTCCCTTTGAGTTATTTAGTGGGCACACCAAATGTACACTGTT
Source organism: Phyllobates terribilis (assembly GCF_046119375.1). Taxonomy (NCBI): domain Eukaryota; kingdom Metazoa; phylum Chordata; class Amphibia; order Anura; family Dendrobatidae; genus Phyllobates; species Phyllobates terribilis. Next base: position 473,351,482 of record NW_027362764.1, on the reverse strand, counting down.
GTACAAGCTGTACATGGACTACTTTACATTGTATCATAGTATCATATCTTCAGTGTTGTCCTATGAAAAGATATAATAAAATATTTACAAAAATGTGAGGGTTGTACTCACTTGTGTGGTATACTGTATATAATATTCTTGATAGAGGTTAAATCAATTACAAGCTTTGTCAGGTACTAATTGATTAGTATTTATCTGTGTTTATAAATTGGTCAATAACTGCAAACCGGGTGATATATTATGAGATATTCATTAAAGGGACTCTATCAGCACAGAATGACTGTTCAAACTAAGTACAGGTGCTCGGTGCTTCATGGCGAGGCCAATCATTTATATACACCTTCCCACCTGCTTGGTTTCCATCTATCTCCACCCTTCTCTGGCTCTATGAAGCCAGAGCTGTCAATCAAAGAAGAGGAGACTGAGGGAAAATATGCAGGTGGGAAGGTGTATATAAATGATTGGCCCCCTTGAAGCACCGAGTGGCAGGACTTAGTTTGAGCAATCATCCTGTGCTGATAGAGTCCCTTTAACCAACATGGCATTTAATCAACACAGTTATCACCAATAAATCAAAAAATTAACAAAAGCTTCATTATGTTTTTGATTTGACTATTTTTTTAATTTGATCATCCTTTAATTTATCATAGTGCAAGAAGAAGGCGGGTATATTTGGTATGAACCAAGACAGAGGGAGTGTAATGACACCAATTAGCTGTGGCAATGGAAAACTAAGACAGTGGCTGATTGACCAGATTGACAGTGGGAAGTATCCTGGTTTAGTATGGGAGAATGACGATCGGACCATCTTTCGCATCCCATGGAAACACGCAGGGAAACAGGATTACAATAGAGATGAAGATGCAGCCCTCTTTAAGGTAAAGTGTCTAGATTAATACCAAAATGAAATATTATTCACACTTACGCAGAAAACATTGCGACCACTGATGTGTGATGATTATGAGCAGATCACTACATTTACAGTTTTCTAGTGAAATCATTTGCATACAAGTAAATTCCCTTTATATGTTGTATTTCATTATCATTATATCCTCTCACAAATAACTTAAAATATGGACTCTAAAACTTCAGTGTTAACCTATCAAACAGCATGAACAGCACTAAAGACCTTGCAATGAGTCATACTCTGGCTCTTTCTAAATGTAGAAACATTCACTTTTTTACTTGTGCATTTCAAATAGAAAGTATGAATGGTTTTTATCATGCAAAGATGCAAGATAAAAGGTATATAGGACAGCGATTGGGTTTCTCTAGTGAAAGCTTGAGGTTGTAGCAGGGGTGAACATAGAAATCATATGGCCCCACAGCAAAAGTCTGAATGCCCCCCAACCCCCTAAAACTGTGCAGCCACAATATTTAGTCCCTCCCTCATGTAATGTGCAAACTGTGCAGCCAGAAATAATATTTACCCCCTCCCCCCTGTAATGTGCAAACTGTGTAGCCTCAATATTTATCCCCTCCCCCGGTAATGTGCAAACTTTGCAGCCTCAATATTTACCCCCTCCCCCTGGTAATGTGCAAACTGTGCAGCCTCAATATTTACCCCCTCCCCCCTGTAATGTGCAAACTGTGCAGCCTCAATATTTACCCCCTCCCCCCGGTAATGTGCAAACTGTGCAGCCTCAATATTTACCCCCTCCCACTGGTAATGTGCAAACTATGCAGCCACAATATTTACCCCTTCCCCCCGGTAATGTGAAAACTGTGCAGCCACAATATTTACCCCCTCCCCCCCCCCCCCGGTAATGTGCAAACTGTGCAGCCACAATATTTACCCCCTCCCCCCGATAATGTGCAAACTGTGCAGTCACAATATTTACCCCCTAATATGGAAACTGCAGCCAGACATAGTGTTTACCCCCTAACCCTCCCTCTGATGTGCAAACTGTGAAACCAACCAGAAATAATATTTACCCCACCTCTCTCCCAAGTAGTTGGATTAGCCTTTTTTGGACCACACACAAAGTAGAAGTGGCAAGGGCAAGGGGACACATTAAAAAAAATGAAGTTAAATTTATTACCACCACCAGACCCGGCTTACTGTCTTGCGTCTCCTCTCCGCACAGGCAGTGCTCACATTCCTCACATGTGCTGCAAATGACTTCCGGCTTCTGGGTCCTGCGTACAGCTGCTCTCTGGCTGGAAAGCTATGTCAGCCATGAGGCGTGGCGTGCTTATGCAAATCCAGCCAGAGTTGAGCAGACAGTAGAGCAGGAAGAGTTCGGAGGAGCGAGAGGCACACGGCGGCACTGACATTTTATTAAAGGCACACACACCACGCAGCCGCAGTACCGCACTGGGCCCCCTCACCTGTTGTGCCCCATAGCAGTTGCGTGGCCTGACGCCATTGGTGCCACTGGGTTGTTGAGTTGGCAGTACACAAAGCAGGGGTGGATATATAATTGGTGCAGAATGTACAGTCGTACAGAGGCCCAAAAGGTGAGGGGGCCACATCTGCCTCCAAATCAGGTGGAATTGTTCATTATGAATAACCATTCAACTATAAAGGGCCCATATATTGTTCTGGCACAGGGGCTCTCTACTGTCTGTGGCCGCTACTGATACAAAGCTAACCTCCATTCTCTCCAAAGCACTTTTGCTATACTAGAAATTCATTTTTTGGACACTCAATTTGCATATGATTTTGTAATATGCAATATATGATCCATAATGACTGTGGTTATAGGGTTTATTGTCTTACATTCACTCTGCACAAACATAGTGTAGTTTACAGCAGTCGAGAATCAACAGAACCCAAGACCTCCGAGAGACTAGATGTTCATGAAGATGTGTTTCATACTTCTCGGAGTGAATTCACAAGTGACAGATTTATTGCAGTAATTTCTTAAAGCATACTATTCATCTGAATGGTGTTTGCAGAAATTGTTATGCTTGCAGTCAGTTCAACCCTATTCAGATTTTCGGCTGCAGAAATTTCTTTAAAAATTCCACCACATCTCAATATTCTTTTTTGCAGTTTACATAAGTTTTTAAACTAGAATCTGTCACCAGGTTTTTGCCACTTAATTTTAGAGCAGCATAATGAAGAGACAGAGACCCTGATTCCAGCGATGTGTCACTTACTGGGCTGCTTGATGTAGTATTGATGAAATCACTGTCTTTCTATGATATACAGGACTTCTCACCTTCTCTCTATTTGGGGCTGAGTGCTCTTTGAGAGTCCTCACTTTACTGAATACTTTTTTCATGTTTTTATGAACCTAGTGTTCCCCTCTAGGAGTTGGAATGACTTCATTTCTACATTGATCAGCATCTCTTCTACATGCCTAGGCTAACTTCTATATTACTTTCCGAACATACACCTGTTCTGTACTATTGTTGTGGTGAGATCTCCACTTGACCAGGGGGGCTACTTTTCTGGTTATTCTATGACCATAATAATTAATTTTTCAAAATCATATCACTAAATTTATAGTTTGATATGACTATTTTAAAAGTTGTTGGTTCAAGAATATCATCTAGAATAATTTTTTTCAACAACATTTTCCAAGTATCTTTTCCTGGAGTTGGGTATAAGCAGGAAAAAAACTGAACTCTCCCTTTGTCATACACAGAAATTTAGTAATTGCCTAGTGATCTTAGAAAGAATAGTTATCTGGTCCAAATGCCTATCGGAACTTCCATTGTTTTGTTATTAGCCATCTATAGCGGAGAAGAATTTTATTTTCTCAGTAATATGAGAAGATGAGTAATATAGGGGAAGAAAAAGCTTTGAAAAGTTTTTTTGCGCAACACGAGAAAAAAGTGGCTTATGGCATTTTCATGCCCACTTTGTCGGAGTTGGGTTGGAGCAGGTCAGGGACATGGTGACCTCCGCTCATTAAATTCATGACAAATGGTGGCGGCATTCACTACGACACAAATCTTACTCAGGCGGGGGTAAGTCTTGCAGTAAGGCGCACGCCCAGTGGCATAAGTAGAGTCTGATGGGCCCCGGTGCAAGATTTTGAACGTGGCTCCCCTTCCTAATTATATACATATATATATCCTCCATCCTGTTATATATATATATATATATATATATATATATATGTCCTCCATCTTGGTATTTATGTTCCTCATCCTGGTATATATGTGCCTGATCCTGATATATGTGTCCCACATCCTGGTGTATATATATATGCCGTCCATTCTGGTATTTGTGTCCCTCATCCTGGTATATGTGTCCCTCATTCTGGTATATGTTTCTTATCCTGGGCCCCATCCTGGTACATATATCCCCCATAATGGTATATATCCCTTATACTGGCCCCATCCTGATGTATATATCCCCCATCCTGGTATATGTCCCCTGTTCTGCCACTGTTCTTAATTGTATAGAAAAAAATAAACCATTATACCCACCAGGGGCGTACATAGAAGTCATGGAGCCCCATAGCAGAAGTATAATGCACTCCCCATAGTCCTCTAGCTAGTATAATGCACAGCCCATAGTCCTCCTTATAGTATAATGCACCCCCATAGTCCTCCATATAGTATAATGCACCCCCATAGTCTTCCATATAGTATAATGCACCCCCATAGTCCTCCATACAGTATAATGCACCCCTCATAGTCCTTCATATAGTATAATGTGCCCCCCATAATCCTTCATATAGTATAATGCGCCCCACATAGTCCTCCTTATAGCATAATGCACCGCATAGCCCTCCATATGGTATAATGCATCCCATAGTCCTCCATATTGTATAATGCACCCCATAGTCCTCCATATAGTATAATGCACACCTCATAGTCATCCATGTAGTATAATGCACAGCCCATAATCATACATGTAGTATAATGCACAGCTCATAGTCATCCATGTAGTATAATGCACAACCCATAGTCATACATGTCGTATAATGCACAGCCCATAGTTATCCATGTAGTAGTATGGCCACCATGTACTCCCCCATCGCACGGCATCCTCCTCTGAAGCTGGCAGCTGACTTCAGCATGCTTACAGGATCACATGACGTCAATACCATGCGCCCCCGCCCCCAATGGGTCTGTACGCAGCAATACACTACAGCTGAATGTGCATCTGAGGATGCACACCCAGCTGAAATATTTGCTGGCGTGGGAAGGTCGCTCACCCACCAGGCCCAGTCGCAGCGGTGACCATGGTGGTTACACCCCTTAGTACACCGCTATGTGCCTCGCCTGATTCACTAAGAAGAGGTTCAAGAGATGCTTCTACATATCAACTAGAGATGACCCACTGTAAGCTATATAATGAAGCTCTGTGATAAAGTTCATTCCTTTTACAGATGTAACAAGCATGGCTACTTCCGCTACTTATGGAGCATGGCTGCCCATTTATTTTAGATTGTAGCCACCAAGTTGCGCAAATAACATGCACCATTGCACAAAAGAAACTTTTGTTTGGTGGTTGCTACATCTGTATGGCATGAGTGGCAAACATGCCACAACTATCCTCTGAGTTCCCTGGAGCGCTAATTATTCTAGGTAATTGAAACCCTCCTAAACCACTAGTCCTTTAGTGTTATTTGCCAGCACAATGTGGAGAACCATATGGAGAAACAAAGATGTTCATAGAGTTGATACATATCTTAAAGTCAGGCACGTTTGTATTGTATTTTTCCAGATGCCTAGTCTGTGAGCCAAAGATGGCACCTATACTTTTCTGCACATTCCTCAATTTAGGGGAATCCTTTTTCTTTTCATTAACGCTCGTCCTCAATTGTTCTCCTTCCTTTTTTATTTCTTATTGAAGCATTTCCTCCTGTACCCTGTTCCTAACCAATGTTGTCTAGTTGCTGCTTCCTCATACATAATGTCCTACGACACCAAACTCCTGAGTCTATGCAGTTGAGCTGTGTTACAAATATTATGCTGTAAAGTTATATTGTTTTGGTTCAAAATAAGAGAAATGATTGGAAATTGTGTTACTGCGTTCCATTACTTGGATCACTTTTTAAGGCTAGGTGTACACATGCATTATTCTTATCATTTAAATGACGGAGACCATGATGGAACCCCCGACGAACCCCATTAAAAACCAGTAAGGACTTTTTGAATTTGTCATATAATTAATTTCTCACACTAATATGGCTTCTGTTATGAACCAAAGCAAATGTGAACAAAGCCCTCAGCAGACATCCTCTGAAAAAAAAAATTCCTCAAGTCACATAATTTTAGGAAATCTGTGGTGCTATTTGACTATTCAACCTATATATTTATCACACATCTCCACGGGTGGTACTCTCCATCTTTAAGGAACATCTGAGTGGGTTGTGGATTTTCTGTCCATGCTTTCAAACTACTGTTGTGTACAGTCAAAATGAATGACATTCCATCAAATCATATCCACTTTTTTCACACAGACACAGCAAATCTTCAAAATCTGCAAGGTTTTCTGCATCAAATCTGTCCAATGTGAACAATACACTTACTATGCCACATCTTTAGTACAGTGCATATAGCACAGTATAGAACCTCTCCGCTTTTTGCAAGTTTTAGCTCCAGAGGAATAAAGTTTAGTAAAAAATATCCTTTAGTTTAACATTTTAGTTATGTTTCATTTTTATTATCTGTTGTAGTGATAATTCACAGCTATACAGATAGTGCCATAATACAGAATAAAGATACATGCATACATGCTATATATTTATTTTAACGTACAACTGTAGGTTTTCAAGGTTCAATATTTCCATTTTTGTTCATGTTAGTAATTTATTTTATTATGGTTTGTGGTCTTTTTCATATATAAAACATTGAATGAGACACAGTGAGAGGTTAACTCAATGCAGTAATATAAGCCATACGGCCACCTAGAGTCAAACGTGAAGTCATTCATTTACAGATGACCATCACGACCTGCAGTATCAGCTGATAGACCTGTTAGAAGTGGTACTCTCAAAAACTATCGAAAGTAGTAAGACTCCGACCACAGTATATCTAGTTTATGGTATCTAATCTCTTTTATCTGCTAATTCTAAAATTGACCACACACTGTAGGCCAATGATGCCAAATGTTAATAATTTCTTATAAAGGAGCCTTAATTTTCTTTCCACCTCCCACACTTCTGATCAGCACCTGATTGTCATTTTAAAGTTAACTTTTTGGTGACTCATTTACCAGCAGAGGGCTGTCTCATTTTCTAAGTACTATAAACATAAGGCTTTACCTTAGAAAATGTAACATACTTATCAGATGCAGAAGAGTGTGTGGAAATGCTCACAGTGTGCTACTTCTTCCTGTATGCTCTACATTTCTTCCAGTTTATGCCTATCTTTACTGAAATAAACATGACAGAGTTATTAAGAAATATATCATCTTTACGGAAAAATGTTCTTCTTGGAGAAGCTTAAAAGAGTGAGCAAACTAACACAAGTAGGAAAGCTGAGAGAGGGATGATCTTAAAAGGGAACTGTAATTTCAAGAAACTATATAAATCAATAGCGCAAGGGAATATAAGACACTTTGTAATAAATCTTTTCAGAAAAATCTGCTCCTTTTTACCCCCGATTCAGCTAACATCGTTATGAGTTATATTATATTCCTCATATAGTGGCATGATATGGACACATGTGATAATTACAATAACCACTATAATAGAGGATTCTATCATTGACTGAGCTACATAGAATAGTGGATGTTAAAATTCCAAACAATGGGAAATAAATATCTTCCTAATGTCCCCTAGAATGACCCTTCCTGTCCGCAGGGGTTGGCACCGTAAATCAGCACGCCAGTGGCCCCTCACTCACTAGTCGTTTGTCCCTGAAATTCCCTATAAGTCCCTAACCAGGGGTCACCATAGAACGGACGTTAAAAAAGTCGATGGAAGACGATGTATAAGTCAGCCATATGGATTCATAGTGAGCCTGTTTTTTGCACTTACTTCCTTTCTACCCCTGCCTTGTGAACCCACCATCTCATCTGAAAAGAGCAGCTCAACTTCTCAAGACAAGATGGTTTGCCAACACAGTGAGATGTCTGGTTACAAAAGCAATTATGCTCAATGGAGAGGGGACTTGTAGGAGTGAGAAGCATTGCAACAAAACAGGCAGAGATAGACATACAAAGATCGTGCTGAGCTTTCTAACAAGTCTTTTACCTCACCCCAGAGATTCACATTCTGCTCAAGTATATAATTAATTACTTACATGCTGCAGTTTTTGCTTCTGTCTGCCTGCTAAGGAAAGAAGTAAAGGAAATCATCTCTCTGTGTGCTGTGCTCTGTCTAGAAGAGATTACAGCATCTAGTCTCCTCTCACCAGTTCAGAGTCCATTGCAAATTAAGACATAGAGTAATGACCAGAAATAGTGTTATTCCTTCTGTACACACAGCACCTTATTCTGAAAAGTTACTTGAAAGTATAGCTACCCTTTAATAATGTTGAAGAATATATGAAGTCAGCCCATGTGGCACAATTATTGCAAAGATGTAATCAAAATGCAACGTGCAACACAACAAATTTGGCACAAGTTGATGCAGTGGCCACTCATTAGTGCAGTGGGCATATAATATATCAATATCACTTCACCATCCAGGAACAGCAGTGTCGACATTGCTGAAACCTCGACTCTGTGTAAGGCAAGTATTCATTGTTATTATTATAATTGGGGTCCTGAATTGATGAAGCAGGGACTGTTCAGTAGTGGACAACCCCTTTAAATTTGCTTAGCTGGAATTTCACAAAATGATTGATTTTCTTTTGTTGACCTATGTATGCTGTGGAAAAGACAACTTAAGCTGGTCATAAGAGAAAAGTTAGCTAAAGAGAATTCATTGGGATTCATGACTCTCCGAGAAGGCACATACAGTACAGTTTATCAGGAGAAAGAGTGATTGAGTATGTGTGAGATAAGCTGATGCCAAAGTGTTCTGGTAGTGGCTTATTCCCTTCTTCCTATTAACGTGCACACTTGGCCAAGTTTGTAGGTTTATGGTTGAGCTTGAAGAACTTGCAATATGGCAGTAATTTCATAGGTTTGGTCATCTTAAGACTGTATGATTGAGTACGTCTGCTGTTACGTTTATGAAATGGTTGATGTCTTTGTATTTCATCATTTTTGTGTTATATATTTATATATATATATATATATATATATATATATACATCAACTTTTTGTTTTGTATTCTGTGATCTTTACTGGTTTTATTGCGCTCACAGGCATGGGCACTTTTTAAAGGCAAATATAGAGAGGGCTTTGACAAACCGGATCCTCCCACATGGAAGACAAGATTACGCTGTGCCTTAAACAAGAGTAACGACTTTGAAGAGTTAGTAGAGAGAAGTCAACTGGATATATCAGACCCATATAAGGTGTACAAAATTGTTCCAGAAGGATCAAAGAAAGGTGAGAAATCCTTCCCCCAACAGGTTTCCTGCCAATTACGTTTTGTGGTTTCAGTAACAAAGCTCTCAACAAACCAAGGGAGAAGTAAGAAAAGTTTTACAGGTTAACCACTAAATATGTTCTGTCAGTATCACACGCCAGACAGTGCAGCAAATTCCAAGTCCCTATATGTGAGAAATGTTCTGTTATCCTTGTGCTGTCACATTCTTAGGGAGTAGATATAGGGGTTTACAAGTAGGAGTCACACTCAGAACGTGTTGCCTGAATGGACCCATGATTGAGAAGAAGCTAGTGTTATAAAGGACAGATAGACGGGTTCAGGTCGCTCCTTTGTCCAGTTTGATTATATTCTAATTGGTGTTCCAACATCAGTTACAAATATCAAAGCTTACATTTCTCAAAAAAAATATACATGAATATTGTATTATATTGTATTATTGTCTACAGTCTTGATTTTGCTAGGACTGTTCCCCAAACTGGACCACAGAAGAATGGGTCTTAGAAACACCTCACCTAAAAGTTGTTATTTGGTTTCCATAAACTCATTACACTCCTAAAAGTTATGTTCTTTGTACTACAAAATTGATATGAGGTTGTAGGCACAACATGCTCAAGTTGGTTTCTGATCAGTCATTATAGGTGTAAACATAGATATAATATTGTTGCATTTTAGGTGTACAGGCGTGTTAATTTGTGTAATATTGTAACAATATATTGTTCCTACAGTCAGGTAATGATCTTCTCTATTAAAACAATATATTATATATTTTTTTCAGGAATAAAACAGCTTGGCACAGAAGATACTCAACTAATAGTCAACCATCCATTTGCAGTACCTCCAGCCTATACGTCTTTACAGCCACATGCTCAGGTTAGTAGCATAAAGGGATGAGGTTCCGAGGACTGCGGCACCCTCCTCGTCCTTAATGATTAATATCAGAAAGATCTTTTAAGAACTGCAGAAGATTAAGATACTATTAGTACCGTAACCTATGGATTTATAATTAATGATTAGGTCTGCAACTGAACAACTGAATAATTTACTTTTTTCAACTCTCTCATCTATCAGAAACATTAGGTCAGGTCAGGTTTTTAGTTCCAGATTAAAGCTATTTTTACATTTACTCACAACCGAGAGATCTTAAAAACGGTGAGACATTAATATACCAAAATCTATTTGTGCCACAAGCCTTGACACACATCATATTTCAAAAATAATTTGTTACTTTTGGGTAGGGGTGGCCTAGAAGGAGGGGGCAAGGTCAACAAATACTTCTACAAATGTATTACGTTTAAAGCTAGAAAATGGTGTCAAAAGTTGCGCAAATCTGCTGATAGCAGTAATACATTTTTTGTGTGGATTTAAACAGCTGAAGATGGGCCAAATTTATTGTAAAGTGTATACCTGTATGTAAAAAACGGTTTTTGTAAGTATATTTGTCACCATATATCATACTATAAGCTGCATACATTATTAAATAGATCTCGTAGACCAATTAGGCTGGTGTACTTACTGTGAAAATTTATGTCAAAATGGCTATATAATCCTTTACAAAAAAAAATCCTGCTCAATATGAAAATATGCACATTATGCTTGATCTAAAGGTGGATTCATGATTGCTCATCATTTTGCATTAAAGAGGATCTGTCATTAGATTTCACAATACAAACTGCTTATATCAAATAGGTCTCATATACCCGATGAGGCTGGTGTATTTACATTGAAAATCTATGTTAAAATGGTTGTATAATTCTGATATTAAGGTGAGTATTTAATGAGTCCAGCTATAGAATGAAATATCTCATGAGTCCAAGTGTATTCAATCTCCTCCCACCCAGTCTGATTGAGAGCCACATAGGAGATCTAAGCATCAGGAGGGACACTGAGGGTTATCAATCAAGCTAGCTAAGTAGAGATTCAGTTAAAATGTCACCAAATTATACAATCATTCTGACATGGATTTTCAAAGTAAATACAGTATCTTTGTCAGGTCTTATCAGCTCCAATACTGAACTTGTTTCCTCTCTATGTGCTTCCCCCTAGTCTATAGCTTATTTTCTCTGCTCTCCAAAAGACTTTAAATACTTTCTCACTTTTTACTGTAAACCTGTGTACAACTCCCTCTACCTCCCTTCTGCTATCTCTAACAAGAAGAGAAGGGTAGGGAAGAGCAAAGAGAACATAGAACCACGAGCAAGAGCTCTGATGGATTTCTATTGGTTTTGCAAAAGCACTCAGCTAGATAAATGAATTACAGAATATCTCCAGCAGATGGTAGATCATTTTTAATAAAGACTATCTAAAAACATTACATTTAAGAAGGAGAGGAACAATAGAAAAAAAATCTGTACATACCTCTCATACTCTTTATTAAAGGCTATGTCATATGACACAAGGTCCAACAGATTATGTAAAAACTACTTGATTTTTTTCTACCGTTTAAATGCAGTACAATTAGGAGAATTGTCTTGTTTTTTTACCAGGTGCCACACTTCATGATGCCACATGAACGTAGTTGGAGGGACTATGAACAACCCCATCCGGATCTCCCTTACCAGTGTGCAAGTGTCCCCTTTACAGCGCGTAGTCACTTATGGCAAAATACACCCTGTGATAACGGTAAGAACAGGACTGTACTGCAACTTAGTCATTTTTTATGGTGATCAGAAAATGCCAGTGGAATTGGATTTACCAGTGAAAAAAGCCTATCGCACTGTCTATCCTATCAGTGTTTCATACCACAGCATCCTAGAGTACCCATATTCTGAATAATACTGACTAAACAATATTATCGAAATCTAGACTTTTCGGATGACTACACTATTTGATATTTAAGTTTAGATGAACTTGGAAACACTTATAATACAAAAACTCCTGACTTCTCTAGACTTCATAAAAGAATTCAGTGGGTACAGCGCAACTTTACTAGGAAATCACTTCTTGTATGATGATTTCTTGGCAGGTACTTGTCTGGGACATGGATTGGCAAAATCAAGAAAGTTAAATTCCATCAAGTGATATTGATCTGGACAATGTCTGTAAGAATAAGACTGCAGATAATAAATGGGATATTTTGAAATCTATTTTTCATTTTCAATGTGGTAGCTATATAGTTACCCTATAAAAATAAAAAGCTTTGAAACTAAAGAAAACCATTTCACAGTACAAACTGCATAGATAATAAATAGATCTCTTAGACCTGATGAGTCTTATGATGTGCTGAAATATTCTTAATGAAAGTTTTCATATCTAGTATTAAAATCAGCATTTTATGAGTCTTTTAGTTTTAGAATTTTATGACCGTTCTGATTAGGAATTTAAAAATATGTACATCAGCCTCATCAGGTATAACAGATCTATTAAAGGGAACCTGTCAGCTATTACACAAGCTGCCCAAACTTTGGACAGCATGTATCAGCCCCTGGCTGTGTGATCAGTTATGTATATTTTACTATGAAAAGCTTTAGCGTTTCAGAGAAAAACATAATTTTAATCACCGCCGGAGAACGAGCCTCATGGGTGACTAGTTATACAGGCGGGTCCCCGGCGGCTTCTCTCCACCCCTCTGACAGTGACTGACAAGTCTGTACCTATACATGCCACGTAGGCAGAGGCTTGCCAGTCACTGCCAGAGGCCGTGGAGAAGCCGCTGGGGACCTGCCTGTGTGACTAGAGTACAGGGCAGTTCGGCCACAGCGGTGATCAAAAGTATGCTCTTCTCTGAAATGCCGCAGTGTTTCAGAGTAAAACATACATGGCTGTGATCGTACAGCCAAGGGTTGATACATGCTGTCCACGGTTTGGGCAACATGTATCAGCTGACAGGTTCCCTTTAAATAATGTAGGCAGTTTGTATTGAAAAATCTGGTGACAGTTGCACTTTTGTGTGAGTGTGATATTCAAAAGCTGTCAATATGAGATCCCCAAACCTGTAGGCTCATCACATCATACAAAAAAAACTTTCAGATTACTATTAACCAAATGGGGAGAACCCCATAAAATATCCCTTTCTATAGCGCTATAAAACTGAACTTTTATTTAATTATTCAATTGTCTCATCACCTGATGACGCTGCTGAAGCAGTGAACCATGTTGGGGGGACGTGTGCTATTATAACTATTGTCCTGTTCTACCACAAATGATGACACCCTGCGGTGTCATCCGTACAAATATACAGGTGCATCTCACTAAATTAGAATATCATCAAAAATTTAATTTATTTCAGTTCTTCAGCACAAAAAGTGAAACTCATATATTATATAGAGTCATTACAAACAGAGTGATCTATTTCAAGTGTTTATTTCTGTTAATGTTGATGATTATGGCTTACAGCCAATGAAAACACGATAGTCATTATCTCCGTAAATTAGAATAATTAACAAAAACACCTGCAAAGGCTTCCTAAGCATTTAAAAGGTCCCTTAGTCTGTTTCAGAAGGCTCCACAATCATGGGGAAGACTGCTGACTTGACAGATGTCCAGAAGGCAGTCATTGACACTAAGTAAATGCAAAGTAGATTTTGCATTTCATTTGGAAATCAAGGTTCTGGAGGAAGAGTGGAGAGACACACAATCCAAGCTGCTTGAGGTCTAGTGTGAAGTTTCCACAATCAGTGATGGTCTGGGGAGCCATGTCATCTGGTGGTGTAGGTCCACTGTGTTTTATCAAGACCAAAGTCAGCGCAGCGGTCTACCAGGAAATTTTAGAGCACTTCATGCTTCCCTCTGCCGACAAGCTTTTTGGAGATGGAAATTTCATTCTCCAGCAGGACTTGACACCTGTCCACACTGCCAAAAGTACCAATACCGGGTTTAAAAACAACAGTATCACTGTGCTTGATTGGCAGTAAACTCGCCTGGCCTTAACCCCATAGAGAATCTATAGGGTATTGTCAAGAAGAAGATGAGAGACACCCGACCCAACAATGCAGACGAGCTGAAGGCTGCTATCAAAGCAACCTGGGCTTCCATAACACCTCAGCAGTGCCACAGGCTGATCGCCTCCATGCCACGCCACATTGATGCAGTAATTGATGCAAAAGGAGACCCGACCAAGTATTGAGTGCATTTTCTGAACATACATTTCAGTAGGCCAACATTTCGGATTTTAAAAACATTTTTCAAGCTATTGTTATAAAGTATTCTAATTTACTGAGCTAATGACTTTTGTGTTTTCATTGGCTGTAAGCCATAATCATCAACATTAACAGAAATAAACACTTGAAATAGATCACTCTGTTTGTAATGACTCTATATAATATGAGTTTCACTTTTTGTATTGAAGAACTGAAATAAATTAACTTTCTGGTGATATTCTAATTTAGTGAGATGCACCTGTAAGTGATAATATAAATAAAATGATTTGGTAGAATAGGGACAACTTTTTAATACCCTTTATGCATTTAAATAAAAGTAAAATTTTATTGCCCTATAGAGAGGGATATTACATGGGGTCCTCCTCATTTGGTTAATAATTGAGTGTACATCCCTCCAGGCTATTGTTTGTCCTCCTCTTGATTTTGGTTTTCACATTACTATTTAGTCTTATTGCTGTTGTAGCATCTGAACATTGGACTTAATATATGGAGAACATAGTATATAAGTGGTAATCTGTAATGCACACGCCCGGGCTGAGCGGCGTGTACGTGTGATTCCACTGGACCGTGCCGGAGAGTGAATGCCTGGAGAGGCGTAACTAGGTATTCACCCGATCCGACCAGGGTCGCACGACGGCATACGACGCCAGTGCACCAAGGAGGAACCGAGCAGAGGGATCAGGTGCTACTCCAGGACAGACCCCGGACACGGCTGTTGACCCACACAGGGGAATACAGGAACAGACTGGTTAGGCTGGCACACAGACTGGTGGGAATAGGCAGGGACGACTGGTATGCAGGCAGGTGGGTATGCAGGCAGGGGGGTACAGGCAAACACGGCTAGAGTGCAGACAGGAAGGCACTAGCAGGTAGGAACACAGGCGGGATAGGACCTAGTACACACTGGGACTCAGGAACAGAACCACAGATGTGGCGGACAAACACAGCAGAGTGAGGCCGCCCAGAGAGGTGAGCGAGAGCAGGGCAGGACGAGACCGCCTGGAGCGGTGAGCAAGGGCAGAGCAGGACGAGGCCGCCTGGAGCGGTGAGCAAGGGCAGAGCAGGACGAGGCCGCTTGGAGCGGTGAGCAAGGGCAGAGCAGGACGAGGCCGCCTGGAGCGGTGAGCAAGAGCAGAGCAGGACGAGACCGCCTGGAGCGGTGAGCAAGAGCAGAACAGGACGAGACCGCCTGGAGCGGTGAGCAAGAGCAGAACAGGACGAGACCGCCTGGAGCGGTGAGCAAGAGCAGAGCAGGATGAGACCGCCAGGAGCGGTGAGCAAGAGCAGAGCAGGACGAGACCGCCTGGAGCGGTGAGCAAGACGGCAGAGAGCAGAACGAGGCTGCCGGAGCAGTGAGAAAGAAGGAGCAGAGCGAGACTGCTGGAGCAGTGAGAAAGAAGGAGAGAGCAGAACGAGACTGCCGGAGCAGTGAGAAAGAAGGAGAGAGCAGAACGAGACTGCCGGAGCAGTGAGAAAGAAGGAGAGAGCAGAACGAGACTGCCGGAGCAGTGAGAAAGAGGGAGCTGAGAGAGACTGCCGGAGCAGTGAGGTAAAGGGAGAGAGCAGAACGAGACTGGAACTGAGTGTACGGAAGAGACCGACACTGCAGCGGGATACAGGAGCGGGTCTGGGAATACGGCCCCCAGAGAGGCGGGACGAACAGGCAAGGAGCGTGTTCAGACAGGACAGACAAGATACAGGAGCGGGTCTAGGTAATCGGCCCCTAGAAGGCGGGAGGAACAGGCTAGGAGCGTGTTCAGACAGGACAGACAAGATACAGGAGCGGGTCTAGGTAATCGGCCCCTAGAAGGCGGGAGGAACAGGCTAGGAGCGTGTTCAGACAGGCCTGGAAATACAGCCTCCAGGATAGGCAGACAAGAGAAACACAGAACGGGACCTGGCACCTTCAGAGTGCAAGCACACACTGAATGAAACACAATGCTCAGGCAGGGATTGATTGGAGCAGCTGGGTTATATACCAGGTGACAGACAGCAACAGGCCGAGGACGCACAAGGGGCACGACCCACAGCAGGTACAAAAAGCAGGAAGTGATCGGGCGCCGCCCCCAAGCAGCAGAAACAGACACAAACAGACAGCACGGAGGGAAGCCAGAGAGACATTCCGGACCGGAGACCAAGTGCGCGCTCCCGCACAGTGGGAGATGGACCACCATGCAAGGGCGCCGCCAGGTATGTTACAGTACCCCCCCCTTACACCCCCTCTTCTTCAGGCCTGCCAGAATCTTCCGCAGGGAACTCGAGGGCCAATCCCCCACTTTAAGGAGATCACTCCCACTGTCCACAGGAAAAACTGGTCTCATCTGGTTAGCTAGGATGCTACCTCCTATCCAGCCATCCTCAGCAACAGACGAAACGGGTGGAGTACCAGGAACAGCACACAAGGAAGTCTCTCTCCACATATTTTCAGGTGGCACCCCAGAGGGTACAGGAGACAACTGGAAGTCCTCCACCGGGTTGGAGGGGAGCAGAGACTTGGGGGTAAACTCTGCTTCGAGGTACATCTTGTCAAGCTCACAGGAAGAAATAGACGGGTTATCAGGTACAGGATGAGGAAAAATCACTGTCTCTTTGTTATCTGGTGGTACCCCGGAGGATTCAGGAAACAACTGGAGGTCCTCCGCCAGGTCAGAAGAGTGCAGAGGCTCGGAGAAAACATCTGCTTCAGAGTACACTAGGTCAGACTTACTGGACGAAGCGAGCGAGGTATCAGGTACAGAGTATAGGAGAGTCTCTGTCCTTTCGCTACCAGGTAGCACCCCGAAGGGTTCTGGAGACAACTGGAGGTCCTCTGCCTGGTCAGAGGGGTGTAGAGACTCATGGGTAACATCTGCTTCAGAGTACACTAGGTTGGACTCACTGGACGAAGCGAGCGAGGTATCAGGTACAGAGTATAGGAGAGTCTCTGTCCTTTCGCTACCAGGTAGCACCCCGAAGGGTTCCGGAGACAGCTGGAGGTCCTCCGCCTGGTCGGAGGGGTGTAGAGACTCATGGGTAACCCCTGCTTCAGAGTATACTAGGTTGGACTCACTGGACGAAGCGAGCGAGGTATCAGGTACAGAGTATAGGAGAGTCTCTGTCCTTTCGCTACCAGGTAGCACCCCGAAGGGTTCTGGAGACAATTGGAGGTCCTCCGCCTGGTCGGAGGGGTGTAGAGACTCATGGGTAACCTCTGCTTCAGAGTACACTAGGTTGGACTCACTGGACGAAGCGAGCGAGGTATCAGGTACAGAATATAGGAGAGTCTCTGTCCTTTCGCTACCAGGTAGCACCCCGAAGGGTTCTGGAGACAACTGGAGGTCCTCCACCTGGTCGGAGGGGTGTAGAGACTCGGGGGTAACTACCACTTTGGGGTACCCATTGTCAGGCTCACAGGACGGAGCGGACAAAGTATCGAGTACCAGGTGTAGAGAAGTCTCTCTCCATTTGTCATCGAGTGGTATCCCGGAGGATTCAGGAGGCAACTGGGGGTCCTCCGCCAGGTAGTAGAGGTGCACAGACTCTGAGGTAATCACAGCTTCGGAGCATCCTTGGACATGCACACCGGTTAAAGTGGGTGAAGCATCTGATGCCGGGTGCAGGAAGTTCTCCTGTGTGGAGTCTGGATGGGCAGTAGTCTCTTCGGGCAGGAGAACTGGTGCACTACCCACGCACATTACCCGTTGGGGCTTCTCCGGGATACAGGGAGATGAAGCTTCAGTAGGGACTTCAAGGTTGGGGTCAGGAGGTCTCAGGGAGGACAGACCCTGGCGTGACGGCTTGCCTCTACGTCTAGCACGTCTGGACTGCCTCTTGAGGTTGGGAGAAGTATTCCCGAGAGCGTAGTCACCCTGTGAGGATTCTGGGTGGGCAGTAGTCTCATTGGGCTGGAGGACTATTGCGCTACCCACACACATTACCCATCGGGGCTGCTCCGGGATATTGGGAAGTGAAGCTTCAGCAGGAGCCTCCGGGTTAGGATCATCGAAGACCATTAGAAAGGCCACCAGGAAGGCCATTATGTCCAGGACGATAGGATCCTGTGTTTCCCATAGAGGGTTGATCCATTCCAAGGCATCACCCGCTAGGTTAGACATAATGAATGCCACCTTAACCCGATCGGTGGGAAAACATAGAGGGTAGAACTTGAAGTGTAGCATGCATTGCTCCACAAATGCATGACTTTGTCTTGGATCCCCATAGTAACGTGGCGGATCCGCAGGAACGAGAGCAGATAGATCCATCTGGACGGGTGCGTAATTAGCCAGGAACTCAGCTAGAGAAAAAAAAAATTGTATTTATTTATTTTTAATGCATGTATTCGCTGGAAAACGTCTCAGAGAGCGAAGGCCGTGGGGCTCAACGGGAACCATGGCCTGAGTATGCTGTAATGCACACGCCCGGGCTGAGCGGCGTGTGCGTGTGATTCCACTGGACCGTGCCGGAGAGTGAATGCCTGGAGGGGCGTAACTAGGTATTCACCCGATCCGACCAGGGTCGCACGACGGCATACGACGCCAGTGCACCAAGGAGGAACCGAGCAGAGGGACCAGGTGCTACTCCAGGACAGACCCCGGACACGGCTGTTGACCCACACAGGGGAATACAGGAACAGACTGGTTAGGCTGGCACACAGACTGGTGGGAATAGGCAGGCACGACTGGTACGCAGGCAGGTGGGTATGCAGGCAGGGGGGTACAGGCAAACACGGCTAGAGTGCAGACAGGAAGGCACTAACAGGTAGGAACACAGGCGGGATAGGACCCAGTACACACTGGGACTCAGGAACAGAACCACAGATGTGGCGGACAAACACAGCAGAGTGAGGCCGTCCAGAGAGGTGAGCGAGAGCAGGGCAGGACGAGACCGCCTGGAGCGGTGAGCAAGGGCAGAGCAGGACGAGGCCGCCTGGAGCGGTGAGCAAGGGCAGAGCAGGATGAGGCCGCCTGGAGCGGTGAGCAAGGGCAGAGCAGGACGAGGCCGCCTGGAGTGGTGAGCAAGAGCAGAGCAGGACGAGACCGCCTGGAGCGGTGAGCAAGAGCAGAACAGGACGAGACCGCCTGGAGCGGTGAGCAAGAGCAGAACAGGACGAGACCGCCTGGAGCGGTGAGCAAGAGCAGAGCAGGACGAGACCGCTAGGAGCGGTGAGCAAGAGCAGAGCAGGACGAGACCGCCTGGAGCGGTGAGCAAGAGGGCAGAGAGCAGAACGAGGCTGCCGGAGCAGTGAGAAAGAAGGAGCAGAGCGAGACTGCTGGAGCAGTGAGAAAGAAGGAGAGAGCAGAACGAGACTGCCGGAGCAGTGAGAAAGAAGGAGAGAGCAGAACGAGACTGCCGGAGCAGTGAGAAAGAAGGAGAGAGCAGAACGAGACTGCCGGAGCAGTGAGAAAGAGGGAGCTGAGCGAGATTGCCGGAGCAGTGAGGTAAAGGGAGAGAGCAGAACGAGACTGGAACTGAGTGTACGGAAGAGACCGACACTGCAGCGGGATACAGGAGCGGGTCTGGGAATACGGCCCCCAGAGAGGCGGGACGAACAGGCAAGGAGCGTGTTCAGACAGGACAGACAAGATACAGGAGCGGGTCTAGGTAATCGGCCCCTAGAAGGCGGGAGGAACAGGCTAGGAGCGTGTTCAGACAGGACAGACAAGATACAGGAGCGGGTCTAGGTAATCGGCCCCTAGAAGGCGGGAGGAACAGGCTAGGAGCGTGTTCAGACAGGACAGACAAGATACAGGAGCGGGTCTAGGTAATCGGCCCCTAGAAGGCGGGAGGAACAGGCTAGGAGCGTGTTCAGACAGGCCTGGAAATACAGCCTCCAGGATAGGCAGACAAGAGAAACACAGAACGGGACCTGGCACCTTCAGAGTGCAAGCACACACTGAATGAAACACAATGCTCAGGCAGGGATTGATTGGAGCAGCTGGGTTATATACCAGGTGACAGACAGCAACAGGCCGAGGACACACAAGGGGCGCGACCCACAGCAGGTACAAAAAGCAGGAAGTGATCGGGCACCGCCCCCAAGCAGCAGAAACAGACACAAACAGACAGCACGGAGGGAAGCCAGAGAGACATTCCGGACCGGAGACCAAGTGCGCGCTCCCGCACAGTGGGAGATGGACCACCATGCAAGGGCGCCGCCAGGTATGTTACATAATCTCTCTAGTAGGTAAGGTAATTGCACCTTTTTTTCTGAAAGGCCAGATATTCTATGATTCATACACTCTAGGTACACCCTAGGAGATAGAGGTGGTGAATTGTACATGTAATTTTCTGGGTAAACCACAATACATCAGTGCTACAGAAACCAGTGTGAGAAAGTTGTGCCCTTTTAGGCAGAGTACTATATTCATGCATTACCGTTGACTTTTTTTTCTCCCCCGAGCTTGTAAATGTAGAGTTGATTATGATCATATAAAGGGATACCATAAACTGAGAAATATATTTATCTCATTTAATAGGTTATCAGGTTACTGGCTCTTTCTATGCCTGTCCACCATCAGAGTCACAAACTGCTGGACTACCCATAGAACCAAGCTTACGAGCTGGAGAAGCCATTGCTTTATCAGGTAAGCTGCAAATCTAGGTGGTAATGTGCAATAATAGGCAGTGACATAAGATAATAGCCTAATGTTCTTATATGTGCTGTTGTATTTAGCAACATTTTATTCTATATTTTTTCATGCTTTTTTGTGAAATTACACATTGTCCTCACTTATTTATGTTGCCTGGAAGGTTTGTGTCTGACTTCCCTTATTCATATTAGACCTCTAAATACATCATAAGGGGAGAAGTAAAATAATTGTGTGTGGGCTGTAAAGGTGGCACATGGTCGGGACTCAGTCATGCTAGCCAGCTTCTCCGCAGATTGCACATGACACTGACATCTTCATCCATTTCCATTACTCATACCTAGATTATATGATAACCCAGTTCTGATGCAACTGACCTCTAATTATAGGTGAGATGAAAAAGTTCCATTATTCTAATTGACTTTCATTGACTTTAAAGACTGCCGGCTTCATATCAGTTTATATTATCGAGAAACCCTGGTGGGTGAGAGAACAACATCCAGTCCAGAAGGATGCAGGATTTCACATGGACAATGCTTGGAAATAAGTCGTATGGATCAGATCTTGTTTCCTTACCCTGAGGATAATAGTCTGCGGAAAAACATTGAGAAGCTGCTGAGCCACTTGGAACGGGGAGTCGTCCTCTGGATTGCCCATGATGGAATATATGCCAAGAGACTGTGCCAGAGCAGGATTTACTGGGAGGGACCTTTGTCTATGTACAGTGATCGCCCCAATAAGCTGGACCGAGACGTGCCTTGCAAGTTATTTGATACGCAGCAGTTTTTAACAGGTACATTTGTTTGTATCACTAATCGTGTAGTTTAATATCAAAAGTCAATATTGTGAAAAGAACAAACAGGAATCATAGATGAACATAAGCCTGATTATTTTTCAGCTTATCTTCTGCATACTCCACCATACATTATACATTTGGTAGAACAGCAAGAAGGGTACAGATAGTTGCTTCATTTTATTAGTTGTACTGGCAAAATGAAAAACAAAATGTTTTGAAGCTACACATGCCCTTTAAAATGTATAATAAGGCACTGTGCGTACAGCGTCAAGCCCCTCTCATCAGTGTATACACCAGGAATAAATCCCAGGGTATACACCAAAAGTATCCAAAGGACTCCATTTACCCAATAAAGCCCAATAGAGGGTCTTTTTGGCCTCTGTTGGGTGTTGTATGTTTCGGGAAACTATTTTTGCATATGTTTAAGTGTGAACAGTGTGAGCAGAGAGACTTTGAAAGGTTCATGTAGGGAGGTTTTGCATGTTAGTGGGGAAGCATTTATTAGAGACAAAGGTAGGCATTGGAAAACAATGTGGTTGAGGTATTACATTTTTGGTGAAGTCTTTTTTGGACTGGAGTGACATATAAAAGTTAAAGATATTTTTAATTAAAATCTGTACATCTTATATCAGTAGAGTATATGAGACATTGCAGTTTCTGAGCATTCTGTTGACTAATATGTGCGATTATCAGAATTACAGGCATTTGCTCACCATGGACGTCCAGTACCAAGATTTCAGATTATTTTGTGCTTTGGGGAAGAATTTCCGGACCCTCAGAGAGGAAGGAAACTGATTACTGCTCATGTAAATGTTCTTTTTCTATCACAACTATATTTATTTTCTTTATATATGCATATTTGATATGATGTAACTAGATATATTTATTAGTTATTAATTTTAGGTGTTTCACAGAGTTCTGTTAATTGTATATCTCCACTACCTGGAAAGCGCATTAAAAAAATTTAAAGAAATAATAGCAATGGATAGGCTGAGGTTGTTCAATTTGACACATACAAAGTCAATATAGGGCTTACCACTAGCGATGAGCGAGTATGTTCGGTTAACCCTTTCGGCGAGTATGCTCGGGTGAGTACCGAGTATCTTCAGCATGCTCGATATGTTTGAATCACACCCGTGTGCATGATTTGCGACTGTTTGACAGCTTTAATACATGTGAAGAATGCTTGTTTCTTAAGCATTCCTCACATGTATTAAAGCTGTCAAACAGTCGCAAATCATGCACACGGGAGTGATTCAAACATATCACCGAGCACGCTGAAGATACTCGGTACTCACCCAAGCATACTCGCCGAAAGGGTTAACCGAACATACTCGCTCATCACTACTTACCACGTCTCTGTTTAAGTCATTCAGATGCAGTAGGTGCCAGGCCCGTTGTAGACTACCAAACTCAATATAGATTTAGTAAGGCTACTTTCCCACGATGAGTTTTTGGTGAGTTTTTTTGACTCTATATATTTTTGAAAAAATGCAAGTAACCTATTTTACGTAATGGGTGCAGAAATGGTACAGAAAATCTGCAACATCAAAAAGTCACAAAAACTTATCGTGAGAACATAGCTTACGGTGAAAGGCACATCCACATTACCTAAAAGCATAGGCAGATTATAATGAGGGCAATCTGGGCTACCACCTGGGGCACAAGACTACGGGGGGGGGGGCATAGCCAGATTGCCCCATTATAGTGGCCACATCTTTGGACAGGGAGCTTTCCTGGAGCTCCACTGTCTGCAATACAGAATGGCAGAGCAGCTCCAGGGGAGCTCCCGTCACCTCTTCTGTGATGTGTCGGGCACAATGACGTCATTGCGCCAGCATGTACGCACTGGCCACAAAAAGAAGTGAACTCTGGGGACTATAGCAGAGCGCCAGGGTAATGGGAGTGAGGGGAGTGTGTGTTATTTATTTTTAGTTTTTTTAAATGTGTATGGGATGTGTACCATTATATAGGAGGCTATGTGGGGCTCATACTGTACATACAATGCTATGTGGGGCTCATATTGTATATAAGAGGCTATGTGGAGGCTCATACTATATATAGGAGGCTATTTAAGGGCTCAAACTATATATAAGGAGATATGTAGGGGCTCCCACTGCATATAGAGAGCTATATGGAGGCTTAGGGCACAGCCCCACTATCAGTATTTCGTCAGTATTCGGTCAGTATTTTTTCTCAGGAGTGGGATCCAAAACCAGGTGAGGAACAATCAGAGAAAAGGTATAATAGAAACAAGTGCACAAATTCTGCATTTATCACCCACTCCTGGTTTTGTCTCCCACTCCTAAGAAGAAATACTGACCGAATACTGACCAAATACTGATAATGGGGCTGTGGCCTTATACTGTATATAGAGGCTATGTGAGACCTCATGCTGTATATAGTGGGGCTGTTTGGGGGCTCATCCTGTATATAGAGAGCTATGTGGGGGTTCATTCTGTATATGGGGAGCTATGTGGAGACTTCTACTATATGTAGAGGTCTATGTGAGGGTTAATACTGTATCTAGGGAGACTATGTGAGGGCTCACACTGTTTCTATGGAGG
The DNA here is from genome assembly GCF_046119375.1 of Phyllobates terribilis. NCBI lineage: Eukaryota > Metazoa > Chordata > Amphibia > Anura > Dendrobatidae > Phyllobates > Phyllobates terribilis. Next base: position 473,327,101 of record NW_027362764.1, on the reverse strand, counting down.
CTATGTGAGGGCTCATACTGTATATAGGAAACTATGTGGGGGCTATATATATATATATATATATATATATATATATATATATATATTTGACTTAGCCGCTTATGGTTAATAATGCATCAATTTTATGCATTCTATAAGTAACAAGTACACAGATAGTAAGTCCAAAAAAATCGACCAGCAGAAGGGCTTGCAATAAAATCCATAGATTTATTGTTGAATTCTTCGTACAAGAGTAAAAAACACCAAGCAGTGTGCACATAAAATCACATAGGAAAGAAACACAGGTTACGCGTTTCTGACCCTCAGGCCCTTAGTCTCTACCTAACAAGTACACAGAGATTTGTTTTTTCTTATGGAGAATTGCCTGTGGCAGTGCCTTAGAGTCCATAACACAGTCCTGAAGGGAACTGTATTATGTTGTATTCAAAGGACTTAAAAGAATCTGTCAGCAGGATTTCATGCCCCACACTATTTATATGTGCATGTAGGTCTTTCATAGACTAGTACAGTAATATCTTTACATCACCAGTCCAATCCTCTGTTACTCAGAAATCAGCTTTTGAATTGATATGTAAATGAGACTATTGCAGATCTGAAGACTCTGTCACTCCAGCTCTATTCCCTTGCAAGCACCACCGCATTCTTCTTGACTGATGGCTCGTTTGCCTAAAGTCACACAAAATAGAGGCTGTCAATCAAGCAGCTAGAGTCAGAACTGTGAGGGGAATAGAGCTGGAGTGGCAAAGGCTTCAGATCAACAACCTCATGTGCATATAAATTTAAACGCTCATTTTTCAGTAACAGAGGAACGGACTGGCCATATAAAGGTATTGCTGGACTTGTCTTTGAAAGAGCTACATGTGAATATAAATAGTTTGGAGGGTAAAAATAATATGTATGATTGCATTTAATGTGTCTTTGGCAAATAGAAGTGTGCATGTAGTGAATGAAAGCTGTGCCCTTGATCATATTTCTAACGCAAAAGGGTATTGTGAACAACCAGTCAATGGACCAACCAAGCACTTGGGAAGTATTAAAAAACTAAAAAGAAATTACAGCATAGTATCAATGTGATTTTTGTTTTCTAGGTTGAGCCTGTATTTGCAAGACAGCTTATCGGATTTGCAGAACAAAACGGAGGACATTTTTTAAGAGGATATGAATATTCAGATCTTATTAGCACCTCAGAAGAATATCATCGGACAATTCGTCATATCCCACTTCAAGAATAAACTAGAACCCGTAGTCGACTTCCCATGTAAAGGGCACCTATCGTTTTTATCTATTTTTTATATTATTTTTTACATACTTAAACACGTTGCCGATCAATAGTGGTCAGGGTTCTCAGATCCCCACTTATCGCTCAAAACACTGCTCTGATGAGCACTTCTGAAAACAGCCCCACTAAGCTCTTGCAGGATTGCATGCACAGAGCGGTGTACACACTCGATAAAAAGTCTGAGCCTGTACACAAAGTGGAGTACGGGCGCACAGACTTGCTATTGAGTCTGCAGTTTGCAGTAGTGAGCACATCAGAACAGTGTTTGGAGCAATCTGTGTGGATCTCAGGGTCCGGACCCCCACCGATCAGGAACTTGTTTAAGTATGTTAAAAGCATATTAAAAATAAATAAAAATGATCCGGCTTCCCTTCTTTTGCTGAACTATGTACAATTGCTGAACTATGGCAGCTCAGGTATGACTGACAAAAGACCTTTTTTATTGTGATTTTAAGGGATGTTTTTATAATTAATTTGTAAATCTAAAATATGCATTTTGGTCTTCATATTCATTCCAATAACATAATTTGTCTATTTTATGAAGTTTATATTTTCTACATCTAAAACTGTAGTTGTGGTTTGTGAAGTATAGTTTAGAGTATATTGCAACAATGCAAATTTGCAGAAGAATTTCTATTGGAAAATCCACAGAATACTAAAGCAGCAGCTTTGTGGATGAGATGTTGCCATCCACACGCTGTGTATTAAATCTCCAGCTTATTTTGATCTGCATTGTGGAATTCCAATTTGCAGCATGTCAATTTACGCTGTGGTTTTTCTCTGTAGATTAAACCTGTGGCCAATCCATAGCTCTTTCACATCAGTTTTTGTGGTGTGTGTGCTATATATAATATTTTTGCACATACAGTAGCTCATGCACCCCTTTACAAGCAAAGTGCCTTTTCACATATCCTTTTTTACGGACCAATTGTTCACAAAAAAAAATACTACTTTGATCTATGTTGTGGATAAAACTCATCAATGCAAGTCAATGACTGTGGAAAAAAAACAGAAAACACGTGGATATCCTCTGTGTGCCGTCCACATTGTTTAATGAATAGGAAAAGCTAAGCTAAATTTTTTACCTCATATGATAAAAACAGATGCAGCAAAGATTGCAAAACACTGGGACACGGACCAAAAATGGATCCAGAACACTGGAAAAAAAAACCATGGGCCGTTTTTCATGTCCGAGAATAAAAAACTGACTTCTGAAACTGGCTTTATAGTGATGTATTGTTGTTTGGGTCATTGTGTCATGTAATGGATTTAAATAGATATATAGCTTTATTCAATCAGCAGACTAAAGAACAAACTTTCTTTGATCTTGATGGTTTCAAACTAAGGCAACGTTCACACTATCAGTATTTGTAAGTCAAAATCAGGAGTGGAACAATCAGAGGAAAAGTATAATAGAAACACGTCACCACTTCTGTATTGATCACCCACTCCTGGTTTTGGCTTACAGATACTGATGTAAAATACTGACCAAATACTGAACGTGTGAACGTGGCTTACTGGAAATGAATGAAATCCATTAATAGATCAACAGAACCTCGCAAATATACATGTAAATAAGAAGCACCAGACAAACTCTGAAGTAAATGAGGCTTTTATATCACTTTTTATCATTTATCCCCAGCAAATGTACGTTTGTGACAGTTTTAAAAGTTTCCAAAGACTTGTGCTTATTCGATAATGCTAGTAAAGGGGGCAGCGGTGCGTGTATTGATGGTAAAGTTGATGCCTGTTTTTGAAATTGTGGAAATTGCCTTGCTAGCTTTAGAAATACACATCTCACAGATGTAAAGTTTTGGGATATAATATCTCACGCATATCATTCATTTCCAGTGCATGTAATAACAATAAAGTATATGCTGCAACAAACACATTTTGCTCAGATTTTCTGGTAGGAAATATGTTGTGATTTTGCTTTAGTTTTATGATGTTAATGAAAAACAGTAAAGATTGTAGCAGTCCTACGCTACCTAACGGCTCATTCAGACGTTCTTGTTTTGCTGTGTTTTTCACAGATCGCACTCGTACCTATAATAGTACGCGATTTTCTGCGGACAAAGAGGTCCATGCAAAATCGCAGAGATGCATCCAGTTTTAATTTTAGTGTTGGATCAAAATTAGCAATGTAAGTCTATGGGTCTGTGAAAAAATCAGACAGCACTCAAATGGCATCCAAGTGTGTTACATTTTCACAGACTGTTAGATAGGAAAAGAATAGAGAGACTTTTTTTCTTTTTACCTATGGAAAATACTGATGACATTTGGACTGAACTCAGACAAAACTCTGATAAAACTCGAGTGAAACTCTAACCAAAATTACTGATGAAACTTGGTCAATTTTTATCGTATGTGTAAAAGAAGGGACATGTGAATGAGCCCTTACTATGTATCTGATAAAGATACAAGTTCCTGGATGATTTCTCATCATTGGTAAGGTAGAAAGATATAGATAATTGACTGAAGTCAATCTTGCCCACTGCTTCATAATACCAATGTATCTCAAAATTTCACCTAGAGTTGCCCTACAAAACAAAACCTCACGCAGTTGTGTTGATGGAAAAGTACAGCATGACAAAGCCAAATTCTTTTACACAAAGACTAGTTTTTATTGTACAAAATAAACCAGCCAAAAGCTATATACCTAAAAGGTATTGGATCTGATTCATCAAAGCTTTCATGCCAGATGAAATTGGCCAAAATTTAGCAACTTTTGGCATTTTTATGCCAGTTTCTCCCAGCTCTGCTAAATGGTCAGAGTTGGGACGGGACTCTTAACTGGAGCAAGACTTCTGGCGTGGCACACAGTGGCTCAAGCCACTTGTAAGACGCTCCATATTCTTGAAGAGGCATATGCCTCTTCATGAATCAGGATCGTCTGACTCCAGCACACCCCCTTATCCAGACTGGGATGAACAATGCCGGTCTTGATAAATTGGCCCATTGTGTCATTTAGACTGCACAGTGAACATCGTAAAACAAAACACAAAAAACAGTAGCTGAATTATTGTGTTTTTTATCCGTCTCCACAAAAAAAGTTAATAAAAGTTGAATGTCATCAGAGTGCAGTCCATTGTTCGCTGACAGAGACAATGGGGAGATGAAGTTCTCCATCTTCTCTGCACCTGTGCTATGATTCTCTCACGTGAGAGAATCTGATCGCAGTAAGATGACACTCAGATCCACTCTGACAGAGTTTGAGCAGAGCGTTATTAGCATATTTGGCCCTATTTTCTCGCATGAGATAATATATGGCAGTGTGAGCGAACCCTAAAACTGGAAATTCTAGTAAGTAGCTTTTTTTTTTTTTGAAGACATAATTCTTTTATGCTGCTATCTATGAAATGTAGGTCTAGGCCTCCTGGATATGAAGCCTACAGAATTTTATGAGCCTGTACAATACTTGTAACCACAAAGCATTGGGAAAGCACACCAGCTCATGGAGGAGCCATACAGTCCAGGCAGATTGCCTACTTGTTTTGGAGCACTTGTTAAATTGTCAGTCTTAGGTCTCATTCAGATGTCCTTTTTTCTCATATGTAAAAAAGGACTGTTTTTCATCTATTTTTGGTCCATGTGTTCATTTTTGTCATCTGTGCGTCATTATTTTTTTTCCATCTAAGCAACAAAAAATTATAAGCTTTTCCTACCCATTAAATTGTAAAAATGAACAACGCTCGATTGACACATGGATAGCATCTGTGTGCGGCCCATTTTTTTTTTAACGGACCCATTGATTTGAATGGACGTGTTTGATCAGTAACTATGACCAAACTTCAATATGTCTCCGTTTTTTTTGTGGACACACCTATAGACTATAGTGGATTCATGTTCAATTGATGAAAAGCATGGATAGAACGTACGTGAAAGATAGACATCTGAATGAGGCCTTAATGATAGTATTGGACAATATACTGCCTGAGCTGTAGGCGGAGAAAAAATCTCTTAGCTAAAATTAAATCCCAGATATTTGTATATGACATTTGCGCACCAATAAGTTCTGCCCTTTTTATGTTCGTTATGTATCACTTACTACCTATAAATGTGTTGACATTAGAAATGAAATGTGTAAAATGTATAAATGAATGTGAACATTTGTTACCCTACCACTTCTTTGCTTTTAAAAAATGCTGCTATATGGGTGTGTACATCACAAGAAAGGAACATTTTTTAGAGATGTGTTTTGGATTTCAAGTTCTTTTCAGTGAATTGCTTCTAAAGTATGGGAGGGTAGTTTCTAGCTTTTCTTTATCACTGATTGAAATAAGCTGTGACCCTAAAATGTTTCTACATCTCCAAAACTGCCAGTTCCATCACAATTTTCTTAAGTTGTTATGCAAGTTATAAGCTCAGGAATATGAATTCACATATATTGAATGTATCTAAAATTTGATCTCTTACTTTTCAGAACCTCGCCAATTATCCTGAGAATACACCTTAGTTTTCATGTATGACCTAAATTTGTTTCTAAAATGTTATATGTGTAGTTTCAATATTTTTTTTTACCTTTTTTAGGTATAAAAAATGAATAAAATGATAAATAAATGATGCCTAAAGTGTGTTCATATAAAATAATAGGAAAAATATGTTGGTGTGCATGGCTTAGGGCTGATATACTCTTTCATTGTGGTATGAAGTGTTTTAAAGAGGACGTTCCACCAAAGTTTTCATATTGAACTGGACACACAATGTCATAGTGGCTGCAGAGTTGAATAAACCTTTTTTTGTTTTGTTCTTTTTTTTTTACATTTCGCCTCTCCTTTGCGGAAATATTAACAATCAAAGTAATTCACACCTAATGATTTCTTTTTTTCAGTCCAAGTGGGTGTTATCAGAGTTTTTATTGGGAGCACGTATTTCTTCCCCCTTAATGATGCTAACCAATCATAAGCAGGCAGTAACACTAAACGGAAAGAAGAACAAACCTCCACCATAGATTAGTGTGTGAGATGTAATGATACAGTCTGATCTCTTCGTCTAACCTCCTGCATGATTAGTAAGGAGAGATGACTAACACCTTTCAGATAAGGTTCCTGTGGGGGCGGGGGGGGGGGGCGTAGCAGCACAGCTGAGTTTAGTTGTCATCTTACAAACCTTTCTCTCCTCGCACTGTCAGCTCTGCTGTACTGCTCTAACCCCCACTCTGTCCATTCAGAAATGAGAGTTCAAAGTGTCAGTATCACACTTATGTTTGTTGGGCTCAACTTGTAATCGTTCTGCAGTAAGATAAGAGCAGGATGACATTAGTTATCACACAGGAGTAGTGCAGAACAGCAAAATAGGCAGGCTGCTCCTATGTGAGATGTAATGACAGCCTGCTCTCAATGTAAAGCGACGTGTCTGCACAGCAGACATTAGTATGACAACTGACACACTCAGTAATCAGGAGAGATGATAGAAGGGTTATAATGTGATACAGTTAAACTCAGTTGCACTGCCCCTCCCCCACACACTGACTCATGCAGGACCAGGAAATCAGAGCTGTATCATTAGGTCTCACAAACTGAGAAACCTGCTCTAAGTTATGGGGGGGTGTTCTTCTTTCTTTTTGAGCGTTGCTGCCTGCTTAAGATTGGTCAGCATCACACAGGGAGTAGTACACGCCCCTATTGAAATCTATCTCATCTATCTGATGACACCCACTTGCACATTTTGTTTAGCTCATTGGGTGGCAAATACTTTGTTTGCTAATATCTCACAAAAAAAAAGTATTCTGCTCTGCAGCCAATATCACATTGTGTCTAGTTCAGCATGAAAAATATGGTGAAAGTTATTCTTTAAACATCATACAAAATTTTAGGCCTCAAATGTAGTTGTGTACGTAGAGATGAACAAATAAATCCTAATGGAATAAAATTTTACTTTAATTTTAAAAAAATTCCGCATTCACCAAAATGTGGATTTTTTTTGCACATCGCATCCGTGCATATTCAGCAAAATGGTAGCTGCTGGCCACTATTTTTCTAAATCATAAAGAGCCATCAAAATGTAAAAATAAATCCTTATATTCACCATAACGCTCACCTCTCCTGCCCCTCTGCTCCTCACTGCCACTCGTTCAGTCCTTGTCGCATCTTCTGATCGCCACCAGTCTCCCTGAAGAGGCCCAGGATAGTGCATGCATATGCAAGGTCACGGCACACATCGTGATCTCATGACGCTGTGACCTTTCACACACTTGTGCAGAGAACCTTGCCAGCCCTTATTACAGCTGGAAGTCTCGGCCTAGCATGAGAGGACATGGGATTTCAGCATGATCAGCGGTGGCGATCAGAAGATGCGGTCAAGATCTGGACGGATGATGGTCAGGAGCAGAGGGGCTGAAGAAGTGAGCAGTGAGGTGAGTATAAGACTTTTTTCTATATTTCTTAAATCTGGAGAGACCCCAGAATATAACATGGGACATTAAATTTGTGGAGAATAACTTCTCTGCAAATTGAATTTCCATGAAAAATCTGCACATTAAGTTGAACTCAAATTTTGTCTAGTCCATTAATTTCTAGTAGGGATACGCAATAAAGTGCCTATGGTCACCTATAAGTACAATTTGACAGGGTGGCTGAATGAACGCAAAATTTTTGTGAGATTCTGTTCTCTGAAAGATACTAACGGTACGGTGGGAACTTATTCGATAAAGAATCTTAATGGTAAGGGGAGCCATGTGCTCAGATCTGCTACATATTGGGTGGAATCATCTACTCTCCTGTTTTGTCACTTTGGGAGAATAGGAGAATTGATTAACCATTTTTTTTCAAACAAGGTAAATGATTTGGATTTATTGGGAAGAGAAATAAAGACACACAAAGCAAGTGAAAGTTTTCTTAATCTCCTGCCAGTTGCCTGAAGGTTACACACACATACTACACACACAGGGAGTACCACTCAAATGCCCAACAATACCTCTGCTGCCAGGCAAATCCCCCCACATGCTCTGGATTACACCAAAACCACCTAGGTTAAAATGGATGGAATGCTACTACCAAGGAAAAATAAAAAAATAGTCTTCTACTGCACATTATACAAAGCCAGCAGCAGGCAAAACAATCCGAGAAGAAGGCTGTAGAGTTTGTCTGCTGATTCTCCTATCCTACTTCTGATGTTCTATGATATACAGGAATCCATCTTGCATTGCTACATATTTAATTACATCCAGTATGAAGTAAGATAACAGCACAAATCTGTCTTGTTTACATGCTTCACACTCAGATTTTTGCCCTACACAGTGGTACCTCTCAGTTCCAAAGCAAGAAGTCTCACACAATAGTGAGGCAGTCGAGACAGAGTCCAACTTCATCTGACTTCAGTCTCCTTTGGGACAAAAAAATAGTTTGGAGAGTTGATAACGCTTGATAACTGGAGTTCAGGGAGTACTGCCACCAGGCATAGCACTTATGTGTAGGATAGTGGTTCACCTCAGCGGTTGGGTGACTAGCTGGAACACTTCAATCATTTTTAACATCTTCTAAAACTGATTTAATGTCTGCGGTTTTTAGTCCCATTAGGGCTCTTGAGTCTGTGATCATTTGATTGGTTATATGATACTTTGCAATACCTCTGTATTGCAGTGTATTGTCATATTAGCAACTTCATGGGTGAAAGGATGTGACCACAGAGGCCCTCTCTTCTGTATAACCAATTAGATGCCATTATCTGTATGCGTCCACTAAAGAATTAAACTCAGAAAGCAGTTAAAAATAAATCATGGACAGTGTTTTTTTGCTGTCATCACTAGAAATGGCAGAAAAATATACTTGTTTTTTCAGCAACACCAATGAGACCTCACATTCACTTTACTAGCCACAAGTAGCACTTTGGGGGGTTGGGTCTGCTCATCGATTTTGAAGTGAATCCTAGAGACCACTCTAAATGGGGCAAGTAATTTATGTGCATCATATTGGAAGGAATCATGAAAGGTCGATGTTAAAGAAGCTATGAGAAGAACATGGTGGTACATCTGTCCTAAATATACAGAACAGAGTATGTTCTTCAGCTTGGACAATGTACACATTCCATACATACCATCAGTGCATTGGAGAGCATCCTAGTAACGCCTGTTTCCTGATAATTGTCAGTGTAAATAGTCTGCCAATCATCCAAAGAATGAGCAAAACGCTCGTTCTTCAGGCTAAATTATTTTTAAACTTACTATAAAAAAAAATCGCTCTTGGCAGCACATACTACTCTGAAAACAGTATATGTGCTGCCAAGAATAATGCAAGCCTATGCATACAGAACATTCTATTAATGTTTGTTCAGTGCACATCGGAAATGCAGTCAGCTACCAAGGGGCAGAGGCAGGCAGTTGCCCCGTGTCCCTCATTTTGAGGGCCCCACCCGGAGTGAACTCTACTCTTAACAGTATCGGAGTGTACAGCATGCAGCTTAACACTACCGCTCTCTATTCCATTGGTCGCAGGTCACTTTACGCCTGTAGCCTAAAGAATGGCAGTTTGGTGCACTGGACAACATTGTTGCGCCGAGACTCTGATATCCTATGTGTGCCTTGGTGCAATGACATCTCAGCATTGGTCCACCTGCACCTTGCCGATGTTTGCCAATGGACTCGCCAGGATACAGAGTTAGGTGAGCATATTGTGTTTATTTTTTATTTTAATAGTCAGTACTTGTAGGAAGACTATGGGGGCAGTGGCGTATATAGGTGTCAAGTGAGGCATTTGCTTCGGTTTCCGCTGAGAGGGAAATGCCATTAGGTCGCTTGATCCGGGTGCCTCCCAGGCAGTGGCATTCAAACCGACAGCCAACAAAGAGAACATGAAAAACGCTTGCTCCCTGCACTTAATTGTCCTTGCATATTTCATGCGCAAGCACAGTTGAAGCCCTTGCTGCTGGCACTTTCAGGCCAGGGCGACATCAGCAGAGTGATAAGGTCAGGTCAGCTGATCATTCTGGTGACATCACTCCTGCTCCGCAGAGGAAGTGATTGACGGCAAGGATAGCGCTCAACTGGAACCAAAAAAACAGGAGTTTTATTGGCGCGGGCGTCTTGTGAGGAGACATTATGGGGTGAGGGAAATGTGTGAGGAAATATTTTGGGGAAGGGAGCGGGATATGTGAGGAGATAGTATGGAGAGGGGAAATGTGTGAGGAGACATTATGGGGAGGGGAAATATGTGAGGGTCAGTATGGGGGGGTATATGAGGAGACATTATGGAGAGGAATTTGTGAAGAGACAGTATGTGGAGGAGTGGCAAAATGTGTGAGGAGACATTATGGGGAAAGTGGGGATGTGTTAGGAGAAAGTATGGGGAGTGGGAGAAATGTATCAGGAGACAGTATGGGGAGGGGGGAATGTGTGAGGAGATAGTATGGGTGATATGTTACAAGACAATATGGGGGAAATAATGTAAGGGGACAGTATGGTGCTGAGACGTGTGAGGGGACAGTATAGAGACTGGGTAGTGTAGGAGGCAGTATAGAGAGGGGAAGTATAGGGGGACAGTGGGGGGAACCTATGTGTGATGGGACAGTTTGGGGGACAAAAATGTGAGGGGACAGAATTGAGTGAAATAGTGTGATGAAACAGTATGGAGGAAAAAAGGGTGAAGGGCACTGTATAGAAACTGGGTAGTATGGAGACAGTATATAGAGGGGGCAGCATGGGAGGACTTTGTGAGGGCACAGTATGGAGTGGACAGTATACATAGGGGAGTGTATAATAATAATTTGCTGTGTTTTCATTGTTTGCTTTACCCCTTAATACCACATATATCCGTGTTAATCAAATAAATATCTGTTGGTTAAGTTACTACTGAGTCCTCATTCTCTGCATTGTTGCATCCATGGACCTGTTTACATTTGGCGTAATCGGCAGGATGCAACACTCGAGTGTAGAAATGGAGTATCAGTCGGTAACTGAAGTCACAGGGGGCAGCATTCCCCTCAGAGCTATGCTCAGCAACATACCAAAGTTTACGGGTTACTGATCTGGGACTGGGTTGCACATCTAAAGAGTATGTTACAAATGCACCCTATGACGCCTGTCTGATTTAGGTAATCTGCGCATTTGCATTTTCGGTCTGGTTCAGAGAGAGGGAGAGACAGTTGACCGATATGTGAATGGTCTGCAAGAAGTAAAGGCTCACATCACTAAGAAAACCAAAGGTGAATATATGGGACTAGGCCCCCTTGATGAAGTACTGAGGGACCAGCTGGTTGCGGGCCTAAGAGACACCTACCTAAGGCAGGCCCTGAAAAATGTCTGCGCTATAATCCCAACATGAGCTTTCTCTACGTCATAGCTGAGTCCAGAGTCTGAGATCAAGAGGCCCCGACCATGGCGGGTATGGTCCGAAACCATTAAGTAACCACCTCGGGGGTGCCCGAACCAGACTGGGCCTGTGAATTACAGCAAGAAATGATAGAAATCTGGGGAGAGCTATTGAGTATAAGAAAAAACCCTGCAGCTACCCCAGAATCGAATTCCGCACCTCGGTATGAACAGCGACCAGAGAGGGCAGCGATACAGACCTAGACATCAATCTGACGAGAGTGGAATTGAGTGTTGGACTTGAGGAGGAGGAATTGCCCCACCAAGGTAGCTAGCAATGGGGGCAGCCATTATATTAAAGCGCACTGTGGTCAGGGACTAGATCCCACTGTAAGGGAGACTGAAGGCTCTGAAGACGTAGATGGAATATAGGAAAGAAGGGGATTGTGCTTGTGAAGGGCACCATCGAGGATGGACCAATCGTGACATTGGGCATGAATGTCCTGAAGGAAGTAGGACAGTTCTTTGCATATAACTGGCAAGGAAGCGATTGAAGGCGTGCGACGCGGCATCATCCTAGTACATGAATATTCCAGCAGCTAATCCAGGCCAGTCAAATCCAGAGATCGCCAGTCGCCTCCCAGGCCCTGGGAAAAGTTGTGGTACCCACTATTACCGCCTTGACTTTGCCACATAGACAGGCAGTGCTCACTATTCCTGTCTGGGCAAAGATGTCCTTCGAAGGAGTGTAAGTGCAAGTTGAACCCCAGGGGGCAGGAGAGGTGACGCCTCGGCTGCTAGTAGTCCGCACTCTGATGACAGTGCACCAGGGATGTATGCTGGTGAGATATCTTAACTTCAGCAGAACAAGCCTGCGGCTGGTGCCCGAGACATTGAGAGAGTTAGGAGCATTCCTGGGTTTGCCAGAGTATTATAGAAGATTCATTGTGGATTTCATGAAATCTGCGGCACCACTTTCGCAGACTTTTCTCAACCATTTGTGTTATACACCGACGAGAGCTTCTACAGTCTGGGAGCTGTGCTGGCCCAGGCCCAGGGGAGGCAAGAATCAGTGATTGCCTACGTCAGTCAATCCCTACAGGATACAGAGAGAAGTTCTGAAAAGCTCATTCAAACTGGAATTGTTAGCCCTGGTATGTGCCATGACTTGGAAGTTTGTGGAGTATCTATCGTGGTCTGAAGTTAATGTGCGTACTGATAACAACCCACTTACCCATTTAAAAAATGTGAATCTTGGAGCGTTCTAACAGCGGTGGGGATGTCCAAGCCCCGGTATAAGATAGTCTATCAGGTGAAGGCTGAAAATATCTACGTAGACGCTCTATCCAGAGTGACCCATGAGCGACCAGTCCAGGATGTGGACGAAGAGCTGGAGGGGGATGAAATCCCAGATTTCAGACATTTTGCCACAGCTCTAGTGGTCTCTCAAGAATCAGAAGGTGGAAACCACCCAAATCGAGTGCTGGGGTGCCCAAGAGATGAATGGGTACAACTTTAACAGTCTACCCCAGAGCTGTCAAAGCTACGGAAATGGGTGACCCTAGGCCAGAATCCCAGCAAGGAAGAAAGGGCAGCCTTTTCAATCGGTGCCTTACAGACACTGGGACAATAAGAGCGACTCTGTATGAATGTGGCCTGTTATACAGGTGGATACAGTTACCCAGAGAATTCGGGACTACGTGGCAAGTGGTGATTCCAAAAGGGATGGAGACTAGTGTGGCGAAGGAAGTCAATGAGAGGGGCACACATTTCGGAACGGAAAAGACCTTCCAGTGGTTGCAACGGCTCGTGTATTGGCCTCAATTACGTCGAGTGGTGGAAGAAGTTTCTCTGATTTGCTGTCAGTGTGAATTGCCTAAGAAAGAGAGAGAGTGACAATGGTGATGGGCCCAATAGTACTGTGGCACACTTCTGGTCAAGTTATTATGTTCAAGATACCCCATGACGATAACAGTCATTAACTTGTAACAACAGAACAATAGTGTGTGAATAGAATTGTGTTAATACCCAGTATAGCCGAATTGCTGTATTTTCATTGTATAATAATTTACTGTATTTCCATTGTTTGCTTGACCCTTTGATTTTGTGCCGTAGACACCACATATATTCATATTAATCAGCGGACCTGTTTACAAAGCAGCAAAATTGCCGGCAGAAGCGGTCTGTGATCGCTCTGAGCCGTTGCTGGGAAAAAACAGGCAGGTAGTTAACAACTTCTAAGCCCCATGAAAAAAAAAAAGTCCTGGATAACCCTTTTAAGGTTCTAAAACGAAGTAATAGTTTTATTTGACATACCAGAAATAAAAACCTCATTCTCAAAAAAAAAAAACAGCAGTACAAACGCATGTAAAATACACATTAAGAAACGCAATAAAAAAAAATTGCAAGTGACCTAATTTAAGAAATTGGTGTAGAAATTATGTAGAAAATCTACAGCATCAAAAACACAACAAATACTCATTGTGCAAACTTAGACTAAGAGTCAAGTACATAATAGAAGTGTCGTACGGCAGCACAGAATGGCTACAAGTCTGTAACACAGGCTTCATAGAGACTCCACAAGCAATAATGTGCTTAAAAATGTTCTGATAGGCTCCCAAAACGATAACCCAGACATCCCATCACATTCTCAGTATCCCACATGCAGCACGCTTAATGACATCAGCTTTATCAGAGCTATCACTGTCTTCAGAGTAGACATTGTACGTCACAACAACCGTAGGGTCCACCATGACAAGCAGAGTGTTCCCGGTGCAGCTGGAATGTTTTTCTCCTCCATTACTGTATATTATGGTATAGTATGAACACATAAAGACTGTTCAAGCCACTTGACATCTTTATCAGTGATGAACACTTCTGTGATTAATTCCCTGCATTTTGTCTGACCATAAACTTTGCTGTCTGCTGCTGTCGTCTCAGTTTTGCTCATTCTAGGCAATTACCTGAACAAGAAAAGTAATCTTAAGACCTGTGCATGTAGAAAGTAGTACGGATATCAGTTTACCTAATTTCTTTCATTTTAAATTTTCACATGTTGCATCCAGAATGGTTAAAACCATTGATTTTAGTTACACTTTTTCATCTATATGAGTCTCAGGAGGGATGATATTTATTCATTCTAAAATGTGGTTAGCCACAGGACCACAGCCAATCTATCAGAATGACTCCTAGAAGAACATCAATTGTATATAAATGATAAAAAACTGGCTAGCTACACTAGCAATGAGTTAGTGTAGAATGTGCAAGGGTTTTGCCACCCAGCAGCCAAATAAGTAATGGTTATGGCTTCCAGATAAATTTCTTAGTTACTGTCCAGATAAACAATGAGATACAGCAGCAACACAACATTTCAGGGTACATTCAGAAGATATGAATGGGTGAGAGACTGATTTTTATAGTTCTAGAATAAAGTGTAACTGCGCTGTCTGGTGACATTTCAGACTAAGTTGTCATGTACATGAGGAATAACTGTTTATAGCCATTTCAATAGTGATTGGACTGTATCTAAAAATATTCTCAATCAATTTTATCCTACATTTCCCTCTGTACTAGAATCCTCAGTAGTTTTTTCTTGGGTGCACTGACTTTTTTTTCTATCTCTAGCTCCTCTCCCTCCCCTCTCTAGAGACTTATAGATAAAAGTTGTAATTTGATCATTCACTGAAGACAGATTTGTAGACAGATTTATAATGAACCTGTCACCTGATTTATGCTGATATAATGAGGGCAGGGGCAGTAATCATGGGCGAGGTGAGCATCATCCGTGTCCCACCAAGCTATAGGAAAATGGGGGTCCTGGCTGGGTGTGTGTGAGTTGCTGTTACCTTGGCGATATGCCTCTGCAGACCGCATCCTGCTGCTTGACTTGGCAGGCCAGGACCAGATGAGGTACAGATGAATGAGGAAGACCAAAGTCCAAAAATAAAATTTTCTTTACTTAACATACTTAATGAGCAGAATATACATCAGATAGCCGGCACAACACTTTATGAATACTTCTTCTGCGCAATCCAGAGACAGGAATTTCATGTTTACATGTGGTGGTACGTCACTTCTGTTACATGTCACATATGACCAGCAAACCATTATGGGAACCTCCATATTTCCCTATGAGAACTGCACGGGTCGAGGTGTGTCGCTACGGCCCCTCAGAGCTAATCTCAACTCGCAGTTGATTTGTGAGGACTTCACTGGCTCGTTGGTTTGACTCCTCACTACTACTCTCAGGCTGTGTGCCCACGATGCGTTTTTTAAGCGTTTCCGCAGCGGCAAAAACGCTGCAGAAACGCTTAAAAAACACATGGTAGAAGGTCTGCTATGTTCCCCAATGATAATCCGCATGTGCTGTGCACATGCTGCGGAAATTTCCACTGCGGATTATCATTGCGGAAAAAAACGCAGCACTACCAATTATTTTGCGGAATTGCTGCGTTTTCGCTGCCATTGACTTGCACTAGAACGCGCCAATTCCGCAAGACTGCATCTGTACTTGCGTAATTGGTGCGTTCTAATGTGCGGATAGTACCCAGGTGTGGAGGACAGGAGACTCTCTTCCACACCAAGGTACCATTAAAAGCTGTAAAAAAAGAATAAAATAAAAAATAAAGATTATATTCACCTTCCGACGGCCCCCGGACTCCTTCTCTGTGCTTGCCGATAGATCGCGCAGGACTGAAGGACCTGCGGTGACGTCACAGTCATGTGACGGCAGGTCTTTCAGTACAGCGTACCGCGATCTGCCGGCAGCCAGCACAGGAGCGCAGCAAGACTGCAGGGGCCATCGAAAGGTAAGTATAGGTTTATTTTTTTATTTTTAACCACTCTCTCGGGTCACACTATATAAATCCATGCTGTTTGCATGGATTTATATAGTGTGACCGAGTTGTCAAGCACTTTCCAAGTGATGCTAAAATCGCTTGGAAAACGCTTGACAACCCGCATGCTGAAATGCATGTGAAGAACGCTTCACACCCGCATGTCCCTGGCAGGAAAAACGCATGTACAATCCGCATGTACAATCCGCATGCGTTTTTTTCTGCCAGGGAGATGCAGAAACGCTCAGGAAAAAATCCTGAGCACTTCTGCATCGTGGGCACATAGCCTCAAAGTCCATTTGATGAAAGTCACAAATTCCTTGCTGTGCCACTGCATCCTCAGCTTTCCATAGGAGAACTTATGTCCCAATAAGTTGACACTCTAGCTTCTTCTCCAGTATAGGTAATTGTTTGCTTAAGACCTGCTTGTAGGGAATCCTTCCTTTAGCTTAGTCTTTGCTTTAGGCTTCCTGGCCTGAGATAAGGAGCCTGTTCTCCTCTTTGTCTTTGCTAGGATCCCTTGCCTGAGATCTGGAATCCATCTGCCACTTAATCCTTGCTTTCCGTCAGAACATACTTTCTGATATATGATGGTTTTCCCTCTTCGCAGACGAACCCCCATTACAATGCAGGTATGCAAGCAACTACACCATGGTTCTGTTAACTTCTCAATCTTTTCCGAATCTGAATATCAACAGGAAATTATATTTTTATGTGCTCATGTAACTCCTCCCATCCTGAACTAGTCCCAATAACAAACCCTGCCTGCTGCTAACTAGAGGGTCAGGGCAGCATCTCCACTCCTCTACACTGGCGTCAATTTCATGAAGACCGCCACCAGCAAGAGTGCCACCTACAGCTAAGACAGCGCCTGCCCACAATTTAAATGAATGCAACAGAGGCAGCGGAGGCCTCTGAGCCAAAGACCCTACCCACAGTCCCGCCCACAAGTCCCACCCCGAAGCACCTAGGAAACCGAAAATTATCATTATGATTTACAGTAACAAAAACCGGGCTGCAGATGTTTACACAAAAGGTTTGTATTAAATCAGTATGACTTCGCCATACCTTTAGTTTAACATGGATATTGACGTCTTTACACCGCGCCCTCCCCTGAACCGTCACAGCGCAGAGCGGGAAGACGCCAGCGACGCTGAAGCCCGGACCTGAGCAGCGGCAGCAGGTGAGAAGTGAGGTGAGTATTTAATTTTTTTTTTTTAATGTATGGAGGCATGGGGCATTAAAAAGGGGGGGAGTGACATACTGCATGGGCCATCAAAAGGGGTGGAGTGGCATACTGTATGGGGCATTATAAAGAGGGGGAGAGTGACATCCTGCATGGGGCATTATATGGAGGGAATGACATCCTACATGGGGCATTATAAGGGAATGGGTGTGTGACATCCTGCATGGGGCATTATAAGGGAGGGGGTGTGTGTGACATCCTGCATGGGGCATTATAAGGGAGGGTGTGTGTGTGTGTGACATCCTGCTTGGGGCATAATATGGGGGGGAAGTGACATCCTGCATGGGGTATTATAAGGGGGGTGACATCCTGCATGGGGCATTATAAGCGGGGGGGGTGACATCTTGCATGGGGTATTATAAGGGGGGTGACATAATGCATGGGGCATTATAAGGGGGGTGACATCCTGCATGGGACATTATATGGGGGGTGACATCCTGCATGGGGCATTAAAAGGGGGGGAAGTGACATCCTGCATGGGGCATTATATGGGGGAAAATGTGACATCCTGCATGGGGCATTATAAGGGAGGGGGGGTGACATCCTGCATGGGGTATTATAAGGGAGGGGGGGTGACATCATGCATGGGGTATTATAAGGGGGTGACATAATGCATGGGGCATTATAAGGGGGGTGTCATCCTGCATGGGGCATTATATGGGGGGGAACAACCTGCATGGGGAATTATAAGGGGGGAACAGCCTGCGTGGGGCATTATGTGGGTGGAACAACCCGCATGAGGCATTATGTGGGGGGCACAGCCTGCATGGAGCGTTATATGGGGGCCAGTATCCTGTATGGAGCGTTATATGGGGGCCAGTATTCTGTATGGAACGATTTGCCGGTTTCTGAGCTATTGTAGAATTTACTATAGATATCGCTCATGTAATGTAAGAAGTGAAATCTTTGGCATTGTACTATATATATATATATATATACATATTGTCAGGAACATATTAATATCAGGAAAATGTTCGTCCGTATCTGCCTGACATAAATGTTCTCCCCCCTCCCTTATTCCCCTTCTGCTCAGCACAAAAGCCCAATTAACACACGCCTGGTAAATAGTTTATGCAAACACGGCCAGCCAAGGAGTGTTATAACTTCATTAGGAAGCGAGCATCTTGTCTCTGAAAGATGCAGGAGGTAATTAAAATGCAGGCTTGCACTAATTTGCGTGTAACTGTTGAAGGTGCTTCCCAAGCCTCAAAGGTAAATTTCTAGACGCACTGGCTCCGATATGAAATATGAAATCTTGTGAGTTCCATAGGTCCGACAGTAACGGGACCCATATGTGTAGTGACCAAATCAGCCCAGGAATGTATAGGTAGTTTTCCAGGGCTGTAACCAAAATCAGGGAGCTGTAGCGCAAAAACACCAGAATAGCAGACTGCAGCTATGTGAAGTGTGATATCAAAATAAAGATAAAATCATAAGGGAAAAAATGGCGTCGTTTGCAAGCTTCTGCGATCAACGAGCAATGAGTTATCGCAGAAGTTAGCGTTTCTAATAAAAATGTACAGGCTGGAGACCGGCCCACATGATGTCACCACAAGGGGCGTGTGGGCAGATCTCCCCCTAGGTATAAAAGAATCTATGGAGAAGACAGGAGCACTCATTGCCAGGGGGGAATAAGAATTATAAGCAACGGGTCCTGTTCAATAACAGCATAATCTGGAGAGCCCCTCCTCCACCTATATTGAATCGTCTCCGTGATCGTATAGCGTAAGTTATCTTCTCTTTCCTCCTGTTTATTTTATGTAACTGCGTATGTATTTTAATGTCTCCCTTGTAACATCCTTGTATATATTTTTCCTAAACAATGCCTCCCTTTTGGATTAAATATAAAATTTAATACTTCTGTTTCTTTTGTTCTGTAATCGTTCCCTCCCCCGAAGCCATGTACGCTACCAAAACGCAGGCGACCGGCCAGGCCTGTATTATATTTCAAACTCGGCTGGTGGTAGCAGAGAGTATTAATAATTGGGCTATCGTGAAGCTGACAGTGACCGTACGGAGGGCGTTAAACACGGATTGCAGGCTGTGGGACCCAGGGTGTTACGCCATACTCTCACTGGTCACTTACCGATACCTACGTAGAGAGTAGTCTGGATCGTGTGCCCGCGACTCCGGACGAAATACGGACAGCGTGACGGCACGGTGAGATATTACATGATCTCCCCGGTAACATAGTAACATAGTTTGTAAAGCCGAATAAAGACTTGCGTCCATCAAGTTCGACCTGTTAGTTCTGTAATTGCTAAAGTTGATCCAGAGGAGGGCAAAAACCCCAAATGATTTGGCCAATCTTCACCTGAGGAAAAATTCCCTCCCGACTCTGAAACCAGCAGTCAGAATAAATCCCTGTATCAACCTACTATTTTATTTTATTTCTAAGTATATGCTGAAATCTGCCTGGTATCTAGAAATGCATCCAGTCCCCGCTTGAACTGGTGTAGTGAATCCGACATTACCGTCTCCTCACTCAGTGAATTCCATATTCTCACTGCTCTTACCGTAAAGAACCCCTTCCTATGCTGGTGCTGAAACCTTTTCTCTTCCAGTCTTAGTGAATGCCCTCTTGTTACCGTAATATCCCTCCTTTTGAACAAATCCCGGGCAAGATCTCTATACTGTCCCCTAACATATTTGTACACATTTATTATGTCCCCCCTCAACCTTCTCTTTTCTAGGCTGAATAGTCCTAGTTTTGACAACCTCTCTGGGTATTGCAGTCCCTCCATTCCCTTTATTAATTTTGTTGCCCTCCTTTGTACCTTTTCAAGCTCATTTATATCCTTTCTATATATTGGGGCCCATAACTGAGCACAGTATTCCAAGTGTGGTCTGACCAGTGCTTTTAAAGTGGAAGAACAATGTTCTCATCCTTTGCAGCTATACCTCTTCTGATACATCCCATTACCCTGTTTGCCCTTACAGCAGCGGCCTGACTTTGGGCACTCCAATTTAGTTTGCTATCAATCAAGATGCCCAAGTCCTTCTCCATCTCTGAATTCCCCAATGATTTCCCATTCAGTGAGTACTGGTGACTTCCATTTTTCCTTCCCATATGTATGACCTTACATTTCTCCTCGTTAAACCTCATTTGCCATTTAATGCTCCACCTACCCAGCTTATCCAAATCCCTCTGTAGGTCTGCACTGTCCTCTTTTGTATTAATTGTTTTACATAACTTTGTGTCATCTGCAAATATTGATATTTTACTATTTATCCCGTTGATTATGTCGTTAATAAAGATATTAAATAACATTGGGCCTAGTACAGACCCCTGTGGTACCCCACTAGTGACGCTTACCCAATCTGAGTATATTCCATTTATAACCACCCTCTGCCTTCTATCCTTTAGCCGGTTAGCTACCCACTTGCAGACATTTTCCCCCAGCCCCATCATTCTCATTTTGTATACCAACCTATTATGTGGCACGCTATCGAACGCTTTTGAGAAGTCGAGATACACGACATCCACTGGTTCCCCCTGATCTACTCGAGAGCTAACCTCCTCGTAGAAGTCAATCAGGTTTGTTTGGCAGGAGCGATTCCTCATGAATCCATGTTGGTTCGGGATTAAAAGATTATTAGCATCAAGATGCTCCGTAATTGCCTCTTTAATGAAGCTTTCAAAAATTTTGCCCACAACGGACGTCAGACTCACCGGCCGATAGTTTCCGGCGTCACTTTTCGCTCCCTTTTTGAATATTGGCACTACATTCGCCTGTCGCCAATCAAGTGGCACAGACCCAGTCTCAACAGAGTCCTTAAATATAAGATATAACGATCTGTCTATCACATTACTTAGTTCCCTTTGTACCCGTGGGTGTATGCCATCAGGTCCTGGTGATTTGTTTATTTTAATGTTACTGAGGCGTTTCTGTACCCCAGCTTGGGTTAGATTTGTCATACTTAGTGGAGGATTAAGCTTGTCACTTCTCATTTATCCTGTTAGTTCTATTTCCTTTGTGAAAGTTGTCGAAAAAAAATTATTTAATAGATTAGCTTTAGCCTCATCTTTCTCTATGATTTTGCCTTCCTCACTTTTTATCGGTCCAATATTATCCGATTTAATCCTTTTACTATTTATATATGTAAAGAACAGTTTGGGAATTGATCTACTTTCCCTAGCAATACGTCTCTCTGTTTCCTCCTTCGCTATTTTTATTTGTTTTTTACAGGTTCTCGTTTTTTCCTTGTAACACATTAGTGCCTCCTTACTGTTTTCCTGTTTTAATCTCTTGAATGCCTCTTTTTTGCTATTTAACGCCCCTTTTACGTTCTTGTTCAACCATATTGGTTTCCTCTTATTTCTGGCCCTTTTATTCCCATACGGTATATATCTCTCGCACTGAGTATTCAGAATTCTTTTGAAGGTTTCCCATTTACTATTCGTATTCCTTTGATTAAGAACTTTGTCCCAGTCAATAAGTTGAAGGTTTTCTTTCAGCTGATCAAACTTCGCCCTCCTAAAGTTTAATGTTTTTGTTGTTCCCTTATTAATAACCCTACTGAAGGGCATTTTGAAGTCGATAATATTATGGTCGCTATTACGTAGGTGCCCCCCTATCTGTACCTCAGTTATTCTATCAGGCCTATTAGTCAATATTAAGTCCAACACGGCCTTCCCTCTCGTTGGTTCCTGCACTAGTTGGGAGAGATAATTATCCTTAATATTTGTCAAGAACCTTTTTCCTTTCTGAGATCTACAGGTTTCTGTTTCCCAGTCAATATCCGGGTAGTTGAAATCCCCCATTACAATCACTTCATTATGTTTTGCTACTTTGTCTATTTGTCCTAATAGCAGATTCTCATTCTTCTCTGTTATATTTGGTGGCTTATAGCAGACCCCCAGTAATATTTTATTATTATTTTTAGTTCCCTCTATCTCTACCCACATGGACTCGACCCCCTCTTCTCCCTCTCCTATATCTTCCCTTAGTCTGGGTTTTAGACATGACTTTACATATAAGCAGACTCCTCCGCCTTTCCCCTGTTTCCGGTCCCTTCTAAATAAACTATAATCTAATAAATTTACCGCCCAGTCGTAGCTATCGTCTAGCCAAGTCTCTGTTATACCTACGATGTCATACCTCTCCTCCGATATAAGCGCCTGCAGCTCATCCGCCTTATTGGTCAGGCTTCTTGCGTTGGTCAGCATGCAAGATAAAACTTTGGGGTTATTTAGCATCCTATTCTTCTCTAACGATCTAACTGTACTATCCCCACCCCCCTCTCCACCCTCATTATATTCACTTCTCCCCTTCCCCCTTGCTTGCCTCACATCCCACCTATTTCCTTGGTTTCCCCCCCCATCTCTAGTTTAAAAACTCCTCCAACCTATTAGCCATCTTCTTCCCCAGCACCGCTGCACCCTCCCCATTGAGGTGCAGCCGTCCCTACGGTAGAGCCTGTAGCCGACCGCGAAGTCGGCCCAGTTCTCCATGAACCCAAACCCTTCTGCCTTGCACCAACTCTTTAGCCACTTATTCACCTCCCTAACTTCCCGTTGGCGCTCCTGTGTGGCTCGCGGGATTGGTAGTATTTCTGAGAAAACTACCTTGGAGGTCCTTGCCCTAAGCTTCCTACCTAGGTCCCTGAAATCATTTTTAAGGACCCTCCATCTACCACTCACTTTGTCATTGGTGCCGATGTGGACCATGACCGCTGGGTCTTCGCCAGCCCCACCCAGTAACCTGTCAACCCGATCCGCGATGTGCCGGACTCGAGCGCCAGGGAGGCAGCACACCGTTCGGCGATCCCGGTCTTTGTGACAGATTGCCCTGTCTGTCCCCCTAATAATAGAGTCACCCACTACCAGAACCTGTCTTGCCTGCCCTACACTTCCCCCCTCCGCCTCATTACTGGAGCATACACTCCCCCGGCGGTCAGAGGATCTGTCGTGCTCCAATAATGCCGGTTCTGAACCAGCCTTCCTATACTTCTTCCCTCTATCCCTCCTAACTGTTATCCAGCTCCCTGCCTGTTCAGCCTGCACTTCCCCTCTATGCTCCACCCCCAGTATTGACCCATTGAGTGTCTGCTCGGTGAGCAGCAAACTCCGTTCCATGTTGTCGATGCTCCTCAGTACCGCTATCTGAGCACTTAGATCCAGAATTTGGGCTTCCAAGTGCACGATATGCTCACATCTCTCGCAGCAGTATGGATCCTCGAGCGGTTGCTCACGGAATGCATACATTGCGCAAGATGTACACTGCACGGCTCCGGCCAAAATGGACGTCATTCTAAATATGGGGATACAGTCAGTATATATATACAAGTACAAAACACAATTATTTATATATAGGTGTATGGACGGGGATCAATTAGGGATGTGCAAGTGTATTAATTAGATATCGGCGGGGGATCAGTTAAGTATCAAGTATGGACGGGGGAATCAGATAAGTAGGTCAGGTGGATTAATTAAGTAAAAAGTAAAGTAAAGAAAGAATGAAATACAGTCAGCAATTCAGTCCTAAGTCCTCCCTTCCAAACTCCCTGAATCCAAAGTCACTGAAAAACAAGTCACACACTTACTTTCGTTCGCACTTACGCTCCGGACACACGCAGCTCGTTCACACTCGCAAACTAAGAGATTTAAAGAGTTTTTTTTTTTCTTCCTTTTCCAGCAATGTACCCTTCACCTCAATGCACTTCCAAAGGGTGTTGTTTCTGACTGTGTGTGGGTGGAATCCCTGACAAATTGGTGGCAGCGGTGGGATACTGTGTGATCCTGCCGGTGTCGTCCTGACAATTGGTGGCAGCGGTGGGATATTGTAGGACCCTGCCGGTGTCGTCCCTGACACATATATATATATCTATATATAGATATATATATATATATAAATATATACCAATATAGATATATATAGAGAGAGAGATATATATTTGCGGTATCTGTGCATCATGAATCGTGGTATGTGTTGAAGGGACCCACTGAGACTCTTTCGCCCAGGGCCCACAAAAACCTGGAGCCGGCCCTGATGACACCTGTGGAATATGCTTTATAATGCTAGCTGGCACAAAATTAATTACAACCCCCCGAGGAAGCCCACACGAAACACGCATCAGGGTTGCTGACATTTGGCTTGACACAGGGAGGGCAATGGGTAATGTAAGGTAGCGCTATTCATCACGCTGGGGGGTACTCGCTTCACCGGATCAATTAAAGCACACATGCAACGTTTTCCGGTAATATGAAGACCAGCAGTTTATTACACATCATAAACCGCTCATAACATAGTCCATCTCAGTGGCTCGCAGGAATGTTACACATGTATCCTAGAGCCTTTTCAGTGGCAGCTATGCCCGCTTGGCTTCAAATACAGACTTCAGCAAGGTACAGCATCAATATTCACTTAAAGCGCTGATTTACCTTTGACGGGTCTCAGCTGCTTCTATCAGCTCGGTTCTGCAACAGCCGTGGCTTTATGGCTCCCAGATGTAGTCTCCAGGCTACGTGCCTTCCAAGGCTACTGGTATCCCAGACACAGGGATCCAGCCTCTGCCTTCCAGGCTAATGGAGTCCCAGACACAGGGACCAGGCTTCTTGCCTTCCAAGGTTACAGGTATCCCAGACACAGGGATCCAGCCTCTGCCTTCCAGGCTAATGGAGTCCCAGACACAGGGACTAGGCTTCTTGCCTCACCAGGCCTCACCAGGCCACAGAGGTATTGCATCTCACCCAGAGGTGTGGTATCTCACGCTCAGGTAAGGAAGGAGTATGGCTCAGGACCCTAACACTACATCCACTACACCACATTTCCGGGGGACAGGGCGAGATTGCTCCTACGGGAGAGCACAGTCCCTGGTCCCTGGCTGGAGTGGGGAGGAACCACTTAGAGAGAGGGGGAACTATGTAGTGGATGGGTGGAGGACGTAGATCTTGGGAGCACTGGAGTAGGAGATATAAAAGTAAGGAACCATCTTGGTTCAGAGGAGAAAGGAGTCTTAGAGTACAGGAGCAGGGGCTCAGTGGGAGCTCTGCTCCACAGGCAGGCCTAGTCAGGAGGCCTGAGCCTGAAGGAGAGAGGAGAGAGAAAGGGAGCAGGAGAGGCTTCAGGACGAGAAGAGAGGGGACCCCAGGGGTACGGGCCGTGCAGCAAGCCACCCGTATGCCCACCACTGCCAGGAGGTAGGGGGGTCAGGCCGGAGAAAGGGAACCGGTCCTTAACTAGCCAAGAGCTACAAAGCCTAACTAGAGAACTGGAGGCTGCAGCATTTCAAATACCGCAGACCATAAGTCCATACCAGTGTACTAGGAAGGTAGCCGCATAGGACCCAGGGGACGGAACACACGTTGCCCACCAAGGCCCGAGGACACCGGACAGGAGTGCTACTAGGTGTGAGGTGCAGGGAGAAGGCCAGAGATGACACATAGAAGGGGGTCCTGATAAATACTCTGGAGATATCTGAGGGTCGTCCGAGCCCCTCACGTGTGAGTACAGGACGCCGTGGGCTCTTACACTGGCCCTGTAACTGGAACTGCTTTAACCGTGAGTAAAGGATCTGGGACTGCATCATTTGGACTCTGTGATTATTCTTGCACCGCGACACCTTGCACCATCACCACTATCATCCTTACACGCTGCCCTGAAGCCACACTCCTCCTGTGGGGAGTCACATCATCTTGCTGCACATACCACCAGCTTCAGCGGACTGCTCCGCAGCGGCGGTTCCCAATAACCGCATTCCACAGGTGGCGTAGTCGGACATTATATAACAGACACACATAGACTACCCTGGTTTGACCGCCCTGGGTCACGGACCGGTTCCGGGTATCCCAGGGGGCAAGTCAATTTTGGCGTAGTCGGCAGGATATGTAACCCACCCGTTACCATCGGGTATTGTGTGCCTAAGAGACTGTGTTTTCTACTGAATGTGGCGCCCACCCCTGAAGAACGGGCGCCATTATGCGCCAGCCAAACAACAACCAAAGGTCACCTCCCATCGTGGGCCAGGTCCCAGAATGGCGCCAAAAGCGGGGCCCGCCCCAAGCAGCAGTGATTATGTATGTGGATGTGTCCATCGACGTGGGGGGCTGCCCTTGGAAGTTGCCGACAGCAGACTGTCCTGGTACCACCCCCGAAAGGGGAGGGGAGGCAGGAAAACTGAGAGACAGGGTGTGGTCTGGACCAGTCCAGGCAGGCCGCACCCGGGAAAGGACATGGACCGCAGCAGCACCGGAGACCCTGCCAGCGGCATGTTGCAGGCCGAAGTGCCTTACACTCTGGAGGAGCTGGTGGCCAAGCTCCCCCGGGAGGATACCGAATTCCTTCGCGCCGGTATGGTAGACCTGGGCCGGAGGATGGCAAGGGCCCAGCGGGACGCCATCGAAGAATGGAAGAAAGAGATGGAGCAAAGGATGGCGGCACGACAGCCAGCAACACTGCCAGGCACCGGCAGCGCCCCAGCCTCCGAGGACCAAGAGCAGAGTAGGGAGGTCGCGAGTGATGCAGGAGCAACCGCAGGAGCAGGTATGGGAAGTCTCCCTGTCCCGGGCGCTGCAAGCGTCGACCTGTTCCTGGGTCCCCTGGTGGAGCTGCTAGTCCTGGGCATCACTGAAACCACCCGGCTCCCAATGCCCGAGCCTGGCCCTTTAACCTTGGGTGACGCCGCTGCATGCTCACTGCACTCTTACCAAAGTGCGCCCATCCTAAGCGCTCTCCAGGCCCCGGAACCACCTTCGGATGCCAGCGGCGCCTGCCCTCTCCTAGGCCCTCTCCAAGAACCGCCCCCCTCCAACACCCGCATGGATGTACGGGCGTCACCAATGGGACTGGTCCGCGGAAGTAGAGGACCAGCAGCCCTCGCTCCTGCCCGCTCCGCAGCCCGCCGCTGCCATCTCCCAGTTGCCGGAAGACGAGGTCTAGTTCGAGTGGGATTGCTTTGGGGAGGACCTGATGGGGTTCTCCCAGGAGACAAGGGCAGCCGCAGCCCGCCGCAAAAAGTTCT
The DNA here is from genome assembly GCF_046119375.1 of Phyllobates terribilis. Classification (NCBI taxonomy): domain Eukaryota; kingdom Metazoa; phylum Chordata; class Amphibia; order Anura; family Dendrobatidae; genus Phyllobates; species Phyllobates terribilis. The sequence goes on along the minus strand of NW_027362764.1, from coordinate 473,299,535 downwards.
GCCGCCAGCAGCTGGTCCAGTTTGAAAAGGAGCGCAGCTTACGGCATGTGCGGTGGGAGCAGCTCGAGGCCAAGAACATGGAGGAGAAGGCCAGGACCCGCAGAAGTCAGCAGACCACCAGCGGTCCCCGAATCACCGGGACCATAGTAAAATTCAACCTTAACAAAGGATGGGGGTTCATCCAGGACCCGCTGTCAGGCACGGATCTTTTTGTGAACAGAAGAGACGTGAAGCCCCACCTGCCAGAGGGACACCCAGATCGGGACCTGTATCCCAGGGACACTGTGTCCTACACCCGTCACCGAGGAATAAGGGGCTGGTATGCCCTCAATGTCTACCGGGTGGAGACCACACCCTACCATGCTGATGACCCGGCTGGGTCAGCCTGAGGTGGACCAGAGCCTTCCCGGAGGGAGCACCCTTACTGAGTATAGTAGGTGGAACAAAACTTTGAAATTGTATATAAGTTACCCGTCAGGGTATGCAGAGACACTGCGAGTTCATGTTTACCCAGTTGCCTGGAAGGGTACAATCAAAAGTTAAAAAGTTTCCCTTGTGTGCACTTAAGTTACCCGGAATGGGTCTAAGAGACTAACCGGCTGAGGATTGGGAGCAACCACTTTTTGTAAATAGTTGTACCTCTTGAGGTGCCCCTTATTGGTTTTATAAGAACTACAACGATTGACCTCAGAACAAAAACCCGTTGGTGGTGGCCCAAGACGAGTTCCAGCTTCTGGATCGTCTAAGCCCTGCAGCCACCCCAGGGCCTTCGTTGAGGGTTTGGGACGGGTCCCTCATGTTCGTGTTTGCAAGTTTGCACTTTAAAGGAAAAGGACACCAGGTTGCAGACTGTGCTGTAATCTGTTTAAAAAAAAAATGTGTTTGATATAAAAAGTGTTTATGAAGAAGAATGTTTTATATACAACAATGTGCTTATACTAGAGAAGAGTTTTATGATGTTTTATATGTGAAGGGAAGTGTTATTAAAAGTGCACTTATAATGTTTTGCAGCAACGTTAAAAGAAGTATGCCTCCCATAAAGGGAAGAAGAGTTGTTATGATCTTGTATGCGGACGTGTCCTAAAATTGTGCATGTCTTTGAAATATATCTGTCTTTTACTCTTTTCCAGCCCGCGGACGTGCTGTGTTTTACCAGGGGAGTGTGTGGCGCTCCTGAGAGTTCGGTCGCCACAGAGGTATTGCATCTCACCCAGAGGTGTGGTATCTCACGCTCAGGTAAGGAAGGAGTATGGCTCAGGACCCTAACACTACATCCATTACACCACATTTCCGGGGGACAGAGCGAGATTGCTCCTACGGGAGAGCACAGTCCCTGGTCCTTGGCTGGAGTGGGGAGGAACCACTTAGAGAGAGGGGGAACTATGTAGTGGATGGGTGGAGGACGTAGATCCTGGGAGCACTGGAGTAGGAGATATAAAAGTAAGGAACCATCTTGGTTCAGAGGAGAAAGGTGTTTTAGAGTACAGGAGCAGGGGCTCAGTAGGAGCTCTGCTCCACAGGCGGGCCTAGTCAGGAGGCCTGAGCCTGAAGGAGAGAGGAGAGAGAAGGGGATCAGGAGAGGCTCCAGGACGAGAAGACAGGGGACCCCAGGGGTACGGGCCGTGCAGCAAGCCACCCTTACGCCCGCCGCTGCCAGGAGGTAGGGGGGTCTGGCCGGAGAAAGGGAACTGGTCCCTTAACTAGCCAAGAGCTACAAAGCCTAACTAGAGGACCGGAGGCTGCAGCATTTCAAATACCGCAGACCATAAGTCCATACCAGTGTACTAGGAAGGTAGCCGCATAGGACCCAGGGGACGGAACACACGTCTCCCACCAAGGCCCGAGAACACCGGACAGGAGTGCTACTAGGTGTGAGGTGCAGGGAGAAGGCCAGAGATGACACACAGAAGGGGGTCCTGATAAATACTCTGGAGATATCTGAGGGTCGTCCGAGCCCCTCACTGCGTGAGCACAGGACGCCGTGGGCTCTTACACTGGCCCTGTAACTGGAACTGCTTTAACCGTTGGTAAAGGAACTGGGACTGCATCGTTTGGACTCTGTGATTATTCTTGCACCGCGACACTTTGCACCATCACCACCATCATCCTAGCACGCTGCCCTGAAGCCACACTCCTCCTGTGGGGAGTCATATCACCTTGCTGCACATACCACCGGCTTCAGCGGACTGCTCCACAGCGGCGGTTCCCAATAACCGCATTTCACAGGTGGCGTAGTCGGACATTATATAACAGACACACATAGACTACCCTGGTTTGACCTCCCTGGGTCACGGACCGGTTCGCCGCCACGGTGACTACAACCCCCAGCATCTACAAGGCCCGGCTCCGGGTATCCTCACGGCCCAGGGGGCACGTCAGGGGCATCATACTAACAGGGGGCCATGATACTGTGTGTGTATGTGGGTGTGTGTCTGTGGAACTATGCGGATATCATACTTTAGGGAGGGCATTTTAGGGGCATCATGCTGCAGGTTATCATACTGAGTGGGAACATCATTCTGACAGGCCATGATACTGTGTGAGGGCCATGATACTGTGTGTGAGTGTGCGTGGGGGGGGGGGACTATGGGGATATCATACTTCACGGGAGGCACAAATGTCTGGCTACCACAAAAGTATCGTTCCATTTTTCTGTGGTATCCAGACATTTTTGCCCAAGTTCACACAATCTGAGAGCTACTGACATGGAAAAAGTTAATATAGATGTGAGAGGTGGGGATAGTAGATTACTGCTTACCAGGGAAGCCCATTGGATTTTTGTATTGCAGATAGAACAACTTTTTGGTCTTCATTCACGGCAGGATTTAACCTACCATTTTAATACTTAATTATTATTAGCGTATCTTTTTATTTACATGTTTGTAAATGTGTTATATTCACTATTATTATACTTATTTTTAATTGTATTTGTTGGTAGTGTGTGTTATATATATTTTTTCCCGATTGGAGGATCCATGATGGGTGGGGTCACACTTACTGTTTTTAATCGTGATGGTATGTTTTTTCAAACAGCTATAAACAAGGAAGTTTACTTCCGAAACGAGTCAGAAGTTTGAGGATCTGTGTTCAGTGGTTTTAGCACGTATGGAATAAAGTTACAATACAGTAAATACTGAGTTTTCTCAAGAATGACGGAGTGTCAGCTTTTCTCTTACTTGATTATATTGACACACTCTGCTCAATCTGCCGAGCAGTCTGGATGAAGCCATTACAGGCATTGCGAGCTGTTGGTTTTCTTTAAGTGGGATGAAGTCAACAGTGGGGACCTCAAGGATATGTGTTAGGATCAATTCTTTTTAATCTCTTTATTAATGACCTTGTGGATGGGATTGAGAGTAAAGTGTCAGTCTTTATTGATGACACAAAACTTTGTAGGATAATAAAAAAATGAGCTTGAAAATATAATACAGAATAATCTAGTTTAATGTTGATAAATGTAGAATAATGCACTTAAGCCGCATTAATTTTATTGCTGCATATACATTAAATGGAAATATAGGGTCTACAGAACAGGAGAAGAAATTATTATGGCTACAAGTAAGCTAAGTACTCAATGTCAAGCAGCAGCTGCAGAAGCAAACACAGGTTTAAGGTGTATAAAAGAGAGATATAAACCCATGATCCTAGTGTATTATTACCCCTCTATAAATCACTTGTAAGGCCATATCTTGAATATGGGATCCAGTTTTGGGTGCAATATTTTAAAAAGGATACTTTCATGCCCCAAAATGACAAAAGTATTTTAGGAGTGATACGTTTATTAGCTAACCAGAAAAAAAATATATATATATTTGCAAGCTTTCAGAGCACAGAGTGTCCATCTTCAGGCAGGTTTACAATAATTTTTGTGTAAACTGCCTGAAGAAGGAGCCTCTGTGCTCTGAAAGTTTGCAAATACAATTTTTCTGGTTGACAATAAAGGTATCAATCCTAGAATACTTTTGTCATTTTTGGGCATAAAAGTATTTTAATTGATTTTTCCAGCTAACACAGTACCACAACATAATTTTTTATTGTACATCAAAAAAATTACTGGAAAGCTAGAGTCTGTTAAAAGGCGAGCAACTAGATTATTACTTGGGAAGAAAGGTCTCTCCTATAATGAGAGGTTAGAAAAATTGTGCTTGTTTAGCTTAGAAAAATGATTCCATAGGGCTGATCTCATTTATATGTTTGACTACATGTGTGGCCAATCCAAAAAAAGGCCACATGATTTATTCCATCCAGGAATCTTACAAAGGATTAGGGTACATACATCACTTGTGGAGAAAAGGTGATTCCGACATCTAAATAAGAAAGTTATTTACAATTAGAGCAATCAGACTGTGGAATGCCCAACAACAAAAGATAGCAGTAGCAGATACTATATCAGCATTTAAAAAAGGTCTGAATGCTTTTCTCACAGGAAATGGCATTGTGGCTTATAAATTATCTAGTGATAGAGAATGTATAACTAGTGGAGAAAGGTTTCACCTTATGGACCTGTGTCTATTTTCAACCTATGTACAGTGAGGAAAATAAGTATGTGATACACTGCCGATTTTGAAAGTTGTCCCACCTATAAAGAATAGAGAGGTCTGTAATTTTTATTGTAGGTACACTACTGTGAGAGACAGAATCTAAAAATAATCCAGAAAATTACATTGTATGATTTTTACATAATTAATTTGCATTTTATTGCATGATACAATAGAAAAACAGAACATAATATTTAGTACAGAAACCTTTGTTTGCAATTACAGAGGTCAGACGTTTCCTGTAGTTCTTGATCAAGTTTGCACACACTGCAGCAGGGATTTTGGCCCACTCCTCCATACAGATCTTTCCAGATCTTTCAGGTTTCGAGGTTGTCGCTGGGCAACATTGAGTTTCAGCTCCCTCCAAAGATTTTCTACTGGGTCCAGGTCTGGAGACTGGCTAGACCACTCCAGGACCTTGAAATGCTTCTTATGGAGCCACTATTTAGTTGCCCTGGCTGTGTGTTTTGGGTCATTGTCATGCTGGAAGACACAGCCCTGACCCATCTTCAATGTTCTTACAGAGGGAAGGAGGTTGTTGGCCAAAATCTTGTGATACATGACCCCATCCATCCTCCCTTCAATAAGGTGCAGTCATCCTGATCCTGTCCCCTTTGCAGAAAAGAACCCCCAAAGTATGATGTTTCTCCACCATGCTTCATGACTGGAATTGTATTCTTGGGGTTGTACTCATCCTTCTTTCTCCAAACATGGCGAGTGGAGTTGATACTAAAGAGTTCTATTTTGGTCTCATCTGACCACATGACCTTCTCCCATGCCTCCTCTGGATCATCTAGATGGTCATTGCCCATCTTTAAATGGGCCTGGACATGTGCTGGCATGAGCAGGGGGACCTAGCATGCCCTTTAGGATTTTAATCCATGATGGCGTAGTGTGTTACTAATGATAACCTTTGAGACTGTGGTCCCAGCTTTCTTTAGGTCATTGACCAGGTCCTCTCATGTAGTTCTGGGCTAATTCCTGACCTTTCTCAGAATCATCCTTACCCCACAAGGCAAGATCTTGCATAGGCCACCAGACCAAGGAAGATTGACAGTCATCTTGTGTTTCTTCCATTTATAATAATTGTGCCAACAGTTGTTGCCTTCGCACCAAACTGCTTGCCTATTGTCCTGTAGCACACCCCAGACTTTTCCAGGTCTACAATTTTGTCCCTGGTGTCCTTAGACAGCTCTTTGGTCTTGGGCATGGTGAAGAGGTTGGAGTGTAATTGATTGAGTGTGTGGATAGCTGCATTTTATACAGGTAACAAGTTTAAACAGGTGCAATTAATACAGGTAATAAGTGCAGAGAAGGAGGGTTTCTTAAAGAAAAATTAACAGGTCTGTAAGAGCCAGAATTCTTGCTGGTTGGTAGATGATCAAATGCTTATTTCATACAATAAAATGCAATTTAACTATTTAAAAATCATACAATGGGATTGTCTGTATTTTATTTTTAGACTTTGTCTCTCACAGTTGAAGTGTACCTGTAATAAAAATTAGAGACCTCTTCATTCTTTGTAGGTGGGAAAACGGAAAATCGTCAGTGCATCAAATACTTATTTTCCCGACTGTAACTATGTACTTTAAAGGGACCACAAGTCAGCTTACTTTTCCTGCCATTATGTCCTGATTATAAAGAATGTAATTATAAGATTGAACATTCAATAACATTGTCAATTTGCTCTTGAATAGGGTAGCAATAATCCTCAGAGATCCTGTACAGTTATGGAAAAAGTTTTGAGACTGAAACATTTTTGTTTTCTCAAAGTTTGCTGCTTCAGAGTTTTTAGATATTTTAGTCAGATGTTTCTATGGTTACAATTATAATCATTTCATACGGTTTTAAACTTTTACTGACAAATATATTAAGTTTATACAAAGACTCAATATTTTCAATGTTGACCCTTATTTTTCAAGACTTTTGCAATTTGCCCTGGCAGCTGAATATCAGATTCTGTACTAAATCCTGACCAATAGTAACTCATTCTTCCCTAATCAGCATTTAGAGTTTACCACTGCTTCTGTGTTTTTGTTAATCCACAGGTTCTCAATGGATTTGAGATGTGGACATTTTCTGTTTATGGACCCAAAATTTCAATGTTTTCTTCACCGAGTCTCTTAGTCTTGACATGGTGTTGGTGATGTTGGAAAAAGCATTGTTCAGAATCATCACCAAATTGCTCCTGGATCGTTGGAAAAAGAATGGTCTCAGGATGCTTTACTGTTGGCATGAGATACCATGGTATTGCTCTCTTTTTCTTCTCTCTTTTTCTTCTTTTTTTCTTCTCTGGACAATAATTCTTCCAGATGTCTCAAACAGTCTGAATGGGGCTTCATCAGAGAAAATAACTTTGTAGGAAGTACAAAGAATGGACTGCAAAAGACTGAGGTAAAGTTATTTTCCTTGATGAAGCTCCCATGATAAGCGGCTCCGTCATCCTCCTCATTCTCCTTTCGCAAGTGACGCAACTCAGTGACATTATTGTGCCACTTGTGATGTGCATCCACATCAATTAGATGTGCACCCAAGGGCCCCAGCGAGATCCCCTCCACTAAGCACCCTTGCGCACGTGATCATTAAACCCCTAAACATATTCATCTTGATGCACAGAAAAAGTTAAAGTGGCCACATCTAAAAGAATGGATGCAAAAGACACTCAACATTAGTGTGTTCAGTGTATATCATTCAAGCTGCTTCCATTAATGGTAGTTTTGATATACTCTAAATGATTGCACCTCTCTCTGACAATGAAACACAATGACTGGACTGAAACTACAATGATTCTTAAACAATTTTCTGTAACTAGACAAATTAATTTTGTCTATGGTCTAGCAATGAAAGCGAAAGTAGGAGATAAAATGATGAGAACCAAACCACTGATGATAGATTTAGCTAAGAATCTGTTCTGGTTTAGAGCCACTGTAAAGATCATATTAAATAAGGATGCCCATCAAAGCATGGATGCCACAAGACCTCTGAAAGTGTTCCGTGGATTTGGCACCAAGATATTAGGAATGTAATTTGTCAATTTGCAGAATCCTCCTCCATCGGGAGCCCTGAGAACTATCACTGTGGTGTGACGCACATGTGACGTCACGCAAGGACCAGCTAATTCATGAATGATGTCAGATAAGAGCCGTTTATCAGGACTCCCACTCAACAGACATAGATTATTGACATGGCCGATGGGCTGCGCCCTGCTAATCGATTCATACCAACGCTACACTGTGAGCACAGTTATTAGTCAATTTGTATTTGTGATGATTAATTTTATTATTGAACAACTACAGTGCTGCTGGTCAATCCAAAAAGTTAATAAACCTGGAACCTGAAAATTTAAGAAAGTAAAAATGAGGTGTTATCTATCTTAGGAGAATATCTATGTGTGCAGAATTGTTGGTCAACTATAAAGGTGTATAATTATTAAGCAATTAAATGAAAAAAATTAATTTTCCCAACTCATTTGCTTAGTTTCATCTGTTAAAGTGAGACTAATAACCTAACAACTCAACTCGGTTTCTTATTCTGTTGACAATCAGTTTTTTTGGGCAGCACCAATCAAATCCTTTCATGACACTGTTCAAGTGTACTGTTTTCCTTCATCATAAATCTCCAGTTTCAGATGGGCCCAAATGTTTTCAATAGGTTTTAGGTCGGGTGAGGAAGGGGGCCATGTCATTATTCTTTCATCTTTAAGGCCTTTACTGATTTGACTTACTCCAAGCAGTGGAGACTTCAAAGCATGTGATGGAGCATTGTCACTCAGAAAAATCATGGTTTTCTTGAAAGATGCAAAGTTTTTCCTATACCATTGCTTGAAGAAAGTGTCTTCTAAAAACTGGCAGTCGGGTTGGGAGTTGATTTTGAGTCCATCTTCAACCTGAAAAGGTCCAACTAGCTCATCTTTAATAATACCAGCCCATAGCAGTACCCTACCTCCATCTTGCTGGCGTCTGAGTCGAAGTGGAGGTCTGTGCCTGTTACTGATCCAGCCATGGGCCCATCCATCTGGTCCATCAATCAGTCTATAAAGCCTTTGAAAAAAATTGTGTTCAGATATTTCTTGGCGCAGTATTGATATTTCAACTTGTGTATTTTGTTCAGAGGTGGTCGGGGTCAGCCTCCTTACCTTGGCCATGTCTCTGAGCAGTTCTAGAATATGACAACACTGGAGGATAATGGGTTCCTGGTGGCTTCACATTTGATTCTTCTCAAATCTTTGGCAGTCAATGTGCATCTTTTTTTCTCAACACATTTTTTGTGACCCTGTTGACTGCAACAAAACTTTTGATGGTTCTGTGATTACGCCCTAATATCTTACCAATTTCAAAAGTGTTGCATCCCTTTGTAATACTTGAAACAATTTTTTACTTTTCAGAGTCAGTTACTGTAAATCTCTTTTTTGTCCCATTTCACCTGAGGAAAACAAGTTGCCTAATAATTCTGCACACCTTGATAAAGGGTTTTTATTTCCCCTACATATCATATATATGCATTAAAACGGCGGTCCTCAAGGAGCCTTATTCTTCTGTACCGTTTTATAACGGTGGTGGCAAATAAGTAAATAGGTTCTCCCCAGTGGGCAAAATCCCACTGGCAGCAGCTGCATATGACAGCTGACACCCTGCGGCATCGACCCCGACCAATTTTAGAACCAATTGGGGTCGATTAACCCCTTAAATGCCACTATCAGTCGCAACAGAGGCATCTAAGTGGTTAAAAAGGGGTTAAAACACCTCCTTTAACACTATTGTCCCCCCCTTGGTCATAATTGCAGGTGCCCATTGTTGCCATTAAACCCAGAGGTCATCTGATGACCTCAGGGTACATTAGACTGTTAGACTCTGCTATAAGCAGAATCTAACAGGTTGTGTCAGTGAAGAACTCACAGGTTTCATGCACTGCAGTATACCAGTTCTGCAGTGTATGAGACCAGAAATCAAAGTAAAAAATATTCATGTCCCACAGTGGCACTAAGTGAGAAAGTAAAAGAAAGTGAAATAAAGTATGTAAAAAAAAGTAAAAAAATACATACAGAAAGTGCCCAAAAAACACAAAAACCCGTTTCATAAAAATAAAGAAAAAAAGTACATAATTGGTATAGTCGCGTCCAGGACAACCCAAACTATAAATCTGTCACACTATTTTTTGCATACAACGAACACGTTAAAAAAAATCACTAGAAAAATGTTGCTTTTTCATCAAAGTGACACAGAATAAAATTCAACAAAAAGTGATCAAAAAGTTGTAAATAACAAAAATGGTATAAATGAAAACACCAAATTGTGACACAAAAATCAAGCCCTAATAGAAACACCAACAAAAATAAACAGTTACAGCTCTCAGAATATGGCAATGTAAAAACATATGAACTATTGTAAAATGTTGTTTTTAGTGTGTAAAAGTAACAAAGCATAAAGAAAGATATAAATCTGGTATCGTTGTAATCGTACTGACCCGAAGAATAAATTAGTCTTATCACTTTTACCGTATGGTGAACTGTGCAAAAAAATAAATAAATAAAAACAATAACTGAGCTGCTGATTTTTGCTCATTCTGTGACTGAAAAATTTGGAAAAAATGTTACCAAAAAAATCTTTAACTTGTCCCTCAAAAAAAAAGCCCTCATACTGTACAGCTCTGTTTGCCAAAAATTAAAAGTTATAACTCTCAGAATATGGCGATGAAAAAACTATTTTTTATGAAAAAGCATTTTTACTGTGTGATAGCAGCAAAACATTAAAAAGTCAATAAAAATCTGGTATCGTTGTAATCACACCGACCCCAAGAATAAAGCCGTCTTATCACTAATGCTGAATGGTGAAAGCCATAAAAACAAAAGCTATTCTTGTACTGCTGTCTATTTGTTCATTCTACCACCCAAAAATTAGAATAAGGCTTGGGTTACATTTATCCTGTTGAGCGCTTACGTCGGGGTTTCAGTGTACGTTCCCACCCCCAAAAAAAAACGATTCTGACAAAACCCCTGATGAGGCAGATGGAGTCATTTTGGACACCGTCTGGTCTCTGTTCTGGAGACATCACCTTATTTTAGATGTCTTTTTCGAGCCAAGTATGGTCGACCACTGTTCTGTGTATGCCTGAAAAGATGAATACTTTACAAAGTGTCTTTATCTGCCTCATTATAGTGAGTAGTTCTGTCAGTGGGATTTTCCTCTGAATCACATTTTTGTAATATTTACATGAATACTCCAATGTAAGTGCTCAGTGTAGAACACATGAATGTGATCCCAGCCTTATACTAAAAGTGAACAAAAAATGTTATGTACCCCAAAATGTTACCAATAAAAACTCTTACTTATCCCACACAAAGGTCCGTCATCTATCACTAGAAATATAGGGGGTTCCCACGTTACTGGTAGAATAAAGATTTTGGAAAAATTACACGTCTTCAACACCCCTGAAAATAAAATTCAGCGAAATCTGCGCTCCCAAATCCAAATGACCCCCTCCTTCTGAGCCCCACCGTGTGTCTAACCAGCAGTAAGCGGCCACATGTTTGGCTTTTCTGTAGCGGGAAGAGCCCAATTAACAATTTACGGGGTGGGTGTCTACAGAAGCCCAGCTGGGCACAATGTATGGGCACTAAACTAGCATATTTGCAATTCTCCAGAAAAAGAGTGGTGTGGATGTTACAACACGAAAACACCTGTGAGGCCATAATAGTTACTGCAGCCGTAAAGGAATTAATTGAAAAATTTGCAGCTAATAAAAAAGTTACATTTTTACCTCTAAAATGTTATATCTCATGGTCCTAATATGATACATTTCTATGAGGTACCTGTTGGTTCAAAATACTCACTAAACCCCTATATGAGCTACTGAATTACTTAAGTAGTGAAGTTTTCAATATGAGGTCAATTGTGTTTTTTTTGCTGATCTGGCATCTCAGGGGCTTCGCTAATGGAGCCCACAATCTATTCAAATGGAATCAGCTTTCTAATAGCCAATAAGCATTCCTTCCCATTGGATGCCTGTTGTGTGCTCAAACAGTAGTATGCAACCACATATCGCTTAATGCCAAATTCAGTAATGAGTGCATAACAAATTGTTCTATCCTTTTCCTCCTATTACGCCTTGTTTGAATTAAAACTTTGAGGCTAAAGTAACATTTTAGCAGAAAACTCATAAGTTTTTCATTTTCATGGCCTAATCTTATAAAGTTCTGTGTTGTATTTTGTGTGTTAAAAATGCTCAGCACGACCATAGATGAATTACTTAGTTTGCCAAATGGGGTCACTTGTGGGTATTTCTGCTTTTTTGGCACCTCAGGGGCTCTGCAAATGCAACATGGTGTCCAAATTTCCATTCCAAAAATTAAAAAGCACTCTTTGCTTTCCGAGCTTTGCCATGTGCCCAAACATTAGTTTTTGATCACATATGGGATATCACTGTGTTCGGGACAAATTGCATAACAAAATATGGGGTAAATTTCTCCTATTACCCCTCGTGGAAATTATAAATTGGTGCTAAAACAAAATCCAAATGTACTAAAGTTTTGTGAATCGCCTGTATGTTAAAAATGCTCAATAAGCCCCTAGATGAATTCCTAGAGAGCTCTGGTTTCCAAAATGAAGTCACTTGTGGGGGGTTTCTGCTGTAAATGTCAGGGGCCCTACAAATGTGACGTGGCATTCACAATCTATTCCAGACAAATTTCCACTTCAAAATTAAAATAATTCTCTTTCCTTTTAGAGCCCTGCTATGTGCCAAATATATAGGGCATCATCACATTCTGGAGAAATTGCGTAACAAATTTTGGTGTCCTTTTCCCTCTATTATCCATTGTGAAAATCACAAATTTGGGGTTAAAAAAAATTTTAACAAAAAAAAAAATTTAATTTTCGTTTTCATATCCACATTTTAAAAAGTTATGTGAAGCACCTGTGGGTTCAAAATGGTCAACACGCCCTTGAATGAATTTCTTGAGGGGTCTAGTTTCCAAAATTGGGTCACTTTTGGGGGGGTTTGTGTTGTTTTGGCATGTCAGGAGCCTTGCAAATGTGACATGGCATACACAATCTATTCCAGCCAAATTTATACTCCAAATACTAAATAGCGCTCTTTCCTTTCCAGACCCTGCCATGTGCACAAACAGTTTTTGATCACATATAGGGTATCACCGCGTTCGAGAGAAATTGCGTAACAAATTTTGGGGTCTGTTTTCTCCTATTACCCCTTGAGAAAATTACAGACTTGAGTTTAAAATAACAGTTTACTGGAAAAACTTAAGTTTTCATTATCACACTCAAATGTTATAAAGTTCTGTGAAGCACCTGTGGATTCAAAATGCTCAATACACCCCTGGATGAATTCATAAAGGGGTTTAGTTTCCAAAATGGGGCTTCTGTTGTTTTGGTACCTCAGGTGCTTTGCAAATTAAAGTGCCTGCAATCTATTCTAGCCAAATTTAGGCTCCAAATACCAAATATCGCTTCTTCCCTTCCGACCCCTGCCATGCGCCCAAACAGCAGTTTTTGACCACGTATGGGATATTGCCACATTCAAGAGAAATTGCGTAATACATTTTACGAAACATTTTCTACTATTACTCTTTGTGAAAATGAAAAATTTGCAGCTAAAGCAATATGTTAGTGGAAAAAAATGTAATTTTTGATTTTTTCAATCTACTTTGACTTAATTCCTGTGTGCCACCCGAAGGCTTAAGAAATTTCCTAACAGCAGTTTAGAATAATTTGAGGGGTACAGTTTTTAATTATATCACTTCTGGGGTTTTCCCATATATAGGTCCCACAAAGTTGCTTCAAAACTAAAAAAAGTCTGTAAAAAGTTTGATTTGTAAATTTCCTTGAAAACATGAAAAATTGCTGCTAAATTGTAACCCTTCTAATATCGTAACAAAATAAAATGATGTTTGAAAAATTATTCTGACATAAAGTAGACATATGGGAAATGTTTCTTATTAACCTATTTTGTGTGGCATGACTATCTGGTTTAAGCATACTGTCCTGCTCATCGTTGTTGGCACTCATGAAGTTTAAGTACATAATGTGGAATATCTTCTGAAAAAAATTAATCAAGTGAAACAGTCTTTTTGTATGGAGAACGCGTGTTAAATACAAAACAGCAAATGATAAACAATAATTTAAAACAAAAAACAATGGGAGGGAAAAATAGAAAAACCTAAAGCTTTTTGTGTCACTGGTATTTGTACCCTTTACATTAATTTAGTATGGAAACACATTTTGACTCGCCTGAGGTAAATCACAAAAGAGATTCTCCTGTGATTAATCATCAGTGCCCATGCAGCCAATGACTGCTTCTCGGAAAGTCACATGTTATGGGGAGGAGCTAACTGTTATGAGGTGGTAAGATTTGAGTCAGTCAGAAAAGGATGGTGATGGCAGCAAGGACTGGTATATGAGACTGTGACAGGAGGCAGGCCTCTACAGGCCTCTTACACTGAGGTGTAACTGAGTGAGTGTCTCCAGAGAGAGAACCTGAAAGCAGCCAATATCACACTGAGAAACTGCCTGTCTGCAAGTGTTCATCTGTAAGGAAAAGGCTGACCCGTTTACCTCACACCTGTATATAGTAATCTACCAGATCACCTCCAGTAAAATCAGTTCTAAATACAAGCTGCCTCTGTCATCTCTGGGGAAATATCTACATACCGGGTCATCACATTTATTTTTGAGTTTGTCACCACCATTGAACTGAACTTACTCTACTGTTTGATCTGATTTAAAGGAGAAAAATGCCCCAACAGTGTATCAATCATCCGGATAGATTCTGCTATGTGTGTGATTCTTTTACACCAAAAGGCCAAATACGTTCAATCACTCATGATATTAAAATGATGTACCAGATGTACTTAACTGTACACTTGGTGATCAAGACAAAAGCTGGGCCCCTCATGTGATATGCTCAAGTTGTTCAAATGGTCTTCATGACTGGTTGAATATGAGGAAAGTGGCTATGCCATTTGATGTTCCCATGATTTGGAGAGAACTCAAAAATCTTAGTGATGACTTTTGTCTTGTCAACCTGAAAGGCTTTTCTACAAAGAACAAACATAGGATTAATTACCCTGAACTTGAATCTGCGATTAGGCCAGTTCCACATGATGATACCTTGCCAGTTCCTGTACCACCGTTGTCTGGATTGGATGAAATTGAAGTAGAATATGGAGCTGAAGCTACTAGCGAAGGCATGGAGACCTCAAGTCAAGATGAGTATGTACCTGATGGAGCAGCCGAGCAGCCAGAATGCTTTACTCAACATGAATTAAATGATCTCATCAGAGACTTGTCATTATCAAAAGATAAAGCCGAACTTCTTGCATCTAGGTTGAAACAGAAGAATCTTCTTCATGATGATGTCAAAGTGTGTTATTACCGAAACAGAAATAACAGTGTAACACAATTTTTCACAGTTGATGGACCAATGGTGTACTGTAACAATGTGAATGGCCTCTTTGAAGAACTGAATCAAGAGTATTTTGTCGCAGATTGGCGATTGTTTATTGACTCATCCCAGGGAAGTTTGAAAGCAGTGTTGCTTCACAATGGAAATGACGCGCCCCCAAGGCTGTGGGGTACTCGGCAGCCGGGCTTATGGATGCTGGGGGAGATATGTCACAGTGGCTGGCCCGGTCCGTGGCCCAGGGCGGTCATCAAAAAGGGGGGTGTTATTTATCTGGGGTTTGTAGTTTTAGGAAGTGTTCGTGATGCCACCTGTGGTACCTGGTAAGGATTACCAGCACTGCTGCAGTCCTCCGGGGGTGATGGGATGGCAGCTGGGATGTTTCTGCTCCCCACAGGCGGAGCGGGCCACCGGGGCAGTGTAGGTGCAGATGGTGGTGATGCTGGGCATTGTAGTGCAGAGGGAGAGATGGCGCAGCTAAAATAACTGACAGAGGCAGTGCAGTGCAGTCATCCGAGTTTTTACTCACAGTTCTCATGTAAGTTCCACAGGTACACTGCGCGGGTGCCAGCCTCCCTCGTCGCGCTGCGTCTACCAGAACAGGGGTTCAGCTCTTCCTCAGATAGGTCAGGAGCACTTGACGGAACCCCACTTTCTTATGTTCCTCCCTAGACCGACTTCTCACTCTGGGTCTTCTCCCTCCTGCCCTGCGCTTCCCCATACACAGTCCCGATTGGGTGCTCTGAAGTCCCTCTGGGCAACTTGGAGTTCCCGGACCTACTTGACCCTCATGGTGACTAAGATGAGGCTGTGGCAACTGCACTATAAAAGTCAGAAGCCTCCGGTTTTTCCAGCCGAGACCTGGAGTAACACGGCTGGTCCAGGGGCTGGTCCCCTTCTTGCGGCCTGATCCCTCTGACACCTGGCAGATTCGGGGCGTACGGGTGCCGTCCTGCACTCGCCGTACCCCCTGGGATCCCTTCTATAGAACGGAGCCTTTCTCCTCCGCTCCCCTCCTGAGCCTCTATCACTAGGCCCCACTTGTGGAGCAGAGCTCCTAACGAGACTCTGCTCCCCTTCTTGCTGCTCACTCACTTCTTCACTGACTGCTCTGCCACCCTAAGACGGCCTCCCTTTATAAACCTCCTACTATGGTGCTCCCCTACTCTACTTCCTCCACCCACACCCACTACTGGTTCCCCCTACCTTTGGTTCCCCCCACTCCAGCCAGGGACAGGGCTCAGCAGGAAACATAATGCATCTTGCCCTTCCAGCCGGCCTGGAGCAGTGTAGTGTTGAATGTGGGTGCTGGGGTTCCGAGCAGCACTCCCTCCTTACCTGAGAGAAGGAGACACCACACCTCTGGGTGAGGGGCAGTACCTCTGTGGCGACTGAACCCTCAGGGGCGCCACATAAATATGAAACCATCACTCCGTATTGCTCACTCATGTCATCTAAAGGAAAGTTATGAAAATCTGTCAGTTGTTTTGTATGCTATACAATATAAGCATCATCCATGGAATATCAGTGGAGATTTGAAAGTGATTGGTCTGCTAATGGGAATGCAAGGAGGTTTCACAAAATATTGTTGCTTCTTGTGTTTATGGGACAGTAGAAATACAGTAGAGTATTTGTTCGACGTGATTGGGGACAGAGAAACATATATGCTCCAGGTAGACACAATGTACAGCATAATCCTTTAGTTGCTCCAACAAAAATCTTTCTTCCTCCACTACATATAAAGTTGGGATTGGTTAAAAAGTTCGTGAAAATCATGGCAAAGACATATTCACAAGGGTTCCAGTACATTTCACAGAAATTCTCCAGCATTTCACCAGCAAAACTGAAGGGGTATTTGTTGGTCCTCACATCAGAGAGCTTATAAGAGATGATGTGTTTGAAGGAACTCTAAATGATAAGGAATTGAGAGCTTGGAAAAGCTTCAAGTGGATATGTGAAAACTTCTTAGGAAAAAATAAATCTCCAGAATATGTTGAAGGTGTTGAGGAACTGCTAAATGCATACCAATGTCTTAGATTTCGCAGGTCTCTGAAAATACACTTTTTGCATACACATTTAGGCTATGTGCCCACGATGCAGAAATGAAGCAGAAAATTTCTGCAGCATTTCTGCATCTCCCTGGCAGAAAAAACGCATGTAGATTGTGCATGCGTTTTTCCTGCAGAATACATGCGGATCCACATGCAGGTTCACATGCGTTTCCGCATGCAGATTGACAAGCACTTTCCAGGCGATAGCATCACTTGGAAAGTGCTTGACAACTAGGTCACACTGTATAAATCCATGCAAACAGCATGGATTTATACAGTGTGAACCATAAAAATTAAAACAAATAAAGCTATACTCACCCCCGAGGCCCCGGCGTGGCTGCAGCGCTGCTTCCTGGCTGGTTCCCGGCTGCCGGCATATCGCGAGACACAGCGGTGAAGGGCCTGCGGTCACATGACTGTGACGTCACCGCAGGTCCTTCAGCGCTGCTGGCATTCAGAGAGAAGCCTCCGGACAGGTGAGTATAAACTTTATTTGTTATTTTATTCTTTTTTTACAGGTACAATGGTACCCAGGTCTGGATGAGAGTCTCCTCTCCTCCAGAACTGGGTACCATCCGCACATAGAGACGCATAGAAGCCGCTTGTAAAAATGTACAGTCGCGGTTTCTGTGCGTCTCAATGCAAGTCAATGGCGGGAGTTCCGCTGCACTTCCGCAAAATTAAATGACATGCTGCGGATTTTTGTACGCAACATAAACGCTGCGGAAAAATCTGCAGCATGTGCATAGAACATGCGGAATCCCCTTGGGGACCATGGGGTGCTGATTACCTAGCGTTTTACAAGCGTTTCCGCTGCGGAAATTCCGCAGCATAAACGCTTGAAAAACGCTACGTGGGCACACAGCCTTAGATTTCTTCCCTCCAAATCATGGGGATGTAAGCAATGAACAAGGCGAGTGGTTTCACCAGGACATTAAAGTAATGGAACAACGCTACCAGGGTTTTTGGAATGACTCAATAATGGCAGATTACTGTTGGATGTTATATAGGGACAACCCTGAAAAATTGTATCAACGACAGTCTAATGTCAAGCACTTTTAATTTTTGCTCATATTTTGGTTTCTATTTTGCATGTGAAATTATCTTGGTTCAATAAAAACTGTTTTGTAAGGTCAAGCATTTTTTTTCTGATATATAGATTACTGTTTTCTTAATGTTGCCAGTATATTTCCTATATCTTATAATAATGATGCTGCTCCGTGGAAACTATACCTGCTACAGAAAAACTATATACATTTTTGAAATCAGAACAAAAAAAATAATTCAGAAAAGTACAACGTCAACTGCGATGATTACAAAAAATATTTTTTGCAGACCTGTGTTATGGCAGGAATTTTCCTTTTTATTATATTAGGGACTTCGTTGTGATATTATTATTGTCGCTGTACTACAATCTACTGAGCTAGGAGTAATTATTGTTGTGTTTCCAACACGACAACCTTTTATGGAGATTTTTGCCCAGTCTTTTTTACATTTTATTTTTAGAATTATAATTAATAAAATGTATAAGTTTTTAATATTTTCTTGTTGGAGTCTCTTCTTATCTGGCGGTTGTATGCCGCAGCAGTTTATGTCGTGGTCCTGCTAGTTAGTTGTCAGGTCATGGAACCTATTCCTGAGCTGATCCCTGATCTACTGTGTTAGTACCTGAACCTGTTGTAGATCCCGCTTAGTCTGATCCTGAACCTGTGCCCCATGTTGTCTAACCCTGAACATGTTCCCATTGGCTGTGTTACCTGAACCTGAAACCAATCCAGCGGTGCGTGAACCCTGACACCACTCTGAACAATGAAGCCGCATCTGCAGTACCTGAACCCGGAAGCCACATCTGTGGTACCTGAACCCTGATGCCGCTCTTGCGGTACCTGAACCCTGAAGCCGCACCGGCGGTACCTGAGCCTGACACCACTTCCGCGGTACTTAAAGCTGCACTGGTGGTACCTGAACCCCGAAGCTGCAACAGCAGTACCTGAACCAGAAGCAGCTCCTGCGGTACCCAAACCTGAAACCATTCTGGCTGTACTTGAATCAGCACCAGTATCTATCCTGGTTAGCGGCCCAGAGTCCATACTGTCGGAGCCTGTTCCAGTATCCGTGTCCAGTCCTGCTCCATGTCAGTATCCGCTCTGCCTGGTGACCCAGAACCTGTGTTGTCTGAACAGAGTCCAAATCCTGTCCTGCCAGTGACTCTGAGCCCATGTCTGCGATCCTGACCCCTGACCCAGCAGTTGCAGTACTGGGGACTGCTTAGGAGTGGTACCTGGTGGCTACCTGCAGCTCAAGCCTAACTCCATCATCAGGAGCTCTAGCAAAAAAACAGGTAGCCCAGCCCTGTGGCACAGCAGGTCCACGATCCACGTGTGTTACACCTTGCCTCTCTCTCTCTTTAACTCTGCTTCTAGCATTTCTCCTCCCTCACCTCTCAATATGCTGATTTAATCTGACACCTCAGTGAGCTACTAGACAGTTAATTTGTTTTTGACCAAAACAGATTTTAGCTGTTAATCGGAGTGAATGAGTTAAGAAGTTAGGGAGTGAAGTGGCTCCCAAGTTAAGATAAAATCATATTTGTTAGATAAGTATTTTGCAAAGTTTCTTATATTTATTGTATTCTATGCAAAGTTTGTTAACAACAATGAAATGCTTCACCCCCCATATGACCACATGGGCCTAAATACCAGAATAACCATAGACACGCGGAGAGGGATGCAGAGTCTAGCGGTCCTCTCAGAGTCAAGTGTTGGCCTAGGACAGATGAGAATAATGTATTTTTTTTAAGTCTTCCTTTCTCCTCTGGTTAATATGCTTTGGAGTATGGAGAGGTCAAAACAGCCTTTTATGCTTCCGTTTTCGTTAAAAAATATTTAGGTTTTCAGTGTACAACCTCTTTACCCTCTACAACAGTGTTTATCAACTCCAGTCCTCAGGATCCCACAACAGATCATGTTTTCAGGATCTCCTTAGTATTGCACAGGTGAGAGAACTTCCATCACCTGTGCAATACTAAGGAAATCCTGAAAACATGGCCTGTTGCGGGGTCCTGAGGACTGGAGTTGAGAAACACTGCTCTACAACTTTGATAGCTTTGTGAAAATTAGTGCAGAGTTGTAAATATAGGCATAAGTTGCATGTATAAATTATGCACAAATTAAACTTTTGGAGGTGTTTCACATCTATTGCTCCGCTTTGGTAAAGCTTTTAGTCACAAATATGACTTTCACTTGCTTTATTTAACAAGTATGGAAATTGTCCTTATTAACAAATGAGCAAAATCTTCAGGTACCTCTGGCATCAAGAGGTTTAAATACTTAAACACCGTGGCTCTGAATAATCAAACAGCAGGCATAAATTGTTGTATAGCTGAACTTTTTGACATCACAATATTTTGTGTTTTGATAATTCCATGTTCCATGTACTATTCTAATTCAAACTGTAATCCAAAAAGCCAATGGTAAATGAGAAATATATAGTAGAATATAAGACTATAAAAAGGGTTGGCTGATGTTCAGTGACGTAACTTCAACCTCCTGTGCCCCTATGCAAAATCAACAACTATCCCAACTATCTCCCAACTATCATGGGTTTTTAATACTATTGGTCTTCTAATATAGGCCAAAGGGACTTTTTGGCCCCCCTAAGCTCGAGGGCCCGGGTGTGACTGCAACCCCTGCACCTACTATAGCTATACCCCTGCTTACGTTATTTTGTCTTATGGTAAAGTAGAATAAACTACATTGTATTTCAAATGAAGCAAAACTAAGCCCCCACAAATTTGTAATAAGAACTGCCCATTTTCAGTAACAGTAAAAGCCTAAAAAAAACAATAAAAAAAAAGCTCTACACTTTTGATAAATTTCTTGAAGATTTGTTTCAGGAGATGACAAAATCCCTTCCAGGCTAATACATAGGACTTTGCTTGGTGTCTCTCACCAATTTTATTTCTAAATGTAGTGTCAATTTAAAGGGGTGGCCCCATGAAGATTACCCTCTTCACAATGAGAGGCTCCATGCTCGGAACACCCTCCATGAACCAGAATAATGAACTGCTACATATGATTAATATTTAATGGTGTACATTATAGATTGTGCTATGGACTAGATAATTTAAAATCTTACATCACTGGACAGCTGACAGCATCTACTCTGTGATTAGATAAATTAGATAGGAATCAGCCAGTTTACAGGGAAACCAAATGGTCTCAAATGGTCTCTCTGCGTATCCTCACTAGCAAAGAAGTGCTATTATATGCAGGGGAAGATAATGGCCTTCAAGTAAACTGGACTTCTCCAGTCCATACCAGGGACATCACATCGTATAATGGAAATGCAATATTTTCTGGCTATATCAATAATAATCAGATATCAACACAATCCATGGATAAACCTGTGATCGTGGGACAAAATCACTTCTATGGTTCCAAGGTGCCAGGATTTTCAACCTTGGCAAACCACAGAAATGTAATATCAACCTGAATTATGGATATATAATAGTTAGTAGTGTTGAGCGAGCACAAAAATGCTCGGGTGCTCGAAGCTCGGGCCGAGCTCACTGTGATACTCGGGTGCTCGACCCGAGCAACGAGCCCAATGTTAGTCTATGGGAGACCTGAACATTTTTGCGGCGGCTCCCCCGGCAGTCTGTAGAAAGCCTAAAAAGTGCCCAAAACGATAGTGACAGTGCTCAAATGACATGGGGAAAGCATGGGGATCGCCCCTGGAAGCATTTCTGACCCCCAGGTCACTGCTGTCAACAACGTGGTCAGAGGTATTAAGCCACTTTTACAGGCTCACAATAAAACGTTCAAAAATGAAAGTGAAAGTGCTTTCCGGTGAAATATGTTAACCCCTTAACGACCATGGGTCTTTCTGTTTTTGTGTTTTCCTTTTTTGCTCCCCTTCTTCCCAGAGCCAGAACTTTTTTAATTTTCGTTCAATATGGCCATGTGAGGGCTTATTTTTTGCGGGACAAGTTGTACTTTTAAACACCATCACTGGTTTTACCATATTGTGTGCTGGAAAATGGGAAAAAAATTCCAAGTGCAGTGAAACTGCAAAAAAAATGCAATTCCACAGTTGTTTTTTGGGTCCTTTTTTTACCACGTTCACAGATTGCTAAAACTGACCTGCCATCATTATTTTCCAGGTCGTTACGAGTTCATAGACACCAAACATGTATAGGTTCTTTTTTATTTAAGTGGTGAAAAAAAAATCCAAAGCTTGCTAAAAAAACAAAAAAAAATGACACCATTTTCCGAGACCCTTAGCTTCTCCATTTTTCGGGATCTGGGGCCAGGTGAGGGCTTATTTTTTGCGTGCCGGGCTGACGTTTTTATTGATACCATTTTGGGGTAGATCCGATGTTTTGATCGCCCGTTATTGCATTTTATTGCAAAGTTGTAGCGACCAAGAAAACTTAATTCTGGCGTTTAAATTTTTTTTCTCGTTACGCCGTTTACTGATTGTATTAATTCTTCTTTTATATTGATAGATCGGGCGATTCTGAACGCGGCGATACCAAATATGTGTATGTGGTTTTTTTTTTATATATATATATTTTATTTTGAATTGGGCGAAAGGGGGGTGACTTAAACTTTTATATATTTTTTATTTTTTAAAAAACTTTTTTTTACACTTTCTGCTTGCTTCTATAGTCTCCAGAGGAGACTAGAAGCAGCAGTTGTCTGATTGCTTCTACTGCATACAAGAGATGAGCAGATCGCTTGTATGCAGGAGAAATGCTCACTTGCTATGAGCGCTGACCACTAGGTGGCGCTCATAGCAATTGAGACATGACAACCACAGGCGTCTGCTGCAGACCCTGAGTTGTCATGCCCACCCATTGGTGACCCGTGATCACGTGACGGGGTCACTGATGGGCGGGGCTTAGGACTCCTGGAAGCGCGAGTTAAATGCCACTGTCAGAGATTTAACATGTTAACAGCCGCGGGTGGATTGCGATTCCAATAATCAGCTGACATGTGCTCGCTTCAGTGCGGGCTCACCGCCGGAGCCCCCGCTGAATCGGCCTTCCCGACCTGGTGCGTACTATTACTGACCAGGTCGGAAAGGGGTTAAGGAACATCCTTTCCAGGGTAAAGACTTGTGTATAAGGTAAAATAAATAACCAAAAACAAAAATACTCCTCCACACCTTGGGCTATGTTCACAAGTAGCATTTTTTATGCGTTTTTGCACGTTTGTATTGCTTTCAACCGTGACAAATGCATTCACCGGGAAATGTCATTTTAACATTTACAACCTTATCTGGCCATCTGCTGTGTGACACATGCATATGACGCGCCCCCTGGGCCTGTGCTGCTGCTACTGTGCAGGGGGAATACCCGGAGCCGGATCGCTGGGGGTTGTAGTTCTCCGTGGCGGTGACCCGGTCCGTGCCCAGGGTGGTCAAACCAGTGGCAGTCTAAATGTTGTAATAAGTGTCCGACTACGCCACCCGTGGATTGCGGTCAGTGGGGACCGCCGCTGCGCTGCCGACCGCTGAGGCTGATGTTGGTTGCGCAGCCGAGTATGGGATAACTCCCCACGGGAGGAGTATTGCCTCAGGGCAGCTAGTGTGGATAATGATGGGAGTGATGGTGTGAGCGTCCCAGTTCTAATGGTGCTGGTGCGGCAAGGAATCACAGAGACGTGTGGTGCAGTTCAGGGTCTTTACTGATGGTACAAGGTAGACCCTCCCGGGAGTACTGGCTAGTATAAGGGGCCTGGTCAGTCTGCGAGCAAGCAGGAGTTCCCCTGGCCAGGTGGAGTTGTAGGCCTCCCCGTTAATCTGCACTCTTCCTGGCTACCTTGCTATCAGCGGTTACAAGTAGCCCACGTCCCTGAGCATACCGTGTGGTGCTCACCCGTATGGCTGGTGACTTGGGGCCTTCTGTTAGCCTCCGCTCCTGGATGGCGGCGCTGGTCCCTTCTTTGTGACTGAGCCTCCGGGCTTCTATGGCCAGAGGACCTGGAATCCCCTGCCAGCTGGTTTCTGCTGCTGGGTGTATATCAGTCCCCACAGCCTCGGACTCCTGTGTCCGGCTTTAGTATCTTCGTCCAGGGCGAACTCTGCTCAGCTCCAGCCCCTGGACTTCAGCTACTGCTCCTCCAGAGCTCCTAGTTCTTCCTTTCCCTGTGTCTGGAACTTCACTCCAGGCTCTGACTCTAACTGCTCTAATCCCGCCCCAGACCCAATTTATAAGGGCAGATTCCTCCCCTCCCAGGTCTGGGCGGACCGTGTTACATGCTTAGGGATCCTGACCAGAGAAACCTCCCACTTGCTCTCAGACATAATATCTCTATTACTGTGGCAACCAGACCCCTGGGGTGTCACATTCCCCCCTAGTAAATTTTAGTACTCCGGGACTAAACACATTTTTTAAAGAAACATAAATACAAGGTATAACAATAATACAATAATATATTCACAAGAAACTTTAGTCTGTAGAGGTCACGGCGTTTCCGTGACCGGGTGTCCATATCACCCAAGGTGAAGTTTATGAAACAAAGGGGGTGTCCATGTCACCCAACAAGGTGAAGTCTTGGCACAGAATAGGGGACCTGTCCAAAGCAAACCCCTTGCGTTGTCCTTGGGCGTGGCTGCAAGGGTAGACTAACTACTTTGGGCCGCAAGGAGGCCACGCCAGACAGGTTTTCTCTTCCGCGGCCGTCTTCACAAGAGGCACCAAGGTGCAACTATCTACAAAACTGTTCCGGTTATCCAGTGTCCATAACCTGTTAGTCCAAATAAATCTGCAGGGTAACTGAGAAACATAATTAGTAACAGGCAACAAACATAAACCATAAACATTTTTCAATAAACAGTCAACTTTACAGTGCATTGGTTTAGATTCTCCAGCGAACGGGCATCTGACCTCTAGTGACTCTAGTGGACCTACGGAGCTCACTAACTGGTTCTGCACTACAGGGTGTAGGAGGTGTTATGGGCAAGCTGGGCAGCTTTCTGCTCACTCTTTGGCTCACTAGGAGCACAGCAGGCTCACTACTAGCAGAGGGTTGATCCTCCTGTACTGCTGGTGTGGACTCTTCTGCCTCTTGGGCCGGCTGCTCTTCCAGCTCTACCGGTTCCTCTGTAGGCACTTGCGGGGCTGGCTGGAGAAAGGTGAGGACGGGTACCACGACAGCGCCGTTTACTTGTGTCCAAGACCGGGGGAAATCTCCGAGTACGGTACTGATCATTTCTTCCCTTTCCTCTGCGGGTTGAGGGTTTTCTTGATCTTCTTCAGGGCTTTGCAGCTGCTCGGGACACTTCTTCAGGTGGTCTTTGGAGACAATGGCTGTGGTTTCTCCTCCATCCTTACTGATTACGCAGATTTTTGGGTTCTCATGGCTTGATGGCAGTACGGTGTACGGGTCCTTCTCCCACTGGTCGTCCAACTTGTGGAGCCGCCTCTTTCTCTTCAAGACCTGCTCTCAAGGTACCAGGGGAACAGCGGGAGCATACTGGTTATAAGCCTTCTCTTGCCTTTCTCTAGCTTGAGACAGACTTCGCTCGACGCTCTCCTGCACTTTCCGATACTGCTGCTGCCGTTCTGTATCCCAGTCTGCCTCTGGCGAGGTGTCCTCAGGCGTCAGGACTCCCATATCCAGGTCAATAGGCAGCTTACCAGGTCTTGCTCTCATTAGGTAAGCCGGGGTACAGTTGGTGGAACCTACAGGGATGTGGTTATACAGGTCCACCAGATCGGGCAGTTTCTCAGGCCACAGACTGCGTTCTTCCAGGGGCAATGTTTTTAGCAGATCTATCACCACCTGGTTCATCTTCTCGCAGAGTCCATTGGTTTGAGGGTGATAGGGCGTTGTTCTTATCTTCTTGCAGCCATA
Organism: Phyllobates terribilis; assembly: GCF_046119375.1. Classification (NCBI taxonomy): domain Eukaryota; kingdom Metazoa; phylum Chordata; class Amphibia; order Anura; family Dendrobatidae; genus Phyllobates; species Phyllobates terribilis. Next base: position 473,273,669 of record NW_027362764.1, on the reverse strand, counting down.
CAGGTTGCAGAACTCCTGGAAGACCTCCGCTTCAAAGGCTGGTCCTTGGTCTGTCAGCACTTGGTCCGGGTACCCGTGTGGACGGCAGAAGTGCTGCTGGAAGGCTCTAGCTGCTGTTTGAGCCGTTAAGTCCTTGACTGGGACCACCACCAGGAACCGGGAGTAATGATCCACGATTGTGAGGGCGTAGACATACCCAGATCTGCTTGGAGCCAGTTTCACATGGTCCAGGGCTACCAGTTCCAGTGGCTGTCTGGTGATGATGGGCTGCAGGGGAGTCTTCTGGCTGGCACGGTCTTTTCTTCTCAGGTGGCACGGGCCACAGTCTCTGCACCACCTCTCGATGGCTCCTCTCATGCCTACCCAGTAGAACCGTTCACGCAACAAGAACTCCAGCTTCTTCCATCCGAAGTGTCCTGCTCCGTTGTGGTATGCCTCCAGAACCATAGCCGCGTCTCGTCTTGGGACCACTACCTGCCAGGTCAACTCATGTGTTCGAGAGTTAACCATTCTCCGGCACAGCTTCTCCCTGTAGAGCAACAGCTTACTTTTCTCCTTCCACAGTTGCTTGGTCTCCTCCGGAGCATCTGGGTCAAGACGGGCATCGGCCTGGGTCAGCATTTCCTTCACCAAATGGACTGCGGGATCACTGTCTTGCGTCTCCGCCCAGTTGTAGTGGGGCAAGGGATTGAACGTCACGGAGCGCCTGTCCTTCACACGGTGGGAATACAGGGTAATCCCATGACGGTGGAACGCAGGGAGCTCAACTTCTTCCAGATCTTCTGGATCTTCCCCTACGTCCGGTAAGTTCGGCATTCTAGACAGGGCATCCGCGTTGGCATTTGATCGTCCTGCCCGGTATTTGATGGTGAATTCAAAGTTGGACAGGCGGGCCATCCATCTCTGTTCCAGGGCACCGAGCCTTGCAGTGTCTAGGTGTGTCAACGGGTTGTTATCCGTGTACACGGTGAATTTGGAGGAGGCAAGGTAATGCTTGAAACGTTCGGTCACTGCCCACACTACTGCCAGGAACTCCAGCTTGAATGAGCTATAATTCTCAGGGTTCCTCTCCGTGGGCCGTAGCTTTCGGCTGGCGTAAGCGATTACCCGTTCTTTCCCTTGCTGGATCTGGGACAGTATGGCTCCTAGCCCGATGTTGCTTGCGTCCGTGTGGAGGATAAAGGGCTGGCTGTAGTCTGGATATGCCAGGATTTCATCCCCCGTGAGGGCCATCTTCAGCTGGCAGAAGGACTCCTCTTCCAGCTTTTCCCACCTAAAGGGCAGCTTCTGGTTTTTGGCTTTCCGAGATTGACCTATCAGGAGGTCCTGCATAGGGGCTGCCATTTTGGTGAAACCGGGAATGAATCTTCGGTAGTAGCCTACCAACCCGAGGAACTGCCGCACTTCCTTTATGCTGGAGGGTCTTGGCCAGTCCTTAATCACAGTGATCTTATCAGGGTCAGGAGCAACTCCGTCAGCACTCACCACGTGTCCCAGGTATTGCACCTTTGGTTTCAGGAGGTGACACTTGGAGGTTTCACCTTTAGGCCGTAGTTTGCCAGAGCTTCGAACACTTCTGCCAGGTGTTTCAGGTGGTCCTCATAGGTCTTGGAATAGACGATGACATCATCCAGGTATAACAGGACCGTCTCGAAGTTCCGGTGTCCCAGACAGCATTCCATCAACCGTTGGAAGGTTCCTGGTGCGTTGCAGAGCCCGAACGGCATACAGTTAAATTCACTGAGACCCATCGGGGTGGTGAATGCGGTCTTCTCCCGGTCCGCCTCTGCTACAGGAACCTGCCAGTACCCGCTAGTGAGATCCAAAGTAGAGAAGAAGTTAGCAGATTTTAATGCAGCTAAGGACTCTTCTATCCTTGGTAACGGGTACGCATCTTTGTGTGTGATACGGCTGACCTTCCTGTAGTCTACACACATTCTCATGGTGTTGTCTTTCTTTTTCACTAAGACTAGTGGAGCTGCCCAGGGGCTACAGCTGTCCCTGATTACCCCAGCCTCCTTCATGTCTCTAAGCATCCCCTTGGCGTGTTGGTAGTGTGCCGGGGGTACGGGTCGGTATCTCTCCTTTATGGGAGGATGGTCTCCCGTGGGGATGTGGTGTTCTACCCCCTTTACTCGCCCGAAGTCTAGCGGGTGTTTACTAAACACTCTCTCGTACTCTCGAACCACCCGATAGACTCCCTGTTTCTGGTGTGAGGGAGTGGAGTCAGTACCCAAATGCAGTTGCTGACACCAGTCCCCCATTGGTTTCTTAGAGCCGTTACCTTCCTCTGGTTGAGATGGAGGCAAGGGTTCCACGGCCTGTACAGAATTCTGGTTTATGGTGAACAATTTGGCTAGCGTGGCATACCGGGGCAGGTGTACTTCTCTCTCCCCGATATTTATGATGCGAACGGGCACCCTCCCATGGCGTACATCGACCACCCCCCGTGCTGTCAAAATGGTGGGCCTACTGTCTGAGTAGACGGGTTCTACCATTGCTTGGTAGTCTCTACCTCTTAGACCAATAGCTGCCCGGCACCAAATCATCATCTCACTTTTTGGGGGCATGGCAATAGGGAACGGGTCACACATTCTCACGCTACCTATCTCACCACCAGATAGTTCCACCTGTTGCCGCTTCATCAGTGCCCGGATCTCTTTTTGGAGCACACGCTGCTGGCCGGTACTGGCGTTCTTGGCAACCTGCTGTAAAATGAGAATCACCTCTGCAAGACAATTTTCAATCACATTAGTTCCCAAGGTTATTCTAGGGTGACTCTCATGACGGTCTATGTCCACTATAATCAGTCCTTGTGCCGCCAGTTCGACTTTACCGATCTTAATGGTCACCTCTTTGAATCCCACCTTCGGCACGGGCTGACCATTGCTGCCGATGATACTCAGGTCGTCATCTGGGTAGCGGGTTATGTCCGAGTCATTCCAGTACTGCTTGAAGAGCACGTACGGGATGGTGGTCACCTGTGACCCAGTGTCTAGTAGGGCACTCATAGGAATGCCATCCAGTACCACAGGCAAGATTGGACGTCCCCCTACGTATTTATCACGTCAGTTTGATGGGCCTGATGGTCTTATGCCTGGGGGTTGGCCCTCTACCCCAGGTTGTGCCCGTTTAAATGACAGTACCTTGCCACATGTCCGGGTTGATTGCAGCGGCGGCAGATGGGTCGTCCGTCCTCGTTGTATCTGTCGCTGGGTCTTCCTCTGGCCGGTGGGGTCCTCCTCAGTCGGCGCCACGGGATGTCCTCCGGTCCGGATGCCAGCTGGATCTTTCCTGGAGAAGAGACCCGTAAAGACTGCACAGTTCTGGTTAGCGCGGCAACGCTCTTAGTCAGCTCTTGGACCTGATGGTGCAGGTCTGTAGCCGGGTCACTGTTTAAAGCCTGCACATCAGCTCCCACAGGCCCTGCAGACAAGAGCGCCGTCTCCTGGTGGTAAGTGATAGCAGGGCGCCTGTGGGTCACAGCGCCACCTGGTGCCGGTTCTCGGAGCACCCGGATGGCTCTGTCCTTGAACTGTGCAAAGTCCAGGTCAGGGTCCTGTAAGGCCATTGCCCGCAACTGGGTTCGATGGGCATTGCACAGTAGACCCTCAATAAATTGTTCAGTCAACAACTTATCTTCATTTCCCACGCTGTCAGGGTCTGCCTGCTTAATGGCTCTCAGGGCCTCTTGTAGGTTTAGAGCATAGTCTCTTATACTCTCATGTGCCCGTTGTTTGCACCCATAAAATCTTAGTTTTATTTCGGCTGAGGTGCGGGTGTCAAATGTGTCTTTCAGCCGGGTTAGTATGTCTCTGACAGTCCTCTTCCTCCCAGGTGGCCAGGACTTTACCTCCCTTTGGGCTGCCCCGATTAATTGGGCCACCAGGATGCTCACTTTTTGCTCTTCTGTGAGGGGGTATACCTGGAAGAGGCTATCCAGTCTTTCTCTAAAGTCATTTAGAGTATGTGACTCCCCTGAGTTCTGGGGTAGCCAGGTTGCCCCCGGGATATAGGGCATGGTGAATGGCATGACTGCTGCAGCGGTTGCGCTGGCGGTGGCTGTGGCAGTGGAGCTCCCCTCGGTATCCGGCATCCTCCTCCCCCCTAGTGGACCGTGGCCTACCTTGCGATGCTCTTCTTCCGTAGGCCGCGGCTCCGCAGTCGATCGTCGGGGTTGAGGACCTGGCGTCGCGCTCCGATGACGTCAGCGTCGCTCTTCCTCCCTTCCAGGACCTTGCGCAGCGTCAGAGCATGGGGCGGAGCGTGGGGCGGAGCTTCGGATCTCGCGTGCTTTCGGCGTCCACGCCCCTCTTCTTCCCGTGCGGCGTCCCGAAGATGGCGTCCGAAGGCGGGAAGCAGCTGCGGATGGCGGGAAGAAGGCAGAAGACGGCGGGAAACGGTCCAAGATGGCGTCTGATGGCGGGAATCGTCTCCGGATGGCGGGAAACGACTCCGGACGGCGGGAAACTTCACCACAGGTAAGTATAAAAGTCTCTTTTTCAGGCACGCAGTACCCGGTGGTTGCGGGCACGAAATCCTGCCGACTACGCCAAAGTTGACACGCCCCCTGGGCCTGTGCTGCTGCTACTGTGCAGGGGGAATACCCGGAGCCGGATCGCTGGGGGTTGTAGTTGTCCGTGGCGGTGACCCGGTCCGTGCCCAGGGTGGTCAAACCAGTGGCAGTCTAAATGTTGTAATAAGTGTCCGACTACGCCACCCGTGGATTGCGGTCAGTGGGGACCGCCGCTGCGCTGCCGACCGCTGAGGCTGATGTTGGTTGAGCAGCCGAGTATGGGATAACTCCCCACGGGAGGAGTATTGCCTCAGGGCAGCTAGTGTGGATAATGATGGGAGTGATGGTGTGAGCGTCCCAGTTCTAATGGTGCTGGTGCGGCAAGGAATCACAGAGACGTGTGGTGTAGTTCAGGGTCTTTACTGATGGTACAAGGTAGACCCTCCCGGGAGTACTGGCTAGTATAAGGGGCCTGGTCAGTCTGCGAGGAAGCAGGAGTTCCCCTGGCCAGGTGGAGTTGTAGGCCTCCCCGTTAATCTGCACTCTTCCTGGCTACCTTGCTATCAGCGGTTACAAGTAGCCCACGTCCCTGAGTATACCGTGTGGTGCTCACCCGTATGGCTGGTGACTTGGGGCCTTCTGTTAGCCTCCGCTCCTGGATGGCGGCGCTGGTCCCTTCTTTGTGACTGAGCCTCCGGGCTTCTATGGCCAGAGGACCTGGAATCCCCTGCCGGCTGGTTTCTGCTGCTGGGTGTATATCAGTCCCCACAGCCTCGGACTCCTGTGTCCGGCTTTAGTATCTTCGTCCAGGGCGAACTCTGCTCAGCTCCAGCCCCTGGACTTCAGCTACTGCTCCTCCAGAGCTCCTAGTTCTTCCTTTCCCTGTGTCTGGAACTTCACTCCAGGCTCTGACTCTGACTGCTCTAATCCCGCCCCAGACCCAGTTTATAAGGGCAGATTCCTCCCCTCCCAGGTCTGGGCGGACCGTGTTGCATGCTTAGGGATCCTGACCAGAGAAACCTCCCACTTGCTCTCAGACATAATATCTCTATTACTGTGGCAACCAGACCCCTGGGGTGTCACACATACAGTGCTAAAAAGACATGGGAACAGCATGGGGAAGACCCCTGGAAGCATCTCTGACACCCAGGTCACTGCCTAAAAGTGTGCCCATCAGAAGTGATCCTTGCCGCATCAGAAGATGCAGACTTGCAACTATCCCCGTGCAAGTCCTTGTCCCAGGGCAGTGTTCAATTGTACCTCCCCCATAACTTGCAATACAAGCGCAAGTATGCAGCCTGCCACCCACCCACCCCCAGGCTGCAATACCATACTGCTAGCTTGCTTGTACTTGAAATTGGGCCTTTTAGGCATGTGGAGGTGGAATCTGGCCACCACGTCATGGCTGCGTCGGTAACCTGGTATTGATACTTAGTCCCCAGCCGCCTGGCGGCCGGGTGTCCACTCTTGGTCCCCAGCCGCCAGGGGGCGGCCGGGTGTCCATACTCAGTCCCCAGCCGCCCCGCGGCCGGGTGCCCACACACAGTCCCCAGCCGCGTGGGGGTGGCCGGGTGTCCATAAACGGTCCCCAGCCGCCCCTATTTGTCCCGGTGCGCCTTATACACAAGCGCGCATACCAAAACATTACCTGTGCCCTCCCCAGTGCATTTAGTGGGAAGGACAGCCTGGGTTAATATTGTGGAAGCCGGGATACAGTTGGACACTGGGATGCAACACGTCCTCCAGACATAGAGGATTGCTTGTCCTGGGTCAATCAGGCTTCAACACAAAGTTCAGAAGGTAGACAGCAGCAGTGGTCGGCCTCCTACACAACGAGTAAATTATTCATGATCATGAGGCCATCCACCTCCTTAGCTTTCTGTTTCTTGGAATGCAAGCGCATGTATGTAGTAGCAGCTAGGCCTGAGGTGGTCAGCGTTTTGGCGCATATTCTACCTCCTTCGAGGATTGCTGGATGTTTTCCTGCTACTATCCCAGTTCTATGACTCCCGTTAAAACAAAGCTTCAGGTGATGAATGATGGATGAGGTGGTGGCAAAGGAGAAAGAGCAGGAGGAACAGGGACCATTCACATCAATATCAGGCCAGCCAACCACACATGTCTTGTAGGATATGTTTCTGTACCAAAAGGAGCGGTTCAGCTACACAGTTATAAGGCATACAGTGAATGCAATGCCTACCAAAAATTTCGAGGCACTCCAATGCCCCTTGGAAGTGACATGGAGGTCAGAGGGCCTTAACTAAACCGTTTTTTCCATTTATAGCAACTGGGTCTCCTGTACACTGTTGGCCTAAGCAGGGAATGGAAGGCTTTCCAAAAATTATTAGGCACTGCAATGCCCCTTGAAACAGACGTGGATTACAGCGTATTAAAAACCTTCTACCCATTATTGGGGAGTGGGTCTCCCTTAGTGTTCACCTATGCATTGAAAAGCAAAAGCTGACAAAAATTAGGAGGAAATGCAATGCCTGTTGCAAGAGTCGTGGAGGTTAGAGGTAATTAAAAACAACATGTCAATGCCCCTTGGAAGTGTTGTGGAGTTCAGAGTGGTTTAACAAGACGGTTTTAATGCCCCTTAGAAGAGACGTGGAGTTCAGAGTGGTTTAACAAGACAGTTTTAATGCCCCTTGGAAGAGATGTGGAGGTCACAGTAGCTTAACAAGATGGTTTTAATGCCCCTTGGAAGAGACGTGGAGTTCAGAGTGGTTTAAGAAGACAGTTTTAATGCCCCTTGGAAGAGTGGTGGAGGTCGCAGTGGAATAAAAAGACAATATCAATGCCCCTTGGAAGAGTGGTGGAGGTTACAGTGGAATAAAAAGACAATATCAACGCCCTGTGGAAGAGACGTGGAGGTCACAGTAGCTTAACAAGACGCTTTAATGCCCCTTGGAAGGGTGGTGGCGGTCGCAGTGGAATAAAAAGACAATATTAACGACCCTTGGAAGAGACGTGGAGGTCACAGTATCTTAACAAGACGATTTTAATGCCCCTTACAAGAGCCATGCAGTACAGCATATTAAAAACATTATTCCCATTATTGGGGAGTGGGTCTCCCATAGTCTTTGCCTATGCCTTCCAAGCAAAAGCTGCCAAAAATTAGGAAGGGGGAACTTGCAATGTCCCTTACAAGAGCCATGCAGTACAGCATATTAAAAACATTATTCCCATTATTGGGGAGTGGGTCTCCCATAGTCTTTGCCTATGCCTTCCAAGCAAAAGCTGCCAAAAATTAGGACAGAGGAACTTGCAATGCTGGCAACATGGACCACGGTCACCCTGGTGGTATAGTGGTCGTGGAGGCTGAGGATAAGGAGAAGAGCAAAAAACAGCCGAAATGAGGAAGCGTATACCCATGTGTGGGTGTGAAGCAATGCATGGGAATACACCTCCCGAAATAACACAGTGGATATGACTTTATGTTACTCTGCTGTCATTTGGTGGTGATGAGAAGTCTGGCCCAATCCAGCCCTTGTTCATTTTGATAAGGATCAGCTTGTCAGTTGACAGGCGAGTGCGCTTATCAGTTATAATTCCCCCAGCGGCACTAAAAACACGCTCCGATAACACGCTAGCGGCAGGGCAGGCCAGGACCTCCAAGGCATACAGAATGAGTTCATTTCAAGTGTCCAGCTTGGATACCCAATAATTAAAAGGCACAGAGGAATCACTGAGGACGCTGGTACTCTCTCACCATCTTTTGAAACTTTCCACTCCTTGTGAGAGTACCCTGCGCCTCAGGGCCTGTAAGCTGGGCAGGTCTCAGAAAACTGTCCTAGAACATTGACAGTGTTCCCCTGCCTCTGTTGGATTGGAGTTGCGTCTCTCTCGCCTGTATGCCTTAGTTGGGCAGCGAACTGTGACCTCTGCCGCTACCGTGTTCAGATGGGAATTTTTTTAATAGTTCTGCAGCAAGGGCCTTCTGGTACTGCCCCATTGTTGTAGACCTCTCCAACTCAGGAATAAGAGAGTGAAAGTTCTCCTTGTAGAGGGGGTCTAAATGTGTCATCAATCAGTAATGACTGTCACCTAACATTTTGACAATGCGAGGGTCACGGTTAAGGCAGCGTAACATAAAGTCAGCCATGGGTGCCAGACTGGTAACGGGCAAGACTTCCGTGTCCTCACCAAGATGACGACTGATAGTGTTGAGCGATCACTAAAATGCTCGGGTGCTCGAAGCTCGGGCCGAGCTTACCGTGATACTCGGGTGCTCGACCCGAGCAACGAGCCCAATGTTAGTCTATGAGAGACCCGAGCATTTTTGCGGCAGCACCCCCGGCAGACTGTAGAAAGCCTAAAAAGTGCCCAAAACGATAGTGACAGTGCTCAAAAGACATGGGGGCAGAATGGGGATCGCCCCTGGAAGCATTTCTGACCCCCAGGTCACTGCTGTCAACAACGTGGTCAGAGGTATTAAGCCACTTTTGCGGGCTCACAATAAAACGTTCAAAAACGAAACTGAAACGGTTTTCCTGTGAAATATGTTAAGGAATTTCCTTTCCAGGGTAAAAACTTGTGTATAAGGTAAAATAAATAACCAAAAACAAAAATACTCCTCCACACCTTGGGCTATGTTCACAAGTAGCATTTTTCATGCGTTTTTGCACTTTTGTATTGCTTTCAACCGTGACAAATGCGTTCACCGGGAAATGTCATTTTAACATTTTACAACCTTATCTGGCCATGTGCTGTGTGACACATGCATACAGTGCTGAAAAGACAAGGGATCAGCATGGGGAAGACCCCTGGAAGCATCTCTGACCCCCAGGTCACTGTCTAAAAGTGTGCCCATCAGAAGTGATCCTTGCCGCATCAGAAGATGCAGACTTGCAACTATCCCTGTGCAAGTCTTTGTCCCAGGGCAGTGTTCAATTGTACCACCCCCATTCCTTGCAATGCAAGCGAAAATATGCAGCCAACCACCCACCCACCCGCAGGCTGCAATACCATACTGCTAGCTTTCACTTGAAATGGGGCCTTTTAGTTTGGAGGAGGCGGAAGCTGGCCACTACCTCATGGCCGCTTCGGCAGCGAGGTATCCATACTCTGTCCCCAGCCGCCCGGCGGCCGGGTGTCCACGCTCGGTCCCCAGCCGCCAGGTGGCGGCCAGGTGTCCATACTCGGTCCCCAGCTGCCCTGATTTCTCCTGTCACTTTCCCCCACACTTTTCTTAGCCGGGCCTGCTTTAGGGCAGCATTGGACGAGCCCACCAGAGAACCAGACTCCTCCGGTGGGCCCTGGCTTCTCCATCAGGGGAGTTGAGAGTGCCTAGGTGAGGAGCATGATGATGATGATAGAAGTTAGCATCTGCTTTGTTTTCTTGGAATGCAAGCGCATGTATGTAGTAGCGGCTAGGCCTGAGGTGGTCCGCGTTTTGGCGCATATCCTACCTCCTCCGAGGATTGCTGGATGTTTTCCTGCTACTATCCCAGTTCTATGACTCCCGTTAAAACAAAGCTTCAGGTGATAAATGATGGATGAGGTGGTGGCAAAGGAGAAAGAGCAGGAGGAACAGGGACCATTCACATCAATATCAGGCCAGTCAACCAGATATGTCTTGTAGGATATGTTTCTGTACCAAAAGGAGCGGTTCGGCTACACAGTTATAGGGCATACAGTGAGTGCAATGCCTACCAAAAATTTCGAGCCACTCCAATGCCCCTTGGAAATTACATGGAGGTCAGAGGGCGTTAACTAAACCTTTTTTTCGATTTATAGCAACTGGGTCTCCCGTGCACTGTTGGCCTAAGCAGGGAATGGAAGGCTTTCCAAAAATTATGAGGAACTGCAATGCCCCTTACAAGAGCCATGTGTGGCACCCCAGGGGTCTGGTCACCACAGTAATAGAGATATTACGTCGGAGAGCAAGTGGGAGGTTTCCTGGTCAGGATCCCTTAAACATGCAACATCCTCCTGCCCCAGTCCTCGGAGGGGAGAATTCTGCCCTTATAAACTGGATCTGGGGCGGGGTTGAGTGAGTCAGAGAACAGTCAGAGTCAGAGTGAGAGCAAGGGAAAGTAACAGCAAGGAGCTCTGTAGGAGCTAGGAGCTAAAGACCAGGGACTGGAAGCTGAGCAGAGCTCGCCCTGGCAGAAGACAATAGGAACCGGACATAGGAGTCCGAAGCTGTGAGGACTTATATATCCAGCAGCAGAAACCAGCCGGCAGGGGATTTCAGGTCCTCTGGCCATAGAAGCCCGGAGGCTCAGTCACAAGCAAGGGACCAGCACCGCCGTCGTGGAGCGTAGGCTAACAGAAGGCCCCAAGTCACCAGCCATACGGGTGAGCACTACACGGTACATTCAGGGACGTGGGCTACTTCTACCCGCTTACAGCAAGGTAGCCAGGAAGAGTGCAGACAGACGGGGAGGCCTACAACTCCTCCTGGCCAGGGGAACTCCTGCTTGCTCACAGACTGACCAGGCCTCTTATGCTAGCCAGTACTCCCGGGAGGGTCTATCTTATAGTGAAGACCCTGAACTGCACTGCAAAGACTCTGAGTCGTTCCTGCTGCGCTCGTGCACCATCACCCCCATCATCATACTCACTGCCCTGAGGCTAAACTCCTCCCGAGGGGAGTTATCCCATTCTATGCTGCGCACACAACACCAGCCTCAGCGGTCTGCCTCGCAGCGGTGGTACTCCCTGACCGCAATCCACGGATGGCGCAGTCGGACAATTAACCTCAAAACCTAAGAAAGACTGCCACTGGTTTGACCAGCCTGAGCCACGGGACCGGGTCACCGCCACAGAGACTACAGACCCCAGAGACCCGGCACCGGGTATCCCACACACGTGTACACACGGCCCAGGGGGCGCGTCACATGCAGTACAGCATATTACAAACATAAGTCCCATTATTGGGGAGTGGGTCTCCCATAGTATTTGCTTATGCCTTGCAAGCAAAAGCTGCCAAAAATTAGGACGGAGCAACTTGCAATGCCCCTTACAAGAGCCATGTGTAGCGCCCCGAGGGTTCGGCCGCTACAGGGGTATTGCACCTCAGCCCAGAGGTGTGATATTCCACTCCCGGGTAAGGATGGAGTATGGACCAGGGCCCAGTTAGCTGCATACAGCACACACACCCCATTTCCGAGGGACAGTTCAACGGTGCTCCCACTAGACAGAAGTGCAGGCACGACCGACTATGTCCCTGTCTGGAGTGGGGAGGGGGGGTGGAACACCCAGTGCTGTAGGGGCAGATAGGGGTTGGTTCCTGAGCGTAGGAAGGAGCCCATTGGTTGCTGGTCACCTGGGCTCATGGTCAGAGGGAGGTATAAAAGGTGGGCACCATCTTAGATCTAGGTTCGTTCGTTCGTTCAGTCAGAGGAGAAGACCGGGAGTGGAGGCTCTGTAGGAGCTCCACTCAGGAGCGGGCCTAGAGAGAGGCCGGAGAAGAGAGAGAGAGGAGGTGAAAAGGAGCTGTGATTAAGTCTCATCCCAGCTCCACGAGAAAGGAACAGAAAGGAACAGAGAAAGAGAAGGAGAGACAGAGAAACAGAAGGGCTCAGGAACAAGAAGGTGGAAGGGACCCTAAGAACCCACGAGAATCCAGGGTGCAGGGTCAGGCAGATTAAGGGTACCGGATCCCAAGTTGGTGGAGGAGAAACTACCCTCAGCCAAAGACCGGTCGTCGTGATCATCTATTGGTGCGACACCTCATCAAACCTGCTAGGAAGGCGCCATATAGGACAGCGGGGGACGGGGCCCACGTTTAACCGCACAAGTCCGCGGCAGCTGGACAAAAGTGGGTCACTGGTGAGGCAGGCCAGAGAAAGGATTAAAGGGGGTCCTGTGCCATGCTCCTGAACTGCCTGGGAGTTGACCGAGCCCCACACCTGGTGGACGCAGCACGGCTCGGGCGGTCACTGCTGACAGAAGTGACCCGGAACAAATGAACTGTGAGTAAAGACCCTGGACTGTAACTTGTTGTCTGTGTGCTCCTTCGCGCCTCCAGCACTACCGGTACTGGGACTCTCACCACCATCACTCCCACCATCCACTACACTGCCCTGGGGCCGCACTCTTCCCGTGGGGAGTCACACCATCCCAGCTGCATTCATCATCAGCCCCAGCGGACGGCCTTGCAGCGGCGGTTCCTAATAACTGCAATCCACGGGTGGCGTAGTCGGACATTATCTGAAGCACGTAGCAGACTACCATTGGTCTGACCACCCTGAGCCGCGGGACCGGGCCCCCACTACTACCCCCATAGTTACCCTATCGCCCGGATCCGCGTGCCCCACGGCCCAGGGGGCGAGTCACATGCAGTACAGCATATTACAAACATAAGTCCCATTATTGGGGAGTGGGTGTCCCATAGTATTTGCTTATGCTTTCCCAGCAAAAGCTGCCAAAAATTAGGACGGAGCAACTTGCAATGCCCCTTACAAGAGCCATGCAGTACAGCATATTACAAACATAAGTCCCATTATTGGGGAGTGGGTGTCCCATGGTATTTGCTTATGCTTTCCCAGCAAAAGCTGCCAAAAATTAGGACGGAGCAACTTGCAATGCCCCTTACAAGAGCCATGCAGTACAGCATATTACAAACATAAGTCCCATTATTGGGGAGTGGGTCTCCCATAGTATTTGCTTATGCTTTCCCAGCAAAAGCTGCCAAAAATTAGGACGGAGCAACTTGCAATGCCCCTTACAAGAGCCATGCAGTACAGCATATTACAAACATAAGTCCCATTATTGGGGAGTGGGTGTCCCATGGTATTTGCTTATGCTTTCCCAGCAAAAGCTGCCAAAAATTAGGACGGAGGAACTTGCAATGCTGGCACCCTGGTGGTATAGTGGTGGTGGAGGCTGAGGATAAGGAGAAGAAGATTAAACAGCCGAAACGAGGAAGCGTATACCCATGTGTGGGTGTGAAGCGGTGCATGTGAATACACCTCCCGAAATAACACAGTGGATTTGACTTTATGTTACTCTGCTGTCATTTGGTGGTGATGAGAAGTCTGGCCCAATCCAGCCCTTGTTCATTTTGATAAGGGTCAGCTTGTCAGCATTGTCAGTTGACAGGTGAGTGCGCTTATCAGTTATAATTCCACCAGCGGCACTAAAAACACGCTCCGATAACACGCTAGCGGCAGGGCAGGCCAGGACCTCCAAGGCGTACAGAGCGAGTTCATTCCAAGTGTCCACCTTGGATACCCAATAATTAAAAGGCACAGAGGAATCACGGAGGACGCTGGTGCGATCGGCAAGGTACTCCCTCACCATCTTTGGAAACTTTCCACTCCTTGTGAGAGTACCCCGCGCCTCAGGGCCTGTAAGCTGGGCGGGTGTCAGAAAACTGTCCCAGAACGTTGACAGTGTTCCCCTGCCTCTGCTGGATTGGAGTTGCATCTCTCTCGCCTGTACGCCTTGGTTGGGCAACGAACTGTGACCTCTGCCGCTAGCGTGCTCAGATGGGAATTTTTTTAAGAGTTCTGCAGCAAGGGCCTTCTGGTATTGCCCCATTTTTGTAGACCTCTCCACCTCAGGAATAAGAGAGTGAAAATTCTCCTTGTAGTGGGGGTCTACAAGTGTCACCAACCAGTAATGACTGTCACCCAACATTTTGACAACGCGAGGGTCACGGTTAAGGCAGCGTAACATAAAGTCAGCCATGCGTGCCAGACTGGTAACGGGCAAGATTTCCGTGTCCTCACCAAGATGACGACTGACCCTGCTCTCCTCCTCCTCTTCCTCCTCCCCCCTGTCCTCAGGCCACCCACGCTGAACCGACGGTATGACACTTGTACAGGTACTACCGTCTACAACGCATGATAGCAGCTCCTGTTCTTCCTCCTCCTCCTCCTCCTCTCCCTCATTGTCCCCCAATGCACGTTGGGAAGAGATGAGGCTGGGCTGTGTGTAATCGCCCGCTACGGCTTCTTGATCCATCTCATCATACTCTGGCTGCAATGCCTCCTCTTTAATTCTCTGCAGAGAGCGTTGCAAAAGACAGACAAGTGGGATGCTGACACTAATGATGGCGTCATCGCCACTCACCATCTTGGTGGCCTCCTCAAAGTTTGTCAGGATGGTACATATGTCAGACATCCAGGTCCACTCCTGAGGTCTTATGTGTGGAGTCTGACCTGAATATCGACGGCCTTGTTGCAGCTGGTACTCCACAACTGCTCTCTTCTGCTCACAAATCCTTTGCAACATGTGGAGGGTAGAGTTCCAACGTGTGGGGACATCACACACCAGTCGGTGTGCCGGAAGTTGCAAACGCTGCTGCAACACAGCAAAGGCGGCGGAAGCTGTAGCCGACTTGCGAAAATGAGCAGACAGGCGGCGTACTTTCACGAGCAGATCTGGCAACTCGGGGTACGATTTAAGAAACCGCTGAACCACGAGGTTAAGCACATGAGCCAGGCATGGTACGTGTGTGATCTCACCTCGCCTCAGAGCCGCCACCAGGTTATGGCCATTGTCACACACGACCATGCCGGGATGTAGGTTCAGCGGTCTCAGCCACAGATCTGCCTGCTCTTTCACAGCTGTCCACAACTCACAAGCAGTGTGAGGTTTATCACCTAAGCTTATGAGTTTCAGCACAGCCTGTTGCCGCTTGGCGGAGGCAGTTCTGCAATGCTTCCAGCTTGTAACTGATGTGGTTATATCTGAGATGGAGGCTGAACATGAGGAGGAGGAGGAGGAAGAGGATGCGCAGGAGCTGTACACTGTGGGGGCAACTCTGACAGACATAGGGCCCGCAATCCTCGGTGTGGGGAGGATGTGTTCCGTCCCAAGGTCCGACTGGGTCCCGGCTTCCACTATGTTTACCCAGTGTGCCGTCAGAGAGATGTACCGTCCCTGGCCACAAGCACTTGTCCACTTGTCCGTTGTCAGGTGGACTCTCCCAGTAACTGCGTTGTTGAGGGCACGGCAGATGCTTTTGGACACATGCTTGTGTAGTGCGGGGATGTCACACCGGGCAAAATAGTGTCGGCTGGGGACCGAGTACCGAGGGACGGCCACCGCCATAAGATTGCGGAAGGATTCCGTCTCCACCAGCCTAAAAGGCAGCATTTCCAATGCAAACAGTCGTGAAATGTGCGAATTTAGGACTGTGGCCTGTGGGGCGTTAGCTGCGAATTTCCGCTTTCGTTCAAAGGTCTGGGATATGGACAATTGAACGCTGCAGTGGGACGTGGACGTGGACGTTGATGCTGTTTCTTGAGAAACTGCCATAACAAGTGAAGACTGAGAGGAGGGGGCATCTTTACATGCAGTATGGACAGGGGATTGCCTTGCACACACAACAGGGGGTTCTATTGCACGCACAACAGTGGAAGAAGCAGTGGTGACACCCGCTGACACTGGTCGTGGACCCTGGGTTTCGCCCCACAAAGTCGGGTGCTTTGCTGCCATGTGCCTGATCATGCTGGTGGTGGTCAGGCTGGTAGTTTTGTCACCCCTGCTGATGCTGGCATGGCAGGTGGAACATATGGCCTTTTTGGGGTTATCAGCAGAGTCTTTAAAAAAATTCCAGACTCTGGAAGACCTACCACTTGTACTGGCAACGTTCCTCGTGTTGGTGTTACGGGGAGCGGTTGCCTGCCTTCTGTCTGCGGCCACCACACTGCTTCTTCCTGCCTGTTGGGGTACTCTGCTTCCCTCCCCCTGTGTGCTGCTGGCCTCACTCTGCATGTCCTCCTTCCACGTTGGGTCAGTTACTAGATCATCCACCACCTCCTCCTCTTCCACTTGCGCACCACGATCCTCCTCCTCACTTCCTGGCAATTGTGTCTCGTCATCGTCCACCTCTTGTGACAGATTGCCAACGTCGACTTCCTGTGGCCGTGGCTGTTCAAATATTTGGGCATCGCAACATGGGATCTCCTCTTCCACCACTTCAATCGTATCAGGTGAGGGGTCCAAATATGGAAATGGACCAGTGAACAGCTCTTCAGAGTGTCCAAGTGTGGGATCACTTGCTGTCTGACGACACTCGGCATGGTGGGAGGAAGGAGCATCAGGGTGAGGAGGAGTATGCGGTCGAGACTCACGGCTACTAAGAGTTGACCGTGTGGAAGACAGACCGGAGGTGGTGGTGCCCAGGTAACTGGAAGTATTGTCTGCTATCCAATTAATAACCTGTTCACACTGATCAGTTCTCAATACTGGTGTTGTTCTGTGCTTCCCTAGTAATTCGGTCAAGAAGTGGGAGCGAGAAGATGTGGCTGTTGGTTGTGGCACATTTTCACCTTGGCCACGGCCCCGTCCTCTGCACGAACCATCACCAGAACGTCCACTTCCACGTCCCTTGCCACGCGCCTTGCCCATTGTAAATGAAGTAAAATAGCTTACACTTGCACTATCAATGGAAAAAGGGTAATAAAGAGTAGATTAGAACCGTGGAAGAGGAAAACCACAGTTATTGTTTACTGGGGTATACCGCACTTTTTTAATTAGAGATATTTGCGGCTGAACAGTGAGCGACACACTCAAACTGCTTTTTTTTTAGATGCCAAAGGCCCAAAACTGGATAGTACAGCAATTTGACCCGTGGAACTGCGAAACCACACTGGGATGTCGGGCCTACACAAGACTATTTTCAACAGATCTATTTTTGTGTCACAACAGTCAGGAGACACTACTGTTTTTCTTTACGGAAAAAACTACCAAAACCTGAATAATAGAGATTTTTTACCGTGGAACAGCAAAACCACAGTTATAATTTACTGGTGTATACCAGGCTTTTTAAAATATATATATATTTGCGGCTGAACAGTGAGCGACACACTCAAACTGTTTTTTTTAGATACAAATGGCCCAAAAGTGGATAATACAGAGGTTTGTACCGTGGAACTGCAAAACCACACTTGTATTTCTCGGGCCTACACCAGACTTATTTCAACAGATATATTTGTGTCTGAAAAATCAGGGAGACACTATTTTTTTTTTTTACAGCAAAAAATGCAAAAAGCAGGATAATAGAGATTTTTTACCGTGGAACAGCAAAAGCACACTTCTGTCTCTCTGGCCTACACCAGATTATTTTCAACAGATATATTTGTGTCTGAAAAATCAGGGAGACACTATTATTATTTTTATACAGCAAAAAATGCCAAAAACAGGATAATAGAGATGTTTTACAGTGGAACATCAAAACCACAGTAATAATTTACTGGTGTATACCAGGCTTTTTAAAATATATATATATTTGCGGCTGAACAGTGAGCGACACACTCAAACTGTTTTTTTTAGATACAAATGGCCCAAAAGTGGATAATACAGAGGTTTGTACCGTGGAACTGCAAAACCACACTTGTATTTCTCGGGCCTACACCAGACTATTTTCAACAGATATATTTGTGTCTGAAAAATCAGGGAGACACTATTTTTTTTTTTTTTACAGCAAAAAATGCAAAAAGCAGGATAATAGAGATTTTTTACCGTGGAACAGCAAAAGCACACTTCTGTCTCTCTGGCCTACACCAGACTATTTTCAACAGATATATTTGTGTCTGAAAAATCAGGGAGACACTATTTTTTTTTTTTTTTTACAGCAAAAAATGCAAAAAGCAGGATAATAGAGATTTTTTACCGTGGAACAGCAAAAGCACACTTCTGTCTCTCTGGCCTACACCAGACTATTTTCAACAGATATATTTGTGTCTGAAAAATCAGGGAGACACTATTATTATTTTTATACAGCAAAAAATGCCAAAAACAGGATAATAGAGATGTTTTACCGTGGAACATCAAAACCACAGTAATAATTTACTGGTGTATACCAGGCTTTTTAAAATATATATATATTTGCGGCTGAACAGTGAGCGACACACTCAAACTGTTTTTTTAGATACAAATGGCCCAAAAGTGGATAATACAGAGGTTTGTACCGTGGAACTGCAAAACCACACTTGTATTTCTCGGGCCTACACCAGACTATTTTCAACAGATATATTTGTGTCTGAAAAATCAGGGAGACACTATTTTTTTTTTTTTTACAGCAAAAAATGCAAAAAGCAGGATAATAGAGATTTTTTACAGTGGTACAGCAAAAGCACACTTCTGTCTCTCTGGCCTACACCAGACTATTTTCAACAGATATATTTGTGTCTGAAAAATCAGGGAGACACTATTATTATTTTTATACAGCAAAAAATGCCAAAAACAGGATAATAGAGATGTTTTACCGTGGAACATCAAAACCACAGTAATAATTTACTGGTGTATACCAGGCTTTTTAAAATATATATATATTTGCGGCTGAACAGTGAGCGACACACTCAAACTGTTTTTTTTAGATACAAATGGCCCATAGAACTGCAAAACCACACTTCTATTTCTCTGGCCTACACCAGACTATTTTCAACAGATATATTTGTTTCTGAAAAATCAGAGGCACACTTTTTTTTTGGGGGGGGGGGGGGGGGGGCACCAAAAGGTTAATAAGATGGGTATTTGTACATTGTGAAGGAGGAAAAAAAAAAGAGGATTTAGATAAAAAAAAGGATTTTTCCTGGCCCCCGGAACCTGGAGCTAAGTCCAGCAATTTCAGCAACAGGAGCAGCACACAGGACTGTAATGCAGCGTTTGCTGGTATAACCACTGCGTCTCCTTTACAGCCTGCCTGCCTGCCTGCCTGATATACCTGGGATGGATATTAGTCCTGAGAAGGACTGTTTGTTTGATCTGGCAGCCTTTACAGACCCTACACTAACTATTTTGCAGGATATATCTCTCCCTAAATCAGCAGCGCTGTCCCTACACTGTCTGATCCGGAGCGACTGTGTCCAAGATGGCGGCGCCCGGTTTTAAATACTCGAGGTGACGCTGTGCGGCCAGCCAATCACTGTAATGCCCACAAACAACATGGCTGCGGCATTACAGTGACTGGCTGGCAATCCCTGCATGTTCATTGGCTCTGTAAAGAGCGCCAAACATGCAGGGCGGAGACCCGAGCTCCCGCCCAAGTAACCCGGAAATGCTCGGTGCTCGCCGAACATCCCGAGTAGCGTGATGCTCGGGCGAGTACCGAGCAGTGTCGAGCATGTTCGCTCAACACTAATAGTTAGTCATGTTCATTGTGTCTAGGATGGTAAAAGTATGCTGGGAAATATGGCGGTCATATTATTCCACTAAAAAGGTTCTTGTGGGTAAATATGACATAAATTAGATTTATAAACTAGAGAATACAACAACACTCTGTATACTATACAACTCACCAGAAATGACACAATATATTACACCAGGTAATTCATTAATCGTCAATATAACTCTCTCAAAAAAAAAACTATGAAAAAAACACATAATCATTTAAAATAATTCATTTAATAAATTTGTATAAAAAATATACACATATAAATCAAAAGACATAATTACAAAAAGACAGACTTAGGGATATATAATATAGTAAATACCCAATAATTCATTTGTTGTGGGGCCTAAATCAGTATAGAGACGAACATAAGTAGCAGATCCAAACTACTGTATGTGTTAAAGTGCATAGTGCAAACAGATACATATAATAGCAGCCCAGAAATACGTAAGTTAAATCACAGTGGATATGACGCGCCCCCTGGGACATATTCCTTTTTGAGGGGAATACCCGGCACCGGATCAGATGGGGGGTTGTAGTCTCCGAGCGGCTGTGACCCGGCCCCGTGCCCAGGGCGTCAAGCTCAGTTGTATGTGGCAGTCCTACAGATGTTATTAAGTTCTTAATGTCGACTACGCCACCCGTTGTGTTGCGGTCACTGTGGCCGCCGCTGCAGCAGGGTCCGCTGAGGCTGATGGTGGGTGTGCAGCTTGGTGGGATAACCCCCAACGGGAGGGGTATAGCCTCAGAGGGGACAGGCGCAGAGGATGGGGGTTGTGGTGGTGCAGTGCAGACGGCAATGAAGACAGAGTCGGGTAGTGCAGTTAAGGGTGTTTACTTACTGCAGATGTTGTACTGGTCACTCCAGCTTCGAGTGACCACCCGAGCCGTGCTGCGTCCACCAGGTCCTGGATCCAGCCAACCCCCAAACAAGTCCGGAGCGTGGCCCTGAGCTCTCTTTCTGTCCCGTTCTCTGGCCGTCCCCACCAGTGATCCACCTAGGTCCAGCTCCCTCGGGCCTTCTGTTGGGACACCCTTGGCCCTGGGTTCCCTGACCCTTCATGTGGTGTGCCTTCGGGGTGGATGTGATGGGTGACCGTGACAAACGCTGCCCACGGTCTCCGGTCTCTGGCTGGGGTGTGTTTTCTGCCCCCACCAGCTTGGGATCCGGTACCCTGTGCCGACTCCTCACCCGGTGCTTTAATTTGGGTTCTTGGGTCCTCTCTGTTTTCCCCTCTGGGTACTCCTTCTCTGCTCCTCTCTCACTCAGGGTCTCTCTCTTGCTGCAGGCTGACTTCCTCTCTGCTTGCTGTCTGCTCCTCTGCAGCTGTCTTGCTGTCTCCAACTGACTTGTTCTCTGCATCTGACCCTGATCTTAGTTGGTGCCCACCTTATATACACCCTCTATGTGTGAGCTCAGGTGACCAGCACCCAATGAGCTCCTATCTTTACCCAGGCTGCTCCCCCTATCTGCCCCTACACTACATGGGATGTACCACCCCCCTCCCACTCCAGCCAGGAACAGACTCGGTCGTACCTGCACATTTCTAAGTGGGAGTACCGTCGGCCTGTTCCTCGGAAATGGGATGTATGTAGTGCATGCAGCTGACTGAGCTCAGTTCCACACTCCATCCTTACCCGGGAGTGGAATATCACACCTCTGGGTTGAGGTGCAATACCCCTGTAGCAGCCGAATCCTCAGGGTGCTACATTCCCCCCTGGTAAATCACAGCACGTCCTCGGGCTGTAAAGACAAAAACACCAAAACATACATTTTTTTTTTTTTTCATAAACATAAACATATAAAACATCATATAAAACTTTTCATATAAACATTCTCGTAGTCGTTTCTTGTTTCAGGTTCCTCCTCCGGACACTGTGCAACGTGTGTCCGGGAAAAGTGCGACAGTCTCTTAGAAAAACTGGTTTTCCTATAAAACCGGTAGGGGGCGCTTTAGGAAGCGCAACTATATACAGGGGAAGTTGGCCGCTCTCAGTCCTCGGCCAGGTAGAGGGAAGGGAATGGCTGCTTACAGTCCTCAGCCTGTGGGATTAAGGGGTTAACGGGTAAACAGTTCACACTTGCTGGTCCCAACGGGGACTATATATATATGTATCAACAGTTTCTTTGGTACCCGGTCGGGTAACTATTTACATCACTTGCTCTGCCGCACTCAACGGCGTCTTCCTCCTCCGTCAGGCGGTGTACGTGGAGGGCGTAAGGTCCTTTGGCACACTTGTGCCGGGTGAAGGTGACCTCGTCTCCGATGTAGAGGTCACGACCTCTGTGCCCCTCCGGCAGATGGGATTCCACGTCTCTGCGCGTGACAAAGACGTCGCCGAGGGTGTTGTTGTCTCTGATAAAGCCCCACCCGTGCTGCTGGTTAAACTTGATTACAGTCCCGGTGGTACGGGGACTGTGCGCTGCACGGGGGTCCCTCCTGGTCCGGCTCTTTTGCTCGGCGCTCCTTATTTGGGCCTGTTGTTCCCGGACCCGCCTCTCTCTCCGCTCCCTCGCGAACTCTTCGAGCTGCTGTCGGCAACACTCAGCGCGCTCTGCTGCAGCTGCCCTAGTTTCCTGAGTGAACCCCATTAGATCTTCTCCGGTGGGGTCCCACTCAAACTGTGCTTCCGCTAGCGGGGGCGAGATCCGTGCCACGGGCTTCGGAGCCGGAATCAGGGGTTCATCCAGGGGTCTTAGTTTCTGCTGCCGTTCCAGCTCATGGTATCCTTCGGGCCAGATGAAGGGCCGCCCGTCCGGCCATGTGAGCTGGCTGAACAAGTCCTTCCCCAGGTGTGGCACCCTTGGTTTTACGGGCGCGGGCGCGGTGGTGGTGGCGCCCGGGTTGCCCAGGCCTTGCGGCCAGGCCTGGGGCACCTGGAAGGTGAAGGGCACCGTTAGGACGGCGGCACCCTGGGCTACCTGGCCTTGCGGCCAGGCCGGAGGCTCCGCGGAGGTAGGGGGCGCTGTCGGTGATGCGGCGCCCGGGGGTACTAGGCCTTGCGACCAGGCTGGTGGTATTTCCTGCTTTGTCACGCTCCGGGTCGAGGCACGTGACGTCACAGGGGTCGCTGCGGCGGCTTCCGGTCGGGGCCTAGTCCATAGCGGTGACATGGCGGCTACGGGCACAGCAGGGGGACTTTCGGGCTCTGCGACGGGGAGCTGGGGCAGGTGGGCGGTTTCTCGGCTTGGGGTATAGGCGTCCCCTTTACCTGCCTCCATGCGTTCGGCTCCCTTCTCGGCGCCGTCTCCGGCCTTGGGTCCTCCCGCGCCACCCTCAGAGGCGGTCTGCTTCCTCTTCCAGGGTAGCGTGCTCCGTTGACTGGTCTCAGCTTGCTGGGTCATCTCCCGGCTCCACTCCGCCAGTATCTCGCGCTGTACCCGGGCCATCCTCCGTGCGAGGCCCTCCAGGGCAGTCTGTGCACACTCCCGGTCTCGGGGGAGCTGTGCAAGGACCTCCACTAGGCCTAGTGGGGTCGTGGTGTCCAGCAGGCTCCTGACCAACGGGTCGGTGCTGCTCTGCTCTTCTTCCAGCAGGCTCCTGGCCAGCGGGCCGGTGCTGCTCTGCTCTCCTTCCTCGGTCTTTAGCAGACTCCTGGCCAGCGGGCCGGTGCTGTTCTGCTTTTTCTCCATATCCGGGTAAGCTTCTCCGCTACTCCTCGTTAGACTTCTTGCCTCCGGGTGCGCTCGCTCCAGACTGCTCCAGGCGGCACCCATCTTTGCTCTTTTCTTTCGTCTCCTCCCACTTCGAGGGCGGTCCCGGGACAACTCGGTGACTGTCAGCTCCAGGGGTAGTTCTTTCACGCTGACAGACACCTCTAGCATCACAGTCTCTGTTGGTGGGGGCGGTTTCCACTTTTGGCGCCATTTTCTGTCCCGGCCCACGATGGGAGGTGGCCTCTTGCCCTCCTTTGGCACGCCCATAATGGCGTCCGCTGCTCTTCCAAGGCGGGAAATCTGCGGTTTTGGCGGGAAGCGTCGCCCAGTGGCGGGAAACTCTGCAGATGGCGGGAACAAGTTGGAAATGGCGGACAATCGGCGGGAAACGACTGGTGATGGAGTCCGATGGCGTGGACCCTCCGGAACCGGCGGGAGACTTCTTTCTGAGGTAAACTTGCACTTTTCTTCAGGCACGCAGTACCCGGGTGTTGCGGGCACGTAATCCTGCCGACTACGCCAAAGTTGACGCGCCCCCTGGGACATATTCCTTTTTGAGGGGAATACCCGGCACCGGATCAGATGGGGGGTTGTAGTCTCCGAGCGGCTGTGACCCGGCCCCGTGCCCAGGGCGTCAAGCTCAGTTGTATGTGGCAGTCCTACAGATGTTATTAAGTTCTTAATGTCGACTACGCCACCCGTTGTGTTGCGGTCACTGTGGCCGCCGCTGCAGCAGGGTCCGCTGAGGCTGATGGTGGGTGTGCAGCTTGGTGGGATAACCCCCAACGGGAGGGGTATAGCCTCAGAGGGGACAGGCGCAGAGGATGGGGGTTGTGGTGGTGCAGTGCAGACGGCAATGAAGACAGAGTCGGGTAGTGCAGTTAAGGGTGTTTACTTACTGCAGATGTTGTACTGGTCACTCCAGCTTCGAGTGACCACCCGAGCCGTGCTGCGTCCACCAGGTCCTGGATCCAGCCAACCCCCAAACAAGTCCGGAGCGTGGCCCTGAGCTCTCTTTCTGTCCCGTTCTCTGGCCGTCCCCACCAGTGATCCACCTAGGTCCAGCTCCCTCGGGCCTTCTGTTGGGACACCCTTGGCCCTGGGTTCCCTGACCCTTCATGTGGTGTGCCTTCGGGGTGGATGTGATGGGTGACCGTGACAAACGCTGCCCACGGTCTCCGGTCTCTGGCTGGGGTGTGTTTTCTGCCCCCACCAGCTTGGGATCCGGTACCCTGTGCCGACTCCTCACCCGGTGCTTTAATTTGGGTTCTTGGGTCCTCTCTGTTTTCCCCTCTGGGTACTCCTTCTCTGCTCCTCTCTCACTCAGGGTCTCTCTCTTGCTGCAGGCTGACTTCCTCTCTGCTTGCTGTCTGCTCCTCTGCAGCTGTCTTGCTGTCTCCAACTGACTTGTTCTCTGCATCTGACCCTGATCTTAGTTGGTGCCCACCTTATATACACCCTCTATGTGTGAGCTCAGGTGACCAGCACCCAATGAGCTCCTATCTTTACCCAGGCTGCTCCCCCTATCTGCCCCTACACTACATGGGATGTACCACCCCCCTCCCACTCCAGCCAGGAACAGACTCGGTCGTACCTGCACATTTCTAAGTGGGAGTACCGTCGGCCTGTTCCTCGGAAATGGGATGTATGTAGTGCATGCAGCTGACTGAGCTCAGTTCCACACTCCATCCTTACCCGGGAGTGGAATATCACACCTCTGGGTTGAGGTGCAATACCCCTGTAGCAGCCGAATCCTCAGGGTGCTACAGATATATATATATATATATATACTAGAGTGCTAAAATAAAAGCATTAGAGGTGCTCAAATAAACACATAGAAGGGAATAGTTTCAATATAAGTACCATATGATTAGGCCCCACCACCTCCAAAGGATATTTACTATATTATATATCTCTGAGTCTGTATTTTTGTAATTATGTCTTTTGATTCATATGTGTATATTTTTTATACAAATTTATTAAATGAATTATTTTAAATGATTATGTGTTTTTTTCATTGTTTTTTTTGAGAGAGTTAACACTCTGTATACTCTAAGATATGTGCAAACATTGTAAATATGAAATTTAGATGGCATGACTGCTATCCAGGATATACCTGTACTTAGAAAATGAAAATAGTTAGCGCACACATTGGCCAATTCATTTGAGACCACCAGCCACAACAAGGCATACCTTTCTTTGATGGGAGTCTAAACTTAATATTTATCAAACATGCCTCTCCCAGGCTAAAAATCTATAAATTTAAAGAGCAGGTAGGATCTAGCACTAATTAAAAAACAGCCTTCACTTAATAAGTACCGTATTTTTCAGACTATAAGACGCACCAGACCATAAGACGCACCCCAAATTTTGGGGTGGAAAATATAAAAAATATTTTTTTTCCTAAGATGGGGGTCCATCTTATAGTCTGAATACGTACGGTATCTTCATGGGGGGTGTTGGAGTGGGGGTCAGGGGAGTCAGAGTCCTTCAGGAAGCAAGCGTAAGTGGAGGAATGCTGTGGACCCTGGATGCGAGAAGGCAGTGTTCCAGCAGCGGGGAGTTGCAGTAGTGGTGGAGTAGGATCGCAGGGCTCTCCGTTCCCTCCCTCAGTAACCCGGCAGCTGCAGCATAAGCGGTGAGATGCTGTGAGGCCGGTGTCATGCTGTGGGGGTCGGTGTCATGCAGCGTGGCCGGTGTCAAGCGGAGTGGCAGAGCTGTGTGGCAGAGCAGCGTGCGCTGCTTTCCGGTGGCCGCAGCCATCTTCCTGAAGCTGTGATCTACAGGAAAATGGCCGCCCGAGCTTCCAGTCCAGCTTCAAGAAGATGGCCGCGGCCACCAGAAAGCCGTGCACGCCGCTCCGCCTCACCGCCGAGAGCCGCAGCATCTCACCACTTTTGCCGCCGGTTTCATGAAGGATTGAGGGAACGGAGGGCCCTGCAATCCCGCTCTACCAAAACCGCAACTTTTTTCTTTCCCTTTCTTCCCTTCTTTCTTTCCCCTTTTCCTTTTGTTTTCCCCTTTTTTTCTTTTTTCCTCTTTTTTTTTCTTTCTTTTTTCCCAGTATGTTCTTTTATCCCATTGCCCCTTCTTCTGTATAACATAATCCCCTAGTGGTAACCATATATTAATACAACTGGTTCCCTCTTTATATTGCGCCCACCTAATTTATGTGTTTAATTAACGTATATACCAGTTCTCAATTGCATTTAGGATATCTTTAAGTACCTTCTCAATCCCCATCGGGACATCTGGTGCATATGTGCACCGCTGTCTCGTCGGACTTTCCCCTCTCTGGCACAGTGTGCGCTCGCATGCAAGCCGCTGCTTGGCAGCGGTGGCGCGCTTGCGTGCCACCGCCGGAGAGCAGAAGAGTCCCGCAGGATGTGATGTGCGGAGGCACATGCGTTGTAATGTAAAGGATGTATGCGGACACTCAATTCAGCGGCACAACGCGTCACATGTGTGCAGTAATCACCTTTATTGGATGTGGTAAACTATATATTATGGCATGTAACCACCTGTGACATGCCCCCCAAAGAAGCAAGGGCGAAACGCGTGTAGGGGCGCGAGGACGCATACTTGCCACTGGGAACTTGAGTAAGTACATTATCCTCAGTTTTATTATGCAAGGCCCATGATCACCAACATAGAATTTATATCAAGTTATATGGTTGCGCCTGTGGAGCTAATAATAATATAAAAAATTATTTTCTAATCATGGTCACATAAGTCCCACAAGAAGTATTATAATGGAACCATACACATCATTGCTAAATGCACTAGCCTCTTTGCTGAAATTGGTAAGGTCATGTTTTATTGCTGTATAATATTATATATTCATCTTATTCATGATACAGTGGTGGAGGACTGTGTTCTCGTTTTGTAGCACCATGTTGCTGTAATTTTTAGAATTTTTTTCTCAATAAAGATGTTATGTTTTTTGCATATAGGGAAAATATATATTCTTGTACCGTGTTAGCCAGTGGATAGAAAAATATTTTGATTTGAGAGTCCTCAGTGGTTGATAAATTTAAAGGCTAACTGAAAAGATGGTAACAAATTGCAAGCTTTCGAGACTACTCAGGTCTCATCAGGCATAATATACCACAAAATCTGAAGAGTCACATATTTATACACAATAAGACACACAAGAAAAAAAAATGCAAGGTAAGACCGGTGATGAAAAGCAGAGTTATTATAGAAGAGATAAACAGTTCTGGCTATAAATATTTTAGCAGTTAATAGATAAGGAGTGTGAAGGTTTTATTGTCCTTTGACCAGGTCCAGTGTTGTGATGGCCTCACAATTCTGAGGAGCACATTCCTTAGTTGATGTAGAATGACATAAATCCATGCGACACATTCATTCCTGCTCTGAAAGTGTTAAAGGTCATCATCAGTTTATATTCTGAGACTCTCCTTTCTCTTTGAGATCTGAAGTTACCTTTTAATACTAGTAATTTCATATATTTTATGCTGTGATCAGGGGAACAAAAATGCTTGGCTACAGGCAGATCTATTCTTTTTTCTTTTATTGTGTGGCGATGATGATTCATCCTTGTCCTAAGTTTTTGCCCTGTCTCCCCTACATAAAGACCCCCAGCTGGACATTTGGTACATATAATTAAGTACACTACATTAGATGTGATGCATCTGAAAGTACCTGGGATCTTATAGCCCTGATGTGAATTGGGAATCTTTATCTTGTCTGTGGTTGTTATAAACGGACAGGTTTTACATTTTTTCTGGTTGCAAGGAAAGGTACCTGTAGCTGCAACCAGATGAAGATGAAGAGACCTGAGTAGTCTCGAAAGCTTGTTTTTTGCATAAAACTCTGATCTCTTGGATTCTTTTTAGACCCCAGCTTTTGCCGTAAACTATCCGGTAAAGTAACGTTCGGACCATAAGACGCACCATTTTCCTTCCAAATTTGGGAGGAAAAAAGTGCGTCTTATGATCCGAAAAATATGGTATGTTCTTTCTAGCAGTAGTACAGTCTCAATTTCATATATTCAATGTTTGCATATACAGAGTGATGCATTATTCTTCTGTTTGTATATTATGCTGTCGTAGCAGCTTGTATCCTTTTACACTTGCTCTATTCTGTTAGCATATGCTGGACACCTTTTTTTTTTATTTTTTAAATAAATTAAAATTATGCCCTGAATCCACTTTTCCTTGTATACAATTAGCCATGCTCCTCTATCACCTGACTAGGAGGAGGGTTGAGGGGTGGGGTTGGGACCCATTAAAATCGCTCATCCAGAAAAACACAGTCAGACACAGGAGAAACAAAGAGTATTTTTATTCTGTCCAAATTTACGCCTTGTCTCCTCTGCCAGAAGATCTCACAGATCCAATCTTGAGGATGTTTCTGTATTTATTCCATTTATTTTTTTACTGTTTTTGCTTTGTATGTCTTTTTATTATTTAATCTTTTTGTAACTTTGAAAACACTGTACCCTTTTTGTATATTAAAATTAAAATTTAATAAATGTGTTATTTGCTGTTATAAATGTATCCACAACCTTAAAGAGGGAAAGCAGAGCCTGGTTATCAGTGTATCAGTCGGGTACTTGGGTAAGCTGGGTGTATGTATGTCGAGTTTGTTACCTGGGTAGGGCAGGTGTCTCACTGTCATAACAAAACAGAAAGTGGTGGCAGCAAGAAGTGTGGTGCGGATGTGTGAACTGGCTGTGGGGTGGACTTTGCTCAGCCTATGGTGATATATGAGTGGACGAGTGAGTGTGAGAAGCAGAGTTCCCTTTATAGTCACATCCAAGTTATGTGTGCAGGGAGTGGGTCATGTTTGTGACATCCGGAGCAATTTGCTAATCAACTTGGCATCAACATTTTAAAAGGGGTAATCTGTAATCTCTCTTCAGAAAGTTGATTCAGTCAGACTCTTATCTATTTATCTGAGATCTTTTCCTCTCCTTAGACTAGGTAATGGAAACATAGTCAGTTAGCTAGAAGATATAATAAAGCCGATTTTCTGGTGTAAAAAGTCACAAATTTTGTTGCACACTATAATTGCATTAAAGTTTGTACCGTCAAAGATTATCCAAATTTATTTAAAGCGCGTGCCTGCATACGTGACTGTATCTGGGCATACAGTCTCCTCTAAGTACTGATTTGTATAAGTAAATAACAGAAAAGGTCTTATTCAGCTGAACCCAAGGAGTTTTATTTAGGCATTGCATAGTGATATATGGTGGCAGTATTGTGTGTGCACTTCATGGAAATGTAGTTTGACATTATACTCTTATATTTCAGTATAAATACAGTATCAGTCAAAAGTTCAGACACATTAGTTCATGCAATCGTTTTCCTGGTTCTTATGAGAATGTGCACATTGTAGATTCAGACTGAAGGCAGCAAAACCACAAAAACACATATGGAAACAAGAAGTAAAGAAACAGGTGAGAAACAAACCAGAATATGTGTTAAACCTGAGATTCATAAGAGTACCCGTCCTTTACTATGACAGTTTTATACATCCTTGGCATTCTCTAAAACTGCTTCATCAGGTAGTCACCTGGAAAGGCTTACAATGAACAGACATGCAACAACAAGATTTCACCTGTGGAATCAGCGATCTTCAGAAAGTGTTGGTGACCATCAGGTGTGTTTTGCAAAGGCAATTTTGGTATACAGTTTTATACAGTGCAGAGCCCTATTCCGCAACTTTTCTAAACCAGACGTGGCAGGAACCACTTAACTAAATAAAGAGAAATGACAGTCAATCGTTACTTTAAGACATGAATGTCAGACTATGTGGAAAATTCCTATAATCTTGAAAGTATTGTTAAGTGCAGTCATAAAAACCATCAATTGCTATGATGGAGCTGGCTCTCATGGGGAAGGCAGCAGGAAAGTAAGAACAAGATTTACCTATGTTGCAGAAAATAATTTTATCAGCTACCAGACTCAAAAAACGCAAACTGACTGCCCTTTAGATAACAGCCTTTACAAATGGTGCATAGACATCAAGCAGCAGCCACAATTCAACATTAACTGTCTAGTAGCTGATCTGAGCAAAGTGTGGCCCGAGGGCCTAATCTGGCCCTTTGGCTGTTCCAGTCTGGCTCGCGAACTGAAACAGCTAGAGGGACCAAAATCAAATCCTGCACTAATGCTGGCAGTGCTGTAAGTGGTGCTGGGTGTTCTATGGCACAGTGTGAACCTGACCTGCTTAGACCTGCTTTTAAACAAATTGAAGGACCCAAAAGTCTTTTCGCCAGGTCCAAACTGTGATTCTGGATCTGAATACAGCTCATTCTGTTCCAAAAGCAAACTTTAGGTGTGGTGAAAAGATATTTGGTTTTCATGCACATATGACATTTAGATCCATGCATGTAGAATGAATGTAAGACTTATGTCACATGTGCAAGAGGCACAAATATCTTTTATTATAAGTTGAATAATACATATCAAATACATAATCATAATGTGTAAATGTCACACACAGTGTAGGAAAGACAAGGTGCAACACAAAGAGATGAGGGGAAGGGAGCCCAGACACTAGGGAAAGGGGGAGTGGAGACCTCCAAGGCTGATCTAATATCACCCTGTCTGTTCTTTTTTGCTTGATATTTTTCTACCCCTTTTTTGTAGTTATGTTATATGTCACGACATAATCCACAGCACGGATCCACCTGCTGTGACCAATAGTTATTTTTCTATGAATGAAAAAATTTTGGCCAGGATTAGCTATCTATGTCTGATATAGATGTAAGGGGGAAGACCGGGGTGTAAGTACTTTCAGAGCAAGGGATCCGGAACTGCCAGGGCCGTGCTTCTGGTTGCAGGGGGAAGACAGACTGCGAGCACAGGAGTCAGGTGACTGGGAAGCTGAGGGCGTGTCCAGAGTGAGAGCTGGGAGGTCAGGTGACCAGGGAACTGGTGGCGTGGCTAGAGAGAGGAAGAGACGAGCACGGAAAAGCGGAGCTGGGTCCTGCTCAGCAGAGCAGTGTGAGAGGGTCCAGGCTCCTGGCTCCAGTACTTGGAGATCCGAGTGCAGTGGACCGGAGGAGTCAAGCCGACTAGAGGGAGAAGAGACGCAGCGTCCGTGGAGCCGAGCACGTGAGGTGCCGTGTTATGGACTAGGGGCTCAGCCGGGGCCGGCTCCAGGTTTTTGTGGGCCCTGGGCGAAAGAGTCTCAGTGGGCCCCTTTAGCACATACCACGATTCATGATGCACAGATACCACAGAGAAATATATACAGTACAGACCAAAAGTTTGGACACACCCTCTCATTTAAAGATTTTTCTGTAGTTTCATGACTATGAAAATTGTACATTCTCACTGAAGGCATCAAAACTATGAATTAACACATGTGGAATTATATACTTAACAAAAAAGTGTGAAACAACTGAAAATATGTCTTATATTCTAGGTTCTTCAAAGTAGCCACCTTTTGCTTTGATGACTGCTTTGCACATTCTTGGCATTCTCTTGATGAGCTTCAAAAGGTAGTCACCGGAAATGGTCTTCCAACAATCTTGAAGGAGTTCCCAGAGATGCTTAGCACTTGTTGGCCCTTTTGCCTTCACTCTGCGGTCCAGCTCACCCCAAACCATCTCGATTGGGTTCAGGTCTGGTGACTGTGGAGGCCAGGTCATCTGGCGTAGCACCCCATCACTCTCCTTCTTGGTCAAATAGCCCTTACACAGCCTGGAGGTGTGTTTGGGGTCATTGTCCTGTTGAAAAATAAATGATGGTCCAACTAAACGCAAACCGGATGGAATAGCATGCCGCTGCAAGATGCTGTGGTAGCCATGCTGGTTCAGTATGCCTTCAATTTTGAATAAATCCCCAACAGTGTCACAAGCAAAGCACCCCCACACCATCACACCTCCTCCTCCATGCTTCACGGTGGGAACCAGGCATGTAGAGTCCATCCGTTCACCTTTTCTGCGTCGCACAAAGACACGGTGGTTGGAACCAAAGATCTCAAATTTGGACTCATCAGACAAAGCACAGATTTCCACTTGTCTAATGTCCATTCCTTGTGTTCTTTAGCCCAAACAAGTCTCTTCTGCTTGATGTCTGTCCTTAGCAGTGGTTTCCTAGCAGCTATTTTACCATGAAGGCCTGCTGCACAAAGTCTCCTCTTAACAGTTGTTGAAGAGATGTGTCTGCTGCTAGAACTCTGTGTGGCATTGACCTGGTCTCTAATCTGAGCTGCTGTTAACCTGCGATTTCTGAGGCTGGTGACTCGGATAAACTTATCCTCAGAAGCAGAGGTGACTCTTGGTCTTCCTTTCCTGGGGTGGTCCTCATGTGAGCCAGTTTCTTTGTAGCTTTTGATGGTTTTTGCAACTGCACTTGGGGACACTTTCCAAGTTTGCCCAATGTTTCGGACTGACTGACCTTCATTTCTTAAAGTAATGATGGCCACTCATTTTTCATTACTTAGCTGCTTTTTTCTTGCTATAATACAAATTCTAACAGTCTATTCAGTAGGACTATCAGCTGTGTATCCACCAAACTTCGGCACAACACAACTGATGGTCCCAACCCCATTTATAAGGCAAGAAATCCCACTTATTAAACCTGACAGGGCACACCTGTGAAGTGAAAACCATTTCCGGTGACTACCTCTTGAAGCTCATCAAGAGAATGCCAAGAGTGTGCAAAGCAGTCATCAAAGCAAATGGTGGCTACTTTGAAGAACCTAGAATATAAGACATATTTTCAGTTGTTTCACACTTTTTGTTAAGTATATAATTCCACATGTGTTAATTCA
Source organism: Phyllobates terribilis (assembly GCF_046119375.1). Taxonomy (NCBI): domain Eukaryota; kingdom Metazoa; phylum Chordata; class Amphibia; order Anura; family Dendrobatidae; genus Phyllobates; species Phyllobates terribilis. The sequence continues at coordinate 473,240,666 of NW_027362764.1, read as the reverse complement.
TAGTTTTGATGCCTTCAGTGTGAATGTACAATTTTCATATTCATGAAAATACAGAAAAATCTTTAAATGAGAAGATGTGTCCAAACTTTTGGTCTGTACTGTATATATAGTACAATGCAAAGATTTCACTTACTACATTACATGAGTGATATCTATTGTAAATTCTACAATACCTCAGAAACCGGCGAATCCTCACAGCGCACAGTGCAGACCGGACAGTATAGTCCTCCATACAATATAATGGACCCCATATAATGCTCCATACAGGATACTGACCAACATAAAATGCTCCATACAGGATACTGGTCCCCATATAATGCTCCATACAGGATACTAACCCCCATATAACGCCCCATACAGGATACTGACCCCCATATAACGCTCCATACAGGATACTGGTCCCCATGTAACGCTCCATACAGAATACTGGCCCCCATAAAATGCTCCATACAGGATACTAGTCCCCATATAAAGCTCCATACAGGATACTGGTCTCCACATAATGCTCCATACAGGATACTGGTCCCCATATAACGCTCCATACAGAATACTGGCCCCCATAAAATGCTCCATACAGTATAATGGACCCCATATAATGCTCCATACAGGATACTAGCCCCCATATAATGACGCATACAGGATACTGACCCCCATATAACGCTCCATACAGGATACTGGTCCCCATATAAAGCTCCATACAGAATACTGGCCCCCATAAAATGCTCCATACAGGATACTGGTCCCCATATAATACTCCATATAGGATACTAGTCCCCATATAAAGCTCCATACAGGATACTGGTCTCCATATAACGCTCCATACAGGATACTGGTCTCCATATAACGCTCCATACAGGATACTGGTCCCCATATAACGCTCCATACAGTATAATGGACCCCATATAATGCTCCATACAGGATACTGACCCCCATAAAATGCTCCATACAGGATACTGGTCCCCATATAATGCTCCATACAGGATACTAGCCCCCATATAATGCCGCATACAGGATACTGACCCCCATATAACGCTAGATACAGGATACTGGTCCCCATATAAAGCTCCATACAGAATACTGGCCCCCATAAAATGCTCCATACAGGATACTGGTCCCCATATAAAGCTCCATACAGGATACTGGTCTCCACATAACGCTCCATACAGGATACTGGTCCCCATATAGCGCTCCATACAGAATACTGGTCCCCATATAACGCTCCATACAGAATACTGGCCCCCATAAAATGCTACATATAGGATACTAGTCCCCATATAAAGCTCCATACAGGATACTAGCCTCCATATAACGCTCCATACAGGATACTGGTCCCCATATAACGCTCCATACAGGATACTGGTCCCCATATAACGCTCCATACAGAATACTGGCCCCCATAAAATGCTCCATACAGGATACAAGTCCCCATATAAAGCTCCATACAGGATACTGGTCTCCATATAACGCTCCATACAGGATACTGGTCCCCATATAATGCTCCATACAGGATACTGGTCCCCATATAACGCTCCATACAGAATACTGGCCCCCATATAACGCTCCATACAGAATACTGGCCCCCATATAATGCTCCATACAGAATACTGGCCCCCATATAACGCTCCATGCAGGCTGTTCCCCCCTTATAATGCCCCATGCAGGATGTCACCCTGTGGCGCCCCTGAGGGTTCGACCGCCACAGGGATGCTGCACCTCTTCAATGGGGTGTGGTGTTCCTCCTTCAAGGTAAGAACAGTGCAATGTCAGGACCCCACCTCCACATCCAACACCACACTTCTCCCACCAGAGGGGGCTAGTAGGCACTAGTGTGCTGCCCCTACTGGGAAAATGGGAGACTGGGGAACCAAGAGATAGAGGGAACCATGTAGTGGGTGAGGGTGGAGGACGCACATTTAGTTTACACTCAATATTTCATATTTGCCATCTTGGGCTCATGGCTCTTTGATTGTGATCTCCATCCCTGAATGTGGCTTCTGGGTGAACCTGCAGCGGATGGAGGCACGGCCCTCGTACTCTGGCCTTGAGTCGAGGGGCAGGTTGGAGTTAACGTATGTCTCAACCCGGTCAAGGACCATACCCAAGAAGGCCTGGAGCTTAGGAGTGTAGATCCACCGCAAAAAGATCACAGGGGGATGCAGACGGAGCGGTATACGCCACCTGTCCTCGCAATTCTGGCCTAGTCAGAGGGATTCCGGCTGCAAGAGGGGTACCGGCCCCCGACACCTGACTTTGCTACATTGCTACTCCATGTCCTAGTCAGGGAAGCCCGGCAGGCCCAGAGGATCCCACCGGGTAACGGAAGGAGCGGAGCTGCCACCCGTACCCTTTTTCTGAGCGTAGTCCAGAGGGAGACCTGGCCTATCTACACACACAGACAGGAGAGGACTCAGTCTGAAGTCTAGGAACACTCTGGTGCGGGGTCCTGATTAAGCACTTGAATTACTCGGAGGTTGTCAGACCCCCGTTCCTGGTGACCACAGAACTCCGTGAGGAGCAGGGAGAAGCCTTGCAGCTGCACTATCTACCGTGATTAAAAGCCCTGGAAGTCAACCCCTATGGCCTCCGGACTCTTTATTTCTGCACAGCACCGCGCACCACCAGACCTCCTACACTACAACTCCCTCCATTCTTATCTCTGCCCTGAGGCCCTGCTCCACCTGTGGGGAGTAGTATCAACGTCGGCTGCCACAACATCCCGCCTCAGAGGACTGCAGCAGAGCTGGTGGTCTTCACCAGGTACCACAGGTGGCGTAGTCGATAGCAACCACTCAACCCTGATAGCCCGTACCACCCTTTTTAATGTGATGGCCCTGGGCACGGAACGGGTCCAGGCCACAGCTACTACCCACACCAAACATCTGACCCGGCTCCGAGTAACCCCTCATCTTCCCAGGGTAGGGCTGCGAGCGTCACACAACTTGGTGTAGTCGGCAGGATCGCGTGCCCGCAGCAACGGAAGGAAATTGCCCATTGATACCGGGTACTGTGCGCCTTACACCTTAGACTGTCGTTTCCACCTAAAATGGCGCCCGCCCAAGAAGAACGGACGCCACAGTGCACCAAAAAGACAGTCTCTTAGCACCTCCTATCGTGGGCCAGGCTCCACTATGGCACCAAAAGAGCAGACCGCCCCTTCCATCAGAGACTATCCGCGGGGTAATGCCCGTCAAAATGGATGGGATGTACGAAGGCGTGCCTGTCAGCCTACTGCCTTGGAGCCGCCCCAAAAAGAGGAGGGAATGGAAAAACAACAAGGTGCGGCCATAGCAGTTGGAGACTTGCAATCCTCAGGAGCGGACATGGACGCTGCTGAAGAGAGTCTATCGGAGCCTTCCGAACTCGGCCCAAGTTCTTCTCCCTTCAGTGAACAAAGTGGCATAAATCTACCAGCGGGAGATATGGAGTTTCTCCGCCAGGAAAGCCCGGACCTTGCTCGGAGAGTGGCTGAGGCCCAGCAAGCGGCGTCCGCTGCATGGCAGGAAGAAATACTGCAACGCATCCGGGCCCGCCGCCAAGGAGCAGCAGCTCAGGAGGAGGCAGCAACAGAGGTCGCGTGCTGCCCAGGAGCGGCTGAGTGTGATACCCCTGTCCTAGCTGCTGAGCCCACCATGCCCCTCCTGGACCTCATGACCGAGTACCTGCTGCCCGGCGCGGTCACCTGGGAGCAGGTCTTTGCCCCGGAGCTTGAAGCCTCTGCTATCGGCGGGGACCTGCACTGCCTCCCAACTCCCGACTCGGAAGAACCTGAGTCTGCTGGGGTATCCACCGACCCCAACCCTGACTGGTCCGCACTTCTTGAGGACCCGCAGCAGCCCCTGCTGTCACCGCTGCCCGCACCTAGAGTCACCTGGCTGGCGGCTGAAGAGTGGGCCTGGGACAACCAGGGGGGGGACCTGATGGGCTTCCCCCGGGCGACCCGGGCTGAAGCGTGTAGGAGGAGCAAGCTGTGTCACCAGCAGATCCTCCAGCTTGACCGGGAGCAATGCCAGAGGGAAGTTCGCTGCGAGCTCCTCGAGGTGCGCGCCAAGGCTACAAAGTCCAGGGCCCGCCAGGAGGAGGAAACCCGTCCAAGCCCCCGTGTGGAGGGGCAAGTTGTCCGCTTCCACCATGAGGTGGGGTGGGGCTTCATCAGGAGTTCCCAGCATGAGCAAGACGTCTTCGTCAGCCGGCGGGACGTCGAGCCGTGGCTGAAAAAGGGACACCCTGGCCGGAACCTCTTTCCGGGTGACATAGTTACATACACCCGCCACTACGGGGTGCGGGGGTGGTACGCCCTGGATGTCCACAAGGTGTCCATGAGTGATGCTCCCTCGTGCTCGGCCATGGAGGACCGGTCTGCCTCCGTCGGGAGGAATGAGTCTTTTCCCCGGTGGGGACCCGAGGATTAAGCGGCCCCGGCGGCTGTAACCTGTTTGTAGTTACAATGTTATGTTTATATTAATGTTTGCCATGTTTCCTCCCGGTTTTTCTAGAGACATTTGTCCCTGCTTACTTGCAGTAGGCAGACTCTTTAACTGTATATAGTTTGCATCTCTTTAGCTGCTCTATATTGGTTTTATGTAAAAACCGCGGCTATTTCTACCTCAGACCTCAGAAGAAAAACCTGTCTAGAGTGGCTCTCCTGGAGGTCCAACTCAGGATCTTCATGCCCTGCAGCCACCCCAGGGCCTACGTTGGGGGTTTGGGACAGGTCCCTCGCGCTTCTGAACTGACTTTTCGTCCTTGCACTTTAACCCGTCTGTCTATGCATAATGTCTCTGGATGGTTTTATACTTTTATACTTCTATAATTTGTGCAGTTTGTAACGTTAAAGGAGAAGTGCCTCCCATATTGGGAAGACTGTTTACTGTTATCAAAAATATAAAAAGACTGTACGAGGTTTTGCTCTCTTTGCAGCCCGCGGACGTGCTGTGTTTCACCAGGGGGGAACGTGGCGCCCCTGAGGGTTCGACCGCCACAAGGATGCTGCACCTCTTCAATGGGGTGTGGTGTTCCTCCTTCGAAGTAAGAATGGTGCAATGGTCAGGACCCCACCTCCACATCCAACACCACACTTTTCCCACCAGAGGGGGCTAGTAGGCACTAGTGTGCTGCCCCTACTGGGAAAATGGGAGACTGGGGAACCAAGAGATAGGGGGAACCATGTAGTGGGTGAGGGTGGAGGACGCACATTTAGTTTACACTCAGTATTTCATATTTAATAAACAGCCATCTTGGGCTCATGGCTCTTTGATTGTGATCTCCATCCCTGAATGTGGCTTCTGGGTGAACCTACAGCGGATGGAGGCACGGCCCTCGTACTCTGGCCTTGAGTTGAGGGGCAGGTTGGAGTTAACGTATGTCTCAACCCGGTCAAGGACCATACCCAAGAAGGCCTGGAGCTTAGGAGTGTAGCTCCACCACAAAAGGATCCCATGGGGATGCAGACGAAGCGGTATACGCCACCTGTCCTCGCAATTCTGGCCTAGTCAGAGGGATTCCTGCTGCAAGAGGGGTACCGGCCCCCGACACCTGACTTTGCTACTCCACGTCCTAGTCAGGGAAGCCCGGCAGGCCCAGAGGATCCCACCGGGTAACGGAAGGAGCGGAGCTGCCACCCGTACCCTTTTTCTGAGCGTAGTCCTGAGGGAGACCCGGGCCTATCTGCACACACAGACAGGAGAGGACTCAGTCTGAAGTCTAGGAACACTCTGGTGCGGGGTCCTGATTAAGCACTTGAATTACTCGGAGGTTGTCAGACCCCCGTTCCTGGTGACCACAGAACTCCGTGAGGAGCAGGGAGAAGCCTTGCAGCTGCACTCTCTACCGTGAGTAAAAACTCTGGAAGTCAACCCCTATGGCCTCCGGACTCTTTATTTCTGCACCGCACCACGCAGCACCAGACCTCCTACACTACAACTCCCTCCATTCTCGTCTCTGCCCTGAGGCCCTGCTCCCCCTGTGGGGAGTAGTATCAACGTCGGCTGCCACAACATCCCGCCTCAGAGGACTGCAGAAGTGCTGGTGGTCTTCACCAGGTACCACAGGTGGCGTAGTCGATAGCAACCACTCAACCCTGATAGCCCGTACTACCCTTTTTAATGTGACGGCCCTGGGCACGGAATGGGTCCAGGCCACGGCTACTACCCACACCAAACATCTGACCTGGCTCCGAGTAACCCCTACATCTTCCCAGGGTAGGGCTGCGAGCGTCACACAACCCCCCTTATAATGCCCCATGCAGGATGTCACCGCCCCTTTTAATGCCCTATGCAGGATGTCACCTCTCCCCCCTCCATATAATGTCCCATGCAGGATGTCACCCCCCCATATAATGCCCCTTGCAGGATGTCACTCCCCCCCCTTTAATGCCCCATGCAGGATGTCAGACCACCCCCTCCCTTATAATGCCCCATGCAGTATGTCACACACCCACCCTCCTTATAATGCCCCATGCAGGATGTCACCCCCCCTTATAATGCCCCATGCAGGATGTCACCCCCCCCCTTATAATGCCCCATGCAGGATGTCACTTCCCCCCTCCCCCTCTTATAATGCCCCATGCAGGATGTCGCACCCCCCCCTCACCTTATAATGCCCCATGCAGGATGTCACACCCCCCCCTCCCTTATAATGCCCCATGCAGGATGTCACACACCCCCCCACCATATAATGCCCCATGCCCCCATACATGAAAAATATAAAAAAATCCAATACTCACCTCACTTCTTACCTGCTGCTGGCGCTGTTCCGGACTCCAGCGTCGCCCGCGTCTTCCCGCTCTGCACTGTGACAGGTCAGGAGAGAGTGCGTGCGGTGTAAAGACATCACCGCGCCCTCTGACCTGAGACGTCACAGTCAGAGGACGCGGAAGACGCTGCGGAGGCACGGGGAAGGGTAAGTATTGTGCCGGCTGCCGGGGCCCTGAGCAAGCGGGGGGGGGGGTGGCGGGCGCTGACACCGGCACCGCACCGCTCACGGGTCCCATAGAGCGGCGGTTGCCCAATGGCAGTGGGCCCCTCCGCTTGCTCAGGGCCCCGGCACTTTACCCGGCAGCGGGTAAAGCCGGAGACCGCCCGCTGCCGCCAGAAGACAGAGCATTGTTTGGGCGGGGACGCCTGAAAAAATCAACACCGGCTTCAGCTGGCAACTGCCTTGTGAGGAGCAAGAGTCAGCTAAGTGAAAAAACTGTTGATTACAACCGGTTCGACTCTGCTACATCTAGTTAAACTGTGAACTGTCAGTAATAGACTTTTACCTGCTACTTCCCTTGTTTTTCCCCTGTTACTCCCTGCGTGGAGGTTGACCCTGTTATCATAAACCTCCCCTGTTTATTAACCCCATATTGGCTGCTCTGTGTTTCTGTGTCACATCATCTAAAGTACCCGTGTTACATAGACATGATTAGATTAACATGGGGTTGGTTCCGGCATGTTTTGCCTGGATCTGTAGCCTGGGTTGGTTAAATATGGGTAATATCTGCCTTCTTCATTAATAGAAATTGCACAGTAAACATCTAGTGATTTACACGCTTCCATGCTATTTTTGAAAGCATGAGTTAAAAATATAGGATTGTGGGTGTATATACCACGGCAGTAGCAGTCATGTGACCGCATTCTGTGCAATGTTTAGGGCTTGGGTCCCGGTTGCTATGGTTGCAGGGATCATGTGGGCAGTGATGTCAGTTCCTGGGCGTGGTAACCAGGGAGTGCGGTCTTGTGACCGCATAGTCTGTGTGCTAGCTTGTGCACTTATAACATACAAGGGATAAGAGGTGGTGATAGGTTCTTTGGTGTCCATGGAGATGACGCTTTATGAGGGGATTGATTTATTTTATCCATGCCACCAGGTGAGACATACTTTTAGTATTAAAGTTGTTCATCTATGACCCTACAGAAGGTGATTGGTGGTCGGTGTCCGGGGCGATGATGCATCTGACTGATTGGTTGGTGGGGGTTTTATACCTAGGATAAATGTTTTTACATTTCAAGCATTATATTTTCTATCTATTTATGTAACAGTATATTGCTATAATGTTTGTTTATATTTTGAAATACTCTGATGTATGTAATTTTATATGAATGTGATGATGTTTTAGTGGGTGGACTTTGTGTAGTGATTGGTCTATGTTGTTGACCACACTATATAAGCCCCCCATGTTGGACTATGTGTATGTGTAGCACCCCGAGGGTTCGGTTGCTACATGGGTATTGCACCTTAACCAGAGGTGTGATATTCCACTCCCAGGTAAGGATGGAGTGTGGACCAGGGCTCAGTTAGCTGCATACATACACATACACTCCTCATTTCCGGGGGACAGCTCGACGGTGCTCCCATCTTATTGCAGGCACAACTGACCATGTCCCTGGCTGGAGTGGGGAGGGGGGAGAGAACCCAGTGGTGTGGGAGCAGAAGGGGACGGTTTCTGGAGCATAGGAAGGAGCTCATTGGGTACAGGTCACCTGAGCTCAGACACAGAGAGGTAGATAAAAGGGGGGAGCCATCTTTAGTCAGCGTTCAGAGAGGGAGAGCAGAAAGGGAGAGAGAGCTGACAGGCTCGGCCTGAGCTCAGCTCCACGAGGCAGGCCCAGAGAGAAGGCCGGGGCCAGAGAAGAGAAGAGAAGAAGGAGAAGGAAGGAAGGAGAAGAGACAGAGGAGTAGAAGGGCTCCAGAAACAAGAAGGCAGAAAGGACCCTAAGAGAGCAGAACGGACAGCAACCGGAGCACTAAGGGTCAGGCCGTGGAAGGGTACCGGATTCACAAGTTGGTGGAGGTAAATCATCCCTCAGCCAAGAACCGGAGGTCGTGATCATTTATTGGTGCGACCCCTTGCTACACCCGCTAGGAAGGCACCACATAGGGTCAGGGAAACTGGCGCCAAGTTTTACCAGAGAAGGCCCGAGGCAGCCGGACAGAAGCGTGGTCACTGGTGGGGCACGAGAGGCCAGAGAAAGGATAGAAGGGGGTCCTGTGCCATACTCCTGAACTGCCTGGGGGTTGACCGAGCCCCTCACCTGGTGGACGCAGCACAGCTTGGGCAGTCATTGCTGACAGAAGTGACTTGGATATCAACTGTGAGTAAAAGGCCTGAACTGCACCATTGGACTCTGTGTGATTTATGCTGCGCCTGCACCATCACCCCCAGCATCCACCTACATTGCCCTGAGGCTACACTCTTCCTGTGGGGAGTTATCCTATACCTGTGCTGCACACCAACATCAGCCTCAGCGGTCTGCCTTGCAGCGGCGGTCATCCCTGACCGCAATCCACGGGTGGCGTAGTCGGACATTCATAACTCTACAAATAGACTGCCACAGCATTTGGTCTGACCGCCCTGAGCCACGGGACTGGGTTGCCACTACTACCCCCAGCATCGCCCAGAAGCCCGGTTCCGGGTGCCCCACGGCCCAGGGGGCGAGTCATATGCACTTGATAAAGACTCCTTCGAGTCGAAACGTTGTATGGTCTTTTTGATATGGCGGACTAAAAAAGGTTTAAACCTTTATGAAACCCTGAAGTGGACGCTGTCTGTTTTTCCTGCTCTTCTGCTGTTGTTCACCAAGTGGGTACCTTGGACTGTGGAGACGTGCATCCCATGTGTGGAGTGCAGCCAGCTATATCTTTTTTCTGAAGATTTAAGAAGATGTCTGCAATGCCAAACGAAGAGATCTTCTGCAGCCAACTGCAGAACGACTGTCTGTCACATCTGACACACCTGTGACAGTAAATCAACTTGTAAAAAGGTCCACTAATGGAAAAGCCCCTTTAAATGCCCCTAAATGATTAAATAAAAAATAAGAATACATACTGTCACAGGGATACCACGGCACAGAGGGGCTATAAGACCGCGGTTTCTGGTTTTATGCACTCCTGCACTAGTTAGGAGTAGTTCACCATCGTATTAAACAGTGCAGGTTTTTCCTTACTAGCAGTGCAAAGGTTAATCTATTCAGTAGAAGCTCCTGGAGCTTCCCTACCTGGATTGTCTCAGTTGTTCAGTGTTGGCCTCTCCCCTCTGCTATATATGCTCACCTCTGGCACTTAGGGATTGCCAGTGTTAGTTCTTAATGCCTGGTTCTGGAGTTGGAGGTGTTGTTGATAGCTGGAGTTAGTGATGCGCCCTCTGGGCCGTGGGGTACTCGGTAGTCAGGCCAGTCGATGCTGGGGGATGTCATGGTGGCAGTGACCCAGTCCGTGACCCAGGGCGGTCAATTAAAGGGGATTAGTAATAGGGGAAATAAAGTTTTTAGAGATAATGTTCGTGACACCACCTGTGGTATGCGGCTATATGGGGCCGCCGCTGCGGTGCAGATCCACTGGAGCTGGTGGTGACGCAGCAGAGTTGGTTCAGCTCTCCACAGGCAGAGCTAAGCTCCAGGGCAGGAAATAGTGATGTTATGAGGTAGATGTTGCTGGTGCTGTGTAGTGCAGGGCTGGTGATGGCGCAGCAATAATTCCAGAACACAGTGGGGTGCAGTCTTCCGATTTTACTCACAGTTGTTAAAGTCCTCAGGTTACACTTTCCGGAATATAACCGCCCACATCGTCCTGTGTTCACCAAGGAAGAGGTTCAACAGCTCTCAAGTATTTCAGGAGTACTTAAATGGGACCCCGTTCTATGTTCCTTCCTCTGTCGTCTTCCTGCGCTGGCTCTCGCCCTCCTGCCCTGCGCCTCACAATCAGTGTCCCAAGCCAGTAGCCTCGGGTCTTGTCGGGCGGCATGCAGTCCCCTGTTGTCACGGGTGTGTCGCCACGAAGATCGTCACGATTACACAGCCTGACTTCTCGCAGCTGACTTTTTGGTGCTTTGTGTTTTCGGCAGTGAGGGAGTTAATTCTCTCTCTCTCTGTGCTAGACGAGGTCCAGCCTCGCCCAGCTGCAATCAATGCTGCTGTAGTGAGTCTCCTTCAAATGCCTGCTGGTCTGTTTGGGAAGTGTCGGTGAAAGCATTTCATACAGACTTACAGAGCGGATCGTGGTATTTGGAGTTTCTGAGATAAGTGTATTTGGAGTGTATTTTCCCTTCCTCGCTTTATCATTTATCTCCTTTCCCGTTCGTGTTCCCTCTGTTGTAGTTGTGTAGTTTTTGTATGCAAGGTGGTTTTGGTTTTTCCCTTGTACTGTCTCGTTCGTCTAAGTACTGTGTGTGGGCATATTATTACTTGTCCTCTTTTGTTGTGATCGGGGTCCTTCTCAGGACTAGATTACTTAGGTGCAGGGATCCTCAGGAGGTAGGGGTTACGCTGGCGGCCTGGACCTCTGTACCTTTAACAGTACCTCCAGGTTGAGGGATTAGTCAGGGCCCCAGCTTAGGGTCAGCTTAGGCCCCCTACCTCCAGTATACAGAGACAGCGTGACATTTTCACCGACCCACTTAGTTTTTCTCCAGCTACCATGGATCCAGTAGCCGGTCTAGCTCGGCAGTTGCAGAGTTTGTCCATGGAGCTGGCGGACGTTAGGTCCAAGGTTTTGCATCCTCTGGAGCAAGCCGGACCAGAACCTAAAGTAGCTCTCCCTGACAGGTTCACTGGGGGGCGGGACAAGTTTTTTGTTTTCCGGGAGGCATGCAAATTGTACTTTCGGCTGCGGCCTCGGTCATCGGGGAGTGAAGAACAAAGGGTGGGAATTGTCATCTCGCTCCTACAAGGGGACCCACAATCTTGGGCGTTCTCTCTTCCCCCGGGCTCCCCGGCTCTCCAGTCAGTGGATAGGTTTTTCGCTGCTCTGGTACTCGTATATGATGACCCAGATCGGATCTCCCTTGCTGAGTCTAAGTTACGTAGGATCCAGCAGGGAGATCGTCCGGCGGAGGAATTCTGTTCGGAGTTCCGTAGGTGGGCCACGGACACCCAGTGGAATGACCCGGCTCTTAGGAGCCAGTTTTGTCAAGGTTTATCCGACAAATTACAGGATGTGTTGGCACAGTATGACTCTCCCGCGTCACTGGAAGCCGCTATGGCCCTGGCTATTCACGTTGACAGACGGCTTCGGGAGAGGTGCGGGATAACTCGACCCCCTGTGATGACTCCACCTCCTACAAGGTCCCCTCATATGGTGGTTCCCCTGGTCAGTCCAGAGGAGCCTATGCAATTAGGAGGGACATCATTTCGGGGGAGGGGACCGGTGGTGCGCCATAAGACAGGAAGGTGTTTCTTCTGTGGGAGAAAGGGACATTTTATTGGGGGGTGTCCATCCCGTCCCTTGCAGAGTGAAGAGTCGTCGGAAAACTGTTGATCCCAGGTTGTGTGGTGGACGGCAATCTTGGAGTAGGTATTTCGTCCCTAGGTTCGTCTCAGTTTCTCGTACCGGCGGAGGTGGTGGTGGGTACGAGAACTGAGAGGATATCTGTTCTTCTGGATAGTGGGGCCGGGGCTAATCTGGTTGATGCTCGGTTTGCCCGGGTTCAAGGTATGCGATTGAGTGAGTTGGCTAAACCCATCCCTATATTCTCGATCGATGCCAGGCCTCTCGGTCAGGGAAGTTTTTTGCAAGCTGTGCATGACGTAAAACTTCAAGTGGGGGCGATACATAAAGAACTGTTGTCTTGCTACGTGTTGGAGGGTCTTCCCACTCCTATAGTGTTGGGCCTTCCTTGGTTAACTAAGCATAACCCGGTTATTAATTGGCAAACCAGAGAGATAAGCCAATGGAGTAAATTCTGTAATAAAAACTGCATGAACACGGTCATCGGTGCGGTTACTCCTTGGGTCTTACCTCCATTTCTGGCGGACTTTGAGGATGTATTCTCGGAGAAAGGGTGTCAGGAACTACCTCCTCATCGCGAGTATGACTGTTCTGTAAAACTGCTCCCTGAGGCCAAGTTACCTAAAGCTAGGTTGTATAACCTTTCTGGTCCTGAGAGGCAGGCCATGAAGGATTATATTTCAGAAAGTCTTGCTAAGGGGCATATTAGACCTTCATCTTCACCGGTGGCTGCGGGGTTCTTCTTTGTTAAGAAGAAAGATGGAGGCCTACGCCCTTGCCTGGATTTCCGTGAACTTAATCGGATTACGGTCCGAGATCCGTATCCACTCCCACTTATTCCCGATCTCTTTAATCAGATCGTGGGCGCCAAATGGTTCTCTAAGTTGGATCTCAGGGGGGCGTACAATCTGATTAGGATGAAGGAGGGGGATGAGTGGAAGACGGCGTTTAACACTCCGGAGGGGCATTATGAGAACCTTGTCATGCCATTCGGTCTGACTAATGCCCCGGCGGTGTTCCAACACTTTGTTAATGACATTTTTCGCCGCCTGGTGGGACAGTTTGTTGTCATATATCTGGATGATATCTTAATTTACTCGCCGGATCTGGTGTCTCATCAGGAGCACGTTAGGCAGGTGTTACAGATCTTGCGGGATAATAAACTGTATGCCAAATGGGAAAAGTGTGTGTTCGCCGTACAGGAACTCCAGTTTTTAGGCTTCCTGGTTTCAGCGTCTGGTTTTCGTATGGACCCTGGGACAGTGCGGGCAGTTCTTGAGTGGGATCGGCCAGAGAATCTTAAGGCACTACAACGTTTCCTGGGGTTTGCTAATTATTACCGGAAGTTCATTCGTAATTTCTCGTCCATGGTTAAGCCTCTCACAGACATGACTAAAAAGGGGACGGATTTTTCTAGGTGGTCTGACAAGGCTTGTCAAGCATTCTCCTGCTTGAAAAAATGTTTTGCCTCGGCACCCATACTCATTCAACCTGATGCGTCACAGCCATTCATTGTAGAGGTAGACGCTTCCGAGGTAGGGGTGGGAGCAGTATTGTCACAAGGTTCGTCCCCTGGTAAGTGGCATCCGTGCGCCTTTTTCTCTAAAAAATTGTCGTCCGCTGAGAGGAATTACGATGTCGGCAATAGGGAACTCTTAGCCATTAAGTTAGCTTTTGAGGAGTGGCGCCATTTTTTGGAGGGGGCAGTCCATCCGGTCACCGTCATCACCGATCACAAGAACCTGCTATATCTGGAGTCCGCGAAACGTCTGAATCCCAGACAAGCTAGGTGGTCATTGTTTTTTACCAGGTTTAATTTTGTCGTTACATATCGTCCTGGGTCAAAAAATGTAAAGGCGGATGCCTTATCTCGTAGTTTCCCTGGGGCCGGGAATACGGACGACCCGATTCCTATCCTTCAGGAGGGGGTGGTGGTTTCGGCAGTATGCTCTGAGCTGGAGGAGGAGGTATTGGAGGCTCAGGGGGACGCCCCTGTTGGACCTCCGGGGAGACTGTTTGTTCCAGATCAGTTGCGACAAAAGGTGATCGAGGCACACCATAACTCAGTTTTGGCAGGACACCCGGGGAGTAAAGCAACTGTGGATCTTCTCTCGCGTCGGTTTTGGTGGCCTAACTTACATAAGGAGGTGGTAACTTTTGTCGCGTCCTGTGGGGTTTGTGCGCGCTCTAAGACCTCACATACCCGTCCGTCTGGGGCCCTCTTACCTTTGAAGATCCCGGAGCGTCCTTGGACTCATCTGTCTATGGACTTTATTACGGACCTCCCTCCGTCTTCGGGTAAAACGGTCATACTCGTTGTAGTGGACAGGTTCAGCAAGATGGCACATTTTATCGCTCTTCCGGCTCTCCCTAATGCTAAAACTCTTGCGCAGGTGTTCATTGGGGAGATTGTGAGGCTTCACGGGGTACCCTCCGATGTGGTGTCTGATCGGGGGTCTCAGTTTGTGTCCAAGTTCTGGAAGGCGTTTTGTGCACGGCGGGGGATGCATTTGTCATTCTCATCGGCTTTTCACCCTCAGACCAATGGTCAGACGGAACGTATGAACCAGAGCTTGGAGACATATCTCCGGTGTTTTGTGTCAGAGAACCAGGAGGACTGGGCTTCTTTCTTACCTCTGGCAGAGTTTGCTCTCAATAATAGGCGGAGCGAGTCCACTGGTAAGTCCCCGTTTTTTGGGGCATATGGTTTTCACCCCCAGTTTTGTACTTTCAGTAGGGGGGGCTCTTCGGGGGTTCCTGAGGAGGAACGATTTTCCTCATCACTCGCTTCAGTATGGAGAGGGGTGCTGAAGAATCTGAATACTATGGGGAACCGATACAAACGTATGGCTGATAGGAGGAGAGTGTCTGGTCCGGACCTAAGTGTGAACGATCGGGTATGGTTGTCTACCAGGAATATTAAACTTAAGGTTCCCTCCTGGAAACTGGGTCCCAGGTTCATCGGGCCGTACAGAATCAGTTCTATTATTAATCCGGTGGCATTCCGTCTTGACCTCCCCCCTACGTTTAAAATTCACAACGTGTTCCACAGATCGTTGCTTAAGAGGTATGTGGCGCCGGTGGTACCGTCACCTTTACCTCCCCCTCCAGTGGTGGTCAATGGTAACTTGGAGTTCCAGGTATCAAGGGTCAACGATTCACGTTTTAATCGCCAGTCCCTTCAGTACCTGGTTCATTGGAAAGGGTATGGTCCTGAGGAGAGGATGTGGGTTCCTGCGTCGGATATTAACGCAGACCGATTAGTTCGGGCCTTCCACACGACTCACCCGGATAAACCTGGCCCTGAGGGTCCGGAGGCCCCTCGTAGAAGGGGGGGTACTGTCACGGGTGTGTCGCCACGAAGATCGTCACGATTACACAGCCTGACTTCTCGCAGCTGACTTTTTGGTGCTTTGTGTTTTCGGCAGTGAGGGAGTTAATTCTCTCTCTCTCTGTGCTAGACGAGGTCCAGCCTCGCCCAGCTGCAATCAATGCTGCTGTAGTGAGTCTCCTTCAAATGCCTGCTGGTCTGTTTGGGAAGTGTCGGTGAAAGCATTTCATACAGACTTACAGAGCGGATCGTGGTATTTGGAGTTTCTGAGATAAGTGTATTTGGAGTGTATTTTCCCTTCCTCGCTTTATTATTTATCTCCTTTCCCGTTCGTGTTCCCTCTGTTGTAGTTGTGTAGTTTTTGTATGCAAGGTGGTTTTGGTTTTTCCCTTGTACTGTCTCATTCGTCTAAGTACTGTGTGTGGGCATATTATTACTTGTCCTCTTTTGTTGTGATCGGGGTCCTTCTCAGGACTAGATTACTTAGGTGCAGGGATCCTCAGGAGGTAGGGGTTACGCTGGCGGCCTGGACCTCTGTACCTTTAACAGTACCTCCAGGTTGAGGGATTAGTCAGGGCCCCAGCTTAGGGTCAGCTTAGGCCCCCTACCTCCAGTATACAGAGACAGCGTGACACCTGGACCCTATGCGGCCACCTTTTCAGAGATGTAATTGTGGTAGTTGGCAGTTGCACCTTGCAAGTACAGTAGCCTCAAGTTATCTAACTGAGCCTGATTATTCTCCACTAGTTTAGGGGCCGGTCACCTCTGCGGCCTGATCCCTCCACTTCCATGTAGATTCGGGCGCATGGGTGGCATCCGCACTCGCCATGCCCCTGGGATCCCCTCTGTCTCTGGAGTCTTCCCTCTGCTCCCGTCTTCTCTCAGTCTCTCCTCCTGGGCCTCTCAGACTAGGCCCCTTTCCTCTGCTCTCCTGAGCGGAGTTCCTCCTGAGCTCCCACTCCCAACTGTCTGACTGAACTCTCTCCCCCTTCAAGATGGTTCCCCTCCTTCTTATACTCCTACTGATGGTGCTCCCCTGATCTCCTTTCTCCACCCACACCCACTACATGGTTCCACTCTCCAGCTAGGAACCAGGGACTGTGCTCTCCCTTAGGAGCAATCTCACCCTTCCCTACAGAAGTGGAGTGTAATGGATGCAAGTGTGTGGGTCCCGTGTAGTACTCCATCCTTACTTGAGAGTGGGGTACCACACCTCTGGGTGATATGCAGTACCTCTGTGGCAACTGAACCCGCAGTGGCACCACATTAGCATTTGGAGATTGTTCAGGAAATTGTTGTTTGGAGTTTTGTCTGTCTGTGTGCACATTCTCAACCTCTCCTATTTGGTTTCTCCTTCCTATAACTCCTCTGTGTTCCACTCTGTTGTTTGGTGTGTATTTTGCATGGTTGGTATTTTGCATGGTCTTCCCTTGTTTGTCTGGTTAGTGTGTTCCTATACACTTCAGCTTCCCACTACCCTGGGTTAGGGAGGGGACAGATCAGAGTAGATATAGAAGCATATCAAGGCATGAGAACCCATCGTCTCCAACTTCAGGAGTAATCTGGGAGAGAGGGATAGACTAGGGAGCCCCTAATTCTATGGACGTGGTTAGCGCCCAAAGTCCCAACACCATCGTGACACATAACTCCATTACCAATGCCATTCAGCTTCATTGAGCCCTGTGTTCCCTCCTCACCCCTACTTGATTACAATCTGATGCACATATTGCAAAAATATCTGCCATATAAATTGAAAAGAGCTGTGCATTTAATATCCACAGCTTGTCAATTTATGCTGCAGATATAAGTGCAAGGTTTCAGCTTTCCTGCACCTTTTTTACAATAATAGGCTCAACAGTAATTATCGCACTTGGTATCACTGTGAGATTTCTGCTCTCAGAGGTCAACAGTGATAGTGTGGGGATGCTTTTCTGGTGACACTGTTGGTCATTTATATCAAATTCAAGGCACATATATATACTATATATAAAGCGCTCAGCATAAATGAATACACCCCAACAGATCCTTCAAAAAACCTTTAGTTTCATTTCAGATGCAACATTTTTTATGGGATACCATACTACGAATACTTCCACAAATGTGGGTCATCATGCAACAACATTTGTTCTTTTGCACACCTTAAAAAGTCATTAACCTAAAAAATTAATTCAAGACAATGCTGCAAAAATGAGTACACCCCAATGAAAATCTTGGAAGCAAAGCTAAAGTTTAGACTGAAAAATTCTAATTAACAAGAATTCAACCCCAGGTAAGTCTATTTATTCATTAGACTGGTCTCCAGCAGTCAGTTAACTATAAAAGGCCATTACTTAACAAAGAAAACCCCTTCCCATTACACGCTGTTAGCACTGGCACCACATGAAGAGAAATATCACAAGACCTGAAAAAGAAAATAATTTCTTTATGGAAGAAAGTTGAAGGGTACAAGAAGATTAGCAAAGTTTTACTTATCTGTCAGAATACTGTAGCAAAAGTGATAAAAAATGTAACAAAATAAAAATGGAACTTCAACTAGCTCACAAAGCTGATCACGGAAGTTAACACCTAAATAGGAGCATCTTCTGATGAGAAGGGTTGAAGAACATTGACATGCAAGTTCACTGCAGTTAGCTAAAGAAGTAAAAAGCCAAACTGGAGTGAGTGTTTCCCATGACATAATATGGCATGCTCTGCAGAGGAATGGCAAGAATGGTTATCGTCGATGGAGGAAACCTCTCCTAAAGCACATGCACAGAAATCCCTACAATTTGCCAGAACCCATGCTGAAAAATATGAAGAATTCTGGGACTCTATAGCCTGGAGTGATGAGGCCAAGATAAATGTTTTTGGAACCGATGGCTTCAAAACTGTTTTGCTTTGCAGAGGTAAGGACTAAAATGAAGAATGCATGGTGCCTACAGTGTAACATGGTGGTGGCAGCATCTGTATGTGAAGCTGCATGAGTGCTTCTGGTGTCGGGGAGCTGCATTTCATTTATAGTATCATGAATTCAGAGATGTATTTATTTTTTATTTATTTATTTTACTCACTTATATAGCTCCGATAATTCCACAGCGCTTTACAGACATTATCGGCACTGTCCCCATTGGGGCTCACAATCTAAATTCCCTATCAGTATGCCTTTGGAGTGTGGGAAGAAACCCACGCAAACACGGGGAGAACATGCAAACTCCTGGCAGATGTTGTTGGGATTTGAACCCAGGACCCCAGCGCTGCAAGGCTGCAGTGCTAACCACTGAGCCACTGTGCTACCCATATTGTACTGCTCTATATTGAAGAGAAGATGCTACCATCACTCTGTGCCCTTGGTAGACGTGCACTTTTCCAGCATGAGAAAGATCCAAAACACACATCTAAGGCAGCTGGTGCATTTCTGAAGAAGAATAGTGGGAAAGTGATTCAGTGGTCAAGTGTCTCCTGATCTGAACCTAATCTAACAACTATGGGGAATTCTGAAGAGACAAGTTGGTGTCACTACACAGCTGTCGGGTGACCAGGGTCCCGGGGTTCCTACCCTATCCCTAACACCAGGGGGTGCCTTAGCTTGCCCTATTCCCCTGGATACCTCTGAAGGTGAGGATGACGGGGCCTTCGCCTTCCAGCTGATCACTCTCCCCACCCAGAGAAGGGGGGTGCTACTGTGCACCATAGTACACCAACCAGACAAACAGGGCTACAAAGACAGGGGTTAACAGAAAACTCCAGGCACACAAAATATTCACTCATATATAATAGAAGAAAGCACTGGGGTGTGAAGGTAGGGGAATAAACCAAAACTGGAGAAGAATAAAGAATTACCACGCATACAAACCAGACAACAGTCACAAATAATTCCTCCAACACTCCTTCTCATAAGAACTCCTCTCCCTCCGTTAGCCATGCACCAAAAGCTAGCTCTGACAAGGATTAGTATCATATCAGAGCCCAGATTATAAAGGGAAAAGGAGTGGCTAACCGAACTCACCTGTGACCAAAGAGATTTCCAACATGGCCGCTTAACCCCTGTTCTGCCGGAAGAAATAAACACATTTAAAATGACGGAGAAGTGCTTCTTCTCGGAGCTGAAGTAGGTGCCATCCGATACTGAGGTCTCCTGGCTCCAAACTGTTGCGGTAACCCAGAGAAAAATCTCATCACTCTCTATCCAGAACCAGGCTCTTAAAAAGTTTGTTCTTGAAGAATGGAAAAAGATAGATGATGCAATTTGTCACCAACCTGTTCTTTCCATGCCTAAAAAAACTTGGTACTGTTCTTAAAAATCATAGAGGTCATAAGAAATATTAGATATAGTAGTCTTTGATGTGGGGTGTATTCATTTTTGCATCAATTAATTTGGGAAAGCTAAAGCTTTTGTAATGAAAGTAATATTATTAACCTTATTTTCATATAATGGGTTAAAAATGTATATGAAACTCAGTCTTGGGAAAATTTTGGATATTGTTCTTGTGTTCAGTGAGATGTTGATTCAAGTGTAACTTTTCAAAGGGGGTGTACTCATTTATGCTGAACACTGTATATATACAGCTGAAACCAGAAGTTTACATACACTATATAAAAAGACACATATGCATGTTTTTATCAATATCTGACATGAAATCAGAATAAACCTTTCCCGATGTAGGTCAATTAGGATTACCATAATTTTTAATAATTGCCAAATGCCAGAATAATGAGAGAGGGAGAATGTTTTAAGCCATTTTTATTACTTACAGCAAAGTCAAAAGTTTACATATATTTCATTACTATTTGGTACCATTGCCCTTAAACTGAATGACTTGGGTTAAACGTTTGGGATATCCTTCCACAAACTTCTCACAATAGTTGGTTGGAATTTGGGCCCATTCCTCTTGACAAAACTGGTGTAATTGATCCAGGTTTGAAGGTCGCCTTGCTCTCACCTGCCTTTTCAGCTTTGCCCATAAATTTTCAATAGGCTTGAGATCAGGACTTTGTGATGGCCACTCCAAAACATTGACTTTGGTATCCTTAGCCACTTTGTTATCATTTTGGCAGTATGCTTTGGGTCATTGTCCATATGGAAGACACATTTCCGCCCAAGCTTTAACTTCCTTGCTGATGTCTTCAGATGTTGCTTCAGTATTGCCACATAATCTTTTCTCATGATGCCATCTATTTTGTGAAGTGTGCCAGTCCCTCCTGCAGCAAAACAACCCCACAACATGATGCTTCCACCCCCGTGTTTCACAATTGGGATGGTGTTCTTAGGCTTCCAAGCT
Source organism: Phyllobates terribilis (assembly GCF_046119375.1). Taxonomy (NCBI): domain Eukaryota; kingdom Metazoa; phylum Chordata; class Amphibia; order Anura; family Dendrobatidae; genus Phyllobates; species Phyllobates terribilis. The sequence continues at coordinate 473,219,873 of NW_027362764.1, read as the reverse complement.
TCTCCCTTTTTCCTCTAAAAGTAACGATGGTCATTATGCCCAAAAAGTAAAATTTTAGTTTCATCAGACCACAGTGCATGTCTCCAAAAATTAAGGTCTGTGTTCCTGTGTGCAGTTGCAAACATTAATCTGGCTTTTTTATGTTTCTTTTGGAGTAATGGCTTCTTCCTGGCAGAGTGGCCTTTCAGCCCATGTTAATACAGTACTCATTTCACTGTGGATATTAACACAATCTTATCAGCTTCCGACATCATCTTCACAAGGTCTTTTTTCCTTGGGTTGATATGCAAATGTCAGACCAAAGGACGTTAATCTCTGGGACACAGAACTGGTCTCTTTCTTGAGCAGTATGATGGCTGGATATTCCCATCTTGTTTGTACTTGCGTATAATTGTTTGTACAGATGAACGAGGCACCTTCAGGTATCTTGAAATTGTACCCAAGGATGAGCCAGACTTGTGCAAGTCCACAATTCTGTTCCTGGTCCTGATATCTTGGCTGATTTCTTTAGACTTTCCCATGATGCTACACAAAGAAGCAGTGTGTTTCAGGTGTATATTAAAATACATCCACAGGTGTGCCTCTAATTAACTCAGATGTTGCCAAAAAAACAGAAGCTTCCAAACACATGACTTCATCACATGGGCAGTCCAGAATTGGACTCCGCAGAGTGAAGGCAAAAGGGCCAACAAGTGCTAAGCATCTCTGGGAACTCCTTCAAGATTGTTGGAAGACCATTTCCGGTGACTACCTCTTGAAGCTCATCAAGAGAATGCCAAGAGTGTGCAAAGCAGTCATCAAAGCAAAAGGTGGCTACTTTGAAGAATCTAGAATATAAGACATATTTTCAGTTGTTTCACACTTTTTTGTTAAGTATATAATTCCACATGTGTTAATTCATAGTTTTGATGCCTTCAGTGTGAATGTACAATTTTCATAGTCATGAAAATACAGAAAAATCTTTAAATGAGAGGGTGTGTCCAAACTTTTGCTCTGTACTGTACATCTTCATCTTTTACATTTAAAAAATGACATTATATATATACACACACACACACATATATTATTATTATTATTATTATTATTATAGCATCTGTATTATTTTTTTTACAATGAGCAGCTATATAGATAAGTATGCTGTTTAGTGTTGATATCCAGAAAGATTTTAAGTAGCTTTTTAAGGCTTGCTACCAATTTTAAATGTCCATCTAACTTATGTATTCTCCCTGTGTCATTTCTAAGAAGTACTTGTAGCCTCATTGCTCACTAAACTTCTGGCATCTCCTTTACATTTCTGGTAATTTAGTATTCTCATCGTTCACGCTTCCTACACATTTACTCTGAATTTGTGAAATCACCAACTTGGATAATCTACTGAGGGTTCATATTAGCCGATCATTAATCAGAATTAGATTTACTGGCTTAGTTACAGACAACAGATAAAAAAAAAATCCAAACTTCAGTGTTACATTTCTTGTACATTTCCTGCATATTGTAATTTCTAGAATCGCACATCGAAGCATAAAATCATAATATACTAACTCCACTCTGTTGTCAAAAATAAAGAACTAGGAGTCCAAAATGCTAAATAAAATGATAATTTTTATTTGAATTAAATTAAAAAACATGCAAAAAGTAGTTTGAAAATTGATCACCGCTATTATAGTGAGGTAAGGGAATCACATGGAAAAATCCTGTCATGGGTTAAAGGTATATAATTAAATTAGCTTGAAATACATGTGAATTTTGTTTGCAGAAACCCCGATTGCATGTAAGTGTAGCAGTCATATATACAGTAGTGTATGCATATAAATATAACTATCTCAATGCAAGTGCAAGAAATCGACATTCAAATATAATACTGTTATGGTCAAAAGACAATGCATATGACACTATATAGCAGTGCACCACAAATTATCTATTTAGAAGACTGCCATGTCTATCGTAATATCAATATAACGGAGGACATTTAATTAGAGTTACCATAACATAAAAAATGCATTCATTGTTATTTATGCTAATGCATGCTTAAATATTCAGGCAAGGTTTGTACCCATATTGCATCCATGTGGCATGACACACAACTTTACATTGAGGAAGCTAGATAAGCGAAACGTGCATTGAGGAAGTGGCGCGACGTGTCACCTGGATGCAATATGGGTACAAACCCTTTTCTGAATATTTATGCATGTGTTAGCATTATCGTTAACAAACCTGGTTCAACAGGTGTGATTACAACATTATTGGCAAGATTTAAGAGTAATATAAATGTCTAAATATAACACATCAATACATATGGATAGATCAATGTGGGAACAGACAAGGAATATAATAACCATAAGGTAAATAGCATGTATGGTACATCAATAAAACAGGGGGATATTAGAGGTGCCTGCGTTGACAAGACGTGTGTTGCTGCTAACACCAGCTTCGTCAGTGGTAGCCTGTCTAGGACGAAGCTGCAATTATAGTTATTGTAAGGGGACTATTAAATAAAGGATAGAAATAAAAAAAAACACAAAAGTTTAAATCACACCCTTTTGCCCCATTAAAAATAAAACAATTAAACAAAATGCACATCTTTGGTATCGCCGGGTTCAGAAATGTCTGATCTATCAAAATATAAGAAAAATTAATCAGATTGGTAAACGGCGTAACGAGAAAAATAATCAAAACGTCAGAATTACGTTTTTTTTGGTCGCCGCAACATTGCAATAAAATGCAATAAAAGGCGATAAAAACATTGTATCTGCTCCAAAATGGTATCATTAAAAACAGCAACTCAGGGTGCAAAAAAAAAAGTCATCACCCAGCGGCAGATCTCGAAAATGGAAACGCTAGGGGTCTCGGAAAATGGCAACAAATGCAAAAACTTTTTTTCTTACAAATTTTTGATTTTTTTTTCACCATTTAAATAAAAATTAACCTATACATGTTTGGTTTCTGTGTACTCATACTGACATGGAGAATCATATTTCCAGGTCAGTTTTACCATATACTGAACATAGTAAATAAAAAACCCAAAAAACAATTTTGGAATTGCACTTTTTTTGCAATATCACCACATTGGGAATTTTTTTTCCCATTTTCCAATTCGCTATATGGTAAAGTCAATGGTGTCATTCAAAAGTATAAACCGTCCCACAAAAAAACAAGTCCTCATATGGCTATATTAACAGAAAGATAAAAAAGTTATGGCTCTTGGAATAAGGGGAGTAAAAAATAAAAACAAAAAATGAAAAATCACACAGGGGTGAAGGGGTCGAGAGGAAATTACTATAAGTAGTTCTTTACAAATGGTTTTCTGTAAATGTTACAAAAAAAATAATGTATTTGCCTTTGTTAAACATCTATTTAAGGTTCTCTTATTATAAATGTTTCTTGATGCTTTTCACACTCTACATTGTGTTTTTAGAAACTCTAGATTTCATTTTCTTTACGGAAGCAACAAAATAGTTGGAATGTGACGTTTGTAACATCACTTGTTTTACTAAGTTATCATTCTACGTAATGTTACTAATTATCATTTTTTACACATTTCAAATTTAATTTTTGTCTGCTGTATTGTATGGTCAGCATAAAAGTGTTGTTAGTTAAAAATATTAGATTGTGATGTAATATGTGCATTTATGTGTCTATCGACCATATGCTCCTTATCGTCAAACTTCCTAAAGCTCAATTTGGAAAAAAACAAACTCCATCCCACTTAACTCCTTTACTCGATCTACTGTAGCTATCACAATAAATAACACCACGCTTTCCTCTGTACCAAAAGTCCGCTGCCTCGGAGTAACCCTTGACTCTGCCCTGTCCTTCAAACCACACACCCAAGCTCTCGTCACCTCCTGCCGCCTCCAACTCAAAAATATTTGCAGAATTTATTATTATTATTTATTATTATAGCAGTATTTATTCCATGGCACTTTACATGTGAAAAAGGGGTATACATAACAGAAACAATTACAATAATCTTGAACAAAACGTGATGGCGACTGGTACAGGAGGAGAGAGGACCCTGCCCCCGAGGGCTCACAGTATGCTGGAATCCGTCCTTTCCTCAACCCTGAATCTACTAAAATGTTAGTGTATGTGTAGCGCCCCGAGGGTTCGGCCGCTACAGGGGTATTGCACCTCTGCCAGAGGTGTGGTATTCCACTCCCAGGTAAGGATGGAGTATGGACCAGGGCTCAGTTAGCTGCATACAGCACACACACCCCATTTCCGAGGGACAGCTCAACGGTGCTCCCACTAGACAGAAGTGCAGGCACGACTGACTATGTCCCTGACTGGAGTGGGGAGGGGGGGGTGGAACACCCAGTGCTGTAGGGGCAGATAAGGGTTGGTTCCTGAGCGTAGGTAGGAGCTCATTGGTTGCTGGTCACCTGGGCTCATGTTTCTAGAGGGAGGTATAAAAGGTGGGCACCATCTTAGTTCTGGGTCAGTTCAAGCAGGAGGAGAAGAGAGAGAAGGAGTTCAGCCAGAGAGGGCTGACAGGGAGCTGTGGCTCAGTCTGGGCCCAGCTCCATGAGGCAGGCCTGGGGACAGGGCCAGGAACAGAAAGGAACAAGAACAGAAAGGAACAGAAACAGAAAGGAACAGCAAAGAAAGAGAGGAAGAAACAGAAGGGCTCAGGAACAAGAAGGTGGAAGGGACCCTAAGAACCCACGAGAATCCAGGGTGCAGGGTCAGGCAGATTAAGGGTGCCGGATCCCAAGTTGGTGGAGGAGAAACTACCCTCAGCCAAAGACCGGACGTCGTGATCATTTATTGGTGCGACACCTCATCAAACCTGCTAGGAAGGCACCATATAGGACAGCGGAGAACGGGGCCCACGTTTACCCGCACAAGTCCGCGGCAGCTGGACAAAAGTGGGTCACTGGTGAGGCAGGCCAGAGAAAGGACAAAAGGGGGTCCTGAGCCATACTCCTGAACTGCCTGGGAGTTGACCGAGCCCCACACCTGGTGGACGCAGCACGGCTCGGGCGGTCACTACGTGTACAGAAGTGACCCGGAGTACCTGAACTGTGAGTAAAAGACATTGGACTGCAGTACGTTGTCTGTGTACTCTTTCGCTCCTCCAGCACTAACGGTACTGGGACTCTCACCACCATCACTCCCACCATACACCACACTGCCCTGGGGCCGCACTCTTCCCGTGGGGAGTCACACCATCCCAGCTGCTCACATCATCGGCCCCAGCGGTCTGCCCTGCAGCGGCGGTTCCTAATAACTGCAATCCACGGGTGGCGTAGTCGGACATTATCTGAAACATCTAAAAGGCTGCCACTGGTCTGACCACCCTGAGCCACGGGACCGGGTCGCCACTACTACCCCCATCGTCTCCCTATTGCCTGGTTCCGAGTGCCCCACGGCCCAGGGGGCGAGTCAGCTTTGGCGTAGTCGGCAGGATTTCGTGCCCGCTAACAACGGGTACTGCGCGCCTGAAAAGAGACTGTTTCATTGTACTAAAGATGGCGCCCGCCCCAGAAGAACGAGCGCCATAATGTGCGCGCCAAAAGACCACAGGAGGCCGCCTCCCATCGTGGGCCAGGTCCCAGAATGGCGTCAAAGAAGGAGCCCGCCCCCAACAGCCATGAGCGCGGCTGTGGAGATGTCCATCAAAGTGGAGGGCTGCCCCTGAAAGTGATCGTTACCAAGTTGCCCCGGGACCACCCCAAATGGGGGTGGGAAGAGAAGAAAACCGTGGGGCAGGGGGTGGTCTGGATCAGTCTCACCAGGCCGCACCCGGAGATAGAGACAGGAACCAGCTCCAGCGCCCTGGCGCGTGGCCTGCTGCAGGCCGAATCCCCATGCAGCTTCACGGAGCTGCTAGCACACCTCCCCAAGGAAGACCCCGAGTATGTGCGGGCTGCGCTGGAGGAGCTGGACCGGAGAATGGTCCGAGCGCGGCGGGACGTGATTGCCGGGTGGAAGGAAGAGATGGCCTGGCGGGCCGTGATCTGGCAGCAGGAGGCGCCACCGGCACCCAGCAGCACGCCTGCCTCCGAGGGCGGTGAGAACAGAATGGAAGCCGAGGACGACGCTGCAGAAGAGGCAAGTAAGGGGGACGCCCCTGCCCCGGGTCCTGACACCGTAGCCTTACCTCTGGATCCCGTCGCGGAGCCAGAAGTCCCGGGAGCCGCTGCAGCTTCCACGCGCCCGCCGCAAACACCTAGGCCGCAAGCCACGAGCACAGTCGCTGAACCACGCCCCCCGTCATGTCCTCTGACCCCGGGCGCGGTAAGAAGTGACCCGCTCCAGGCCCGGTCACAAGGCCTGATCTCCCCAGGCGCCTCCCGACCGCGTGCGCCCCCGGTCTCGAAACCACCACCCTTGGGCACAGACCTGTATGCTCAATTGGCAGGTCCGGAGGAGGAGCGGGCACGGCGCCGGAAGAGGGAGCAGCTGCAGGTCCGAAGCACAGAGGAGAAGACGCGCACCCGCCGGAACGCCCATGCAGCACGCGGTCCTAAAACACCTGGGACCGTGGTGAAGTTCCACCAGAAGAAAGGGTGGGGGTTCATTCGGGACTCTGCCACCGCCACAGACATCCATGTTGACAGGAGGGACGTGGAGGGTCAACTGCCAGAGAGCCATCCAGAATGGGATCTGTTTCCAGGAGACTTGGTGTCCTACACCCGACACCGAGGCCTAAAGGGATGGTATGCCCTTCATGTCCAGAGGATAAGAGAGGAACAGCACTACTCAGATCCAGAGTACCAAGAGGGTCCGGACGGGCCTGAAGATTATGAGGAGCAAGGAGCAGCTGGAGGGTATTGCTACCAGTGAACAGTGGCATACCTGCGTAAATAGTTACCCGTCAGGGTACAGAGAACTGTTTGGGACTGTTTCAGATTGAAGTGTGGTCCCCGTTGGGACTGTTATAGAACTGTTATGGAACTGTGTGAAAGTCACCCCCTACATCCCTTATCAGGCTGAGGACTGTGAGCAGCCATTCCCCTTCCCAAAACTGGCCGAGGACTGAGAGCGGCCAATCCCCTGTAAATAGTTGCGCTTCCTAAAGCGCCCGCTACTAGTTTTATAAAAAGACTGCAAAGTCTACCTCGGGAAGTCCCTCAAAGTTTGCTGATTTTTTTGCACTTAAGAAGAATGAACACCTGGTCGCAAGTTGCACCGCGGCCATGATCCAAGAATACAAGAATGTGTTTCGTCTAAAGATGTTTTATATGAAGAGTTTAATATGCTGCTAGAAAATGTTTTACATAATCTTGAAATCGTTTTATATGACAAGTAACAAAAGAGTTCCAGTAGTGTTGAAAATATTTTATAGTGCCTAGTGAAAGAAAAGTGTGTCCCATAAAGGGAATTGAGCTGTGTTGTCTGTTTCTAAATGTGAAAAGTTTTAAAAAGTTTTGCATGTCCTGTAATCAACTGTTTTGCTCTTTTCCAGCCCGAGGACGTGCTGTGCTTTACCAGGGGGGAATGTAGCGCCCCGAGGGTTCGGCCGCTACAGGGGTATTGCATCTCTGCCAGAGGTGTGGTATTCCACTCCCAGGTAAGGATGGAGTATGGACCAGGGCTCAGTTAGCTGCATACAGCACACACACCCCATTTCCGAGGGACAGCTCAACGGTGCTCCCACTAGACAGAAGTGCAGGCACGACCGACTATGTCCCTGACTGGAGTGGGGAGGGGGGGGTGGAACATCCAGTGCTGTAGGGGCAGATAGGGGTTGGTTCCTGAGCGTAGGTAGAAGCTCATTGGTTGCTGGTCACCTGGGCTCATGTTTCTAGAGGGAGGTATAAAAGGTGGGCACCATCTTAGTTCTGGGTCAGTTCAAGCAGGAGGAGAAGAGAGAGAAGGAGTTCAGCCAGAGAGGGCTGACAGGGAGCTGTGGCTCAGTCTGGGCCCAGCTCCATGAGGCAGGCCTGGGGACAGGGCCAGGAACAGAAAGGAACAAGAACAGAAAGGAACAGAAACAGAAAGGAACAGCAAAGAAAGAGAGGAAGAAACAGAAGGGCTCAGGAACAAGAAGGTGGAAGGGACCCTAAGAACCCACGAGAATACAGGGTGAAGGGTCAGGCAGATTAAGGGTGCCGGATCCCAAGTTGGTGGAGGAGAAACTACCCTCAGCCAAAGACCGGACGTCGTGATCATTTATTGGTGCGACACCTCATCAAACCTGCTAGGAAGGCACCATATAGGACAGCGGAGAACGGGGCCCACGTTTACCCGCACAAGTCCGCGGCAGCTGGACAAAAGTGGGTCACTGGTGAGGCAGGCCAGAGAAAGGACAAAAGGGGGTCCTGAGCCATACTCCTGAACTGCCTGGGAGTTGACCGAGCCCCACACCTGGTGGACGCAGCACGGCTCGGGCGGTCACTACGTGTACAGAAGTGACCCGGAGTACCTGAACTGTGAGTAAAAGACATTGGACTGCAGTACGTTGTCTGTGTACTCTTTCGCTCCTCCAGCACTAACGGTACTGGGACTCTCACCACCATCACTCCCACCATACACCACACTGCCCTGGGGCCGCACTCTTCCCGTGGGGAGTCACACCATCCCAGCTGCTCACATCATCGGCCCCAGCGGTCTGCCCTGCAGCGGCGGTTCCTAATAACTGCAATCCACGGGTGGCGTAGTCGGACATTATCTGAAACATCTAAAAGGCTGCCACTGGTCTGACCACCCTGAGCCACGGGACCGGGTCGCCACTACTACCCCCATCGTCTCCCTATTGCCTGGTTCCGAGTGCCCCACAGCCCAGGGGGCGAGTCACATGCTCTCATCATCTCCCACCTCAACTACTGCAATATCCTCCTCTGTGTCCTTCCTGCTAACACTCTCGCACCTCCCCAGTCTGTCCTTAATCTGCTGTCCAAATAATCCACCTCTATCCTCGCTGCTCCTCAGCTTCTCCCCTCTGCAAATCCCTTCATTGGCTTCCAATTCCTGGTGAATCCAGTTCAAACTATTGACACTGCCCTATAAGGCCGTTTACAATCTGTGTCCTCCATATATCTCTGAACTAATCTCCCGATATCTTCCAACACAAAATCTCCGGTCCTCCCAAGATCTCCTTCTCTCCTCAACAATCATATGTTCCTCATCCAATCTCCTCCAATACTTCTCCTGAGTATCCCCCCATCTTCTGGAATTCTGTGCCTAAACACGTTTGATTAGTGATCACATTTGGAACTTTTAGACAGAACTTGAAAACCCAACTCTTCAAGAAAGCTTACAGCCTGCAGTGACCCTCCTGCCACCTCACCACCACTGGAGCTGCTGCAACCTCCTAATCTATGGTCTCCTTCCCTATTACCCTGTAGACTGTACAGTCCTCTCCCCCCACTTTACCAGTCTTTCATTGTTAGTTTGTTCACTGTAATTTAAATCTGTATTTTGTATATAACCCCTACTCATGTACAGTGGGGAAAAAAAGTATTCAGTATTCAGTTTGAAAAAAATTTCTTTCCAAATCAGACAATGTGATTTTCAGGATTTGTTTTCTCATTTTGTCTCTCATAGTTGAGGTCTACCTTGATGTCAATTACAGGCCTCTCTCATCTTTTTAAGTGGGAGAACTTGCACAAGTGGTGGCTGACTAAATACTTTTACCCCCCACTGTACAGTACCATGGAATCAATGGTGCTCTAAAATAAATAAATAAATAAATAAATAAATAAATAATGATTTAGATATTTTGGGAGAATTTATTATTCTCTGTCCATTAGTTTTCTGGCATAAAAAATATTTGCAAAAAAATGTGCATTTTTTTTAAAACTTTGCACAGGCCTTTTCATGCTTTAAAAAGCAGGTGGGACTTGGCAGAGGGTAGTGGACAATCTGCATTGCCACAATTTGCAATATAGAGAGTACTATGCAAAAGTTTTAGGCTGGTGTAAAATAAAAAAAATATGTTGCTAAGTAAGAATGCTTTTAAAAAGTGAGTGAACAAAAGAGAAATATAAATTAAGTTAATATTTATTGTGGCCACCCTTTGCCTTCAAAACAGCATCAAACCTAGGTACACTTGCACACAATTTTTGAAGGCTGTCAACAAGGAGGATTCCCAAATAACTTGGAAAAGTAACTAGTGATGGGCGAGCACTAAAATGCTTGGGCGCTCGTTGCTCGGGTCGAGCAAATTGAAATGCTCGGGTGGTTGACCCGAGCAACGAACCCAATGTAAGTCTATGGGAAACTCGAGCATTTTTCAGGCAGCTCCCCCCGTCGGTCTGCAGAGGGCCTAAAAATTTCCCAAGTCGATGGGAACAGTGCTCAAATGACATGGGGACAGCATGGGGAAGACCCCTGGAAGCATTTCTGACTCCCAGGTCACTGCTGTAAACAACATTGTCACAGGTATTATGCCACTTTTACGGACTCACATTAAAATATACAAAATTAAAACCAAAATGGATTTTCCTGGGAAATATGTTAAGGAACATCCTTTCTAGGGTAATGACTTGTATATAAGGCAAAATAAATAACCAAAAACAAAAATGCTCCTCCACACCTTGGGCTATGTTCATGCGTAGCGTTTTTGATGCGTTTTTGCACTTTTGCATTGCTTTCAACTGTGACAAATACATTCACTGGGAAATGTAATTTTAACATTTTACAACCTTATGTGGCCATGTGGTGTGTGAGACATGATCAGACACATCCTGTTTCATTTATGAAGGAGGGACTCTGAAAGTCACAAAGCCTATTTTTATAGGGCCATCAGGCAGCCTTTACTATTCTTAAAGGGCCAGCAGTCGGCCCTCGCTATTCTTGGAGAGCCATCATTCGGCTATGCTTTGTTGTTCCCATTACTGAAGAGTGGGTCTCCTATACTGTTATTGAGTATGCATTGAGTGGCAGGTATTCCCAAAATTTGGAAGCAACCCAATACCCCTTTGAAAATTTAGACGCACTCCAATACCCCTTTGAATAGACTTAGAAGAGGGCCTCCTGAAAACAATGTTCCCATTATTAGGAAGTAGGTCTCCCATACTGTTTGCCTATGCAGTGAATACAAGGGGTACCAAAAATTTGGACCTACTCCAATGCCCCTTGGAAGAGACGTAGAGGTGGGCCTCCTGAAAAAAAATGTTCCCATTATTAGGAAGTGGGTCTCCCATTGTGTTTGCCTATGCAGTGAATGCAAGGGTTTCCAAAAATTTTGAGGCACTCCAATGCCCTTTGCAAGAGACGTGGAGGTCAGAGGGCCTCCTGAAAACAATGTTCCCATTATTAGGAAGTGGGTCTCCCATTGTGTTTGCCTATGCAGTGAATGCAAGGGTTGTCAAAAATTTGGAGGCACTCCAATTCCCCTTGGAAGAGATGTAGAGGGCCTCATGAAAAAATGTTCCCATTATTAAGAAGTGGGTCTCCCATAGTGTTTGCCTATGCAGTGAATGGAAGGGCTGCCAAAAATTGGGAGGCACTCCAATGCCCCTTGGAAGAGACGTAGAGAGCCTCATGAAAAATGTTCCCATTATTAGGAAGTGAGTCTCCCATAGTCTTGACCTATGCAGTGAATGCAAGGGCTGAAAAAAAAATTGGGAGGCACACCAATGCCCCTTGAAAGAGATGTAGAGGGCCTCATGAAAAATTGTTCCCATTATTAGGAAGTGGGTCTCCCATAGTGTTGGCCTGTGTAGTGAATGCAAGGGTTGCCAAAAATTTGGAGGCACTCCAATGCCCCTTGGAAGAGACGTAGAGGGCCTCATGAAAAAATGTTCCCATTATTAGGAAGTGGGTCTTCCATAGTGTTAGCCTATGATGTGAATACATGGGCTGCCAAAAATTGGGAGGCACTCCAATGCACCTTGGAAAAGACGTGGAGGAGAGCCTCATAAAAAAATGTTCCCATTAGAAAGGAGCGGGTCTCCTATACTTGTAATGCCCATGCACTAAGTGTATGTGTAGCACCCCGAGGACTCGGCTGCTACAGGGGTATTGCACCTCGAACCAGAGGTGTGGTATTCCACTCCCGGGTAAGGATGGAGTGTGGGACTGAGCTCAGTAGGCTGCATGCACTACATACATCCCATTTCCGGGGGACAGAACTACGGTACTCCCACCAAGTATATGTGCAGGTACGACAGCGTCTGTCCCTGGCTGGAGTGGGAGGGGGGTGGAAGATCCCAGTAGTGTAGGGGCAGATAGGGGGAGTACTCTGGGTAAAGCTAGGAGCCCATTGGGTGCTGGTCACCTGGGCTCACACATAGAGGGAGTATATATGGTGGGCACCATCTTAGAATAGGGTCGAGTTCAGCCTGAGGAGAAGCAGAGCACAGGAGCTCAGCCAGGAGGGCTGACAGGGAGCTGTGGCTCCGGCTGGGCCCAGCTCCAGGGCCAGGCTTGTAGTGGAGAGGAAGAAGGAAGGCCCAGAGACGCAGAAAAGAGGGAACCCTAAGATCCCAGAAGCAGACCAAAAAGGGTGAAGGGTTGGCAGAAGAGGGCACCGGATCCCAAGCTGGCGGAGGCAAAAGTAACCCTTGACCAGGAACCGGAGGTCGTGGGCAAGTTTTGCCACGACCCTCACCACATCCACCAGGAAGGTACACCAAGAGTAGGGTCAGGAAAGCCAGAGAAGGTTTTACCATCAGAAGGCCCAAGGGAACTGGACAAAGGTGGATCCCTGGTGGGGACGGCCAGTAGGAAGGAAGAGAGGGGAGCTCAGGACCACGCTCTGGAACTGCCTGGGAGTTGGCCGAGTCCCTGACCTGGTGGACGCAGCACGACTCGGGTGGTCCTACTGTGCACGGGCGACCTGGTAAAGAACTGTGAGTAAAGCTTTTGAAACTGCACTTCAAGCCTCCGTGTTTCGTCGTCGCACCTGCACCATCAGTACTGGGACACCCGCACCATCACTCCCATTGTCATCTCTAACATAGCTGCCCTGAGGCCATACCCCTCCCGTTGGGGGTTATACCATCCACGCTGCACATCCGTACCACCGGCCTCAGCGGACTGCCCTGCAGCGGCGGCTTCATAGCCGCATTCAACGGGTGGCGTAGTCGGACACTAATACCATCATATCAATAACGCCACTTAGTTTGACACCCTGGGCACGGACCGGGTCACCGCCACGAGGACTACTACCCCTATCTGATCCGGCTCCGGGTATTCCCCGCGTGCGCAACGCTACACAAACATGGCCCAGGGGGCGCGTCATATGGGCTGACAAACATTTACCCCTGGGGGTTATACATGAACATACTGTATAAAAAAATTTTTTTACGGGCATCATAAACACCCTTTAAAAAAATTATGTGGATGTTGCATCACGAGCTACTGTCACCCTGGTGATATGGTGGTGGAGGATGAGGATGAGGAGAAGGAGGAGGACAAGAACAAATAGCCAAAACCCACCCATGTGTGGGTGTGAAAAGGTGCATGGGAATACACCCCCCAAGAAAAGACACTGGATTTGAGTTTATGTTACGCTGCTATCATTCGGTGGTGTTGAGAAGTCTGGCCCAATCCAGCCCTTGTTCATTTTTATAAGAGTCGACTTGTCAGCATTTTCAGCTGACAGATGGATGCGCTTATCAGTTATAATTCCACCAGCGGCACTAAAAACCCGCTCTGATAAAACGCTAGCGGCAGGACAGGCCAGGACCTCCAAGGTGTAGAGAGACAGTTAATTCCACATGTCCAGCTTGGATACCCAATAATTATAAGGCACAGAGGAATCAAGAAGGACGTTGGTACGGTCAGCAAGGTACTCCCTCAGCATCTTCCCAAACTTTGCACTCCTTGTGAGAGTACTCCACGCCTCAGGGCCTGTGCGATGGGAGGGGCTGAGAAAACTTTCCCAAAACTTTGACAGTGTTCCCCTGCCTCTGCTGGATTGGAGTTGTGTCTCTCTCGCCTGTACTCATTGGTTGTCCAACGAACTGTGCCCTCTGCCGCCAGCGTTTTCAGATGGGAATTTTTTTTAATAGTTCCGCAACAAGGGCCTTCTGGTACTGCCCCATTTTTGTAGACCTGTCTGCCTCAGGAATAAGAGATATAGAGTTATCCTTGTAGCATGGGTCTGGAAGTGTCACCAACCAGTAATGACTATCACCCAAAATTTTGAGAAAGCGAGGGTCACGGGAAAAGCAGCGTAACATAAACTAAGCCATGCATGCCAGACTGCTAACAGGCAAGACTTCTGTGTCGTCACCAAGAGGATGACTGATCATGCTCTCCTCCTCCTCCACCTCCTCCTCCTCCCTTTCCTCAGGCCATCCACGCTGAACAGACGGTATGACAGTTGTGCAGGTAGTACCATCTATAGCGCATGAAACTAGCTCCTGTTCTTCCTCCTCCTCTTCCTCATTGTCACCCAATCCACGTTGGGATGAGATGAGGCTGGGCTGTGTGTAATCACCCAGTATGGTTCCTTGCTCCATCTCATTGTGCTCTGCCTTTGATTGAGAGCAGAGAGCATTTCAGAAGACAGAGAATTATGGGGTCATCGCCGCTCACCATCTTGGTGGAGTATTCAAAGTTTTGGAGGATAGTACATATGTCTGACATCCATGTCCACTCCCGAGGTCTTATGTGTGGAGTCTGAACTGAATACCTACGGCCTTGTTGATGCTGGTAGTCAACAACTGCCCTCTTCTGCTCACAAATCCTTCCCAACATCTGCAGTGTAGAGTTCCAACGCATGGGGACATCACACACCAATCGGTGAGACGGAAGCTGCAAATGCTGCTGAAACACGGCAAGGGCGGCGGAAGCTGTAGCAGACTTTCTAAAATGGGCACACAGGCGGCGTACTTTGCCAAGCAGATCCGGCAACTCCGGGTAGGTTTTGAGAAACCACTGAACCACGAGGTTAAGCACATGGGCCAGGCATGGTACATGTGTGAGCTCGCCTCGAATCAAAGCCACCACCAGGCTCCGGCCATTGTCACACACGACCATGCCTGGCTGTAGGTTCAGCGGTGTCAGCCACAGATAAGCCTGCTCTTTCAGAGCTGTCCACAACTCTTCAGCATTGTGCGGTTTGTCACCTAAGCATATTTGCTTCAGCACAGCCTGTTGCTGCTTGGCTGAGGCAGTGCTGCAGTGATTCCAGCCTGTGACTGATGTGGTCATTTCAGAGATGGAGGCTGAAGAGGAGGAGGAGGCTGAGGAGGATGAGGTGCAAGAGCTGTAGACTGAGGGGGTAACCCTGATTGACCCAGGGCCCGCAATCCTCAGCGTCGGGAGGATGTGTTCCGTCCAAAGGTCTGACTGGGTCCCGGCTTCCACTATGTTAACCCAGTGTGCCGTCAGCGAGATGTACCATCCCTGCCCATAAGCACTTGTCCACGTGTCCATGGTTAGGTGGACTTTCCCAGTAACTGCCTTGTTGAGGGCACGGCTAATGTTGTGTGACACGTGCTTGTGTAATGCGAGGACGGCACACCGGGAGAAATAGTGGCGGCTGGGGACCGAGTACCAAGGGAAGGCCACCGCCAGCATGCACTATTGACAAGGGATTAGCTTGCACGTACAACAGAGGAAGAAGCAGTGGAGTCACCCTCAGACACTGTTCCTGGCCCCTGGGGTTCGGCCCACAAAGTGGTGCTTTGCTCCCATGTGCCTGATCATGCTGGTGGTGGTCAGGCTGCTAGTTTTGCTACCCCTGCTGATGCTGGCCGGGCAGGTGGTGCAAATGGCCTTTTTGGGGTTATCGGCAGAGTCTTTAAAAAACAACCAGACTCGGGAAGACCTAACAGTTGTACTGGCAACTTTCGTTGTGTTAGTGTTACGGGGAACGGATGCCCGCCATCTGTCTGCGGCCACTAGACTGCTTCTTCCTGCCTGTTGGATTGCTCTGCCTCCCTACCCCTGTGTGCTGCTGTTGTTATGTTCTGCTACCAAAGCTAAGGAAAGAGAGGAGATCTGTCCCTACTATGAGACTCAGCTGAATCCCTACGATGTAACAGGGAACCTGATCCTGCGATCAGACCTGCTAAAGTCCTAATCTAGTCTGTACGAAGACCTATAGATGTGGGGAGGGAATCCCTACAAGTACTAAGGACTGGGAGGAATATGGGACACCTCCTAACAGAAATAGTAGCAGACAGACGAACAAACAAAATAGATAGAACATAGAGGTCCGTAGACCAAGCAAACTAACAGAGTTAGATACAGAGCACAGGCTAGCTAGAAAGTAGATATACAATGAAGTCCAGCAAAGCCAGAAGGGCGGAGCAGGACTAAATAGGCCAACAAGGTCATGTGACCAGCAAAGGAAAAAAAACCTAACAGCAAGGTTCTAACAGTACCCCCCCTTCTAAGAGGATCCTCCGGATCCCCTAGGACCAGGCTTATCAGGAAATCTCCTGTGAAACGCTCTGATAAGTCTGGACGCGGAAACATCATCTGACCTCACCCAAGAGTTATCCTCGGGTCCGAAACCTTTCCAGGCCACAAGATACTGCAAACTACCTCTATACCGTCTAGAGTCAAGGATGCGAGAAATTTCATATTCCCCGTCCTCCACCACCGGAGGAACAGAGGCAGAGGCGTCACCATCCGACACAACAGCTTTTTTTAACAGAGAGACATGAAAGACCGGATTAATTCTCCAGGAGGTAGGAACCTCCAACCTAACAGCAGATTGGTTGACAACCTGAAGCACCTTAAAGGGCCCTACAAACTTGGGACCTAATTTCTTAGAAGGAATCCTCAACCGCAGATTCCTAGAGGACAACCAAGCCATGTCACCAACAGCGAACAAAACCTCCTGTCGTTTCCTATCAAAGTAGTCTTTAGATTTTCTGTTGGCCTCCTGAAGATTACCACGCACATCCGTCCAAACTCTTTCCAAATCACCGGAAAAATTCTCCTCCTCAGGCACGGCAGATCCCAACTTGGAGAACGACCCAAACGACGGATGTCTCCCAGAACAACAAAAAAAAGGCGAACAACCAGCAGAAGAAGATGTATGATTGTTCAGAGCAAATTCGGCAAGTGGCAGAAACTCAGACCACCCCTCTTGATTGTCTGCCACAAAACAACGCAAGAACTGCTCAACATCCTGGTTTTTCCTTTCTGTCTGGCCATTAGATTCAGGATGATATCCGGACGAAAACGACAAATGAATTCCCAACCTGTCACAAAAGGCACGCCAAAAACGAGCCACGAACTGAGGACCCCTATCAGAAACAATGTCAGTAGGAACGCCATGAAGTCTGACAATTTCCTTGACAAAGGCCTTAGCGAGAGTTTTAGCGCAGGGCAGTTTGACGAAGGGAACCAAGTGACACATCTTGCTAAAACGGTCCACGACCACCCAGATGACAGTAAAACCCTCAGAGGGGGGAAGGTCAGTTATAAAGTCCATAGCCAAATGTGTCCAAGGAGCACTGGGGACCTCCAAAGGACAAAGCAACCCCGCAGCAGGAGTATGTGAGGACTTAGATCTAGCACATATAGTACATTGGCGCACCCACTTAATGACTTCCTTCTGCCATCCAGGCCACCAAAAACTGCGACCCACCAGTCTCTTGGTCTCAGAGATTCCGGGATGACCTGCCAACCGAGATTCGTGACACTCAACAAACAAATCTCTCCTAAAGGTCTCAGGCACAAACAACCTCCCATGAGGAGTGTTAGATGGGGCATTCTCCTGAGCTTTAAGAATCTCATCTTCCAAAACGGAGTCTAAAGCAGCTATCACAACACCTTCTTGTAAAATGTTTTCCTCTTTCTCAGCACCGACTATGGGAGAAAAACTGCGAGACAAGGCATCCGCCTTAACATTCTTAGTACCAGGGATGTAAGTAACGGAGAAATTAAACCGCGAGAAAAACAGTGCCCACCTAGCCTGACGGGCATTCAGGCGCTTGGCAGCATCAAAATATATCAGATTTTTATGATCCGTAAGAACCTGAATGGGAAATTCCGCACCTTCCAAGAAGTGGCGCCAGTGTTCAAATGTGAGTTTAATAGCCAATAATTCCCGATTACCAATATCGTAATTCAATTCAGTCTCCGAAAATTTTTTTGAAAAAAAGGCACAGGGATGTAATCCATCCCCGTTATCCTGAGACAATACTGCGCCAACCCCCACAGAGGAAGCATCAACCTAAACCAAAAACGGCCTAGTAACATCAGGCTGCATAAGGATGGGAGCAGAGGTGAACCTCTCCTTGAGATACACAAAAGCTTCAATGGCCTCAGAAGACCACTGAACCGCATCAGCACCTTTCCTGGTGAGATCAGTCAGAGGTTTGACAATACTAGAAAAATTTTTTATGAACTTTCTATAGTAATTGGCGAAACCCAAAAACCTCTGTATCGATTTCAAACCAATAGGCCTAGGCCATTCCTGCACAGCCTGAACCTTAACCGGATCCATCTCAAAACCTTTGCTGGAGATAATGTAGCCCAAAAAACTAATTCTCTGTACAGCGAACTCACATTTCTCCAGCTTAGCAAAAAGCGAATTGTCCATTAATAACTGTAATACCTCACGCACGCTCCGCCAATGAGACTCCAGATCTGGCGAATAAATCAAAATGTCATCCAAATACACAACCACATTTTTACCGATCAAAGGTCTAAGGATGTCATTAATCAGATTCTGAAAAAATGCAGGAGCATTAGTAAGACCAAAAGGCATAACCAGATTCTCAAAATGACCCACAGGAGTGTTAAAAGCAGTCTTCCATTCATCACCCTCCTTCATGCGCAACAGATTGTATGCCCCCTTAAGGTCAATTTTAGAGAACCACTTGGCCCCCAATAACTGGTTAAACAGATCAGGAATCAATGGCAGTGGGTAAGGATTGCGTACCGTAATTTTGTTAATCTCACGAAAATCCAGACAAGGACGTAAACCGCCGTCCTTTTTTTTTACAAAAAAAAATCCAACCGCCACAGGAGACTTAGAGGGCCTAATGTGACCGGCAGCCAAGCTTGTCTGTATGTATTCCTCCAAAGCCTTCCTCTCAGGAATAGTAAGGTTAAATAAACGACTCTTAGGAAGAGTCGCTCCAGGGACAAATTCAATAGAACAATCATAGTCTCTATGGGGAGGCAAAACCTGCGATTCCTTCTCAGAAAAAACTCTCCAAAAATCCTGAATAGGAACAGGCAATTCTCCCCTATCCAAAGCTGCAATACGCCCGTTACAACACTTGTCATAACATTTATGGCTCCAGGATTTAATTTCACTGGTAGACCAATCCAGTACAGGATTGTGAAATTTTAACCAGGGCAAACCCAATATTACTGGAGAAGGCAAGTTATTCAACACTACCAAATCCAATTTCTCATGGTGAACACCATTAATAGTGAGAGGAAATTCACTGACCTTGAGAGTAATATTCTTCAAAGGGGAGCCATCCACAGAAACCACAGCAATGGGGGATGACAAAGGTTCAGGTTTTAAATTGAGTTTTT
The DNA here is from genome assembly GCF_046119375.1 of Phyllobates terribilis. NCBI lineage: Eukaryota > Metazoa > Chordata > Amphibia > Anura > Dendrobatidae > Phyllobates > Phyllobates terribilis. The sequence goes on along the minus strand of NW_027362764.1, from coordinate 473,200,517 downwards.
CCACGAATCCCCCATCAATTACATTCAGTGTAGACCCGCAATCAACAAACACCCGAAATTCCATTAATTTTTCCTGAGCAATCGTGGAAGCAGCTAAAAATATACCCTTGGAATTTAAACAGGCAATACGGGCGTGACTGACCATTTTTTTTTCTTTCTTCATACGAAGCTCACAGCCTTTAATCAAATGACCAGATTTTCCGCAATAGAAACACAAGCCTTGCGAAAAACGACGGTCTTTTTCTTGAGAGCGAGGTGCCACCGATCCAATCTCCATCGGTTCACCACTGTTAGTACACACATTATCATAACCAGAAACTGACATAGCAGAGGATTTGCTCTCATTAACCCTAGCACGCAGTCTTCTATCCACCCGTATAGCTAATTGCATAGCCTGTTGCAAATCTTCAGGTGTAGGATAAGCAATTAGCAGGTCTTTAACCCTTTCACTGAGCCCAGCAAGAAATAGACTTTTCAGAGCAGAATCGTTCCACCCTGTTTGAGTGGACCAACGACGAAAATGTGTACAATATTTTTCCACATTACCCGATCCTTGTTTTAGACGTCTCAACTCAGTCTCAGCTGATGCGACACGGTCAGGATCATCATATAATAGTCCCAAAGCAGAAAAAAAACTATCCACTGATCTGAAGCATGAATCACTAGGTTGCAAAGAAAAGGCCCACTCCTGAGGCTCTTTGCGCAAAAGTGACATTATGAACCCTACGCGCTGGGATTCATCCCCAGAGGACTTAGGTCTCAAACGAAAATACAATAAGCAAGCATTTTTAAATGAAAAAAATTCTCGGTGTTCACCAAAAAACAAATCCGGCAAACATACCTTAGGCTCCAAGAAATGTGCTCCAGGACAGTTACTCACGTGCTGACGGAGCTCGGCCACCTCCAGAGAGAGTCCCTGCAGGCGATGAGCCAAATCCTGAACCGACACCATGATGGAACAGAAAAATCTTTCCTTAGAGAATTTGCAGGCTGGACTTACTGTTATGTTCTGCTACCAAAGCTAAGGAAAGAGAGGAGATCTGTCCCTACTATGAGACTCAGCTGAATCCCTACGATGTAACAGGGAACCTGATCCTGCGATCAGACCTGCTAAAGTCCTAATCTAGTCTGTACGAAGACCTATAGATGTGGGGAGGGAATCCCTACAAGTACTAAGGACTGGGAGGAATATGGGACACCTCCTAACAGAAATAGTAGCAGACAGACGAACAAACAAAATAGATAGAACATAGAGGTCCGTAGACCAAGCAAACTAACAGAGTTAGATACAGAGCACAGGCTAGCTAGAAAGTAGATATACAATGAAGTCCAGCAAAGCCAGAAGGGCGGAGCAGGACTAAATAGGCCAACAAGGTCATGTGACCAGCAAAGGAAAAAAAAACTAACAGCAAGGTTCTAACAGCTGTCCTCGCTCTGCATGTACTCCTGCCAGGTTGGGTCAGTTACTATATCATCCACCACCCCGTCTTCCACTTCCGCACCCTGGCCCTCTTCCTGACTTTCTGGCAATTGTGTCTCATCTTCCACCTCTTGTGACACTTTGCCACCGTCGCCTTCATATGACCATGGCTGCTCAAATATTTAGGCATCGCTTCATGCGATCTCCTCTTGCCCCACTTCAAGTGGACCAGGCGAGAGGCCAGAATCTATAAATGAAAAAGTGAACAGCTCTTCGGAGTGTCTAAGTGTGGGATCAGTTGTCTCCGTGCACTCAGCATGGTGGGAGGAAGGAGGATCAGGGTGAGGAATATGCGGTCCAGACTCACGGCTACTGAGACTTGACCATGTGGAAGACAGGGTGGTGGTGGTGGTGGCTATGTGACTGGAAGCATTATCTGCTATCCAGCCAATAACCTTTTCACACTACTCTGTGTTCAATAGTGGTGTTCTGTGGTCCCCTATTAATTGAGACAGGAAGGTCGAGCGAGAAGATGTGGGTGTTTGTTGTGGCACAATTTCAGCTTGCCCACGGCCTCGACCTCTGCAAGCACCATCACCATCACGTCCGGTTCCCCGTCCCTTGCCACGTGCCTTGCCCATTTTAAATGGAGGACAATATCTTCCACGCTCACTACAAATGACTGAATTTGTAGCGAACTTATATGTACTCCATGGGATGGACAAACCACAGTTTTAAATAGCTGGCCTGTAGGTAACTATTTTTAACAGCGCCGACGTCATGTCAATAACTTCACTGACACACTGCAACAAAATTTCAATGGAGGCCAGAAATGGCAATATTTTCAGGGCAATTATATGTGATCTGTGTGATGGACAAACCACAGTTTTAAATAGCTAGATTTTTAGCACTGTAACATGGAAAGGAACTGGCTGTATTTTGCAGTGCCAACAAGCAAATGGCGCAGAAAAACGGTGTTCTCCGGATTGCTTTTTAAGTAAATAATCAGGATTAAGATAAAAAAAAAATCCTGGCCCCTGATACCTGGGGCTATTTCTACAAACATCTGTAAAAGCTCCAGCAGACAGAACTGGAATGGAGCCTCTTGCTGTTAGAACTCTCCTGTTAGGTTTTTTCTATCTTGCTGGTCACATGACCTTTTTTGCCTATTTAATCCTGCTCCGCCCTCCTGGCCTTGCTGGACTTCATTGTAATCTCTACTCTTAAGTTAGCCTGGTGCTTAGTTACCTTTCTCAGTCAGTTTAGCTAGGTCTTCGGACCTTTATGTTCTATGTTGTGTGTTTGTCTTTTACTGCTACTATCTCTGCTAGGAGGTGTCCAACTTTATCCCAGTCCCTAGTTCTTGTAGGGATCCCTCCCTTGCATCTATAGGTCTTCGTACAGACTAGCCGAGGACTTTAGCGGGTCTGATCGCAGGATCAGGTTCCCCGTTACATTGTAGGGATCTAGCTTAGTTCTATTGTAGGGACAGATCTCCTTTCTTTCCTTAGTGCTTGTAGCAGATCATAACAGTAAGTCCAGCCCAAAAATATCTCTAAGGAAAGACTTCCAGTTTCCATCATGGTGTCGGTTCAGGATTTGGCTCAACGCCTGCAGGGACTCTCTCTGGAGGTGGCCGAGCTTCAACAACACGTGAGTAGCTGTTCTGGAGCACATTTTGTAGAGCCAAAGGTACGTTTGCCTGATTTATTTTTTGGTGATCAAGAAGAATTTTTTTCCTTTAAAAATGCTTGTTTGTTGTATTTTTGTTTGAGACCCAGATCCTCTGGTGATGAATCACAGCGCATAGGGTTCATAATGTCACTTTTGCGCAAAGAACCTCAGGGATAGGCCTTTTCTCTCCAACCTAGTGATCCATGCTTTAGATCAGTAGATAGTTTTTTTCCTGCTTTGGACTTGTTGTATGATGATCCTGATCGTGACTCATCAGCTGAGACTGAATTGAGACGTTTGAGGCAGGGATCAGGTAATGTGGAAAAATATTGTTCTCACTTCCGTCGGTGGTCTGCCCAGGTGGGGTGGAACGATTCAGCTTTGAAAAGTTTGTTTCTTGCGGGGCTAGGTGAAAGGGTTAAGGATTTGCTAATTGCTTATCCTACACCTGGAAACTTGCAGGAGACAATGCAATTAGCTATACGGGTGGACAGGAGACTGCGTGCAAGGGTTAATGAGAGTAAATCCTCTGCCATGTCAGCTCCGAGTCTTGAGAGGGTCTGTACTGACTTTGGAGAGCCGATGGAGATTGGGGCGATGGCACCCCGCTCTCAGGAAAAAGACCGCAGATCTTCTGAAGGTTTGTGCTTTTATTGCGGGAAATCTGACCATTTTATTAAGAACTGTGTGCTTCGTATGAGCAAAGAAAAAAAAAGGTCAGTTACGCCCGTATTGCCTGTTTAAATTCTAAGGGGGTATTTCTTTCTGCTACTACTGCTGCTCAGGAAGAATTAATGGAATTTCGGATATTTGTGGATTGTGGTTCTACTCTGAATGTGATTGATGGGGGATTCTTGGAAAAACTTAAATTAAAACCCAAACCTTTGTCATCCCCTATTGCTGTGGTTTCTGTCGATGGCTCCCCCTTGAAGAGTGTTACTCACAAGGTCTGTGAATTTCCCCTCACTATTAATGGTGTTCATCAAGAAAATTTGGATTTGGTGGTATTAAATAATTTGCCTTCTCCAGTAATTTTGGGGTTACCCTGGTTAAAATTGCACAATCCTGTACTGGATTGGTCTACCAATGAAATTAAGTCCTGGAGCCCTAAGTGTTATGACAAGTGTTGCAACGGACGTATTGCTGCGGTGGAAAAAGGGGAATTACCTGTACCTATTCAGGATTTTTGGAGAGTTTTTTCTGAGGAGGAGTCACAAATTTTGCCTCCCCATAGAGACTATGATTGTACCATTGAATTTGTCCCTGGAGCGACTCTTCCTAAAAGTCGTTTATTTAATCTTACTATTCCTGAGAGAAAAGCTTTGGAGGAATACATACAGACAAGCTTGGCCGCCGGTCACATTAGGCCTTCCAAGTCTCCTGTGGCTGTTGGATTTTTTTTTGTTAAAAAGAAGGACAGCGGTTTACGTCCTTGTCTGGATTTTCGTGAGATTAATAAAATTACTGCACGCAATCCTTACCCACTGCCATTGATTCCTGATTTGTTTAACCAGTTAGTAGGGGCCAAGTGGTTCTCTAAAATTGATCTCCGGGGGGCATACAATTTGTTGCGCATGAAGGAGGGTGATGAATGGAAGACTGCTTTTAACACTCCTGTGGGTCATTTTGAGAACCTGGTTATGCCTTTTGGTCTTAGCAATGCTCCAGCATTTTTTCAGAATCTTATTAATGACATCCTTAGACCTTTGATCGGCAAAAATGTGGTTGTGTATTTGGATGACATTTTGATTTATTCACCGGATCTGGAGTCTCATTGGCGGAGCGTACGTGAGGTATTACAGTTATTAATTGACAATTCGCTTTTTGCTAAGCTGGAGAAAGGTGAGTTCGCTGTACAGAGAATTAGTTTTTTGGGCTACATAATCTCCAGTGAGGGCTTTGAGATGGACCCTGTGAAGGTTCAGGTGGTTCAGGAATGGCCTAGGCCTATTGGTTTGAAATCGATACAGAGGTTTTTGGGTTTCGCCAATTATTACAGAAAATTCATTAAAAATGTTTATATTATTGTCAAACCACTGACCGATCTCACCAGGAAAGGTGCTAATGCGGTTCAGTGGACTACTGAGGCCATTGAAGCTTTTGTGTTTCTAAAGGAGAGGTTCAGCTCTGCTCCCATCCTTATGCAGCCTGATGTGACTAAGCCGTTTTTGGTTGAGGTTGATGCTTCTTCGGTGAGGGTCAGTGCGGTGTTGTCTCAGAAAAACAAGGATTGAGTACATCCCTGTGTAATTACGATATTGGTAATCGGGAATTGCTGGCTATTAAACTCGCATTTGAACACTGGCGTCATCTCTTGGAAGGTGCTGAATTTCCCATTCAGGTTTTCACTGATCATAAAAATCTGATCTATCTTGATGCTGCCAAGCGCTTGAATGCCCGTCAGGCTAGGTGGGCACTTTTTTTCTCGTGGTTTAATTTTTCCGTTACTTACATCCCGGGTACCAAGAATGTTAAAGCTGATGCTTTGTCTCGCAGCTTTTCTCCCATGGTCGGTGCTGAGGAGGAGGGGAGGATTTTACAAGAAGGTGTTGTGATTGCTGCATTGGACTCTGTTTTGGAAGATGAGATTCTTAAAGCACAGGAGAATGCCCCATCTAACACTCCCCATGGGAGGTTGTTTGTGCCTAGGACCTTTAGGAGAGATTTGTTTGTTGAGTGTCATGAGTCTCGGTTGGCAGGTCATCCAGGAATTTCTGAGACCAAGAGACTTGTGGGTCGCAGTTTTTGGTGGCCTGGATGGCAGAAGGAAGTCATTAAGTGGGTGCGTCAATGCACGGTGTGTGCTAGATCTAAGTCTTCACATACTCCTGCAGCGGGGTTGCTTTGCCCTCTGGATGTTCCTAGTGCACCTTGGACACATCTGGCTATGGACTTTATTACTGACCTTCCCCCCTCTGAGGGTTTCAGAGTCATCTGGGTGGTCGTGGACCGTTTTAGCAAGATGTGTCACTTGGTTCCTTTCATCAAACTGCCCTGCGCTAAGACACTCGCTAAGGCCTTTGTCAAGGAAATTGTCAGACTACATGGCGTTCCTACTGACATTGTTTCGGATAGGGGACCTCAGTTCGTGGCTCGTTTTTGGCGTGCTTTTTGTGACAGGTTGGGAGTTCATTTGTCGTTTTCATCCGGATATTATCCTGAGTCTAATGGCCAGACAGAAAGGAAGAATCAGGATGTTGAGCAGTTCTTGCGTTGTTTTGTGGCAGACAATCAGGAGGGGTGGTCTGAGTTTCTGCCACTTGCTGAGTTTGCTCTTAACAACCATACATCCTCTTCTGCTGGTTGTTCGCCTTTTTTTTGCTGTTCTGGGAGACATCCGTCTTTTGGGTCATTCTCCAAATTGGTATCGGCTGTGCCTGAGGAGGAGAGTTTTTCCGGTGATTTGGAGAGAGTTTGGACTGATGTGCGTGGTAATCTTCAGGAGGCTAACAAAAAATCTAAGAGGTACTTTGATAGGAAACGGCAAGAGGTTTTGTTTGCTATTGGTGACATGGTTTGGTTGTCCTCTAAGAATCTGCGGTTGAGGATTCCTTCTAAAACATTGGGTCCCAAGTTTGTAGGGCCCTTTAAGGTGCTTCAGGTAGTTAACCAATCTGCTGTTAGGTTGGAGGTTCCTACCTCCTGGAAGATTAATCCGGTGTTTCATGTTTCTCTGTTGAAAAGAGCTTATGTGTCGGATGGAGACGCCTCTGCCACTGTTCCTCCGGTGGTGGAGGACGGGGAATACGAAATTTCCCGCATCCTAAATTCTAGACAGTATAGAGGGAGTTTGCAGTATCTCGTCGCTTGGAAGGGTTTCGGACCTGAGGATAACTCATGGGTGAGGGCGGATGATGTTTCTGCTTCCAGACTTGTCAGAGCGTTTCACAAGAGGTTTCCTGATAAGCCTGGGCCTAGGGGATCCGGAGGATCCTCATAGAAGAGGGGGTACTGTTAGAACTCTCCTGTTAGGTTTTTTCTATCTTGCTGGTCGCATGACCTTTTTTGCCTATTTAATCCTGCTCCGCCCTCCTGGCCTTGCTGGACTTCATTGTAATCTCTACTCTTAAGTTAGCCTGGTGCTTAGTTACCTTTCTCAGTCAGTTTAGCTAGGTCTTCGGACCTTTATGTTCTATGTTGTGTGTTTGTCTTTTACTGCTACTATCTCTGCTAGGAGGTGTCCAACTTTATCCCAGTCCCTAGTTCTTGTAGGGATCCCTCCCTTGTATCTATAGGTCTTCGTACAGACTAGCCGAGGACTTTAGAGGGTCTGATCGCAGGATCAGGTTCCCCGTTACATCGTAGGGATCTAGCTTAGTTCTATTGTAGGGACAGATCTCCTTTCTTTCCTTAGTGCTTGAAGCAGATCATAACACTTGCTATGTGCACTGCAGTCTGCTATATATCCTGCCTGCCTGCCTAGCACTGTTATCTCTGCAGCTGGATTAGTCCTCAGAAGGACTGTTAGTAGAAATGGATATGTGGAGAATCTTGTAGAATACCTACACTAACTAATAAACAACCAAATCTCTCCCTAACTCAGCAGCACATCTCCCTACATTGCCTGATTGCGAAGTAGACTGTGACGAGCACGGCGGAGTCAGGTCTGATATAGACCTGATGAGGCTGTGTGGCCAGCCAATCACTGTAATGCCACAACAACATGGCTGCGGGATTACAGTGTGTGGCAGACAATCGCTGCATGTTGATTGGCGCTCTAAAGAATGCCAAACCTGCAGGGAGGGGACCCGAGCTCCCGCCGAGCAACCCCGGAAATGCTCGACAAGTGCCGAGCATCTCGAGCATTGAGATGCTCGGGTGAGCACCGAGCAGTAGCGAGCATGCTCGCTCATCATTAGAAGTAACCAACTCCATGTCTCTTCATGTAATCCCACACAGACTTGATGATGTTGACATCAGGGCTCTGTGGCGGCCAGATCTTCACTTCCAGGACTCTTTGTTCTTCTTTACGCTGAAGATAGTTCTTAACCACTTCGCACCAGAGCTTGATTTTGCCTTCGTGACCGGGCTAATTTTTTCAATTCTGACCACTGTCACTTTATGAGGTAATTACTCTGGAACGCTTCAACGGATCCCCCTGATTCTGAGAAAGTTTTTTTGTGACATATTGTACTTCATGATAGTGGTAAAATTTCTTCGATATCACTTGCGTTTATTTGTGAAAAAATCGGAAATTTGGCAAAAATTTTGAAAATTTTGCAATTTTCAAACTTTGAATTTTCATGCCCTTAAATCAGAGAGATATGTCACACAAAATAGTTAATAAATACATTTCCCACATGTCTACTTCACATCAGCACAATTTTGGAACCAAAATTTTTTTTCGTTAGGAAGCTATAAGGGTTAAAAATTGACCAGCGATTTCTCATTTTTACAACAAAATTTACAAAAACATTTTTGTAGGGACCACATCTTATTTGAAGTGACTTTGAGGGGCCTTTATGACAGAAAATACCCAAAAGTGATACCATTCTAAAAACTGCACCCCTCAAGGTGCTCAAAACCACATTCAAGAAGTTTATTAACCCTTCAGGTGCTTCACAGGAATTTTTGGAATGTGGAAGAAAACAATGAACATTTAACTTTTTCTCACAAAACTGCTACTTTAACCTCAAATTTTAAATTTTCACAAGGGCAGCCAGAAAAAATGGACCCCAAAATGTGTTGTGCAATTTCTCCTGAGCACGCTGATACCCCATATGTGGTGCAAAGCCACTGTTTGGGCGCACGGCATGGCTTGGAAGGTAAGGAGCGCCATTTGACTTTTGGAATGGAAATTTGGCTGGAATCGATAGCGGACGCCATGTTGCATTTGGAGAGCCCCTGAGGTGCCTAAATAGAGGAAACCCCCAACAAGTGACCCCATTTTGGAAACTAGACCCCTCAAGGAACTTATCTAGATGTGTGGTGAGCACCTTGAACCCCCAGGGGCTTCACAGAATTTTATAATGTTGAAGTGTGAAAATAAAAAAACACATTTTTACCACAAAACTGCTACTTTAGCCTCAAATTTTTAATTTTCACAAGGGCAGCCAGAAAAAATGGACCCCAAAATGTGTTGTGCAATTTCTCCTGAGCACGCTGATACCCCATATGTGGTGCAAAACCACTGTTTGGGTGCACGGCATGGCTTGGAAGGTAAGGAGCGCCATTTGACTGTTGGAATGGAAATTTGACTTGAATGGATAGCGGACGCCATGTTGCATTTGGAGAGCCCCTGAGGTGCCTAAACAGAGGAAATCCCCAACAATTGACCCCATTTTGGAAACTAGACCCCTCAAGGAACTTATCTAGATGTGTGGTGAGCACCTTGAACCCCCAGGGGCTTCACAGAATTTTATAATGTTGAAGTGTGAAAATAAAAAAATACATTTTTACCACAAAACTGCTACTTTAGCCTCAAATTTTTAATTTTCACAAGGGCAGCCAGAAAAAATGGACCCCAAAATGTGTTGTGCAATTTCTCCTGAGCATGCTGATACCCCATATGTGGTGCAAAACCACTGTTTGGGCGCACGGCATGGCTTGGAAGGTAAGGAGCGCCATTTGACTTTTGGAATGGAAATTTGACTGGAATGGATAGCGGACGCCATGTTGCATTTGGAGAGCCCCTGAGGTGTCTAAACAGAGGAAACCCCCAACAAGTAACCCCATTTTGGAAACTACACCCCTCAAGAAACTTATCTAGATGTGTGGTGAGCACCTTGAACCCCCAGGGGCTTCACAGAATTTTATAATGTTGAAGTGTGAAAATAAAAAAACACATTTTTAACACAAAACTGCTACTTTAGCCTCAAATTTTTAATTTTCACAAGGGCAGCCAGAAAAAAATGGACCCCAAAATGTGTTGTGCAATTTCTCCTGAGCATGCTGATACCCGATATGTGGTGCAAAACCACTGTTTGGGCGCACGGTATGGCTTGGAAGGTAAGGAGCGCCATTTGACTTTTGGAATGGAAATTTGACTGGAATCGATAGCGGACGCCATGTTGCATTTGGAGAGCCCCTGAGGTGCCTAAACAGAAGAAACCCCCAACAAGTGACCCCATTTTGGAAACTAGACCCCTCAAGAAACTTATCTAGATGTGTGGTGAGCACCTTGAACCCCCAGGGGCTTCACAGAATTTTATAATGTTGAAGTGTGAAAATAAAAAACACATTTTTAACACAAAACTGCTACTTTAGCCTCAAATTTTTAATTTTCACAAGGGCAGTCAGAAAAAATGGACCCCAAAATGTGTTGAGCAATTTCTCCTGAGCACGCTGATACCCCATATGTGGTGCAAAACCACTGTTTGGGCGCACGGCATGGCTCGGAAGGTAAGGTGCGCCATTTGACTTTTGGAATGGAAATTTGGCTGGAATCGATATCGGACGCCATGTTGCATTTGGAGAGCCCCTGAGGTGCCTAAACAGAGGAAACCCCCAACAAGTGACCCCATTTTGGAAACTAGACCCCTCAAGGAACTTATCTAGATGTGTGGTGAGCACCTTGAACCCCCAGGGGCTTCACAGAATTTTATAATGTTGAAGTGTGAAAATAAAAAAATACATTTTTACCACAAAACTGCTACTTTAGCCTCAAATTTTTAATTTTTACAAGGGCAGCCAGAAAAAATGGACCCCAAAATGTGTTGTGCAATTTCTCCTGAGCATGCTGATACCCCATATGTGGTACAAAACCACTGTTTGGGCGCACGGCATGGCTTGGAATGTAAGGAGCGCCATTTGACTTTTGGAATGGAAATTTGACTGGAATCGATAGCGGACGCCATGTTGCATTTGGAGAGCCCCTGAGGTGCCTAAACAGAGGAAACCCCCAACAAGTGACCCCATTTTTGAAACTAGACCCCTCAAGGAACTTATCTAGATGTGTGGTGAGCACCTTGAACCCCCAGGGGCTTCACAGAATTTTATAATGTTGAAGTGTGAAAATAAAAAAATACATTTTTACCACAAAACTGCTACTTTAGCCTCAAATTTTTAATTTTCACAAGGGCAGCCAGAAAAAATGGACCCCAAAATGTGTTGTGCAATTTCTCCTGAGCATGCTGATACCCCATATGTGGTACAAAACCACTGTTTGGGCGCGCGGCATGGCTTGGAAGGTAAGGAGCGCCATTTGACTTTTGGAATGGAAATTTGACTGGAATGGATAGCGGACGCCATGTTGCATTTGGAGAGACCCTGAGGTGTCTAAACAGAGGAAACCCCCAACAAGTAACCCCATTTTGGAAACTAGACCCCTCAAGAAACTTATCTAGATGTCTGGTGAGCACCTTGAACCCCCAGGGGCTTCACAGAATTTTATAATGTTGAAGTGTGAAAATAAAAAAATACATTTTTAACACAAAACTGCTACTTTAGCCTCAAATTTTTAATTTTCACAAGGGCAGCCAGAAAAAATGGACCCCAAAATGTGTTGTGCAATTTCTCCTGAGCACGCTGATACCCCATATGTGGTGCAAAACCACTGTTTGGGCGCACGGCATGGCTCGGAAGGTAAGGAGCGCCATTTGACTTTTGGAATGGAAATTTGGCTGGAATCGATAGGGGACGCCATGTTGCATTTGGAGAGCCCCTGAGGTGCCTAAACAGAGGAAACCCCCAACAAGTGACCCCATTTTGGAAACTAGACCCCTCAAGGAACTTATATAGATGTGTGGTGAGCACCTTGAACCCCCAGGGGCTTCACAGAATTTTATAATGTTGAAGTGTGAAAATAAAAAAACACATTTTTAACACAAAACTGCTACTTTAGCCTCAAATTTTTAATTTTTACAAGGGCAGTCAGAAAAAATGGACCCCAAAATGTGTTGTGCAATTTCTCCTGAGCACGCTGATACCCCATATGTGGTGCAAAACCACTGTTTGGGCGCACGGCATGGCTTGGAAGGTAAGGAGCGCCATTTGACTTTTGGAATGGAAATTTGACTGGAATCGATAGCGGATGCCATGTTACATTTGGAGAGCCCCTGAGGTGCCTAAACAGAGGAAAACCCCAACAAGTGACCCCATTTTGGAAACTAGACCCCTCAAGGAACTTATCTAGATGTGTGGTAAGCACCTTGAACCCCCAGGGGCTTCACAGAATTTTATAATGTTGAAGTGTGAAAATAAAAAAACACATTTTTAACACAAAACTGCTACTTTAGCCTCAAATTTTTAATTTTCACAAGGGCAGCCAGAAAAAATGGACCCCAAAATGTGTTGTGCAATTTCTCCTGAGCACGCTGATACCCCATATGTGGTGCAAAACCACTGTTTGGGCGCACGGCATGGCTTGGAAGGTAAGGAGCGCCATTTGACTTTTGGAATGGAAATTTGACTGGAATGGATAGCGGATGCCATGTTGCATTTGGAGAGCCCCTGAGGTGTCTAAACAGAGGAAACCCCCAACAAGTGACCCCATTTTGGAAACTAGACCCCTCAAGGAACTTATCTAGATGTGTGGTGAGCACCTTGAACCCCCAGGGGCTTCACAGAATTTTATAATGTTGAAGTGTGAAAATAAAAAAACACATTTTTAACACAAAACTGCTACTTTAGCCTCAAATTTTTAATTTTCACAAGGGCAGCCAGAAAAAATGGACCCCAAAATGTGTTGTGCAATTTCTCCTGAGCATGCTGATACCCCATATGTGGTGCAAAACCACTGTTTGGGCGCACGGCATGGCTCGGAAGGTAAGGAGCGCCATTTGACTTTTGGAATGGAAATTTGGCTGGAATCGATAGCGGACGCCATGTTGTATTTGGAGAGCCCCTGAGGTGCCTAAACAGAGGAAACCCCCAACAAGTGACCGCATTTTGGAAACTAGACCCCTCAAGGAACTTATCTAGATGTGTGGTGAGCACCTTGAAGCCCCAGGGGCTTCACAGAATTTTATAATGTTGAAGTGTGAAAATAAAAAAACACATTTTTAACACAAAACTGCTACTTTAGCCTCAAATTTTTAATTTTCACAAGGGCAGCCAGAAAAAATGGACCCCAGAATGTGTTGTGCAATTTCTCCTGAGCACGCTGATACCCCATATGTGGTGCAAAACCACTGTTTGGGCGCACGGCATGGCTCGGAAGGTAAGGAGCGCCATTTGACTTTTGGAATGGAAATTTGACTGGAATGGATAGCGGACGCCATGTTGCATTTGGAGAGCCCCTGAGGTGCCTAAACAGAGGAAACCCCCAACAAGTGACCGAATTTTACAATCTACTCCTCTGTATAAATTAATCTAGTGGTGGGAAAATAAGTAGATAGGAAAATGGTCACTAAACCCATAGATGAATTCCCAGAGAGGTGTCATTTCCAAAATGGGGTCACTTCAGGGGGGATTCTGCTGTTCTGGCACTTTTCAGAGGCGCTAAGTACCAGAACTAAAGAATCCCCCCTGAAGTGACCCCATTTTGGAAATGACACCCCTCTGGGAATTCATATATGGGTTTAGTGACCATTTTAACTCAATGGATGATTTCCAGAAACAAGCACGCAATGGAAGGTTTAGATTCTGAAGAACCCCCCCTGGAAATTAAGTGAGCTCTACTCAAATGTGTCATTCACTAAATGAACCAAATGTTTGAATGACAAATTGGGATACATTTTTACAGTTTAAAAACGTGGTTCTGTGTGGAAGATTTTAAAGCAGTCAGTGACGCATAAGGCTGGCAATGATGGGCATTGTGGGCAATAGTAGCGGGTATCACGCCTCATTCCTCTCTTAGTACATACACGACATCTTTTCTGGGGGTTCCTTCTTGTTTCCGTTGATGGAATAAGTGCAATAAAATGTCGCTCAATGAGTCTTTTCACATCCTCAGATTCTAATGGATGAGCGGGGCTAACACTTTGAAAGACAAGATTTTCAATTACCTTTTCTTGATAATCAAGAAAAGGATCTGAATTTCCTGCTTTTTTGTACAACACAAAAGAATTGTATGTGGCCATCTGAAACAAATAAATAACCAACTTTTTATACCAGGTATAGGACTTTCTTGATACCTGGTATGGCTGTAGAACCTGGTCTGCAAGGTCCACATCCCCCATGTGTTTGTTGTAGTCAATGACTGACACAGGTTTTTGCTTCGGAGTGGTGGATCCTAGTTCTACAGTGGCCCTTGTGGCATCTGTGTGGATCGAGCTGAGGACAAAAATATCCCTCTTATCCCTATATTTCAGGGCAAGCAGCTCTCCATTGCGTACAACCCCTGACTGCCCCTTTTGAAACTTTTGGTTGACCAATGGTTGTGGAAACACCTGACGGTTTTTACGGATGGTCCCACAAGCCCCGATGTTGTGTTCAACAAGACTTTTAAATAGGGGTATGCTGGTGTAATAATTGTCCACATATAGATTGTAGCCTTTTTGAAAAAATGGACTTATCAGCTCCCAAACAATTTTTCCAGATGTCCCCAGATAAGTAGGGCATCCTGGTGGGTTTAGTTTGCTATCTTTCCCCTCATATATGCGAAAAGCGGATGTGTATCCGGTTGAACTTTCGCACATTTTATAGATCTTTATTCCAAACCTTGCCCTTTTAGATGGGATAAATTGCTTGAGGTGCAGTCTTCCTTTGAATTTTACAAGGGACTCATCTATAGAAATATTTTGTGTTGGGGTGTAGAGGCTTAAGAATTTTTCTGACAAATTTTCAATGATGGGTCTAATTTTATATAACCTGTCATGTTCTGGGGCTTTTCTGGGCAGGCATTGACTATTGTCGTTAAAATGCCAAAACCGCATGAGCATTTCATAACGGGTCCTAGGCAGAACGACTGAAAGCATAGGGGTGGCTTGAACAGGGTGGTTGGACCAGTAGGATCGAATGCTCGGTTTTTTAACAAGCCCCATGGCAAATGTAAGTCCTAAAAAATTTTTTATTTCCGGGACATTAGTTGGTGTCCATAAATTTGCCCTAGCATAGTAACATCGGGGATTCTGGCTTATGAATTAGGATGCATATAAATTTGTTTGCACGACAATATGCTCTAGCAAGCTGTCTGTAAAAAACAAATTAAAAAAATGAATTGGTCCAAAATCTTCCATCTCCAGGAATGGCGTTGAAATCAGGGCTGAATGGAGCAGCCGAATCCGAAGCCTCCCATCTGGGAAATGCTAGATCATGTGGCAAAGCCCCTTGTACACTGGCGTGCGCCAATTCACTAGTAGCAGGGACAGCGCTTGTACTGGGCAGTGTTCCCTGATTTGGAGACGTTTCTCCAGTAGCGCTATTTGCCCCTATTGCTGTACTGGTCCTTGGGCTTGAGGATGGACCAGAATCACTGCTCATTTCTGAGCTCTCAGTGTCGCCGCTACTAAAGCCCTCAAAATCCATATCTCCATCTGAGATTGCACTGTCATCAGTGTCAGAACATAGCAGGGCATACACCTCCTCTGCGGTATAAGTCTGACGGGCCATTTTATTTTTATATTTTTTGACTGGACTGAACGGACTGGACTGAACGGACTGGACTGAACGGACTGGAGTGAACGGACTGGACTGAACGGACCGGACTGAACTGACCGGACTGAAAGGACGGGACCGGACTGGACTGATCGGACTGGACTGACCGGACTGGACTGACCGGACTGACTGATCTGACAGGACTGACTGACTGACAGGACTGACTGATCTGACAGGACTGACTGACTGACAGGACTGACTGATCTGACAGGACTGACTGACTGACAGGACTGACTGATCTGACAGGACTGACTGACTGACAGGACTGACTGATCTGACAGGACTGACTGACTGACAGGACTGTCTGATCTGACAGGACTGACTGACTGACAGGACTGACTGATCTGACAGGACTGACTGACCTGACAGGACTGACTGACTGACAGGACTGACTGATCTGACAGGACTGACTGACTGACAGGACTGACTGATCTGACAGGACTGACTGACTGACAGGACTGACTGATCTGACAGACTGACTAACCCTAACCTTACTTTCTTTTTTGATTTTTATTTTTCACTTTTACTGTGGCAAGGCTGACAGCTCTTGTCACAGTGTTTCTCCTCTGCTCTCTCACTGAGATCGGAGGAGAAACAATGTATTTATCAGGCAGATCACCTGGGAAAGTTTGTTGCTAAAACAAACTTCCCTGGTGATCTCTCTGATTGGCTGGTGTGACGCTGACATCATCGAGACCTGAGACAATCAGGTCTCGATGATGTCAGAGGTCACAGCATCGGGATCCCCGCCGCTGGTGAGGTATGTGGGGGGTCCCGATCGCCGACCACCGGCTGTCACTATCTTTTAAATGCAGCGATCGATATGGATCGCGGCATCTAGAAGATAGGAACAGGTTAATGTGACACCCCAGGGGTCTGGTTGTCACAGTGATAGAGATATTACGTCTGAGAGCAGGTGGGAGGTCCTTTGGTCAGGGATCCTGTGCATGCCACACCTCCTGCCCAGCCTTGGGAGGGGAAGAACTTCCCCTGTATAAACCCGGGGCTGAGGCAGGGTTAGTGAGTCCAGGAAGAGTAGAGACAAGAGCAGCATAGGAAGCAGCAGAGTCACAAGGAGTCAGGGGCTGGCAGCTAAAGAGCTCGCCCTGACTAAGAAGATTCTTTACCGGACCCGGAGTCCGAGGCTGTGGGGACTAACTTCTACCCAGCAGCAGAATCCGTCAGGCAGGGGATTTCAGGTCCCCTGGCCCAGAAGCCCGAAGGCCCGGTCACACGCGTGGGACCAGCACCGCCATCGTGGAGCGGAAACCATTAGAAGGCCCCGAGTCACCGGCCATACGGGTGAGCACCACACGGTACACTCAGGGACGTGGGCTACTTACATCAGCTTCTAGCAAGGTAGCCAGAAGAGTACAGTCAGCTTGGGAGGCCTACAACTACGCCTGGCCAGGGGAGATCCCATCTGCTCAAGGACTGACCAGGCCCCGTTCGCTAGCAAGTACTCCGGGAGGGTCTATCGTTGTTACCAGTAAAGACCCTGAACGCTACCATACCGTCTCTGAGTGGTTCCTGCTACCCCCATCATCCACGTCGGCTGCCCTGAGGCCATACCCCTCCCGTTGGGGGTTATACTATCACGCTGCACCATCCTTCCACCGGCCTCAGCGGTCTGCCCTGCAGCAGCAGCCCCTGGCTGCATTCAACGGGTGGCGTAGTCATCAACCATTTTCTACCGCTAACAGACTGCCGTCCAGTTTGACTCCCTGGGCACGGACCGGGTCACCGCCACGAGACTACAACCCTAAACAGATCCGGCTCCGGGTAAGCTCCCGCGTGCGCAACGCAGCGCGACACAGGCCCAGGGGCGCGTCAACTTTGGCGTAGTCGGCAGGATCACGTGCCCGCAACCACCGGGTACTGCGTGCCTGAAAAGCAAAGACTGTTCAAACTTACCAGTGGTGAAGATTCCCGCCATCGGTGAAGATTCCCGCCATCCGGCGCCATCTTCAGCCTTCTTCCCGCCATCGGTGAAGTTTCCCGCCATCCGGCGCCATCTTCAGCCTTCTTCCCGCCATCCGTGGAGTTTTCCCGCCATTGGACGCCATCTTGAGGACGCCGCGCGGGAAGAAGAGGGGCGTGGACTCCGAAAGCGCGCGAGAACTGAAGCCCCGCCTCACGTCCGGACGTTGCGTAAGGTCCTGGAAGGAGCCCAGCAGACGCCGACGTCACAGGAGCGCGACGGAAGGTCCTCAACCCTGACGATCCACTGCGGAGCCGCGGCCTACGGAACAGGATCATCGCAAGGTAGGCCACGGTCCACTAGGGGGGAGGAAGATGTCGGATACGGAGGAGAGCTCCACTGCCTCAACCCCCGCCAGCGCTACCGCTGTTGCAGTTATGCCCTTCACCATGCCCTATATCCCGGGAGCAGCTTGGCTACCCCAGTACTCAGGGGAGTCACATACCCTGCATGACTTTAGAGAAAAGCTGGATAGCCTCTTCCAGGTGTACCCCCTCACAGAAGAGCAAAAAGTGAGCATCCTGGTGGCCCAACTAACTGGGGCAGCCAAAAGGGAAGTAAAATCCTGGCCACCTGGGAGGAAGACTGTCGCAGGGATACTAACCCGGCTGATGGACACCTTTGATACCCGCACCTCAGCCGAGATTAAACTTAGATTCTACGGGTGCAAGCAGCGAGCGCATGAGAGTATAAGGGACTATGCACTCAACCTACAAGAGGCCCTGAGGGCCATTAAGCAGACCGACCCTAATGGAGTGGGAAACGAGGACAGGCTGTTGACCGAACAATTTATAGAGGGTTTATATTGCAATGCCCACCGCACCCAGTTGCGGGCAATGGCCTTACAGGACCCTCATCTAGAATTTGCACAGTTCAAGGACAGAGCCATCCGGGTGCTCCGAGAACCGGCACCAGGTGGCGTTGTGACCCACAGACGCCCCACTACCACTTACTACCAGGAGGCGGCGCCCTTGTCAGCAGGGCCTGTGGGAGCTGATGCGCAGGCTTTGGACAATGACCCGGCTCCAGACCTACACCATCAGGTCCAAGAGCTAGCTAAAAGCGTTGCTGCGCTAACCCGAACTGTGCAGTCTTTACAGGTTTCCACTCCAGGGAAGATCCAGCTGGCATCCGGACCGGAGGACATCCCGTGGCGTCGACCAAGGAGGACCCCACCGGCCAGAGGAAGACCCAGTGACCGATACAGCGAGGACGGACGACCCATCTGCCGCCGCTGCAATCAACCCGGACATATGGAAAGGTACTGTTCTTTAAACGGGCACAACCTGGGGTAGAGGGCCAACCCCCAGGAAAAAGATCACCAGGCCCATCGAACTGGCGCGACAGATATGTGGGAGGACGTCCAGTCTTGCCTGTGGTACTGGATGGCATTCCCATGAGTGCCCTACTGGACACCGGGTCACAGGTCACCACCATCCCGTACGTGCTCTTCAAGCAGTACTGGAATGACTCGGATATTACCCGCTACCCTGACGACGACTTGAGTATCATCGCCAGCAATGGTCAGCCCGTGCCACAGATCGGATTTAAAGAGGTGACCATCAAAATTGGTAGAGTCGAACTGGCCGCACAGGGACTGATCATTGTAGATATTGACAAACATGAGAGTCACCCAAAAATAACTCTAGGAACTAATGTAATTGAAAATTGTCTTGCAGAGGTGATTTTCCTTTTACAGCAGGTTGCCAAGAATGCCAGCTCCGGCGAGCAGCGGGTGCTCCAGAAAGAGATCCGGGCACTGATGCAACGACAACAAGTGGAACTCTCCGGCGGTGAGATTGGTAGCGTAAGAATGTGTGACCCTTTTCCTATTGCCATGCCCCCAAAAAGTGAAATGATGATTTGGTGCCGGGCAGCTATTGGTCTGAGAGGTAGAGATTACCAGGCAATGGTAGAACCAGTTTACTCAGACAGTAGGCCCACCATTTTGACAGCACGGGGGGTGGTCAATGTACGCCATGGGAGGGTGCCCGTTCGCATAATAAATATCGGGGAGAGGGAAGTGTACCTGCCCCGGTATGCCACGCTAGCCAAATTATATACCACTAATCAAAATTCTATACAATCTGTGGAACCCTTGCCTCCATCTCACCCGGAGGAAGGTAACGGCTCTAAGAAAGACATGGAGGACTGGTGTCAGCAACTACATCTGGGTACTGACTCCACTCCCTCACACCAGAAACAAGGAGTCTATCGGGTGGTTCAAGAGTATGAGAGAGTGTTTAGTAAACACCCGTTAGACTTCGGGCGAGTCAAGGGGGTAGAACACCGCATCCCCACGGGAGATCATCCTCCCATAAAAGAGAGGTATCGACCCGTACCCCCTGCACATTACCAACACGCCAAGGAGGATGGACTAGAGACTGTTAAGGACTCGGGGTAGGACAGACCCCTACCTGGTTACGTCTCCCTGTGTTGGTGAAATGGACACCTTTGCTTTTCTTCAAAGACTGCACCCGGTTGCGGACATCCGTGACCATCTTATTGTGTTTCCTTATTGTATTTTATTGTTCTTTGATATACCTTGTTATATTTTTCTAAAAAGTGTTTAGTCCCGGAGTACTAAATTTCACTAGGGGGGAGTGTGACACCCCAGGGGTCTGGTTGTCACAGTGATAGAGATATTACGTCTGAGAGCAGGTGGGAGGTCCTTTGGTCAGGGATCCTGTGCATGCCACACCTCCTGCCCAGCCTTGGGAGGGGAAGAACTTCCCCTGTATAAACCCGGGGCTGAGGCAGGGTTAGTGAGTCCAGGAAGAGTAGAGACAAGAGCAGCATAGGAAGCAGCAGAGTCACAAGGAGTCAGGGGCTGGCAGCTAAAGAGCTCGCCCTGACTAAGAAGATTCTTTACCGGACCCGGAGTCCGAGGCTGTGGGGACTAACTTCTACCCAGCAGCAGAATCCGTCAGGCAGGGGATTTCAGGTCCCCTGGCCCAGAAGCCCGAAGGCCCGGTCACACGCGTGGGACCAGCACCGCCATCGTGGAGCGGAAACCATTAGAAGGCCCCGAGTCACCGGCCATACGGGTGAGCACCACACGGTACACTCAGGGACGTGGGCTACTTACATCAGCTTCTAGCAAGGTAGCCAGAAGAGTACAGTCAGCTTGGGAGGCCTACAACTACGCCTGGCCAGGGGAGATCCCATCTGCTCAAGGACTGACCAGGCCCCGTTCGCTAGCAAGTACTCCGGGAGGGTCTATCGTTGTTACCAGTAAAGACCCTGAACGCTACCATACCGTCTCTGAGTGGTTCCTGCTACCCCCATCATCCACGTCGGCTGCCCTGAGGCCATACCCCTCCCGTTGGGGGTTATACTATCACGCTGCACCATCCTTCCACCGGCCTCAGCGGTCTGCCCTGCAGCAGCAGCCCCTGGCTGCATTCAACGGGTGGCGTAGTCATCAACCATTTTCTACCGCTAACAGACTGCCGTCCAGTTTGACTCCCTGGGCACGGACCGGGTCACCGCCACGAGACTACAACCCTAAACAGATCCGGCTCCGGGTAAGCTCCCGCGTGCGCAACGCAGCGCGACACAGGCCCAGGGGCGCGTCATTAACATCATGGGGACCTGATCCAATCAGGTCCCCATGATGCCACATGTCAGAGCTATCGCTCTGAACTGGTACCGCAGCGCTAGCAGGACCCTGGGGGTCCTGAGCGCTGCGGGACTACCCACCATTTTTAAACGTCGGCGCTGCACAGAGCCCAGCAAGCGCCGACGTTTATGTACAGTGGGCGGTCGGGAACCGGTTAATGACATTGGCTGCATGTTTGGGATCATTGTCCTGCTGAACAATACATTTGGAACCAGGCGCCTTCCTGGTGGTATTGCCTGATGGATAAGAATCTGTATTTCTTAGCATCTTCAGAAATCTAAATCAATATTTAACCAATTAAACCAGGGGAGGAGTCCTGAGGAGATAATTTGCATATTCCCACTGCATTTTGGGGTAAGTGAAGAGTCTCCGCGAGCTCAAAGAACACTGGATTTTGGCTGTTGGAGCTGAAAAGAGGACATCGGTAAACCAGGGGAGGAGTCCTGAGGAGATAATTTGCATATTCCCACTGCATTTTGGGGTAAGTGAAGAGTCTCCACGAGCTCAAAGAACACTGGATTTTGGCTGTTGGAGCTGAAAAGAGGACATCGGTAAACCGTGCGCCAGTAGGCGCGCGCATTTTGAAGCTTTTTTTTTAAGCTTTTTTCACTGTTTTCAGAACATTAACAGTAAGAACATGGAAGAGTCCAGGAGCCATTTGGTGAGCTGCATATCCTGCTACATGTTCACAGACTTGCCAGTGGAAAAGCCAAACTTCACATGCCAGAAATGCAAGCTTGTGTCCCTGTTGGAGGAAAAGTTGCGAAATCTAGAAGAGAGGTTAACTACCTTGAAAATCATTAAGGAAGGTGAAGAGTTCTTAGACAGAGCAGAATTATCTCTTCATGATTCAGAAAGAGAAGAAATTCGAACTGCACCTGACGAAACAGAGGAATGGAAGCATGTGACCCACAGAAGCAGGAGGATCGAGAGGCAGTCAGCACCCATACTGCTCAAGAACCAGTACCAGGCTCTCACGCAGGAGAACCATGAAGAAATACAGCAAAATAAGACTTTGCCAGCAATGAATAACCTTGTAAGCCCTCAGAATCCTCCTGGATGGAGAAAGAAGAATGTTGTGAAGAAAAAACGGAGAGTGGTGGTCATGGGGGATTCCCTGTTAAGAGGAACAGAGGCCGCTATCTGCAGACCAGACATAACCTCAAGAGAAATGTGCTGTCTTCCAGGAGCAAAAATTAAAGATGTGTCTGACAGGATATCAAGACTCTTCAGACCTACAGATCACTACCCATTCCTGCTAATACATGTGGGGACAAATGACACCGCAAGAAAGGACCTGGAAACCATCTGCAGTGACTTTGAAGACTTAGGCAAGAAAGTGAAAGAATTGGGAGCGCAGGTGGTCTTCTCTTCCATCCTCCCAGTGGATGGCCATGGAACAATGAGGTGGAATAAGATTCTACAGGTGAACAACTGGCTACGTCGATGGTGCCGTCAACAAGGATTTGGATTTCTGGATCACGGAATGAATTACCTATACGATGGACTACTTGCTAGAGATGGGGTGCACCTTACGAAGACTGGAAAACATGTATTTGGAAGTCGCCTTGCTACACTCATCAGGAGAGCTTTAAACTAGAACAATGTGGGAAGGGAAGCAAAAGGCCAGAAAAAGCCATAAAGCTATTGAGATCTCTGCTACTGGAAGTGGAAAGGAAGAACAAAGACAAAACAATTTAAATAATAAAAATATGGGAGGAAGAGAAACCAATCACAAACTAAAATGTTTTTATACAAATGCACAAAGCATGGGCAACAAACAAGGAGAATTGGAACTACTAATGCAGGAAAATCAATATGATGTCATTGGAATCACTGAAACTTGGTGGGACGATACACATGATTGGAATAAAAGGCTAAAAGGATACAACTTATTTGCAAGAAACAGACTTGATAAACGAGGAGGAGGTGTTGCATTGTATGTTAGAAAAGCGTATATCTGCACAGAGATTGAAGCTTCAGAGACTGGGAGTTCTGTGGAAACTGTTTGGGTAAGAATACAAGGAGAGAACAACGGAAAGGACACCATTGTAGGCATTTACTACAGGCCACCTGGGCAAGCTGAAGATATGGATGAACTCTTTATGTATCAAATGACCAAGTTCTCCAACAAATATGACGTAGTGGTCATGGGAGATTTCAACTATTCAGACATTTGTTGGGAATCTCTCTCAAGTAAAACTAACAGGTCAAGCAAATTCTTATCCTCTCTTGCTGACAACTTTATCTTCCAAAAGGTAGGGGAGAAAACAAGGGGATCTGCTACTTTGGATCTAATCCTTATAAACAGGGAGGAAATGGTTGAGGAGGTAAAGGTGGCTGGGACCCTAGGAGGCAGCGATCATGCTATTATAGAATTTTGGATAACTAGAGGAGGAAGACATGTGAAGACTCAAACTTCAAGGTTAGATTTTAGAAAGGCAGATTTTAAGAGACTCAGAAAGAGAATAGGAGGGATCCAATGGCTGGATGTCCTTAAGGACAAAAATGTCCAGGAAGGATGGGAAATTTTTAAAAATGAGATTCTCAAAGCACAATCGTTAACAATCCCGAAAAGTAGGAAGAATGGGAAGCATTTAAGGAAACCAGGATGGATGAACACAGAACTTAAACACATGCTAAAAAGAAAGAAAGAAATGTTTATTAAATGGAAAGAGAGAGGCATATCTAAAGAAGATTATAATGCAGTCTGCAGATCCTGTAGGGCACGTATCAGGTTAGTTAAAGCTGACAATGAATTAAGGCTTGCAAGTGATGTCAAAAGCAATAAAAAAGGATTTTGGGGGTATGTCAAAAGTAAAAGAACAGTCAAAGATGCTATAGGATTTTTACAGGATGAAAATGGAGAAATGGTAAGAGAGGATGTTGAGAAGGCCAAACTTTTTAATTCCTATTTTGCATCTGTTTTCTCTCAGAAAGAAAATGTAACATCAACTGATCTTCACTGTCCTTTTAAAGGAATAGAGGAATCCAAGTTATCTGTAAACAGAAAGATTGTGAGGGAATATTTAGCTAACATAAATGAGTTCAAGTCTCCAGGTCCAGATGAATTACACCCCAGAGTACTGAAGGAGATCGTAGAAGAAATTTTAGAACCACTCTCCATAATCTTTGAAAATTCTTGGAGAACAGGAGAAGTCCCAGAAGACTGGAGAAGAGCAAATGTTGTTCCTATCTTCAAAAAGGGGAAGAAGGTGGACCCAGGGAATTATAGGCCGGTGAGTCTGACTTCTATACCAGGAAAGATCTTTGAACAAATTATTAAACAACATGTATGTAAGTACATGGATAAGAATGAAGTGATTAACCAGAGTCAGCATGGGTTTGTAACTAACAAGTCATGTCAGACTAACTTAATTTCCTTCTATGACAGAATCACTGACTGGGTGGATCAGGGAAATGCTGTAGATATAGTATATCTTGACTTCAGCAAAGCATTTGACAAAGTATCTCACACCATCCTTATTGAAAAAATGACCAAGTATGCAATGGACCAGGCAACTGTTAGGTGGATTCATAACTGGCTTAGTGATCGGACTCAAAGGGTGGTTGTAAATGGCTTCACATCCAGCTGGATGAATGTCTCAAGTGGGGTACCACAGGGCTCCGTCCTGGGACCTGTATTGTTCAACATCTTTATCAATGATTTAGAGGAAGGAATTGAGGGTAAACTGATTAAATTTGCTGATGACACAAAGCTAGGAGGGATAGCTAATACTAGAGAAGAGAGAGAGAGGATTCAAAAAGACCTAAATAAACTGGAGCAGTGGGCAGCAACCAACAGAATGGTTTTTAACAGGGAAAAATGCAAAGTACTACATCTGGGCAATAAAAATGAAAAAAGCATATACAGAATGGGAGGAATAGAGCTAAGCAACAGTACATGTGAAAAAGACTTAGGTATACTAATAGATCATAGACTGAACATGAGTCAACAGTGTGATGCAGCAGCAAAAAAGGCAAATACAATTCTGGGATGTATTAACAGAAGCATACAGTCTAGATCACGTGAAGTCATTATCGGTCTTTACTCCTCTTTGGTCAGACCTCATCTGGAATACTGTGTACAGTTTTGGGCACCACATTTTAAAAAAGACTTAGACAAACTGGAGCAAGTTCAGAGAAGAGCCACCAGAATGGTGACTGGTCTGCAAACCATGTCCTATGAGGAACGGTTGCAGGATTTGGGAATGTTTAGCTTGCAAAAAAGAAGACTGAGAGGAGACTTAATAGCTGTCTACAAATATGTCAAGGGCTGTCACATTGTAGAAGGATCATCTTTATTCTCATTTGCACAAGGAAAGACTAGAAGCAATGGGATGAAACTAAATGGGAGGAGACACAGATTAAATATTAGAAAAAACTTTTTGACAGTTAGGGTGATTAATGAGTGGAACAGGCTGCCACGAGAGGTGGTGAGTTCCCCTTCAATGGACGTCTTCAAACAGAGGCTGGACAGACATCTGTCTGAGATGATTTAGTGAATCCTGCTTTGAGCAGGGGGTTGGACCAGATGACCCAGGAGGTCCCCTCCAATTCTACCATTCTATGATTCTATGATTTGGTGTGATCACACTTTGCCTTCAAAACAGAATCAATTCTTTTATGTACACTTGCACATGGTTTGGAATGTCGTAGAATTATAGTCAGTTGTAGTAGTAGCCAATTGTATCAAACAGGTGATAATGATCTTTTTCATATGTACAGTAGGTTGAAATGCAGTCATAAAAGTAAACAGAAACAGCTGTGTAGGAGGCCTAAAACTGGGTGAGGAACAGTCAATATCTGCTGAAAAGGTGAGATTGTGGAAGATAGATTCATGACACAGATCATACATAATGGCAAGTCTGAGCACAATGAAAAGATACAAGATATCTCACAGGCAAATATTTCAAAGCAGAGTGCAGTTCCAATTCCTTTGAAGAAGCACCGACAATATGACAAACAGAGAACCGTTGATGAATCAAACAACCAAGGAATCTTAGTGCAGCCGATGAAAGACACATCATTCTTACTTTCCTTTGATATCCGAAGATGTTTAGAAATGCCATCAGCTCAGAACTAGCAGCAACCAGTGGGACCCAGCTATAGCCATCTATTTTGTGGAGAAGTATGTCCAGAAGTGGTGTTAATGGAAGAATTGTGGCTAAAAAACATATCTTCAACATGGAAACAAGGCTAAGCGACTATCCTCCAAAACATAGGAACTAGGGTGAAGAAAAATTGCAGCTAGTGCTCTGGACTGATGCGTCAAAAATTGATTTGGCTGTAACAGAAGGCAGTTTGTTTGCCGAAGAGTTGGAGAGGCATAGTAGAGGTTTCTTGCAAGTTTTGGGTTACATTTTAGGAAATACAGTGGTGGATTTAGTATGGATGGAGTAATGTTGTCTAGAGATGAGCGTTGTTCGACTCGAACTGTTCGCCAATCTCAAATTCGAGCTGTTTTGGGCAGTGTTCAAGCCGTTCGGCGAACACGAACGATTTGAGAAAAATTCGGCTGTTCGAGGTTATGTTCGATAACTGTTCGTGCACCAAAATCATAACTGGATTTTTTCTCAGTAATGATGAAAATTAATGTTAATACGCAGTTTGAGTGTACAGCGGGGCGGGGGGAGGGGCAGGGGATGGATCTCTGCAGGAATAATGAAGATCTCCATTTTTTTTTCTCTTTCCCGCATTTACAGTGGGGAGGTGCAATCTGTCAGCCTATCAGCAGCGCACACACGGAGCGAAGTGCTTTTTTTCACACAAGCAAGGGCATGTGTCATTGGCAGTGTATGTCACATGTCCTTGCCCTATAAGACCAAGCCATTTTCCCCGTCGCCACCATTTTCTCACTGCTGCAGCTGCGTGTTAGACGGCACCGCTGTTGCTGTGTGCGCTATACCTTGTTAATTTCAAGCCAATTTTCGCACAAATCTACAGATAGCTTGGGAGTAGGGAATAGTTGTGATTGCAGTCCTTTTAAGGACTAGGTTACAGCATTTCCTACGACTTTTATCAGGCAGGTCTGTGCTCTTAAATAGATAGGTTGTGGGAGTAAAGACTAATTGTAATTGCAGTCCTTTTCAGGACTAGGTTACATCAGTTCCTATCAGTTTTTGCCAGGCAGGTCTGTGCCAGTGCTGTGCAAGTTTTTTTCACAGCATTTGGCTGAATCTAGCAAGGCTAATCCTTTTTGGCCTATTGCAGAGTGTGTTAGTCAGTGGAGTAGCCTATCTGTGTTGCAAGATATACCACCTGTGTATAGAATACCAATTTTTTTACTGCACCTAGTGAAGTAAAATCTTTTGGGCATAGCATCATTCTATTAGTCCATCTATACTGACCTCCATCAGGTTGCAAATTGAATATAATTTTTTTCTGCATCTAGCTCTGAAAAAATATTTGGCCTTCTAGCAGTGTGTGGGACTTTCTCTATTAGTCCATCTATACTGACCTCCATCAGGTTGCAAACTGAATATAATTTTTTTCTGCATCTAGCTCTGAAAAAATATTTGGCCTTCTAGCAGTGTGTGGGACTTTCTCTATTAGTCCATCTATACTGACCTCCATCACGTTGCAAATTCAAAATAATTTTTTGTCTGCATCTAGCTCTGAAAAAATATTTGGCCTTCTAGCAGTGTGTGGGACTTTCTCTATTAATCCATCTATACTGACCTCCATCAGGTTGCAAATTAAAAATAATTTTTATCTGCATCTACCTCTGAAAAAATATTTGGGCTTCGAGCTGTGTGTGGGACTTGTTCTATTAGTCCATCTATACTGACCTCCATCAGGTTGCAAACTGAATATTATTTTTTTCTGCATCTAGCTCTGAAAAAATATTTGGCCTTCTAGCAGTGTGTGGGACTTTCTCTATTAGTCCATCTATACTGTGGGAGTAAAGACTAATTGTAATTGCAGTCCTTTTCAGGACTAGGTTACATCAGTTCCTATCAGTTTTTGCCAGGCAGGTCTGTGCCAGTGCTGTGCAAGTTTTTTTCACAGCATTTGGCTGAATCTAGCAAGGCTAATCCTTTTTGGCCTATTGCAGAGTGTGTTAGTCAGTGGAGTAGCCTATCTGTGTTGCAAGATATACCACCTGTGTATAGAATACCAATTTTTTTACTGCACCTAGTGAAGTAAAATCTTTTGGGCATAGCATCATTCTATTAGTCCATCTATACTGACCTCCATCAGGTTGCAAATTGAATATAATTTTTTTCTGCATCTAGCTCTGAAAAAATATTTGGCCTTCTAGCAGTGTGTGGGACTTTCTCTATTAGTCCATCTATACTGACCTCCATCAGGTTGCAAACTGAATATAATTTTTTTCTGCATCTAGCTCTGAAAAAATATTTGGCCTTCTAGCAGTGTGTGGGACTTTCTCTATTAGTCCATCTATACTGACCTCCATCACGTTGCAAATTCAAAATAATTTTTTGTCTGCATCTAGCTCTGAAAAAATATTTGGCCTTCTAGCAGTGTGTGGGACTTTCTCTATTAATCCATCTATACTGACCTCCATCAGGTTGCAAATTAAAAATAATTTTTATCTGCATCTACCTCTGAAAAAATATTTGGGCTTCGAGCTGTGTGTGGGACTTGTTCTATTAGTCCATCTATACTGACCTCCATCAGGTTGCAAACTGAATATTATTTTTTTCTGCATCTAGCTCTGAAAAAATATTTGGCCTTCTAGCAGTGTGTGGGACTTTCTCTATTAGTCCATCTATACTGACCTCCATCAGGTTGCAAATTAAAAATAATTTTTATCTGCATCTAGCTCTGAAAAAATATTTGGCCTTCTAGCAGTGTGTGGGACTTTCTCTATTAGTCCATCTATACTGACCTCCATCACGTTGCAAATTCAAAATAATTTTTATCTGCATCTAGCTCTGAAAAAATATTTGGCCTTCTAGCAGTGTGTGGGACTTTCTCTATTAGTCCATCTATACTGACCTCCATCAGGTTGCAAATTAAAAATAATTTTTATCTGCATCTAGCTCTGAAAAAATATTTGGCCTTCTAGCAGTGTGTGGGACTTTCTCTATTAGTCCATCTATACTGACCTCCATCACGTTGCAAATTCAAAATAATTTTTTGTCTGCATCTAGCTCTGAAAAAATATTTGGGCTTCTAGCAGTGTGTGGGACTTGTTCTGTTAGTCCATCTATACTGACCTCCATCAGGTTGCAAACTGAATATAATTTTTTTCTGCATCTAGCTCTGAAAAAATATTTGGCCTTCTAGCAGTGTGTGGGACTTGTTCTATTAGTCCATCTATACTGACCTCCATCACGTTGCAAATTCAAAATAATTTTTTGTCTGCATCTAGCTGTGAAAAAATATTTGGCCTTCTAGCAGTGTGTGGGACTTTCTCTATTAGTCCATCTATACTGACCTCCATCAGGTTGCAAATTAAAAATAATTTTTATCTGCATCTAGCTCTGAAAAAATATTTGGCCTTCTAGCAGTGTGTGGGACTTTCTCTATTAGTCCATCTATACTGACCTCCATCACGTTGCAAATTCAAAATAATTTTTTGTCTGCATCTAGCTCTGAAAAAATATTTGGCCTCCTAGCAGTGTGTGGGACTTTCTCTATTAGTCCATCTATACTGACCTCCATCACGTTGCAAATTGAATATAATTTTTTCTGCATCTAGCTCTGAAAAAATATTTGGGCTTCTAGCAGTGTGTGGGACTTGTTCTGTTAGTCCATCTATACTGACCTCCATCAGGTTGCAAACTGAATATAATTTTTTCTGCATCTAGCTCTGAAAAAATATTTGGCCTTCTAGCAGTGTGTGGGACTTGTTCTATTAGTCCATCTATACTGACCTCCATCACGTTGCAAATTCAAAATAATTTTTTGTCTGCATCTAGCTGTGAAAAAATATTTGGCCTTCTAGCAGTGTGTGGGACTTGCTCTATTAGTCCATATATACTGACCTCCATCAGGTTGCAAATTAAAAATAATTTTTATCTGCATCTACCTCTGAAAAAATATTTGGGCTTCTAGCTGTGTGTGGGACTTGTTCTATTAGTCCATCTATACTGACCTCCATCAGGTTGCAAACTGAATATAATTTTTTTCTGCATCTAGCTCTGAAAAAATATTTCGCCTTCTAGCAGTGTGTGGGACTTTCTCTATTAGTCCATCTATACTGACCTCCATCAGGTTGCAAATTAAAAATAATTTTTATCTGCATCTACCTCTGAAAAAATATTTGGGCTTCTAGCTGTGTGTGGGATTTGTTCTATTAGTCCATCTATACTGACCTCCATCAGGTTGCAAACTGAATATAATTTTTTTCTGCATCTAGCTCTGAAAAAAATATTTCGCCTTCTAGCAGTGTGTGGGACTTTCTCTATTAGTCCATCTATACTGACCTCCATCAGGTTGCAAACTGAATATAATTTTTCTCTGCATCTAGCTCTGAAAAAATATTTGGGCTTCTAGCAGTGTGTGGGACTTGTTCTATTAGTCCATCTATACTGACCTCCATCAGGTTGCAAACTGAATATAATTTTTTTCTGCATCTAACTCTGAAAAAATATTTGGCCTTCTAGCAGTGTGTGGGACTTGGTCTATTAGTCCATCTATACTGACCTCCATCAGGTTGCAAATTCAAAATAATTTTTATCTGCATCTAGGTCTGAAAAAATATTTGGCCTTCTAGCAGTGTGTGGGACTTTCTCTATTAGTCCATCTATACTGACCTCCATCAGGTTGCAAATTAAAAATAATTTTTATCTGCATCTAGCTCTGAAAAAATATTTGGCCTTCTAGCAGTGTGTGGGACTTTCTCTATTAGTCCATCTATACTGACCTCCATCAGGTTGCAAATTGAATATATCTTTTTTCTGCATCTAGCTCTGAAAAAATATTTGGGCTTCTAGCAGTGTGTGGGACTTGTTCTATTAGTCCATCTATACTGACCTCCATCAGGTTGCAAACTGAATATAATTTTTTCTGCATCTAGCTCTGAAAAAATATTTGGCCTTCTAGCAGTGTGTGGGACTTTCTCTATTAGTCCATCTATACTGACCTCCATCAGGTTGCAAATTAAAAATAATTTTTATCTGCATCTAGCTCTGAAAAAATATTTGGCCTTCTAGCAGTGTGTGGGACTTGTTCTATTAGTCCATCTATACTGACCTCCATCAGGTTGCAAACTGAATACAATTTTTTTCTGCATCTACCTCTGAAAAAATATTTGGGCTTCTAGCTGTGTGTGGGACTTGTTCTATTAGTCCATCTATACTGACCTCCATCAGGTTGCAAATTGAATATAATTTTTTTCTACATCTAACCCAGCCAATAGTTTTGGCCTAATACCATAGTTTGGCCACTCAGCTCTGCTCGGTTCCCATCCATTGCTTTTTTGTGCAAACAACTCCAGAGTTGTGAATTAGTTAACCACCAAAATTAGTGGAAAAAGGCCTGCTGCTGGTGGAAAGGGGAATAGGCGTGTTGGGAAGGGGAAAAAAGGTTGTGTCCGTGGGGTAGGTGTTAAAGCAACAATAACATCTGCAGAAGAAAGACCATCTTCCAGCCAAACTAAAATGTCTACTTCTTTTAGCGGACAATGTGATAAGATCCCTTTCTTACGGCCACGCCAATCGCTACAAATTCCAGATGAGGCACAAAAACAGCAGGTGCTTCAACGGATATCAAGTGTTCCTTTAAGTGGGCTCTCCTCCACATCAACTTCAACATCACAAATACTCCAGTCCTCAAAGGTGTCACCCCAATCGCACTTGCTTCCTCACAGCTCCCAAATCTCCAGCTGCCCGTCTGAGTATGAGGTAGAACAGATGGTTGAGTCTGCAGAGCTGTTTACTCATACTATAGCCTGGGAATCAGAGGTCGACTCCAGCGCTTCTGTGAATCCAGACGAGGAAATGATCTGCACTGATGCCCAGAATCTTTATGAGTCGGATCCAGGACCAGACGCAGAAGGTTCTGACCATAATGTAGACCCTCATTCCCAAACTGTAACTCCTGTTGGTGGAAACAATGAGGAAGACGATGATGAGACTCAAATACCTGATTGGAGCGACAACTTTAGTTTTTTGTCAGGGCAGGAACAGGTTGGCTCTGAGGACGACGGGTGTGATAGCACACAGGGTGATGATGATGAGGTTGGAGATCCCACTTACTGTCAACCCACAGTCAGCCAAGAGATGAGGTCAGCAGAGGAGGTGGAGGAGGATGCTAGTGACGACGAGGTCAGGTTGCGCCTTCCTGGACAGAGACGTAGTACTGGAAGCACGTCAACAACTGCATCCTCAAACACAACTCTGCCTCTCACCACAAGTCGTGGTGGCTCTTCAGGTCGCATGGGTGCTAAGCCTTGCATAGCCTGGGCATTTTTTCAGATCGATAAAGATGACCCAACTCGTGTTATCTGTAACATTTGTCAGCAAAAGCTAAGTAGAGGCCAAAAAATACATAGTTTGAGTACTTCATGCATGAACCGGCACATGGACATGAAGCATAACTTGCAGTGGGAAGCTCACTGTGCTACAATGCGGCCTAGCCGGCCGGGCCAACCACCGTCTGCCATATCTTGTGCATCCGCGGCCTCTTCATCCTCTGTGACTGCGGGGACAGCAGTCACACCTGTTTTGGGGTGCAGACCTGCCACCTCTTTACCCGCAACAGCCAGCGTGATTGGCAGGTCATCATTTTCTTTGGAGGTGGTAACACCAGCTGGTGTTGAGCGCTGTCCGACATCGATAGCACCACCTTTGGATCAAGGCAACCTAACATGTCCGCCTGCATCTTCCTCACAGACCGGCAGTTTGCCGGGGACACCCTTATCAACCCCGTCTAAGCACAATAGCCAGCCCTCGGTCCCTCAGATGTGGACAAGTAAAAGACCATTTCCTTCTAGCCATGAGAAAGCTAAGAGGTTGAATTTCACCATCTGCAAGCTCTTGGCTACAGAAATGCTGCCTTTCCGCCTGGTGGACACAGAGGATTTTCGAGATCTTATGTCCGTCGCAGTGCCCCAGAACCAGATGCCCAGTCGGCACTACTTCTCAAAGAAAGGTGTGTCTGCGCTCCACCAGCATTGTCGCACACAACATCACCGCTTCTTTGATAAACTCTGTGTGTGACAGGGTGCATTTCACCACAGACACTTGGACGAGTAGGCATGGACAGGGGCGTTACATGTCGCTGACTGGGCACTGAGTAACTATGGTGACAGCAGGACAAGGGGCTGCTGTCCAAGTCTTGCCGTCCCCACGAGTTGTGCGTCAATCCTCTTTATCTCAAAGTTCCTCCACTGCTTCTGCCTCCTCAACCTCCTCTTGGTCCTCCACCTGCACCCAAAGCCTGTCTGGTCATGCCACAAGCTTTCTAACTGTGCAGAAGGGATCCTGCACACCTCCTTACTATGCTGGCAGTAGGGCTCAACGTCATCAGGCGGTTTTTACTTTGAAATGTCTGGGAAATGTGAGTCACACAGCTGAGGAGTTGTGGTCAGCTCTGGAGAACCAATTTCATGAATGGTTGTCTCCACTGGACCTGAAATCAGGGAAGGCCGTGTGCGACAATGCTGCAAACCTGGGTGCGGCCCTTCGCCGGGGCAATGTCACACACGTGCCTTGTATGGCTCACGTGTTGAACCTGGTTGTCCAGCAATTTTTAGCCCACTATCCCGGACTAGATGGCCTTCTGCAGAGGGCACGGTCGCTGTGTGCTCACTTCCGCCGTTCGCATCCCGCAGCTCAGCGACTTACATCTCTACAGAAGTCGTTGGGCCTGCCACTTCACCGGCTAAAATGCGATGTGCCTACCCGGTGGAATTCAACTCTGCGCATGTTGCAGCGACTGTGGCAGCACCGACAAGCCCTGGTGCAATACGTTCTGACGTATAGCCTGGGCCAACGAGATCCAGAGGTGGGGCAAATCACGCTGGAGGAGTGGTCTCAGATCAGGGACCTATGCACCCTTCTGCACAGTTTTGAAATGGCGACGAAGATGTTTAGTGCTGACGATGCCATTATCAGCATGACTATTCCGGTGATTTACATGCTGGAGCACATGTTAAACAGAATTCGGAGTCAGGTGGTGGCACAAGAGGAGGTGGAGGAAGTAGAGGAGGAGGAGTTGTATGCGGAAGGGCTAACATCTGCAAGGTCCAGACGGTCGGCAGCACCAAGGCGGCAGGCATGTGAGGGTGGGGGAGATGGTTTTACCAGGGCGCATGGTAGCAGCCAAACTAGTGAGGAAGGTGCAGGAGCCCAGGAAGAAGTGGAGGACGAACTGATGGAAGACTCATCAGATGAGGGAGACCTTGATCACATTTCTGTTGTGCGAGGTTGGGGGGAGAGGACAGAGGAAGGAAGCATGACTGTTACCTCGCCACCAACACAACAGGGACTTGGTGCTCCTGGATGCGCAACACACATGAGTGCCTTCTTGCTGCACTACCTGCAACATGACCCTCGAATTGTGAGAATTAGAAATAATCCTGACTACTGGGTTGCCACACTGTTAGATCCCCG
The DNA here is from genome assembly GCF_046119375.1 of Phyllobates terribilis. NCBI lineage: Eukaryota > Metazoa > Chordata > Amphibia > Anura > Dendrobatidae > Phyllobates > Phyllobates terribilis. The sequence goes on along the minus strand of NW_027362764.1, from coordinate 473,165,814 downwards.
GTACAAAAGTAAATTTGCAGAAATTATTCCTGCCATAGAAAGGGATGCACACATGCAGGAGTATCAGCAGAGACTGTTGCAGAATCTTACATGTGCTTTTCCACAAAACACCAGTGGTGCACGTAGTGAATCTCACAGTTCCAACTTGCCAACCGTGGGACCGTCGAGTGTTCAGCACTCAAACCGTAACAGAACCACAGTATCTGCTAGTAACATCAATTTTGCGGAATCATTTCACCACTTTTTTAGCCCATCCTTTGCAAGGCCACAGGAGACAAGAAGTCTGACACATAGTCAACGCCTAGAGACGATGGTACAGGAGTATCTCCAAGTAAACATTGAAGCCATGACTGTGTCACTGGACCCTTGCTCTTTTTGGGCTTCCAATCTGGATAAATGGCCGGAGCTAGCCACTTATGCCTTGGAGATCTTGTCATGCCCCGCAGCCAGCGTTCTGTCTGAACGTGTGTTCAGCGCTGCTGGTGGTGTGCTGACAGATAAGCGCACGCGGCTCTCCACTGATAATGTAGACAGACTCACGTTCATAAAGATGAACAAATCATGGATCCGATACGACTTTTCTACCCCTGTGTCATCCTGGGGAGAGTAAAAGCTTGATGATTGGTTAAAATCACCTCACCAACCGTTTTAAGCTTTCAAATTACTAATCATGTTTATCTGTATCTTGGCTGGAAAATAATTTGGGCTTTGTAGCAGTGTGCAGCACTGATTCTATTAGGTCATCTATAATAAGCTCCACCAGATTTAAAATTACTAATCATGTTTATCTGTATCTTGGCTGGAAAATAATTTGGGATTTGTAGCAGTGTGCAGTACTGATTCTATTAGGCCATCTATACTAAGCTCCACCAGATTTAAAATTACTAATCATGTTTATCTGTACCTTGGCTGGAAAATAATTTGGGCTTTGTAGCAGTGTGCAGCACTGATTCTATTAGGCCATCTATACTAAGCTCCACCAGATTTAAAATTAATAATAATTTTTAGCTGCATCTAGCCCGGAAAATAATTTTGGGGCTCCGAGATGCGCAAGACACATAAGTGCCTTCTTGCTGCACTACCGGCAACATGACCCTCAGATTGTCAGAACTCGAAGTAATCCTGACTAATGGGTTGCCACACTCTTAGATCCCCCAAACTTTTCGATCAACCTTTTCATTTTAATAAAGACCAAAAAAATGGTCATTTTTGAAATTATAAGCATTAGCAGGTTATTAGAAACTGAAATCAAACAGTTTTCAACTCAAAACTTTATTCTAGGTGATGTTACATTTTCACATAGGACCCCTTGTTCGAAAGGAGCTTCTGAACTCTCTTGTCCATTGAATTTGTCAGGTTTTGGATGGTTTCTGCTTCAATTGTTTTGCATGAGGACAGAATACCCTCCCAGAGCTGTTGCTTAGATGTGAACTGCCTCCCGCCATCATAGACACTCCTTTTGATGATGCTCCAGAGGTTCTGAATGGGGTAGAGGTCAGGGGAGCATGGGGGTCACACCATAAGTTTGTCCCCTTTTATGCCCATATCAGCCAGAGATGCAGATGTTTTATGTGCAGCATGAGATGGTGCATTATCATGTATAAAAATGATCTTGCTGTGGAATACACGGTTCTTCCTCTTGAACCATGGCAGGAAGTGCTGTTTGAGAAACTCCACATACATTATGGAGTTCATCTTTACCCCTTCAGGGATCCTAAAGGGGCCGACAATCTCTCTCCCCATGATTCCAGCCCAAAACATTACTCCACCTCCTCCTTGTTGGCGCTGTAGCCGTGTTTGCGTGGGGTGTCCATCAACCAGCCATCCTCCACTCCATCCATCTGGACCATCGAGCGTTGCACGGCACTCATCCGTGAACAAAACAGTTTTGAAATCAGTCTTCATGTAATGTTTGGCCCACTGGAGCCGTTTCTGCTTGTGTGAAGTGGATAGAGGAGGTCGACAGGATGGCGTATGCACAGTTGCAAACCTCTGAAGGACCCTGCATCTTGTTGTTCGGGGGACGTTGGAGGCACCAGCAGCTTCAAAAACTTGTCTGCTGCTATGACAAGGCTTTTTTGCCACTGCTCTTTTAACCTGACGTAATTGCCTGTAGGAAAGAGTCCTCAATTTGCCCTTATCAGCACGCACACGTGTGTACTGTGAATCAGCTACATACTTCTTGATTGCCAAGACACTTCATCCTGATCATCGCACAATGTTGATTGTAGTCATGCCTTGACCTAAACATTCCACAATTTGTTGCTTCTCAGCAGCCGACACATCCTTTTTCTTTCCCATTTTGGCAGAAAATGTAGGCTGCTTAATAATGTGGGACAGCCTTCTTAAGTAGTCTTGCCTTTCATTGGACACACCTGCCAAACTAATTAGCACAGGTGTCTGCAATTGCTTACAGTGATATAAAGAGCCCTGACACACATCACCATCAATGAGTTTAACTGACAAACAAACAAATTCTTCCCTTATCACTCCTAAACACTTTTTGCATAATAATTTGGAACACAGTGTACATGTGCTTTTCCACAAAACACCAGTGGTTCACGTAGTGAATCTTACAGTTCTAACTTGCCAACCGTGGTCTGTATGGAGTTGTTCAATAAAGGGCCCAAAATTAAGATAACATAGATGGGAGAGGTCTCTATGAATAGGAATTCCTAAGTATTTGATACCCTGTGAGGGCCAGGCAAAGGGAAAGTTGGACTGGATGGAATCCTGTATGGATTTGGGGAGGGAGACATCGAGGGCCTCAGACTTCGCTGCATTGATTTTAAAATTTGACCATGTAACAAAGTGATCTATTTCAGCCATAACAGCATGGATGGATATATGTGATTGAGTGATATATACTAGGACATCATCAGCAAATAGAGAGCACTTGTACTCGGTGCCTCCCACCTCAATCCACCTAATATTGGGGTTATGGCAAATTGATGAGAGCAGGTGCTCCGTCACTAGGATGTATAAGAGAGGGGACAGAGGACATCCCTGCCTTGTCCCATTGGTGATTGTGAAAGGTGATGAAAATGTTCTGATGCACCCCCTGGGCCTTGGGACACCCGGAGCCGGACCCTTTTTGGTGGATGCTGGTGGTTGTAGTCTCCGTGGTGGCGACCCGGTTCCGTGGCTCAGGGCGGTCAAACCAGTGGCGGAACTATTTATGTGGTTTTGATGTTTAAATGTTCGACTACGCCACACGTGGATTGCGGTCAGAGTGAACCGCCGCTGTAGGGCAGACCGCTGAGGCTGGTGTTGTGGGTGCAGCAGAGCGTAGCATAACTCCCCACGGGAGGAGTATAGCCTCAGGGCAGTGTATACGGAGGATGGGGGTGATGGTGCAGGGCAGCAGCAGTAACGACACGGAGTCAGTGATGCAGTCCAGGGCCTTTACTCACAGTTCTTATTATCCAGACCACGTCTGCAGGTAACGGCTGCCCACGTCGTACTGTGCTCACCTGGTGAGGGGCTCAGACAACTCCCAGATAACTTTGGAGCGCTTCACAGGACCCCCTTTGTGTGTCCTTTGTCTGGCCTTTCTTACCAACCCTTCTGTCCGGCTGCCCCGGGCCTCCTCTTGGTAAATTTGGCGCCAGTTTCCCTGACCCTATGTGGTGCCTTCCTAGCGGGTGTAGCGAGGGGCTGTGCCACATAAAATGTCACAGCCTCCGGTTTCTAGCTGAGGGTCGTTTCCTGCCTCCACTAGTTTCGGGGACCGGTCTCCCCCTTTGGCCTGACCCCTCCACGCAGGTGGATTCGGGCGTGCGGTGGCGACTCGCCCGTCCGCACCGCTGGGATCCCTTCGTTCCTCGTTCCTGGAGCCTTCTCCACTCCTCTTCCTTCCTTCTCCCTCTTCCAGGCCTGGGCCTCTGTTACTAGGCCCGCCTCCGGAGCAGAGCTCATGCAGAGCCCCTGCTCCCTGTCACTTCTGCTCAGACTTCTCTGCACTGAACTAAGATGGTGCCCACCTTTTATACTCCCTTCTCAATGCACCCAGGAACTGCTTCCTCCCTGCTCCTGCACTACAAGGTTCCCCTTCCTCAGTGTTCCCTCCCCCCACTCCAGCCAGGGACAGGGACTGTCGTGCCCATCTCAGGGGTATATTGGTCGCCCTGCCCCACGGCAATGTGGTGTAATGCATGCAGGTGTTGGGTCCTGATCCACACTCCATCCTTACCTGAGAGTGAGATATCACACCTCTGGGTGAGGTGCAATACCTCTGTAGCAACCGAGCCCTCAGGTTGCTACAGTTCCATTTATCTTCAGCCTAGGTGACGTATTGCGATACAGGGCCTTGATTTTGGCTATATAAGGGTCCCCTAGACCCCTACCCCAAGCTTTTTAAGAGAATCATATATGGCGTGCCAGGAGACTCTATGGAATGCTTTCTCAGCATCCAACAAGAGTATCTAATTACAAATTTTTAACTGCATCTAGCCCAGGAAATACTTTGTGCCTAGTAGCAGTGTCTGCTAGTCAGCGGATTATCCCGGCTGTTAAGCAAGCTACACCACCTGTAGTTTGGACACTTAATTTTTTCAAAGGAAATGCTTCGGGACCACGGGATACTCAGTGAAGAGCATCAGGAGGCACCCCAAGGCATAGGGGCTGGGACTGGCAGTAGGATGCCTTGCGGTGGACAGCCGAGCTCGATCCTTATAAAAGCTTTTTAATGCAGCAGCTTTAGTGGACGCTACTGGAGCTGGAATTACGCGGCTGCTGGCATGAGACTTGCCCTCCAATAGATCCTAGTAAATGGATTTAAAGTGTATTCATTCAAATTAGAGAGACAATTTAAATTAAAAAGCTTAGAGCTGCCTCCACCACAGGGGGGTCGCTCGACCCACCAGCGGACAGGCACCAGTATTGGAAGAGGGGGGCTGGCCGTCAGGGTTCACCGCGGCTCTGGCACAAACCCAGCGACACGGAGGTGGCACGGGCAGGAGCGGACTGGCCGTGTCGGCTTCTCACTTTTTGGATTTTAGAAGGGCATGACATGCCTATATCTGTGTCTCCCCCTCCTTTTACTCCTCCACCTCTTTTCTTTTCGCACGACTATATGTACTTGTCACTTTTCCATGTGTTAGTTGTGTCTTCTGAGCAGTTTGTCAGCTTTTGGACACCTTTGAAGGTGTTTTCTATGTGTTTCTATGTGTTTTTGTTTGCCTGCCATTGGTTTTAATGGTGTTCGAAGGTGTTCGACGAACAGTTCGACGAACAGTTCGGCGAACACACGGGTGTTCGACGAACCGAACCGAACTCGAACACTACGGGGGTGGCTCAACACTAATGTTGTCCTCATTGTTGAGAAGTACATGCAGATACAAAGCCATCATGCAGTGAGGCATTTGATTAACTCCAAATATATTCTACAGCAGGATAAGGACTTCAAACATACAATGTCATCAAGAACTATATTCATCATAAAGAAGAACACAGATTAAGAAAAATTATTCACATTTACAGTATGTTATACCATATATCAACTCCCTGGCATTCTGGCTAGACCTCTGGAACCAACCATACTTTGAGCTTAAAGACAATACTGTTTTTACTAGGGGACTCGAACATGTTATCACTCATATAAAATTGTTCCTATCTGTCTCAATAAATATCAAATATTGGTATTTATACAAATGATTTTTTTTTTACAAAAGCTTTAAATGGTACAGTATGTACTTACTTTTACACATGACTGTATCTGTGCAAAATAATACAAATTTCTGACCAAAAACACATATATGCACAGAAACAATGATCTTGTAACGTTGTATTTTCTAATGTAAAAGCAGATAAAATAGTTATATTTGCATCACAGGTACTTCCCTTGATGATCTGTCTCTTTACTGTTAATTAAAGACAGTTTTACATTTAGAAACGTTGCCACAAAAATTGTGGTATAGACTCAAATCATAAAGACAGTAGCTGCACAGTAATGAACGATAACAAACTCTGTGCATTTCTATCTAAAGACAAGCCCAGCAATGACCAACTGTATGTCTGGGTTTCTCTCAATGTATTGCTAAATCTTTGACTTTTTTTTCCATTGGCATAGCTTATGTCTTGTAGTTTCATTGGCACCATGTTATGGCACACATGTGTAAGGGTGTGATAGGGGCTGTCACATGCCTCTCCCTCTCTAAATAGTGTTCATGCTGATTTGTGACTTTTATCATATGTGGAATGTATAATGTTCTTTATGTAAAACATATAGGGTTAAGTGTAGGACATAGTTATAGTATAGGGTTCATAGTTTAGGTTAGTAATGGAAAAGGGCACTGTAGTTCAGGAAGTTAGTTAAGTTCTGTGAAGAATATTCAAGATACAATCCCATGTCAATCATTATGCCTTGTTTGGCGTCCCCGAGGGGGTGAGGAACATCTCGTTGGTACAAAGGGCAGATCCATATCACGTGTTCTGTCTGACGTAACTGTGACGTCAGGCGGGTGACGAGGTGTGGATTCATCACAAGTGGTGGCAGCGGTGGGATTCTGTGGGATCTCTCTGGTGGCATTCATCACAAGTGGTGGCAGCGGTGGGATTCTGCAGGGTCTCGCTGGTACCATGCATCACAAGTTCAGAACAGAAATAGTTAAGCATTACACCCACAGCACAAGGGAAATTCAAAGTTGGCATGAGTTAGAGCATTAGAGAAGTTTTATAGAAAATCATTTCCAGGTTACTGACAGTGTTGGGAGTAATAGTTAGAAAGTGACTTAGGCAGTGAGACTGCCATCAGGGGAGGCCTGTGTCAGGCCACCTCAGTCCTGGGTTCAAGATCCGAATGCACAGGTCGGTAAAGGACACTAGTTGTTTTAAGTGAAAAAATATTAAGTAACTGTTGCTTTAAATGTGGATTTATGCATGCAAGAACATTTTGGTGTCTTACAGGTACCGTTATGGTCGGGGACAACCATATTCTAGGAGGGAGGTGTGTAAGGGTGTGACAGGGGCTGTCACATGTCTCTCCCTCTCTAAACAGTGTTCATGCTGATTTGTGACTGCTATCATATGTGGAATGTATAATGTTCTTTATGTAAAACATATAGGGTTAAGTGTAGGACATAGGTATAGTATAGGGTTCATAGTTTAAGTTAGTAATGCAAAAGGGCACTGTAGTTCAGGAAGTTAGTTAAGTTCTGTAAAGAATATTCAAGATACAATCCCATGTCAATCATTGTGCCCTGTTTGGTGGGGGATTATACAGATCACAGTGTACAGCTGTAACCGGACACTCTGCAAGAGAGGGGGCCGAGAGGCAGGGAGTGACAAATACCTCACAGCAACTGTGAGCTGCCACAGGAAGGTCCCCTGTGGCATCCAAGCCATGCGGCATGTTCTTTGTATCAGACACTTATAATTCAACACCGAGTTATGGGAATACGATAAATCCCAGTGATACACCAAATAGATTTTTGGAAACACACAAACCAGATGAAGGGCACTGTACTTAAGGAAGTTCAGTACAGAAGTAGTTAAGCATTACACCCACAGCACAAGGGAAATTCCCAGTTGGGAGGAGTTAGAGCATTAGAGCAGTTTTATAGAAAATCATTTCCGGGTTACAGACAGTGTTGGGAGCAGTAGCGAGAGAGTGAATTAGGCAGTGAGACTTCTGTCAGGGGAAGCCTGTGTCAGACCACCTCAGTCCTGGGTTCAAGATCCGAATGCACAGGTCCGGTGTAGGGTCTGTTCCATAACTAGAGAGCGAGAGAGACAGAGTGTGGAGGAAGACTGAGCAGACGGGAAAGCAGATTCCATTAGCAATTGCAGCAGTGAAGAAGTGTTTTACTAGTACAAGTTATCTGAACAGAATGAGGACACATTTGAGACTGAATCTGGACGCCGGCATAGTCCTAGGCTCACAGCCTGTCAGAGGTGCTCAAGGTGAGGCTTCTATATCCCTAGAGGGGAGATTCTCAGCTGGGTCACAGAGGAAGTGGAAAATGTTGGGTCTCAGGACAGGAAGAGAATGAACACTGGAAAGGCACATTACCAAGGGTACTTCACTAACCAAAGAACTTGTCTTGATCTGTATACTGCAGCCGTGTATGGAAGAATTGCACAGTAAAAGTGAGTCTGTTAACCCGGATCTACGATCTCCTGTCTTGTTTGAAGTTGGTTCTGGTCACGTGGACGGTATAACAGTGAGTACAGCAAATCCTCCGATGCAGCACACACTCTGGTCTCAGTCCTTAATAGTAGAGGGGGCATTGGGCGAAGAGAATAGAGTTCCGGCACACAGAGTGATGATAACGGCCCTAGGTGGCCTCTACCCATGTGTTAACCTTTGACTTTTATATTGATTTTTAGGCTGGGTCATGCCTGCCATTGTCTTATATACCTTATATACCAGAAGTGTCAATTACCCACTATGGAGTCTAGCAAAGGTTATCCCTGCTCTTGGACACTACTGCTGCAATGATCTGACAACTGAGGGCTCTAGCCATCAATTTACAGTATGTATCCATCACCTCTTTCTGGGGCCTAAAAAAAGATGCATCAGAAAAAGTACCTGCCCATTTTTTTACAGGTGTTATCACCTGTATAATATCATTCCATACACTGGTGTCCTGCACAACCCCTCAACATCAAGCCTCTAATGCAACCTTACAGGGGAAGCTCCTGGATGCATACACCACAGCTGTCTGGATCTGTGAATTACACTTATACAGCAACCTGTTGTGGGGTCTGAAAGATGTCACATCAAACAGGGTGAAGCAAGTGCCACAATGACATCAATATCTATGTGATGTCACAAATTGTACTCTAGTATAATACATTGTCAGTCCCTAACAATCCACACCAGGCCAGCGGTTTTTGGCCTTTCTTTCGTCACATCATTGTGTAGATCTCAATGTAAATACATTATCTAAGATCTTGGATGGGATATGTCCAGATTTGTAATCACTGTGGCTATGTAGGTTCAATAATGAATTCCTAGAACTGGCCAACTGCATTGGTTTTCTGTGTTAGATTCACCATCTTATGTTGCTGACAAACTCCTATGATGGTGTAGATCATCACTGGTAATATTGCAAAAGTTACTAACATTGCTTTAAAGACTTCAATTCCATGTGTCCACATTAATAAAAGTTTACCACCACTATGGACTATAAGGGACCCATCAGCTCATGTCCATGTGAAGTCCAACCCCACACCCTCAGTGTCATCAGCACTCTTTTGACATCACCCCTTTCGATGTCACAGTCAACAGTGCTCCTAGATGTAAGACAACCTGCTCTAGGTCTTAGGGGGAATAATAGCCAGCATCACTGACCATAGCAATGATGGCCATACTACCTACACAACCGCAGCTTCATTAAATACTGGGTAGTGCCGTCACGGGCTACTCCAGCTCATGGGTGCATTTGCCAATAGCTGCCTCTAAACTCCAGATCCTGGTGCCCAATCTCTAAGGCTGGCACCCCATGTGATGTCAATGCTCATTCCACAACCACTTATCATGGTACTTTGTCACTTTCTAGCTTTGTACATCAAGAAATCTCACCAACATTTAAGTGATCATATTATCCCTATAATGTTACCCCACACTCTGGTGCCCTAGTCATGTCCCTAACAACTTCAATCCCTCCCGCTTTACAATGATGTCACCAAGTTGGTGAAGTTGGATACATTGATATCACACACGAGATGACCAGTCCTTATGTAGCATAGAAGATGCTGACTCTGTGTAACGTCGGTGTCTCTGCCTCCTGCAGGGCGCCAATCCCCTCATCGACGCGGTCCCGGCCCGCGTCCTCCAGCTCCCCTGCTACTGCCCGGGGTGCGCGCACCTCGCGCAGTTCTCCGGGCACTGCACCTAGGGCGCGCGCGCTCTCTCCCTCTTAGAGGGGCTGTGTGTGCCGTCCTAAAGAGTCCCCGGCGAACGGCCAGAGGACTACTCCTATTTAAAGCACCTCCTCTAAAATGGAGGTGCCTGTGCAAGGTTGTTGTTTGTGTGCTAACACTCTCCTCAGCCCTCAGGTTCCAGTGCCCGCCTGCTTGTCTTTCAGCGCTGCCCGCCAGCCTGTCCATCAGCCATGCCCACCTGCTTGTCTATCGGCGGTGCCCGCCAGCCTGTCTGTCAGCCGTGCCCGCCTGCCTGTCTATCAGCCGTGCCCGTCAGCCTGTCTACCTGCCGAGCCCACCTGCTCGCCTACCCGCATCACCTGTCAGTCTACCTGCCGTGCCCGCCTGCTTGCCTACCTGCATCACCTGTCTGTCTACCGGCCGTGCTCATCTGCTGTACCTGTCAGCTTCAGCCATCTGACCCGTGGGAGTCGCCTGCTCTCACATAAGGGCGGTCCCAGAGTGGCACCTGGTTCACCTTCCCAGTCCCTCCCTGGTTCACGGAGTCGACTAAGCCGCTGTGTGGCCAGGGTCAGTCCGGGTAGGCACTTAGTTACGCTCCTCTGGTACCTCCTTGCATCACAGCACAGAGGTTCCACCACCCGGATCCGTAACAGTTTGCACAGGCCATGGAATCTGGTGGCTCCCAGGCTCCTTCACTCTCAGACCTGTACCAAGAGGTCTCTCGCCAGAGATCATAACAAGATACTATCCTGTCCTATCTGCGGACAGTCAACTCCCGCATCGACACACTGTCCATCCCGACTGTATCCGCCTCTAACCGAGCGGCACCCACTTCGGCGGCACCTCAACTCGGTGGCGCTGTGGCACCCGGCTTTGGACCCCGGCGTTCTGCGCCACCACGTTTTAGTGGCGACCCTGCCCTATGTCGGGGCTTCATAAATCAGTGCACGCTGCACTTTGAACTCCTGGCACACCAGTTCACCTCCGACCGGGCCAAGGTGGCAATCATCATGTCTCACCTCACCGGAGAGGCGTTGGCGTGGCTTAACCCTCTGTGGGAGAGAGGGGATACTCTGGTGTCCGATCTCCAGGCCTTCCTCTCAGCTTTCCGGAAGGTGTTCGATGAGCCTGGATGAAAATCTTCGACTGCCTCCTCACTTCTCCGACTACACCAAGGGAGTCTCTTTGTGGGACAGTATGCCGTGCATTTCCGAACCCTCGCATCTGAACTTGCCTGGAACAATGAGGCTCTGGTGTCCACCTTGTGGGAGGGCCTTTCCGGACAGATCAAGGATGAGCTAGTCGGTCGTGACATACCTCCCTCCCTGGACGACCTGGTGTCATTAGCTACCCGGATTGACATCCGTTTTCTGGAGCGTGCTGAGGAGACGACCCGTGAGAGGAGACCTATGCGCCTCGCTCCAACCTTCCAAAGTCCAGTCTCGTAACCAGTATTCCCCCGGATGTCTTCTCCAGAGTCAATGCAAATTGACCAAGTTAAGATGGTCAAGTCTCACCAGGAGACCCGCCGCGCCGAGGGGAGCTGCTTCTACTTTGGCAATATAGAGCATCAGATTCGCTCCTGCCAGTGAGACTGGGAAACTTCAGTGTCTAGGATCGCTCGGAGAGGTCGTCCCAGGCAAGAGTTCTTCCTCTCCGCCCTTGACTCTGTCCGTTTCTGTTACCAGTAGTGAGACCCGCTTCGTCGAGACTGCCTATCTAGATTCCGGAGCCGCTGGGATCTCATTCAACAGGCCGTTGTGGAGCGTTTTCAGATTCCTACCATACGTCTGGCTGATCCTTTAATGGTTTCCTCTATGGATGGAAAGCTTCTCTCTGAAACCATCTTGTTTGTCACTCAGCCTATAACTCTTCAGGTGAGAATGCTGCGCTCGGAGAAGATCTCCTTTTACGTGCTGTCCGGTCTCTCTCATCCACTCTTGCTTGGTCTGTCTTGGTTACAGAGGCATGAGCCCGTCCTGAATTGGAGCTCGGGTGAGGTGCTCCGTTGGGATCAGGAATGCCATAAGTCCTGTCTGGTTCCGGTTCGTCCTGCTTGACCCCCGTCTACTCCAGCTAACCTACCTGGCCTGCCGGCACCCTACTGGTCATATGCGGATGTCGTTGATAAAAAGGAGGCAGAGACCCTACCACCTCATAGGCCGTATGATTGCCCCATCAACCTAATACCTGGTGCTTCACCTCCTCGCGGGCGAATTGACCCCTCATCGCTGGCCGAGACCCGTGCTATGTCTGAATACATAGAAGAGAATCTTGCTAGGGGATTTATCCAGAAATCCACCTCTCCGGCTGGAGCAGGATTCTTCTTCGTCAAAAAGTAAGAAGGCTCTCTTCGTCCTTGTATCGACTATAGGGGCCTAAACCAGATTACCATCAAAAATAAGTACCCCCTGCCTCTCATCTAGGAGCTGTTTGACTGCCTAAAAAGCGCGAAGATCTTCACTAAGCTCGATCTTTGTGGGGCATACAATCTGGTCTGGATTCGCCAGGGAGACGAGTGGAAGACGGCATTCAACACTTGGGATGGTCACTATAAGTACCGCGTGATGCCCTTCGGTCTCTGTAATGCTCCAGCCGTCTTCCAGGAGTTAGTAAATGACATCTTCCGAGATGTCCTGTATTCCTGCGTGGTGGTGTACCTGGACGATATCTTGGTGTTCTCCCGTGATCTGCCCTCTCACTGAAGGGATGTTCGTAAGGTCCTGCTGAGGCTCCGGAAGAATCCACTGTATGCTAAGTACGAGAAATGCCTCTTTGATCAGACCACCCTACCCTTTCTGGGGTATATCCTCTCTGAGACCGGACTGCGGATGGATCCCGAGAAGGTGTCCGCCGTCTTAAAGTGGCCCCGACCTGAGGGGTTGAAGGCTATTCAGCGGTTTCTGGGATTCGCTAACTATTACTGCCTCTTCATTCCTCACTTCTCCTCCCGGACTGCTCCCATCTCTGCTCTCACCCGTAAAGGAGCAAATCCCAGGGAATGGACTTCCGAGGTGGAGAATGCCTTCATCTCTCTTAAACAAGCCTTCTCCTCCGCTCCAGTGCTACACCGTCCGGATTGCAATAAACAGTTCTTCCTAGAGGTTGATGCCTCTTCCTCCGTAGCCAGAGCAGTGCTCACCCAGATATCCTCGTCCGGGCGAATGGTGTCCTGCGGCTTCTTCTAGAAAAACTCTTCTCTCCGTCCGAGCGCAATTGCTCCATATGAGATCGAGAACTGCTGGCCATCAAATTAGCGCTGGAGGAGTGGCGCTACTTGCTTGAGGCGGCTCTGCACTCGGTGGTCATCTACACTGACCATAAATACCTCGCTTATTTGCAGACCGCCCAAAGACTAAATCCGCGGCAGGCCAGATGGTCTTTATTCTTTGCTTGATTCTGCTTCACTCTTCATTACCGCCCGGCAGACAGGAACATTAAAGCCGACGCTCTATTTCTGTCTATCGACCAAGAGGAGGAGCCTCTACACATCATTAACCCCTCCAGAGTAATGAGTGTTGCTCCGTTCGACCTGTCTCATCTACCACCTGGTTAGAACTTTGTAGTGGCTCAGGATCGGAAGAAGATCTTACTCTGGGGTCATTCGTCCAAACTGGTCATGCCGGCAGGAGGAAGACGCTTCTGCTCATTGCCCAACATTATTGGTGGTCCACCCTGCGCAAGGATTTTGTGGATTTTGTCGCGGCTTGTTCCTCTTGTGCCCGTAACAAGATACCTAGGCATCTTACAGCCGGTCGTCTTCTTCCTCTTCCCATGCCTTCCGCTCCGTGGCAACATATTGCAATGGATTTCATCACGGATCTTCCTGTGTCGGCTGGTTGTACTGTCATTTGGGTGGTCGCTGACTGCTTCTCCAAGATGGCTCACTTCATCCCTCTGCCTGGTCTTCCATCTGCACCTGTGCTGGCTAAGGACTTCATCCATCAGATCTTCCGTCTCCACGGCTTATCCTTCCACATTGTCTGGGACCGGGGAGTTCAGTTCATTTCTCGCATCTGGAGGGCCACGTGCAAGCTGCTGGATGTCTCTTTGGATTTTTCTTTGGCCTATCATCCTCAGTCCAATGGACAAGTGGATCGTATCAATCAGATCCTTACCAGTTTACTTCGGCACTTTGTCAACGCTCACCATAGCGATTGGGTAGAGCTCCTGCCTTGGGCCGAGTTTTCCTATAATAACCATGTGAGTGAGTCCTCTGCTAAGTCTCCGTTTTTTGTGGTTTACGGTCGACACCCCCGGATTCCGTTTCCCGTCTCCTCTTCAGTGGACAATCCTGCTGCAGAGTCTCTAGTCAGTGAAATTTCAGCGATCTGGGAGGACACTAGAGTCCTCCGAGCGGATGAAGAAGCATGCTGATAAAAGACGTCTGGATCCGCCTCTATTCCGTCCAGGAGACAAGGTCTGGCTTTCCTCCAAATATGTCAGTCTCAAGATACCATCATACAAGCTGGGTCCGCGGTTCATCGGTCTGTTTGAGATTCTGAACCAAATAAATCCAGTGGCTTACAAGCTGAAACTCCCGGCCTCCTTACTTATTCCCAATTCCTTTCACGTGTCTCTCCTCAAGCCGGTTGTCCTTAATTCTTTCTCTGACGATCCAGGTACTACTCCAGCTCCAGTTTCCGCTGAGGACGTCTTTGAATTAGAAAACATTTTGGCAATCAAGAGGGTAAGAGGAAAGACTTTCTTTCTTATGGATTGGAAGGGGTTCGGTTCTGAGGAGAGGTCTAGGGAGCCCAGAGAGAACATTTATGCCCCTCGTCTTCTAGAAAAATTTCTTGCGGGCCTAAAGAAGAGGAGGCGTAAAGGGGGTACTGTAGCGTCGGAGTCTCTGCCTCCTGCCGGGCAGAGACGCCGATCCCCTCACTGCCGCGGTCCCGATCCGGCATCCTCCAGCTCCCCTGCTGCTGCCCAGGGGGCGCGCACCTCGCGCAGTTTCCCGGGCACTGTACTTAGGGCGTGCGCGCTCCCTCCCTCTTAAAGGTGCCGCGCGCGCCGTCCTAAAGAGTCCTCGACCAATGGCCGGAGGACTACTCCTATTTAAAGCACCTGCTCCAAAATGGAGGTGCCTGTGCAAGGTTGTTGTTTGGGTGCTAACACTCTCCTCAGCCCTCAGGTTCCAGTGCCCGCCTGCTTGTCTATCAGCGATGCCCGCCTGCCTGTCTATCAGCCGTGCCCGCCTGCTTGTCTATCAGCGGTGCCTGCCAGCCTGTCTATCAGCCGTGCCCGCCAGCCTGTCTATCAGCCGTGCCCGCCAGCCTGTCTACCTGCCGAGCCCGCCTGTTCGCCTACCCGCATCACCTGTCAGTCTACCTGCCGTGCCCACCTGCTTGCCTACCTGCATCACCTGTCTGTCTACCAGCCGTGCTCATCTGCTGTACCTGTCAGATTCAGCCATCTGACCCGTGGGAGTCGCCTCCTCTCACATAAGGTCTGTCCCAGAGTGGCACCTGGTTCACCTTCCCAGTCCCTCCCTGGTTCACGTAGTCGACTAAGCCGCCGTGTGGCCAGGGTCGGTCCGGGTAGGCACTTAGTTACGCCCCTCTGGTACCTCCTTGCATCACAGCACAGAGGTTCCACCACCTGGATCCGTAACACTCTGCTGCTGTCAGACTGGGAGTTCTAGAGTGCAATGTATAAGGTCTCTGCCACAATACCTCCATTTATGGCATTACAACTAATGGTGCCTTAGAGTGGATACGGAAAGCAACAAACTTTAGCCTCTCTTCCCAAGGACAGTGAAGATGGCTTGCAGGACAGCGTTATCATCAGGCAGTACTTCTATAACATCGTATCTGATGGAGTATGTCATGATTTTTTAACGTTGGATTCATAAAAAATGTGAAATTCTCTGTGAGCCTCTGTATAAAATCTGAAGGAATAGTATGACCATATAGGAATTTGTGTGTGCCATATTATGAGTCACAACCAATCCATAGCAGTACACTATTACACAGTGGGAATACTGAACAAGAGACAAATACTTAACAGATATAAGAATGAGATTCAGGAGCGGACATACCACCGGTGCAGCAACACCGGGGCCCGAAGGGTCAGGGAGGCCCTTGCCGGGTGGCTAATATTGAGGTCAATCTGGCCTGCTTCTTGGAGCCCGAAGCACCAGGGGGCCCATGGCCAGATTGTCCTCTCATGTGCAGCGGGCAGGGAGTGATCCCTCCAGGTCTGCTGCTGACAGAAAAAAATGTCGGCATCATGCAGCGCGCGTCTGGGTCAGAGAGAAAGTTACCGGCGACGAAGATGCTGCTGGGGAACAAGCAGAAAGGTGAGTACGTTTTTTTTCTTTTTAACCAATACTTGGGGGAGAGCAATGACGGGGGGTGCTGGGAGAGAGCAATGATGGGAGTGCTGGGTGAGAGCAATGACGGAGGTAGTGGGAGAGAGCAATGACGGAGGTTCTGGGAGAGAGTAATGACGGGAGTGCTGGGAGAGAGCAATGACGGGCTGCTGGGAGAGAGCAATGATGGGGGTGTTTGGAGAGAGCAATGACGGAGGTGCTGGGAGAGAGCAATGATGGGGGTGCTGGGAGAGAGCAATGATGGGGGTGCTGGGAGAGAGCAATGATACTGTCTGTAGTGAGGGGCGCAGTGTGGGGGAGACACATGTATATATACAATATATGTGACCTTGTTATTTTTAGGGTTGCACTTATCATCGTGACAAGACGAGTTGTGGCTGGGAAATGTCGACATGAAGGTCTGGCCAGATGGAGAAGAAACAGCAGAAACCGACTCTGATCAGATGAGACATCAGCAGTAAGTACCTGGATGTAAATATTATTCTGAACTGTGTGACTTGGAGTAATAATGTTATCTGTAAAATCCCTTAGGTTGAATTCTCACATTTGTGTGAAATGTCCGTGTGCTTCCAAATTTTTTTTATCGGATGGTCCACGGACTCGTAGTTTTATCGATCCATTCACACATCCATGAAAATCACGGATCTGAGAATGAGATCTGTGAGGGTTATTGAATGTCCTGTTCTGATCCGATTTTGAGGATCAGAATAGGACATGCTCAATGCGTCTGTAAAAGCGGGCTGCACACCGAAACTGCACACAGATGCAGGAATGTAGACTTATGATTGTATAGCACAGTCCCTTAGTATATAATGTACTCACTTATTATGTATAGCACAGTCCCTTAGTATATATTGTACTCACATATTATGTATAGCACAGTCCCTTAGTAAATAGTGTACTCACTTATTATAGCGCCATCCCTAGTTACAGTTTCCTCTTTTATTATGTATAACACCGTCCCTTATTAAGTACCATCCTCTCTAGTTATATATAGCTTCCTCTGCTGTTATGTACAGTGCTGTCCCTTACATAGCGTATTCTTGTTATTTTTGTCTATCACAATGTTTTATTACATAGTTGTCTCTTGTTAGATATAAAATGACTGCTGATGGAGCAGCCGGTGACCAGAAGACCAGTCCATCAGCTCCTCCATCAGAAAAGAAGCTTTCCCATGCTCCATCAGCCATCATTGCATTATATATTTATCAAGAGAGGACCGTATGTAATAAAGACAGGGGGCTATAAATAATCCGCTGCACATAACAAGAGAGGGCACTGTGTGATAAGGAACGGCAATATACATAATAAAGGAGAATATGTAAGAAGTACATATATGTGTGTGGCTATATATACATCTGTAGCTTTGTTGCCATAAAAGGTGGGGGGTCCTGACACATTTCTTGCACAGGGGCCCCAAGCAGTCAGTGTCCGCCGCTGATGACATTGATGATATTTTTTTAATAAAAGAAACTGATAAACAGCAGTAATTACATTTACATACTACACAGCTAAGGCTGAGCGGGAATTTAGAGTGGTAATCCTTATCTCATAAAGTAATGGCAAATTTATAAAATGTGCTATTACTTTATGATTAGTGAGTGGAGAATCTCTGACATCCCAACTGATACTGCGACACTGAATTAGCTCTCTAGCCCCTTCATATGCTTTTGTGAGAATGTGAACTGTGATAGCATCAGGAGAGCATTAGGACCCTGTGTGTTTTGCCTGGCTGAGCTCAGAGCAGGGGCAGAGCAGGAGACCCTGTGTGTTCTGAGGGTGTCTGCTGTGTGAGACGCTGGACTGGGCGTCTGAGGAGAACTGCAAGGACTGAACTGCAGTAAGACTCTCTCTTTACAAGCTTTCCTGTGGGGGTTGATAACCCCTGGCCCTGGTGAAGCTGTGTCCCTGCTTAAGAACAAGTGCTGGGGAAAGCTGTGTGGCTCTTTGGAGTTTTGTGGAAGTCCATGCTAAGTGACTAGAGACTTTGTGCTGAAGGAGCCAAATGTCGAGTGAGAGGGAAAGAGACTGAGGATATCATCTCTGTGACGGAGTGCGTGGTCGGTGGTCTGGAAATCAGTGAGTGACTGCAAGAGGAGAGAAGGGGTCCGGTGCCATTCACATTGAGAGGATACTGACAAGCCTTGTGAAGAGTTCTTCCCAGACCTTAACCTGAGGCTACAGGACTAAAGTCCCCGGCGTGTGGGCTCGGCATCGGCCAACAAGACAAGGAACCTTTGCTGTTTTTGTGAACGTTGCTTTTTATTTGGCGCCAAAGTTTTCCCGGGACTAGCTGCAGCCACCGCGATTCACAGGCCTGTGATAGACCACATCTGAGGTTAACGGTACCGTAACTTTAAGATACCCGGGTATCCCTATACTAGGGGAATAAGAGCAATTGGTATAGTTTCATGCATTGTTATTATTAATAGTGGTAGGATTGTACTCAGTGTGCCATCTCAGGGGTCCCTATAGACCGCCCTCACTAGATTGACACAGTGTTTAGGTAAAATTGTTCCAGATCTTTAGAATAATTCACATAAACTGGAAACCTTGAGATTGGCACACTGATTTCAGCTTTTGCTGATTCTGTGTATTTAGTAGAGACAGTGTCCCAGGTAGAACCTGAGACTGATTCATGCAATACTGAATTTTAGTCTAATCCCTGTTTTAGTAAAGAAAGTGTTGTTTATTTCTGTCTCTGTCTCAGTTTGTGACTCACTGGATTCCTCTCGGACCTCCGGTCATTACACTTTGTCAGAACAGCATTGCTCCTGAACACCAAAAATGTGCAGATAACTGCAAACGGCCTCATTGACTTGATGGAAAAGATCACAGAAATAGTTGGAGACAACATAATTGACAACAAAATACCTATGGGACATAACTAAATACCTACAATTGAGGCCTTGATGATTGGGTTTTCCTGTATTGAAAATATTACCTGAAACACAGAGTGGAATTTATGTCATACAGCAAACATCCTTCATTTCTTCAGCTACATGTACAAAGTGCAGTCTCGATTCATTGGCTCAGGTGCTTTTCCTGCTTGATGTTTCCATACTTGAAAGAATCTCTTTTGGAACAAAAACAACTCTGCCGCATCTTGCTTGACGTGACAAAAAAAGAAAATTCAAGACCTACAGGAAGTAAGTAAAAGCAACATTCTTCCTAACAAACAATGTAATAGGCATAAAACAAAGGGTATTACCACTTCAGCAAATAAAAAAAAAGTTACTTTTTACTCCATACTACAATATACTTTTTTTTTTACATTGTTTTCAATATTTCTGCTTTATAGCATTCAATAGGAAACTCATTTGTTTGCATGAAGTGGATATAACTCTGTTCTGGTGATCTGTTGATCACACTGGTGCACGGTTTCTTACAGACTGATCTCTGATGACTGTAAGGATCTGTCCAGATCGGTGTCTGGCAAACAGGACAGATTTTCATCCACTGGAAGTAAACCATGAAGATACCGAATGACAGCAATGAGATCCGTAAAAAACTATGACCATTTCATACAGACAGTATGTTGGAAATTTCCATATTTGTTTTATATTTTACAACATTTTTTTCTCTAAAAGCCTCTTTTAACCCCAGAGCCAATTATGTCCTTAATGACCAAGCCAAATTTTACAATTCTGACCACTGTAACTTTATGAGGTAATAACTATGGAACGTTTCAACGGATCCCACTGATTCGGAGAATGTTTTTTCGTGACATATTGTACTTCATGATTGTGGTAAAATTTCTTCAATAAAACTTGTGTTTAGTGTGAAAAAAATGGAAATTTGGCATAAATTAAGTCATTTTCAAACTTAGAATTTTTATGCCCTTTTGTGACATTGTGGTCCTTTTATACCCTAGGTTTTGTAGCTGTTAGACATACAAAAAAAATCATGCAGGGATTGCCCATGTATGGCAGCCAATTCCTGTGTGTTTTTTTTTGCTGTATAACAGCCGCGAAACATGTGGGGAGGGGACTCGAGCATGTCACTCGAGAACCCGCGATACTTGGTGCATACCCGAGTACCTGATGCAAACTCAAGTAGTGAGTACTTACACTCAACACTAGTCATCATATCATCATCATTTTTTTTTCTTTACTTTTGAAAAAATCCCAACCCCAACACAGCCCTAACTCTAACACAAACCTAACCCTAACACAACCCCAACACAACCCTAACACAACCCTAATGCTAACCCTAATCCTAACCCCAACACAACCCTAACCCCAACACTAACACAACCCTAATCCTAACCCCAACACAACCCTAATCTTAACCCTAATTCCAACCCTAATTCTAACCCTACAACTAATCCTAACCCCAACCCTAACTGCAAAGAATGGAATAACATTTTTATTTTATTTTATAATTTTTATCTAACTAAGATTTGATTATTTTTTCTTTTGATCACCGTGATAGGGTTTATCACAGTGATCAAAAGCAATTAATAGAAAAAATTCCTTATTGTTGCCGTGCACCGTCCAGCAGATTTCGGCGGGTGCACTGCGCATGCGTCCGTCATTTTTTTTACAGGAAGATGACGGAGGGCCGGGTGACGGATCAGGAGACCTGGGGGACAGCGGAGCTTCCAAGTGGGCTCTGGGGACTTCATTTCTCTTTCATCTGACATGTATATCATGTCAGAGGAGAGAGAAATAATTGTAACCGCGGGCACACTTTTTTCGTGATTGTCGCTATTCACTGAATAGCTGCGATCACGTCATCGGGGACCCGAAAAATCGGCCCTGATCATATGCTCCAGGGTCTCAACTAACCCCGGTAGCTGAGACCCTGGAGAATTTCCGACGCTGGGGTGTGCTACAGCCTTATTCCTCAGCGCCGTGATAAGTACCCTTAGCTGCTGCCATGAAAATGTGAACGCATTTTCACGGCGGTCATTAAGGGGTTAAAGCTCAGTGGAATCTATATAGCCTGCATTAAATTTTTTATTCTATGAAACAAAAATCCAAAACCTAATCCTGTTTTTCTTCAAAGCTGTGTGCCTTTGTCATCTATAGTCATTACTTGTCAGTTCACTGAGTATGAGTACTTAATTATATTAATTATGAAATCTATCAATACATTTAAGGGGGTTGTCTACTACTCGGCTCCACTACAATCCCTATGTCCCCCCCCCAGTAAAAGAATAACATCTATGCTCACCTCCAATGCTGATGCCGTTCCAGCAGTGTCGGCATTGTCCCACGAACACTTTAGCCAATCAGCAGCCACAAAACTGTCCCCTATTTGGACAGAGTTAACATCCAGAGGAAGGGAGAAAGCAGCCACAGCTTTAACTTCCTCCAGATGACTGATATATTTGAAGGAGTGATCAGTGAAGCGGTCGCTGATTGGCTATAGGACTCGCATGACATAACAATGGTGCACGAGCACCAAGATAACCAGTCCTGCCACTGCTGGAAAGATGCCGGCCAAGGAGGGGAGTATAGATGTTATTATTTTACTGGGGGAAGCATAGTGATTGAGAACAGGTTGTCTGAGTAGTGAAAAACCCTGTAAATGTTTATCTGTACATTATTTTTAATTAATAATAATAATAATAATAATTATTAATATTGTTAATCATTATTATTATGAACTGTAGGATTTTATCAAGGAAAAAAAATTATGTTCACAATAACACAAGTAACAATGACTAAATAAAACAGTGAGTTGCAATAAATTAAACATAGAAAAATAATAAATATGTTTGAACAGAAAATACAGCATATTATATTTGCACTTAAAGGTGATCTATCAGCATGTTTTTGTTACCTCATCTGAGAGCAGTGTAATGTAGACAAGGAGAAGCTGAAACCAACAATGTATCACTTAGATTACTGGGTGCAGCCGTTCTGACACAATCAGAGCTTTTAGATTTAGAATGAAGCAGAGCTGAGAAAGCTAACCACGTTCCTTTTAATTCTTCTTAATAGGCATATACTTAAATTAGAATTGCAAGCTGAGTGTGGCCAATGTGCCAGGAAAGAAAGATGGGATGTTGCAGCTCTGAGGTCTTAAAAATTAGGAATGCAGCTACGTGAAACTTATTGATTTTTATCATGCTTGCCAGTGTATACATATATTATATACACACACACAGATGTATATTATATATACATATACGTACTGTGCAAAAATTTTAGGTAGGTGTAGAGAAATGCTGCAAAATAAGAATGCTTTTAAAAATATATGTTTTAATAGTTTATATTTATAAATTATATACACAATGCAAAGTGAATGAACAAGATAGAAATCGAAAATCAATATTGGATGTGACCATTCTTTGCCGTCAAAATATCAATTCTTCTAGATACACTTGCACACAGTTTTTGAAGAAAAGCGGCAGGGAAGTTGTTCCAAACATTTTGGAGAACCAATCACAGATCTTCTTTGGATGGAGGCTCGCGCAATTCCTTAATTTAACCCCTTTACAACCCAAGGTGGTTTGCACTTTAATGACCAGGCCAATTTTTACAATTCTGACCACTGCCAGTTTATGAGGTAATTACTCTGGAACGCTTCAACGGATCCCCCTGATTCTGAGATTGTTTTTTCGTGACATATTGTACTTCGTGATTGTGGTAAAATTTCTTTGATATCACTTGCGTTTATTTGCGAAAAAAATGGAAATTTGGCAAAAATTTTGAAAATTTAGCAATTTTCAAAATTTTAATTTTTATGCCCTTAAATCAGAGAGATATGTCACACAAAATAGTTAATAAATAACATTTATCACATGTCTACTTTACATCAGCACAATTTTGTAACCACATTTTTTTTTTATTAGGGAACTATAAGGGTTAAAAGTTGACCAGCGATTTCTCATTTTTCCAGCAAAATGTACAAAACCATTTTTTTAGGGACCACATCACATTTGAAGTCACTTTGAGGGGTCTTTATGACAGAAAATACCCAAAAGTGACAACATTCTAAAAACTGCACCCCTCAAGGTGCTCAAAACCACATTGAAGAACTTTATTAACCCTTCAGGTGCTTCACAGGAATTTTTGGAAAGTGGAAGAAAAAAATTAACATTTAACTTTTTTTCACAAAAATGTTATTTTAGACTCAATTTTTTTTATTTTCGCAGGGGTAACAGGAAAAAATGGACCCCAAAATTTGTTGTTCAATTTCCCCTGAGCACGCAGATACCCCATATGTGGGGAAAAAACACTGTTTGAGCGCATGGCAGGGTTCAGAAGGGAAGGAGCGCATTTGATTTTTTGTTTGTAAAATTTGCTTGAATAATTAGCGGACGCCATGTTGCGTTTAGAGAGGCCCTGATGTGCCTAAATAGTGGAAACCCCCCA
The DNA here is from genome assembly GCF_046119375.1 of Phyllobates terribilis. Taxonomy (NCBI): domain Eukaryota; kingdom Metazoa; phylum Chordata; class Amphibia; order Anura; family Dendrobatidae; genus Phyllobates; species Phyllobates terribilis. The sequence continues at coordinate 473,142,318 of NW_027362764.1, read as the reverse complement.
CAAGTAACACCATTTTGGAAACTAGACCCCTCAGGGAACTTATCTACATGTGTGTTGAGCACCTTGAATCCCCAGGTGCTTCACAGAAGTTTATAACATTGAGCCATAAAAATAAAATTTTCACATTTTTCCCACAAAAATGTTTTTCAGCCCCCAATTTTGCATTTTCATAAGGGTAACAGGAGAAATTTCACCATGCAGTTTGCTGTGCAATTTCTCCTGAGTAAGCAGATACCCAATTTGTGGGGGAAAACCACTGTTTGGGCATACGGCAGGGTTCGGAAGGGAAGGAGCACCATTTGACTTTTTGAATGTAAAATTTGCTTGAATAATTAGGGATGTGCCCCTGATGTGCCTAAACAGTGGAAACCCCCCACAAGTGACACCATTTTGGAAACTAGACCCCTCAGGAAACTTCTCTATATGTGTGGTGAGCACCCTGAACTCCCAAGTAGTTTACAGAACTTTATAACATGGAGCAGTGAAAATAGAAAAGTAAAACTTTTTCCACAAAAATGATGCTTTAGCCCCAATTTTTTTATTTTCACAAGGGTAAGAGGAGAAAATGGACCCCAAAACTTTTATGCAATTTCTCCTGAGTATGCCAATACCCCATATGTGGGGAAAATGCAGTGCTTGGTCGCATGGCAGAGTTCAGAAGGGAAGGAGCACTGTGTGACTTTTTTAACACAAAATTGGCTGGAATCGAGAGCTGACGCCATGTCGCATTTCGGGAGCCCCTAAATAGTGGAAACCCCCCACAAGTGACCCCATTTTGGAAACTACACCCCTCAAGGATTTTATCAAGGGTTATAGTGAACATTTAGAACACAGAGATATGACACAGAATTTGATAACATTAGGTCATCATATTGAATAAGTTGTCATTATTCTTGAGCGCAAGTGCTCGCTACTTGAGTTTGCATCGGGTACTCAGGTATGCACCATGTATCGCGGGAGCTCGAGTGACATGCTCGAGTCCCTGCCCACATGTTTCACTGTTATTAGACACCCAAAAAAAAACATGCGGGGATCGCTAGTGCATGGCAGGCAAACCCCGCGAGTTTTTTTTGGCCGCGAAGCATATGGGGCGGAGACTCGAGCATGTCACTTGAGCACCCGCGATACTCAGTGCATACCCGAGCACCCGATGCAAACTCAAGTAGCGATCACTTGCGCTCAACACTAGTCGCCATATCGCCATCTTTTTTTTTTTCTTTTGAAAAAAATCCTAACCCTAACTATAGCCCAACCCTAACCCTAGCCCAACCTTAACCCCAACCCTAACTCTAGCCCAACCCTAACCCTAGCCTAACCCTAACCCCTAGTCAAACCCTAACCCAACCCTAACCCCAACCCCAACCCCAAACCTAACCCTAGCCCAACCCTAACCCTAGCCCAACCCTAACCCTAACCCCAGCCCTAACTCTAGCCCAACCCTAACCCTAGCCCAACCCTAACCCTAGCCCAACCCTAACCTTAGCCCAACCCTAACCCCTAGCCAAACCCTAACCTCAACCCTAGCCCCAACCCTAACCCCAACCCTAGCCCAACCCTAACCCAACCCTAACCCCAACTCTAACTCTAGCCCAACTCTAACCCTAGCCCAACCATAACCCTAACCCTAGCCCAACCCTAAACCTAGCCCAACCCTAACCCTAGCACAACCCTAACCCTAACCCTAGAGTTTATTTTTTACGCCGTTCCTCGTGCGGTATAAGTGATTAGACGACTTTATTTTTTGGGTCGGTGCGATTACAGCGATACCAGAATCATATTGGGTTTTTATGACTGACAGCTGTCACACACTAAAGACGCATTTTTTTGTAAAATCTAGTTTTTGCATCGCCATATTTTGAGAGCTATAATTTTTCTAGATTTTGGCCGACAGAGTCATGTGATGGCTTGTTTTTTGCGGGATGAGTTGGCGTTTTTATTGGTGCCATTTTCAGGCATGTGACATTTTTTGATCGCTTTCTATGCCGATTTTTGGGAGGCAGAATAAACAAAACCAACAACTCAGGAATTGTTTTTTTAATTTTTTTTTATGCTGTTCCGCGTGTGGTAAAATTGATAAGGCAGCGTTTTTCTTCAGGTCAGTACGTTTACAGCTGTACCACATTTATATTGTTTTTCTATGTTTTGGCGCTTTTACACAATAAAAGCTATTTTATAGAAAAAAATATTTTTTTGCATCGCTTTATTCTGAGAGCTATAACTTTTTTATATTTCGACTGATGGAGCTGTATGGCGGCTTGTTTTTTGAAGGACAAGATGTCATTTTCAGCTGTACCATTTTTATCTATATTCGTCTTTTTGATCGCGTGTTATTCCATATTTTGTTTGGCGATATGATGATAAAGCATTGTTTTTTGCTTCGTTTTTTATTTCGTTTTTTTACCGTGTTCACTAAAGGGGTTAACTAGTGGGACAGTTTTATAGGTCAGGTCGTTCCAGATGTGGCAATACCAAATGTGTGTACTTTTATTGTTTTTTTTTTTTTTTTCATGATAATATTTATTGATGGGTACATTATATTTTTATTTTTGGTGGATTATTTTTTTTATTTTTTTTTAAATATTTTTACAATTTTTTTTTTCATTTTTTTACTTTTATTCATTGTCCCACTATGGGACTTTTACTTTTTTTATTCTTATCGCCTCTATAGCATAGGGATGGGGCACCATTCATGTGCTATACAGACTGTCAGTGCTGCAGATGCAGAAGATACTTTGGTCATGCACTGCGCATGACCAAAATATCTTCCTGCTGTCTGGTGACCCGGATGTTGTCATGGCGACATTGGGTCGTCATGGCAACATCCGGGAAGCCGCGGCAGACATCGCTGGACGGCAGGAGAGGTGAATATCGCGATCACCTCCCCTTGCCACCGCAATGCTGCGATCGACTTCGATCGCAGCCTTGCGGGGGTTAGTGTGCTGGGAGCGGTGCGGGACCACTCCCAGCACATAGCACGGGGTGTCAGCTGTGTGCGGGCGCGATCGCCAAGCCGTACTAATACGTATCAGGCTGAAAGCCCAGGGCGCAGATACGTATTAGTATGTCTTGGGCTTTAAAGGGGTTAAAGGGGTTGTTCTGTCTAAACCGATAAGTCTGCAGTCACTCTGTGTGACTTCTCAATCCCCCTAGTTCACGCACTGTGCACTGCAGGGAATCGCCGGATTCAGATGGAGGGTAAGTATAAGTTACACATACTCCCAGGAAGTGGGCGCACCCTCGCTCTCCATACACTTGTATTGAGTGAGGCCGCACCCTCTAGTCGGCCATGCCAGCTGCGTCGCTAGTCGGGGCACGGCCTCGACTCAATACAAGTGTATGGAGCAAGGCCACGCCCACGCCAATAAAAATTACAAACCTCTCCATTCTTTGTAGGTGGGAAAACTTGCAAAATCAACAGTGTATCAAATACTCATTTACCCACTGTATGTATATCAAATGCACGAGGTAAAAATATTAGACCATTTCACATGTCTGTGAGTAGCAAGAGTATGCAAACCTATAGAATTAGCAAATAATTTGAGGGTGAAATTAATCTAGTGTTTTTAATCAATGGGTTGACAGTCAATTGTGAGTTGGTGACCTGTTTTACTTAACTTACTGTTTCATTGCAGCCAGTTGGTAAATTCTAAAAAGTTAATTTTTTTTTCTCATTAATGTACACTCTGCACCCCATCTTGACTGAAATAAAACAGAAATGTAGAAAGCTTTGCAAATTTATTAAAAAAGAAAAACTGAAATATCACATGGACATAAGTATTCAGACCCTTTGCTCAGTATTGAGTAGAAGCACCCTTTGAGCTAGTACAGCCATGAGTTTACTTGGGAATGATGCAACAAGTTTTTCACATATGCCATTTTCCCTTGCAGATCCTCTCCAGTTCCATCAGGTTGGATAGTGAACGTTGGTGGACAGCTATTTTCAGGTCTCTCCAGAGATGCTCAATTGTGTTTAGGGCTGGGCCAGTCAAGAATGGTCACAGAGTTGTTCTAAAGCCACTCCTTTGTTATTTTAGCCGTTTGCTTAGGGTCATTGTCTTGTTGGAAGGTGAACCTTCGGCCAAGTCTGCCCTTGAGAAAGCCTAGAGTGTGCGAAACGCGCGTCAGGGCGTTACATGTGATGCTGGTCCGGGTACAACTACCTCTCTGATGGGTAACCCTGATAGCTCAAGCTTGTACTTTCTTTGTGTGAGGCACTAGCCCATAACTGTTTTGTCTGCACTTGTTACAAAGGAAACTATATCTGTATTTGGAAATACTAAATTAATACTGAGCTGAGTTCTATTAAGGATTTTTTCCTGTCTGCTTATATCATTCTCTAGCCCCTTACTAGGCGGAGAGGTGGGGTTTTCTTTACCCCCTTCTGTCCTCTCTTCCTGTTCTGTGCTGGCAGTGACCCTACATTAAATTACATGTGTGATATTTTAGTATTGGGGGAGTATCCTGGTTCATGTGTACCCACAAATTCTTGAATCACCTTTCCTTCTTGATTTTATTCATTTGTTGTATTGTGAATTTTTAAATATTTTTTCAATAAAGAATGGTGTTGTATACATTTGCAAGTGGTATTTGGATTTTTTTTTATCCAAGTTTAGGTTGTATAATTAGTGATCCACTGCATAGTTTTGTCCACTTTATTAATGGGGAGATATGATTATGACAATCTCCAGCCAATATGTACTGTTTATGCCTATGGAATAGTATTTTGTAGATTGTGTACAAGAGTAGGAAATTCATGACCATTATTGCTCTCCCAAGAAGCGGTCACAAACAAACATCACCCTAAAAGGTGTACAATAGTCCGGGGGGTGTTATAAAGGAATTTTAGGTAACCTTAAAGGCCCCGTCACACTTAGCGACGCTGCAGCGATGCCGACAACGATACGACCTGTCAGGGATCGTTGCTGCGTCGCTATGTGGTCGCTGGTGAGCTGTCAGACAGGCAGGCTCACCAACGATCAGGGGAGCAGCGACATCGTGGAAAGAATCTTTCCACGATGTCCTGCTCCTGGTTACCAGCCTGCTGAAGCAGGAGCAGGCTGGTAACCATGATAAACAGCGGGTTACTAGGGGCACACGCGCTCCTAGTAACCCGCTGTTTATTATGTTTACCACTCTGCTACAGTGAGCGGGAGGTTACCGCTCACCGTAGCAGAGTGGTAACGATGATAAACAGCGGGTTACTAAGTGCGCCCCTAGTAACCCGCTGTTTATCATGGTTACCTGCCTGATCGCTGCTCCCACTGGTCACACACAGCGATGTGTGCTGACCAGCGGGAGGGCAACGACCAAAAAAAAGTCCAGGACATTCTGCAGATATCAGCGACCTCACAGCAGGGGCTTGATCGCTGCAAAGTGTCACACATAGCGACATCGCTGGTGAGGTTGCTGTTGCGTCACCAAAACCTTGACTCAGCAGCGATCTCGCTAGCGATCTCACTATGTGAGACGGGGGCTTTAAACAACTAAAGACCTCTGTTACATTAGCTAGTGTTAATGCATTCAGCATTAGGAGGACAATGAACAACAATTGTGTGCATAGCACGATTGCAAGGAGAAATTCACTGCTCTCCAAAAAGAACATTGCTTCCGATCTGCAGTTTGCTGAAGGTCAAACCAGAAGGCTATTGGAACCGTGTTTTGTGGACAGATGAGACCAAAATAGCACTTTAATTGTATATACTGTATGAAGTATTATGTTCGGAGAAAAGAAAAAAAAAACTGCATTACATCATAAAAACTTCATACCATTTGTGAAACACAGTAGTGGTAGAAATATCATGGTTTGGGCCTGTTTTGCTGCATCTGGACCAGGACAGCTTGCCATCATTGATGGAACAATGAATTCTGAATTATACCAGCAAATTGTAAAAGAAAATATCAGGACAAGTGTCCATGAGTTGAAACTCAAGAGAATGTGGGTCAAGAAGAAGAAGGATAACGAATAATAAAGGTAAAGTTTTGGATAGGCCAAGTCAAAGTCCTGACCTTATTTCTATTGACTCATTAGTTTGATTTGTTTCTATTTATCTACTAAGGATTTTTCATTGGTTTATTGACTTGCATTGGCAAGTTGAATCTGCAACATGCGTAAAAAAAATATGGAAAGGTCCACGGAATTTAAAAAAAAAAAAACACTTTGATTGTGCTCGCCATACTTGATAGAAATTGTGTTACAAACTGAGAAGCACTTTTTTCTTAGTTCCTGCATTAAAAATGACTAAACCACTAAATCCTGTTAGAGACATATCTAATAACATTTTTTAAATTGCTAATTTTTCCAATTTTTAAAAGGGGTATCCTGGATTATTATTTTTTTTTTTTCATGGGGCTAAGAACTGACAGGCAGGTAATTCCTATATACCTGCCTGACACAGGCAAAGAGAGATCACAGACGTTTCCTGCTGGCGATTCTGCTGATTCACATCAGCAGAGCAGCTCTTCCACTTCTGGCCTGCTCTAACGATGGGGTGCGACTGCCGACATCATGCTGATTGACAGCAGACATCTGGCAGTTATGCAGCAGGTAGCCAGCTGTCAGTCAGGATGACATCAGCAGTCAAGCCCTGATAACAGAGCTGAGCGGAAAAGAGGCAGCTGCTCTGCCGACACGACATAACCGGTAGCTGCAGAATCTGAGACAGGAGCAGTCAGGGACCGCTCTGACCTGGCAGAGATCGGCACCAGGCACAATATGCAGGTAGTTTGCAACTACCTGCCTGTAAGTTTTTAGGCTCATAGTTAAAAAATAAAATAGTCCCAGATAACCCCTGTTGGGTTCTACTTCATCCGTCCTACTGCTCCCAAGATTCCTGAATGTGTCAAGTACTCGCTTCCCACATGCATTCCTGCTTGCTACACCAACGCTTGGAGTCCATGTGCCCACTCAGACTTTAGGCTTAAAAGGGGATATCCGGGACTTTAAAAAAAAAAAGGCATGTAGTTGCTAACAGAGGCAGCTACCTGTCTGTTGTACCCGGCGCTGGTCATTGACTGCTCCTGCCAGAGATTTAGTTGCTCCCTGTCATCAGAGCAGCAGTTTCTCTTCCTATTGACAGGGCGGGACTATTGGCATCATGCTGATTGACAGCCATCTCTCTGCTGCCTAATTGGGCGAAGCCGGCTGTCAATCGGTATGACACCAGTAGTCCCGCCCTGTCAACAGGAATAAAAACTGCTGCTCTGGTGACAGGGAGCAGCTGAATATCTGGCAGCAGCGGTCACTGACCGGCGCTGGGTACAACAGGCAGGTAGTTGCCTTTGTTAACAACTACATACCTGTCACGGGTGTGTCGCCACGAAGATCGTCACGATTACACAGCCTGACTTCTCGCAGCTGACTTTTTGGTGCTTTGTGTTTTTCGGCAGTGAGGGAGTTAATTCTCTCTCTCTCTCTGTGCTAGACGAGGTCCAGCCTCGCCCAGCTGCAATCAATGCTGCTGTAGTGAGACTCCTTCAAATGCCTGCTGGTCTGTTAGGGAAGTGTTGGTGAAAGCATTTCATGCAGACTAACAGAGCGGATCGTGGTATTTGGAGTTTCAGAGATAAGTGTATTCGGAGAGTTTTTTCCCTTCCTCGCTTTATCATTTATCTCCTTTCCCGTTGGTGTTCCCTCTGTTGTAGTTGTGTAGTTTTTGTATGCAAGGTGGTTTTGGTTTTTCCCTTGTACTGTCTCGTTCGTCTAAGTACTGTGTGTGGGCATATTATTACTTGTCCCCTTTTGTTGTGATCGGGGTCCTTCTCAGGACTAGATTACTTAGGTGCAGGGATCCTCAGGAGGTAGGGGTTACGCTGGCGGCCTGGACCTCTGTACCTTTAACAGTACCTCCAGGTTGAGGGATTAGCCAGGGCCCCAGCTTAGGGTCAGCTTAGGCCCCCTACCTCCAGTATACAGAGACAGCGTGACAATACCTTTTTTTTTTAAAGTCCCGGGGATATCACCTTTAAAGCACGGCTGTGGAGTCGGTAAGCCAAACCTTTGACTAAGACTCCTCAATTTCCATGACACCGACTGTGACTCCACGACTCCCTCATATATGGCTCATGTTTCCGAATTCCATAGGAGTCAATGGGGGGACCAAAAAAATGCATATACAACACCTAGAAACGGGACTAAAAGCTGCCAAAACACGTCAAATTAGGTGCAGACACCAGGGAAGTGCCATCAATTGACCCAGAGTACAAGTACTATAATTATTATTACTGTGACAGTGACATTTATTCAGTTGCGCTTTACATGTCAAAAGGGGTCACCGACTGGTACAACAGAAGAGAGGACCCAGCCTGCGAGGGCGCACTGTCACAGACGTGGTTTGTGGAACCACTGTGCCATGGACCCCGGAGAGCCTGGAGGGGTGTGACTAAGCGAGCACCGGACTGTTCACTAGAGCCTCTGATGCTGAGGTTAGACTTGGCGGACTTAGCAGGCAGAGTCTGTATCAGGAGTGCAGCAGGCAGAGTCTGTATCAGAGTGCAGCAGGCAGAGTCTGTATCAGGAGTGCTGCAGGCAGAGTCTGTATCTGTCGGCACATCGCAGATCAACCTGTCAACGGGCATGGACAAAGACCTCTGTATCGATGCAAGTCGTTGACATGAGGGGTGCGAGCGGCGGAAGTGAGCACACAGCTTCCATACTTTCTGAAGCAGCTCATCCAGGCCAGGATAGTGGCGGAGAAATCATTGTACCACCAGGTTGAGGACGTGAGCCATGCAAGACATGTGTGCGAGCTTGCCTCGACCTAGGGCTGCTAACAGGTTCGCACCGTTATCGCACACGGCCTTCCCTGGCTCTAGGTTCAGCGGAGACAGCCATTGCTCAAACTGAGCCCGGAGAGCTGCCCACAACTCTTCACCTGTATGACTGCGCTGTCCAAGGCATATTAATTTGAAGACTGCCTGATTACGGTGAGCCCTGACTGCATAGTACGGAGGTGGTGTGTATTCGCTTCGCACCCTTGGAATGTGTGTCTCGTTAAGGAGAGAAGGTGGAGGATGCAGACGCAGAGGAGGAAGTGGGAAATACAGAGGTTTCTTCTGCAAGCCTTGGGGTTTCCAAGATTTGTGGAGCACCCCTTCCCCGCCTGCCCCCACAGTCACCCAGTGCCCAGTCAGTGAGATGTAACGCCCTTGGCCATGCTTACTCGTCCAGGTGTCTGTGGTGAAATGCACCCTGGCACATGTAGATTTAGACAAGGAAAGGGTGATGTTGTCTGCGACATACTGGTGTAGCGCAGGCACAGCTTTCTTAGAGAAGTAATGGCGACTGGGCAACTGGTACTGGGGGACTGCAACGGTGGTGGACAATGGCGGAGTTCAACCTCTTAGCTTTGTCATGCGTAGGATGAAACAATCTTTCACGTGACCACAACTGCAGGACCGAGGGCTGGCTAAGGTGCTGAGAGAGAGCGGAGTATGGTGAACCAGAAAAACTGATGGAGCGTGAGTTGCAGATGTTCTGGTGGATTGAGAAACATGTGGTGTGCTCAGTGAAACAAACACAGCAGGCGTGTCTGCTTCCGTTACAGCTGACGGGCTGTCACTCAGCCTGACTGGAGCGGGTAAAGAACCGGAGTTTCTGTGATGGGAGACCTGCGTGACAATACTTGGCATGGTAACAGAGGAGGAAGAAGCAGCGGATGCATTTGATGGGGCAGCTGATGGTTGTTGAGGTGCACTGGTCCGCATTTCAGCGCGGTAAGATTCCCAGCGTGAAGAATGTTGTTTGAGCATGTGAATGTTCATGCATGTAGTAGTCAAATTATTGCAGATTTTCCCTCTACTGAGTTTTTTATCGCAAAGTTTGCAGATAACGTGAGTTGGCTCATCCTTTGCAGTGACAAAAAAGGCCCATGCTAGGCAACCCTTGCTGCCCCTGTGAGCTGCAGACCCGTGACCGCTGCTGGCCACAGTCACGGTTGTGGCTAAGGATGCAAATGTGGCACCCTGCTGTTCACAGGTACCACAGGACCCAAAAGGGTGCATGGATGGACTTCTCCACAAGAGGCCCTCATTACATGCAGACACCTCCACCTCATACCACCAGAGGGAGCCCTGATAGGGATATATATATGGAGGGTGGAGCCAGGAGTTAGTTGGTTGTTCAGAGAGTGTGCTGCCACTGAGAGCAGTGAAGACGCAGCATGTCTGCTGCTGAATTGAGGGCCCCGAGTGTGGCCGGAGGCAGTAAGGAGAAGAGAGAGGAGTTGAGGGGGCAGAGGAACATCATAGGTTCACCCCAAGACACAAACCGGACACCGGGTCCATGCCTACAGGGTCCTCTATACCCAGTAGGGACTACCGGCTTACCAGGAGGCTTCCAGACCCCTGGTCATCCTGAAGCTACCATCAATAACCGGACTAGGAACCACGAAGGCCCCGGCATCCAGGGATAGTGATTGCCAAAGGAAGGTCCTACTACCAAGCGGTCAGGTGAGAGAGCAACACAACACAGAAGCTAGGCCAAGTTTCAGGCTGGCTAGAAGCTTAGAGAGAGGGAGACACGGATCAGGAGGCCTTATACCCGCTCACTGGGGAGAAGTCCCGAAGTGCACCCTTCCTAGCAAGTACTCTGGACCATACCTGCCATTACACCAGTAAAGGTACTGAAGTGAATCCCCTGTGTGAGTGTCCGTCATCCCTCCTGACCTGGCCATCTCTCACCTGCATCCCTTCCATCTACACTGCCCCGGGGGCTTGCTCCACCTGTGGGGAGCGGAAACATCCCAGCTGCCATCCCATCACCCCCGGAGGTCTGCAGCAGTGCCGGTAACCGTTACCGGAAACCACAGGTGGCATCACGAAACAAACTTTATACTAAAGATCCCAGAGTATGGGCCCGGGAGCTGAGTGCCGTGACATCCTAAGCAAGGTATAAGGCCCGGGTACCGAGTCCCCTATATCCCCCTGGGCGACACACAGTGCTCCTCGTGCTTGCATCACTCCGTGTCTGCGCCGTAGGGCGAAATGTAACCTCTTTGTCTTCCTCCTCCACCTCCACAGATAAGCTACTCGGCTGCGTGAAGTAGGATCTTCAACTTCGTCATCATCCAATGTGTTATCCCATTTCTCTCCCTCAGAGTGACCCCTATCCCCTTGTTGCCCTGACAGCACAGTACAGTCCGCATGAGCCTCAGGTAGGAGTCTCATTGGGATCACCTCCCTCCCCTGTGGTTAATGTCTGGTGATGAGGGTCAGGAACCTGCTCGGACCCTACTTCGTCCTGCCCTGAATCCAAGCTAAAAAAATTTTGGGCATCGGTGCAGATGCTTTCCTACCTTTGACTCTGTGACTGGAGTACACTTCTGAGCCATGAGAGTGGTCCTTGGCCGCTGGACAGAAGTTCTGCTAACTATCTCCTACCTGTTGAAATCCCTAATGCCTCTTCTGACTTGCAGGCCCTGTGCCACATCATTGTTGTGGAGTGATGCACGCAGGTTGTTGTCCTAGCCTACTAATCAGAAGAGGCAACAGGGATTTTGGCAGGTAGGAGGGAGGTCGTGGCATTCCTCTCTTGCGGCCATGGACCAGGGTCCTGCAAGTCAATTAGCTGATCTCTAGTTTAAATTGTGAATAGAGACTATCTATTTTTTCACACTCAGAATAAGTAAAGAATTAAGTTTTCATTTAATGCGAGAAATAATTTACTTATTTTATTCACATCATGCCTTCACCAATAAACGTTACAGCAACTGCAGGAGCAGGAAGAGACCCAACTAGAAGCTATCCTGTGCACAGAGGAAGGAAATCAGCTGTAAAAGGAGGTTTACCACATAAATCAGTGAGGTGGGTCATAAACAAATCAAAAGTAATAAAGGGATTAATCTCTAAGTGTAAAGTTTACGTAACTATTTATTCTTCTTACAGTGACATTAAAATAAAGAGATAAGTAAAAAATATTACTATCATTTGTTGATTCCATGAGAGAAAAAAAGCAAATAACAGGGGAAATACCTTGTGTAAGACTGAGCTAAAAACTACTCAGGACATGTGAGTAAGAACTCATTGGCGTTTATGATTTTCTGATGAAATGTGGTTTTGAGTTACAGTACAACTGAAGTATAAAGTGCTCAGACTTGGCCTGATAAAAGGCAGCACTAACCAAGTTCACTCATTTAACAGTCACATACTAATTGTAAAACAAGAGTTGATACAAAATGCAACACTTTTACTGCACAGAGAACTGCATTGTGGCCAGTCACGGTTAAAGGCAATGTGCACTGCTGCAGCTCTTGTCATTGCTCCTTCTAGAGTAGAAACAAAGCAACTTTACAAATAGCCTTCATTAAAAATGGACCTTTCTTTAATATGTACAGTGCAACTACACTGAATGGCCTCTGTATTGGAGGACACCAATTTAGTAGTACATTGGACCTCCTTGGCCGTCATAACGTCAGCAATTCATCATGGTATAGATTTCACTAGATGAAGTTGTTCTCCAGTGTAATGAAGTAGGGTGTGGGCACACTTTGGCTTACCCTGGAGGAGTGTAACTAAGTGACTATCTGGTATTCACTAGAGCCTCTGATGGTGAGGATAGGCTTACCTGCAGGTAGTCACTAGCTACCACTCCAGGGGAGCCCCCAGGTCTTCAGCAGCTGACCGGAAGGTCAGAGTCACAGGTTCGAGGTACAGGAGGAAAAAGGCAAAGGTGTGCTCAGACAATCTGGGGTCAGGGCAGGCAGCACAGGATCAGAGTAAAAAACCGAGGTCAGGAGTGGAGAGGTCGCACAGAACGAGTATTAAAGCTGGGTTGATAACGAGAGACAGAACAAATATGCACCCACAGGATCCAGAGACAAGCAACTGGGAACCAACGATCAGGCAAGGAGTAGTGGGAGGAGCTTCCTAATAAACCCGCTGCTGCCTAAGGATAGGCTGGGGAAGGCAAACCTGCAGGACACAGCAGGGTTAAATTCCTGCAGGATCTGGCAGCTATCCCCCTATAGCTAGACGGAGATTCTCTAGGAGCAGAGCTGGCAGTGAACACAAGGCAGCTCACAAAGATGGTCTGACGCTAGGGATGTAGAGTGGTGAACGCAGTGAGTAGGTAGGGCGATGATGAGAAGGTGTGCAAGAAGCCAGCCTGACATCCAGGAATATTGACTCATGAGGTCAGGATTGCTCGTCACAGTTGTGCACATTATATTGAGGTACTGTTATTCTCTGAACAACCCGTTGCCTTATCTCTTTATGGCTTCCCTCTATGCCTCGGAGTACTGCTGTGTGAACTGTTGCTGCTTTTATCTTTATTGAAATAAATCTCTTTTATGGATGAAGCGAGTGCAGGTCTCTTCCTGGACTTATGCACCAAAAGTGAACTACTTTTTTGTATATTGCTATCTCAAAGAGACTTTGCTGTCGTTCCACAAGAGAAACTCCTACATGCTGAGACATTACAAGGAGCAACAGGACGCCTGCACATGTGTTTGAAGTTTCGGGTGTAACTTCCCCCTTCTTTAATCAAGAGAGCTTTGGGGACCATCATACTGTGGGGGGTGGGGCGCTGCTGGGATCATAATATGGTCTAATGTAGGTGTAAATTCTTTTCAATCAACAAGTAAAATGCTTCATAAGAGCACTACACATTCTGAAAGTCCTGCTATGAATGAGAGTCTTATGGGAAAGAAACAAGCTTTTATTCAATACTGGTATATAGTAGCATATTAGTGGTACATAATGAGACGTAGTGCATATCTTCTGAACATCAGGTAGCAACAGCGAAGAGCTTTTTTTCAAAATGTAAAACAGACTTTAATAAAGAAAGACTACAGCAAAGCCGCAGAGGGTATGAGAAGTCATTCTTCGTTGGATAGAGGTCACATATGCTGATTGCTCAAGTCTTCTTCTCATAGTTGGAAGGATGATGGAAGCACACAAGTTGGAGGTGCATACTGCTTTTAAATTCATTCAGCAGCTGCTCTAGTAACCTGAGGAGAGGAACATACATTCAGTATCATACATAAATCAGCAGAATGGTACAAGGCCACAATATAATTCTACTTTCATCAGGATAGAGAAAGCTGTTTTTCAAGTTTAGAATAAATTATATATTGCTTTATGCAAAGCTCTGCTATGACTACTTTCATATTACCATGTATTTCATACTATGCATGATTATATACTCCAAAATATTAAAAAACGTCCATCTATAATTAGTAAGACAGAAGGTAGTGCTGTTTTTAGAGAAACACATTCAGGTGACAACCAATATGGCTGCCTCTACTGTTGTCACGCTACAAAAATGGCCAAAGCAACTGAACAGAATAAACTGGCAATATTTCTAGTATTGAAGCCATAATTACAAAGCTTTCATAATCTCTATGACTTGCGATTTAATAACCAATTTAGATGGAAATCCCATTGAAAGCATAGCACAGGTTCCAAATTTCTTAGATTTGCTGCCGACCATTTAAAATTCTGCTGCTAAATCCTTAAATTTTGGAAATAAAAAAAATGGTTGCTCTTCAGAAATCACTAGGGATTTAGTAGTGATAGTTTGCTGTCTGTTGCTATGGAGCAAATGAAGAAATTAACATAAGACGCAGCAAATATTAGCCAGACTGAACTTACATGTTACAAGTAATATCAGAGAAATAATAATGCTTCTGAGCAGGAGACAAGATGGGATGACCATGGACACAGTTTTTATGGAGCTTTTCATTGTAGTTTACGTAATATCACTCTGCAATTAGTCTCCAGATTAAATGTACGGAGATAGAAGAAGTCTTAGTAGCAAACTACATAAAAGCCAAATAATGAAATGTACTTACTTTTTGTCACTTCCATTTGAAAGTTGAGGAATGGCCTCCAGTGCTTGGTCAAATGTACACCTGAGATATAAGCAGAAAGGACATAAATCTTGAAGTACAACAGGCATTAAAAGAGATTTCTGTGGCAGTGCAATCTCTGCATTCAATATAACAGTGTTGTCCAGTCTAAGAAGGAAAGTCATTCTGACTTAAGACAGCCGAATCATGACTGTCACTATTTCCCTACATCCCTGTGCAAGCGGGCGGTCATGTGACTGTACATATGTGATTTGCATATTTGCGGTTTGTTGCCGACTAGATTCTCCTCCGCTAGATCATAGAGAAGCAGTAGAGCGTCAAGCTGGTACGTGATGGCAATTATGCAAATCAAACACAGTCACATGACCACCCACTCGCATGGGGAATATAGGGCAATCATGACAGTGTGCACATTGCACTCGGTCACAATTCAGCAGTCTGCAGACTTTTCTTTGTAGACTGGACAAACCCTATAAGCCTCTGTATGTAACCTTTACTTTATTTGTGTTGACTGTTACAGATTCGCCTTCCTGTTTAAAATAACAAACTTAGCCACCCTCTCCATCTGATGGTCTAGCACCGAGTACCTAGGAGCGAGTATAACACTGATCTCAGCAGCCATACGGATATAGACTGCACAAGACCACTGAGCCCAGTAATTGGCTGCAGCCGTCACGTGCTGTAGTTGTGACATCTATATCAACAAAAAGTGGGAGCAGTGTTGGAGAAAGCAGAGATCTGAGTTATATTTAATCTTCGCTGTTGCTGTGGAAGGCATGGTGTCAATCACTGCCGTCTTTCTATGGATAATGGCGTGGGCTTCCAAACTGTGATGGAGTCATGCTATATTTTTAAATTGCTGTGCTTCCAGGACAGCAAATATAAGGTGTGTTGTCAGGTTGTTAAAGGGGTTGTCCAGACTTTTCACAAAAGTCTACAGTCACTCTATGTGTCTGCAGACTTGTGAATCTTCACATTGCGAGCAGTGTGTGCTGTGAGGGTTCTTCGATGTTGCTGGTGAGACCGATCAGTAATATGACCGCAAGCATGTGATTTCTGCACTCCCGGACACATTCTGACTAGAGGTGCATGACTTCACTCAATACAAGCGAATTGAGCAAGGCTGCACACGTCTACGTCTAGTCAGAATGTGGCCGAGAGCATGTATATCGCATACTTGCAGTCACATGATCGCTCTGTCTCGCTGCCAGCACCAGAGGATCCTCACAGCGCATGCTGCTCACGATGTGAGGATTCATAAGTCTGCAGTAACATCCTGACCAACCCCTTTAAGGGGCTTAAACAATGATGTGCTGCCAAGAAAGATGATTTTTGTAAGAAGGTTTAAAAATCATCAGGCAAAACAAATAAGTGTATTGTTATATCATTGGGCGTTTGCCAACCTGTTTAAATGGGCCAATAGTCAGGAATGAGCTGGATCATCAATTACTGGCCATCATAAGACTGCATCTACACATTGCGGCTGTGTTGTATTTTTTGGCTGCACTCTTGGTAAACCTGCAAAGCTATTTTTAAAAACATTGTAAACCAATGTTTTTTTTGCCACATTTGCAGCAAAAAAAGAACAATGCAGCCACAACATGTGAACGAAGCCATAATGGGCCTCAACTCTGGGATCGTTTATTACACACGGAGTCATGTGGAGGTGAGACTATTGAGCCACCCATTATTACTGTAGCAGTAATTACTGTCTTTGATGTTATACAGTGCTACACAGCAGCTTGGGTGATTGTGAGGCGCATGCCAATATGTGGAGTTGGAGGAAATCCAGCCACACTGCGCTCTGCCGATCATACTTTCACTATGGCGTGTGCTCTGCCAATAGATGCTGGTCGGAGCTACTCAGTTACCTTCAATGCCCAGTGCCCTTGCAAAAAACAACTTCCTGCCTTTGTCATCGCTATTGACAGAACATCGCTCCACATAAACAGGACATTGGCTACCAATAACATGGCATTACATGAGCACAGAACAACTGTACTAACGATCGTTCTGTGCACATCCAATTCTGTCTAAACAAGTCACTAAACGACCGTTGATCAGTTTGCATGCAGCGGACCGGTGGGCGTTAAATGGCGCCGAAATACCGCATTTGGCCTCATTCACAGGTCCATGAAAAACTGGTACCAGTGTCATCAGTGTTTTGGAGCAGTATGTCATCAGTGTATGGTATATTTTTACCATCAGTGTCATCAGTGTTTTGGAGCAGTATGTCATCAGTGTATGGTATATTTTTACCATCAGTGTCATCGGTGTTTTGGAGCAGTATGTCATCAGTGTATGGTACATTTTTACCATCAGTGTAATCAGTGTTTTTCACAGAGAGATAAATAAATAAATTACAAGACTTCTCCTATACTTTGCAATGTTAAACCCGGACAGCACATGGATTGTACACTGATGCCATCCATTTTCACGGATCCATAGACTAGTATTGGCCCTTTTTCATCAGTGATACAGAAAAAAAGACATGTCTCCATGGGTTTTGCATGGACAAAAGGTCCGTGGTCCATGAAAAACAAGGACATGTGAAGGCACCTCTAGATTATAATGGGTACATGCTGTATCCGCTAAAAAATCGGATACAACACATACATGTAACACGGATTTCTGAATGAGGCCTCAGTGTCTGTATAATACTCTGCTGGAAGAAGGGAAATGGAGCAACAGGGAGGAGCAGATCATAGCACATCTCTCCAACTCATCACCTTGGAGGAGACTGCCATCTCATCACAGCGTGCATCCAGATGTGATAGAAACAGGAAGAAAAAATCCAAAAGTCTATCCATCTACAGGGAACACACATTTCAGGCAGAACTACATTTAATAAATATCTACAACTGCCTAATGCAGGATTGTGATCAGTATTTGACTTTTGCAATGATATGTAATTTATTTCAAGGTGGAGGTCATGATAATCTCAATGCTAAACTTTACTTAGATATTTATTTTGCTAGATTTAGTTGGAAGACTATGAAACTTACCTGATCTCATCGGTCAGATAAATGGATACAACGTCTTTCAGTGCACAGATCTCCAGGCGCGCCTAGTAAAAGAAAGCAAAACCTTGAACTTTAGAGACACAAAAAAATACCCCAGAAGCTTTAGCATTAAATAACCTTGGTAGAATTGTATTGCTTTTATTTATTTTTTAATTGATTGGAGGGTGTTTGTATTTTCAGAACATGAGCATTTTCGTTGGTACTTCCTCACTAGTTAGAAGTCGCTTTTCAACATTACGACAGTAACAAGAATGTAATATAATGGATGTACTTGTAAAGCTCCGTTCCTACTAAAGGATGACACGCATTGCATTAGGCGACAAAGCTCCTCTCCTACGGCTTCCAAGATCCTTGCCATTACTCGTGGGACCAGTTGTTTAGAAATTGAGAAGACCTGAAAACATCAATTAAAATGAATGTTAAAACCCAGCCTTAATGAAACTTTCAACAGCTGTACTAAAACTAGGGCCAGATTTTTATATTGGAAACATTCATGGAATGAAATAACAAGTGAGTTCTGGCCAGTCATAAGTATGAAATAAACCTACCTCCGCATGTACGGCAATCATGCTCACCAATGCTTCCTTCAAGTAATGTCTCACACCTGGTAAGGATAACAAGAAGTCACTTATACAGTACTTTTTTCACTGTCATTTGTTATAAATTACAGCACTTTCTGGTTTACCTCCTGGACCACATAAACTAAAGCGACACTCCAGGCTTTCCACTACTACTCATATATCTGTGTATATATGCTGCGAGTACTGACTATCATCAGTTTGGTTTCATAAAGTGTGGAGGGAAAAAAAAGAACATTTTTTACCCATAGCATTTAGACTGCTAAGCAAACCTATAGATAATGGAGTTCAAAAGCACAGACGTAAATAAAAGTGTGCTTCATTAGATAAACAACATGATTAAAAATAAAAATCGGGATAGTGAAAAGCAGCAAAATGTAGGAAAGAGACCCTGATTTCAGCAATGTACCACTTAGTTTACTGGGTGCAGCAGTTGTGACACAATCAGAGTTCTTAGATGTAGCAGAGCTCAGAAAGCTAACCCCAACTACACAACAGCTTTCTGTATACATAGTCTATTGACAGTAAGCAGCTTATCAGAGAAGTGTGTGCGGTTGGACCAGGGCTCACAGGAGCTGTAGTTCAGGCAATGATAATCTCTTAGTGATAAAACATTCATTGTATTGAAACAACAGCACACAGCCTAATAACTGACACATCGCTGAAATCTGTGTCTCAGCACCTACTTCATAGTTCTCACAGATTATATGGCAAAAATTTGCTGACAGATTCCCTTTAAAAATAGAACCACAATGAGCAAAATGATGACACAACCGGGATAATGGTTACAGGCAATATAATATGTATGCTGACAATAAATGTATAATTATATGCTTAATTGTACAACACTGGGCAAAACTGTCACTGAAAAAGACCTGGGTGTATTGGTGGACGACAAGCTCACGTTTGGTGGCCAGTGTCAGGCAGCTGCTGCAAAGGCAAATAAAATAATGGGATGCATTAAAAGAGGCATAGATGCTCATGAGGAGAACATAATTTTACCTCTATACAAGTCACTAGTGCGACCACACTTAGAATACTGTGTACAGTTCTGGTCTCCGGTGTATAAGAAAGACATAGCTGAACTAGAGAGGGTGCAGAGAAGAGCGACCGAGGTTATTAGAGGACTGGGGGGTCTGCAATACCCAGACAGGTTATTACACTTGGGGTTATTTACTGTGGAAAAACGAAGGCTTAGGGGTGATCTTATTACTATGTACAAGTATATGAGGGGACAGTACAAAGACCTTTCTACTGATCTTTTTACTCTGAGGCCTGAGACGGGGACAAGGGGGCATCTTCTACGTCTGGAGGAAAGAAGGTTTAATCATAATCACAGACAGGGATTCTTTACTGTAAGAGCAGTGAGACTATGGAACTCTCTGCCGCATGATGTTGCAATGAGTGATTCACTACTAAAATTTAAGAAAGGCATGGATGCCTTTCTTGAAAAGTATAATATTACAGGTTATATATACTAGATTCCTTGATAGGGCGTTGATCCAGGGAACTAGTCTGATTGTCGTATGGAGTCAGGAAGGAATTTTTTCCCCCAATGTGGAGCTTAGTGTTTGCCACATGTTTTTTTTTTGCCTTCCTCTGGATCAACATGTTAGGCTATGGGTTGAACTAGATGGACTTAGTCTTCCTTCAGCCTAAAAAAACTATGTTACTAGTTTACAGGAATGTGCCATAAATGCAAATCAGTATAATGTAAATACATGCATATTCATGATGAGCCAAATAATATGGTAAATGAACAGAGGTAAATGTAATATACAGTACAGACCAAAAGTTTGGACACACCTTCTCATTTAAAGATTTTTCTGTATTTTCATGACTATGAAAATTGTACATTCACACTGAAGGCATCAAAACTATGAATTAACACATGTGGAATTATATACTTAACAAAAAAGTGTGAAACAATTGAAAATATGTCTTATATTCTAGGTTCTTCAAAGTAGCCACCTTTTGCTTTGATGACTGCTTTGCACACTCTTGGCATTCTCTTGATGAGCTTCAAGAGGTAGTCACTGGAAATGTTTTTCACTTCACAGGTGTGCCCTGTCAGGTATAATAAGTGGGATATCTTGCCTTATAAATGGGGTTGGGACCATCAGTTGTGTTGTGCAGAAGACTTTTGGGGGTACACAGCTGATAGTCCTACTGAATAGACTGTTAGAATTTGTATTATGGCAAGAAAAAAGCAGCTAAGTAAAGAAAAACGAGTGGCCATCATTACTTTAAGAAATGAAGGTCAGTCAGTCCGAAAAATTGGGCAAACTTTGAAAGTGTCCCCAAGTGCAGTTGCAAAAACCATCAAGCGCTACAAAGAAACTGGCTCACATGAGGACCGCCCCAGGAAAGGAAGACCAAGAGTCACCTCTGCTTCTGAGGATAAGTTTATCCGAGTCACCAGCCTCAGAAGTCGCAGGTTAACAGCAGCTCAGATTAGAGACCAGGTCAATGCCACACAGAGTTCTAGCAGCAGACACATCTCTTCAACAACTGTTAAGAGGAGACTTTGTGCAGCAGGCCTTCATAATAAAATAGGTGCTAGGAAACCACTGCTAAGGACAGGCAACAAGCAGAAGAGACTTGTTTGGGCTAAAGAACACAAGGAATGGACATTAGACCAGTGGAAATCTGTGCTTTGGTCTGATGAGTCCAAATTTGAGATCTTTGGATCCAACCACCGTGTCTTTGTGCGACGCAGAAAAGGTGAACGGATGGACTCTACATGCCTGGTTCCCACCGTGAAGCATGGAGGAGGAGGTGTGATGGTGTGGGGGTGCTTTGCTGGTGACACTGTTGGGGATTTATTCAAAATTGAAGGCATACTGAACCAGCATGGCTACCACAGCATCTTGCTGCGGCATGCTATTCCATCTGGTTTGCGTTTAGTTGGACCATAATTTATTTTTCAACAGGACAATGACCCCAAACACACCTCCAGGCTGTGTAAGGGCTATTTGACCAAGAGCGAGAGTGATGGGGTGCTACGCCAGATGACCTGGCCTCCACAGTCACCAGACCTGAGCCCAATCGAGATGGTTTGGGGTGAACTGGACCACAGAGTGAAGGCAAAAGAGCCAACAAGTGATAAGCATCTCTGGGAACTCCTTCAAGATTGTTGGAAGACCATTTCCGGTGACTACCTCTTGAAGCTCATCAAGAGAATGCCAAGAGTGTGCAAAGCAGTCATCAAAGCAAAAGGTGGCTACTTTGAAGAACCTAGAATATAAGACATATTTTCAGTTGTTTCACACTTTTTTGGTAACTATATAATTCCACATGTGCTAATTCATAGTTTTGATGAGTTCAGTGTGAATGTACAATTATCATAGTCATGAAAATACAGAAAAATCTTTAAATGAGAAGGTGTGTCCAAACTTTTGGTCTGTACTGTATATCAAATATTAATTAAGTAGGACCTTGTGGACCAGGGTATAAGACGCACATAGTAAGAATAAAACATTTTTTTAAAAAAATACGATTTAGAACAATATGAAGAGATACACATCTTTATATGTTGGGGCAACGTATACCAAAGTGTACACAAAAGAGCAGTAACTTGCAGGGTGCTTATCCAACTCATTTTAAATCTTTGCTTTGTAATCCTTGGAGTGCATGGGCTCATCAGTAGTTTCAAAGGCATAAAAACCTCAGTCCAGCACATCTATAAAATCCGGACATTCTAGAAAAAATGCATACACATAGCCATTGTATTCTGTTATAAAAAAAAAAAAAAGTGCACAGTGTTTTGAAGTATACAGGTTCTTTACCACATTGGTGTATGATAAAGGACTTGTGTAGTTTGAAATGTGTTGCAAATCTGAAAGTTTTTCTACAACAGTTCTGGACTGATGTTCTATATGTATGTAGAAAATAGCCCTCAATAGAAAATACTCTTTAAAGTGCTGAAAGTTGAAAAATAGGCATCACTTGGACAAATTCTATTCAACAGAGCTGCTCAGATAACGGTTTTGTTTTTTTTTCTTTTTTTTAACGGACCAAATCTCCATGGGGTATAAAAAAAATGATGTTTTCCATAATTAGAAGGAGTCTCGTCTACTCAAGTCTATCGGTGAACAAAACAAAAACAGATCCCAAATGGATCAACCGTATAGCATCCAATTTTTATGGATACATTGCAATTCTTAATAAAGGAAATTGTATTTGGTCTTGTAAGTTTTAATAAATTCTGATGTATAAAAACAGATGTCGTATTGATAACAATAGATGTGAAAAATTATCAGTTTTTTTCTGGATGACAATCATACAAGTTTTTAGACGCTGGTGTGAACTTTGCCTAACTCACTTTAACATCAAGCATAGACTCAAGTATACGCTGGAATATCTTCATAAGACTAAGCTCAGAGAAAACTTACATGGTCTTAGAGGTCAGACACCTAAAGCCAACCTCCTCCACACAAATCAGATGGTGCTTGGAAAAAGCAGCTGAACTAATATAGGAAAAACTCAGGCTGGAACTCCTGCAATCCCCAGTCTGGGATACCTTTGGTGATACCTCAGGACTTAACGCAAAGAGACCCAAAAGTAGTATTTTGTAGCCTGTTTGCTTTTCTATGTAAGTTGATGCTATTGATCCAGATATGGTCAAATTTTGTAGAAAAAAACTGAGCAATATGAGAAAAATTATTATAAAGAGCAAATAAAAAAACAATGGAAAATGGCAGCAATATTGAACAAGTGGCAAATGTAAACTGTTATTCAGTGTATTATGCCTCTCCTCCCATCTTTTCCCTCTCTTTCCTCTTCACTCTTTTTACCTAGTTCTTTCATCTTCCGAGGGGAAGGGAATTTATAAGTTTGTACATTTGAGGGAAGGGTGGAGGGATAGGATTGGGGAAAAATGGGAAAAAAAACTGAATGGTAATAGAAATGAGCTCTCTATGTATTGTCTTAGTGGATAGTCTGTGATACATTTGTATAACAAAAAAGAAAAAATATAGCTTCAAACTGGTCATCTTTGCTCAGCCTCTTTTTGTCAGAAGTACATAAACTCCTGACAATAATCTAGTTACACGGTGTTCTACTGCTACAACTTCTATTAATCAGATGTGAGAGAACCAGGCTTTAAGTGGCCAATTTCTCTGCAGCACTGCCCATTTCACACTGAAATCAATGGCCCGTATGTGTAGTGAATGGACAGACTATAGGACATCCTCCAGGGCAACAAATAATCTTCTTAGCCACAACCCAGTCTTAAAGCACTAGTCCAGCGTTTCTTCTTGCAGTGCTGGAGTGGTGCTACTAATCTAAGTTCCCTGCCTCTAGTATCTAAATTACCAGTCACCGTCTTCTGTTCTCGCCGCTGCTGCAGTCCATCTCCAACAGTGTTTGCTGTGCGATCTGGAAGTAACAACTCAATGCAAGTCTATGAGAGCCAGAACGAGACCAGAACGTGGCTCTTATGGAGTTACATTGAGATCTTGTGACTGTTAAATTGAACTTCCAATCAGACAGAAGTTGTTGGCACAGCACCGGAGAGGTTTAGGGAACAGCTGAAGACGGCGCTGGTACGTATAATACTAAGGTCAAGGACCTTATATTATTGGCAGCACTCCAGCACTGAAATAAAAAACAAAACAGTGGCGCTTTAATTAAACACAGAGTGACTTTTCATTTTAGACCGGAAAACCTCTTTAAGGCTAGGTTTACTGGTATTTCATTAATATTTTTGATCATTTTTTTCTACATGAAAAATTCTGACCGTCTGCGGAATGTCTTTGCATTTTAAATAATGCTTTTCTTTGGTGTATTTCTTGGGCGCATTATTGTACCCATTTTTGTTCCTAAGCCTGATTTCAATGGTGAAAAAAAAAACTGCAGTAAAAAATTAAAAGAATTGAAATGCGGCATTTAAAAAAGAAAAAAACAAAAAACATCTCAAGTAAAAATAAATGGAATTTTAGAAGTCTCATTCATTTAGCCGCCAATGTAAAATGTTTTTTTTTTTTTTTTTGTTTCGGATAGTCTAATCCACATACTGAATTTTTTTGGTGTGGAATCAGTGTGGAATTTTTTTTTTTTTGTGTCTGGCCTGGAATAGTTTTCTTTAGCTTTTTTGCTGCATTACCACAACAAAAAATGCACATAAAAGACATGAATACGTGGAAAAAATATATACGGATTATGAGGCTGAAACGCTGCAGATTAAAGTTTAGAAATACAATCGTAAAATCTTCACCAATCGCACTACTTGTAAACCTACCCAAAATCTTTCAGAAATTGCTGATTTTATAGAAAAATCAAACACTTCTTTATTAATGACAACTGTCCTATTCAAATCAAAGTTTTTTTCTGCAAGAAGAGCACAGTTTCATGCCCCATTTACCAAGTAGAAATGTGTGTTGTATCTTGGAGAGCTTAGTGTTATTACGTAAATGTTCCACACGGAAGTTGCAGTATTGTTATATAAAAGTACAGCAGTCATGGAACTGGAGGCGGATAAGCACTACTCTTGCGCATCTCTTCTTCAGGCTTAGGGTTACCTCTCAGACATTTCTGTAGTACTACAGGTTTTAAGCAATACAGATTGAGGAGTCTTGTGGGTAGGTTTTAAAGAAGTTCATTAATAGGAAAACTTTCACATTAAGAAAATTATTAAAAGTGCATGTTTAGTCTCTGATACAGCACAAATATAATATCAAAAACTAAAATATACAATAGTGTGATGAACGGGAACCTGTCTAGTTGAAGTTGGTATCTGACCTACAGGCAGGATGTTATAAAGCAGGAGGAGCTGATCAGATTGTTGTAGATTTGTGCAGGAAAAGTTTCAGTAAGGCTATGTGCCCACGATGCAGAAATGCTCTGGATTTTTCCTGAGCGTTTCTGCATCTCCCTGGCAGAAAAAAAGCATGCAGATTTTACATTACATTTTACGATTTTAGCGTCACTTGGAAAAGTGCTTGACAACTTGGTCACACTATATAAATCCACACAACCGGCATGGATTTTATATAGTGTGACCAAGTTAGTTAAAAAAAAGAATAAAAATGGTAAAAAATAAAAAAAAAACATATACTCACCTTCCGATGGCCCCTGGTCTCCATCTCCGATGCGTCCGGTCTCCCCGATGTCTCGCGGTGGTGTAAAAGGACCTTCCATGACGTCATTTAGTCAAGTCACAGGTCACGCGACCGCCGACGTCAGCTGTCGCGTGACCTGTCACATGATTGAATGACGTCATGGAAGGTCCTTTTACTCCATCGGGGGAGCCAAGAGGTACGGAATAGAAGACCGGGGGGCCATCAGAAGGTGAGTATAATGTGTTTTTTAATTTTAAATTCTTTTTTTTTTTTACAGATACTATGGTACCTGGGTCTGGAGGAGAGTCTCCTCTTCTCCAGACCTGGGTACCATCCGCACATTGAATCGCTTAATATCCGCATGTGTACATGTAGTCATGAGGATATTAAGCGATTCAATGCAAGTCCATTGCGGCAGTTATGAAGCATGTCCGCAAAATAATTGGTAGTGCTGCGTTTTTTTCCGCAATGATAATCCGCAGCGGAAATTTCCGCAGTATGTGCACAGCACATGTGGATTATCATTGGGGAACATAGCAGACCTACTAACAAGCGTTTTTTAAGTGTTTCTGCGGCGGAATTGCCGCTGCGGAAACGCTTAAAAAACGCATAGTGGACACACAGCCTAAAACTTCTATTTCATGAATACTTGGTGTTTATATGCATATAAGTCTAGAGGGAGGTCCTACTCAGTGATTGACAGTCTTCCCTGTAAGACTGTGCATGCAAAGATAACTGTCAATCACTAGTAGGACTGCCCACTGGACTTATACAGTGGTGTGAAAAAGTATTTGCCCCTTCCTGATTTCTTATTCTTTTGCATGTTTGTCACACTTAAATGTTTTCAGATCACAAAACAAATGTAAATAGTAGACAAACATAACACAAGTAAACAAAAAATGCAGTTTTTAAATGAAGGTCTTTATAATTAAGGGAAAATAAATGCAAACCTACAGGGCCCTGTGTAAAAAAGTGATTGCTCCCCCCCTTAAAACATAAATTAACTGTGGCTTATCATATTTTTGGGAAGCAGAGTTCAATTTCCCTAGTCACACACAGGCCTGATTACTGCCACACCTATTCTCAATCAACAAATCACTTAAATAGGACCTGCCTGACAAAGTGAAGTAGACGAAAAAATCCTCAAAAGCTAGACATCATGCTGCGATCCAAAGAAATAAATTCAGGAACAAATGAGAAACAAAGTAATTGAGATCTATCGGTCAGGAAAAGGTTATAAAGCCATTTCTAAAGCTTTGAGAATCACGTGAACCAAAGTGAGAGCCATTATCTACAAACGGAAAAACATGGAACAGTTGTGAACCTTCCCAGGAGTGGCCGGCCGACCAAAATTACCCCAAGAGCGCAGCGACGACTCATCCAAGAGGTCACAAAGACCCCACAATAACATTCAAACAACTTCAGGCCTCACTTGCCTCTGCTAAGGTCAGTGTTTATGACTCCACCATAAGAAAGAGACTGGCCAAAAATGGCAGAGTTCCAAAACGAAAACCACTGCTGAGCAAAAAGAACATAAAGGCTTGTGTCAGTTTTGCCAGAAAACATCCTGATGATGGCCAAGACTTTGGGGAAAATACTCTGTGGACTGACGAGACAAAAGTTTAACTTTCTGGAAGGTGTATGTCCCATTACATCTGGTGTAGAAGTAACAGCATTTCAGAAAAGGAACATCATACTAACAGTAAAATATGGTGGTGGTGGTAGTGTGATGGTCTGGGGCTGTTTTGCAGCTTCAGGACCTGGAAGACTTGCTGTGCTAAATGGAACCATGAATTCTGCTGTCTACCAAAAAATCCTGAAGGAGAATGCCCAGCCATCTGACGCGCACTTGGGTTATGCAGCAGGACAATGATCCAAAACACACCAGAAAGTCCACTTCTGAATGGCTTAAGAAAAACAAAATTAAGACTTTGGAGTGGCCTAGTCAAAGTCCTAACCTTAATCCGATTGAGAAGCTGTGGCATGACCTTAAAAAGCCGGCTCATGCTTGGAAACCATCCAATGTGGCTGAATTACAACAATTTTGCAAAGATGAGTGGGCCAAAATTCCTCCAGAGAGTTGTAAAAGACTCATTGTCAGTTATCGCAAATGCTTTATTGCAGTTGTTGCTGCCAAGGGTGGCCCAACCAGTTATTAGGTTTAAGGGGCAATCACTTTTTCACACAGGGTCCTGTAGGTTTGGATTTCTTTTCCCTTAATTAAGACCTTCATTTAAAAACTGCATTTTGTGTTTACTTGTGTTATCGTTGTCTAATATTTAAATTTGATTTGTGATTTGAAACATTTAAGTGTGACAAACATGCTAAAGAATAGTAAGTCAAGAAGGGGGCAAACACTTTTTCACTGTATGTGTACAAACACTAGGAATTTCAATGTATAAATTACAGGTTATCCTGAATCTTTTCCTACAATCCTATAGATCATTCTGCTCAGCTCCTCCTCTATAATATGCTCTATAAACATCGGGTCACATGTATAACTGGACAGGAAACTTTTAAATATATTTACTTATTTATATTAAATATTTATTTATTTACATTTTTAAGGCTATGTTTTCATAAGGTGTATTTAACTGCAATTTTATTTTTTTTTGTACATGTTAAGTACATAAAAGCACATACACAAATTGTCGCATAACACACAGTAGCAGCTGCGCTGCTAAAAGTTCGCCCACGATTTTTGTTTAAGCAACCTTGCTGCCACTGGCTTGCCACGGGTGGGTGGAACTTTGGTCACATGGCCGTAGTGTTTTAACCAGGGGCAGACATATTGTTGCAACCTGTGCAGCTGCACAACGGTCCAAGAGGTTAGGGACTTTTTTATTTTTTTACTATGGGCGTAATAACTCACAGGCAGGCAGTTGCTAACTACCTACCTGTTGTGCCCGATGCGGATCTCTGCCGGCTCAGAGCGGTCACAGACCACTCATGCTGGTGATTCTGCAGCTTCTGCAAACATCACGTCGACAGGGCAGTGGCTTCTCTTGCACTCTGGACTGTTGATGGGGTGTGATGTCATACTTATCTGACAGTCTGCCCCCTGCTGCCTAACTATAGGAAGCCGGCTGTCAATCAGCATGACAACGGCAAGTCATGCCCCTTCAACAGAGCAGCCCAGAAGAGGAAGAGCTGCTCTGCAGAATCACTGGCAGTCACTGGGTAGAAGAGACAGGTAGTTAGCAACTACCGGTCTGTTAGTTCTTAGGCCCATAGTAAAAAAATAAAGTAGTCGCGGAAATCCCCTTTTTCTGAATGTATCAAATAGCCCCCGTCTTTTCGACAAACTTTGCATAAAGCAATAGTACAAGTGAACATAAGACACTTTGTAATATATCTTATCAGATAAATATACTTCTTTCTCCACTTCTGAGACATTTCTCATCCTCCCCTGACTCCTGAATTCATCATTCACTCTGGAAAACAGTTCAAATTTGTCATGCTCAAAACAACCCGAACTACTGGTTCACTGAATTCTCAGATTATATAATAGCTCCTAGAAAAGTCTAAGAAATGGGGATAGGGAGAAGCACGGGCAGATAAACACACAGATAGTGCTGAAGCTTTCTAGTAAGTGTTTTATCTTATCCTAGTACTGGATTCACAGCTACACCACAGCTCTGTTCTGCTATATAATATCCTTTATGCTGTTGCAGCAGACAGGATATCAGCATTTACTAGCCGAGATATAAATGAAAATTAGAAATGGAGATTACACACAGGAAGACTAGTGAATGATGTAGGATACAGGTCATATAATGACCAAATATAGTGTTATTTCTCATGTACGCACACAGGGCAGCTTAGTCTAAAACGTTACCTGAACGCTTTACCAATTTTAGAATAAGCAATAATGCAGCATATAGTTATGGATTTCTTGCCTGCATGTATACGGCACCAATGTATTATTACTCACCTGTCCAGTCCCAGTATCACGTTCTTTGTCCACCTTCTGCTGCTATGAACGTAATGTTACTATCCTAACAGGTCACGCACCTTTGTCCACCTTCTGCTGCTATGAACGTAATGTTACTATCCTAACAGGTCACGCACCTCTGATGTCACTCCTCATTCTCTAAGACCCTGCAGGCCAGCTCAGATGGCAAAACAAAGTATTTTGTTAGCGTTCTCACTGCTACTACCTCGCTGGGCTTCACCATCTGCTACATGAGTAACCCAGCGCTGCTACAACCGCTGGATTCTGCTACAACCAGTCTCCTCCTTGGCTCCTCTATAGACACAGATCGCTACATTTCCAGGAGCCTTAGAGCTGAAGTGAGCAGCATTCGCAGAGAGGACCCAGGAATGAGGAGGCCCCATAACAAACTGGGTGCACATAGGTGTCAGGAAGGGCCAGTGCACATGCGCACACATCAAGCTGAGCTCAAGCAGTGCTCGCTCTGGGAAGCAAGAACTGTCAATCATAAGTGGGTGAGGCCTCAACATGCAAAATGAGGGGCGTAACAGTGCACTGAGCTCTTGGCCACACCAAGGGTGCACTGAAGCCCCCTCATTTGCATAAAGTATTTTTCTCAGTCACTGTACCACTAAAAAGATACAGTGCTGGTATGATTTTTATAGGGGTAAACTCCCTTATATCATTGTATAAATTGTTTAATATTGATGGTAGGGGTGGCAGACTCCCTTTAAACAAGTCTCCTGAGAAATCTAGCTCTGCTACAACCGCTCGACCAGTTCATCTCCCTGCATCGTCATCTGTCCGTTCTGCATCCACCTGCTCATCAGGACCAAAGGCTTTGAGGAAGTGAGACATTACATGTATAAGCAGAATATTTGTGAAACATAGAGGGCAAACAGAACGGAACTTTCTTTTATATTAATCGTAACCAACAAAATACTAAAGTCCACACTATCCTTGTCAGCATATAAGCACAAACCAAAGGAGCACAGAGAATCACATACACAAAACACTGCGCCAAGTACTTGCTTATAGTGTGAATTCATACAATAATACTCATTATGCAATTTCTCATAAATGATGGTGGATATTCACCAAAAAAAGGCGCTTGACATTAATGAGCTATTTGTATTTTTTCTAAACTTCTCTCATTCTATGTGTGGTCCCCAGCTATACAAGTAGAAAATGAATGTGCAGCCCATGCATGGCAAAGTTCTCAGGCGCCATAAGAGCTAGAATTCCCTAACCTTTAGAAGCAATGTATTCACCAGGTGGTCACCGCCGCTACCTGTTTATGATGATGTCACGTCTGAGTGAAGTGTCCCCACCCACACATCCCAGTAGCAGCAATTCGCCTACTTGTCTGTGTCTGTACTGGGATTTCCCCAGGCCTGAAATAATAAGAATAACAACTTTGCTACTTACTCCATTTCTCTGTTCCAGTAAATCATTACCAACAGCTAATCCAATAAGCAGAAAGGAAAGATGTATAATGGAGAAACAAATAGAACAAACCCAGCATGTGACTCCTTCTTCTCATCTCTATAATGCAAAGGAAACAACAACGTTGTGGCTAGGAAGTGGCATGTATTCGCTGCAAAACATTGATTCACTGTTTGCTACATCAGAATACAAGAATGCTTTACACTGACGGTTTAATGAATTACGGGACCCTAGATCATATAAAGCTTTCAGTAAATCATTGTCCCATACAGAAGGTTGGGCGAGCCCTTGTCTAAGATTATTTCTAAATGTATGACATGTGATTACTAGTAACATGGAGTTATTACTGATCTCCCTGTGCCCACTGCCTGGTTGACAGTAATTAGACTTTTCATTATGTAAATCGGGTGATCTAGGTGGAGAAAAGATCTGCACGACACAACCTGTAAGCCGCAATACCCATCTGCCATCATTTATTTTCCTTTTACTTTCACTCTAATTTTGGGGGCTATTGGGGTTGTACACCCTGAATTTTTTTTTTTCATTAAAACCGCTACATGGTGTAATAAAAAAAAAATCATGCCGTTTAGTGCTAAAATCCCATGCAATCCTGTTCTTGCAGTTTCAATGCGGCGGTATGAGTTTGATCAGGTGAATATATTTTATTTATTTTCCAGCATCCTGGAGGGTTTCTAAAAATAAAATAAAAATCAAGGGAGGACAACCCCTTTAAGGTAGATCAGCCCCTTCATGCCTACTATGTTGTATTAACTGAAAGCAACGTGGGACAAAGAGAAAATGGGGGGAATGCATTCAGACATTTTTTTATTGCATTTGATGGCGTATTTTTATCACTATATGAAATGTCCAGCGCCTTGTGCCAGTAGACACGGATTCACAGTGTTCCATGTAGGAGCGCGTATACAGCTCAGTGGCCCCTGCATCTATCCTGTGCTGCATTAGGAATTCACAATTATATTGCTAAGTATATGTTATGACTGGTTCTAGCCTAGTGATAAGTTTTTGGACCTGCATGCATTTTTACTTAAAGTAGCACTTCGCTTTTTTTTTGCTTCTATAACGTGGCGTATGCTATTAATAAAGTAAAAAAAAATTTTTTTTGCATATGTCTTGTGTATATCTGTCTTCATTGATGCCATTGCCGAGTTGTCTGCTGTGCTAATTTCTTTTTGCACACTCTTATGTTCCCCAAATGCAAACTAAATTTCCCACGATGCCTCTGGTTTTGCAGAGTCCATTTATTTGCTCATATGGTAAGGCAACCAGTAATAGATCAGAACTTCAGCCTGTCTTTCCTGCCTCCTGCTGATGATATGTTGCTCCTTGTCAGCTCCTAGCTATGTGAAGGCGCATGTCATAGAAATACATTGGAGATTATGCACACATCACTTATAGATATAGACAGGTAGCGTGATTCAGGGAAGCTAATCATTATGTGGATCCTATAAAAACCCTACTATATCATTAGGGTAAATTCACACGATGCAGATATAAAAAAACAAAAATAAAATGGGCGAAGACATATAAAATAAACTTTAAAAAAGTGCAAAATGGAAAATTGAATTTGGTGCAAAAAAAAAGGCGCAAAACACCAGAAACTCAACAAAAAAGGCGTTAATGCAATAATGAATCAAGCCCAAAGAGACAAAGAGGTAATGACTTGATACTGGGAGTAAAATAAAAAGATAATAATGTCTAATCAGGCAGCAAATCTTATGTTTTCTAAAGTATTGTTGTCTGAAAACCTGTTCACATGCTGCATACGTGCTCGAAAATTGCTCAGAAATCCTTCTACAGCAATGTTCAGAAAGCACATGCATGCTTTGAGAATCGACAGAAGTTTCATTCACGTTTAATGCACAATTTTGGAAACATTTTTGGAACGTGCCCACATATTTAACCACACTTCCTGTTTTTCAGCATTAACGTTACGAATTACCTATTGGTGTTTGTGCTAAAATTAGAATCAAAGGGTGATATAAATAAAGTAGGTACTTTTCTGACGTGAAGAGGAGATCGGTAAAGTCTCTTATTTTCCAAAACATTATCATGTTGTGCGCCTTTTCCTATTCCTCCATTTATTGTAAAAGCTATCATTCTTAAGAAACAGACGCAAACAGTGGCATATACAATAAACTGACACTTGAGCAATAAAGCACAAGTCTTTTATTCATCCATGCAAGAAAGATTAAACGTTACGCAAAGTCTATTTCATGTCCATGCAATAAGGGACACATGCTAGAATTGTACTACCCTTTGTAGTCCATATTCACTTAGACTAATGACTGATTGGGGCCCTGAATGTCCCACCATTAAATGTCATATTAATAGCACAGATCAGAACAACTCAACAATGTTTGCATGATGTTAAAAATGATCCAATAAAAAGTTATCACATTATCTTACAATACGTAATAAAGTGCCCCCTGGTATTCAATGTGTCCTTTCACCTAACGAAAAGATCATTGATGCATAATGGGTCACTGTCCCTACAGTTAGTACTCTGTGTAGTGATATGAACCCTTCACACACCCATTCAGTCTTTACTGTGTTAATATATGATACTTTTATTTAACTTGTCCCACAATATTTCTTCACAACCCTGGAGCCCATATTACCTATCTGCAGGAAAAGTAAAAATGGATTACACTGTCAGCTGTCAGAGGGGGCAGGAGACTGATTCTACTGTGAGCTCATCCACAACAGCACATATTGGCAACAGCGCCAATGGTGACAAGTTGGAGCAAAAAAATAAAGAAAATGTACTTTTAGATGTTAGAAACATGACAAATTATTTTAAAATCGTTCTAAACATTTTTTTTGATGCTTGGTTTGGGTATTCGTGAGATAGTCGTTTTAACTAACTACGCTCTAAAACACCTACAATTTTAAATCACGTACAGTACAGACCAAAAGTTTGGACACACCTTCTCATTTAAAGATTTTTCTGTATTTTCATGACTATGAAAATTGTACATTCACACTGAAGGCATCAAAACTATGAATTAACACATGTGGAATTATATACTTAACAAAAAAGTGTGAAACAACTGAAAATATGTCTTATATTGTAGGTTCTTCAAAGTAGCCACCTTTTGCTTCTTTGATGACTGCTTTGCACACTCTTGGCATTCTCTTGATGAGCTTCAAGAGGTAGTCACCGGAAATGGTCTTCCAACAATCTTGAAGGAGTTCCCAGAGATGCTTAGCACTTGTTGGCACTTTTGCCTTCACTCTGCGGTCCAGCTCACCCCAAACCATCTCGATTGGGTTCAGGTCTGGTGACTGTGGAGGCCAGGTCATCTGGCGTAGCACCCCATCACTCTCCTTCTTGGTTAAATAGCCCTTACACAGCCTGGAGGTGTGTTTGGGGTCATTGTCCTGTTGAAAAATAAATGATGGTCCAACTAAACGCAAACCGGATGGAATAGCATGCTGCTGCAAGATGCTGTGGTAGCCATGCTGGTTCAGTATGCCTTCAATTTTGAATCCCCAGCAGTGTCACCAGCAAAGCATCCCCACACCATCACACCTCCTCCTCCATGCTTCACGGTGGGAACCAGGCATGTAGAGTCCATCCGTTCACCTTTTCGGTGTCGCACAAAGACAGTGGTTGGAACCAAAGATCTCAAATTTGGACTCATCAGACCAAAGCACAGATTTCCACTGGTCTAATGTCCATTCCTTGTGTTCTTTAGCCCAAACAAGTCTCTTCTGCTTGTTGCCTGTCCTTCGCAGTGGTTTCCTAGCAGCTATTTTACCATGAAGGCCTGCTGCACAAAGTCTCCTCTTAACAGTTGTTGTAGAGATGTGTTGCTGCTAGAACTCTGTGTGGCATTGACCTGGTCTCTAATCTGAGCTGCTGTTAACATGGGATTTCTGAGGCTGGTGACTCGGATAAACTTATCCTCAGAAGC
This sequence comes from Phyllobates terribilis, assembly GCF_046119375.1. Classification (NCBI taxonomy): domain Eukaryota; kingdom Metazoa; phylum Chordata; class Amphibia; order Anura; family Dendrobatidae; genus Phyllobates; species Phyllobates terribilis. The sequence continues at coordinate 473,107,534 of NW_027362764.1, read as the reverse complement.
AGAGGTGACTCTTGGTCTTTCTTTCCTGGGGCGGTCCTCATGTCAGCCAGTTTCTTTGTAGCGCTTGATGGATTTTGCAACTGCACTTGGGGACAGTTTCAAAGATTGCCCAATTTTTCGCACTGACTGACCTTCATTTCTTAAAGTAATGATGGCCACTCGTTTTTCTTTACTTAGAATTTGTATTATGGCAAGAAAAAAGCAGCTAACAGTCTATTCAGTAGGACTATCAGCTGTGTATCCACCTGACTTCTGCACAACACAACTGATGGTCCCAACCCCATTTATAAGGCAAGAAATCCCACTTATTAAACCTGACAGGGCACACCTGTGAAGTGAAAACCATTTCCGGTGACTACCTCTTGAAGCTCATCAAGAGAATGCCAAGAGTGTACAAAGCAGTCATCAAAGCAAAAGGTGGCTACTTTGAAGAACCTAGAATATAAGACATATTTTCAGTTGTTTCACACTTTTTTGTTAAGTATATAATTCCACATGGGTTAATTCATAGTTTTGATGCCTTCAGTGTGAATGTACAATGTTCATAGTCATGAAAATACAGAAAAATCTTTAAATGAGAAGGTGTGTCCAAACTTTTGGTCTGTACTGTACATAAAAAAGGGGAGTGGATACTTAGAACACAAGAACCTATAGATATACATAACCACTCAAAAAGATAAATGCAAATATAATTTTATTAAATATTCAAAATTAAAATGACATTTAAAAATGTGGGAAGCATCATACAAATATATTATAATTTCTTACATGGGAATCAACTGAATGCATTTACTAAGGAGGAGCTCTGTACGTCACATCTGCCTCGGGCAGCCAGGTAGGAGTAACATCGCTTTCTGATTGACTGAACATTCGGAAAGGATGAGTTTACCATCAATATCTGACGCTAATTAAGAGATGTTGGAAAAAATTCAAGTAGATGAAAATAAGATTTACCAAAATTTGTCCACTGCTCTAACCTGTTGTTTTGGTGATGCATATATTTGCTGTTCTATTCTCGTATAAAGGACTTGCAAATATTCCCTACTGCTGAATTGCTTTATTTTTGTGAAAATCATCTGTATTTCTGAAAGGTCCATTCAAATACATGAGACAGCAACAAAAGTATATTAACGCTGTGTGCCCACTATGCGTTTTTCAAGCATTTTTGCCGCAGAATTTCTGCAGAGAAAACGCTTAAAAAACGCTTGGTAATACGTGCCCCATGGTCCCCAATGATAATCCGCATGTGCTGTGCACATGCTGTGGAAATTTCCGCTGCGGATTATCATTGCGGAAAAATACGCAGCATGTCCATTAATTTTGCGGACACGCAGCGTAATCGCCACTATTGACTTGCATTGGACCGCGTGACATCCGCATCACTGCATCTGCACAAGCGGATATCACACGGTTCAATGTGCGGATGGTACCCAGGTCTGGAGGAGAGGAGACTCTCCTCCAGATCCAGGTACCATAGAACCTGTTAAAAAAAGAATTTAAAATAAAAAATAAAGAATATACTTACCTTCCGATGTCCTCCCGGTGTTTTCTCCCCTCTGTCTGGTCTACTGTATGGGTCGCGTTGTTGTGAAGGACCTGCCATGACGTCATTGAGTCATGTGACCTGTCACATGACTCAATGACATCACCGCAGGTCCTTCACACCACCGCGGGCTGTACAAGAGACCGGACGTAGCGGAGAAAACACCGGGAGGACATCGGAAGGTAAGTATAATCTTTTTTTTTTATTTTTTACCATACTTATTCTTTTTTTTTAACTAACTTGGTCACACTACTATAAATCCATACCGTTTGCATGGATTTATATAGTGTGACCAAGTTGTCAAGCACTTTTCCAAGTGATGCTAAAATTGCTTGGAAAAGCGCTTGATAACCCGCATGCAGAAATGCATGCAAAAACGCTTGACAAACGCTTCTACCTGTCAGGAAAAAAGCATGTAAAAACCGCATGCGTTTTTCCTGCCAGGGAGAAGCGGAAAAAATATGCAGCATTTCTGCATCGTGGGCACATAGCTTTAAAGGGAATCTGTCATCCCCTGGCACTTATCTGACCTCTAATATGGGCATACAGGTAATAGCAATGTACCTACCTGTATGCCTCATATTAGAGGTCTTGTTTCTGTGAAATGTATTTTTATTCATACAAGTTTCTGATGTTACAGTCCCAGGGACTGGAAGACACTGCCACCTCCTGTGTGAATTACAATCTTTCCCACCTCCTCTGCATGTAACAGTGCCTGGATTTGGCTACTGCAACTGCACATCACAGAGCACTGTGACATGCAGGGGAGGGGGGAAACATTATAATTACCACAGGAGGCGGAGATTTCTTCCAGTTCCCCTGCCTGGAAGCAACAGAAACTTGAGTGAATAAAAAGACATTTCACAGCAACAAGACCTCTAATATGAGGCATACAGGTAGTTATAGATTTACATTTCTATCACCTATATGACCATATTAGAGGTCAGATAAGTGACAGGGGGTGACAGATTCCGTTTAAGAAATCTGTGGCATATGAATATACCCCAAAGCTGTGTTCTTGTGGATTACAATATTAAACCTGTAAATGGGGGTTTGTAGCAAATTTTTAGATACAGAATTTAGCATATGGCAGGATTTTGTTTATGTTCTGGATTTGCCATTGACTTTCACAGCCGAATTAACCTTTGCAATGCAAAAAGTAAAATCTGTAGCAAATCCTCATCTAACTCATGAGGGTTTTTGTCAAGAATTGATTACAGATTTGCTGCAAAACCCAAGCACCCTAATTTGTAATATTAAAAATGCAATGCAAGAAATGTAAATTACTCAGCATTGTATATGTATTTGCTATTTCTCATGTGTTGAGGTGGATCTTTGAAGCACTTGGTCCGGTTAGGGGTTCTGAAGCAGCATAGACAGAAGGCGTTGGTGCAGCAGAGTGATCCAATTTGAATAGCAGTGGCTGATAAGGCACGATGGCAACTTAAAGGGGTCATTTGAGAATATTTTATTCTTTTCTCATGGGCCCAAGAATTGATAGGCAGGTAGTTGCCTGTTCTATCCCGTGCCGGCTCAGAGTGGTCACGAACTGCTCCTGCTGGGGAATCTGCTACTTCAGGTCAACAGAGCAGCTTTTCCTCCTCTGTCGACAGGTCGTCACTGCTGAAGTTATGCTAATTGACAGCTGGCTCCCCACAGTTAGGCAGCGGGTAGCTGACTGTCAATCAGCATGACATCGGCAGTAGTGCCCCATCAACAGCGCAGTGCAGAAGAGAAGTAGTTGGTCCATTGACATGACATCAGCGTAAACCACAAAATCCCAGGCAGGAGCAGTCCATGACCGCTCTGAGCCGGCAGAGATCTGCAGTGGGCAGAACAGGCAGGTAGCAATACTTGCCTGCAAGTTCCTAAGCTCATATTAAATAAATAAACTAATGCCGGATAACTCCTATTAAGGAGCAGAAGTGGAACTAGGAGAATAAATGAAGGAGACTAGAACTCACGTCAACTGGTGCAGTAGTGTTGGACAGCGATTCATCAAAGTCGACTCATTGATAAAACAACATGTGAAACACAGCTGAGTGACACAAGAAGTTCTGGGGTAAAACTGGTCCAATAGTACAGCAGGGCCAACTCAGTGAAGTAGAAGAGTTGAGTCTGTCACAGAGCGCAAGGCAGTGATGACACAGCGGCTAGACACCTTTACCCCAAGTATTATAACAGAGCTGGGTTTGACACAGTCAAGGCAGAACTGGCAAGTGGGGCAGAGGAGTTACCCAGTGACATAGAAGAGCTGGGTTTGTCAAAGGTTTGAGGCTTAAATGGCAAGTGGTGTAGTAGTCAAGGTTTCAGTGTGAATGCCAACTACCTGAATACTCAATCAGCTTCTCACTGCCTGAGCAGGGCTATAGTACCAGGGAGAGTGACATCAAATTGCAGTGGCACCCTGACGTGCAGAAAAATAGAGTGAGCCGACATCAGAGAGAAAATGATGCCGCACTTGGGGCTGGATTCAGGAGAGGTGAGTAACGGTATCATCAATGTGTAAAAAGTAAAATTATGATCCAAGGGGAATGTAGAACACAATACATTATAAATAAAAAGAGCAAGTAGGGTATTCTTTTTAGTGAACAATTTAGTATATTATCTTCTGGATAATAGGATGTGCAAAATTGTCATCAGTACAATGTCCCGTGCACAGACATTTGCCATGCTGCGCAGGAACCTGAGGTTCACTTTAGCTAACCAGAATATCTTTTTCTGCTCTACTCTAGAGAAGTGCAACTCTTGTGGGACAGAACTGTCACACCTCAAACATAAGGCTTCCACATGCCTGCGGCATTTCTAATAGTCTAGCAGTAAGTACAGAAATCTATGGGAATAAAGACTGTTCTACTGTAAAGCACATTTTCCTCTCAAGGATACTGACATTGAACATATGACAGACAGCTACAGATCTTCCTCTGGCACTACATCACTTTTCTGGTGTTTCCCAAGTGGTTTTCACATGCGATGGTCACATATCGGACAGTTTCAACCCTTTTCCTGCGAGAGTTGTCTGCTATTTTCACACAATTCATGGCCAGTTAACACAGGAAATATAAAGTGAATTCATCGTACCTCATCATAACCATTTTTTACCAAAAACACAAACAGTCGGAGTTTTTTTTGTATCAGATACTGCACAATATTCTGCAGTACATCTTGGATATATGTCAACCTATATGACATTATCTACATTCGTTGGTTCTAATTCTAAGAAGGATATTGGCTAGCTGCAATGCCAATGTGCTAACCATTTATTTCAAAGGATTTGCTTATTTCTAGTTAACGACACTGTTTACCCCTTAACGTCAGGGTGATTATTGATATTTTTCTCCCCTTACTCAATGAGACAAAAAGTATTATTTTTCTGCTGAAATAGCCATTTAAGGGCTTGTTATTTTGAGGGACGAGTTGCAATTTGGAATGACACCAATCTTTTTTCCATTCAATACACTAAACAGGGAAAAAAAATCCAAGTGGGGTGAAATGAAGAAAAAAAATGCAATTCTTCCATAGTTTTTTGGGTCTTGGTTTTATGGTGTTCATTGCGTGGTATAAATGACCTAACTGCATGATCCTTCAGGTCAGTATGATTACAACAATATCAAACTTGCACACATTTTTTTAATTTAAGTGGTAAAGAATAATTCAACAGTTTGAAAAAAAATAATTTGATATCTTTCGGAATTATCTGAAACTTACAACATTTTTTTTCCATCGTCGGAGTTGTGTTGGGACTTAATTTTTGTGTGACAAACTGACAGTTTTAATAATACCAATTTGGGGTAGATACGTTTTGACCGCTTCTTATTGTATTTTATTATAGGGAAGTATGGTGCCAGAAAATCTGCAATTCTGTAAATGGAAATTGTTTTATCTTTATGGTGTTACTGTATGGGTTGATAATTTTTATATTTTGATAACCCGGATTTTTATGGACACTGTGATGATAGATATGTTTATTTTTGTACATTTTTTAAATTTCCTTGAATATTGCTTCATTTGTTCTCAAAGAGGCACTCCTCCTCCCATCAAAATTTTTACTCCCCACTTTAGACTGGCGCCAAGCAAATGTGGTACCAATATTCAAAAAAGGGGTCTAAAAGTGACCCTGGGAACTATAGACCAGTCAGCTTAACGTCTGTTGTGGGTAAATTGTTTGAAGGATTTCTTAGAGATGCTATTGTAGAATATCGTAATGATAATAACTGTCTAACTCAATATCAACATGGATTCATGAGGGATCGCTCCTGCCAAACAAACCTGATCGCCTTCTACGAGGAGGTGAGCTCACAGCTGGACCGGGGAGAGTCAGTGGATGTTGTATACCTTAACTTCTCCAAAGCGTTTGATACTGTGCCACACAAAAGGTTGGTATATAAAATGAGAATGCTTGGTCTGGGGGATAATATGTGCAAGTGGGTAAATAGCTGGCTGAGTGATAGAAAGCAGAGGGTGGTTATCAATGGAGTAAGCTCAGGGTGTGTCAGGGTTACTAGCGGGGTGCCTCAAGGGTCTGTCTTGGGCCCTATATTATTTAATATATTTATTAATGATCTAGTGGAAGGGTTGCATAGTAAAATAGCAATATTTGCAGATGATACTAAACTTTGTAAAGTAGTTAATACAGATGAGGATAGGGCACAGCTACAGGAGGATTTAGATAAATTGGGGAGTTGGGCCAAAAAATGGCAAATGGGGTTCAATGCCGATAAATGTAAGGTCATGCACATGGGAAAGAAAAACAGCAGTCACCCATACATATTAAATGGGAAACCGTTGGGGAAATCTGACATGGAGAAGGACCTGGGCGTCTTGGTTAATAGCAAATTAAATTGGAGTGCCCAGTGTCAGGCAGCAGCTGCGAAGGCAAATAGAGTCATGGCATGCATCAGAAGAGGAATAGGGGCATATGATGAGAACATTGTTCTTCCTCTGTATAAAGCGCTGGTAAGGCCGCACTTAGAATATTGTACACAGTTCTGGGCTCCGGTGCTCAGGAAAGACATATTGGAGCTAGAGACGGTACAAAGGAGGGCGACTAAGGTAATAAAGGGAATGGAGGGACTAGAATACCCAGAGAGGTTGTCAAAATTAGGCCTATTTACATTGGAAAAGAAAAGGCTTAGGGGAGACCTCATAAACATGTATAAATACATCAGGGGGCAGTACAGAGATCTCTCCCATGACCTGTTTATACCAAGGATGGTGACAAAGACGAGGGGGCACACTATGCGTCTGGTGGAAAGGAGGTTCCTGCACCAGCATAGAAGGGGATTCTTTACGGTCAGAGCCGTGAGACTCTGGAACTCTCTGGGAGAGGAAGTGGTGATGTCCAACTCACTTAATGAGTTCAAGAGAGGCCTGGACGCCTTTCTTGAGAACAATAAAATTACATCTTATGCTTAGTTAATTAATCCAGGGATTTAATCTGACTGCCAGATTGGTGTCGGGAAGTGAATTTTTCCTCAATGATGTAAATTGGCCTATACCGCATGGTATAGGAATAGCGGAATAGCTGCAGTGCACAAGAAATAGGCTGAACTGGATGGACGCTTGTCTTTTTTCGGCCTTATAAACTATGTAACTATGTAATTCTTCTGTTTTCCATTAGGTCTATGACTTCACATGATTGCAAACTTACTAGCTGAATCCTTCTAAGCTCTACGTAGGAACAGGAGGTCAATTTTCCCTGTCAAAGTCATAAGTCATTGCAAACGTCTCTGGTGGGTGGGGAAGAGTGAAGCAGTTTGGTTGAAGAGGGGAATGATAAATACCGGGAGAAGAGACTTCCTGTTTCTACATAGAGCAGAGAAAAGAGAAGAATTAGCAGGGAAGAAAGGCAAAATGAGCAATTGTAAGTTCACACTGCTATATAATATGATGACTGCAATATTTTAAGAGGATAAAAATTTTGATGGGAATGATTCTTTAATGGGACTGCCGGAGATAGTCAAGCCCTGGCTTGGCAGGTCTTTGGCTCTCCCTTAAGAATGAATGTAAAAGAGGTGCGGATGACTGACCTCCAGAACATTCACACACAGCTCTTCTGAGTCCTGGTTCTTAGGATTGTTGGGGGTCCCAGTAGTCCCAGCGCTTGGGAAGGTGTTTCCCATTTCAAGGATAGGATATGACTTGCAAACTTGGGAATACCCCGTTAAGTTGCCCTTCTGCCACACCAGCCTCCACTGTTTAAACTTTATCACTCTGCTGCACCAATGCTCTTTATCCATGCTGCTTCAAAAATCCTCATCCAGACCAAGGGCCTTGATGATCTACTTCAACAGATGAGACATAGAAAATCTAGTGCCATGAAAAAGTATTCACACCTGGTGAACTTTTCCATTTTTTTTCACGTTACACTCACAAACTTAAATGTTTTTTATTGAGATTTTATGTGATATACCAGCACAAAGTAGCAAGTATTTGTGAAATGTAAAGGAGTTGATAAATGGTTTTCTAAATATTTAAAAAATATAAAGCTGAAAATTGTGACGTGCATTTTTATTCAGATCCCTTGAGTCAATACTTTGGAGGACCACCTTTTGCTGCAATTACTGCTACAAATCTTTTGGGGTAGGTCTTGACCAGCTTTGCTCATCTAGAGGCGGAAATTTTCCCCATTCTTCTCTGCAAACTATCTCTAGTTTAGTGAGATTTGATGGAGCGTGTCTGTGAACAGCAATTTCCAAGTTCTTCCACACATTTTCAATGGGGTTTAGGTCTGAAATGGGCCTTTGACAGGGCCATTCAAACACATGAATATGCTGTCATCTAAACCATATCTTTGTAGCTCTAGCAGTATGTTTAGAGTTATTGTGCTGTTGGAAGGTGAACCTACGCACTAGTCTCAAGTCTTTTGCAGCCTCTAAAAGGTTTTCCTCCAGGATTGCCCAGTATTTATCTCTATCCTTCTTCCCATCAACTCTGACCAGCTTCTCTGCCCCTGCTGAAGAAAAGCATCCTCATAGCATGATGATGCCACCACCATGTTTGACGGTGAGGATGGTGTTTTCATTGTGATGTGCAGTGTTAGTTTGCCACCATACATAACGTTTTGCATTTATCCCAAAAATTTCTACTTTGGTCTCATCTGAAAAGAGCATATCCTTCCACATGCTAGCTGTGTCCCCTACATGGCTTTTTGCAAACTGCAAATGGGACTTCTTATAGCTTGCTTTCAAACATATAAATAGCAGGGAGTAAAAAGTATATCTTTATTATAACCTTTTAAAACAGCTATATGCTGGACAATACTGTACACAAAGCACACAAAAGACACACGAGGTGTACTAAATAGAATAATACCAATATTGAGTCAGCCCTCAAGGGACTGACCAACTAGCATAGGTGGTACTTATTGAATATGATGGAAACCCCCAACAATAAGAGGCCCTCCAAACCAAAAGGTGTCTGGACGGTGGTCATAGAAAACATAAACAATGTAGGGATCATACAACATGTAAGTCACCATAAAAAAAAAAAGACACAGTACACACAAAGCGATGCACTATATTAGTCAACCGGTCAATAAGCCAAAAGATTATCAGAGTATGAAGATGGATAGTGGTTAGGCAATGTCATATACCACTAAGACCATCCAAAGTTATCATACTCACTTTTTACCCCCTGCTATTTATATTCTACTATTGGGTACCACTTTTTTGCTATTCTTCACTTGCTTTCAAACATGCCTTTCTTCTTTACACTCTTCATAAAGGCCAGATTTGTGTAGTATATGACAAAGGGCTTGCTCACAGGAGCTTATAACTCGGACAAGTGCTATACGATGTTTTATTGGCTAGCATTCGGACCAATGTTATACGGGGCAGTGCAGATCTGCGTTTTTTTCTCATGCTGATTCGCAGCATGCTGTGAGTGGTTCTGCATATCGGATCAAGAGCACCCATTCAAGTCTATGGGTGAATGTAAAACAATGGACTACACTGGAATGTCATCAGAGCTCAGTACAATTTAAGTTGACACAGAAAATGGAGAAGATGGAGAAATTAAGTTCTTAGTCTTCTCTGCACCTGTGATACGATTCTCTCAGGCGAGAGAATCGGATCACAGTAAACTGACACTGGGCTCAAACTCTGACCAGAGTTAGAGCTACTTGACGTTACTGTTAGGAATTGTTGTTCTATACTCCCACCTCGGAATGGAGCAGGTCCCATGCTACGCTACTCCGGTTGCAGGTGCCGCCATTGTCCTGACCCTGGAGGCGGAGCTACTACGTATGCACGGCGACTGTCCCAATCTTATGGAGCATCGCGTTCTGGTGTAGTAGGATGTGTGAGGACATGGGACGCGGTGTCTCTTACTGATTTCTAAAGTTGCCAGGCAACGTAGGACACTGCGGTGTCTGGCACTATGTAGTGCTGGAATGTTGACAATTCTGCTGTTCAAACTAGCAGGGAGTGGCTGTCTGGGGATGATTGGGAGGTATTCTAAACCTGACCATTACCGGGCTATTTAATCGTGCTCCTTGCTCAGTCCTGTGTTGTTTATTGCAGTTCCTATGTTCTTGGTGGTGAGTGGTGCTAGCATCAGTGTTGTATCTTTCTGGGGTTTTCTCATTTTCTCTTCTGGTTTCACTTCCTGGGGTTCTTGCAGAGGTACTCACCTGGTTCTTGACTAGGCACCAGACGCCAGCTGTCCGGTGACAGTGGGCCTGGGAAGGGTTTTGCCAAAGTCCCCCTTCCATTTACTGGGAGCTGGGTGAAGAGAATTCCCATCCCTCAAGGGCTCGCCTAGCTGGGCAGCTTGCGCCAAGTGCATCTGTGGCTGCACCTTTGCTGGTTTTGTGCCAGTCTTGCTGGGTCCTCTGCAAAGTGCATAACAATTACTATAATCAATTAATCAATCCGATTTTCTCGGAAGGGAGAATCATCGCTCGTGTGATCGAGCCCTAATAGTTGTCCTGGGAATGGATTCTCACTAGTGTTGAGCATTCCGATACTGAAATATCGGGTATCGGCCGATATTCGCGGTATCGGAATTCCGATACTTAATTCCGATACTTTTACAATATCGAATACCGGAATCGGAAGTTCCCATAATGCCTGCGCTCTGCAGTGTCTGTGAAGGATGACAAGCTGGATGGCAGAGCTCAGCTGCGATCCAGCCTGTCATCAGAATGCCATCCCAGCGGGGGAGAATTCTCCTGATTGTTTAAAAGCCGGCGGGCGGTAAAAAGCCGCCGGCTTTTAAACAATCACACAGCCCCATACTGCTTCCCCGCAGCCTCCCACCCCGATCCTCCGCTCCCCTCGCCACCTCCAATCCCAATCGTAAGTTAGGACCGGGCGGGGAGTGCAGCACAAAGGAGCGGGGAGCGAAGGACCCGGGCGGGGAAGCCGGCAGTGAAAAGACTTCACCGCCGGCTTTCCCGTTCTGTGCTGTGCTTTCCCGCCGGTTATTTCAAATGAACAGCTGAGGTATCAGGTGATGCCGATCAGCTGTTCATTTGAAGTCGCCGCGGTGCCCTCAGAGGGTTCATGTGAGTTCATGCTTGACTGCATGAACTCACATGAACTTTCCCACGGCCGCACAGGTCAGCCTCACCTCCCACACCATCAGACCGGTCATGATTAGTGTGTGTGCGGGTGTCTGTGCGTGTGTGTGCGGGGTGTGTGTGCGATGTCTGCGGGTGTGCGCGGTGTCTGTGCGATGTGTGCGGGTGTGTGCGTGCAGGCAGACATAGGCCGATGTGACACTACTACTCCCATCGGCCTATGTCTGTCCCCCGTCCACTCGTGCCAGCAGGATCAGCTCGATGGGAGCAGTAGTTCCCATCAGCCTGATCCTGCTATTTAAATTGCCCTACTGTGCCCCAATAAATGTTAAATACATGTCATTGGTGGCCAGTGGTTGCCTACAATAAATTAGTTCATACATTACCTGTCCCCGCCGATCGCCACCTAAAATAAAGTAAAAAATAAAAAACTACACCTATACTCACCTAGACACCTAATTCCCCGAAGCCATCGATCTCCTGTAATAAAATATAAAATAATAAACCACAACCTTATCCTTACCCCTCCGTAGTACTCCACGAGTGTCCCACGAAGATCTCCAGTTCAGAGCAGCCACATAGAATGTGACTGCTCTGAACCGCTGCCGCCGCTAGAATGACGGGGCCGTAAGGGTTCGCCGGAGTTCAGGCAGCGCTGCTCCGGTTAGCTCCTTTACGGCCCTGCTGTATCGTGAGAAATTCCCACGGTACAGCACTGCCGTAAAGGAGGTCTCCGGAGCAGCGCTGACTGAATGCACTCCGGTGACCTCAGTCAGGGGCTCCCGCTGCCGGGAGCGGACGTGTTCCCGGCAGCGTGAGCTTACAGCAGCCATGCACAGCTGTCACCATCTCCAGATGTGACAGCTGTGCATGGGAGATCAGCGCAGGAACGTAGACAGGTAACTATTATTTTTAGTAAACTAAGAATTAAATAAAATTGTGTGTTTTATTTCAAATAAATTATTTTTTTCTGGGTGTAGTGTGTTTTTTCTTTTTAACACTTTGTAGGTTAGTAATGGGGGTGTCTTATAGACGCCCATCATTACTAACCTGGGCTTCATGGCAGCTGGCGCTGACATGAACCCCACCACTATTACCCCACTGCCACCGCACCAGGGCAGCGTGGAAGAGCGAGGCTAAGTGCCAGAATTGGCGCATCCTATGGATGCGCCATTTCTGGGGCGGCTGACGGCTGGTGTTTCTAGCCTGGGAGGGGGCCATTATTCATGGCACCCTTCCTGGGCTATTAATATCAGCCCCCAGCTGTCTGCCTAGCCTTTGCTAGCTATTAAAATAGGGGGGACCCCACGTCATTTTTTTGGGGGGGTCCCCCATTTTAATAGTAAAGGCTAGGTATTCAGCTGGGGGCTGATATTAGTAGCCTGGGAAGCTCCGTGGGTATTACCCCCTTCCCAGGCTTCAAACATCTGCCCCAGCCGTCTGCTTAACCTCCGCTAGAGACTAAAATTATGGGGGATCCCACGCCATTTTTTTTTTAAATAAATCCTTTATTTTAACACTAAATGACATTTGAGGAGTTAATAAAGATGCAGTCCCTAAATTAGTATTTATTTTTTAATTAATTTTTCCCAAAACTTTTGACGTGGGCTTCGCCATATTTTTGTATGCCAGCCAGGTACAGCATCCAGCTTCTATGAACGCGTCATTTTCCGGGGTGGCTGCGGACTGCAATTTTCAGCGGGGGGGGGGCAGAAAGCTTGGGCCTCCCTGCGCTGCAGATTCCATCCCCCAGCTGCCTAGTTGTACCTGGCTGGACACAAAAATAGGGAGAAGCTTCACGTATTTTTTTTTTAAAATTATTTCATGAAATTCATGAAATAATAAAGAAAAAAAGGGCTTCCCTATATTGTTGTGTCCAACCAGGTACAAATAGGCAGCTGGTGGTTGGGGGCAGCCCGTTCCTGCCTGCTGTACCTGACTGGACACAAATATAGGGTGAAGCCCCACATCAATTTTTTTTAATTATTTCATGAATTTCCTGAAATAATTAAAAAAAAATTGACGTGGGGCTTCGCACTATATTTGTGTCCAGCCAGGTACAGCAGGCAGGAACGGGCTGCCCCCAACCACCAGCTGCCTATTTGTACCTGGCCGGACACAACAATATAGGGAAGCCCTTTTTTAAAAAAATTATTTAATGAAATAATTAAAAAAAAATTGACGTGGGGCTTCGCACTATATTTGTGTCCAGCCAGGTACAGCAGGCAGGAACGGGCTGCCCCCAACCACCAGCTGCCTATTTGTACCTGGTTGGACACAACAATATAGGGAAGCCCTTTTTCTCTTAATTATTCCATGAATTTCATGAAATAATTAAAAAAAAAAATACGTGGAGCTTCGCCCTATTTTTGTGTCCAGCCAGGTACAACTAGGCAGCTGGGGGCTGGAATCCGCAGCGCAGAGAGACCCAAGCTTTCTGGGCCCCACCCGCTGCAAATTGCAGTCCGCAGCTGCCCCAGAAAATGGCGCGTTCATAGAAGCGCCATCTTCTGGCGCTGTACCCAACTCATCCAGGGCCCTGGTGCGGTGGCTCACTGGGTAATAAAGGGGTTAAGGCCAGCTTGGCATTATCAGCTGGCCCTAAGCCCGAAATTCATGGGGTCACGCCAATATTAGACATGACCACCATGAATTTCTAGTAAAGTATTTAAAAAAACACAACACCCAGAATAAAGTCCTTTAATTGAAATAAACACACAATTCTTTATTGTTCTAAATTAAACCATACTTACCGTCACGCCCATTCCAGCTGAAGCCAACGATCTCCTGCAATAAAAGTAAAATAATAAAGCAACCTCATCCTTACCTTTCCATGGTTCCCACGACAGCTTCAGCTCTGCTACATCGAGATGACAGGCTGGACCGCAGCAGAACGCTGCCATCCAGCCTGTCATCCCGCGGACACTGAGAAGCGCAGGCATGCTTGCGCTCCTCAGTGTCTCGCTGTGACGGCATCCAGATGAGCCGACAATGAACTCGGCTCACCTCATACACGTCACTGACAGCGTGGGCGAATTCTCCTGCACTCAGCGCTTCAGCGTGAGAATTTTCCCACGCTGTCAGTGACGTGCATGAGGTGAGCTGAGTTCATTGGACATGACCTCACCTCATGTATGTCACTGACAGCGTGGGAGAATTCTCACGCTGAAGCGCTGAGTGCAGGAGAATTTTCCCACGCTGTCAGTGACGTGCATGAGGTGAGCTGAGTTCATTGGACATGACCTCGGCTCATCTTTATGCCGTCACAGCCAGACACTGAGGAGCGCAAGCAAGCCTGCGCTTCTCAGTGTCTGCGGGATGACAGACTGGATGGCAGCGTTCTGCAGAGGTCCAGCCTGTCATCTCGATGTAGCAGAGCTGGAGCCGTCGTGGGAACCATGGAAAGGTAAGGATGAGGTTGCTTTATTATTTTTCTTTTATTGCAGGAGATCGTTGGCTTCAGCTGGAATGGGCGTGACGGCAAGTATGGTTTAATTTAGAACAATAAAGAATTGTGTGTTTATTTCAATTAAAGGACTTTATTCTGGGTGTTTGTGTTTTTCTTTAACTTTGACTATGGGGTTAGTAATGGGGGTGTCTTATAGACGCCTCTCCATTACTAACCTGGGCTTGATGTCAGCTGGCATTATAAGCTGACATCAACCCCAGCCCTATTACCCCACTGCCACCGCTACAGGGCAGTGGGAAGAGCGAGGCTAAGTGCCAGAATTGGCGCATCCTATGGATGCGCCATTTCTGGGGCGGCTGACGGCTGGTGTTTCTAGCCTGGGAGGGGGGCAATATTCATGGCACCCTTCCTGGGCTATGAAAATCAGCCCCCAGCTGTCTGCCTAGCCTTTGCTAGCTATTAAATTAGGGGGGACCCCATGTTATTTTTTTTGGGGGGGGTCCCCCATTTTAATAGCTAGTAAAGGCTAGGTATTCAGCTGGGGGCTGATATTAGTAGCCTGGGAAGCTCCGTGGGTATTACCCCCTTCCCAGGCTTCAAACATTTGCCCCAGCCGTCTGCTTAACCTCCGCTAGAGCCTAAAATTAAGGGGAACCCCACGTCAATTTTTTTTAAAATAAATCCTTTATTTTAACACTAAATGACAAGTACAGTAACCAACACTATCACTGTACTTCATATATATGTGACTGACATGTTTCTATCTATCTAATCTATGTGTGATTCTCTATTCTTTCTATTCTAAATTGTCGGGTACAGATACTGAATTGCCGGCCGGCTTTTTTAAAGAGACGGTGCATGAAAACACTATTATTTTTTTATATAAATCCTTTACACTAAATGACAAGTTCTGTAAGCAACACTGTCACTGTACTTCATATATATGTGACTGACATGTTTCTATCTATCTAATCTATGTGTGAAGCTCTATTCTTTCTGTTATAAATTGTCGGGTACCGCTGCTGAATTGCCGGCCGGCTTTTTTAAAGAGACGGTGCACGAAAACACTAATATTTTTTTAAATAAATCCTTTACACTAAATGACAAGTACAGTAACCAACACTATCACTGTACTTATTATATATGTGATTGGCATATTTATATCTATCTATGTGTGAAGCTCTATTCTTTCTGTTGTAAATTGTCGGGTACCGGTGTATGCGCTGATGAATTGCCGGCTTTTCATGTCATTCTACATTATTCTTAGTTGTTTTACTTCATGTAGAATTAACCTACAAGGAAAGAAAGGGTTTATTTTCATTCCGATATTTGTGTCCCATTGACTTGCATTGGTTTCCGGTATCGGAATCGTCGATATCCGATACTTTTTGGGTATCGGCCCGATCCAATCCGATACGATATTTCCTGATATCGGAAGGTATCGCTCAACACTAATTCTCACATCTGAGCTATGGATTTCTGCAGCTCCTTCAGAGTGACCATGGGCCTCTTGGCTGCTGTTCTAATTAGTGCTCTCCTTGCTAGGGATGTCAGTTTAGGTGAACGGCCATGTCTTGATTCAGTTGTGCTATACTCCTTCCATTTTTGGATGATAGATTGAACAGTGCTCCGTGAGATCTTAAGAGCTTGGCTATTTTTTTTCATAACCTAACCCTGCTTTACTCTTCTCCACAACTTTATCCCTGACCTGTCTGGTGTGTTACTTGTTTTCATGATGCTTTTTGATCTTTAAAGTTCTCAAACAAACCTCTGAATCCTTTACAGACCAGCTGTAGTTATACAGAGAAAAAATTACACACAAGGTGGACTAATTTACTAATTACGTGACTTCCGAGGCAATTGGTCACTCAGGATTTTATTTAGGGGTATCACACAACAAGGGGCTGAATACAAATGCACGTCACAATTTTCAGATTTATATTTTTAAAACATTTAGAGAATAATATACAGTGCCTTGTGAAAGTATTTGGCCCCCTTGAACTTTTTTTTACCTTTTGCCACATTTCTGGCTTCAAACATAATTTTATATCTTTATAATTTTTTGGGGAAGAATCAACAGGTGGGACACAATCGTGAAGTGGAATGAAATTTATTGGATATTTTAAACTTTTAAAAAAAAATTAAAACTGAAAAGTGGGGCGTGCAATATTATTCAGCCCCTTTACTTTCAGTGCAGCAAACTCACTCCAGAAGTTCAGTGAGGATCTCTGAATGATCCAATGTTGTCCTAAATGACTGGTAATGATAAATAGAATCCACCTGTGTGTAATCAAGTCTCCGTATAAATGCACCTGCTCTGTGATAGTTTCAGGGTTCTGTTTCAAGTGCAGAGAGCATCATGAAGACCAAGGAACACACCAGGCAGGTCTGAGATACTGTTGTGGCGAAGTTTAAAGCCGGATTTGGATACAAAAAGATTTCCCAAGTTTTAAACATCTCAAGGAGCACTGTGCAAGCGATCATATTGAAATGGAAGGAGTATCAGACCACTGCAAATCTACCAAGACCCGGTAGTCCCTCTAAACTTTCTTCTCGAACAAGGAGAAGACTGATCAGAGATGCAGCCAAAAGGCCCATGATCACTCTGGATGAACTGCAGAAATCTACAGCTGAGGTGGGAGAGTCTGTCCATAGGACAACAATCAGTCGTGCACTGCACAAATCTGGCCTTTATGGAAGAGTGGCAAGAAGAAAGCCATTTCTCAAAGATATCCATAAAAAGTCTCGTTTGAAGTTTGCCACAAGCCACCTGGGAGACACACCAAACATGTGGAATAAGGTGCTCTGGTCAGATGAAACCAAAATCGAACATTTTGGCCACAATGCAAAATTATATGTTTGGCATAAAAGCAACACACACAAACACAACAAAAGCATCACCCTCAAAACACCATCCCCACTGTCAAACATGGTGGTGGCAGCATCATGGTTTGGGCCTGCTTTTCTTCAGCAGGGACAGGGAAGATGGTTAAAATTGATGGGAAGATGGATGGAGACAAATACAGGACCATTCTGGAAGAAAACCTGTTGGAGTCTGCAAAAGACCTGAGACTGGGACGGAGATTTATCTTCCAACAAGACAATGATCCCAAACATAAAGCAAAATCTACAATGGAATGGTTCAAAAATAAACGTATCCAGGTGTTAGAATGGCCAAGTCAAAGTCCAGACCTGAATCCAATCGAGAATCTGTGGAAAGAGCTGAAAACTGTTGTTCACAAACGCCCTCCATCCAACCTCACTGAGCTCGAGCTGTTTTGCAAGGAAGAATGGGCAAGAATTTCAGCCTCTCGATGTGCAAAACTGATCGAGACATACCCCAAGTGACTTGCAGCTGTAATCACAGCAAAAGGTGGCGTTACAAAGTATTAACTCAAGGGGGCCGAATAATATTGCACACCCCACTTTTCAGTTTTTAATTTTTTAAAAAAGTTTAAAACATCCAATAAATTTCGTTCCACTTCACAATTGTGTCCGACTTGTTGTTGATTCTTCCCCCAAAAATTAGAATTTTATATCTTTATGTTTGAAGCCAGAAATGTGGCAAAAGGTAGAAAAGTTCAAGAGGGCCAAATACTTTCACAAGGCACTGTATCACGTCCTTTACACTTCTCAAATACTTGCTACTTAGTGTTGGTATAATAAGAAATACATTTAAGTTTGTAGGTGTAACGTGAAAAAATGTGTAAAAGTTCAAGTGGTATGAATACTTTTTCAAGGCACTGTACATATAAAATGCTGTGTAGATTACATTTCTTGATATGCTTTTTTAATATTACTGAATGGGGTGAGTAGGTTTTTCAGAAAAACTGTAATTAATTCTTGACAAAAAAATCCTCATCCATATATGAGGATTGCTTCAGATTTAATTCTTTTGCATTGCACTAGTTACAGTAAATCTGCTGCGAAAGTCCATACCAAATCTGAGACAAGATCCTACCATATCCTAAATTCTGTATCTAAAAATTTGCTACAAAACCCTATTCACATGATTCATAGTGTAAAGAGATGTGAACAGGAGAGACGCTGGTCCAGGAGGTATCACACTTTTCAAGAAGGGGTTGTCCAGTGGTGGACAAGCTTCTAAAATTTCTTTTGCTCTTATTACAAATAAATGCAATTAAACAAGAGTGTAAATAAATATACATTAGAATCTCTACCTTTTGTGCAATAAGGAGCTCACATCAGAGAATTACCTGTGGGAGTAAGGCAGTCTTTCCAATCGAAGTACCCAGCATAAATGCCGGGCTCTAGAGACCCAACTACGGGGTCTGCTTTCATTTCTATAAATTTTTCAAATAAACTTTGATCCAGTTCTTTCAGAGACTCGGTGCTGGCCTAGAATACAAAAACCACAAACAATTGTTGGGTTGCTTCTTAATACCAGCAAGAGGCAATACATAGAGAATGCACATGCTCAAGGCCCATGCATAGATGCATTTCTGTTTTTTCTAGATTTTATAACTGCTACATTTCCTCAATAGGTATTTCTTATTGCTGGAGAGTTTTCTTTATTTGCTACACATGATATTTCCTACTACTTGATATATGAGGTATCTACCACTGATATATTAAAGGGAATCTGTCACCAGGTTTTATCTACCTAAAATGAGTGCAGCATAAAGTAGAGACAGAGACCCTGATACTAGCGATGTGTCACTTACTGGGCTGCTTGCTGTAGTTTTGATAAAATAACCGCTTTATGAGCCGGAGACTATCACTGGAGGACTAGTAAACCTGTTGCTAAGCAGTCCTCCATATTCATGACCTCCATATACCCACACATGTCAATTGACTGACAGCTTTCGGCCTATGCACAGTGTAAAAGCTGCCAATCAGTGTTGCAGGGCAGGTTATACAAAGCTCAACAATCAGAAAACCGGTAGATCTCAAGCAAATAAAACCGTGATTTTATCAAAAGTGCAGGAAAAAACCCAGTAAGTGACACATTGTTCATCATGCTACTCTTATATGGGCAAAATCTAATAAAAATCCATAAATGAGCATAGACCCTGCAACAAGTAAGTAGTAATAGCACATGTAAATAATATAGGGTACTTGGTTAATGATATTTTCACAGAAAAAGCATAAAAGCCATTTGGGGCTCTATCCTGCTCTGCCCTTATTCACATTGACGTCGTATGACACATGATAAAGTTTTAATACTAGACAGGTTAGGACCATCACATTGGGTACACCGTGATGTTGTGGGATGGCTTTTATGTTTTTTGGCTCAAAATAGCTTTAACCAAGTATCCTATGTTATATACATGTACCATTACTATTTACCCGTTGGAAGGACTATGCTCATTTTTTTCTTCTGGGTTTTGTCTATGAAATGGCCACAGTGTGAACATGCTCTTACATTTTGCATGTATACCAGCTTCAGTCCAGCTCAGGTTTTTGCTCTTATATGGGATAGGAATAACCTGGAGACAGATTCACTTTAAAAGCTGTTTTGAAGTTAATTAGGTTGTTACATTAACCCAAATGATCAGCGCAGCTCCAGCTTCTCAAATCTTTAGCGATCAGCTACAATGGACATCGCGTCTGGCCAGGAAAAAAGTATTATTTAGTGGTTATGCAAGTTATAATTTATGCCAAATTCTTTACTGTGATGTTTGTAGACCTGATACAGCAAAACTACAGTACATGGGTATAGAAAATAAATAATAAATGAGAATACAATAAAACTAGTGAAATGCACAGCTAGTGAACTATGTATATCATTTGTCATCCATCTTTTATATTAGAAACCACAAGCAGCCATAGTACCAGAATTTCAGCAAATTATTCAATTTTGCTATACTCAACTAAAAGATATTATAGAAGAAATTATCTATTTCATAGTATAAAGTGTGCTTAATGCATACATGTATTATATGGCCTTGTACACAAAAAAACACACATCTACGAAAAAATATTATAGCTTGCATCACAACCCTGATAGGTCATCAAAGATAACATGTAAAAATAATAAATTACCATGATATGTAATGTCGCCCACTCTGACATTTTCATTCTTTGAAAAAAAAAAATCCCATATGTAACTCATAAAGGAAAAGCAATGTGACAGAGAGTTAATTATTCTCTTTCTTGGTCGATAACGATCTTAAGGGTAAGATGCTGACGCGAAATATTTGCGTGCCAAATACATTAAGTAGAAATCTGATGGCAGGAAATGGATTAGTACTTTGCAGAATCTGTAAGACTTTGTTATTTGGAACTATAACTTATGGTGTTAAGTGTGGGAGAGAAGGGCTGAAGCACTGAAATCTTTTTTGAATTGTAAAAAGAATTAGCTGTATGCACCCGGCCAGTTAAAGTGCTTGAACCAAGTATATAAATTATTCTTCATAGGCGGAGGACCGACCACTGGAACTCCCACCGGTCCCAAGAACTCTGGCGGTCCCAATAAAAATGAATGGAGTGGAGGTGCGCATGATTGACCACCACTCCATTGACACCTTGTTCTCAGGACTAGTGGCCAGAGATCAGAAAGACATCCCCTATCCCATGGGTAGAGGACAATTTCCAAACTTGGTACAACCCCTTTAACGCCCTACAGGTTCCTAGCCAATTACCCTCTTAGGGACTTCCATTACACCTTTTTATGTTCTACTTATTCTGCTATGACTAATCTAACAAAGTAAAGTATTATTTATGTATGGCACATTGCAACCTTTAAAAATTGACCATGTCTCCGTTAATATTTTCATTTTGCGATTAAATTGGCAAGAAATATATTAAAAATTCTTCTGTACACTTTTCAGGGGAACATCCAATTTCAACCCTATTTATCAAAAATTTCTAATCAGACTTGTTTCTCGCTGTAAAGCAACTGGCTGCAGCAAAAGCTCACCTACCCCATTGCTCTTTCCAAGGTAGGTGACCACTAGTGCTAAATCCTGGACATTTAGGCAAGTCCTGCGAGGTTCAAACTGCAAGATTTGTTGTATATCCCCAGCACAATGGTTTTATTCCAATTATTGTCACCATTCAAGTTTTAGGTTTAATGATCACTATAGTGTCTACAATTACCATCCACTCTTGGATGACTATACACAAACGATGAGAGGCGGTTTTAGTTTCTGCGCACAACCTGGCGATTACCATCTCATCTACTACCACAGAAATACATACAACTTCAGACGTTGACTTTTTAACACACACAAATTCCAGAGTAAAATAAAATGGTCACTGTAGTTCCAACACGTCTATGATTATACAATGAACTTAGTAATGACTAGCAAAATTTATCTGAAATTACGCAATACATGATCGGAACCGAGAGCAAGGAAGTTTCCGCACATATAGTACTGGCAGAACACTCAGGAAAGTACGGTAACTACTCACTAACAATGAATGGATGGCACGAATTAATACATCAGCTTCTGCACAGTCTCTTGACAAATAACACTGATATCTGCACCAAAACCTATTTTAATACCACATATGCGGCAAGTTCACATTTTTAAAGAAGACTTTTTACCAATTTTTTTATGTTGAACTGAACTCAGAATGTAATAGTTGCTGCAGACTGGAATAAAACAGGGATTTTTTATTTTTTTTTTAATCTCGTCTTTCCGTTGCAGGGATATTAGCAATTAAAGTATTTATTTCCTAATGAATTAATTTTTGTTATCAGATAGTTTTCACTGGGGACATACATGTCTTCTCCCTGTATGATGTTGCCCAATCATAAGCAGGCAACAATACTCAACGCCCCCCACTATAGCTTAGAACGGATTTCTAAGCTTGTAAAATTCTCCTGAATGAGTCAGAATGGTAAAAGGGGCAGTGTAGCTGAGTTCAGCAGTGTCACATGACAAACCGATTTCTCAGTTCTCCTTCTTTCATAGCACTGCCACCTCAGCTGTACTGCTACTCCTTCCACACTGCCTATCTGGAGACATGTCAGTAAGCACACTTATGTCTGCTGTGCTCAGAGAGCGTGTACATGCTCTGCAGTGAGATCAATGCTGTCATTATGTCTCACACAGGAGTAGTCCATAACAGACAAGCTACTCCTGTTTGAGATATGATAGCCCTGATCTCACTGCAGAGCGAGTACAAGTTGACTGAGGACAGCAGACATAAGTGTGATTACTGACACATCTCCGGACAGACAATGTGTGTGTGTGTGGGGGGGGGGGTACATTACAAAGGAGGTAACGGTGTCATGAAAGGAGGAGAGCTAATATAACATTTTGCAATGTGACAGCTAAACTCAGCTGCGCTGCTCCTTACCCCACACTGACTCATGCAGAAGGTTACACCAGGAGATGAGAGCTGTATCATTGCACACACACACCCTGCTCTAAGCTATGGTGGCATGTTCTTCTTTCCATTGAGTGTTGCTGCCTGCTTATGTTTGGTCAGCATCATACCGGGTGAAGTGCATGCCCCCAGTGAAAACTATCTTCTAGCACCCACTTGATCTTAATGAAAATTAACTCATTATGGACCAAATATTTTGTTTGCTAATATCTTGGTAATGGAGAGGCCAGATTAAAAAACAAAAAAATAAAAAAGTTTTAATCTGCTCTGCAGATACCATTACATTTTGTGGCCAGTTCAACAAGAAAAAAATGGTGAAAGGTCCTCTTTAATTCAGTTTTTTTTGTTGCTGAAATGACAGATATGCTTTAATGTGTTATACACTGGTGGTGTAGAAACAAGATTAGAAGGCTACTCCCAAAAAAACAAAAACAAGTTAACACCTATCCTTAGAATCAGGGACAACTTGCTAACCGCTGGGACCCCCAACGATCCAGGAATCAAGGATCTGGAATCCTGAGAATGGGGCACATGCTCGACCTTCTCTGCATTCATTGTTTGTGGGAATGTTGAGAACATCGATAGGCTATTTCTGGCAGTCCCATGGCAATGAATGTAACGGAGGTCGAGCATGCACACCTCCACTCCATTCAAGATGGGACTGCAGAGCCTGAATCTCAAATCCCCAAGGGACTAAAAGATGGAATCCCCAGCGATCAGCAAGTTATCTATCCCCTATCCTCTGGTTAGTCGATAACTTTTTTTGTGTGGGGGATGGGGAAGAGGGTGGTGGTGGAAAGGTGGAGTGAATTACTCTTTAAGAAAACATAGACTCTAGAGAGACATGTTGTAAAGACGAACAATATGAAAGTAATACCTTTGTTATGTTCTCAATACTCTGGAAGCCATGCTTCTCAAAATGGTCAGCAATGTTTAGCAAGGTGTGCCTTTCCAGATAGTTACAATTGCTCAGAACAATTAGGAGCTTTTTCTCCTGAAATAGAAATATGGAAGAAAGATGACATAATGTAATATTAAAGTATGTTAAGCAATATTAAAGCCTAAAAGCATCTCTTCTATAAGAACCTCTAAAACCATAAAAAGGCCTGTTATCATGATGTATAAATCATTTCATGATCACTAGAATAAACTATTAAAGGAAATCGGTCAGCACGATCCACCCCCCAAACTATTAAAGATTGGCTGAAATGAAAAGTCGGCAGTCATTTTATGTGCACACTTTAACAATTCCCCAGTATTACCTAGGTGGGTGGTTAATTGACCACATGCATGTGATTTGCATAATAGCGGTCATGTGCCGACTAGACTAATATGGTTTCTCTCAATAGGCGACAACCGAGAGGAGCCAGATGAGTTTAGTTGGCATGTGACCACAAATATGCAAATCCCATATATGTGGTCATGTGACTGCCCACTTGTACAGGAAGTAAAGGGGAATGGTCACATGGTGACAATGTGCAATGCTCACACTTCGACAGACTGCAGTCACATAGAATGACTCCAGACTTTTCATTTCAGGCTAGATAACCCCTTTAATAGTTTGGGAGTAGATAGTGCTGACAGATCCACTTTCCAGAGTGACTAAACATTTTACAGATTTCTTTAATAGTTTTCATGCACGTTGATTGCCTGCAAATTAGTGAGAGGTCAAGGACCTGAGACCCTCACTGATTGCTCAACAGACCAATGAGAAATGTGCTGCTCAGGAAACAGGAGCACAGAGTCTATGGTGCTGATACATCAAAGGCCAGAAAACTGGGGTAAAACTCTTTGAATAGTCGCAACATTTTTTGCAAAGCGCAGAATTGAGCAAAAATGTTGTGGCTTTTGGCATTTATAAGCCAGACTGACGCAGCTTAGACAAATTGGGTGGAGCTGGGGAGAAGCCGAGGCGGGATGGGATGTGGCTACTCCCGCCCATCAAATTCAGCAAAAACGCTGGGGTTTCTTAAGTCTGAAATGTTACCCCAGTCCCTGACGGGGCGCAAGCCAATAATAAGATGCGTCAAATTTGTTAAGTGGTATGCGCCTCTTAATGAATTTGACGCATATTATTCCTGCTCGCACATCATTAAGATTGGCGTACAAAATGACAGTGTTAATGAATCGGGGTCTATTGAACAGTACTCTGCTCTGTGTGCTAACTCAGGCAGGACCTTTGTGCTTGTGTCTAGGTGGGGATAGGACCAGGACCCCGACACTGGTCTGCAGGTAATAAAATGCATAAAATCTACAAAAAAAATAGTTAAATGTTAAGTTACTAGTGAATCATAGGTTTCTAATGGTCAGAATAATACTTTTATGAATAAAGATCACAATTTACATTAAAGTGGTTGTCCGGCCTTAGAGTAATAGTCTGACTTGTGAATCCTCACAGCACACGCACTGTCAGGATTCCCGGGTTCTGGCGTTCGGAGCGGGCGGTCATGTGATCGCAGGTATGCGATTTGCACACTTCCAGCCATATTCCAACTAGACGTGTCCGGCCTTGCTTAATATGCCTGTATTGAGGGACGCCACACACGTCTAGTCGGCACATGACCACATATATGCAAAACACATACTTAAAGTCACACGCCTGCTGCTCCCAGCACCGGAGAAACTTCACAGTGTGCAGTGCACGCGCTATGAGGAGTGACAAGTCTGCA
Organism: Phyllobates terribilis; assembly: GCF_046119375.1. NCBI lineage: Eukaryota > Metazoa > Chordata > Amphibia > Anura > Dendrobatidae > Phyllobates > Phyllobates terribilis. Next base: position 473,082,089 of record NW_027362764.1, on the reverse strand, counting down.
GTCTCATAGAGTAACTGCAGACTTGTACCCTAAGGCTGGACAACACCTTAGCTCAGCCTGGACAATGACATGGATCATTATTTTGATCTTAACTATTATAATACCAACAGCAACATCGGATATGGTGATTATGTCATGTTAAAGGGTTTTTCTCAAACTCACTAGTTATTCCTCATCAATAACATAGGGGATAACTTGCTGAGAATGGGAATCAATAACCCTGAGAAGGGAGCAGAGGTGTGTGTGGTCGATTTCTGATCCATTCTCGGGACTGCTGGGGCAAATTATCCCCTAGTCCAATAGGAGAAAACTTGCGATTTTTGGAATACCCCTTCAAAATCATAATATCTGTGGTAGCCAACAGTAATGCTGAATCAGAAACACTGGGTAAGATCAGGAGTACAATCTGAGATCTAGTGCCACAGTTCTTTCTAAAACCAGGGCATCTACAGCTTTTCATCTGATATTCTATAAGTTCCTCGACAACTCTAAAATCCAAACTTGGTCTTAAGTCCCCCATACACTTCAGATAAATGTTGGCTTAATGACGGTTCGGCAGACTGTTCAGCCAGCAACTATCTCATATGGCACTGCCATATGCAGGAGCGGCCTGGTGAGCGCTCCTGTCTTCTCTATTAAAGAGACGCTGCCAGACATCTCTGGTGCGGTGTTATCTTTAGGGAACAAAAGGATTGGCAGTCCGAAATTGGATGTGCTGGATCCTTATCTCACCTGAAAATACAGGGCCCCATACACATTAGACTGTCTGCAGAGCCTAGCACTATTGGCGGGTTCAACTGACGTTTGTACATTATTTAATGCTAGTAAAAACTCCTGGTTTTGTGTCTTGCTCCCCTCCCTGCACTGTCTGCAAGCGGACAAAAAAATGGGCTAAAACGCTACCAGTTCAGCCTTTCCGCAGCTGAAATTGGAGCAGGTCAGTTGGAAATTAACCCTTTTTTTCTGCTTTTTGATTACGTTTTACATACGTGTAAAAAATTCTCAAGTATGACAAACAGTGGGGACGAGACCATCTCTTGATTAAGGAAACCATTTACATCTAGGTTTACTGTTCCTTTAAGACCTTCAAAAAGCACAACCCCTAATGAGGTTGTCCAAGCCTCAACAGTCTCTTGAGACACCTTCCTTTTGAAGTCAGTGACACCAATTCATCCTTTCTGTTAAGTATATAGATGACCACTCTTCAGATATGACAAGACAATGGCACCTTTCTTGGGGGGGAGAGAGTGGGAATAAAATGTATAGATTTCAGAAATAATACTTCTCACAGATTCTTGCACCACAGTGGATTTATACGACATAGAATATATGTATATTATCGCCATATGGTGCTTTATTTCAAAGTCTGAGTCGACACGTACATTATATCTAAACCTCAGATACAATTAAAAAGAAAATGAGCAAACTAACAATAAAAACGTACAGAGGATATCGTGGGTTCTTCATTAAGACTTCCGAATAACTCAGGAGATGAAATATCAGCTGAAACACTAAGAAATAAAAAAGCAATTGTGAGAAATACAGGAAAGCAACAAAAAATACTTTTTTCTTACAAGTAAGCATTTAATCACAAACAAATAGCCTGGAAAGTGATGACTGCAGAGTCACAAGTATCTCATAACCATACGTCAGATTTCTAGGTATGTAGAGTTTACAGCCTAACTATTTAGAAGAAATGTAAGCGTTCTTCTATTTATTCACGGCTATCACTAAAACTGGAGGCTGTTGCAGATGGTTAATCACTAAAATACACTGAATGCTATAAATAATGGTCTAGTTTACCTGCTATACAGTAGTAACGTAATGAATACAGTAGGACTATATGGAAAAACTTGAGCAATATACACTGCTCAAAAAAGTAAAGGGAACACTTACACAACAGAATATAACTCCAAGTAAATCAAACTTCTGTGAAATCAAACTGTCCACTTAGGAAGCAACACTGATTGACAATCAATTTCACATGCTGTTGTGCAAATGGAATAGACAATAGATGGAAATTATTGGCAATTATCAAGACACCCTCAATAAAGGAGTGGTTCTGCAGGTGGGGACCACAGACCACATCTCAGTACCAATGCTTTCTGGCTGATGTTTTGGTCACTTTTGAATGTTGGTTGTGCTTTCACACTCATGGTAGCATGAGACAGACTCTACAACCCACAGAAGTTGCTCAGGTAGTGCAGCTCATCCAGGATGGCACATCAATGCGAGCTGTGGCAAGAAGGTTGGCTATGTCTGTCAGCGTAGTGTCCAGTGGCTGGAGGCGCTACCAGGAGACAGGCCAGTACACTAGGAGACGTCGAGGGGGGCGTAGGATGGCAACAACCCAGAAGCAGGACCGCTACCTCCGTCTTTGTGCCACGAGGAACAGGAGGAGCACTGCCAGAGCCCGGCAAAATGACCTCCAGCAGGCCACAAATGTGCATGTGTCTGCACAAACGGTTAGAAACCGACTCCATGAGGGTGGTATGAGGGCCCGACGTTGACAGATGGGGGTTGTGCTCACAGCCCAACACCGTGCAGGACGCTTGGTATTTGCCACAGAACACCAGGATAGGCAAAGTCGCCACTGGCGCCCTGTGCTCTTCACAGATGAATGCAGGTTCACACTGAGCACATGTGACAGACGTGACAGAGTCTGAAGACGCCGTGGAGAGTGATCTGCTTCCTGCAACATCCTTCAGCATGACCGGTTTGGCAGTGGGTCAGTAATGGTGTGGGGTGGCATTTCTTTGGAGGGCCACACAGCCCTCCATGTGCTCGCCAGAGCTAGCCAGACTGCCATTAGGTACCGAGATGAGATCCTCAGACCCCTTGTAAGACCATATGCTGGTGCGGGTGGACCTGGGTTCCTCCTTATGCAGGACAATGCCAGACCTTATGTGGTTGTAGTGTGGCAGCAGTTCCTGCAAGATGAAGGCACTTAAGCTATGGACTGGCCCGCCCGTTCCCCAGACCTGAATCCGATTGAGCACATCTGGGACATCATGTCTTGCTCCATCCAACGTCCCGTTGCACCACAGACTGTCCAGGAGTTGGCGGATGCTTTGCCCAGGCATTGTAGGGAGGTCATACAGGCACGTGGAGGCCACACACAATACTAAGACTCATTTTGATTTGTTTTAAGGACATTACATCAAAGTTGGATCAGCCTGTAGCGTGTTTTTCCACTTTAATTTTGGGGGTGACTCCAAATCCAGGCCTCCATTGGTTAATAAATTTGATTTCCATTGATGATTTTTGTGTGATTTTGTTGTCAGCACATTCAACTTTGTACAGAACAAAGTATTCAATGAGAATATTTCATTCTTTCAGATCTAGGATGTGTTATGTGAGTGTTCCCTTTATTTTTTTGAGCAGTGTATATTTTGGCATTTGAAGAGGAATATATTTTACATCTATTTTTGTGTTTCTTTTTCACTTTTCATTTATATAATTTTTTTTAAAATTTAGATTTTTTTTGATTTGCAATCAAGGGTGCGCCTTCATAAAAGATATTCCCATATCGGACAATTATATCCTTTTTAAAAGCAATGATATTATTGTCTGATCAATGCAGTTTCAGCCTCTGGGACATGCAGATATCTTGAGAGCATAACCCAATCTTGTGCTTAGGTAAAGAAGGAAGGAGTAGCTGCACATGCACTAGCACATGCACAGCTTTCTCCATTCACTTCTACAGGGATCCTGGAAGTTGGAGAACAAGTGTACTTGTGTAAGATAGGACCCGTCCTCTTGTGGATAAGCCATGAATGTCCAAGATGAGAATTACTTTTTAATGGGAACTGATACAAAACAGATTAGATCTAATGTGAGCAAAGCAAGTGCATTCATAACATGCAACACACTAACAAAGTCATTTAATGTTTGTCTTTTTTAAGTTATAGTATGTTGAATGGAGCAAATGGTAATTCTAATGGTAATTGATAAATAGAGTTGTCAGTAGAATTCCACTAAGGATAAAAAATCATAATGCCTTAAAGGGGTTGTCCACTACTAGGACAACCCCTTCTTGATCTGAATGTTTGGCCCCAATAAAATAAAAAAGTTTATACTCACCTCCTGTGCTGGTGCCATTCCAGTGGTGTCAGCACTCGCTCTCCCCGCGGCTGTCCTGCGGTGTCATGACACATGGTGCCCAATCAGCGCTGGCGTCACTGTCTCCGCCTTCGTACGAAGTGAACATGAAGAGGAAGTCCGGGCAGCAGCTGAACTCACTTCCGCTTCATGTTCAATTCGAAGGCGGGAACAGTAAAGCTGACGCCAGCGCTGATTGGGCGCCAGGGTCACGTGTCACAACAACAGCACAAGAGCCCCGGGAAAAAGAGCGAGTGCCGACACCACTGGAACGGCACCAGCACGGGAGGTGAGTATAAGCTTTTTTATTTTATTGGGGCCAACCATTTAGATCAAGAAGGGGTTGTCCTAGTAGTGGATATCCCCTTTAGACAAGAAGGATGTATGAAGGGATATAAAAATGTAAAACTGCGCACTAGCCCATAATCAGTGCAGTTGGCATTATGGTAGTGATCATCTCCACTCAATAGTATTGCACCATGGTGTCTGACAACAGGTTTATGAAAGTGCCCTGTGTACCTGATTTGGTTTAAAGGAAACCTGTCAGGTTGTAAAACACTACTAACCTGCACATATGAGGTTAATCTGCAGGTTAATAGCATCAGGAAGGTGCCTGGCTGCTGTACTGAAAGTATGGCACCCGAGAGAAAATGAACTCTATTCCTCCCGGGAGCTGCTGGCTTTCAATCATACAGGTGTGCCCGTAGCAATTACAGTCACCGCTCACAGCACCAAGAGCAGCGGCTGTAAGCACACCCCAGCACTTTGATTGACAGCCGGCTCTGCAGTGCATCAGTGCAGTAAAATGACTGTCAATCAAAGGCACCTTCCTAAAATATTAACCTCTAGATTAAAGCCTTATCTGCAGGTTAATGGCGTTATCCGACCTGACAGGTTAATTTGATTAATTAGTGCCTCAGTAAAATTTATGTATACACTGCTCAATATTGAAATTGCAACACTAAGAAAGAAAAGTTGTGAAATTATGGAAATCGCGGAAATGATAGACACGGAAAGGATATGCACATGATGAAGAAATGGAAACGTTTTCAAAACATCTTGATTTTTTTCAGTATAGCGTATGAGCGCCACACACAGAATTACATGAACTTTACATGCCTTGGCTGCTATCAATGAGATTATTAATGGTTATCTGAGGAATGTTCTGCCACACAGAATGCACTTTGGCAAGAAAAACAAAAGACCCGCTGCTGTCAGCTCCTTTTGTAATGGCCAACCAATGACATCTTAGATGTGCTCGATATGAGACAAGGGGGAAGATGCTGCAGGCAATGGTAGCACCATTAGGCCACGCAGGCTGCTCACAGTATCAGTGCTGAAAAGTGGCACATCTGGGATGTCATCAGTCGGTAATTAAAAAAGAAGCTGCCAGCAGCAGATTTTGATGATATGTGTGTCCAAATGCATTCAGTGTGGCAGAACGTTCCTCAAATAACCATTAATAATCTCATTGATAAGATGCTGAGGCGTGTAAGTGCGTGTATTTCTGTACATGGCGCTCATACATGATACTGAATAAATCAAGATGTTTTGAAAATCATTTCCATATCATTAACATGTCTGTCGACCCTGTGATTTCCATAATTTCAAAACTTTTCCTTCTTCATGGTGCAATTTCAAAGTTAAGGAGTGTAAATGGTAATATAATACATGTCCTTTAGGCAAGCCTCCAACTGTAGTTACATACTGCATTGTATCCACATCTCCTTCAGGTTTGTTACTCAGGTATTCAAGGGTAGATATGAAAGCCTAGTTAGGAAAAAAAGATACTATTAGATAAATGGCAGTATCAATATGAAGAACAAAAAATAAATAGATATATATTAATTATTGTAGCAATAGATGTAAATGGCAATTTCTCTTAAAGATCTGGATAAATGGTACCTCAGTTGGTACTTGTGCAACATATTATACTGTGTCACACTCCATGCAGTGTAAAATAAAATGATGGAAAACATTATTATTCTTTAGGCTGAATTAATGAAATTATTTCTACACACCTGGATTATGTTAATGCAGAGCGTACACATGTTGTCCTGCGTTTTCTGCTGCTGAAAAATCTGGAAACAAAATTGAAAGCTATTTTTAAAAGAAAATAAAGTAAAATGATAGTAAGAAGGGAATTAAAAGAGTTTTGCAGGCTAAATCGTAATTTCCCTATATTCGCAGCACAAGTAGGTATCGGGACGCGTGGATGCCATTTGGATATTTGTGATTAAGTCCACACTTTTGTGATTCGGCAGTTTGTCGTCACAGGTTTTAAAAAAAAACATTTCCTCCAGGTCAGTATGGTTAAGATGATACTATACTTGTTTTTTAATTTTTTTATGTACGTATTCGAGAAAGGAAGTAAGACTATTTGTAGAATAAAAGAAAATATGAGGATTGTGTCTGTATCCTTTCTTATTTTTCCATCCATGGATTTGTGTGCGGAGTCACTTTTTTTGTATTGCAAGTTGACGTTTTAACGATACCATTTTGGGGTACATACAATGTTTTGATTAAGGGACGTGCAGCGAATGAAAAACCACAATACTGGCATTTTGATTTTTTTTTTCTCTTTGAATCATTTCCACAGGTTCATTAATTTATATTTTGATAGATCGGACTTTAATGAACATGGAGATTCTAAACATGCTTATCACACTCCCCCACCCCACCTTTTTTTTAAACTGAGGAAAAAGGGTGATTCTAATGTGTGTGTGTATATATATATATATATATATATATATATATATATATATATATATATATATATATATATATATATATATATTTTTTACTTTTTTTCTAGATTTTAATACTTTTTTTTTTACTTCATTTCTTTGTCACTTTAGGAGACTGAAGTTATCCTATGAAGCCCAGCCACATAGAACAACTAAGATGGCAGACAGCGGGACACCTCCACCTGCCATGACAAGCTGTCAGCACCTCGTGTTTGCGTCATGCAGTGGGGTGGGGTCGATAGCCGAAAATTAAACACACAGGCAATAGCAATTTAAATGGCACTGATAATAATTAAATGCCACTGTCATCTGCTGTTATAACAGGCAGACGCCAGCTGTATAACAAAGCTGGCATCTGCAGTGTATGGTGCAGGCCCAGCTCCTGAGCCTGAACCATACACTGGCACCCGACGTGTGAGGTCTATATACATCTCACTTGGCAAAGGGCTTAAAAAGGGTCTCTTGACAATAAATTGCTCACAATCTGTGCTCTTGCCTGGAGCTCCTAGTGAAGAGCAGTCGTCTTTGGGAGAAGCTTCAGTGTGTCATATTCTTACAGTAATATTACAGGGAAAATTAAGCATTACACAGTGGCCATTTAAATTAATAATTTATGAAACAAATACTTAGTTTGCCTAAGTGGCTGCGGTAAAACAAATCTTTGCATCTACTGCTGCAGCAACACAACCAAGCTGACTACCAAATAATCATATAATACCAACATCAGAAATATAAAGATAACAGCTGCGCTCGATGTATGTGATCCCAAAAATATACCTGATGTCTGTGTATCTCCAGCAGGATCCAAATTACAACATGCATTTATTGTTACCATTGGGTATTGTCACTAGTGCTTTATATGCCAGTGTGAAAGAGGATAGTGTTCCCTATAGGTATTGGTTGGGCTATATGATATAAAAAAAAGGTGACCAGCTCCGCCTGGCAAAACGAGTCAAATGTGAACAGGCGCAAGATGATGTGATTGCAAAAGTATACAAACAAATGCAGCAGCACACCGAGCAAGCTAAGGAATAGTTGAACATTGAACCTATGGCCAATTTGAACTCTAAGCGCCTTCATTCTACAAGTGTAGTCTATACAGCAATTAGCAGTAGAAAATTCATATATTCAATGTTCACGTATAACTTAAAGAAGCATGTTTTCTATTCTACTATAGTGACAGCAGCTTGCACCTGTTCACTTTAGACTAATTTTGGCAAGAGGTGCGGGTCACTTTTTGTAGCATATGTTTTGGGGATAGTGACTGCCTTTTTGGCTGTGCACTCCTCTCATGTGTCTAGGGCCTTATTCAGAGATCAGTGATTTTTCTCTAACATAAAAACCCAAACTGATTTTCATCAGTTTTTTTGGATGAGTGTATCAGTATTTGACATCAGTGATTTTCTCATATGCCAAAAAACAGAAAAATCTAAAAAATTGCCAAGCTTCTCTTACACATTACCATTAGAATGTTAAGAATAGGGGCACAAGGACAACAATGTGGGTAGCCAGTGATTTTTTTTACAAACCCATAGATTTGTATAGGTAATTTTGATCAGTGACTCAGATCATTAAGGACATATCTCTGTTAATTTCTTGTAAATACACAGTCCACAAAAAAAAACCCTGACGTGTGAACAGCTGCATATATCATGACAGGTATACAGATAAAACATGTACGAGTTTAAATTTGTAGGCGTCAGCCCAAAAGAGGCAAGTTTAAATATGATAGTGTAGGTTCCCATTTATTGGGTACGCCTTGTCATGGTAGATGAACACACACAAATCTGTATGCCAAGTACCCAAATTCTACAAGTACAGTCTATACAGCAGTTGTACTGTACACCGGGAACTATGTGGGGCCATTATACTGTATGGCGGATTATGTGCGGCCTATTATACTGTATGGAGGACTAAGTGAGTCCCATTATACAGTGTGGAGGTCTGTGTGGGTATCACAGTAGGGGTATAATACAGTGATGGGTCACCGTACTTTGCTGAGGGATACAGTAAGGTCATCATACTGTGTGTGTGGAGAGTAATGTGGAGGAATTCACTGTGGGGGTATCATACTGTGTTTTGGGGGCACTTTGTTGGCATCATACTTTATTATTTGTATTATTTAACTCAAGTTTTTTTATCCTTTGTTATTACATATTTAAATTAGGCCACTGGGCCATATGCCGTTTCCTGCGCTTAAATAACATATCATAGTATTCCAGTATGCCCCATTTGTGATTAAGTGCTAATTTTATTCTAAAATCTATTAATAAAATGTACTTTGCTCATGGGACAAGCCCTTTAAGTTTGTTTCCATATGAAAAGTTTCATAATTATATTTGATGATAAGGAAAAACTCTCTCAATTGTAGACATCTTTTTTTTTATAAATATCAAGGTTGGCCCGCGACTTTGTCCAATCTTTTAATTTTGGCCCTCTGTGTATTTGAGTTTGACATCCCTGCTCTAGAGGGAAGTGCAAGTGTTGTAGCAGATTTTATAATTACCAATAAGCATGTAAAAGGTTAACAAATAATAGAAAACAATTTAATGGATTACCCATTTGTGGTAGTGAGAAGATACAAGTAAACAGTATTACAACACAAGAGAACCCTCATGAACTGGAATACGTACATTAGCTTCAGCAGGTTTACATTCTAGGACGCCTTTCAGTGACTGCAGTGCCTGGGTAATACTCTGCTCAAACTGTGATGGCTATAAAATGGTAAAAGATACAAAAATTACCTTATTAGAAAAATAATCTGTACATTGTTAGGCTGCTTTCACACATCAGTTTCTCTCTGATAAGTGAGTAATGGTTCCTGTTTGTTTCAATGCGCTGGATCCAACTTTGGTCGCTATGTCAGTTTTTACAATAATTTTTACATCTGTTTTTCTCGTGGAAAATTCTTAGAAATTCTTAAAAATTCTTAGTTTCTTCTACCCAATAAACAGGAAAAATACAGACAGCATATGATTGATATCCGTGTGCTATGCATTTTTTTTTTTTTTTTTTTATGGCAAGTTTGACCCACAACACTGATCAGAGAAGGACATGTCTCCATTTTTTATGTGGTCATATGAAAAAGCATACTTATAGAAATGGGTCCGAGATCTATCAGCAAAATCACCGTATAGCACATATATTCAATAATGTGTGAAACCGACAAAGGCTGGTCCTACAAAGTCGCCACTGAGACAGGATGCACTGTGGCAATGGCCTGTGATACTGAAGCTCTATAAGGTATCCCCACATTCATGGAATTACTGAAAGCATTATTCTTTAAAGGGGTTGTTCGAATCGCACACTGTTCGCAGCGGGAATTCACCAGTTTCTAACCAGGGACCAGAAGGTATGTAAGCATTATACATACTCCCGACCAGGTCTTTTCTAATGGGTGTGGCGTCGCTCCATATACTTGTATGGTGCAAGGCTGCCCACTCTAGTCAGCCACACCCACTGGACCGCCGTGGCCTCGCTCTATACAAGCGCATGGGGCAAGGCTGAGTCCACTAGACAGGCTCTGGCCGGGAATATGTATAACGCATACATACCCTCCGGTCCTGGCTCAGAAACCGGTGAATCCCTACACAGTGCATGCGCTGGGGGGATTCATAAGTCTGCAGTTGCACAGAGTGACTGCAGACTTACTGATTTGGACAGGACAACCCCTTTATAGAGTGTGGTTCATTTGAAGGATATAAATGCTGGATATTCAGCTTTCCTAGTGTGGGTTGGGGAAGCTTTACAGGATAGATGAAAATTAGGACCGCCAGTACTCTATTAAACAGGGCTCCAAGCCTCCATTGTTAAACTGCTATTGGAAATTGAATGAAGTGGCATGTATAATCCTTCATCACAGTGTGGAGAAATGGGAGGTAAAATCAGTATGGGATCCATCCCAGCGATCACACATTTATCACCCATACTTGGGGTATGTCATAATCATAAATGTCATTTGGGAGAACTAGAGGACAGAGCGTATTGCGTATGACCTCCTATTGGACATGCACAACAATTAGATCTAAACTTACCAAAGATGTTAGACCCTCATTGTCAACCACCCAGTCTTCTTTGTCAGCCAATTTCTTCACCTCTGAAAAAAGCAATTATTTAGCCATTTAACATTTCTAATCAGTAATTAACATAAAACAAATTCATTTTCTTTTTAAAAAACATGCTATTGGGTGAAGGAATAACGGCTTCACCCAAGAACTGCATAATTGCTTAAAGAGGACCTGTCAACAGATCAAAAGGGTACAGTTTTTGGTACTATTTTATTCCCACTGCTCCACTAAGTATTACAGTTTTCATTTTTTTGTTTAAAGGGAAACTGTCACAATGAAAATGCAATTCAATCTGCAGGCACCATATTACAGAGCACAAGGAGCAGAGTCGATTGATAAGTTTTGTAAGAAAGATTCAGTATAATACGTGATTTACTCATTTAACCTCTGCACTTTCTGTGATTTTTGGTCCAGTGGGCGGTTCCTCTCAGTGATTGACAGTTATCTCTATATGCACACTTATACAAAGACAGCTGTCAGTCACTGATAGGACCGTCCACTGGACTCAAAGTCCCAGAAAGAGCAGAGGATTAAAGGGAACCTTTCACCAGGTTTGCCAGTACCAGTAAGTTCTTTCGTATATTCAGCATATTAGGATATGAGAATGTTGTATATTAGGGCTATTATTATACTCACATACGGGCCGGGGCGGTCCGATTCGATGGGCTTCTGGTCTGGATCCGGCGCCCCCTCTCTTCTTGTAATGCCGTCCTCCTTCTCTGCTTCGTGTGGATGAATCGTCCTATGTCAATCCACACAGTGTCCAGCATCGTGCTCCTGAGCAGGTGTACTTCTCTATGCCCTGCTAAGCACTACAGTGCGCATGCGCCAGCGATCTTTGGCCTTTTCCTGAGCATGCGCACTGCAGTACTTTGTTCTGGCCTCGACAGGGCAAAAAGAAGCGAGCCTGCGCAGGAGCGTGATGGAGGACAATGTGTGGATGACGTAGGGCACATCATCCAAACGAAGCAGTGCAGGAGGACGGCGATCACAAGATGAGAGAAGTCACCGGACCAAGAACAGCGACTCTTATCAGACTGGACCACCCTGTAAGTGAATATAATAAAAGGTCTTTTTCTTGTCTTGCAGGCCGGATTGGGGGCATATATACAGCATTATAAAATGCTGTATATATCAGGCTGAAAGGTGGTGGCCTTACCTCACATGGCAAAAACCTGGTGTCAGGTTCCCTTTAAATGATTAAAACACAGGTTATACTGAATTTTTCTTACAAAACATTATATCAATCTACTCCATTCCTCCTGTCCATAACGTGGTGCCTGAAGACTGGACTGCCCTCTCATGGTGACAGGTTCCCTTTAAATCCATCATATGATTCCAGATATTTTGGGCCTTTAAGCAACTCTCCGTTATTATCCTGTGAGCCATAGGTACCCCTCGGTACAGATCAGAAAAATCTAAAAAATTAGCCCTAAATAAAAAACCCATATCTCTGAAACTATGATGAATGCTAAAGAAATAAACAAAAAACTGAATACTCAGGGGAGGAGCAGGAATAAAATAAGAGCACAAACTGGTCACTTTTGACTTGGTGACAGGTCCTCTTTATTTTGAAACAGCTGCATGTGAATATTCATTGTTGGCCAAGCCATCTCAAAATACAGAAATGTAAGTAAAAGCAGCACATGTAGTTTGGGTAGAATGTTTTTCCATGGTTGACGCATCATTTGTAACCTATCGAGGGACAATTTATATAATTTTAGATTATTTTACTACAGTAAAAGATTAGATGTCTAATAAGCTAAAAAAAAAGAAATAAATAATGCAGCCCCCCCTAGAATAAGTGACAGTGCTTTATAAGCCTCTTCTTAGGTCAGTACTATAATTTAAAGTACCGTATATTCCGGCGTATAAGACGACCTGGTGTATAAGACGACCCCCCTACTTTCCTGTTAAAATATAGAGTTTAGGATATATTCACCGTATAAGACTACCCCTTTTCCAACGCATACCAAACACCGGTAAAAATTAAAAAAAAACAGATTTGAATTTAACATGGTCCTTTTTTAATTTAAATTCTTATGACATGCAGGTATATAGCAGGAAAACTGTCACTCATAAACATATTAAAATAGGGGGGACCCCACGTCATTTTTTGGGGGGGTCCCCCATTCTAATAGCTAGTAAAGGCTAGGTATTCAGCTGGGGGCTGATATTAGTAGCCTGGGAAGCTCCGTGGGTTTTACCCCCTTCCCAGGCTTCAAACATCTGCCCCAGCCGTCTGCTTAACCTCCGCTAGAGACTATAATGATGGTGGATCCCACGCCAATTTTCTTTTTAAAAAATCCTTTATTTTAACAATAAATGACAATTGAGGGGTTAATAAAGATGCAGTCCCTAAATTATTATTAATTTTGTAATTAATTTTTCCCAAAAATGTTGACGTGGGCTTCGCCATATTTTTGTGTCCAGCCAAGTACAGCAGGCAGGAACGGGCTGCCCCCAACCACCAGCTGCCTATTTGTACCTGGCCGGACACAACAATATAGGGAAGCCCTTTTTTTTTTTAATTATTTCATGAAATAATTAAAAAAAAAAGACGTGGGGCTTCGCCCTATTTTTGTGTCCAGCCAGGTACAACTAGGCAGCTGGGGGCTGGAATCTGCAGCGCAGGGAGGCCCAAGCTTTCTGGGCCCCTCCCGCTGCAAATTGCAGTCCGCAGCCACCCCGGAAAATGGCGCGTTCATAGAAGCGCCATCTTCTGGCGCTGTACCCAACTCATCCAGGGCCCTGGTGCGGTGGCTCACTGGGTAATAAAGGGGTTAGGGCCAGCTTGGCATTATCAGCTGGCCCTAAGCCCGAAATTCATGGGGTCACGCCAATATTAGACATGACCACCATGAATTTCTAGTAAAGTAATTAAAAAAAACACAACACCCAGAATAAAGTCCTTTAATTGAAATAAAGACACAATTTTTTAATGTTCTAAATTAAACCATACTTACCATCACGCCCATTCCAGCTGAAGCCAACGATCTCCTGCAATAAAAGTAAAATAATAAAGCAACCTCATCCTTACCTTTCCATGGTTCCCAGGACCGGTCCAGCTCTGCTACATTCACATGACAGGCTGCACCGCAGCAGAACGCTGCCGTTCAGCTTGCCATGCGGCAGACACTGAGAAGCGCAGGCTTGCTTGTGCTCCTCAGTGTCTGACTGTGACGGCATCCAGATGAGCCGAGATCATGTCCAATGAACTCGGCTCACCTCATGCACGTCACTGACAGCGTGGGAAAATTCTCCTGCTCCCCGCATGCGCAGTAGAAGTTTCCCACGCTGTCAGTGACGGACGTCCATGAGGTGAGCTGAGTTCATTGTCGGCTCATCTGGATGCCGTCACAGCGAGACACTGAGGAGCGCAAGCATGCCTGCGCTTCTCAGTGTCTGCGGGATGACAGGCTGGATGGCGGCGTTCTGCTGCGGTCCAGCCTGTCATCTCGATGTAGCAGAGCTGAAGCTGTCCTGGGAACCATGGAGAGGTAAGGATGAGGTTGGTTTATTATTTTTCTTTTATTGCAGGAGATCGTTGGCTTCAGCTGGAATGGGCGTGATGGTAAGTATGGTTTAATTTAGAACAATAAAGAATTGTGTCTTTATTTCAATTAAAGGACTTTATTCTGGGTGTTTGTGTTTTTTTTAACTTTGACTATGGGGTTAGTAATGGGGGTGTCTTATAGACGCCTCTCCATTACTAACCTGGGCTTGATGTCAGCTGGCATTATAAGCTGACATCAACCCCAACCCTATTACCCCACTGCCACCGCTACAGGGCAGCGTGGAAGAGCGAGGCTAAGTGCCAGAATTGGCGCATCCTATGAATGCGCCATTTCTGGGGCGGCTGACGGCTGGTGTTTCTAGCCTGGGAGGGGGCCAATATTCATGGCTCCCTTCCTGGGCTATTAATATCAGCCCCCAGCTGTCTGCCTAGCCTTTGCTAGCTATTAAATTAGGGGGGACCCCACGTCATTTTTTTTGGGGGGTCCCCCATTTTAATAGCTAGTAAAGACTAGGTATTCAGCTGGGGGCTGATATTAGTAGCCTGGGAAGCTCCGTGGGTATTACCCCCTTCCCAGGCTTCAAACATCTGCCCCAGCCGTCTGCTTAACCTCCGCTAGAGCCTAAAATTAAGGGGAACCCCACGCCAATTTTTTTAATAATAAATCCTTTATTTTAATACTAAATGACAAGTACAGTAACCAACACTATCACTGTACTTCATATATATGTGGCTGACATGTTTCTATCTATCTAATCTATGTATGATTCTCTATTCTTTCTGTTATAAATTGTCGGGTACAGATGCTGAATTGCCGGCCGGCTTTTTTAAAGAGACGGTGCATGAAAACACTATTATTTGTTTTAATAAATCCTTTACACTAAATGACAAGTACAGTAAGCAACACTGTCACTGTACTTCATATATATGTGACTGACATGTTTCTATCTATCTAATCTATGTGTGATGCTCTATTCTTTCTATTCTAAATTGTCGGGTGCCGGCTTATGCCGCTGCTGAATTGCCGGCTTTTCATATATTGTCACAGAAGCGATGCGAACTTCCCAGCTCCGGACACAGCGCAGCGCTTCTGTGACAAGTGAAAGCTGTCGGCACAGAAGCCCTGCGCTGTGTCCGGAGCTGGGAATACGCAGCGATGTGTCCGTTTCAGCACAGAAGCGCTGACTGTCTGGACCTACCGCCGCCGTATTTTAACTCCCTCCACCTTAAATTAACTCCGACATGGCAGGGATACGGCCACGGCAGCTTATTAACACCCCCAGAGTATCCCCGCATGTCAATTTCTGAAAGTTTAAAAGCATTACCGGCGTATAAGACGACCCCAGACTAGACAGAAGATTTTTCAGTCTTCAAAAGTCGTCTTATACGCCGGAATATACGGTATCTATAAAAGATCCTCACAATACTAGGACTACATTTAATCCAGCAGTTAAAAAAATATATAACTTACAGAATGAAAATACTAAAATATGGAGGGTGCACATGTACCTTCGGCGGTATGCTGCAAGGTGACCTTGACACATGTCTCTCTCAGTTCCAATATGAGGTCTTGTATAGACTGCAGGATATCATTGGGGATCTCAAGAGCAGTGAGCGATTCATACGTATGCCTACACATACCAACACATAAATGATTGAGAAAATAATTAATATATTTATGGGTAATATGTACACAAATATATACAAAATATAACATTTATCTATATTTAAAGAGTGAACATCATTTTAATTTAGTAATTTTGATTTCATATATCAATAGCACATGTCAAAATAAGAAACTTTGTAATATATCTTAGAGTCATCAGCTTCTTCCTCTTGGACTGATCATTCATCCTAAATATTTTCAATTCATGGGTAAAAGCTGCCTTCTGCGTCTACAGATTTTCCCATTACTGACAAAGAAGATAATAGCTGGTGCTCAAAGGTTTTATAATAGGAAAGCTTCTGGGTCTTAAAGTTGGGTATTCGATTTTTTTCTTTTTATGCATTTACCTTGTGTTTTTTTTGGCTGATATACATCATTGTGAGTCACATACATTATGCTAAATGAAGATAAAGACTTGGAAAGTGTTTTGAAATAACTTTTTCTTGTAGATTTACCTTTACATATACATTTGTCTAGATGACCTGCTTGTAGTTTACTATTCACCGTGCTTAATGAGAATATGTTAGGGGGCTTAGGATTTGCTGCTAAAATGTGTTTTTTAAGAAGATTTAAATAAAGTATTTGAAACTTTTTGTCACGAGTGTGTCAGAGGTGACAGACAGTCGTCCTGCAGTTGGTTGCAGGAGATCTCTACGTTTGGCTTAGCGGCTACCTCCCTCTGGCTAATTAGCTCCCTGGCCTGAAATATCTGGTGTGTCTAAGAGGGAGGTGCCTGCGATATTCATTACTACTTGTGAGGCTTTAGCAAAAGCAGTACTCTATGGAGCTTGAGGCTGTGTGCACATTTGGCTGGAGTCGTCTAAAGCTAAGCAATCCCCCCGTTTGTGCACCCTTGTTGTCTATAGAGTTTAGTGGAGATCGACTAGTGCTCATCTCCTCCCTTCCCTAGCCTTAGCCATACGCCAGGGAAAGTCAAACGAGGCATGCGTGCGGCGATTGGTGAAGAGACAATATAGGGATGGTAGTTGAAACAGGGTGACACTAGACCAGACTAGGAGGTCTCCACTCCCCCCTTTCCCTAGTATCTGGGCTCCCTTTCCCTCTTCCCTCTGTGTTGCACTAAATCTTTCCCACACCCTGAATGACACTTTTACCCCCAAGTGCAAGATGACCATTTCTTAGAATCGGTGCAGCCATGGACTAGCTATATAAGGTGCACTGGGCATCTTATAGCCGAGTCTGACCACAACCTCAGGAGCGGTAAGCACTTTCACCAAAGTTGCTCATAATGTTCTATGAACTGCAACAGTCTTCTCAGGAGAACTTGCAGCAGAATGTCTGGGTCTGCCTCTAGCTCCTCCCTCCATAGAATTTTACAAGCACCAACTGTCATATCCTATCTCAGAAATAGGAAAATTGGTGTTCACTCAATACTGCTTTTACTGCTTTTACCAATGAATTGAGTGAAAGATCAGATCAGGCGGAAAAAGCTGATTTCTCTCATGAGATATATCACAAAGTTGCTTATTTTAACGTGTATTGCTGATTCATGAAAAAAAACAACTGTTAAATACTCGGAAATAATGAACAAGAGACAGCTATCCGCCTGCCTACCACAAAAGGTGATGCTCTGAGATTTCTGTCCATCTTTATTCATTCCAGCCAATGCTATTTGACATTTCCCTTTCAGGGTATGTGCCCACGATCCGGAGCTGCTGCGGGTTTGACACTGCGTGTTATGCAGCGTCAAACCTGCAGCGTCCAGATGTTACAGCATAGTGGATGGATTTCTAGAAATCCCATGTCCACTATGCATCTCCGTGCACCTGCGGAAACTGACATGCGGGGAGTGTCTTTCAGACCCACAGCATGCTAATTTCTCCTGCGGGTCCGCATGTGGATTTTCCCCATAGACTAACCTCTATGAGAAAAGTCCACATGTGAAAAAAAAAAATATGGCGCCGCTCATTTGCATAATGAGCGGAAGCCGTGCAGCTATTCCTCAGTGTCGAGGCCGTGGGCGGCACCTGACCGTATGCACATATCCTTACATGGATTTAGTTATGCAAAACTAATTTTCTTGGTGATATTATTCTACTTTTAAAGCTTTTGGCCAGTGGTAGAGAACTAACAGATCACAGCCTTAAATGAGTAACCGTCGTTTTACATTTTATTACATAAATAAATAGTACACGTGAAAATAAGTAACTTTGTAATACATCTTATTAGAGAAATCTCCTTCTTTCTCCTCCTGGACTGATCAGTCATTCTCAAAATTCTCAGGTAAAATCTATATTTAGTGACGACAAATTTTAAAATGACTGACACAGAATGTTATCAGTAGCAACGGTCATCTTCTATGTAGTGGGGAGAATAAGGAGGAAGGAGGATCCCTACCTACAGCTCCTCCTCCCTCTCCTCCCCAAGGAGATGACAGTTGCTACGGATAAGATTCTTTGCAATCAGTAGCAACTGTCATTTCCTATATGGCGGAGAGGGACGAGGAGAAGGGAGGAGTAAAAGCAGAGCTCATCCCTCTCCTGTCTGCATAGAATTTCATCAGTAGCAGCTGCCATCTCCTATCTCAGATATATAGCAATCTGTCTTAACTAGTGTTGAGCATTCCGATACTGAAATATCGGGTATCGGCCGATATTCGCGGTATCGGAATTCCGATACTTTTGCAATATCGTATACCGGAATCGGAAGTTCCCATAATGCAATGAGCCATTTTCATTTTATTCAGCCAATGAGGATCCTAAGAAGTGTGGGCACATCCTGTAAGGCATGTAGGCATCTTAACTAATGGCATGGCTGTGATTGGCTGCTGAAATGATGTCATGATGCACTATAAAAGCCGCCGCCGCCATTTTGAGCTCACTCTGCTGTGAATTCAGTTAGGGATAGGATGCTGTTGTTCTGAGGGACAGTTTTAGCTACCTATTTGCTCTATTCTGCTTTACCCAAGTTACTTTATAAATCGCTGTGCCTTGCAGTGCTAGTGCACAGTTCTCTGTGCTGTTCACCGCTGTCTGCAAGGTCTCTGTGTGTGAGTGCAGCTCACCCTGTAGTGTGTGCTTCAGCCACGTCTGGTTATAGTGCACTCAGTGTGTGTGACTGCCTCATACATTGTCCTTTTTTGCCAATTCATAATTTTTCCTGATATCTCCTATTAGTGTGGTGGTTCCATCCGTATTCAGCTAAATTGGTTCCAAACACACTATATAGGAGTAGATAGAGAAATTTTTTTGGTCTTGCAGCGCTAGTGCAGTGCTCTGCATCTGTACTGTTCACCGCTGTCTGCAAGGTCTGGTGTGTGAGTGCAGCTCACGCTGTAGTGTGTGCTTCAGCCACGTCTGGTTGTAGTGCACTCAGTGTGTGTCACTGCCTCATACATTGTCCTTTTTTGCCAATTCATAATTTTTCCTGATTTCTCCTATTAGTGTGGTGGTTCCATCCGTATTCAGCTAAATTGGTTCCAAACACACTATATAGGAGTAGTTAGAGGAGCCTTTCTGCAGCATTGGGCCCTGCAGCCCCAGCCAGATTAGTATTAGCCTATTTTTTGCAGCCTCATCTATTGCATTGTAGGTTACCTTCCTACATTGTAATAGCTACAAAAAGTTTGTGATACTATCGTTATTACATCTTTAGGCACATCCAGTGTCTTTTTGTGACAAAAAAAACCTAAATAAAGTTCACCAAACACTCCACTTTACAGTTGTGTAGGCCACATTAGCTCATATTAAAGTCTAGTCCACACTTTATAAAATTAGTGCTTCTTATACCTGTTAGCAGCTGTTCAGGAATAAGCACACTAAGCCCTTAGTACTTTTCTACCAAGATGAAGAAGGCAGGGAGTAAGGCATGTGGTTGTGGGCGTGGAGTTTCTGCAGGGAGAGGACGTGAGGATTCTGTGCCTGCAGGGAGAGGACGTGGGGATTCTGTGCCTGCTGCGGGCACCAGTGACTCAGCATCCCCCAGTTTTACCAGGGAACAGTCCTTTATGCGCAGTTTTGTAGGAGCTAGCCGTACCCCACTGCTGCGGGAGGACCAAATTGAAGCCGTTGTCGGATGGATGGCAGCTAACGCATCGACTTCAATAAGTTCCAGATCCTCTCAGGTCCTGAGCACTGAAGAGCACCCATCTGTCTCTTCACCACCTGCCAAACTGCCCAGGCAGTCAGAGAGCCCTGGACAGGAGCCATCTCTACTTCTGTTCTCTGAATCTCTTGGCTTGGAAAGAGGGGGCCAGCCAAGCAGAATTCGAGAATTTGAAGAAGAGGTAGTATGCAGTGATGCGCAACAGTTTTGTCTCTCTGAATCTGAAGAGGCGGGTGGGCCAGTGTCTATGGTCAGCAGCACACCTCAGTACGCATCTGATGATGAGACTCAGGTGCCACTTTCTGGTGCGTACTGTGCTGTCGAGACTACCCAGGAGAAGCAGTTGTTTGAAGAGGGTGGTGTAGATGATGAGGTCCTTGACCCATCATGGCGTGAGGGACAGAAAGGTGGTGGGAGCAGCTCTGAGGAAGAGATTCCCCGAACAGCCCAAAAAGGAGGGAGAGGGAGGGGGCAGACTTGGTTGCCTGTAGCCTCCACTTCGGCACCCATTAGGAGCATGGCTCTTCCAAAATCCAAAGCGGGCGCTCCCAAGACTTGCAGTGCCTGGTCCTTTTTTGACACAGTTGCAGATGACATTTGCTTTGTCAAATGCAAGCTGTGTAATCAGAAGGTGAAAAGAGGGAAAAGTGTCAGCAACCTCAATACCACAAATATGTGGAAACATGTGCGGACCAAGCACGTGGTGGAGTTACAAAAACACACTGAAGACCTAGGCCAACCTACAGCGCCACCTACCACCTCTTCAGCTCGTGTTGTAGCCTCTTCCTCCAGCTCACACACAGCTGGTTCGGCTTCCTCACAGGATCGCCATGGAAGAATCTCTGGCACTGTTGTACAGAGACACAGTGTAATTCCACCCACAGCACCACTTTCCCAGTCATCCTCACACTCCCAGGCCAGTCTACAGCCATCGTTAGCACAGGCATGGTAGAAAAGGCGCCCATACTCGGCAAACCACCCCCGAGCACAGGCTCTGAATGCTGGCATTGATAAACTACTGGCCCTTGAAATGCTATCATTCAGGCTGGTGGAGACTGACACATTCCGTAACTTTATGGCATTGGCAGTCCCACAATACAACGTGCCCAGCCGATTTTATTTCAGCAGGCAAGCCGTCCCTGCCCTGCAACATCATGTGGAGGGAAAAATTAAACATGCGCTACAAAACGCCGTCAGTAGCAAGGTCCACCTGACCACCGATGCGTGGACCAGTAAGCATGGACAGAGACGATACCTTTCCCTCACTGCCCATTGGGTAAATGTTGTGGAGCCGGGTACAGATCTTGAGAGTGGCGCTGTACGTGTTCTGCCAACTCCAAGGATTGCAGGAATCCAGTCTGTACACATTGACTCCTCCTCATACTCCAGTTCCTCTGAATCAGCGCTGCAGGAGCCGTCACGGTCTACCTCCACATCGACCCGTGAACGGGTTACCTGTTATGGTGACCAATATGAGCACAGCCGTGGCCAAAAATCAACAGGCCGTTTTAAAATTAATTTCTTTGGGGAATCGAAGCCACACAGCGCAGGAGCTCTGGAATGCCATCAAGCAGCAGAGCGACGTGTGGTTTGTGCCAGCGAATCTCCAGCCAGGCATGGTAGTGTGTGACAATGGCCGAAATCTGGTGGCAGCTCTGGGCCTAGGCAACCTCACTCACATCCCATGTCTGGCACATGTGCTCAACTTGGTCGTGCAGAGTTTTTTGAGGGACTATCCGGATCTTGATGCACTGCTTCACAAGGTCCGCATAGAGTGCGCTCACTTGCGGCGTTCCAGCAATGCAAGATCACGCATTGCAGCGCCGATTACACCTTCCGGAACATCGCATCATATGTGACCTACCCACCAGGTGGAATTCAACGTTACATATGTTGGAGAGGTTGTGTGAGCAGCAGGCAGCAGTAATGGAGTACCAGCTGCAGCAGGCGCAAACAAGTCGCAGTGTGCGCCGTTCACACTTCACCACCACTGAGTGGGCCTCTATGAAGGACATTTGCCACGTTTTGCGTGCCTTCGATTATTCCACGCGGATGGCGAGTGCAGATGATGCACTAGTCAGCATGACTATCCCCCTTATCAGCCTGCTTGAAAAAACACTGTAAGCACTAAGGGTCGAGGTTTTGGAAGAGGTGGAGGATGAGGAGTCACAAATGCCATCTGCTTCTCTACAGTCTGCGCAACGTGGTTCCTCACAAAGGCCTAGGCAGGGGACACTTTGTGAGGAGGATGAGGAGGAGTCAATGGATGAGGAAGACATCTGTCCAGAGGAGGGAGGTACACAATGCTCTAGTAGTCAGTATCTAGAGCGAGGGTGGGGTGATGCAGAGCAGGCAGAGATCACGCCTCAAGCAGGGGACAGCGTTTCTTGGCCAGTTGGCAGTCTGCAGCACATGGTTGATTTCATGCTGCAGTGCCTGAGAAACGACCGCCGCATCGCCCACATTCTCAACACGGCTGATTACTGGGTGTCCACCCTCCTAGATCCTCGCTACCGGGACAACTTACAAAGCCTCATAACACCGTTGAACCGGGAGCGTAAAATGCGGGAGTACCAAGACGCACTGGTGCATTCCATCATGTTCTCCATTCCAACCGAGAGCAGTGCTGCTAGTGCTTTACAAAGCAGCTCAGTGCGTCGAGGCAGTGGAGGAAGCTCTGCACAAAGAGGGAGCAGAAGCAGCGCCTCAGCACAAGGCAAGACCAGTATGGCCGAAATGTGGCAAAGTTTTGTGTCCCCGCCGCCACAAATGTCTACACCATCACAGACGGCTCCAGTCAGCAGGAGGCAACGTTTCCGTCAGATGGTGACAGACTACATGTCTTGCCCTCTTAGTGTACTCCCAGACGGCTCTTCTCCCTTCAAGTTTTGGGTCTGTAAGCTAGATACATGGCCAGAGCTAAGTCAGTATGCATTGGAGGTGCTAGCTTGCCCTGCTGCTAGTGTATTATCGGAACGCGTCTTTAGTGCCGCAGGTGGTGTACTAACAGACTGTCGCATGCGACTATCCTCCGATAACGTTGACCGGCTTACTTTTCTCAAAATGAACAAGGCCTGGATCTCTCATGAATTTGCCAGTCCTCTTCCAGAATAAATAATTGTTGGCAAAAGTATCCAGGTCTCCTGTTCTGTTCATGTTTCTACCACCTGAACTGTAATCCCTGAGCTCCAACACCGCCAGTTGGCGCTCGGAAGTGCCGTCTGCACAGTCAACACTTGCTGCCGTGTCATTGGGGTTCAGTAACGTCAGCTGTTCCCCGGCTGTGCGGACGGCAATTTCTCCTGCTCTGTCCACATTCTCACTACTACAGATTTTAAAGTTGCTCCAATTACACCTCTGGCTCCTCTGTTTTCAGTATTATCCCTGAGCTCCAACACCGCCAGTTGGCGCTCGGAAGTGCTGTCTGCACAGTCAACACTTGCTGCCATGTCATTGGGGTTCAGTAACGTCAGCTGTTCCCCTGCTGTGCGGACGGCACTTTCTCCTGCTCTGTCCACATTCTCACTACTACTGATTTAAAACCTCCTCCAAATACACCTCTGGCTCCTCTGTTTTCAGTATTATCCCTGAGCTCCAACACCGCCAGTTGGCGCTCGGAAGTGCCGTCTGCACAGTCAACACTTGCTGCCAAGTTATTGGGGTTCAGTAACGTCAGCTGTTCCCCTGCTGTGCGGACGGCAATTTCTCCTGCTCTGTCCACATCCACTGTACTACTGATTTAAAACCTCCTCCAAATACACCTCTGGCTCCTCTGTTTTCAGTATTATCCCTGAGCTCCAACACCGCCAGTTGGCGCTCGGAAGTGCCGTCTGCACAGTCAACACTTGCTGCCATGTCATTGGGGTTCAGTAACGTCAGCTGTTCCCCTGCTGTGCGGACAGCAATTTCTCCTGCTCTGTTCACATTCTCAGTACTACAGATTTTAGAGTTGCTCCAATTACACCTCTGGCTCCTCTGTTTTCAGTATTATCCCTGAGCTCCAACATCGCCAGTTGGTGCTCGGAAGTGCCGTCTGCACAGTCAACACTTACTGCCGTGTTATTGGGGTTCAGTAACGTCAGCTGTTCCCCTGCTGTGCGGACGGCAATTTCTCCTGCTCTGTCCACATTCTCACTACTACTGATTTTAAAGTTGCTCCAATTACACCTCTGGCTCCTCTGTTTTCAGTATTATCCCTGAGCTCCAACACCGCCAGTTGGCGCTCGGAAGTGCCGTCTGCACAGTCAACACTTGCTGCCGTGTTATTGGGGTTCAGTAACGTCAGCTGTTCCCCTGCTGTGTGGACGGCACTTTCTCCTGCTCTGTCCACATCCACTGTACTACTGATTTAAAACCTCCTCCAAATACACCTCTGGCTCCTCTGTTTTCAGTATTATCCCTGAGCTCCAACACCGCCAGTTGGCGCTCGGAAGTGCCGTCTGCACAGTCAACACTTGCTGCCATGTTATTGGGGTTCAGTAACGTCAGCTGTTCCCCTGCTGTGCGGACGGCAATTTCTCCTGCTCTGTCCACATCCACTGTACTACTGATTTAAAACCTCCTCCAAATACACCTCTGGCTCCTCTGTTTTTAGTATTATCCCTGAGCTCCAACACCGCCAGTTGGCGCTCGGAAGTGCCGTCTGCACAGTCAACACTTGCTGCCATGTCATTGGGGTTCAGTAACGTCAGCTGTTCCATTGCTGTGCGGACGGCAATTTCTCCTGCTCTGTCCACATTCTCACTACTACAGATTTTAAAGTTGCTCCAATTACACCTCTGGCTCCTCTGTTTTCAGTATTATCCCTGAGCTCCAACACCGCCAGTTGGTGCTCGGAAGTGCCGTCTGCACAGTCAACACTTGCTGCCGTGTTATTGGGGTTCAGTAACGTCAGCTGTTCCCCTGCTGTGCGGACGGCAATTTCTCCTGCTCTGTCCACATTCTCACTACTACTGATTTTAAAGTTGCTCCAATTACACCTCTGGCTCCTCTGTTTTCAGTATTATCCCTGAGCTCCAACACCGCCAGTTGGCGCTCGGAAGTGCCGTCTGCACAGTCAACACTTGCTGCCGTGTTATTGGGGTTCAGCAACGTCAGCTGTTCCCCTGCTGTGCGGACGGCACTTTCTCCTGCTCTGTCCACATCCACTGTACTACTGATTTAAAACCTCCTCCAAATACACCTCTGGCTCCTCTGTTTTCAGTATTATCCCTGAGCTCCAACACCGCCAGTTGGCGCTCGGAAGTGCCGTCTGCACAGTCAACACTTGCTGCCATGTTATTGGGGTTCAGTAACGTCAGCTGTTCCCCTGCTGTGCGGACGGCAATTTCTCCTGCTCTGTCCACATTCTCACTACTACTGATTTTAAAGTTGCTCCAATTACACCTCTGGCTCCTCTGTTTTCAGTATTATCCCTGAGCTCCAACACCGCCAGTTGGCGCTCGGAAGTGCCGTCTGCACAGTCAACACTTGCTGCCGTGTTATTGGGGTTCAGTAACGTCAGCTGTTCCCCTGCTGTGCGGACGGCACTTTCTCCTGCTCTGTCCACATCCACTGTACTACTGATTTAAAACCTCCTCCAAATACACCTCTGGCTCCTCTGTTTTCAGTATTATCCCTGAGCTCCAACACCGCCAGTTGGCGCTCGGAAGTGCCGTCTGCACAGTCAACACTTGCTGCCATGTTATTGGGGTTCAGTAACGTCAGCTGTTCCCCTGCTGTGCGGACGGCAATTTCTCCTGCTCTGTCCACATTCTCAGTACTACAGATTTTAGAGTTGCTCCAATTACACCTCTGGCTCCTCTGTTTTCAGTATTATCCCTGAGCTCCAACATCGCCAGTTGGCGCTCGGAAGTGCCATCTGCACAGTCAACACTTGCTGCCATGTCATTGGGGTTCAGTAACGTCAGCTGTTCCCCTGCTGTGCGGACAGCAATTTCTCCTGCTCTGTCCACATTCTCACTACTACTGATTTTAAAGTTGCTCCAATTACACCTCTGGCTCCTCTGTTTTCAGTATTATCCCTGAGCTCCAACACCGCCAGTTGGCGCTCGGAAGTGCCGTCTGCACAGTCAACACTTGCTGCCGTGTTATTGGGGTTCAGTAACGTCAGCTGTTCCCCTGCTGTGCGGACGGCACTTTCTCCTGCTCTGTCCACATCCACTGTACTACTGATTTAAAACCTCCTCCAAATACACCTCTGGCTCCTCTGTTTTCAGTATTATCCCTGAGCTCCAACACCGCCAGTTGGTGCTCGGAAGTGCCGTCTGCACAGTCAACACTTGCTGCCATGTCATTGGGGTTCAGTAACGTCAGCTGTTCCATTGCTGTGCGGACGGCAATTTCTCCTGCTCTGTCCACATTCTCACTACTACAGATTTTAAAGTTGCTCCAATTACACCTCTGGCTCCTCTGTTTTCAGTATTATCCCTGAGCTCCAACACCGCCAGTTGGTGCTCGGAAGTGCCGTCTGCACAGTCAACACTTGCTGCCGTGTTATTGGGGTTCAGTAACGTCAGCTGTTCCCCTGCTGTGCGGATGGCAATTTCTCCTGCTCTGTCCACATTCTCACTACTACTGATTTTAAAGTTGCTCCAATTACACCTCTGGCTCCTCTGTTTTCAGTATTATCCCTGAGCTCCAACACCGCCAGTTGGCGCTCGGAAGTGCCGTCTGCACAGTCAACACTTGCTGCCGTGTTATTGGGGTTCAGTAACGTCAGCTGTTCCCCTGCTGTGCGGACGGCACTTTCTCCTGCTCTGTCCACATCCACTGTACTACTGATTTAAAACCTCCTCCAAATACACCTCTGGCTCCTCTGTTTTCAGTATTATCCCTGAGCTCCAACACCGCCAGTTGGCGCTCGGAAGTGCCGTCTGCACAGTCAACACTTGCTGCCATGTTATTGGGGTTCAGTAACGTCAGCTGTTCCCCTGCTGTGCGGACGGCAATTTCTCCTGCTCTGTCCACATCCACTGTACTACTGATTTAAAACCTCCTCCAAATACACCTCTGGCTCCTCTGTTTTCAGTATTATCCCTGAGCTCCAACATGCCAGTTGGCGCTCGGAAGTGCCGTCTGCACAGTCAACACTTGCTGCCGTGTTATTGGGGTTCAGTAACGTCAGCTGTTCCCCTGCTGTGCGGATGGCAATTTCTCCTGCTCTGTCCACATCCACTGTACTACTGATTTAAAACCTCCTCCAAATACACCTCTGGCTCCTCTGTTTTCAGTATTATCCCTAAGCTCCAACACCGCCAGTGGGCGCTCGGAAGTGCAGTCTGCACAGTCAACACTTGCTGCCATGTCATTGGGGTTCAGTAACGTCAGCTGTTCCCCTGCTGTGCGGACGGCAATTTCTCCTGCTCTGTCCACATTCTCACTACTACTGATTTTAAAGTTGCTCCAATTACACCTCTGGCTCCTCTGTTTTCAGTATTATCCCTGAGCTCCAACACCGCCAGTTGGCGCTCGGAAGTGCAGTCTGCACAGTCAACACTTGCTGCCGTGTTATTGGGGTTCAGTAACGTCAGCTGTTCCCCTGCTGTGCGGACGGCACTTTCTCCTGCTCTGTCCACATCCACTGTACTACTGATTTAAAACCTCCTCCAAATACACCTCTGGCTCCTCTGTTTTCAGTATTATCCCTGAGCTCCAACACCGCCAGTTGGCGCTCGGAAGTGCCGTCTGCACAGTCAACACTTGCTGCCATGTTATTGGGGTTCAGTAACGTCAACTGTTCCCCTGCTGTGCGGACGGCAATTTCTCCTGCTCTGTCCACATTCTCACTACTACAGATTTTAAAGTTGCTCCAATTACACCTCTGGCTCCTCTGTTTTCAGTATTATCCCTGAGCTCCAACACCGCCAGTTGGCGATCGGAAGTGCCGTCTGCACAGTCAACACTTGCTGCCGTGTCATTGGGGTTCAGTAACGTCAGCTGTTCCCCTGCTGTGCGGACGGCAATTTCTCCTGCTCTGTCCACATTCTCACTACTACAGATTTTAAAGTTGCTCCAATTACACCTCTGGCTCCTCTGTTTTCAGTATTATCCCTGAGCTCCAACACCGCCAGTTGGTGCTCGGAAGTGCCCTCTGCACAGTCAACACTTGCTGCCGTGTTATTGGGGTTCAGTAACGTCAGCTGTTCCCCTGCTGTGCGGACGGCAATTTCTCCTGTTCTGTCCACATTCTCACTACTACTGATTTTAAAGTTGCTCCAATTACACCTCTGGCTCCTCTGTTTTCAGTATTATCCCTGAGCTCCAACACCGCCAGTTGGCGCTCGGAAGTGCCGTCTGCACAGTCAACACTTGCTGCCATGTTATTGGGGTTCAGTAACGTCAGCTGTTCCCCTGCTGTGCGGACGGCACTTTCTCCTGCTCTGTCCACATCCACTGTACTACTGATTTAAAACCTCCTCCAAATACACCTCTGGCTCCTCTGTTTTCAGTATTATCCCTGAGCTCCAACACCGCCAGTTGGCGCTCGGAAGTGCCGTCTGCACAGTCAACACTTGCTGCCATGTTATTGGGGTTCAGTAACGTCAGCTGTTCCCCTGCTGTGCGGACGGCAATTTCTCCTGCTCTGTCCACATCCACTGTACTACTGATTTAAAACCTCCTCCAAATACACCTCTGGCTCCTCTGTTTTCAGTATTATCCCTGAGCTCCAACATCGCCAGTTGGCGCTCGGAAGTGCCGTCTGCACAGTCAACACTTGCTGCCATGTTATTGGGGTTCAGTAACGTCAGCTGCTCCCCTGCTGTGCGGACGGCAATTTCTCCTGCTCTGTTCACATCCACTGTACTACTGATTTAAAACCTCCTCCAAATACACCTCTGGCTCCTCTGTTTTCAGTATTATCCCTGAGCTCCAACATCGCCAGTTGGCGCTCGGAAGTGCCATCTGCACAGTCAACACTTGCTGCCATGTTATTGGGGTTCAGTAACGTCAACTGTTCCCCTGCTGTGCGGACGGCAATTTCTCCTGCTCTGTCCACATTCTCACTACTACAGATTTTAAAGTTGCTCCAATTACACCTCTGGCTCCTCTGTTTTCAGTATTATCCCTGAGCTCCAACACCGCCAGTTGGTGCTCGGAAGTGCCGTCTGCACAGTCAACACTTGCTGCCATGTTATTGGGGTTCAGTAACGTCAGCTGTTCCCCTGCTGTGCGGACGGCAATTTCTCCTGCTCTGTCCACATCCACTGTACTACTGATTTAAAACCTCCTCCAAATACACCTCTGGCTCCTCTGTTTTCAGTATTATCCCTGAGCTCCAACATCGCCAGTTGGCGCTCGGAAGTGCCGTCTGCACAGTCAACACTTGCTGCCGTGTCATTGGGGTTCAGTAACGTCAGCTGTTCCCCTGCTGTGCGGACGGCAATTTCTCCTGCTCTGTCCACATTCTCACTACTACAGATTTTGAAGTTGCTCCAATTACACCTCTGGCTCCTCTGTTTTCAGTATTATCCCTGAGCTCCAACACCGCCAGTTGGCGCTCGGAAGTGCCGTCTGCACAGTCAACACTTGCTGCCGTGTCATTGGTTTTCAGTAACATCAGCTGTTCCCCTGCTGTGCGGACGGCAATTTCTCCTGCTCTGTCCACATTCTCACTACTACAGATTTTAAAATTGCTCCAATTACACCTCTGGCTCCTCTGTTTTCAGTATTATCCCTGAGCTCCAACACCGCCAGTTGGCGCTCGGAAGTGCCGTCTGCACAGTCAACACTTGCTGCCGTGTTATTGGGGTTCAGTAACATCAGCTGTTCCCCTCCTGTGCGGACGGCAATTTCTCCTGCTCTGTCCACATCCACTGTACTACTGATTTAAAACCTCCTCCAAATACACCTCTGGCTCCTCTGTTTTCAGTATTATCCCTGAGCTCCAACACCGCCAGCTGGTTCTCGGTAGTTCCATTTGCTCTTGTACCTTCTACTACCCATCCGGGTTCCAGTACCGTCAGCTGGTTCTCGGCAGTGCCTTTGGATTAGGTGCCTCCTTCTCGGTATCCAAGTTCCACCAACGTCTGCTGGTTCTTGGTAGTGCTTTCTGGCACAGGTACCTCCTGCTTAGTAACCGAGTTCCAGTACTGTCAGCTGGTCTTCGGCAGTTCCATTGGCTCTTGTACCTTCTGCTACCCATCCGGGTTCCAGTACCGTCAGCTGGTCCTCGGTAGTTCAATTTGCTCTTGTACCTTCTACTACCCATCCGGGTTCCAGTACCGTCAGCTGGTTCTCGGCAGTGACTTTGGCACGGGTACTCCCTCCTGCCCAGCCTGGTTCCAGCACGCCAGCTGTTTCCGGGTAGTGTCAACGTCACTTTGCCTCCAATGCGTTGTCCTGTCGTGTTGCGGTCGGGTTAGCCGACTGTATGGTGCCTGCAATTTAGGTGACTCCTATATGGGCTGCGGGATCAGGCAATGAAGGCTGGTTCCATAGTGCCAATAGGACAAGCAACCCCTGTAGGACTGTGGGTTTTGGTAACTGCGGCCGGCTCACGGCCTTGAACTTTTTTTTACATGGGTACCTGCTGCTACCCATCCGGGTTCCAGTACCGTCAGCTGGTTCTCGGCAGTGCCTTTGGATTAGGTGCCTCCTTCTCGGTATCCAAGTTCCACCAACGTCTGCTGGTCCTTGGTAGTGCTTTCTGGCACAGGTACCTCCTGCTTAGTAACCGAGTTCCAGTACCGTCAGCTGGTCTTCGGCAGTTCCATTGGCTCTTGTACCTTCTACTACCCATCCGGGTTCCAGTACCGTCAGCTGGTTCTCGGCAGTGTCTTTGGCACGGGTACTCCCTCCTGCCCAGCCTGGTTCCAGCACGCCAGCTGTTTCCGGGTAGTGTCAACGTCACTTTGCCTCCAATGCGTTGTCCTGTCGTGTTGCGGTCGGGTTAGCCGACTCTATGGTGCCTGCAGTTTAGGTGACTCCTATGTGGGCTGCGGGATCTGGCAATGAAGGCTGGTTCCATAGTGCCAATAGGACAAGCACCCCCTGTAGGACTGTGGGTTTTGGTAACTGCGGCCGGCTCGCGGCCTTGAACTTTTTTTTACATGGGTACCTTCTGCTACTCATCCGGGTTCCAGTACTGTCAGCTGGTTCTCGGCAGTGCCTTTGGATTAGGTGCCTCCTTCTCGGTATCCAAGTTCCACCAACGTCTGCTGGTCCTTGGTAGTGCTTTCTGGCACAGGTACCTCCTGCTTAGTAACCGAGTTCCAGTACCGTCAGCTGGTCTTCGGCAGTTCCATTGGCTCTTGTACCTTCTGCTACCCATCCGGGTTCCAGTACCGTCAGCTGGTTCTCGGTAGTTCCTCAGCTTTCTTGTACCTTCTGCTACATTTCCAAGTTCAAGCTT
Organism: Phyllobates terribilis; assembly: GCF_046119375.1. Lineage (NCBI taxonomy): Eukaryota > Metazoa > Chordata > Amphibia > Anura > Dendrobatidae > Phyllobates > Phyllobates terribilis. Next base: position 473,050,573 of record NW_027362764.1, on the reverse strand, counting down.
TTTGAAATGGTTCTTGGTAATCACTCTGGATCTCCCTGACGAGGACCCTGAAGACAACGACCCTGAAGACGAGGACCCTGAAGACCACCCCGAAGAAGACGAGGACCCTGAAGACCACCCCGAAGAAGACGAGGACCCTGAAGACCACCCCGAAGAAGACGAGGACCCCGAAGACAAGGACCCAGAAGACCAACCCGAAGAAGACGAGGACCCCGAAGACGAGGACCCCCGAAGACGACGACCCTGAAGACCACCCCGAAGAAGACCAAGAAGATGACCCTGAAGAAGTTGACCAAGGGGACAAAGAAGAGAAGAAAAGCACCTAGATTCAGAAGAAGAAGAGACAGAAAACCAAGAAGCAGAAATACAAGAAGCTGCAGAACAAAAAGCGGAAGAACATTAAGCATAAGACTAAAAATCAGAGCAAAAGATAATATCTAAATTATAAGCAGAAGATGACTAAGCAGTGTATGGGGGTGAGTCCGTTCCTCCTCGTGGTGCCCCTGGAAAAGACCTGCTGCTGCAGGCCAAACTGAACGCGGACAAATCCTGTTGTAAATCTTTTGTGACGGGCAGAACGAAAGGTGTAATGTCCAACCTTTTATAGATAACAACTACAGGAATGCCTGTCACAAATAAGAATATGATGAAGAAGAAGAATATGAAGAAGATGAAGAAGTAGAATATGAAGAATGTAAAAAAAAAAAAGAATAATACGAAGAAGGTGAAGAAGAAGAAGATGAAGAAGGTGAAGAAGAAGAAGATGAAGAAGGTGAAGAAGAAGAGGATGAAAAAGATGCTGAGGATGATGAAGGAGAAAGTGTGGGAGAAGTAAAAAAGAAGGTGAAGAGCATGGAAGTAGTGAAACATAAATATCTGACAAAATATAAAAATACTTAACATAGTCAATATTTCCGTAACTCAGAACGTCTTAAAAAAAATATTAATTCCTGCTATTCCATTTGATTGGGCTAAACCTCTATGCCTTTATTGTCTCCCCCACCTCCCCCAATACATTCTACATTATTCTTAGTTGTTTTCCTTCATGTAGAATTAACCTACAAGGAAAGAAAGGGTTTATTTTCATTCCGATATTTCTGTCCCATTGACTTGCATTGGTTTCCGGTATCGGAATCGGCGATATCCGATACTTTTTCGGTATCGGTCCGATCCAATCCGATCCGATATTTCCCGATATCGGAAGGTATCGCTCAACACTAGTCTTAACTGAATACAGATTTTACCTGTGAAGCAGATTTCTCTAATGAGAAAAATTAGTTTCTTATTTTGACATGTACTATTGATTTATCAAATAATAATTAAATTGGCGGTTACTCTTTCAGTGTGGTATGCTTAGTGTGTCCGAGCAGATCAGTGCACCTTCCCACTCCCTTGTTATTCCTATATCTCTGTCCCCCTCTTCCATGATGGACAGTGCTGACCCTTGTAAACTGTGCAGGCACAACTACTCGCATGACCTCGTGATCTCCCGCTCCCATGAAGCGCACCCCAACAAATTCTCTCCATCTATGGCCCATTTAGCAAAGTAAATGGTGAACTTGAACGTCTGCGGTGATGATGCAGGTAATTGGGATTTGCAGTTCCCCGTGCTGTTCTGCTCTAAGAAAGAGCTGAAACTAACAGCTTTGGTTCTTAGTGCAGATTGCTGCCTCCGATTCCATGGTTTAACCCTTTGATTACTGGGGGCCATGACTGCAGCACGATTAAAGGGGATTCTTCTCTTTTGAACAGGTCATCAGGCTTCCCCATGATGAGATCGCAGAGAATACAGGTATCCTAGAATGGACCTCTTGGTTGCCCGCTCAGTTAGCCTGCTATTAGGGCATGCTAAGTGTTGCCCTAGCAACAGACTGTGTCATACTTACTAGCGCATACATTATAGGTTTGCAATAGAGAGCTACAATATTTTTAATCCTATTAAAGGCTTACAATGTAATAAAATAAAAAAGTCAGTCAAAAATGTATAAAAAATGTTTTAAAAAATATATTTTATGGACAGCACGGTGGCTGAGTGGTTAGCACTGCAGCCTTGCAGCGTTGGGTCCTGGGTTCAAATCCCACCAAGGACGACATCTGCAAGGAGTTTGTATGTTCTCCCTGTGTTTGTGTGGGTTTCTTCCGGATTCTCCGGTTTCCTCTCACACTCCAAAGACATACTGATATTAAATCTAGATTGTGAGCCCCAATGGGGACAATGATGACATCTGTAAAGCGCTGTGGAATATGATGGCACTATATAAGTGAGTAAATAAATAAATTGTGCCCATAATACATAAAAGCAAATAATATTACACATATGATCCACATCACATTCCCTAACTGTAATAACTTGAAGACTTAAAGTGAACCTGTCGCCAGTTTTACAGTACACACTGCATACATGATGTAGATCTTTTGAACCTGAACAGACTGGTGGACTTTTTTTCCCCTTTCGGTTTAATCAATTTTATATTTTTAAGGATCAGATTTTTTACGAATGCAAAGATCCCACATATGCTTATTATTTAATTTTTTTTTATCACGGTAGATAAAGGAAGAGGGGTGATTTGACTTTTTATAAACATCTCTTTTTACTTTATCTTTTAGTCCACTTCGAGAACTTGAACCTGTGATTGTCTGATCGCTTGTACTAAATACTGCAATACCACAATATTGCACTATAATGTAAAAATCATGGTGTCCTCCACATGCTGGTCTTCAAAGGAGAACAGTCATAGCAGCCCCGGCTCCCATGGCAGCCCATCAGGACCCCTCAATCAAGTTGTAGGGGGCTGATGGGCATGTAGAATGGAGTGCCCACAGACCATGCTCTGTAAATGGCGCTGTCAGAGATTGACATTGGCATTTAAAGGATTAGCAGCAGTGGGTGGAGGTCCGCTATACTCGCTGCTGCTAGTCAGACGCTGGCGGTGTATTACAGCCACTGTCTATTAGGTATAATGCAGGTTCTGGAGCCCGTATCAAACACAGGGATCCGATAAATGTACTAGTATGTCCAATCTCAGGAACCACTCACCTAGCCTGATCTGACATTGCCCCTCCTTTTTAGTGAGCTCTCACACTGCTCAGTACAAGCAACAGCTGTCGGGCAAGCAGAGAGATTGAATACAGAGACTGGATGAAACTGGTGTACTTGCTTTAAAAATCCATGTAAAAATGACTTTATAATTCTGATAATAAAATTTGCATTTTATGAGTCTAGCTAAAGAGTGAGAGCGCTCATGAGTCCAAGAGATGTATTTATTTAATGTCTGCAGTTTAATTTATTTATGGCTGCGGAAATACTGGGAAAAAAAATCCTGATCATTAAGACCTAAATAGGCCTGGTCATTAGAGAGAAAAGGCTAGCATAATAAACAGAATACTCACTTACCTCACAGTCTGAACAACATGAGCTAACCAAGGTCCAGATAAGTCAGCCTTCGGTCCCCAACCTCCATAAGTTGACAAATCGACTTGACTAAGAGTGGTTGGGAGTAAAGCTCCCCGGATAAGCTTCACCAGACACTGCATCACGTCCTGTATCATTTTCTAAGTCACAGAAAATACATAACAAGAATTATAATAACTAGTCAATGTGTCTCCAGCTGGGATGAATGGACTTTAGAATGCAAGGGGCTGAATCAGCACATCTTAGGCTACGTTCATATTACGTTTTACCCTCACGTCAATGCTCAGTCGCGGCTTATAGCTGAAGCTTTGGAGAATGGGATGCAGGAGTGTGCGCTGACAGGGACACTGACTGTCATGATGCAGACTGAATCACTGTATGCTCTGTCGGACATCATTTTGGCTGTATCCACCTGTTTTAGGTGGGCTCTAAGACGTGGTAAACTCCATCTTGGAGCTTCAAAAAATGCAGATACAGCCGAAAATTGTGTCACACAAAAAAGAACTCCAACTGCATTATTACAGTCTATGGTCCAATCAGTGCATACACCCGCATCCAATTATACAGGGCTTCAGACATACAGTACAGACCAAAAGTTTGGACACACCTTCTCATTTAAAGATTTTTCTGTATTTTACTGACTATGAAAATTGTACATTCGCACTGAAGGCATCAAAACTATGAATTAACACATGTGGAATTATATACTTAACAAAACGTGTGAAACAACTGAAAATATGTCTGATATTCTAGGCTCTTCAAAGTAGCCACATTTTGCTTTGATGACTGTTTTGCACACTTTTGGCATTCTCTTGATGAGCTTCAAGAGGTATTCACCAGAAATGGTTTTCACTTGACAGGTGAAATTATAGACAGGTGCCTTATAAATGGGGTTGGGACCATCAGTTGTGTTGTGTAGAAGTCTGGTGGATACACAGCTGATAGTCCTACTGAATAGACTGTTAGAATTTGTATTATGGCAAGGAAAAAGCAGCCAAGTAAAGAAAAACGAGTGGCTATCATTACTTTAAGAAATGAAGGTCAGTCAGTGCTAAAAATTGGGAAAACTTTGAAAGTGTCCCCAAGTGCAGTTGCAAAAACCATCAAGCGCTACAAAGAAACTGGCTCACATGAGGACCGCCCCAGGAAAGGAAGACCAAGAGTCACCTCTGCTTCTGAGGATAAGTTTATCCAACTCACCAGCCTCAGAAATCGCAGGTTAACAGCAGCTCAGATTAGAGACCAGGTCAATGCCACACAGAGTTCTAGCAGCAGACACATCTCAACAACAACTGTTAAGAGGAGACTTTGTGTAGCAGGCCTTCATGGTAAAATAGCTGCTAGGAAACCACTGCTAAAGACAGGCAACAAGCAGAAGAGACTTGTTTCGGCTAAAGAACACAAGGAATGGACATTAGACCAGTGGAAATCTGTGCTTTGGTCTGAGGAGTCCAAATTTGAGATCTTTGGTTCCAACCACCGTGTCTTTGTGCGACGCAGAAAAGGTGAATGGATGGACTCTACATGCCTGGTTCCCACCGTGAAGCATGGAGGAGGAGGTGTGATGGTGTGGAGGTGCTTTGCTGGTGACACTGTTGGGGAGGCATACTGAACCAGCATGGCTACTACAGCATCTTGCAGAGGCATGCTATTCCATCCGGTTTGCGTTTAGTTGGACCATCATTTATTTTTCAACAGGACAATGACTCCAAACACACCTCCAGGCTGTGTAAGGGCTATTTGACCAAGAAGGAGAGTGATGGGGTGCTACGCCAGATGACCTGGCCTCCACAGTCACCAGACCTGAACCAAATCGAGATGGTTTGGGGTGAGCTGGACCGCAGAGTGAAGGCAAAAGGGCCAACAAGTGCTAAGCATCTCTGGGAACTCCTTCAAGATTGTTGGAAGACCATTTCCGGTGACTACCTCTTGAAGCTCATCAAGAGAATGCCAAGAGTGTGCAAAGCAGTCATCAAAGCAAAAGGTGGCTACTTTGAAGAACCTAGAATATAAGACATATTTTCAGTTGTTTCACACTTTTTTGTTAAGTATATAATTCCACATGTGTTAATTCATAGTTTTGATGCCTTCAGTGTGAATGTACAATTTTCATAGTCAAGAAAATACAGAAAAATCTTTAAATGAGAAGGTGTGTCCAAACTTTTGGTCTGTACTGTACACTGCAAGAAAAAGTGCACACACCCCAGAGATGAACAGTGGCCAAGTTCCCTAATTATTCCATGGCTGGCCAACCAATGGGCATGTGGCGTTACAATATGTCCGATTGCTTGTCCTCACGGGAGATAAGTTGCTGTCAAAGGCGTCAAGCAGCACTGTATTCCCTTTTCCCAAGTGGGAACATGGATGCTTGGGAGAACCAAGCATGTGTGTGTTAGAAGTCGGGCTAAACGACATCTACGGTAGGTTCACCTTAAGGTTCATAGTGTTACAATCATCTGGAATTCAAAACTACACAAAACAATACCTTATTAAAGTATCTTTTCATTACCAGGAATTTAACATTTGAGTTCAGGTAAAAAGAAGTGCAATAAAGAGAAACCCCTGGCTTATGTATACGGGGCGAGGGTGATGGTCAGGAGGAATAGAGGTTGGCCGACAACCATCTAAAATCTTTGACCGCACCCTGGAACATCTGCCTGTAGATGGGCTTATGGCTCGGCATTTATCCCTGCTTATGTCACCAGGCTTGTCAAAGAGTCAGACAGTGACTTATAGGGTAAATACTTTTCCTAGTTGGTACTTGTAAGACTGTCTCTCTAGCAGAATGAAAAAAACTGTTGGCACACTTTTCTCACAGAGAGCATTGCCTGCAAGGGTCCGTTTAGACCAGGGGTGGGGAACCTCAGGACCCCAGGCTGTTTATGGCCCTCAATGACCTTTTATCCAGCCCCCGGGCAGATTCCTGGGGACCGCAGTGCTTGGGCCAGCAGCTGTATTTTGACAGCCAACTGCCCTTTAATTTCTTCTTGCTCTGTGAGCATGCGCACGCAGTGTTCACTACTGAATGCGGAGGCACATGTAATGAAAGATTACGTCCTGACACCAGTGCCTGCAGGTGGACATACTTTGTGGGTGGAGATAGCATGCGATTTGTACAGCCCCGAAGGATGATATAAATATCCAAATGGCCCCTAGCAGAAAAAAAATTCCTCACCCCTGGTTTAGACAAACCGACCAGATGCACTAAACAACTGCCAATCTGTAAATATTTACCGATTGTCAGTCGATTAAAAGCCTGTTTACACTGCGCTAGACGATGCACACAATCAGTAATAGATAGCAAATGTTGTTCCTATCTTCAAAAAGGGGAAGAAGGTGGACCCAGGGAACTATAGGCCGGTGAGTCTGACTTCTATACCAGGAAAGATCTTTGAAAAAATTATTAAACAACATGTATGTAAGTACATGGATAAGAATGAAGTGATTAACCAGAGTCAGCATGGGTTTGTAACTAACAAGTCATGTCAGACTAACTTAATTTCCTTCTATGACAGAATCACTGACTGGGTGGATCAGGGAAATGCTGTAGATATAGTATATCTTGACTTCAGCAAAGCATTTGACAAAGTATCTCACACCATCCTTATTGAAAAAATGACCAAGTATGCAATGGACCAGGCAACTGTTAGGTGGATTCATAACTGGCTTAGTGATCGGACTCAAAGGGTGGTTGTAAATGGCTTCACATCCAGCTGGATGAATGTCTCAAGTGGGGTACCACAGGGCTCCGTCCTGGGACCTGTATTGTTCAACATCTTTATCAATGATTTAGAGGAAGGAATTGAGGGTAAACTGATTAAATTTGCTGATGACACAAAGCTAGGAGGGATAGCTAATACTAGAGAAGAGAGAGAGAGGATTCAAAAAGACCTAAATAAACTGGAGCAGTGGGCAGCAACCAACAGAATGGTTTTTAACAGGGAAAAATGCAAAGTACTACATCTGGGCAATAAAAATGAAAAAAGCATATACAGAATGGGAGGAATAGAGCTAAGCAACAGTACATGTGAAAAAGACTTAGGTATACTAATAGATCATAGACTGAACATGAGTCAACAGTGTGATGCAGCAGCAAAAAAGGCAAATACAATTCTGGGATGTATTAACAGAAGCATACAGTCTAGATCACGTGAAGTCATTATCGGTCTTTACTCCTCTTTGGTCAGACCTCATCTGGAATACTGTGTACAGTTTTGGGCACCACATTTTAAAAAAGACATAGACAAACTGGAGCAAGTTCAGAGAAGAGCGACCAGAATGGTGACTGGTCTGCAAACCATGTCCTATGAGGAACGGTTGCAGGATTTGGGAATATTTAGCTTGCAAAAAAGAAGACTGAGAGGAGACTTAATAGCTGTCTACAAATATGTCAAGGGCTGTCACATTGTAGAAGGATCATCTTTATTCTCATTTGCACAAGGAAAGACTAGAAGCAATGGGATGAAACTAAATGGGAGGAGACACAGATTAGATATTAGAAAAAACTTTTTGACAGTTAGGGTGATTAATGAGTGGAACAGGCTGCCACGAGAGGTGGTGAGTTCTCCTTCAATGGACGTCTTCAAACAGAGGCTGGACAGACATCTGTCTGAGATGATCTAGTGAATCCTGCTTTGAGCAGGGGGTTGGACCAGATGACCCAGGAGGTCCCTTCCAACTCTACCATTCTATGATTCTATGATTCTATGCTCAATGCCCAGACAGCTGTTGTTTTTCAGCAGAACGACTCCTGTTTACACTACAAGATCATTGTGAAATGAGCATTCTTAAAGGGGATGTCCAGTCTAATACGATAAGTCTGCAGGCACTCTATGTTACTGCAAACTTGTGAATCTTCACATCGCGCACACACTGAGCTGTGAGGATTCTCTGGTGTCAGTAATGGGAACAGTGGTCATGTGACCGCAAATATATGATCTGCATCCTCCCGGCCAGAATCCGACTATAATGTTTCCGTTCCTGCATCATACACTTGCAATGAGCACGTCAGAAACAATCTAGTCAGATTCTGGCCAGAAGTACGTATACTCGATACATGTGGTCACATGAACGCAGTTCCTGGCACTGAGACCGCAGAATCCTCACGATGCTCAGTGCACGCCACGTAAGGATTAACAAGTCTGCAGTCATATAGAGTGACTGCAGACTTCTAGCTTTAGGTCAGACAACCAGTTTAAGAAAGCTCATTCATGACACTCTTTCTATGTAAATGCACCTTAAGACTCCATACGTGGCTGGTCTCTGAGGAGAACCGGTACTTCCCTAACATTGCTTTAAGGCTTTGAGCTCAGCCAGGCAGACAGTGCTCTACACTGATGAGGGACAAACAGCCCAAAATTGGAGGTCTGCAGAGGATTTTCTGGCTTGTCGATCATTTCTAGTCATGTTACAAGGATCATTAAATGATCGGACACTGACTTATACGGAAGACGACTCTCCGGGGTGTCACTTGCGAAATAAGTTCTTTCGTTCTGCATGAGACCTAATTTGCATAGATCTTACTCATATTTTGAGTTACACTTCTAGTCTGTGTTTGCCCTACTTCTTATCCCGGAGACCAAAAATACTGACATATTTCCACTGCACATCAAGGACACCATTGGTATCCTCATTTCATCAAAATAAAATTACATGATAAAAGCACGTGATATTTGGACTCCTTTTTTAAAGTGGAACATCAGTACATTGTTAGGATTACACACGGTTATACTTGACTTCTTACCTTAAAATCATTGGGCCTTTGTTTTGCATTTTTTCTGTATTTTTCCATCTGGCCAGATTTTTCTGCAGTCTAATAAGAATATAAAAATGTAAAAATTAATGCATGTCAAATCTACATTGAAGGGGTTATCTGCTCTGAATAATCACTTTTTGTTGAGAAATGGTAAACTGATTGCTTTACGAGAGAACATGGCAAGAGTTCAATTTTCCTGCAAAGCCACCATTGGGTCATCCCTTTATCTCTGCTGCTGTGGGATTAATCGCTGGAGAGATCAGTCAGGGCTGGGGAGCTTCTACTGATATTACACCACTATGGAGGAGGCTGTAGTACCAATCTAATATTTGTGTGGTCAAACCCATAGGTTTAGCATAAAAAGTTACTAAAATGAGCAGATTTGTCTATGATCTGCAGACAAATATCTCATGACTATGGGCTTCACTAAAGACTGATTTATACATTATAAGTCCTCCACGAATACAGAAGCGGATCATCATCTAGCATCATCAGGGCAGCACGGTGGCTCAGTGGTTAGCACTGTTGCTTTGCAGCTCTAGGGTCCTGGGTTCAAATCCCACCAAGGCAACATCTCTGAGGGTTTGCGTGGGTTTCTTCCGGGAACTCTGAATTTCCTTCCACACTCCAGAGACATAATAATAGGGTATTTAGATAGTGAGACCCAATGGGGACAGTGATGATGATGTCTGTAATGTGACGTGGAATATGATGGCGCTATATAAGCATAATAATAAATAAGCTTTATGTCTAGGGGAGTGGAGGATTTTAAACAACTATATGCACAAAAAAACTTCTTGGGAAATTGCCAATTCTTTAGAGACAGACCATAATAAAGCGGTTTGCAGTAGAAAACATGGCTGCACTCTTTGATGTCATTTTAAATTTCAGATTTATGAGCAAATGGCCAATTATATAATACCATAAATAATAAAAATCCTTTGTAGTAACTTCTGCCACAGACAAGTGCATGACCCTGAAGCATGGCTAACATAAGCTTTGGGGGTGCCCTGTAGACATGAAGCTGCAGAACTCTGCTACTTGGAATGACTGCACTCGCCTGCAACTAAAATAATGAAAGAGTGGCTCCGGTCATGGCAAAAATTAGAATGTTCAGTTCTTACTGGAGTTCTGCTTAAAATATACAGACAATGATAAAATATAATCCTTTAAAATGAAATAAAAACAGCAAAAGCCTCATCTGAGGCCGGCGTGTAAGTAGTGACACCTAGCGATCAGCACAGGCCAAATGGAAAGTATGCTAATTTTATTCAAGTAGGAAACTTTTACATTAGCTGCATAACTCAGTTTCTGGCTGCATCTCTTAAAGCTGTACATCATATTTTTAGTAGATATGACTAAAAGGGGAAGTCCAGATGAAAGTAATTTTTGTACAGAGACAGGGTTAAGAAACCCTAGAACTAGAAACTATAAGCACTGATGCAAATAAGTCTAATGGAAGTGATTATGTATAAGTTAGTTTGCCTTTCGTTTTATCCGTAATATGTCAGCATTCATCTTGTAAAAAATAAATAAATGTGAAGCAAATGGAGAAAACTTGTACACATCATTTAAATTAAATAAGTTGTCCACTACTTTGAGACTGACGACGTATCCCAAGGAAAGGTCATCAACCTTTTTTTTGACACGCGGCAAGCCCACAGATCGACTGTTAACAGCTCTGGGGATGGCCAGTTGTAAAGAGGTCTACAAAGCCAGTACAGCATAGCTCTGCCATTGTGTAGTGGCCGCTCCCAGGTACCGCAGCATTATTGAAGTGAACCCCACCGATCTGACGCTAATAACGTATCTTTAAGATAGGTCACCAATATCACATCAGTGGTGGCCCGACACCGGCACTCCAATGCTTACGCAATGATCAGCTCCAGTGGGGCCAGTTATGAAGAAGTGTACAAAGCCAGTACAGCACAGCTCTGTACAATGTATAGTGGCCGTTCCCAGGTACTGCAGCTTAGCACTCCTAATTCTGTGACCCCCACTGATCTAATGCCAATAACATATTCTTAAGAGGGGTCATCTGTATCACATCGGTGATGGCCCAACACTTCGCACCATCAGAGATCAGCTGTTATCAGTTCTGGTGGGGGCTGGTTATTAAGAAGTCTACAAAGCCAACATATCACAGTTCTGTACACTGTGTAGTAGTTGCTCCCAGGTACTGCAGCTTAGCGCTTCTAATTCTGTGACCCCCACTGATCTAATGCCAATAACATATTCTTAAGAGGAGTCATCTGTATCACATCGGTGGTGGCCCAACACTTCGCACCATCAGAGATCAGCTGTTATCAGTTCTGGTGGGGGCTGGTTATTAAGAAGTCTACAAAGCCAACATATCACAGTTTTGTACACTGTGTAGTAGTTGCTCCCAGGTACTGCAGCTTGTCTCCTAGAGTTATCAGCTCTGGTGGGGGCCAGATGTGTAAAGTGTACAAAGCCAGTACAGCACAGCTCTGTACACAGTGTAGTGGTCGCTCCCAGGTACTGCAGCTCTGCTCCAACACAAGTGACTTCCACCGATCTGATATTGATGACGAAACCCTAAGGATAGGCCTTAAATATCAGAATAGTGATCAACCCCTTTAACATGTAATATGGCTACACTTGGAGTGTATTGAAAACAATATTTCACCCTAAGGTACAGATCTGTCACACCAAAGAACACCTGTCACCAGCACAGTTTAATCTAATAATCTATATAATCTATTAGATTGCTGAGCGCAGGTCTGTGTAAATGTGTTATAGAAAGTAAACACAGTCTGAAACTTCTCCAATACTTCAATTAAGATAACGATAGATTAGTAGAGTAACCCTTTCCTGCACAGACATAACCAAACTATTCTGTGGTTAGCCCAACGGATTCACTTTTTGACTTCATGTCTTAAAAAGGATGCAGCACAGAAACCAGTTACAACTGAAAACGGTCTGTAGTAGAGGTGCAAGCAATGTACTTTTCACAGGAGACTTTGTCGCTTTTGATACTTTGCAAAGTTTTGAATTGTTTTACTGTTGATACTGGCAACCAATGGAGAAGGTGACAACCGTTATCAGGACTCGATGTCTGCCGTCACTGAGGAGCAAACGGAATGAATAAGCAAAGCAAAAAGGCAGAAGTGTTTGTGGAAGGTAACCTGGGACACATTCACTAAAAAGTAATGAGAAAAATAAAACTATTCTATATACCTTATGTGTATGTAGTGTCATGTGCATGTACTTCATCCATTCATGACCAGGCAAATTTTTCATTTTTGCACTTAGTTTTTTCCTCCCTCCCCTTCTTCCAAAATCCATTATTTATTTTTTTTCATTTGAAATGTATAGTTTTTATTTTATATTTTAGTGATTAAAAAAAGTTACGAACTTTGTGCATTTTTTGTTCCTCTGGGTCGGAGTCGACATTTTTTCAGATCCTTAACTTCGTTATTTTTCAATCGATGTACTTGTGTGAGGGCTTGTCTTTTGCATACGGTTTTGTTAATCCCAACATTTTATAGAATATAGGACATTTTGACCACTTTTTATTGCATGTTTGGGGCCTGCGTGGCATATGAAAAATGTTAATTCTGGTGTTTCAATTGTTTTTCTTTTTACAACACTTACAGAACAGGGAAATTAATTTTCATCGATTGGACTTTTTACAGATGGAACAAAACTAAATATGTCTCCTTTTTTTTCCTGAACTGTATATATTTTTAACTAATATATATATTGGGGCAGCACAGTGACTCAGTGATTAACACTGTATCCTTGCATTCCTATCCCTTGCTTAGCCCCTGGCAGGTTGAACATCATGTCACCTGCTGCATCTGAGACCATCATGATGAATCAGGTTGAGCATGGGCAGCATGGTGGCTCAGTGGTTAGCACTGTAGTCTTGCAGCGATGGGGTCCTGGGTTCAAATCCCACCAAGGACAACATCTGCAAGGAGTTTGTATGTTCTCCCCGTGTTTGTGTGGGTTTCCTCCGGGTTCTCTGGTCCTCCCACACTCCAAAGACATAGTGATAGGGAATCTAGATTGTGAGCCCCAATGGGGACAGCGATGATGATGATGTCTGTGGAATTAATGAAGCTATAGAAATGAGTAAAATAGATAAATATATAAAAGAAATGACACGTACAAAGTTGGCAGATATGGGGGACTTCATTAGGCCCCTGTTTTCCATGGTAAATCATGGTCACCACCCTCTCCGCTTCCTGATCGTGAAATTAATGGGCACCAGAATGGCTGCATTGTGTGAATATGCCACTTAAATCAAGCAATCAGAGATTGATAACGGCCTTTAAGTGGTTAAACTGCAGCAATAGTTAGAGGCAGGTGCCGGCTATATAACAGATCAGGTAACCACCATGCATGCTAGTCCATACACCATACACTAGCACACGACATGTGACGTACATGTTCTGTTCTGATCCATGTGACCACTATTCAGCTTAACCGGCTTATACAGCGCCTTCTGTGTGGACCGGATGTTGCTTTACCAATTTAAAGGGGTATTCCCATCCCAACATGTATTAATGTAGTAATAATAATATCAGCAAATACATTCAATTAGAAATGTAGTATAGTTCCCCTGATAACCTACGTCGCCAACCCCAGGTGCAGGGCATTGCAGTAGCTTAGGTGTCCATGGTTATGACTACTCATATAGTGACAGTTAGATGTTAGTGGTCGTAACCATGGATATTTAAGCTACTGCGATGCCCTGCACATGGGGTTGGCATCAGGCACAGGTTATCAGGAGAACTACACTACATTTCTAATTGGAGATATTTGCTGATACTATTATTATTATTATTATTATTATTACCACTACTACATATTGGGATAGGATCTTGGAAATGGGAATACCCTCTTAAGTGTAAGAGATGCACATCGAGGCCTTCATACACTTGCATTGAGAATGTGACTTCTGAGCCGCACATGGGACGCTGTGTGAGCGTCATGTGGTTAAGAATAGGATAGGAACAGGAGAAGATGCGATCGGTAATCAAACACATGCGCATTACACTACACGCACCTTGCTAAGAGTTTACAGAATAACATTCGCTAGAAATCTACACTTGCATATTTGTAAAGAAAAACTTTCTATATATACAGTAAGTTATTAATTAATACCTCACTAAAAAGACTGCCATTTACATACGAAATCCAGAGTTTCCAGAAGTTTGGCAACTGGGAAACCACCGCTTTTGTTAATTTCTCCACAAACTCGGCCTGAGGGGGGGATTTATATTTCCAAGCTGGAAAAAAATATAAAAAAAAAACAAATGCATACATTAATAATTCTCATTGCAAATTCTTACTGTAAAAGTGACAAGGTCTACTACTCCCAGCTTCCTACTGTTTGTCAATATCCACGTGTCCCACTGATCGCTGGCCCAAATAAGAAGTAGGCTCTGGCCTATGGGAGTGCTCTACCCCTGGACTCCGCAAAGGACATTTCCTCTATGGCATCTCAGATGTTGTTTAACCCCTTCTGTCGTGGAATTTTCCGGTCTTCCAAGAGCCATAACAATATGAAAGCTTGTTTTTTTGCAGAACAAATAGCTTTGAATGTCACCATTTAATTTCCCATAAAATGAACTGAAAATGATAAAATGCTTTGTAGGGCAAAATGGAAAAAAAACACAATTATTCTTTTTTTATACAACATTCACTGATGCCATATCCTGCTATCTATTACTCTTATTTTTCCATCGATGGAGCTGTGTGGTGACTTGTCTTTTGCGTAGTGAGCTGTAGTTTTTATTGGTACCATTTTTGGGTACATACAGTGGGTATAATAAGTCTACATAGCCCCCTTTAAAATGCCAGGTTTTTGTCATGCAAAAAATATCATACCAAGAAGAATCATTCCAGCACTTTTTCCACCTTCAATGTCACCCATAATCTGTACAAATCCATTGTGAAAAAAAACTGAAATCATTTTCAGGAGGAAAATAAAAATGATGTGGTTGCATAAGTGAACTCCCACTTATAACTGGGGATGTGGCTGTGTTCAGAATTAGCCAATCATATCTAAAGACAGTTAGCAACAAGAGGCTTAAATTTCGCACAATAGTGAAATACCTAGAACTGGAAGTCCCTCAAAATTTGATAAAAGGACAAGAACATATTACCATGGCCTGCAGCATATTTGGACCTGGATTGAGCACATCTGGAACATCATCAATCGGCAATTGCAAAGGGAGCTGCCAGCAGTGGATCTTGATGATTTGTGTGCATAAAGGTCATTCAGAATAGCAGAACATTCTTTAGACAGCCATTAATAACCTCACTGATAGCAAACAAAGTGTAAGAGTGACTACTTCTCAGTGTGGCGCTTATAGCGGATACTGAATAAATCGATGCATTTTTAAAATTTTGCTTCCATTTTTTCAACATTTCCATATCATCAACATGTTTATCCATCCTGTGACTTCCATAATTCCATGACTTTTCTTTCCTGGTGTTGGAAATATTGTAGTACAAGAAATCTAACCATGTTGTCTGTTTCGGAGCCATGTCAGCAGGGGGCCTGTTAAAGGCCCTAATCACCGCAGTGTTAGAGTGATGTGCTATGTGTCACAAAAGCACAGCCATTGGCTCACCATAGGTGGGTGGGGCTTAATCCGCGTGGCAGCTGCACTACCGCCACACCTCCTGGTTGTACACAAAGGGACCCGCTATTTGTCACCAGCATGTTTTTATCAAATCATGTGAAAGATCTCTCTCTGCCTGGGATGCCCTTAAGTATGATTTACATTAGCAAGCAAAAAGTTTTTGAGGCTATTTTTCTTAGACAGCAATTTGTGAAATGTAAAATTCCTTGCAATCCCAATCCCAGAAGGAGATCTGCTTCTGCGCCATGCAACAAGAATCCTGCTAAAGGTGAGCCAAAGGCCGCACCACTATGGAACACTATTGTGCGGTAATCGGCCATAGCAGCGGGTGGAATTTAGCCCACATATGGCCGGCCGCACCGCCTAGCAGTACCCTAGAATGATCTATTCTGAAGGATCTTTACTATTCCTAATGTACTACATAATAAGATCTCCAGTTCTTACAGTCATTTCGTCCAGACTGGAAACTGCTGCCTCTCTTTAATGATGGAGTCTGGCTGAGTCGGGAAATTGGAGATGGACGCCCATCACTATCAACATCAAGCATCGGACTCTGCAGAATAGTGGTCCCTATTTAAAAAAAAATAAAAAATAATAATTTGATTATTAGTATAATATTTTAGAAGGAAAAACACATTTAATTGAATTTATTCACAAAGTAGAATTTGACAATTTTTACATTACAATCAAAATATCTTTATATTAAAGTATACAATAAAAATGCTATATAAAATACTAACTTCACAACAAAGTATAATAATTGGGCTAACTCTTTGAAATATTTTAGCTGTGCAAAAATATAGCACAGACAATAAAATAATGTACAGCTGCTTTACAAACACATTATGACAGTTCCAATAATAGAAATTGCTTTTCTCAATTGCTTATGTGATGACAATTCCACAACAAAAATAAGGAACGACTCTTAATAAAAATGTATTTTTCTTGGCCTGGTAAAGCATGAGAAATAAATGTGTCATATTCTACAGTGCCACTAGAGGGCGACATAACACTACTATAAAGGCAATGTCAATTCCAGTAATCAACCAAACATATCCAATTTTATTTTATTTTTTTACACAAAATATTACAACTATATTATTCTTTACCTACTTACGTAACATGCAGTTTTCTTCCCATCTGCATAGGAGACTCCTGCACCCAGAGATTTCCTCTTTTCCCAAACCCCAATTTACCATTTTTATACTAATTATTTTGCATGGAACCAGTTATATCTGAACTGAATCTAAGAACGGAAATTGCAGTAGTTGCATATCATTGTTATAAGGGACAGAGGGAACTTTGTCAAATAAAAACTAACCAATTTGGGGGAAAAAAACTAAAAAAAAAAAAATAAAATAAAATAAGGGAGTGTTATAAAGCAAAATTCACCAGAATTCTAGCTCAAGTAGAAAAAACTCCCCACCACCCCATAAAAAATGGAAGAACATGTCATGAACCACATTTACTGTGTTTTGGACACTTTGGGCCCGATTAATTATTTGAATTTGTTTTAAGTCATTTATGGTTTTTTTTATCTTGTAGTATTCATTGACGTTTTTTGCAACAAATTTTTTAAAATGGCTCACATAGCTCAGAAATTTTGCGCTTAATCAAAAAAGGTCTTTATTATTGTCATTAACCTGTTTTGTGACTTCTTTAGAGCAAAAAGTTGTATATTCCGTTTAAAAAGTCTCAACATTTTGTGCAAATTTTGAAATGTACAAAAAATCACTCCAAAGGGTGACATTAGCGCAAAAATTGAGACTTTTTAAAAAGTCTTAATTATGAATCAGCCAAAAATATCTGGAAACTCCAAAGCTTGCCCACAATGGCAAACACAAAAAACAAGTGAAAATGTAAAAAAAGGTCCTTAAAAAAGGTGCAAATTCAAAGCAGAATGAAAAACAGGTGAAAAACTCTAAAAGCTAGATAAAAAAAAGGCGCACATGCAATAATAAATATGGATCTTAATGCTTTCACTACACAGTTTGAAAAGTGTCTAGAAAAGGTGATGGTGGCTAAAGTCTGCCAGATTAATTAATGGCACGCACCATTACTTGATGCAAAATAATAATATTAAACAAGTCACCCAAGAGTGCAGCTGGTCAGATTTACCGCAGCGCATGTACCATTGGGATAAATGTAGTAGTTTTCCCCTTAAGCCAATGTTACAATGAAAGGCAGCCCACAGGGCAAAGCCTAATAAGGTCTGTTACATGGTATGGCATACCTGCTGCCATTGTTAGGCACTGTGCGGCCATTGTTAGACCCTCTGCAGCCATCGTTAGGCCCTGTGTGGCCATCGTTAGGCCCTCTGCGGCCATCGTTAGGCCCTGTGTGGCCATCGTTAGGCCCTGTGCGGCCATTGTTAGGCCCTCTGCGGCCATTGTTAGGCCCTCTGCGGCCATAGTTAGGCCCTCTGCGGCCATAGTTAGGCCCTCTGCGGCCATAGTTAGGCCCTCTGCGGCCATAGTTAGACCCTCTGCGGCCATTGTTAGGCCCTCTGCAGCCATTGTTAGGCCCTCTGCAGCCATTGTTAGGCCCTCTGCGGCCATTGCAACTCCACCATACAACTGCCTACAAATGGCATAGACCTCTGTAGAACGACTTAGCGTTTGCAAATCATTATTGATCGCGATATCGGAGGGGTTAAAAGGCTGTTCAAGAAGGAATTAATAGGAACTACACTGTTAGCAGGGTAGAAAGGCAAAATGAGCAATTGTAAATACACAGTGCTGTATAATATGATGACTGCAATAAATTAAGAGAATAAACACTTAGATGGGAGGAGTGCTTCTTTAAGTCTGTTCCCTGTCCTTTCCTGTGCAACTCCTCCATGTATTAAAGCTGTCAGACAGTCACAAATCATGCACACACAGTGACTCTAACATGACTTTCGAGCATGCAGAAGATACTCGGAAAACACCCGAGCATGCTCGGAAATCTCGAATAACAAGCATGCTCGCTCATCACTATTGATGATCCATTTTTTTTTACCCCCAGCTTTCCCACACTCATCTATAAGTAAGAAAAGACATTTCAAGTACTTGTGTTTGCAGGAAATCTAGTTCTTTATGCTTTATTAGTTTTACAGCATAGGTAAAATGGAAAAAAAAATACCAATATATGAAAAGAGTCACCAAGCAGGGTAGCTGCCGCTGCCTCATCTTACTACAGCTTGGTCTAAGGCCATGTTCACACGTTCAGTATCTGGTCAGTAATTTACATCAGTATTTGTAAGCCAAAACCAGGAGTGGGTGATAAATCCAGAAGTGGTGACTTGTTTCTATTATACTTTTCCTCTGATTGTTCCTCACCTGATTTTGGCTTACAAATACTGATGGAAAATACTGACCAAATACTGAGCTTGGCTCATTAAGACACAAATATTTTATACTTTATTAAAAACTGTGTGGCTGTGCAGGGACACACCCTGTTGACAAATGGAGCAATAACACCCAGTTACCAATTTAATCATACATTTCCAAGAGGAAATAACAGAGGAATAATAAATAATAATAATAAAAAATAATAATAAATAACAGCGGAATGGAACATCACAGAGCACTACTAAAAAACTGATATTTCGTGGTGAATGGAAGGATCTCCTAAAAACGGTCCAAAAATAAAAAAGAGGTTAAATGCTACATTTACATTTATTATTACCCCCATTCAATGTGAATTCATAAATCTATGAAGTGGCCACAAGATAACGCCCAAGTGCGAGGGTGCGACAATCAGGCCCGCAGCTCAATCATAGCAGTACAGCCATTATGTACCCAGAGTAATAAGTAATAGCAGCTTTTTGATTGCCTCCAGGGTTTTTCTTCCAGGGCCAAGGACCTTTTAATGAAAATGACTGCTATGGCACGCAACAAACTTACTAAGGAGACACAAATAAAATAAAAACCTAAAAACAGTTTGGGCATGCTTATCCGGAATATGTCCCTCCAAGTCTAACGGAAGCGTGCACTGCAATCCCGTGGAGTCGTCTTCTCTAGTCCTACATACTGCCAAACACTGGGAGCTTCCTATATAGAGGAGGCAGATGTGAATGCAGGTGAAGAAGTGCATCCTCTTCATGGAAGTATCTCATACTGAGCTTTCTCACAACCTACAATAGTAAGAGGGAATTGTGATCCGTAGCCTCGGGCCTTTCTGAAGGCCGGCAGACTTCCTTACCACCCTTAAATACCTTTGAACATTTTTCCTGCACACAGCGGGTCCTTGTCCTGTGCTGCAGCCCGACCACCCACTGTTGCTTGTTGACCAAACATGTAGGACTTGGGAGCTCGGCGGATACAACCAGGGTGTAGGATTCCTTCTCTACGTAAGGAGAATAATCTGCACACACATATTTCACTCTTCTGAGATAAGAAAACAGGGCAGCATAACAAGACCGGCTAAAATTATACTTATGTCAACAATGAGAAATGTTATTTGATTTTCTCCTGGGCCTAGAAGCTTCGTCACTGTCAGACTAGGCAGAAAATCCTCTAGGCGATATGAAGAGAGAAAACATTGGTTTAATTGTAATCGTAAAAAAAAAAGAACTATAATCTAAATTTTCACACATGGAGACAAATTATAATCTTTCTAGTTAAATCTCCCCCTACTGTCCATTAGGCTACACACAAAAATAAGAAAGATCTCACCAAGAAATATGTAGCAACTGAAGGGTCTTATTCTTTTAGATTTCTATTTTCATGAGGATGGAAATAAAGTAAAATAATACTATTTTAAATTCCGTCCACTGGAGCCAGATTAAAACGTTCTTTTTTCACACAGATAAGAACACTATTATTCAGAGGATGCACAGAGGGGGCACTATCATAATGCTGAGACACAAAAGGGGCATTATTACGGTGTGGAGACAGAGGCACAAAAGGTGGGTACAATTACTGTGCAGAGGGGGCATTATTGCTGTCTATAGCCTTGAATATAACAGGTGGGGAATATGAGGAGGGAGTTGAAAAAGCGATGAGCCAAAAATGACTGTCTGTTACATGTTGCAGAGATGAGCTATGTATGGAAGAAATAGTCATAGTGGTCTGGGCTGAATACAGGGGGTGCATATGAAGGCATGTAGCGTCTATTCATATTATTTTTTTTTGTATTATAAGTGGATAGGTGGATGAGGCCTTGTTGATTGGTCACAAATCACCATACCATACCCAGATGGACTTTCTTTTGGGAAGTTAGCAAAGATTAGGTATATTCAATAAAACTATTTGTGGTATTTACCCTTGTTTAGCAGTATTATTGGTAATATCAGTCTTGCAGTAAATTTTGACTTCCTCCGATGTTAGGCAAGGTCATTTTTATTATGGAGACCACCATCTTGGGATGGGGGTGTGGGACACAGCATAGGCCTGTATGCTTTCAAGTGCCTGAGCTGAATTTCAGTCCTGCTTGTACTTCCAGGCGCCTATCAAACAAAACATGGTAAATGCTAACCATGGCTGACTGACATTTGCAAGTGTTCTCGGGACATTTAATGGGCAATACCCAAATCAATTAGTCTTTATACTTTATTCAATATCATAAAAAAGCAACAAATTAACCTAAAATACTTCCATGGCCCCCTTCACAGGTGCGCATAAAATCCCGTCTGTGTGGGATGTTTCGTTTTGACCATCCATGTGCTTTTTTTTTTTTCCAACATCCGTGTGTACGTTTTTTCAATCCGTGTACTATCTGTGTGTATGTGTGAGTCATCCGTGTGCCATCTGTGTGCTGTCCGTGCCAGAATAGAATGAGGAATAAAAATTACAGATTTTTAAGTGATGTGCAAAGATAATAGATACTACATAGATAGTTAGATAGATTGTATAGCTTTCTACTAAGCCACTTAAATAAATAATTAGTTGAAAAAAATGACATGCCGTCCCCCCTATTTTTTGAAACCAGCAAAGGTAAAGCAGACAACTGAGAGCTGATATTATCACACTGTGAAGCTCCATGGTTATTGGGCCCTTCCCAGACTAAAAACACCAGCCCGCAGAATTGGCGCATTAGATGAGCATTAGATACGCAAAATCTGTCACTTTATCTTAGCTCTTCCCTACTGCTCTGGTGCGTTGGCAATCGGGGTAATGATAGACACCTCTCCATTACTAACAATAGGGCTTGATGCCAGCTGTGTTTTTGGACAATTCGTAGCTGACATCAATCCCAAAAAACATTACTCCGATTGCCAAAGCACCAGGGCAATCGGGAAGAACTAAGACGAAGTGCCAGATTTTAAGCATCTCATGTGATGCTCCACTTCTGGGGCGGCTGTGGGCTGGTATTTTTAGGCTGGGAAAGGCCCAATAACCATGGACCTTCCCAACCTGATGATATCAGCCCATATCGGTCTGCTTTACCTTTGTTGGTTACAAAAAATAGGGGGGAACCCACGTAGTCTTTTTTTTAATTTATTTATTTATGTGGCTCAATAGAAATTGCTACAACTTATCTAGCTATCTATCTATTATCTTTGCACATCACTAAAAATCAGTAAATTTCTATTTTGCATCCTGTTCTGGTACGTGTCACACAGACAGCATACGGAAGTCATCCGTGCGCAGTACGTGTTTTACACAGACACATAGACTTGAATGGGTCCGTGTGATCAGTGTTGCCGGTAAAAAACGCATATGTCTCAGAGTGGTTCACATGGATGCATGATACACGTGAAAACACGCACATGAGTGCCGCCTCTGTGATTATAATGGTTGTGCGTGGGTAAGTGTCTACGGTACATGGGAAAACTAATGCCACATGTACCAGAAACATGGAATCTGTCACAATGAAAACTCCAATTAAACTGCTAGCACAGTCATAAAGGGAACTTAGACACTAGAACAATAAAAAATCATACCTGCACTATAGATTTTACTGTTTCTGCGGTCCAGGAAAAAAACAAACATTCACTTTAGTACGTAAATGCTCCTCACTACAACCTTGATGTAGCCAGGGACTCTGGCCACTATTCATCACACCAAATTAGCATCGGGCATACTGATTGACAGTGCTAGCTTGCCCAGAGTGAGCGCTGCTTTAATAAAGAACTATATTTTCAACAAACTTTGTATAAATCAATAGTATAGGTAATTATAAGAAACTTTGTCATATATCTTTATCAGAGAAATCAGTTTCCATCCCCACTTATCAGACACTTCTTCCACTCCTCCCACCTCCTGAACTTGTCATCCATTGTGAAAAATCAGCTCAAGTCCATCTTGCTCAGAGGAGACGGATTGAGGTATCATGGGACACAGCCCATTATCCACTATGATGAGGGGAGGAGAGGGGAAGAATAGTGAGCGGCGGGAATGGGAACAGGCAGAGGCAGACAGAGTAACAGGACTCTATCAAGTGTTTCACCTCACATCAAGCTTGATTCAGATTAAGGCAGCTTAGCTCTGCTGTATAATGGTCACTATGTTGCTACAGCTTGTCTCTACTGTATGAACTATAAAATAAATCAATGAAGAGCAGGAATCCCGCTTGCTGTGCTCTGTGCAGTAGATATCACTGCAGCTCATCTTCAGCTTCCAGAGCATTCAGATTTAAGAATGCAGAATATAATGACCAGAAATAGGTCACATAATGGCCAGAAATATTATTTCTCATGTACACACAGGACAGCTTATTCTGAAAAGTTATGTGACAATGGATACCCTTTAACTAAATTTTGCAAACACTCTTAAAGGGAATCTGTCACCCCCCTGGGCGATATCAGACCTCTACTATGGGCATACAGGTGATATAAAAGTAAATCTATACATACCTGTATGGCCCATAGCAGAGGTCTGATTGCAGAGAAATATGATTTTATAAAGTCTGTTTTCAAGAGGCTTGGCGCCCGATTGGACGCCAAGTAAATCCCTCCTATCTGCTTACTATTCTTCTAAATTGCCACCTCTGTGCTAAATTACGATATTTCCCCCCTCCCCTGCACGTCACAGGGCCCTATGACGTGCCCTGCTGTGCCTCTCGCTCCCATGAAGCGATCTTTATTCCCCTCCAGCCCCGTTTGGCTGCGTACTGCGTCACAGCCTTGTATTGCGCAAGCGATGGTGAGTAACTGAGACTTCCGCTCGGCTGGCAGTACGCAGCCACATGGGGCTGGAGGGAAACAAAGCACGCTCCATGGGAGCGACGCTTTGCGCATGTGTGGGAGGGGAGGCAGAGCAGGGCACGTCAAAGGGCCTGTCACAGGGCCCTGTGACGTGCAGGGGAGGGGGGAGGATATGGTAATTTAGCACAGAGGTGGCGATTTTAGCACAGAGGCGGCAAAGGTTTTTTGGCAACATCTGAGTTAATTACCACACCTGTGGATGTATTTTAATGCACGCCTGAAACACACTGCTTCTTTGTGTAGAATCATGGGAAAGTCTAAAGAAATCAGCCAAGATATCAGGAAGAGAATTGTGGACTTGCACAAGTCTGGCTCATCTTTGGGTACAATTTCAAGATACCTGAAGGTGCCTCGTTCATCGATACAAACAATTATTCGCAAGAACAAACAAGATGGGAATGTCCAGCCATCATACTGCTCAGGAAGGAGACGGATTCTGTGTCCCAGAGATGAACGTGCTTTGGTCCGACATGTGCATATCAACCCAAGGACAAAAGCAAAAGACCTTGTGAACATGATGGCGGAAGCTGGTAAAATTGTGTCAATATCCAGTGAATGAAACGAGTATTGTATTAACATGGGCTGAAAGGCCACTCTGCCAGGAAGAAGCCATTACTCCAAAAGAAACATAAAAAAGCCAGATTAATCTTTGCAAATGCACACAGGAACAAAGACCTTAATTTCTGGAAACATGTCCTGTGGTCTGATGAAACTAAAATTGAACTTTTTGGGCATAATGACCATCGTTACGTTTGGAGGAAAAAGGGAGAAGCTTGGAAGCCTAAGAATACCATCCCAACTGTGAAACACGGGGGTGGCAGCATCATGTTGTGGGGTTCTTTTGCTGCAAGAGGGACTGGTGCACTTCATAAAATATTTGGCTTCATGAGAAAAGAAGATTATTTGGCAATACTGAAGCAACATCTCAAGACATCAGCCAGGAAGTTAAAGCTTGGGCGGAAATGGGTCTTCCAATTAGACAATGACCCGAAGCATACTGCCAAAATGGTAACAAAGTGGCTTAAGGATAACAAAGTCAATGTTTGGAGTGGCCATCACAAAGCCCTGATCTCAATCCTATTGAAAATGTATGGGCAAGGCAGGTACGAGCAAGGCAACCTAACCTACAAACCTGGATCAGTTACACGAGTTCTGTCAGGAGGAATGGGCCCAAGTAATAAGCAAGTAATAAAAATTACTTAAAACATTCTCTCTCATTATTCTGGCATTTGACAAATATTAAAAATTACAGTAATCCTAATTGACCTAAAACGGGAATTGTTTATTCTGATTTCATGTCAGATATTGAGAAAAACATGCATATGTGTCTTTTTATATAGTGTATGTAAACTTCTGGTTTCAACTGTATATATATTATATACACTGCTCAAAAAAATAAAGGGGACATTTAAACAACAGAATATAACTCCAAGTACATCAAACTTCTGTGAAATCAAAGTGTCCACTTAGGAACCAACACCGATTGACAATCAATTTCACATGCTGTTGTGCAAATGGAAGAGACAATAGATGGAAATTATTGGCAATTATCAAGACACCCTCAATAAAGGAGTGGTTCTGCAGGTGGGGACCACAGACCACATCTCAGTACCAATGCTTTCTGGCTGATGTTTTGGTCACTTTTGAATGTCGGTTGTGCTTTCACACTTGTGGTAGCATGAGAAAGGACTCTACAACCAGAACCACTCCTTTATTGAGTGTGTCTTGATAATTGCCAATAATTTCCATCTATTGTCTATTCCATTTGCACAACAACAAGTGAAATTGATTGTCAATCAGTGTTGGTTCCTAAGTGGACACTTTGATTTCACAGAAGTTTGATTTACTTGGAGTTATATTCTGTTGTTTAAGTGTTCCCTTTATTTTTTTGAGCAGTGTATATATTTTTATTATTATTATGTTTTTTACAAAGAGTAAACGTGCCCCCATTCTTGGTTCATTCCAGTTGGGAATCACTGGAGCCAGACTCCAATACCCCAATTTTGTATAGAGACAACACATTACAGTATATGAATAATTGTCATCCGGGGACAATGAATCCCACAACTCCCACGAATGCCCCCAGCCCTCCCTGGAGTGCTAATTTTGGGCGGTGGTTACAAAAATACTGTCCCTTCTTGGCCAAAGTGTCTTGGGAAAACCGAGACACTTGGCAACTATGTTATGTTTGTCATACTGTATAATTTTCTGCATTGGTTGTTTCATGAATTATCACAGTACTTCTTGCCAAAGTGTCAAGTTATTCTTAGTTTCCTTTGCCACAGACTACGTCCACCTGAGGGTATTGGTTTCTGTGGCCAAAAAGCATATACAGGAATCCTTGTCTCCTGTCCCTCTCTACATATTTAGCCCAGTGCTTCAGCTGTCGGTCATCTGACCAGAATATGAGCTGTTACATACACTGGACCATGACTGCACACATTACAGCAGCAGGGAATAGAGCATGTTAGGTGGCAGAAATAATGTTTCTTGTACACAGGATCTCTCAGCACATCTGTGCAAAAAAAACCCAACAAAGCGAGCTCATCTACCACTCTGTACAAACAACGTAACGTATAAGCTCACTCCTCGGTACAAGCAATGTGACGTGTAATTCTGTACAAGCAATGTTACATGTAAGCTCACCCCTCTGTACAAGCAATGTTACATGTAAGCTCACCCCTCTGTACAAGCAATGTGACGTGTAATTCTGTACAAGCAATGTTACATGTAAGCTCACCCCTCTGTACAAGCAATGTGACGTTTAATTCAGTACAAGCAATGTTACATGTAAGCTCACCCCTCTGTACAAGCAATGTTACATGTAAGCTCACCCCTCTGTACAAGCAATGTTACATGTAAGCTCACCCCTCTGTACAAGCAATGTTACATGTAAGCTCACCCCTCTGTACAAGCAATGTGACGTGTAATTCTGTACAAGCAATGTTACATGTAAGCTCACCCCTCTGTACAAGCAATGTGACGTGTAATTCTGTACAAGCAATGTTACATGTAAGCTCACCCCTCTGTACAAGCAATGTTACATGTAAGCTCACCCCTCTGTACAAGCAATGTTACATGTAAGCTCACCCCTCTGTACAAGCAATGTGACGTTTAATTCTGTACAAGCAATGTTACATGTAAGCTCACCCCTCTGTACAAGCAATGTTACATGTAAGCTCACCCCTCTGTACAAGCAATGTGACGTTTAATTCTGTACAAGCAATGTTACATGTAAGCTCACCCCTCTGTACAAGCAATGTTACATGTAAGCTCACCCCTCTGTACAAGCAATGTTACATGTAAGCTCACCCCTCTGTACAAGCAATGTTACATGTAAGCTCACCCCTCTGTACAAGCAATGTGACGTGTAAGCTCACCTCCCTGTACAAGCAATGTTACATGTAAGCTCACTCCTCAGTACAAGCAATGTGACGTGTAATTCTGTACAAGCAATGTTACATGTAAGCTTACCCCTCTGTACAAGCAATGTGACATGTAAGCTCACCTCCCTGTACAAACAATGTGACATGTAAGCTCACCTCCCTCTACAAGCAATGTGACGTGTAAGCTCACCTCCCTGTACAAGCAATGTGACGTGTAAGCTCACCTCCCTGTACAAGCAATGTGACGTGTAAGCTCACCTCCCTGTACAAGCAATGTGATGTGTAAGCTCACCCCACTGTACAAGCAATGTGACGTGTAACATAACCCCACTGTACAAGCAATGTGACGTGTAAGATCACCCCTCTGTACAAGCAATGTGACGTGTAAGGTCACGGCTCTATACAGGTAATTTAGCATAAACAAGTTTGTTTTTGTGCTCCCTTTGTCCTTTCCTCACATCTTTATACTTAGGGAAACTGTGGGTATGATGTGACAACTCCGTATCAGAGTCCATGGCCCACATATCAGAACACGAATGGAAGTGTGTGCCACCCACAGGGCGAGCAGATAACAAAAAAAAGTAAGGACATGAAACCATGTCAGTAAAGACTATTTCACAATCTACATGAGTTATATTTGAAGTTTAGGAACTAGTTCCATGAGTGGGGAATCCAGTGATGGCAGCATAAAAAGATTGTGTAAAATCAAAGGGCACAGAAGATTTTTAAAACAGGCGCATTCCAATAAATAGCTCCACAATTACTTAAAACAGATCTGTCACCATCAATACAAACTACATACATTATTTATTTAATATGATGAGATGGGGACACTTAGTTTAAAGATCCATTAACATTTTATGAGTCCAAATATAGAGTGAGAGCTCCTGAGACTACGTGTATTCAGACTCTGTCAACACATCCTGTCTGATGGCTGCAGCTTCTACCGATCAGTGTGAGATCTCAGCAGGAGGAGGGACATTGGATAAGGGATAATTATAATAAGTACACCAGTCTCATCAGGGCTATTTAACAATGCATGCAGTAAGTATTATGAAATCTGGTACCATATCCACTTTAATAATAAAAATAACCTTCTACTTTTTTAACATTAGGAGAATCTATTCATATCGCAAGGCTTGTTAACCCCTTCATGGTAAATTTTACCTTTTTTTATTTTTGCATCTACATAGTAATACGAGGGCTTGTTTTTTGCTTTAAGTGTTGGGAATGATGCCATTCATTTCACCATGTAATGTACTACAATACAGAATAACAAATTCTAAGTGCCCTAATAAAGGTAATTCTTCAAGTCAATCTGATTATGGTAATACCAACCTTGCATATATATATATATATATATATATATATATATATATATATATATATATATATATATATATATATATATACACAGTGCGTACACGTAGTATTCAACCCCCTGCAGATTTAGCTGGTTTGATAAGATGCAAATAAGTTAGAGCCTTCAAACTGCAAACGAGAGTAGGTTTTATGAACAGAAGCACAAATCTTACAAACCAAAAAGTTATGTTGCTCAGTTGAATTTTATTAAATTTTAAACATAAAAGTGTGGGTCAATTATTATACAACCCCTATGTTTAATATTTTGTGGAATAACCCTTGTTTGCAATTACAGCTAATAATCGTCTTTTATAAGACCTGATCAGGCCGGCACAGGTCTGTGGAGTTATCTTGTCCCACTCCTCCATGCAGATCTTCTCCAAGTTATCTAGGTTCTTTGGGTGTCTCATGTGGACTTTATTCTTGAGCTCCTTCCGCAAGTTTTCAATTGGGTTAAGGTCAGGAGACTGACTAGGCCACTCCAACACCTTGACTTTTTCCCTCTTGAACCAGGCCTTGGTTTTCTTGGCTGTGTGCTTTGAGTCGTTGTCTTGTTGGAAGATGAAATTACGACCCATCTTAAGATCCTTGATGGAGGGGCGGAGGTTCTTGGCCAAAATCTCCAGGTAGGCCGTGCTATCCATCTTCCCATGGATGCGGACCAGATGGCCAGGCCCCTTGGCAGAGAAACAGCCCCACAGCATGATGCTGCCACCACCATGCTTGACTGTAGGGATGGTATTCTTGGGGTCGTATGCAGTGCCATCCAGTCTCCAAACGTCACTTGTGTGGTTGGCACCAAAGATCTCGATCTTGGTCTCATCAGACCATAGAACCTTGAACCAGTCTGTCTCAGAGTCCTCCAAGTGATCATGAGCAAACTGTAGACGAGCCTTGACATGACGCTTTGAAAGTAAAGGTACCTTACGGGCTCGTCTGGAACGGAGACCATTGCGGTGGAGTACGTTACTTATGGTATTGACTGAAACCAATGTCCCCACTGCCATTAGATCTTCCCGGAGCTCCTTCCTTGTTGTCCTTGGGTTAGCCTTGACTCTTCGGACAAGCCTGGCCTCGGCACGGGATGACACTTTCAAAGGCTGTCCTGGCCGTGGAAGGCTAACAGTAGTTCCATAAGCCTTCCACTTACGGATGATGCTCCCAACAGTGGAGACAGGTAGGCCCAACTCCTTGGAAAGGGTTTTGTACCCCTTGCCAGCCTTGCCAGCAGGGGGTTGAATACTACTTGTAAGCACTGTATATATATATATATATATTCAGAACGAGGACTAGTTTTTTGCCTGGTGAGCTGTTATTTTTATTTGCATCATTTTGGGGGCTTTAATTCATTTTAATTGCCATTTATTGCATGATTATAGGGAGTGTGGTGACCAAAAACGTGAGTTCTGGAGTTTTTTTTCTGTACACAGTTTACCATAATTAATGTGTTAAATTTATATTTTTGTAGATGGGTGCCTGAACTGTTGTGTCACACAGTCGTGCCATTTAATTACCACTGTCAGAGATTGACAGCAATATTTAAGTACATAGCTGTGACCAGAGACAGCACCTGCATTTTATGGTGCGTGTTCAGCTCCTGAGCCTGCTCCATGCACCCACACTTGACATGTGACATACATGTATGTCACATGTCGGGAAAGGATTAAAAAGTTGGACTTACACACTTAAAAGAAACCTATATCTACTAGATGGTAATCACAAGTTTTTCTTGTTCTGGAAAACAGTTATTTTGCATATTTTTATGCCCATGAAAAATTGCCAATAAGACTCAATAACCAGCTGGTCTCCTTAAGAAAAGCAAGACTCCCATTTAAATGCCCCAATACTACAACGGTGCAGCAAATTCCCAGAGGTTTTTGTATCAAATCATCAGGAGAGCACAGGTGGTTGGGTCTTAAAAATGTTCTGGAGGCTTTGCATCTTCATGATCTGAAAACACCTGCTTTTACGGAGCACATTTCCAAAACGAAAGGAGCAGTCAGACGGCCGTACAAATCAGAGTGAAATCAGAATGCAGTGCATGGACTGGGCGCGGCTCTCCAGACCCAAACATGACAGCTTCATATGTCTTTATGCAGCTGTCACGCTTGGGTTGGGAGAGCCAGCGGCCAGTCCGAGCACTGCGTTCCGATCTCGCTCCGACTTATACGGCCATCTGGCTGCGACCTCAGAATACATTTGGAAGCAACTACTTTTTCAAATGCATTTTCTTCAAAGGGAGTTGAGCTGCAGTACCCAAAAGGGCCATTACACAGTGCACCCTCTGTGGCTGTAAGACCCAAGAGCTTTCTGGTGGGAGTGATGGGTATCAGCCCCACACTGATCTATTACTGATGACCTATCCTAAGGACCCCTTTAACCTCGACGACTAGATTTATGTCAGTAGCTCATGCTGGATGATAACTCTCTGTAATCTAACCTTACATCACCTATTAAAAAGTGTTGTCCATTGAAAGTTATCACCTATCTACTGGAGAGATGATAACTTGTTGATGAGTGGATATCCCACCGCTGGGCACCACACTGATCAGCAGAACTGGGATTCTATATCCCAACTATAAATTGGTGCAGCATATCAGAAGCCTCATTCTCTATGGGGCTGCTGGAAAAAACTGAGTGCAGAACTCAGCAGCCCCACAGGGAATGAATATAGTGCAAGTCAAGACATGCTGCTCCATTCTATTGGCCCTAAAAGTTCCCCATTGGTGCGGATCAGAGAGGTCGGACCCCATTTAATCAACGATTTATCACCTATTCTGTGGATAGGTGATAACTAATTATACAGGTTGTCTGGTGAAAACACATTAAGTGACCTACTTTACTCCAAAACTGAGGCAGTGTTGCATTTCCTGGCCCTTGTCTCACAAGTCACACCTTTTCCGCTAGGCCTACCTCGCTTGCTCTAGAAGTCAGAAAAAGTGTCTAAAACAGTAATGTGGTGCAGAACATGTACAACAGCTTTTTGGACCAAACGGAGATCGGATTCTGGAGTAGTTAGCTTAGTAAATCTTCCCTAAAATGTTCATGTACAGACAGACAGCAGGCTCCAACAGACAGGTGGATGCCCTCTAGTGCAAATTGGCACGAATTTTAGAAACCTTCTTTCTCAGGAAAGCAGACATTTCATAGGTGTTTCTAGAGCCCCCAATCACAGTCCAGAAGATAGAAGAAACTCTGCTTTGTCTACAAGCATATGCTTTCCATTCTGGATTTTATATTACATGCCATTCTCTTCCACCGAGCAGTCTATATTAAATTCTATAAAGAAACATTTCATAAATACCTAACAAGGCCAGAAAAGTCAAAACAGAAATTAAAAACTTTAGACCAGTAAACTTTTACTCATTACCAGAATGGCAGACTAAAAAGTCACATATTAAAAATAATAAAACGGAGGAAAAATATAATTTGAAAGCATTGATAAGTGAATGAAAGTTTGGGTTTTCTGCCGCTGACACAATTACATTTTAATTTGCGTCCACCTATTAATGCTAAGCATAGCTCACACTGTCAGGAGAATATTTTCGCTAAGCCTGGGGGATGTGGTTTAGACATGAAATGGCTCCCAGCTGGAAGAAGCCTTTTTCCAGATGTACAGTAAGTGAGGGCAAACGAAAGGGAGCCAGCTGCTGGGATAACAAGACTCCTTTGACATCGGCTTAACTGCCTGTGTCTAATGCTGTAAATGCACCTAAGCCTATTCAATGCAATAGTAATGAAGTCGTATGCATGTAGGAAAACCAATAGAATTTTTTTTTTTTTTTTTTTTTATGTTGCTATTAAATTACAAATAGGATTCAACATTTTAAAACTAAATTTTGATGCAAAATTTGCATCTACACAGTTATTGTCCCCTGCATCCTTGCAGACGAGGCAGGACAAGTATGTAAGCAGGGCAGGCACAATATGAGGAATCTTATCAGCTGCCTGATCACTATGTAAAGCTATGAGGTTACCAAAAATGCTGAACGGTTTTCAAGCTGTAGGATTGTTACAAATCCTGCTGGCGGATGTCAGTAGGGGGTTAACATGGAGCTTTTTTTCCTGGCAGGAAAGGAGCACAATCCTTGCGCTACTTTTAGACGTGGTTGAAAAGGTGAATATTGGAACCGAGTTGAAACATAACATTCATCGAACACATTATATAAAATTTAAGGAAATTTGAATTTAACATTTAAGGAAAATTATTTTTACTTCCCTAAAATAACAATAGTGAAAAAGGCAAGTATTCATCTGCAGACTCCATGAAGCAGAAAGTCACCGTCTGAGACTTCAGCCCAGTGTACAGGGTATGAGAACATCAATCAGCACTGTAGGTCTAGAAAAAGGTTTCCCAAACTCCAGCCCTCACAGCCCCCAGATCATGTTTTCAGGATTGCCTTAGTATTATACAGGTGATGGAATTATCATCAAGGTGTCAGAACTGGCCGCAGGTTCTCTTACCTGTGAAATACTAGGGAAATCCTAAAAACATGACCTGTTGGGGGCTGGAGTTTGGGAAACACTGGGCTAGATGTGCCATAATTTCTGATGGATTGGGGTTGGCTTTGATTACCTTCACTAATACGGATTATGAAGTGGTGTAGACTTTTAATGGAAAGCGCATTAGTGTTCTTGCCCACATAGACCAATTATGTGAAAAGAGTGACTGTATATGTGAGTGTCATATTGGCTGAATCGCCACTGATCAGACTTTTCATCATATAGCAAAACGACATTAAAATCAACACCTGGTAAAAAACTGAAAAGTGAGCCTCATTGGAATATTAAAGGGAACCTGTCATCAAGTTTCCCATTATTAAAATGCTGCCAGTGATGTGCCCCCTAATTAGGATCCAAACGATCCATTCATTGCTTCCCTGCAGCTCAGCATACATGTAAAAATAATCTATATACAGGGCACTTCCTCAGGGGCTTGATGTAAGCCTACTAACCCAGCTATGGAATCCAGAATAATTTGTTCGGATCCTAACTAGGAGCCACATTACATGCTGACAGCAGTTTATTTAAAGGGAACGTCATCAGAGTTCTCTTGGGAATGGGTCCTCACATGGGGATAATTTTACCTATATCCTGCAATATGATGGTATTGAAGTATATAGTATAAGTGATCAAACCATTGCAGGTTCAAGTTCTTACTAGGAATAAAAAAAATGGTAAAAAATAAAAAAGTTTTTAAAAATATATATTTTTTTAAAAATATAAAAAAGTTGAAATCACCCACTCCCCCCCCATGAAACCTATCAGTAATTATGTAAAGAAAACAATCAAAACACTAGAATTGTGTTTTTTGGTCAAATCACCTCCTAAAAAAATAAGCAATCAAAACATTGGAAAAAACAAGCCCTCATTCAGCCACATCAACAGAAAAATAAGAATATTAATGCGTCTCAGAAATCAGAAAATTTATCGGACATTTATTCCGGTAGATTGATGTGTTATCCTATTATTGCCCTTTTACCAATTATGGTCTTCTCCTAACATGGTCCCCTGATGAACCCCAAACCAGGAGGGGAGAAATGCGTTGGGACAGCTGGCTCTGCTAGAGCCACAGATTTGGGACACTTGAATACACTGGTACAGTTCATAGAGCTTGTGTTGATATCCTGTACAACATATGTAATAGATACATCTAAGTAGTGACAATAACATATGCAAACCACTGATTATATTGATAAACAACATTTTCTATCTATCTATCTCTCTCCCATCTATCTATCTATCTATCTATCTATCTATCCATCTATCTATCTATCCCATCTCTCTCCTATCTATCTATCTATCTATCTATCTATCTATCTATCTATCTATCTATCTATCTATTCTATCTATCTATCTATCTATCTATCTATCTATCATCTGTTCTCCCTCCTGCAAGTCCTGTGTTGTTAATTTTTTTGCAATTAAACTTTATAAATAAATTGTTTAAATATCATCCGTTTTTTTTCCTGGATAAAACACAGATGCGGCATACGGACACATGGATGGCACACGGACACGGACATACAGATAGCACACAGATGTCACATGGATGTCACATACAGATACACGACACGGATGGCACACGGACACGGTTCTCACCAGTACTGTTTTTTCCTATACAGGAATCACCAGGACGTGTGAAGGAGGCCTTAAGCCCCCGTCACACTTAGCGACGCTGCAACGATCCCGACAATGATACGACCTGTCAGGGATCGTTGCTGAGTCGCTATGTGATCGCTGGTGAGCTGTCAAACAAGCAGGCTCACCAACGATCAGGGGAGCAGCGACATCGTGGAAAGAATCTTTCCACGATGTCCTGCTCCTGGTTACCAGCCTGCTGAAGCAGGAGCAGGCTGGTAACTATGGTAAACATCGGGTTACTAGGGGCACATGCGCTCCTAGTAACCCGTTGTTTATCATGGTTACCACTCTGCTACAGTGAGCGGGAGGTTACCGCTCACTTTAGCAGGCTCGTAACCATGATAAACAACGGGTTACTAGGAGTGCGTGTGCCCCTAGTAACCCGATGTTTACCATAGTTACCAGCCTGATCGCTACTCCCTCTGGTTACACACAGCGATGTGTGCTAACCAGCGGGAGAGCAACGACCAAAAAATGGTCCAGGACACTTTGCAGCGATCAGCGACCTCACAGCAGGGGCCTGATCGCTGCAAAGTGTCACACATAGCGACATCGCTGGTGAGGTCGCTGTTGCGTCACCAAAACCGTGACACAGCAGCGATCTCGCTAGCGATCTCGCTATGTGAGACGGGGGCTTTAGAAGCATCAGTGTGTATGACTGATAAGCTCCTTCAGTTGATTATGTGAGAATGCAGGCAAAATTCGACCAATCAGAATAGCATACAGTAATGTGCAAACATTTTAGGCAGGTGTGGAAAAAATACTGAAATGTAAGAGTGCTTTCTAATATAGAAGTGTTAATAGTTTATTTTTATCAATTAACAAAATGCAAATCCCCAAATCCAGGTGTGAAAAACTTGTTGCATCATTCCCAAGAAGACTCATGGCAGTACTAGCTCAAAAGGGTGCTTCTACTCAATACTCAGCAAATGGTCTGAATACTTATGACCATGTGATATTTCAGTTTTTCTTTTTTAATAAATTTGCAAAAATTCCTACATTTCTGTTTTTTTTCAGTCAAGATGGAGTGCAGAGTGTACTTTGATGAGAAAAAAAATGAACTTTTTAGAATTTACCAAATGGCTGCAATGAAACAAAGTGAAAAATTTAAAGGGGTCTGAATACGTTCCGTACCCACAGTCAAGAAGCAATATAAAGAATATATAATTTTGGTACCACCATTTTATACTGCCCTGCATACACGTCATTTTTAATGCATAATTAACCCTGTTCAAACTAAACAAAAAAAAACAACTATGTTCATGCAAAATAAAATAGGGTTTTTGGAAATTTGAAAAAAACTGGGAAGAGTGAAAAAAGGATGCAAACTGGTGATGAACCCCTTTATCATTATGATAAGAATTTATTAATACAACAAATATCCTTTCAAAATGTAAAAAAAAATGTATAACTAAATAACAAGTATAATAAAGTATCGTTAAATAGCTACTCTCACAGTCTAACATAGAAAAATTCTCTCTTACACTAGTTAATTTGTGTTTTAGAAATCTTTATGTGACTTTGTATTACTTGTTTGACCCCGTTTTTAGAGTGTTTAAAATGTAATAAAAATGATCCTAAAACACAAATCTTGAAGTAGAACAGTGTATAGAATGTATTTACATAAAACAAGAAACATTTCGTAGAACATAGCATACAAAATCGTGGTGATTTTACCATCTACTACGTTCTAGTCTTACCGGTTTCCATTTCAATTTTATCCCCGATTTTGTTACGTTTACAAGACGTTACAGGAAAACAAACATGTGAGTGAAATAGATTCCTCATTTTAATCAGTCAAGTCTCCCCTTTAAATAATTACACTTTAAGTGGTTTCTCTCTCCACTTCAGCCCAAGCTTGCAACTATCATCTTGATTGTACTTTTGTTTGTTTGAACAGAGCAGTTTCTAAACTCTCCTACTCTTTGTTCTCCTTCCCAGACCACCATAGGTTTCTTTCTGTAATTTGGGGAGTCTCACCCAGCCCATGGACACACACAGACTGTAAAATGGTTCTTTTACTGCAGCTCCTTGAGCCAATTTCAGCACTGTCTGGGATGAGTCCTCGGCTATAATATAACCTCTGCAATTCATCACTGGACTGTCCAATAAAAGAAGGAGGATAAAGATAAGAGATGTCTTTGTAAATGACATGTCCATGTCTACAACCAAACTTCTAATAGGAGCTCCATAGCGATGTATGCCAGGACGAGCTGACAGAGGGGATTTACTGGATGTACTGCAGGTTAAGTTGTCCTACTCTCTCCGGTGACCTCTTGGAATTTACTATTGTGTAGGTCCATCATAAAAATAGAATATGCATCACATAAATGGATAAGGAATGATTCAGTCCCATCTTACAACAGACTAATTTGTTAGGTTTTCCTCGTAATCTTATATTCCTGTTTAAAGAGCTCACTTGGTTTAGACAACCCGTTCCATTGCCCTATAAGGGTGCACTGAAAGTGGCGTTCACCTTGGAAGCCCCAGCTCATCCATACACTAACTGGGTCTTTTCATGGTCAACATGTAATGCTTCCCCCTTGAGAAATGGCTGCAAGCAACAGACATACTGAAAGACAAACACGACAAGCATTCCAACACTTTTTTTACACATAGCGTTTTTGTTGTGTTTTTCGGGGTGTGAAAAATGCAGCATTTCACAAAAGCAGCAAAATGAATGAGATTTCTAAAATCTCATTCACACAGTGTGATTTTTTACTTATATTTATTGACATGCAGTTTGTTTGTTTTTTTGTAAATGCAACATGTCAATTCTTTCAGTGGTTTTACTGTTTTTTACCCCATTGTGCTCAATGAGTCTGAGCATCAAAAACATTTTGGTGCAGAACTGCAGTTGAATTTTTCTGGTGATTGGTTTCTTATGAGCAAAAAAGGCAGCAAAAAAACAATATACAAGATATACAGAGATTCATGTCCATAGAGGCACACAAACAAAGGCCGGCTCCCATAGGAAGACAGTTATAACACTAATATGTTTTGCAGTGTGCGAACCAAGGTAGCAGAGAAAAATAGTGATCTACCCTGCCGCCCCATGCATACACATTTATTTATACATATACATATATATATATATATATATATATATATATATATATATATATTTTATTTTTCCTCAACAGCTAAAATTGATCTCAAATTAGCTGAATTAAAGCAATTTTGTATAGAGCATGAAATATTGACCTTAGGTTCGGTTTGCATATACTAAGGCCATGTTCCCATGTGGCATAAATGGTGCATTTTATTTTTGCTGCTTTGTTTTGTGCAAAAAATCCACTGCATGTATGGAAGGTACATTCTTCCTATAGCTGCTCACTTACAGTTATCGGGGTGGTGCAGGGGGCTGTAACAATCACCACTCACTATACAATGAGGGTGCTTTAATCACTCCTCAGCACACTGATTGACAGCCTGCTCTGCAGCGTATGTGTACAGTGTGTCAATCAGTGTGCAGGGGGAGGGATGACAGCGTGCTCACAGTTTAGTGAGTGGTGGAATATAAAGCTCTTAGCACCGCCCCAATGACTGGAATGTCGCGGGTGCAGGGAGAATATAATCTTATTTTCTCCCCTCTAGCCGCGCTTTCAGTAACACAGCAACACAGGTATGAAAAGCTATTTCCCTGCAGATTAACACTATATTTGCAGGTAAATAGTGTTATGGGGGAGGTGACAGGTTCCCTTTAAGGAAGGAATTGAATACTGTTTGATTGGCCCCTGCCATGGTTTCCTTTAGATCGGTCAGAGATGTGCTGTGCCGGAATATAAAACAAACAATATAATTGTGGCCACTTAGTACTGGGGGCCTATGTAAAATACCATATTTACTACAGTTGGCAAACCCCTTTAAGGTGTTATCCAGGACTAGATTATTTTTTTTACTAGGAGCAAAAAACAAACAGGCAGGTAACGAATGGCTCCTGCAGGCAATTCAGCTGGTCCAGGTCCATAAAGAAGCTCTTCCTCTTCTGGCTGCTCTGTGGATAGGGCTTGACTGTTGATGTCAAGCTTATTGACAGCCGGCTTCCCGCAAGTTAGACAATGGGGAGCTGACTGACTATGACATCAGCAGTCTCTAACCATCAACAGTACAGAGTGCAAGAGAAGGCACTGCTCTGCTGAAATGATGTCAGAAGAAGCCACTGAATCGCCGGCAGGAGCGGTCTGTGATAGTCCTGGATAACCCCTTTATGGCAGTGTTCACACAATGCATTCCCAATGAGTTTTTCCAAAAACTGGGTAAATTCACCATATTTTTACAGTGTATTTGGATAATTGCAGCAAAAAACCCCACAATGAATCTAGCACACATTGTGTGAACACGACCCTAATGAGACAGCACAACGTAGTACAATATTTCAGTTGAGCACCGTCAGAGAGTTATCCTATAAAATACTTTACTTACGTGGACTTTCTTTTACGTGTTAATCTGAAAAACAACCTAGAGTAGATTGCATTTAATTTCCCCAAATTGAAGTGTAATTTCAGCTTGCTTCCCTAGAGTAAACATGGCTAACACCATGAAAGTTCTCCACAGTCTCCAGTTATAGCATAAACACCAGTCTTAGGAAGACATACAAACCTAATTAAAAAGGGAAAGAACGTGAAGAACTTTTACGCTGGTATCTGTAAGCGTTTTACTGGAAAAAGAGATGGGTTAATGAGTGTTTCCATATTATCACAGCCATGCTTGCCTTTCAGCTCTTTCACGTAGCCCTCTTTACAGCTGTGCATGAGCTGTAGGATCCATTTGTGCTGGGCTCCAATACACTGCCAAGAGGGGTCACCCGGAGCGTGGAGTTCGGAAAGATATCTGCAAGGAAAAAAGGGGGGGATCAAAGATCAGCTGCTGACTAGAACAACAAAGCTCCACAGACATCAGCACCGCACGGAAGATTTTATTTTTCTCTGTTTTCGGAGATGCTAATTTTTGAGATATTTAAGTACTAGATCAACAACACTTTGTGGTCAGCTGTAAAGGCCGATAACACTACAGCAACCAGCTGTGACATAAGGCATGTTAGCATATACTTTGGAATTGCTCAGACACAACTTCCCTAATAAAGTGTTATTAACCAAATGTGCTCCAATAATGAAGTGACTCTTTCAAAGGCATAAAACAATCATAAAAAATGCTAAAATACATTTCTTGGCTTTTGTAAGGTGAAAAAAGCAATATGTTTACATGGTTAAAATTTCTTTAAAGCGTAACTTATATCCCTTTACACCACATCTGGACATGGTCTAATAAGATTTCTCCAGCTTACTCCATACTGCCAAAATCCGCAGCAGTCAAATACCTAAATGAGGTTTTTAGCATCCAATAAACATGAAGAACATAAAATACACATTGAATTCAAGGCTAATCTTTTATGTTGCAGAACTGCTGCAGATTGTTTAGAATTGCTACAATGCTGATGATGAAATCTGCAGCGAAATCCACACGTAGATTTTAGGGCAGAAAAATTTTACCACTTTCAAACTCATCCTGATATCAGAATAGGAGCAGAGAAAGGAATGATGTGCCAGCCTTATGGTGATAGAAACATGGTTTTGTTTATCATCCTAAGTCATGTGACAAGGCTTGTTAGCGAGTCGATACTGACTTTTAGGATTGCTACTTCCTATAGGTGGCGCTAGAGTTCTAGTCTTCTTTCTCTCTGAAGAGAAAATTTGCATATTTCCCAAAGGAGCATTGTGGCTTAAAAGTCTCCTCACCTTGGCATGTCAGGCTTGACATGTCACTCTCCACAAGGAAAAAGTTTACCCCTTGGATCCTGGTGATAGAAACAGAATCAGAGGCCTAATGTGACCAAGACTTCGGGTATGCGCACGTTTAGTATTTGCAGCCAACATTTCTGCACCAAAAACGGTGGCTCTTGGCAGGGAAAATGCGGCATAAAGTGCCTTTTTGCTGTTTTTTGTGTGCGTTTTTTATGTATTTTTTATGAATTTCTTCATGTGTTTTTTCCCATTCATTTGAATGGGTGAAAAACGCAGAAGGAATTGAATTGCTGCAGATTTGAAACTGCAAATCTACAAGGAAAAAATCTCGTTTACTTTGTACTATAAAACTGCTACGCAAACAAACTTGGCAAAAACGCAACGTGTGAACAAGCCCTTAAACGAAACAAATCAGCTGACTCAAACAGCCTGAACCATGGAAGGTTAGCTCTTGCTCTGTAAACATCTAAGTTTTACTCTGAAATGCTGCGGCATTAGTTGAAAGTTCCACCAGGGATGAAGTGACTAGTCCAACTCCAAGAGGTATTCCTTCCCTGGCTTCTCGCTGCACCCTCAGATAGACTGACAGATCTCCCCCTATACACACTGAGGGAGAGAGCAGTCAGTTTAGCTAAAAGGCAGGGAGAAGCCTTTGAGGACCTGCATCTTGGGCTAGTCACCTCATTCCAGGCCACTCTTTCAACTATGCTTTTCTCTGAAACACCACAGAATTTCAGCATAAAACACAGATGTCTATGATGCATGCGGTCTCCGATTCAAACTGCATGTGCTTCAGGCATCATGAACCAGCTGATAGGTGCCCTTTAAGGCTCCTCCGAGTTCAATACTGGCAACTGCAGCAACTACTAAGCAAACTAAGAACCTGTCCAAGATGTACTAGTTTGCTCCCTAAACTCCAGGAACTTTCCTACCTGCAGACAAAAATTGTTTAGATTTCTGACAGCTACAGAGTAAGCATGGGAAACCAGAATTTCTTTTCAGCTTGTTTTTTGAGTCTCCACATCTGGATCCTGTTCTTTAAAAAGGAGTTAATGTATTTTTATACTTTTTTTGTTTAGGCCTCCACTTTTGTGATCACATAAAAAGCCAAAATGTATTAAAAATATGGGTGATGCTAAGCAATACTTGTAGGTTAACTGTCACAATGGTCTGACTAAAGACTAATGAAACCTATGTCCCCTACTAAGCTTATCCCTCAGTACACAGTTGGTACCTGATATAATGCCAGCTGTATTCAGTTAACTTTTGCAAGTGCAGCAAAAGTCTTTTCAGACGTTAGGTTAAAACCCATCCCCAACCACAATGGGCACGAGGATTGCATATGATGCAACACGCATGTTATAATAGGGTGTTTTCAGACCCACAAAGAATACACAACTTGTACCTGATGTAACGCTTCTGGTCATGCAGAGTGGAAGGGGTTTCCAAAAGTTTAGCCAACAGTAGTTCCCTCAATGCTTCAATCCTGGTTTCTACTTCAGCATAAACTAGAGAGCGACAACAAAGGATTTCATGGTTACTCGTACATCATATGAAGATGTAGACAAGCAGGAGAAAACACACTGTAA
Source organism: Phyllobates terribilis (assembly GCF_046119375.1). Classification (NCBI taxonomy): domain Eukaryota; kingdom Metazoa; phylum Chordata; class Amphibia; order Anura; family Dendrobatidae; genus Phyllobates; species Phyllobates terribilis. The sequence continues at coordinate 473,008,427 of NW_027362764.1, read as the reverse complement.
ATTGTGTATATCTTCCCATTGCTTTCTTAGCTCATGAAGGGGAGATGAGATTTTAAAATATATATATATAATCAGTGAATGGGATAGAACAAGCCAAACTTTGGTAATTATATTAGTTCTCTTGGAGAGATGTTCATTAAAGAGGACCTGTCACTTGCACAAAAAAAAAAAGAACTTAAATACCTTGTAAAAATCCCTGAACTCCCCTGATTTTGCTGCTCTTTTCCATTTTGCGCTGCGACACTCCATTGCAGAGATATGCATATTTGTTACTTTTGAAGAGCACCATGTGAAATCTCAGCCTGTAGTCCAACTCGATGTTTCTTCAAAGTCTTCTCTGGAGAGTGTGCGATTTTACCTATCCCTTCCAGACATTTCCAATCAGAGTTTGGCAGCATCTGAGACTCAGACTTCTAGACTAGCTGTTGAGCTGTGATTGGCAGCATTTGGGATGGAGTGGTGAAAGCACACGCCCCTAGAGAAGACTCTAAACACACACCCAGTTGGTCTGCAAGCCGAGATTTTCACGTAATGCACACCAAAAGCAAAAATGAGTATTTCAGAGTGAAGCAGCACAAAACAGAAAAAAAGCAGCCGAAATGGTGTAGCTTAAGGATTGTACAATGAATTTAACTTCAATTTAATTTTTTTGAGCAAGTGACAGGTCCTCTTTAAAGGGCTATTCCTAAGATACAAAGTGATCGTATATTGCTAGGGTTTGCAACTACTTTCTGATTAGTGGAACAATGACTGCCAAGAACACCACCGATCCGGAGGGTGAAGAGGCCCCAGCACTGCTTTAGCGCTGGGCCCCATGTACAATTTCTTCTTGCACAGCAGTGCACCTGGTCACAAAGTGCAAGGAGACATGCGGTATTCCTTTACATAGCAAGTGTTCTTCTCATTCACACAAACAATCATTTGAAAATTAAAAAGAAAAAAAAAGAACAGGAATCCTCACCTTTCTTAAACACGTCTACTTCAGTCTTTCCAAACAAAGATTTTGCTTTTTCATAATCATTAATAACTACATCATAATCGCCCTAAATAAAAGGAAAAAGGCCTGTGTCACAAATGTAGAGAACATAGACATCACGTCAAAAGCTTCTCTCCTGCCCACTGAACTGGTCTGTCAAGTCTCTCCCTAGTGTGTGTGTACGGTAAGACCTATCAGTCTAGCTGAGCAGATGGGAAGAAGCCCGCGGAGACGTACCTCATCACTGGCCGCACTTTGACTATGTTTTAGATAGATGTTTAGAATTCAGGAGCAGGTCTCTGATACATGCCGCCCATAGCTCAGGTAGCATGAACCAGCTGACCCGTTCCCTTGAGGGATGAGTAATGTTACGCACCTTACTAGGACCAACATGGCAAATCTTAAGCATTTGTAGAGGATATAAAGACACAATGTTGTACTCAAACATTGTTCACTAATATACTCTAGAATATTAGAACGGACTGTATCCACAAGGATTGGACATTATTATCGGAAACCTGTCACATTAAATAAGCAACCTGATTTGCCAGAAGAATGTTATAAACGTTGTAGAGCAGGAAAAGCTGAACAGATTGATATAAAGGTCTGGGGGAAAGATTTAGTATAACTTGTGTTTTACTTTTAGAAATTCCTCCTCATTGGTCTTGGTCTTAATCACTGACTGACAGCTATTGCTGAATACAAAGTCATACAGCATAGGCTGTCAGTTAAAGGGGTTATCCCATAAACAAAGTTAATCTTAATCAACAGATCTTTGAATAATAAGTTCCACTACTGGATGCGCAGAGATAATCATATATACAGCGGGTGAAAGTAGTATTGAACACATCACCAATTTTCTAAGTAAATATATTTCTAAAGGCGCTATTGACATGAAATTCTCACTAGATGTCGGTAACAGCCAATTCAATCCACACAGGCAAAAAAGAAATCAAATAATAGATGTTCATAAATGCTGTGTAATTATGAGAAATGACATGGAAAAAGTATTGAACACGCTTATTGAACATTTCTTTAATGCTTCATACAAAAAAGCCTTTGTTGGTGATGACAGCTTCAAGGCGCCTCCTGTATGGAGAAACTAGTCGCAGGCATTGCTCTGGTGTGATTTTGGACCTTTCTTGCACACAAACACTCTTCAAATCCTGAAGGTTCTGTGTGCTCCTTCTATGAACTCTGAGCTTTAGTTCCTACCATACATTTTATATTGGATTCAGGCCAGGTGATTGGCTGGGCCATTCTTGCACTTTATTTTCTTTCTCTGAAACCAATTGAGAGTTTCCTTGGATGTGTGTATGGGATCATTGTCTTGCTGAAATGTCAACTCTCATTTCATCTTTATCATTCTGGTAGATTTTTCCAGTGCCGCATGCTGAAAAGCAGCCCCACACCATAATGTTCCCACCTCCAAACTTCACTGTTGGCATGGTATTTTAACATGCTGTGTATTTTGGCATTCAAAGAGTTCAATTTTGGTCTCATCTGACCAGACCATATTCTCCCAGTATGTCACAGACCTGTGTAAATGTTGCTGAGCAAACTTTAAACGTGCTTGAACATGCTTTTCGATCAGCAATGGAGTCTTGCGTGGTGAGCGTGCATATAGGCCGTGAAGGTTGAGTGCATTACTTAACAGCTTTCTTTGAAACAATTGTACCTGCTGTAGCTCTTCACATGTGGTCCTCAGCTCTTGGACAACTCTTCTGATAATTCTTTTCATTTCTCGGTCTGAAATCTTGTGAGGAGCACCTGGTCATGGCCTGTTTATGGTGAAATTATGTTCTTTCCACTTCTGCATTATGGCCCCATCAGTGCTAACTGGAACCTTCAGTAGTTTAGAAATTCTTCTGTAATCAATGGCATCAGTATATTTTGAAACAATAAGGTTGTGAAGGTCTTGAGACTGCTCACTAGTTTTACCCATCATGACAGGTTTCTTGAGTGGCACCTTGGTAATGAGACACCTTTTTATAGGCCATCAATTGAACCAGTTGATATTATTTTTCACTAAGTGGCAGGATTGCTCTCTTAATTATTGATTGATTTCAGCTGATGTCATGACTTTCTATTGCTTTTTGCACCTCTCTTTCTTCATATGTTCAATACTTTTTCCCTGTGTCATTTCTCATTATTACACATAACTTATGGACAACTCTGGTTTGAATTCTTTGACCATGTTGATTGGATGGGTTGTTACCGACATCTGGTGAGAATTTCATGTCAATAGCACCTTCAGAAATATATTTACTTAGAAAATTGGTGCCGTGTTCAATACTTAGTAAACCTGCTGTATGTGCCCCTACTATGTTCTGTGTAATGGCTGTATTTGAGTATACAGGAAGGTAGTCTGTTCATAACACAGCTCCAGCGCAAGGTAGGATGCAAAAGAGAGTATACAGACATTACAGTAGGGGATCACAGGTTGTTCTTTGTTAGTAGGACAGCCCCTTTAATGATTAAGACCACCTTCTTGACTACTAGGCCCCGAACATCCAGGGATTTCAATTAATAAAATATAATGTGAATTATCGCTCACAAATGTATATAGAATATGTTCAGTTCCTCCTGCTTTGGCAAAAACCTTTAAATATTCAAATAGATATGTATATACAATAAATTAATATTTCATGGTCATCTTCCATAAACTTACCTTCTGAATGTTCTTCTCAATGTTGAGGGGAAGGTTAAATAAAAACTTAAATCGCTGGAGAACGTTCAGCGCGTTTCGCGTGGAGTCTGCTTTATCTTTCCTGCCCAGCACTTCTTGAAACAGAGTATCTGCCGTGGTACTTGCACCTGACAACAGAAAGCAGTGTCTTTCATACAGCTGTCCAGATCTCAAACCCAAGGTTGGGAAGAATCAATCTCTTCTTCCCTTCCAAAAACCGATTACGATGCAGTTGGCTTAAGACAAATGAACCATAGCCGGAGATATTTTTATTATTTTCAGGACTGACCATACCTTGAGTGCGTCATGATTGTTAACAATTCACTACTCACAAGTCTTGGTGTAACACACAGTTTCTCCTGAAGGTTACAAAGGTGCTATTGTGATTACCTTATACAGGAGGCCTTTTATATATACAGATATATATAGCTTGTAAATAGCACACATTTCTCTACCCGTGAATTAACCTAATTATTCCTTCACCCCAAAGAAAATAGGAGGAAAAACTGGAAACGTTTTGATCCCTGCCAGCAGAAAGTCTCTACATTATCTGGTCTAGTGACCATACTTTAAGCAAAGAAGAAGAAATTACATCAGTCTCGCTGGGTGGCTTGCGTGCCATATACTCAGCACTGTGGGTGGCCCTGAGCAGTTGAGCGCACTGGCTAAAATAATTGTTTAATACAAGTACAAAGTTAAAACTCTGCAGGAACCTTCAACTCTAAAATAAAAATCCTCACCCAAACAAAGCGAATGTTTCCCTTCACAAGTGTAAATAGCGGTGTGAAAAATAGAGAAAAAAGAAAGGAAAAAGTCAAATCTCAGATAATAAAACTGAAAGCTGGGAGCACGGCACTAATTCAGCACACGACAGCCATGAGTGACCCTGGTGTAAGTTTATCACTGACGAGTTGTATCCTCAGCAATTCAGTAGAGGCCAGAGACAATACCTAGTCTGTCCAATCCCAAATTGTGCAACCCAATGGGACATATACTGTGCAATATATTATATATATGTATACTATGTATGTATATATAGCGGTTATATTGCCAGATCTCCAGATGTTCTCATCTGTTACTACACAGGTCAAGGGAGGTTGTAACTATTCTGCCATTAGAGGTAACATGTTGCAAATAGGTGTTTAAAAACAAAAACATGAGTGTTTAAGATCCATTTATATAAGATCCAGTCGAGAAGGCAAAAAATTGAAAAAATGGATGCGAATTAATATCTAAGTTTTCATTTTTTTAAATGTGATTTTTTTTATTTTGAACAAAGTGCTTGTTCTGGCTTCTATCTATTCTGCAGACTTTTTTTTCTCCAGGATGGATCACATTTTAGGAAACCTAAAACCCATTCTGGGTCCCGTAAATTAAAGTTTTATTTCCATTATTATGCTCCCTCGAAAGGATCATAAAATTGGAAATAAAAAAGGACATGAGAGCACAGTCTTGGATTGGCTCTTGTGGTATAAAGTGTACTGTTTTTTCTCTTTCAGCCCTACTCGCCAGTCTACAAGAACTGCCATCCTGTAGATGCATGGTGACAACAGTCTACATATAGCTGGGAGATATCCAAATACTGGATAATCCGACTAAAGGCTTCATTGTTTTTTCCCTTTTTAAAGTCAAACTCAATCTCATTTTTAGATTCAAAACTATACTATATCACTTAAAGGGAACCTGTCACGTCCTAGCTACTATCTACACTGCCCCCATTGCTTTGTTAGTGAGGCACTGTGCCTCACTAACAAGCTTTTATCATTAAAATCGGTGGTAGTATAATGATTTTACAACATTTTATGTACTTAGATCCTACCTGCTCTTTTTCAGTCATAGGGGTGTGATGATCTCATTCAGTCATGGGCAGCACCACATTCAGTCACTGCTGGCCCTGCCCACGTATTTGAATATTGCTCCCGGCAAGCGCTGATATTATTGGGGCGCATGCGCATTTCTACATGTCCGGCCACTGGTCCGCTCGTGCAGAGTAAGGTTACCAGCTTCACTGCGCACGCACTATGTTCCCGAGCATGCGCAGTGAGGCTGTGTAGTTCGCAGCTTCACTGCGCATGGACTACGACCCTCTGCTCCCCGCACGTGCACAGTGAGGCTGGTAACCACACTGTGCACGCACGGACCAGTGGTCGGACATGTAGAAATGCGCATGCGCCCCAATAATATCAGCGCTTGCGGCACCCCCAGTGACTGCATGCGGCGCCCACCCCTGACTGAATATGAGAATCACACCCCTATGACTGAAAAGGAGCAGGTAGGATCTACAGTTAGCTCCATATATATTTGGACAAAGACAACATTTTTCTAATTTTTGTTCTAGACATTACCACAGTAAATTTTAAACAAAACAATTCAGATGCAATTGAAGTTCAGACTTTCAGCTTTCATTTGAGGGTATCCACATTAAAATTGGATGAAGGGTTTAGGAGTTTCAGCTCCTTAACATGTGCCACCCTGTTTTTAAAGGGACCAAAAGTAATTGGACAGATTAAATAATTGTAAATAAAATGTTCATTTCTAGTACTTGGTTGAAAACCCTTTGTTGGCAATGACTGCCTGAAGTCTTGAACTCATGGACATCACCAGACGCTGTGTTTCCTCCTTTTTGATGCTCTGCCAGGCCTTCACTGCAGTGGTTTTCAGTTGCTGTTTGTTTGTGTGCCTTTCTGTCTGAAGTTTAGTCTTTAACAAGTGAAATGCATGCTCAATTGGGTTGAGATCAGGTGACTGACTTGGCCATTCAAGAATATTCCACTTCTTTGCTTTAATAAACTCCTGGGTTGGTTTGGCTTTATGTTTTGGGTCATTGTCCATCTGTAGTATGAAACGACGACCAATCAGTTTGGCTGCATTTGGCTGGATCTGAGCACACAGTATGGCTCTGAATACATCAGAATTCATTCGGCTGCTTCTGTCCTGTGTCACATCATCAATAAACACTAGTGACCCAGTGCCACTGGCAGCCATGCATGCCCAAGCCATCACACTGCCTCCGCCATGTTTTACAGATGATGTGGTATGCTTTGGATCATGAGCTATACCACGCCTTCGCCATACTTTTCTCTTTCCATCATTCTGGTAGAGGTTGATCTTGGTTTCATCTGTCCAAAGAATGTTCTTCCAGAACTGTGCTGGCTTTTTTAGTTGTTTTTTAGCAAAGTCCAGTCTAGCCTTTATATTCTTGATGCTTATGAGTGGCTTGCACCGTGCAGTGAACCCTCTGTGTTTACTTTCATGCAGTCTTCTCTTTATGGTAGATTTGGATTTTGATACACCTACCTCCTGGAGAATGTTGTTCACTTGGTTGGCTGTTGTGAAGGGGTTTCTCTTTACTATGGAGATTATTCTGCGATCATCCACCACTGTGGTCTTCCGTGGGCGCCCAGGTCTTTTTGCATTGATGAGTTCACCAGTGCTTTCTTTCTTTCTCAGGATGTACCAAATTGTAGATTTTGCCACTCCTAATATTGTAGCAATTTCTCGGATGGGTTTTTTCTGTTTTTGCAGCTTAAGGATGGCTTGTTTCACCTGCATGGAGAGCTCCTTTGACAGCATGTTTACTTCACAGCAAAACCTTCCAAATGCAAGCACCACACCTCAAATCAACTCCAGGCCTTTTATCTGCTTAATTGACGATGACATAACGAAGGGATTGCCCACACCTGTCCATGAAATAGCATTGGAGTCAATTGTCCAATTACTTTTGGTCCCTTTAAAAACAGGGTGGCACAGGTTAAGGAGCTGAAACTCCTAAACCCTTCATCCAATTTTAATGTGGATACCCTCAAATGAAAGCTGAAAGTCTGAACTTCAACTGTATCTGAATTGTTTTGTTTAAAATTCATTGTGGTAATGTCTAGAACCAAAATTAGAAACATGTTGTCTCTGTCCAAATATATATGGACCTAACTGTAAGTACATAAAATGTTCTAAAATCATTATACTATCACCAATTTTTATGAAAAAAGCTCGTTAGTGATGGACATTGCATCACTAACAATGCAATGGGGGCAGTGTACAGAGCAACTAGGACGAGACAGGTTCCCTTTAAAGGGAACCGGTCATGTTGAACCCGCAGACCAATCTGTGGACTACATGGTACAAAGAAGAAGAAGATGAACAGAATGATACACAGGTTTGTGGGAAAAGTATAAATTACATATAATTTATTGAAATCCCTGTTGTTTGTAAACATATGAGTCCAGTGGACGGTCCTACCAGTGACTGACAGCTGACTCTGCATGCACTCATATAGGGAAGAGTGTCAATCACTTAGTAGGACCACCCACTTGACTCATGCATTTCATATTTCAAAGAATACAATACAAGGTTTACTGAAACTTTTCCCCACAAATTGTTTATCAGCACCTCCTGCTCTATTATATCCCGCTGCAGATTAGATACCATTTTCAAGATGACAGGTTCCCTTTAACATTTTTTACTTATTTCTACTCATACAGAACTGTGCACTTCACAGTCCATGGCAAAAACCTAAATTAAAAAAATAACATGCTAATTCTCTGCAGTCACCACTAGAGGGTGAAAAACAGACAGCATAGCCAGAACAATAGACAGAATTTTTAGAAAATAGCAAAAGGCAATGGTACTCACCAGCCAAGGTTTTTTGGCCAAAATATCAACTAATACCTCATATGATATTTTTTGCACTTTTTTTTATCAGCCAGGGCACGGCCAGGCCCAGTAATGGTGACCTTGTGAGTGGGGGCTTCACAACTTTGCGATGCACGGATAGGGTGCTGGGCATCCCGCCTAGTCGAATAGTAGGGGCGTGTAATAGGATGCTGGCTAGGCACAGTGCCGCGAGTGTGTGAATTGCACCCTACTGCAAGTTTCATCTGTGTGCAGTTTTAGTGCTGGGTAGTCGCCCCTCCAGTGAGAGTGAGTGAGGGCGATTGTTCATTAGCATTCTGCACCTGTGTTACCTCCTTCTAAAAAAAGGGGGCCGGCCGTGTCCTGGTGTGCATTTTTTTCTTGAAACCTTGGCTGGTGAGTTCCACCACTAGAGGGTGCTAAAAAGAATACATTATTATACTGTACATTTAAAGAGAATCAGTCAGTAGGATCAACCTTCCTAAGCCGTCTATATGTGCATGTAGGTCATGTAGGTTCTGGCTGTCTCTCTGGCTCTATGTCTCTGTCAGTCTCTATGATGAGGAACACACTTGTGCTTCGGGGCGGCCTGTGGACAGGTCTTTTCTTGCTGATCTGGCCTAGAGCACAGAGATAAGACCCTGCCTACAGTCCCGCCCCGGAGCACGGGCATATCATTAACTCAAAACTGCAAACACTGATTACACAAGAACTACAAGACGGATTTCTTCACCTCAGGTATCATATTAATCAGTGCAACAGCCCCAACATGACGCTGCCTGTAGTTTACTTAGCAAAATCCTGTTGACAGGTTCCCTTTAAAAGCGTTCTGACGCTGCCCAGCGGCCACACTGAAAGCCTGGCTATGGGGAGGATATTAACTTTATTCGCCCCGGCAGCCTCGGGCTTTCAGTTATAGGGATGTGGCTTCAGTCACCACTCAGTGCATCAGTGCTGTGCCAGATGTCAGTCAGTCAGCACTGGGGTGCAGTTACAGCTGCAGTGACTGAAGCCACGCCGGCCACCTCTATGACTGAAAGACTGAGGCTGCTGGGAGGAATAAAGTTAATTTCCTTCTGGCAGACAGGCCTTCAGTGAGGCGGGCGCATGGCTTTAGAAAGATATTAACCTCATCTCTGCAGGTTAATAGCATTTTTCGATATGACAGGTTACCTTTAAAGAGGACCTGTCACCAGGTCAAAGGTGAGCAGTTTATTTATTTATTTTAAATCCGTCATATAGTTTCAGAGATATGGGCCTTTTTATTTAGTGTTAATTTTTATGGTCTTTATCAAGATTCTCTGAGGGAGTGTACAAAAACTATAAAAAGTGGCGCTGCATTAAGAGCCCCATATCTCTACAACAGTATATCATAAAAAACAAAAAGTGGAATAACTTGGGAGTAGCGGGGTGGAAACTAAAGCAAAAAAATGGCTACTTCTGACCTGAGACTATGTGAATACAATGCACCTACACCAATATATTGAAGCAAACTATCAATCAGGAATAGGAATGCATTGAAGGCGATTTATGTAGATCACACAGTAATCTGGATTGGTTGTTATTTTATGAACCTCTTCGCTGGAAAACGAGGTTTAAGAGCCTCTGGACGGAAAAAACATATTCCTATTCACTGACAGCAAGCAGACATTCCAATGAGGATGAGAAACACGGTCTATCAAAGCTGCAGAACCTGTCCTTACACATCAATTCAGCTTTATTTTACATAGAAGCAGAAATTCACTTTAAGTGACATTTTTGTTCCATACACAATGCAGGTGCCATTCTAGCTAGCTACGTCTACTGGGGAACTTTCGAAGTAAGTCATAGACTGAGCCCAGAACTAGAAAAGTCAAACAAACTTAGGAAGTTATTATATCAATATCACAGTGGAAAAAAAAAAAAGGACTCCATCTCTTCTACATACCTTGGCACAAGGGAGCAACACAAAAATAGTGCTGCTTTCATTACATGGGGACTGTAAAGTCAGAGACACTCCATCATCGGATCTTACAGTTTTCGCATAATGAGTTTGACTCACTGCTTTTTAAGTGAATTTCTATGTGGAAGAAAGATGCTTGCAGGAGAGGAATGAAAGGAAGCAGTTTAGCTGCGGAGAGATGTTTTCTAGGGAACAGAACACTTACTTTTCAGAACTTTCTCCAATTTTTGCGTCATTGACCCTTCCACTTTTTCCGTGCCATCCGCCTCCAGTTTTTGATGGATTGCTGGAAAATAGATGATCATTAGAGGGAGTTTGCCAGATAACAAGGCTCCTGCTACAACTGCACACACAGTAAGTAACACATCAAATGCAATCTGCAAAAAGAAGGAAGATTTCAGGGCTCTCTTACTTAATGAGCAACATGAGTTACTATACAGATGTGTCTTTCCTTAACTTGTCCTTAAAGGAGTATTCCCATTTCCAAGATCCTATTCCAACACGTAGAAGTTGTAAATATACCTCCTACTAGAAATGTAGTATAGTTCTCCTGATAAGCTTTGTCGTTTTCTCCATGCGTGGCATTGCAGTAGCTTTGGTATCCATGGTTACAACCACTCATATAGTGACAGTTATTTGGTTGGTTAGTTGCTAGTGGTTGTAACCATGGATACCTAAGCTATTGCAATGACCTACATTGAGAAAGCAACATAGCATATCAGAAGAACTACACTGTGTGCAGAATTATTAGGCAAATGAGTATTTTGATCACATGATACTTTTTATACATGTTGTCCTACTCCAAGCTGCATAGACTTGAGAGCCAACTACCAATTAAGTAAATCTGGTGATGTGCATCTCTGTAATGACGAGGGGTGTTGACTAATGACTAGTGTTGAGCGATACCTTCCGATATCAGGAAATATCGTATCGGATTGGATCGGGCCGATACCCAAAAAGTATCGGATATCGCCGATTCCGATACCGGAAACCAATGCAAGTCAATGGGACACAAATATCGGAATGAAAATAAACCCTTTCTTTCCTTGTAGGTTAATTCTACATGAAGTAAAACAACTAAGAATAATGTAGAATGACATGAAAAGCCGGCAATTCATCAGCGGCATTCACCGGTACCCGACAATTTACAACAGAAAGAATAGAGCTTCACACATAGATTAGGTAGATAGAACCATGTCAGTCACATATATATGAAGTACAGTGACAGTGTTGATTACTGTACTTGTCATTTAGTGTAAAGGATTTATTAAAAAAAATAATAGTGTTTTCATGCACCGTCTCTTTAAAAAAGCCGGCCGGCAATTCAGCAGCGGTACCCGACAATTTGGAATAGAAAGAATAGAGAATCACACATAGATTAGATAGATAGAAACATGTCAGTCACATATATATGAAGTACAGTGACAGTGTTGCTTACTGTACTTGTCATTTAGTGTTAAAATAAAGGATTTATTTAAAAAAAAATTGGCGTGGGGTTCCCCTTAATTTTAGGCTCTAGCGGAGGTTAAGCAGACAGCTGGGGCAGATGTTTGAAGCCTGGGAAGGGGGTAATACCCACGGAGCTTCCCAGGCAACTAATATCAGCCCCCAGCTGAATACATAGCCTTTACTAGCTATTAAAATGGGGGAACCCCCCAAAAAAAAATAACGTGGGGTCCCCCCTAATTTAATAGCTAGCAAAGGCTAGGCAGACAGCTGGGGGCTGATTTTAATAGCCCAGGAAGGGTGCCATGAATATTGGCCCCCTCCCAGGCTAGAAACACCAGCCGTCAGCCGCCCCAGAAATGGCGCATCCATAGGATGCGTCAATTCTGGCACTTAGCCTCGCTCTTCCCACTGCCCTGTAGCGGTGGCAGTGGGGTAATAGGGCTGGGGTTGATGTCAGCTTATAATGCCAGCTGACATCAAGCCCAGGTTAGTAATGGAGAGGCGTCTATAAGACACCCCCATTACTAACCCCATAGTCAAAGTTAAAGAAAAACACAAACACCCAGAATAAAGTCCTTTAATTGAAATAAACACACAATTCTTTATTGTTCTAAATTAAACCATACTTACCATCACGCCCATTCCAGCTGAAGCCAACGATCTCCTGCAATAAAAGAAAAATAATAAAGCAACATCATCCTTACCTTTCCATGGCTCCCACGACAGCTTCAGCTCTGCTACATCGAGATGACAGGCTGGACCGCAGCAGAACGCTGCCATTCAGCCTGTCATCCCGGAGACACTGAGAAGCGCAGGCATACTTCCACTCCTCAGTGTCTGGCTGTGACAGCATAAAGATGAGCCGAGGTCATGTCCAATGAACTCAGCTCACCTCATGCACGTCACTGACAGCGTGGGAAAATTCTCCTGCACTCAGTGCTTCAGCGTGAGAATTCTCCCACGCTGTCAGTGACATACATGAGGTGAGGTCATGTCCAATGAACTCAGCTCACCTCATGCACGTCACTGACAGCGTGGGAAAATTCTCACGCTGAAGTGCTGAGTGCAGGAGAATTTTCCCACGCTGTCAGTGACGTGCATGAGGTGAGCTGAGTTCATTGGACATGACCTCGGCTCATCTTTATGCTGTCACTGCCAGACACTGAGGAGTGGAAGTATGCCTGCGCTTCTCAGTGGGATGACAGGCTGAATGGCAGCGTTCTGCTGCGGTCCAGCCTGTCATCTCGATGTAGCAGAGCTGAAGCTGTCGTGGGAGCCATGGAAAGGTAAGGATGATGTTGCTTTATTATTTTACTTTTATTGCAGGAGATCGTTGGCTTCAGCTGGAATGGGCGTGACGGTAAGTATGGTTTAATTTAGAACAATAAAGAATTGTGTCTTTATTTCAATTAAAGGACTTTATTCTGGGTGTTGTGTTTTTTTAAATACTTTACTAGAAATTCTTGGTGGTCATGTCTAATATTGGCGTGACCCCATGAATTTCGGGCTTAGGGCCAGCTAATAATGCCAAGCTGGCCTTAACCCCTTTATTACCCAGTGAGCCACCGCACCAGGGCCCTGGATGAGTTGGGTACAGCGCCAGAAGATGGCGCTTCTATGAACGCGCCATTTTCTGGGGCGGCTGCGGACTGCAATTTGCAGCGGGGGTGGCCCAGAAAGCTTGGGTCTCCCTGCGCTGCGGATTCCAGCCCCCAGCTGCCTAGTTGTACCTGGCTGGGAACAAAAATAGGGCGAAGCCCCACGCATTTTTTTTTTTAATTATTTCATGAAATTCATGGAATAATTAAGAAAAAAAGGGCTTCCCTATATTGTTGTGTCCGGCCAGGTACAAATAGGCAGCTGGTGGTTGGGGGCAGCCTGTTCCTGCCTGCTGTACCTGACTGGACACAAATATAGGGCGAAGCCCCACATCAATTTTTTTTAAAATAAATCCTTTATTTTAACACTAAATGACATTTGAGGAGTTAATAAAGATGCAGTCCCTAAATTATTATTTATTTTTTAATTAATTTTTCCCAAAACTTTTGACGTGGGCTTCGCCATATTTTTGTATGCCAGCCAGGTACAGCATCCAGCTTCTATGAACGCGCCATTTTCCGGGGTGGCTGCGGACTGCAATTTTCAGCGAGGGGCAGAAAGCTTGGGCCTCCCTGCGCTGCAGATTCCATCCCCCAGCTGCCTAGTTGTACCTGGCTGGACACAAAAATAGGGAGAAGCTCCACGTTTTTTTTTTTTTAATTATTTCATGAAATTCATGGAATAATTAAGAAAAAAAGGGCTTCCCTATATTGTTGTGTCCAACCAGGTACAAATAGGCAGCTGGTGGTTGGGGGCAGCCCGTTCCTGCCTGCTGTACCTGGCTGGACACAAATATAGTGCGAAGCCCCACGTCAATTTTTTTTTAAATCATTTCAGGAAATTCATGAAATAATTAAAAAAAATTGATGTGGGGCTTCGCCCTATATTTGTGTCCAGCCAGGTACAGCAGGCAGGAACGGGCTGCCCCCAACCACCAGCTGCCTATTTGTACCTAGCCGGACACAACAATATAGGGAAGCCCTTTTTTTCTTAATTATTCCATGAATTTCATGAATTTAAAAAAAAAATACGTGGAGCTTTGCCTATTTTTGTGTCCAGCCAGGTACAACTAGGCAGCTGGGGGCTGGAATCTGCAGCGCAGGGAGGCCCAAGCTTTCTGGGCCCCACCCGCTGCAAATTGCAGTCCGCAGCCGCCCCGGAAAATGGCGCGTTCATAGAAGCGCCATCTTCTGGCGCTGTACCCAACTCATCCAGGGCCCTGGTGCGGTGGCTCACTGGGTAATAAAGGGGTTAAGGCCAGCTTGGCATTATCAGCTGGCCCTAAGCCCGAAATTCATGGGGTCACGCCAATATTAGACATGACCACCATGAATTTCTAGTAAAGTATTTAAAAAAAACACAAACACCCAGAAAAAAGTCCTTTAATTGAAATAAACACACAATTCTTTATTGTTCTAAATTAAACCATACTTACAGTCACGCCCATTCCAGCTGAAGCCAACGATCTCCTGAAATAAAAGTAAAATAATAAAGCAACATCATCCTTACCTTTCCATGGCTCCCACGACGGCTCCAGCTCTGCTACATCGAGATGACAGGCTGGACCGCAGCAGAACGCTGCCATCCAGCCTGTCATCCCGCGGACACTGAGAAGCGCAGGCATGCTTCCACTCCTCAGTGTCTGGCTGTGACGGCATCCAGATGAGCCGAGGTCATGTCCAATGAACTCAGCTCACCTCATGCACGTCACTGACAGCGTGGGAAAATTCTCACGCTGAAGCGCTGAGTGCAGGAGAATTTTCCCACGCTGTCAGTGACGTGCATGAGGTGAGCTGAGTTCATTGGACATGACCTCACCTCATGTATGTCACTGACAGCGTGGGAGAAGTCTCACGCTGAAGCGCTGAGTGCAGGAGAATTTTCCCACGCTGTCAGTGACGTGCATGAGGTGAGCTGAGTTCATTGGACATGACCTCGGCTCATCTGGATGCCGTCACAGCCAGACACTGAGGAGTGGAAGTATGCCTGCGCTTCTCAGTGTCTGCGGGATGACAGGCTGGATGGCAGCGTTCTGCTGCGGTCCAGCCTGTCATCTCGATGTAGCAGAGCTGAAGCTGTCGTGGGAACCATGGAAAGGTAAGGATGAGGTTGCTTTATTATTTTTCTTTTATTGCAGGAGATCGTTGGCTTCAGCTGGAATGGGCGTGACTGTAAGTATGGTTTAATTTAGAACAATAAAGAATTGTGTCTTTATTTCAATTAAAGGACTTTATTCTGGGTGTTGTGTTTTTTTTAAATACTTTACTAGAAATTCATGGCGGTCATGTCTAATATTGGCGTGACCCCATGAATTTCGGGCTTAGGGCCAGCTGATAATGCCAAGCTGGCCTTAACCCCTTTATTACCCAGTGAGCCACCGCACCAGGGCCCTGGATGAGTTGGGTACAGCGCCAGAAGATGGCGCTTCTATGAACGCGCCATTTTCCGGGGCGGCTGCGGACTGCAATTTGCAGCGGGTGGGGCCCAGAAAGCTTGGGCCTCCCTGCGCTGCAGATTCCATCCCCCAGCTGCCTAGTTGTACCTGGCTGGACACAAAAATTGGGCGAAGCCCCACGTATTTTTTTTTTTAATTATTTCATGAAATTCATGGAATAATTAAGAAAAAAAGGGCTTCCCTATATTGTTGTTTCCGGCTAGGTACAAATAGGCAGCTGGTGGTTGGGGGCAGCCCGTTCCTGCCTGCTGTACCTGACTGGACACAAATATAGGGCGAAGCCCCACATAATTTTTTTTTTAATTATTTCATGAATTTCCTGAAATAATTAAAAAAAAATTGACGTGGGGCTTTGCACTATATTTGTGTCCAGCCAGGTACAGCAGGCAGGAATGGGCTGCCCCCAACCACCAGCTGCCTATTTGTACCTGGTTGGACACAACAATATAGGGAAGCCCTTTTTTTCTTAATTATTCCATGAATTTCATGAAATAATTAAAAAAAAAAAAAACGTGGAGCTTCTCCCTATTTTTGTGTCCAGCCAGGTACAACTAGGCAGCTGGGGGATGGAATCTGCAGCGCAGGGAGGCCCAAGCTTTCTGCCCCCCCGCTGAAAATTGCAGTCCGCAGCCGCCCCGGAAAATGGCGCGTTCATAGAAGCTGGATGCTGTACCTGGCTGGCATACAAAAATATGGCGAAGCCCACGTCAAAAGTTTTGGGAAAAATTAATTAAAAAATAAATAATAATTTAGGGACTGCATCTTTATTAACTCCTCAAATGTCATTTAGTGTTAAAATAAAGGATTTATTTAAAAAAAAAAGGCGTGGGATCCCCCATAATTTTAGTCTCTAGCGGAGGTTAAGCAGACGGCTGGGGCAGATGTTTGAAGCCTGGGAAGGGGGTAAAACCCACGGAGCTTCCCAGGCTACTAATATCAGCCCCCAGCTGAATACCTAGCCTTTACTAGCTATTAAAATGGGGGACCCCCCCCAAAAAAATGACGTGGGGTCCCCCCTATTTTAATAGCTAGCAAAGGCTAGGCAGACAGCTGGGGGCTGATATTAATAGCCCAGGAAGGGTGCCATGAATATTGGCCCCCTCCCAGGCTAGAAACACCAGCCGTCAGCCGCCCCAGAAATGGCGCATCCATAGGATGCGCCAATTCTGGCACTTAGCCTCGCTCTTCCACGCTGCCCTGGTGCGGTGGCAGTGGGGTAATAGGGCTGGGGTTCATGTCAGCGCCAGCTGCCATGAAGCCCAGGTTAGTAATGATGGGCGTCTATAAGACACCCCCATTACTAACCTACAAAGTGTTAAAAATAAAAAACACACACTACACCCAGAAAAAAATAATTTATTTGAAATAAAACACACCATTTTATTTAATTCTTAGTTTACTAAAAATAATAGTTACCTGTCCACGTTCCTGCGCTGATCTCCCATGCACAGCTGTCACATCTGGAGATGGTGACAGCTGTGCATGGCTGCTGTAAGCTCACGCTGCCGGGAACACGTCCGCTCCCGGCAGCGGGAGCCACTGACTGAGGTCACCGGAGTGCATTCAGGCAGCGCAGCTCCGGAGACCTCCTTTACCGCACTGCTGTACCGTGGGAATTTCTCACGATACAGCAGGGCCGTAAAGCAGCTAACCGGAGCAGCGCAGCCTGAACTCCGGTGAACCCTTACGGCCCCGTCATTCTAGCGGCGGCAGCGGTTCAGAGCGGTCACATTCTATGTTGCTGCTCTGAACTGGAGATCTTCGTGGGACACTCGTGGACTGCTACGGAGGGGTAAGGATAAGGTTGTGGTTTATTATTTTATATTTTATTACAGGAGATCGATGGCTTCGGGGAATTAGGTGTCTAGGTGAGTATAGGTGTAGTTTTTTATTTTTTACTTTATTTTAGGTGGCGATCGGCGGGGACAGGTAATGTATGAACTAATTTCTTTTAGGTAACCACTGGCCACCAATGACATGTATCTAATATTTATTGGGGACACAGTAGGGCAATTTAAATAGCAGGATCAGGCTGATGGGAACTACTGCTCCCATCGAGCTGATCCTGCTGGCACGAGTGGACGGGGGACAGACATAGGCCGATGGGAGTAGTAGTGTCACATCGGCCTATGTCTGCCTGCACGCACAGACACCGCGCACACCCGCACAAACATCGCACAGACACCGCGCACACACACCCCGCACACACACCCCAGCACACACACCCCCGCACACACACCCCCGCACACACACCCCGCACACACACCCCGCACACACACCCCGCACACACACACCCGCACACACACACCCGCACACACACACCCGCACACACACCCCGCACAAACATCGCACACACACCCCGTACACACCCCCGCACACACACCCCCGCACACACACCCCGCACACACACCCCGCACAAACATCGCACACACACCCCGCGCACACACCCCGCGCACACACCCCGCGCACACACCCCGCGCACACACACCCCGCACGCACACCCCGCACGCACACCCACCCCGCACAAACATCGCACACACACCCCGCACACACACCCCGCACACACACCCCGCACACACACCCCGCACAAACATCGCACACACACCCCGCACACACACCCCGCACACACACCCCGCACACACACTCCGCACACACACTCCGCACACACACTCCGCACACAAACATCGCACACACACCCTGCACACACACCCCGCACACACACCCCGCACAAACATCGCACACACACCCCGTACACAAACATCGCACACACACCCCGTACACAAACATCGCACACACACCCTGTACACACACCCCGCACACACACCCCGCACAAACATCGCACACACACCCCGCACAAACATCGCACACACACCCCGTACACACCCCGCACACACACCCCGCACACACACCCCGCGCACACACCCCGCACACACACATCGCACGCACACCCCGCACGCACACCCCGCACACACACCCCGCACACACACCCCGCACACAAACATCGCACACAAACATCGCACACACACCCCGCACAAACATCGCACACACACCCCGCACACACACCCCGCACACACATCGCACACACACCCCGCACACACACCCGCACACAAACATCGCACACAAACATCGCACACCCACCCCGCACACACACCCCGCACACACACCCCGCACACACACCCCGCACAAACATCGCACACACACCCCGCACACACACCCCGCACACACACTAATCATGACGGGTCTGGGAGGTGTGGCTGACCTGTGCGGCCGTGGGAAAGTTCATATGAGTTCATGCAGTCAAGCATGAACTCACATGAACCCTCTGAGGGCAACGCCGCGACTTCAAATGAACAGCTGATCGGCATCACCTGATACCTCAGCTGTTCATTTGAAATAACCGGCGGGAAAGAGCAGCACAGAACGGGAAAGCCGGCGGTGAAGTCTTTTCACTGCCGGCTTCCCCGCCCGGGTCCTTCGCTCCTTGGTGCTGCGCTCCCCGCCCGGTCCTAATTTACGATTGGGATTGGAGGTGGCGAGGGGAGCGGAGGATCGGGGTGGGAGGCTGCGGGGAAGCAGTATGGGGCTGTGTGATTGTTTAAAAGCCGGCGGCTTTTTACCGCGCGCCGGCTTTTAAACAATCAGGAGAATTCTCCCCCGCTGGCATGGCATTCTGATGACAGGCTGGATCTCAGCTGAGCGCTGCCATCCAGCTTGTCATCCTTCACAGACATTGCAGAGCGCAGGCATTATGGGAACTTCCGATTCCGGTATTCGATATTGGAAAAGTATCGGAATTAAGTATCGGAATTCCGATACCGCGAATATCGGCCGATACCCGATATTACAGTATCGGAATGCTCAACACTACTAATGACATCAACACTCTATATAAGGTGTGCTTAATTATTAGGCAACTTCCTTTCCTTTGCCAAAATGGGTCAGAAGAGAGATTTGACGGGCTCTGAAAAGTCCAAAATTGTGAGATGTCTTGCAGAGGGATGCAGCAGTCTTGAAATTTCCAAACTTTTGAAGCGTGATCACCGAACAATCAAGTGTTTCATGGCAAATAGCCAACAGGGTCGCAAGAAACGTGTTGGCCAAAAAAGGCACAAAATAACTGCCCATGAATTGAGGAAAATCAAGCGTGAAGCTGCCAAGATGCCATTCGCCACCAGTTTTGCCATATTTCAGAGCTGCAACGTTACTGGAGTATCAAAAAGCACAAGGTGTGCGATACTCAGGGACATGGCCAAAGTAAGGAAGGCTGAAAAACGACCACCTTTGAACAAGAAACATAAGATAAAACGTCAAGAATGGGCCAAGAAATATCTTAAGACTGATTTTTCAAAGGTTTTATGGGCTGATGAAATGAGAGTGACTCTTGATGGGCCAGAGGCTGGATCAGTAAAGGGCAGAGAGCTCCACTCCGACTCAGACGCCAGCAAGGTGGAGGTGGGGTACTGGTATGGGCTGGTATCATCAAAGATGAACTTGTGGGACCTTTTCGGGTTGAGGATGGAGTGAAGCTCAACTCCCAGACCTACTGCCAGTTTCTGGAAGACAATTTCTTCAAGCAGTGGTACAGGAAGAAGTCGGTATCGTTCAAGAAAAACATGATTTTCATGCAGGACAATGCTCCATCACATGCATCCAACTACTCCACAGCGTGGCTGGCCAGTGAAGGTGTAAAAGAAGAAAAAATAATGACATGGCCCCCTTGTTCACCTGATCTGAACCCCATAGAGAACCTGTGGTCCATCATAAAATGTGAGATCTACAGGGAGGGAAAACAGTACACCTCTCGGAACAGTGTCTGGGAGGCTGTGGTGGCTGCTGCACGCAATGTTGATTGAAAACAGATCAAGCAACTGACAGAATCTATGGATGGAAGGCTGTTGAGTGTCATCATAAAGAAAGGTGGCTATATTGATCACTAATTTTTTTGTTTTTGCTTTTGCTTGTCAGAAATGTTTATTTCTAAATTTTGTGCACTGATATTGGTTTACCTGGTGAAAATAAACAAGTGAGATGGGATTATATTTGGTTTTTATTAAGTTGCCTAATAATTCTGCACAGTAACAGTTACCTGCACAAACAGATATTCTCCTAAGATAGCCAAATCTAAAAAAAGCCCACTCCAACTTCCAAAAATATTAAGCTTGGATATTTATGAGTCTTTTGGGTTGATTGAGAACATAGTTGTTGATCAATAATAAAAATAATCCTCTAAAATACAAGTTGCCTAATAATTCTGCACACAGTGTATACTATATTTCTAATTGGAGGTATTTGCTAATTTTACTATTATTACATCTACTACATGGAGATGAGAATCCTCTTTAAACCTGACATATTCCAAGATATACGGCATCTGATATCAAACAAGAAAAAATATATATATACGCCCTCAACGAATGCCATCGGTTGGGCCATCACTGATATTTTTACTGAATGAAGTGACATTGTATTGAATTGGTATCATCATGAATTATCACAAACACAAATTCAAGAAAAATTCATGGATTACACATTTTGTACAGATTAAAAAGAGCTACACATAATTAAAAAAAAGTTTCTTTTTAGTTTCAGAAAGCCCTTGTCTCCAGGTGCAGTACATATATACATGCATATATACGTTACATATACATGTGTATATACAGTACAGACCAAAAGTTTGGACACACCTTCTCATTTAAAGATTTTTCAGTATTTTCATGACTATGAAAATTGTACATTCACACTGAAGGCATCACAACTATGAATTAACACATGCGGAATTATATACTTAACAAAAAAGTGTGAAACAACTGAAAATATTTCTTATATTCTAGGTTCTTCAAAGTAGCCACCTTTTGCTTTGATGACTGCTTTGCACACTCTTGGCATTCTCTTGATGAGCTTCAAGAGGTAGTCACCGGAAATGGTTTTCACTTCACAGGTGTGCCCTGTCAGGTTTAATAAGTGGGATTTCTTGCCTTATAAATGGGGTTGGGACCATCAGTTGTGTTGTGCAGAAGTCTGGTGGATACACAGCTGATAGTCCTACTGAATAGATTGTTAGAATTTGTATTATGGCAATAAAAAAGCAGCTAAGTAAAGAAAAACGAGTGGCCATCATTACTTTAAGAAATGAAGGTCAGTCAGTCCGAAAAATTGGGAAAACTTTGAAAGTGTCCCCAAGTGCAGTTGCAAAAACCATCAAGCACTATAAAGAAACTGGCTCACATGAGGACCGCCCCAGGAAAGGAAGACCAAGAGTCACCTCTGCTTCTGAGGATAAGTTTATCCAACTCACCAGCCTCAGAAATCGCAGGTTAACAGCAGCTCAGATTAGAGACCAGGTCAATGCCACACAGAGTTCTAGCAGCAGACACATCTCTTCAACAACTGTTAAGAGGAGACTTTGTGCAGCAGGCCTTCATGGTAAAATAGCTGCTAGGAAACCACAACTAAGGACAGGCAACAAGCAGAAGAGACTTGTTTGGGCTAAAGAACACAAAGAATGGACATTAGACCAGTGGAAATCTGTGCTTTGGTCTGATGAGTCCAAATTTGAGATCTTTGGTTCCAACCACCGTGTCTTTGTGCGACGCAGAAAAGGTGAACGGATGGACTCTACATGCCTGGTTCCCACCGTGAAGCATGGAGGAGGAGGTGTGATGGTGTGGGGGTGCTTTGCTGGTGACACTGTTGAGGATTTATTCAAAATTGAAGGCATACTGAACCAGCATGGCTACCACAGCATCTTGCAGCGGCATGCTATTCCATCCGGTTTGCGTTTAGTTGGACCATCATTTATTTTTCAACAGGACAATGACTCCAAACACGCCTCCAGGCTGTGTAAGGGCTATTTGACCAAGAAGGAGAGTAAATGGGGTGCTACGCCAGATGACCTGGCCTCCACAGTCACCAGACCTGAATCCAATCGAGATGGTTTGGGGTGAGCTGGACCGCAGAGTGAAGGCAAAAGGGCCAACAAGTGCTAAGCATCTCTGGGAACTCTTTCAAGATTGTTGGAAGACCATTTCCGGTGACTACCGCTTGAAGCTCATCAAAAGAATGCCAAGAGTGTGCAAAGCAGTCATCAAAGCAAAAGGTGGCTACTTTGAAGAACCTAGAATATAAGACATATTTTCAGTTGTTTCACACTTTTTTGTTAAGTATATAATTCCACATGTGTTAATTCATAGTTTTGATGTCTTCAATGTGAATGTACAATTTTCATAGTCATGAAAATACAGAAAAATCTTTAAATGAGAAGGTGTGTCCAAACTTTTGGTCTGTACTATATATATATATATAAACTGTCCTTGACTCACCCTCACCAGGTCCAGCATTACTGGGTCTACACCACTGCTCCCAGTGTTGGTTATTGTGTGCAACGCTGACGTCATGTCGACAGTGCTGCAACCAATAATTGAGCTCAGCGGCTCTGCCAGAGTAGACAGCACGAGTTGCTGAGTTCACGGATTGCAATAGCAATGGCAGAGACTTGGTGCTGGACCCGAAGAGGGTGAGAAAAGCACTGTTTGGTTTGTTTTCATTTTTTTATAAAACAAACTGCACCTAGGGACAGTTTTGGACTACTACAACAAAAAGTTAAAATCAGCTCATATGGTTGAAGGGGTTTTCCAAAAATCAATACATATCACCTATCTATAGAACAGATGAGAAGTGTATGTTTAGAGGGGATCCAACCATCATTCCTGAGAAAAGGGGTCTCATGTCTTCCCCCTTTGAAGACAGCAGGGCGCATTTGTTTGAATTATGTCAAGTTTTTAAAGTATATGAAGAACAAGCTACTGTAATAAAGTAGCTAGTATACAAGAGCACCAGTGCTCAGGTCAGGTGACAGATCCTCAGTGCCCCTCCAGCTGCTGAGGTCTCACTCTGCTCAGTACAATCTGCAGTTGTCAGTCGGACTGGGAGGAAGGAGACTGAATACACTTGGACTTATCAACTCTCATTTTTCAACTGGACTCATAAAATGCTCAATTTAATATCAGGAGTTTGCAGCCATTCTGACACGCATTTCCAAAGTAAGTACACCAGTCTTGTCAAATCTAAGATCTATTGAAAAAGCAGTATAATAAAACAAGCATTGCTATGCCACCCATCTATATGATTTATTTGGGTGGCATGTCTCTAGAACATATATTTTCACTGGGTTACATCAAACTATGGAGTGCAAAAAGAAAATCCATAAGTAAAAATACTTCCTAAAGCATCACATCTACCCCAAAGCACACTGAGCTGTCTCATTTACCTTCACATGCATCAATAAAACTCAATGAGGGATGACCTGTAAACATGACAGTGCTGCATGCTCGAGCGCTCTGCACGGTTATGATTTATGGGTTATACGAATGATCAATGGAACATTGCAAATCACATAGTATAGAGAACTCACTACAGCAGAAGGGTACTGACGATCCCCCCCATACTACATGCTCATTCTCAGGGCAGCATTGCCCTAAGGACTCATAGGAGACTCAAGGTGAACCGCTACCTTCTGAGAAACAGAAAAAAATCATTTTAACAACTCCATTCCTCGGGAACACAGAGGACACAGAGGACGGATTTACTAACCATATCAGCCTTTACTAGAAAAATCAATACTTGTGAGGGTACATCATAGATGCCATACTGGTTCCAAACGTCAGACATTTCAAAACTACGGTATATTAACTAGGGGTTGACGAGCTGCCAAATTTATTAAAAAAAAAAAATTAAAAAAACCTCTGTGAATACTGTTTTATAACAAACCTGACATATTCACCTTACCAACTCCCCACTGTTTCCATGTCAAGGCGTTGCCATTCCCCATCCCACTGACATCTGTTTTCCAGATCCATCAATGCTATGTCGACATAGTGTGTGACTGCTGCAGCCAATCACTGTCAACACCGCTGAGACCACCCTCTTCTGCCAGTGATTGGCTGCAGTAACACATTTTGTGTCGACAAGTTGTCGCTAGAGATCAGAGACGTCTGATGATCAGAAGTGCTTGTCATCACTCACAGGAGGAACAACTGCACTAGAATTTGATATATTTAATAGTTTTAATCTACATTATAAGTTAAGCATCGTTGCAAAACAAAAAAAAAGGGTAATTTATTGTCAATTACAGAGCAGTAATCATAATTCTGCTAGCTGCCCTTGGAAACACATTAAAAAAATGTCATTAACCCCTTGAGCTTGATGACTGAGCCCCATTTCTCAATTCTGACCAGTGTTACTTAATGAGGTTATAATTCTGGAACGCGTCAATGTATCCCAGTGATTCTGAGATTGTTTATTTCGTGACACAATGTACTTTAGAGCTCGTTCACATTAACATCAGACGAGTGCTATCCAATGTTTTATCAGATAGCCACCGGATCAATGTTATTCAATAGGAAAGTGCAGAGGACCGATTTTTTTCACTGTCAGAATCCTAATTGGTGGTCAACAATGAATGTTTGGGCAAGTGGCAGGGTTTGGAAAGGAGGGCTATTAGATTTTTGTAGTGCAAGTTAGGACACCATGTTGCATTTACAGAACGGTTGTACAATACTGCTTGATCACACGGCGGGGATTGGATGGGAAAGAGTTACTGTTCTAACAGTAACATAGAAACCACTTATATTTCCACTGACAGAGGACAGACCTAAGTGAGGATTTGATTTTTGGGGATAAGGTGAAAGGTTTTTTTGGTAGAATTTTTTTGGGGTACATAACATTTATTGATAGCTTTCACTACAAAGATTGGTACCCAGTCATCCAGTGCTCTATGCTGAGCACTTACATCAGGGTTTTGTTTAAAACACCCAAATATATTATATATATATATATATATATATATATATATATATATATATATATATATATATATATATATATATATATATATATAATGCCTAAAATGATAAGACATCATTGAAACAGAGTCCATCATTAACACAGAGTCCAAACTAAGTACAAAGTGTCACAACGACATAGCTGTGCACATATTCAGTTGGAAGACGCTCGCTAGTTATAGTTTAAATAATAAAAAAAATATGCAGATGGCGGAGCTGCCAGAAAAACAACAGCAAAATCACCAGTGGAGCCACTTCAGAAAAGAGACCACCGGCTTTTCCACCAACAAAGTTAATTAAGGGTTGTTTTTTGCAGGACGAGTTGATGTTTTCAATGATACCCTATTTTTTTTACAACTTTTTGATTGCTTTTTATTCTATTTTTTGTGTGTCAGGATGATGAAAAGTTACATTTTTAACGTGTTTTTTCTATATGACTTTTTCCGGTATTTGTTGTACAGAATAAACAACGTGACAGTTTTATAATTCGGGTTCCTCCGGACGTGTTGTTACCAATCATGTATATGAGTTTTTGTTTATACAAAAGCTGAATTTTAGTGGCGTAACAGTTTTTTGTGTGCTATATATATATACACACACACAGTATATATATATACACATACATACAGTACAGACCAAATGTTTGGACACACCTTCTCATTTAAAGATTTTTCTGTATTTTTATGACTATGAAAATTGTACATTCACACTGAAGGCATCAAAACTATGAATTACCACATGTGGAATTATATACTTAACAAAAAAGTGTGAAACAACTGAAAATATGTCTTATATTCTAGGTTCTTCAAAGTGGCCACCTTTTGCTTTGATGACTGCTTTGCACACTCTTGGCATTTTTAACTGTCTAGATGCCACTGTGATGCCACTGTAATTAACAGCAGCATCTAAGGGGTTCATCAGCCCCACTCTGCTCCAAAACCAATAGGGACCAATGCCACCGGGTGTCAGTTGTCACATATAATCAACATCTATGGAATTTTCGCCGGTCAGGGCGTGCGCGGTTCATCTCCAGCACCGTAAAAAAGTGGCACTGAGGATTAAGGCCTATTAATGACTATCATTAAAAGACATATTGGCAGTCATTTAACGGGTCAAAGTGGGCTTGTCACTTAATTCTATTTAAATCCAATCTTTTTAGAAAAGTGGGTGTGGTCTTCAAGAAGATGGCTGCAGAGAAGAGTTGAGGACCACATCCACTTAGCTTCAAAGACTAAATACAAGCAAAGAAAAGGGAGCATACATCAATCAGGAACGCAAGAACAAAAGAAAAAAGGTGTGAGATTCAATGGTAGAGGGGATTAATACAAGGCAAAAAAATACATATTTATAGCAAGTTTGCTGGCGGTCCCACGGTTTGTGAGAACAGGGCTCTCCAGGGCACTGTGTATACTAAGTGGTGGTTGATCATGTGCACCGTCTCTTCATTTATTCTTATGGGAGAGCCGAAGACCAATTGAGCTCAGCGCTCAGCTATCTTCAGCAGTTCCATTAAAAGTGAATGGAAAGGCAGTGCACATGCTCGACTACGCTCCATTCACGAAGGCCCGGCTTTCAAGATCAGTGGGGTCCCAGCGGTCAGACCTGCAGGGGAGAATACCCCTTTAAGTCACATTGGTGACTGAGTAGATTGTATATAAATTAACGCTGTTACTTTATATTCGCTTTCATGATGCATAACTCTGTCGTAACACAAAACCAGACTAATTCTGAATTGAGATTGAAACTGGAATGGTGAACAAAACATCCTATATCATAACAGAAAATCAGTGCAAAATGACTAAACATTTAATGCAATTTTAAATTGCAAAAAGGTTTCACTAAACTGAAAACTATGTAGAGCTTATAAGTAAATGAATAATGGACCCTTCTAAGGACCATTCTCGGTTGAGTTATAGGGAAGAAAAAAGCCAGATACCCTTTAATAGTAAAATAATAATATGTCAATTTCAGATTTTCCTGTTCAATCCTGTGGGAATCGCTTGCATCCGAAATTCTAACTGTCAAACAGGCAATTATATAATCCCACTGAAGTTTGCAGTTTAATTAATTTGAAAGGAACTGATCCAAAAATAAATAGATCACCCACGGCATATGGCACTAATGTGGCAGCTAATTAAAACTTTCCTGTTCTGCAGTAGAGAGCGGCGATATTAGATGTACGGCTGTTGACACTACAAATTATTGTACCGTATATTCCGGCGTATAAGACGACTTTTGAAGACTGAAAAATCTTCTGCCTAGTCTGGGGTCGTCTTATACGCCGGTAATGCTTTTGAACTTTCAGAAATTGACATGCGGGGATACTCTGGGGGTGTTAATAAGCTGCCGTGGCCGTATCCCTGCCATGTCGGAGTTAATATAAGGTGGAGGGAGTTAAAATACGGCGGCGGTAGGTCCAGACAGTCAGCGCTTCTGTGCTGAAACTGACACATCGCTGCGTATTCCCAGCTCCGGACACAGCGCAGGGCTTCTGTGCCGACAGCTTTCACTTGTCACAGAAGCGCTGCGCTGTGTCCGGAGCTGGGAAGTTCGCATCGCTTCTGTGACAATATATGAAAAGCCGGCAATTCAGCAGCGGCATAAGCCGGCACCCGACAATTTAGAATAGAAAGAATAGAGCTTCACACATAGATTAGATAGATAGAAACATGTCAGTCACATATATATGAAGTACAGTGACAGTATTGCTTACTGTACTTGTCATTTAGTGTAAAGGATTTATTAAAACAAATATTAGTGTTTTCATGCACCGTCTCTTTAAAAAAGCCGGCCGGCAATTCAGCATCTGTACCCGACAATTTATAACAGAAAGATAGAGCATCACACATAGATTAGATAGATAGAAACATGTCAGTCACATATATATGAAGTACAGTGACAGTGCTGGTTACTGTACTTGTCATCTAGTGTTAAAATAACGGATTTATTTAAAAAAAAATTGGCATGGGGTTCCCCTTAATTTTAGTCTCTAGCGGAGGTTAAGCAGACGGCTGGGGCAGATGTTTGAAGCCTGGGAAGGGGGTAATACCCACGGAGCTTCCCAGACTACTAATATCAGCCCCCAGCTGAATACCTAGCCTTTACTAGCTATTAAAATGGGGGATCCCAAAAAAATGACGTGGGGTCCCCCCTATTTTAATAGCTAGCAAAGGCTAGGCAGACAGCTGGGTGCTGATATTAATAGCCCAGGAAGGGTGCCATGAATATTGGCCCCCTCCCAGGCTAGAAACACCAGCCGTCAGCCGCCCCAGAAATGGCGCATCCATAGGATGCGCCAATTCTGGCACTTAGCCTCGCTCTTCCCACTGCCCTGTAGCGGTGGCAGTGGGGTAATAGGGTTGGGGTTGATGTCAGCTTATAATGCCAGCTGACATCAAGCCCAGGTTAGTAATGGAGAGGCGTCTATAAGACACCCCCATTACTAACCCCATAGTAAAAGTTAAAAAAAACACAAACACCCAGAATAAAGTCCTTTAATTGAAATAAAGACACAATTTTTTAATGTTCTAAATTAAACCATACTTACAGTCACGCCCATTCCAGCTGAAGCCAACGATCTCCTGCAATAAAAGTAAAGTAATAAAGCAACCTCATCCTTACCTTTCCATGGTTCCCAGGACAGCTTCAGCTCTGCTACATCGAGATGACAGGCTGGACCGCAGCAGAACGCTGCCATCCAGCCTGTCATCCCGCAGACACTAAGAAGCGCAGGCATGCTTGCGCTCCTCAGTGTCTCGCTGTGACGGCATCCAGATGAGCCGACAATGAACTCAGCTCACCTCCTGGACGTCCGTCACTGACAGCGTGGGAAACTTCTACTGCGCATGCGGGGAGCAGGAGAATTTTCCCACGCTGTCAGTGACGTGCATGAGGTGAGCCGAGTTCATTGGACATGATCTCGGCTCATCTGGATGCCGTCACAGTCAGACACTGAGGAGCACAAGCATGCCTGCGCTTCTCAGTGTCTGCCGCATGGCAAGCTGAACGGCAGCGTTCTGCTGCGGTGCAGCCTGTCATGTGAATGTAGCAGAGCTGGACCGGTCCTGGGAACCATGGAGAGGTAAGGATGAGGTTGCTTTATTATTTTACTTTTATTGCAGGAGATCGTTGGCTTCAGCTGGAATGGGCGTGACTGTAAGTATGGTTTAATTTAGAACATTAAAAAATTGTGTCTTTATTTCAATTAAAGGACTTTATTCTGGGTGTTTGTGTTTTTTTTAATTACTTTACTAGAAATTCATGGCGGTCATGTCTAATATTGGCGTGACCCCATGAATTTCGGGCTTAGGGCCAGCTGATAATGCCAAGCTGGCCCTAACCCCTTTATTACCCAGTGAGCCACCGCACCAGGGCCCTGGATGAGTTGGGTACAGCGCCAGAAGATGGCGCTTCTATGAACGCGCCATTTTCCGGGGTGGCTGCGGACTGCAATTTGCAGCGGGTGGGGGCCAGAAAGCTTGGGCCTCCCTGCGCTGCAGATTCCAGCCCCCAGCTGCCTAGTTGTACCTGGCTGGACACAAAAATAGGGCGAAGCCCCACGTCTTTTTTTTTTTAATTATTTCATGAAATAATTAAAAAAAAAAGGGCTTCCCTATATTGTTGTGTCCGGCCAGGTACAAATAGGCAGCTGGTGGTTGGGGGCAGCCCGTTCCTGCCTGCTGTACCTGGCTGGACACAAAAATATGGCGAAGCCCACGTCAACATTTTTGGGAAAAATTAATTACAAAATTAATAATAATTTAGGGACTGCATCTTTATTAACCCCTCAATTGTCATTTAGTGTTAAAATAAAGGATTTTTTAAAAAGAAAATTGGATTGGGATCCACCATCATTATAGTCTCTAGCGGAGGTTAAGCAGACGGCTGGGGCAGATGTTTGAAGTCTGGGAAGGGGGTAATACCCACGGAGCTTCCCAGGCTACTAATATCAGCCCCCAGCTGAATACCTAGCCTTTACTAGCTATTAGAATGGGGGACCCCCCCAAAAAATGACGTGGGGTCCTCCCTATTTTAATATGTTTATGAGTGACAGTTTTCCTGCTATATACCTGCATGTCATAAGAATTTAAATTAAAAAAGGACCATGTTAAATTCAAATCTGTTTTTTTTTAATTTTTACCGGTGTTTGGTATGCGTTGGAAAAGGGGTAGTCTTATACGGTGAATATATCCTAAACTCTATATTTTAACAGGAAAGTAGGGGGGTCGTCTTATACACCAGGTCGTCTTATACGCCGGAATATACGGTATATACATGAATGTAAAAACTGGCAGACACACAGTAAGCCTTTTGACGGGACTACTGTAACAACAACCACAAACAATATTTCCACATTTCTAATATTATAGTAGAAGCCATGGGATTTTAATTACATGAGAAGTAAAGCACTTATAAATGGCAGCATATTTAAAGAGGTCTGGCAGCCCAAAATGTCAGTGTAAGCTAGGCACTTAGCCATGTAAGGGATGTAGCCCCTATAAAAATCGCACATATAGTGTTCTAATCACGGTGTCCATTCTGCAGAAATAGTTTATTCCCTTCTCCTAAGAAGGATATTTGGTGCACCCTTGGTGTGGCCAAGAGGCTCAGAGCACTATTCCTCCCACTGGTTTTGCATTCCCTGCCTCCCTCACCGCTGATTGACAGCACTGGCTTATCTGGAGTGAAAGCTCAGGCTAGCACTGTCAATCACCAGAAAGGGAGGCGGGCCATGCAAAACCAGTGGGTGGAAAAGTGCACTGAGCCTCTTGGCTATTGGATATAGGGTGCTATATCCTATACAAGGCTATGTATTTAGTGTATACTGTCAGTTTGGGCTGACAGGCTCCCTTTAATCTCATAGATCTGCTTTAAAATATGAGAATATGAATGCATGCAAACAACAGGATTTAAAAATTCCAGTATACAATCTCTACTAATAGAAACTGTGCCACGGGAAACCACATATACCAATATGGCAGCAAAAAAAAGTACCTTTTAAACAAGTGCTTGCCATGATCACAGACATTGGTGGAATGCTCAGTGAGACTCAACAGCTCTAATGAGCGTTGTCGTCACTACCCAGCACCTGTGAATAACAGTCACTGTACAGAGACTTATTCTGAGAGCGTGGACAACGGCGGAGCTGCATGGGAACATTTTAGGTAATAAATTGGTGAACGAGGGACTGTCTCGTTTTTATTTCTGTCTTATGTTTTTTTTGGACTACTTCGGATTCGTTGGATTACGGAGGACCAGTATGGATTTTTTTTTTCAATAAATTGATGAACCAGGACTAGCATGGGGGAGTCTTTATTCAAATAAAGTATTTTTTTCTGTGTGTATTTTTTCATTTTTGATTACTGGGTTAGTAATGATTATGTCTGATAGACACCTCTCCATTACTAACACCAGGGCTTGATGGCAGCTGTGATTTTTGACAAATCACAGCTATCATCAATTCCAACTACCATTATACCAATTGCTACTGTGCCAGGGTAATTGAAAAGAGTAGGGCAAAGTGCCCGAATTGGCGCATCTCATGTGATGCGCCAATTCTGGGCTGATACTTTTAGGCTGGGGGTGGCCCAATAACCATGGACCTTCCTAGTCTGATAGTATAAGCCCGCAGCAGTCTGCTTTACCTTTGCTGGTCATCAAAAATAGGGGGGACCCCACGTCATTGTTTTAATTATTTATTCAATAGGTTAAATAAGGCTAAACACCATTTAGCGCCACATGAAAGGCACTAAACGGTGAAAGTTTATTATATGTAGGGGGCTTGTGAAATTATATATCTAAAGGACATCTATCTATTATATATCTCTAATATCTGTCTATCATCAATATCTATATACAAGATAGTTTTATTATTTTGCAAACTAGCTTTAAATGACAGAATTACAGTATGTAAAAGATAATATTAAAAACGCATTGCATAAGCATGTCTTACGGATGTTATACGGATGCTAAGTGAGAAAAATCGCATTGTAATCGCATGACACTCGCCCTACTTTTCTGGATCAACATCAGAGCATTTTTTTTACGCAGATGTGAGCGAGGCCTAAACATCTCAGTGGCATTCTTTTTACAAGTATAACATTGCTCAACTCCCTCACCACACCACTCAACAGCAGCCAAGACATAGAGGGAACAGTGACTGGTGCATGACAGGATTTCTTCTAGGTTTAGTATGTAGCACATCCAAGGATTTGTGCATAAGCGCCTATGTGAAATTTCACATTTTATAGTGATTGGCATTTTCTTTTATTTCTTAGCATTCCTGCTCTTGAATTCCTACACTAATGGGGTGGACCATGTATAATATTTTCTCAGGAAGTCTAACGCCAGTCGACAAATGATCGCTGTAGAACAGACGTAATTGAAAAATGGTGCCTTGACTTAAACAGCAGCAAATCGACTTTGTAATGGTGAGAAGAAAAGAAATATTTATCTTACGAGGTGGTGTTGCTTCTCATGGTTTTCTGGAAAGTATTCAGCACACAACAGATCCAGGGTTGTGGCTACGAGGTCACTTATTTAACTACACGCTAAACAATGTCATGAATAAGGGAACTTTTTACACAAGAGCAGCACAGGCACATTTTTGAACCCATATTACAACTGCGAATCCTAGTCCAGGCCCAAAACTAATGACCTGAACTGACTCCTTTTTAGGGATTTAAGAAGCAGTTAGCTCGAGCCAACAGACTATGGTGAGACACGGACCTTAACAAGGGTGCAAACATGCACTAGTACTAAGATCATGTGAAACTTTTGTTCACATTTGTGTTGTGGCTTGTGATTATACTTTATAGGCCAGTTCATACGTTCAGTGGCCAAGTAGCAAAAATCAGGAGTGGAACAATTAGAGGAAAAGTATAATAGAAACACGTCACCACTTCTGTATTTATCACCCACTCCTGGTTTTGGCTTACAAATACTGAGGTAAAATACGGACCGAATACTCAACGTGTAAACGTCGCCATATTGTGACATAGCACAATGGGCACCAGCAGCGCTGACGGACACCACCTACTTATAATGCATGTCCAATGGGTTCTCCTGAGGTTTTCGTCATATGACCAGAAAAATAGCCACTATTTACATTCGAAAAATAAATCTACCATG
The DNA here is from genome assembly GCF_046119375.1 of Phyllobates terribilis. Classification (NCBI taxonomy): domain Eukaryota; kingdom Metazoa; phylum Chordata; class Amphibia; order Anura; family Dendrobatidae; genus Phyllobates; species Phyllobates terribilis. Next base: position 472,974,719 of record NW_027362764.1, on the reverse strand, counting down.
AAAATCCCGAAGGAGACTCTGACAAAGATGTGTACCGACGATAAACGGAGGAAACAGAAATTTCTGACATGGGAGGGAGATTATTTCACAAAACAAAAAAAACAGAGGGATGTCTAAACTATATTTAGACTTTCTATGCCAATTCTGGACTTACATATAAAGAAAAAGCTAAGTGAGGTCACTTACTGAGGTATCCGACAAAATAAGCCAATTACATTGGCTTGCGAAAGTACTTCACAACCTGGAATTTCACTGGGTTTTTTGAGGGTTTGAATCAGTTCATGTAAAGAACATGCCTACAACTGTGAACATTTGGTTTTCTTTTTATTGTGAAGCAAACAATAAATAGGACAAAATAACTGGAAACTTCAGTGAGCACAACCATTCACCCCCCTAAGGTCAGTACTTTGTAGAGCCTCCTTTTGCAGCAATTACAGCTGTAAGTCGCTTTGGATAAATCTCTATAAGCTTTCCACATCTTGTCACTGGGATTTTTGCCTATTCCTCAGGCAAAATTGCTCCAGCTCCTTCAAGTTAGATGGTTTCCTCTGGTGAACAACAATCTTCAAGTCTGACCACAGAAACTCAATTGGATTAAAGGCCCCGTCACACTTAGCGACGCTGCAACGATCCTGACAACGATACGACCTGTCAGGGATCGTTGCTGCATCGCTATATGGTCGCTGGTGAACTGTCAAACAGGCAGGCTCACCAACGATCAGGGGAGCAGTGACATCGTGGAAAGAATCTTTCCACGATGTCCTGCTCCAGGTTACCAGCCTGCTGAAGCAGGAGCAGGCTGGTAACCATGGTAAACATCAGGTTACTAGGGGCAGACGCACACCTAGTAACCCGTTGTTTATCATGGTTACCACTCTGCTACAGTGAGCGGGAGGTTACCGCTCACTTTAGCAGGCTAGTAACCATGATAAACAGCGGGTTACTAGGTGCGCGTGTGCCCCTAGTAACCCGATGTTTATCATGGTTACCAGCCTGATCGCTGCTCCCGCTGGTCACACACAGTGATGTGTGCTGACCAGCGGGAGGGCAACGACCAAAAAATGGTCCAGGACACTTTGCAGCGATCAGCGACCTCACAGCAGGGGCCTGATCGCTGCAAAGTGTCACACATAGCGACATCGCTGGTGAAGTCGCTGTTGCGTCACAAAAACCATGACACAGCAGCGATCTCACTAGCGATCTCGCTATGTGAGACGGGGGCTTAAGGTTTGGGCTTTGACTAGGCCATTCCAAAACATTTACACGTTTCCCCTTAAACCACTCAATTGTTGGTTTAGCAGTATGCTTTAGGTCATTGTCTTGTTGAAAGGTGAACCTCTGTTCCAGTCTCAAATCACTGACAGACTGAAACAGGTTTTGCTCAAGAAAATCTCTATATTTCATATTATCTGTCTTCCCCTCCATTCGGACCATTTTTTCTCTCCCTCTTGCCGAAAAACATCCCCATAGCATGATGCTGCTACCACCATGTTTCACTGTGGGGATGGTGTTCTTGGGGTGATGAGCTGTGTTGGTCTGGCACCAGACATAGCGTTTACCTTGGTGGCCAAAAAGTTTAATTTTGGTCTCATCTGACCACAGCACCTTCCTCCATACATTTGGGGAGTCTCCCACATGTCTTTTGGCAAACTCAAAACAAGCCTTACAATTTTTGTGCATAAGTAAAGGTTTTTTTCTGCCCATTCTTCCATAAAGGCCAACTCTATAGAGTATACGGCATATTGTGGTCGTATTGACAGATAATCCAGTCTCTGCTTGGGAACCCTGCAGCTCCTTCAGGGTTACCTTTGGTCTCTGTGCTGCCTCTCTGATTAATGCTCTCCTTTGTCCCTGACTAGTTTGGAGATCTCCTTGGTCTTCATGGTGTTGTTTGATTAGAGGTGCCTCTTGATTAATGGTGTTGCTTAATGGTTATTTAACAGATTTGCTCTCCACAGACTTCAATGTTAAAAAAACAGAACCAGCTGAAATCAGTTTTTTTAAAAACGGACAAAAAAGTTGTGTCTGCACAATCCCTTTGCCAATGGATTGCTGCTGGATCCATTCTAACGGATGATTACTGGACATGTGAACATAGCCTAAGGAGAAGAGACCGAGCCTCTCTAAGGGGAGCCTGCCATGTGATTCATGCTGTCTGAACCACTGACAACAGATTCAGAAAAAAAACACTTTAATCAAAGATCCAGGGACGAGGTGACTAGTCAACAAGGCGGGCCCATGCCGGCTCCTCTGTGCCCGCAAGCTTAGGTAGCATGAATCACATGACAGGTTTCTTTTATTGGATACTGTCAGATAGTGATGTAAAAACTAGTACTTTTGCACTTTATTGCTTATTAAAAATTGCAGCCACTCTTACGTATTTAAAACACTTTTCTTGTATATATAGCTCATTGCCTAGTAGACCGATCATCACTCCTGCCTAGATTGTAAGCAATTGCACTGAAGCTGACCAGGATTAAAGGGAATCTGACAGCTGATACATGCTGCCCAATCCACAAACAGCATGTATCAGACACTGGCAGTATGATCTCAGCCAGGTATGTTTGACCCCAAAACATTGCAGCATGTCGAAGAAAAACATACTTTAATAACCGCCAGGGACTGAGCCACACGGCAGATTAGTCGGACAGGAGGGTCCCAGGCGGCTTCTCCCTCCAAGCCTGTAGCCAGTGATTGATATATGCACAAGCAGGTATGAGACCTATCAATCTAGGGCAGTGGGTGGGGAGAAGCGACCGGGAACCTGCCTGTCCGACTAGTATCCCATGCAGCTCGGTCCCTGGCGGTTATTAAATTATGTTTTTCCCTGAAGCCAATGTCTGATACATGCTGCCCACGGCTCGAGCAGCATGTGTCAACTGTCAGGTTCCTTTTAAGAGGTAGAAGGGCACTCCATTCTGGACAGCTTCAAAACAGTGCTTACAAGCTCAATCCAAAAATCTTGTAAGCACTGTGCATGTTCTGCTGTCTAGCAGCAGTAGTCGGTCTCCAAGGCAATGAGCTGTAACTAAAAGTATTATTATTATCTCAAGAACAGTTGAAAATGTTAATAAGCAATACATTGCAAAATTGTTTGTATGTACAAGCACTATCTGACAACACCCATTTGTAAATATGAAAAATACCTTTTGGCATTACCAATTTTTGACAGTACACCCCTTCAGAAATTCATCTAGGAGGTGTAGAGGGCATTTAGATCCCACAGATGCTTCACACAATTTTATAAAATTGGGATGTGAAAAGAAAAATTTAATTTTTTTTTCTAAATGTTACTCCCAAACTGTTTCACTTCCTCACGGGGTAGTAGGAAAAAATGGAGCCCAACATTTGTAATTTCTCCTGAGTACACCAATATCCTATAGGTGGTCGGAAACCACTGTAGGAGCATACTGCAGATCTCAGAAAGCAGATTTTACTGGAATCTTTTGCGGGTGCTGCCACATTAGCAAAGTCCCTGAGGTGCCAGAACACAAACCCCCTAAGTGACTTCAGCATACAGACTAAACCCCTCAATGAATTCATGTAGGCGTGTGGTGAGCATTTAGACACATGGAGGTTTCACGGAATTCTATACAATTAGGCCATGAAAATAAAATACATTTTTTTTCCACTAAAACGTTTTTCATTTTCACAAGGGGAAATTGGAGAAATTGTAGAACAAATTATGGGGCAATTTTCTCTTGAGTGCTGCAACACCCCGTATGGGGCAAATACTACCATTTGGGCACAAGTAGGGCTCAGAAAGATGAAGCACTACTTTTGGAACATCAATTTTCCTAGAATAGCTTGCGGGTGACATTTGTACAGCCAAGTTGTCAGCATAGCAGAAAACCCTAAAAATTAGGAAATTCCACCTGGAAATTAATGTATGTGTCTAATGACTATTCTAACCTTACAGATGTTTCCAGAAATTAGCCTCCAGTGGATGTTGCACTGGGAAAATTGCAAATCTGCCAGCTTAGTGCCCAATACATTGCACCCATCCTGTGCGACTGGAGACAGGCACCCTGTAAATTATTATTAAATAATATGGTGTTCAATGTAAGGGATAAATAGTTTGTGAGTTTTATATTTCAGGTTGTTAAAGATGCGGTGATACCAAACGTGTATGTACAGCAGGGCTGTGGAGTCGGAGTCGTGAAGTCGGAAGGGCTGTGGAGTCGGTAAGCCAAACTTCCGACTCCGGCTCCTCAATTTCCATGCCACCGACTCCGACTCCCTCATACATGGCTCATGTTTAAGTGATAAATTTACTGTAGCACAGATTCATCTCAGCTAAAAGTCTAGACCCTTAGATCAGGAATAGGACAGACATTTATAGGACATTTCATAACTTTCCCAACTTCTTATGAAAAAATATTCCCCACAAACTGCATTGAACTACTGTACCCAATTTATTATATATTTTAGGAGTCGGAGTTGTTCCATTTTATACCGACTCCACCAAAATGGGCTCCGACTCCACAGCCCTGGGAGTTGGAGCCCATTTTGGTGGAGTCGGGGTTGGTATAAATTCCTAAAATATATAATAAATTGAGTACAGTAGTTCAGTGCAGTTTGTGGGGAATATTTTTTCATAACAATTTGGGAAAGTTATGAAATGTCCTATAAATGTCTGTCCTATTCCTGATCTAAGGTTCTAGACTTTTAGCTGAGATGAATCTGTGCTACAGTAAATTTATCACTTAAACATGAGCCATGTATGAGGAAGTCAGAGTCGTGGAGTCAGTGTCATGGAAATTGAGGAGTCGGAGGCTTGGCTTACCAACTCCACAGCCCTGAAGTACAGTATATGTTTATTTTTACACAAAAAAAATGTGTTCTTAATTGTAAAATATTTTTCAGTGATTTTTTTTTGTTCTTTATTCTTTTTATATTTTAAACACTTTTTTTAAATTAGTTTTTTTAGCTTTTTCTTTAGTCCCAATATGGGAGTTGAACACAGAATAGTCTTATTGCTGATCTCTCATGTATTGAAAAGTATTAGCCCTGCCAGTATTAGACTCTGTTATGGTAGGACCTAATAGACCACTGTATTTGGCAGACCCAGAGATCACTGTTTGACCTCCATTTTTAATGACAATGCAAGATTGTCTATGTGGTTAAAAAGGTATCGCTACACTCCGAAATGTAGCGGTCGCTACTGACCGCAGTATCAATAGCAGTGTTCCACAACTCCAGTCTTCAAGAGCCACCAATAGGTCATGCTTTCAGGATTACCTTAGTACTTCATAGGTGATCGAATTATTGCCTTTGCATGTGATGGAATTATCATCTGTGCAAAACTAAGGAAATCCTGAAAACATGACCTGTTGGTGGCTCTTGAAGGCTGAAGTTGGGGAACCCTGATCTAGAGGGTAAAACAACCGGTATTGGTCCTGACACTCATATTAGCTGTTGCTGCAGGAGCTCAGCTTTCAGTTAACCTTAGGTACTGCGTAGGACATAGCGCCCGTGCCCGTATGATTACTAGGACATACTGGTCAGACCAATTGCAGGCAATGTTTCCTGAGTAGTAGGCACCAGTACGTCCAACGCCAGAAAGCAATTAAAGAAGTTGTCTGGAGACAAAAAGTTACCTGGATGTTTATCAAAAAGAAAATAATTGACTATATATTAAATGTAAAATTAAATCCACACTGATGTACCATTTTTAAATCCACACTACAGTTACTTAATTTCTGTCTTTATTCCTACACACTCAGAGCTTCTGATCGGGAACACTAGATTGGGGTGTCAAAACGAATATTGAAGTGGAGATGTCAGGATGGTGAGAGGGAATCTGAATCAGTGAATCAGTAGAATTAATGTGAACCTGACAGCCGATTCATTCTGCCCGTGGCTCGGGAAGAAAGTATCAGATACTGGCTGTATGAACTCAGCCAGGTATGTTTGACTCTGAAATGCTACTGCGAGGCGCTGGAGACAAGTCGGACAGGTGGGTGTCCCTGGCGGCTTCTCCCTGCCCGCCCTAGAGTGTCAGGTCTCTCCCTATATGCGCACGTAGGCAGAGACCTGTAAATTCAAGAATACCAGAGTCAAACATACCTGGCTGAGATCATACAGCCAGGGCCTGATACATGCTGACCGTGGCTGTCAGGTTCTCTTTAAAGTACATTAACAATTTCAATTATTTTCTATTTGCAAAACAGTCAAACTCCCCCCCCCAACAGCCCATTAAAGGGACTGTCAGCACAAAATGACTGTTCAAACCATGTCCCGCCGAACAGTGCATCATGGTGGAGCCAATCATTTATATACACCTTCCCAGCTCCCTGTTGTCCCGCTATCTCCCTTATTTGATTGACAGATCTGACTTCATAGAGCCACCGAAGGGAGGAGATAAACTGAAAATAAGGAGCTATAAAATTGTATTTAAATGATTGGCCTCGCCATGATGGACAGAACTGTACTTGGTTTCAACAGTCATTCTGTGCTGACAGTCCCTTTAATACTTCTTCACAGTGCAGTTTTGGAATACAAAAGACAGGCTATGACTAAAATCAGTACAGTATAAGCAAATCTGTGTATATGACCAAACGCCTAACATTTATGAAGATTTTAATGTTTATATAGATTGCAAAATGGTATTTCAAAGGAGAATATACCCTTTAACTCTCACCAACGAAGCCCACACTGTCACAGACAAATTGACAGCCACGCGATCTACACGTAAACCTGTCATTCACTAAAGCCCATTAGTAGTTTGATAATGGAGTTCCTATGTTTATCAAGGTCTCGGCCACTCCTTGATTTTTGCTGTCAGTCAGGAGTTGTGACTTCTGGACAGAAAATAAACCTTGAGACTTATCCTGGTTGCAATCAACTGGAGTCACAACTCTTGGTTTGTAATGAAGAAGTCACTTGTGTCCTGAAATTTGGAAATGTTTACACTGAAAGTGAAAGGTCAGGTTGGTCACCTATCCAGGGTCCTGGATTCATTTCCTGTCAAACAACATGGTTTTATCAGATTTATCTTTTCTGGCTTGTAAACTGCCTTGTCAATCTGATAGTGACGCTACTAAGAGGGCATTTAAAAAGAAGCGATCATCAAAAAATGACCTATCGTTTAAATCAAAATTTTGTGTTAAATGAATTTGTAAATAAAATTTGCCATTTTTTTTTATTTTACGCTCTTAATTAAAACAAAAACAAAAAAAATGGGTAATCTCGCAATTTTCACACGGGATCCAGTAAGCAAAAGATGGATCCATTACAAATGAAAGAAAAACGGATGGCTGATTAACGCATCTGTTCTCCATAGACCTCAATGTTAAAAAAAAATAAAGGATCCAGCAGAGATCAGTTATTAAAAAAAGGACTAAAAAGTTGTGTCTGCACAACTTTTTTTGCCAACGGATTGCTGCTGGATCCGTTCTAACGGATCACTACTGGACATGTGAACATAGCCTTACAATTACAGTAAATTATAAAAAAAAAAAGCCCCAGTGGCCAGAGTGAAAATTTCAAAAGTTGTATTTTTTATTTTTGATACAGATTGTGATAAGAAAAAAAAATAAATGAATTAAAAAAAAAAACCTTGTTAAAAAAATTTTAAGTTTACATTTAACACAAAAAAACTAATTTAAACAAATAGGTAATTTTCAGATGATAGCTCCCCTTTAAGACTAATCACATTATCTCAGTATTTCAGCAAAGGAGACTCGGTTAGGTAAGTTCCCACAATGAATTTTTGACTCATATTTTTGCTGCACAAAAAAACAGATAGTCCTACAGTTCCAGCAAAGTGGAGCAATGAGAATAATAGAAATCTCCTGCCACTGAGCTTTTTTTACGATGTGTAAACTGATCTCTGAACTTTCTGTGCATTTTCCATATAGAATTGGATGAAGAAAATTTGCAGAAAAATATGCATGTGTGGCTTTAGTGTTTTTTACGCTGAAAGCGCATGTAATCCACATATGACTATAACAGTAAAGGTTTGTCAAAGCCAAACACCAGGAAGTATCAAAAACAAAGCAGCTTTATTTTAATATCAAACCAAAAAGAGACAAAAACTGCAGAATCAAAACCGCGATAAAACCGCATGTCAAAAAACGCAATGAAAAAAATCTACAGCATGTCAAATCTCAGCATTTTTGCAGTGTTTTATACCCAAAGAAAGCAATGAAAAGTACAAAAACACTGCAAAAATGAGCAAATAAACTGGCTTACTGACTCCACAGCCCTTCTTCAAGCTTCACAATCATGCTTGCCCAAACTTTTACATACATTAACCGGTTCCCGACCGCCCACTGTAGATAAACGTCGGCGCTTGCTGGGCTCTGTGCAGCGCCAACGTTTAAAAACGGTGGGTGGTCTCGCAGCGCTCATGACCCCCAGGGTCCTGCAAGCGCTACGATTCCGGTGCAGAGCATTAGCTCTGACAGGGGACATCATCAGGACCTGCTATGTTCTATATGCCACGATCTATAGTGATCGCGGCATATAGAAGATAGACAGAGGAGAGGGGGTCGTCTTACTTACCTCTCCGACGACCCCTGATACCTTCCAGGACCTGGCATTGCTATGGCAGCTGGAGGTCACATGACCGCCTCCAGATCTGCCATATATGGTGTCGTGCCAGGCTCAGCCTGCAGCTGAAGCCAGGCAGGAGACTCTGACTGTGAAACAGTCAGCGAAGATCTCATGTAATGTAATACATGTCTATTACATTACATGAGATCAGTGATCAGAAAAATAAAAATTAATGTCCCACACAGGGACTAAGTAAAAATGTAAAAAAAAGTAAAAAAAATGTTTTTAAACTGTTAAAAAAAAAAATCACAAAATAAATAAAAATAAATAAATAAAATATTAAACCAATAAATCCGTATATTTTTACAAAACCAAAAAAAGTACACATATTTGGTATTGCCGCGTCCGAAACAACCCGAGCTATAAAACTGTCACACTAATTAACTCCTTCTGTGCACACCGTAATAAAAATAAATAAAAAACGGAGCAAAAAAATATGCTTTTTCATCATATCGCCAAGCAAAAAGTGGAAAAAAATGAGATCAAAAAGCAAAATAGAAATAAAAATGGTACCGCTGAAAACGTCATCTTGTTCCGCAAAAAAAAGCCGCTATACAGCTCCATCAGCCGAAAAATAAAAAAGTTATAGCGCTCAGAATAAAGCAATGCAAAAAAAATATTTTTTTCTATAAAATTGTTTTATTGTGTAAAAGCGCCAAAACATAAAAAAAATACAGTAAGTGTAGTATCGCTGTAAACGTACTGACCCGAAGAATAACGCTGCCTGATCACTTTTACCACACGCAGAATGGCATAAAAAAAAACCTCAAAAAACAATTCCTGAATTGTTGGTTTTTGTTAATTTTACCTCCCAAAAAAACAGAATAGAAAGCGATCAAAAAATGTCACGTACCCAAAAATGGTACCAATAAAAATGTCAACTCGTCCCGCAAAAAACAAGCCATCACATGACTCTGTCGGCCGAAATATGGAAAAATTATAGCTCTCAAAATATGGTGATGCAAAAACTAGATTTTGCAAAAAAAAAAGCGTTTTAAAGTGTGTGACAGCAGTCAGTCATAAAAACCCAATATAAATCTGATATCTCTGTAATCGCACCGACCCGAAAAATAAAGTAATCTAATCAGTTATATCACACGAGGAACGGCGTAAAAAATAAATAAAACCAATTCTTCACCTGCTACTGATTTGTTTATTATGTCTCCCAAAGATCGCAGTAAGGCTCAGCTAACATTTATCCTGCGCTCTGCGCTGAGCACTTACACCAGAGTTTCCGTGTAAATCTCTGAAATACGTGATTCAGCCGGAACCCATGACGGAAGATTCCCTGTAATGAGGCAGATATAGGCCACTGTGGATGCCGTCTAGCCTGGGATCCCACGGTGTCATTTGTTTTAGGCGTGCATAAAAGTGCGGTTGGCCACAGTTTTGTGCACTTCTGAAAAAAAGGACACCGCTAAACAGAGGCCAGAGGGAGTCCAGAGTAACTCTGCTGCCTCATTACAGTGAATGGATCCCGCAGGGGTTTCATCTGAATTACATCACTTGGAAATTTAGATGGAAACCCCGATGTAAGTGCTCAGCCTAGAGTGCCGGATAAATGTTATGTAAAATGTTCCCAATAAAAGCTTCAACTCAGTCCTCAAAAAAAGCTAGTCCCCACTCAGGTCCGTCATCTGTTAAAAATATAAGGGACTTCCAAGTTACTGGTAGCAGAAAGGCTCTGGAAAAGCGAAATGGCCCTTGCCCCCCAAAAGAAATTCAGAAAATTTTGTGCTCCCAAATCCAAATGCCTATTCTACAATAATTTGTTCTCCAATTGTCAAATAGCGCTCCATCCCCCCCAGATCTCGCCGTATGTCTGAGCGGTACGATACAGCCACATATGGGGTATTGACACTTTTAGAAGAAATTGTGTGACACATTTCGGCACCATTTTTACCCATTGCCCTGTGTGAAAATGTAAAATCTGAGGGTAAAACATTTTTTTGTAGTAAAAATATAATTATGCTTTTTTCACTGCCCAATGGTATAAATTAAAAAATTAAAAAATACTCACTACTTCCCTAGATGAATTCCTTGAGAGGTGTAGTTTACAAAATGGGGTCACTTGTGGGGGTTTCTGCTGTTTCGGCATGTCAGCGACTCTTCAAATGTGACATGGTGTTTGCCACCTATCCCAGCCAACATAGCGCTCCTTTCTCTTCCGAACCCTGCCGTACACCAAAGCAGTGGTTTTCCCCCACATATGGGGTATCGGTGTACTCAGGAGAAATTGCACAACAAATTTCATGGTGCAATTTATCCTGTTACCCTTATGATAATGCAAAATTAGGGAATGAAAAACATTTTTTGTGGGAAAAATGTGAAAATTTTATTTTTACGGCTCAATATTATAAACTTCTGTGAAGCAGCTGGGGGTGCAAGGTGCTCACCACACATCTAGATAAGTTCCCTAAGGGGTCTAGTTTCCAAAATGGTGGCACTTGTGGGGGTTTCCACTGTTTAGGCACATTAGGGGCTCCCCAAGTGCGACATGGCGTCTGCTAATTATTCAAACAAATTTTACATTCAAAAAGTCAAATGGCGCTCCTTCCCTTTCAAACGCTGCCGTGCGCCCAAACAGTGGTTTGCCTCCACATATGGGGTATCAGCGTGTTCAGGAGAAATTGCACAACAAATTTCATGGTGCAATTTTTCCTATTACCCTTATGATAATGCAAAATTAAGGGATGAAAAACGTTTTTGTGGGAAAAATGTGAACATTTTATTTTTACAGCTCAATATTATAAACTTCTGTGAAGCACCTTGGGGTTCAAGGTGCTCACCACACATCTAGATAAGTTCCCTAAGGGGTCTAGTTTCCAAAATGGTGTCACTTGTGGAGGGTTTCCACTGTTTAGGCACATCAGGAGCTCTCCAAACGCAACATGGCGTCTGCTAATTATTCAGACTAATTTTACATTCAAAAGGTCTAATGGCGCTCCTTCCCTTCCGAACACTGCAGTGCGCCCAAACAGTGGTTTTCCCTCACATATGGGGTATCAGCACGCTCAAGAGAAATTGCACAAAAAAATTTGGGGTCCATTTTTTCCTGTTACTCCTGTGAAAATAAAAAAATTGGGTCTAAAATAAAATTTTTGTGAAAAAAGTTAAATGTTAATTTTTTTCTTCCACATTCCAAAAATTCCTGTGAAGCACTTGAAGGGTTAATAAAGTTCTTGAATGTGGTTTTGAGCACCTTGAGGGGTGCAGTTTTTAGAATGGTGTCACTTTTGGGTATTTTCTGTCATTTTCTGACCCCTCAAAGTGACTTCAAATATGATGTGGTCCCTAAAAAAATGTTTTTGTAAATTTTGTTGGAAAAATGAGAAATCGCTGGTCAACTTTTAACCCTTATAGCTCCCTAACAAAAAAAAAATTTGGTTCCAAAATTGTGCTGATGTAAAGTAGACATGTGGGAAATGTTATTTATTAACCATTTTGTGTGACATATCTCTCTGATTTAAGGGCATGAAAATTCAAAGTTTGAAAATTGCAAAATTTTCAACATTTTCGCCAAATTTCCGATTTTTTCACAAATAAACGCAAGTGATATCGAAGAAATTTTACCACTATCATGAAGTGCAATATGTCATGAAAAAACAATCTCAGAATCAGGGGAATACGGGGAATACGTTGAAGCGTTCCAGAGTAATTACTTCATAAAGTGACAGTGGTCAGAATTGAAAAAATTGGCCCGGTCACGAAGGCAAAAACAGGCTCTGGTGCGAAGTGGTTAAAGAGAATCTGTCAGTAGACTTTACCCTCCTGAGCCATCTATATGGGCATGTACGTCATAGGAAGCTGAATAAAGTTATACATTGATATCTGCAATCTGATGCATTCCACATTTTTCTTATATGTAAATGAGCTGTTAAGATGTATGGGCTGGACACTGATCTCCCTAAGAATCTGTCTCCAAAGCTTGCTTTAAATAAAAGGGGGCGTTACCAGGGTGAGACATGTATGACACTTTGCTCTCATAATCACAGCTCTGCACTGAGATCAATACACAGTACAGCAGGAGTGAACTTTGTCTCATTCCAAACATTCTCAGCAGCACTTTTCCTCTCATAGTGCGGTCATCTCTGGTCCAGAGCTGTACCTGGTTATAACTAACATAGTACAGCAGAAGTGAACCTTATCTCATTACAAACACAACAAGCACAATTGCAGTTGTCTTCTCACAGTGCTGTCAGCTCTGCTGTACTGCCCTTACCCCACACTGACTGCCCATGAGATGGAAGCTGAAATAAACCTCACTTCTTCTGCTGTACCAGGTTAGCTCTACTGTACTGTAATATTTCTGATCTCACTCCAAAGCTGTGTGCGATCATGAGAGCAAAGTGTCAGTCATTACATGTCTCACAATTGTAACACCTCCTTTCATTTATAATAATCTCTGGAGGCAGATTCTCAGGGAGATCTTACCTCTGGAATAAGAAATCAAATTGCAGATATCAAGGTATCATTTTATTCAGCTTCCTATGCCCTACATGCCCATATAGACAGTTTAGGACGGTTGATCGTACAGATAGATTCCTTTTAATAACACTTCACGCCAGTAACAGCTTATAAGATTCGCTTTTTCACTGTGATGTATTCACAAAAGAATATAAAGTGTAGACTGCCAGAAGATGACCTTGATCATCCATGCATGCCCTTAATATATGGATACAAATATCAGTCACAGGTGTTACGAGGATGTGTCCAAAAACACATATCAAAATGATAGTAGTAATATTAAAAGTAGTATTTCAGATCTTTACCTGCTAATGCATCCTGAGCCTCGAAGAACGTGCTAAGTCCTCCTTTCACGTAAGTAACGTTCCCCTCATTTTTCTTGCTTGCTTGTTTTTTCAAGTTGTTGGCGGCTATTTTGAGTTGTTCAAAGCTAGATTCATAAAGACAAACATAAAAAATAATACTCACATTATCTGATGAAGATCGCACAACATCATTATTTCGGAACCATACTTGATGGCATACCCAAATAAGCCCCATATATGATAGATGATCAGCAATCAAGAAAGTACACCTGCAGAATGATAATGGCACCAATCTTTGTTTACAAGAACTGTTGACAGGTGCCCAGCAGTTGCTTTATATCCTCTTCCACCTTGCTTGACATGGGCAGGTTGTTAGAAGGCGCACACATGATTATCGCTGAGCCTCCCAAGTTGGGCTTCTTGTACAATGTGCTGCTGTACACGGATTTGAATCCATAACTGGCTTGCACAACAAGCACAAGGGAAAAGATATTAGCTAATGCACATATATAATCTTGGCTCAATCCATATGTGCACTATGACCAGGACATGGTTATACTGAGAGTTCTCTGCTTCCTTGCTTAAAGGGAATCTCTCACCAGATTTTTACTATCCCAGCTGAAAGCCGAATGATGTAGGGGCAGTGACCATGATTCCAGTGATGTATTACTTATTGGGCTATTTGCTGCAGTTTTGATAAAACCGTTGTTTTATCTGCTGCAAATTTAGCTGTTCTCTGAATGCTGAGCTCTGTATAACCCCACCCCCACCAATGATTAGGAACTTTTTGCCTATCACTAATGTACACAGAAAGCTACCAGTCACTAGTGGAACAGGGGTATACAGTTATACAGCGCTCATGAATATGGCAGACTATATGGCTGCAGGCTTCTTAGTCCTCTACTGATAATCTCCTGATGACAAAACTGTGATTTTATCAAAACTACAGTAAGCGGCCCAGTAAGTGACACATCGCTGGAATCAGGGTCTCTGTCTCTATATCATACTGCTCTCAGATTAGGTGGTAAAAAACTGGTGAAAGATTTATTTATTTACTTATTATACTCACTTATATAGAGCCATTAATTCCGCAGCGCTTTACAGACATTATGGGTGCTGTCCCTATTGGGGCTCACAATCTAGATTCCCTATCAGTATGTCTTTGGAGTGTGGGAGGAAACAATGGGAACCCGGGGTAAACCCACGCAAACAGATTCCTTTTAAGCCTGTTTTTTTGACAATAAAGCAGAAGCAATTAACTGTATGGGAACAAGGAGCTCCAGTGTTAATAGGGACTGGACAAAAGAACCTTGCATTTTAGAGTGAAAGAATAAAATAGCTCCAGCAAGCTAAATCAACTTAGTACGTCCATTTTTGCTAATTATGGATATTTGACCAGGGTCTCAATGTAATGAGACATTTTGGAAAATATATGATATTTGGATTGGAGAAGTGAGCAGAGTGTAACACGGCTGCTACGTAAGAAAAATCTATTTACGTCATCATAAATAGTGGATAGTTGATACTAGCAGATTACGCAGATGGGACGCCAAGGACGAGATGGAAAGGCTTGTTAAAAGTATGTACAAATATTAACACAAATACAGACACTAAAGACAATGCCAAAACTTTCAGAATCTAGGAAAGTGAAAGAGTTGTTTCCGCAGTCTGCAACGTCTGCTATACCAGGAAAGTAGCCTTTCAGGTCTCAAGCAAGACATTTCCTTCAAGGAAAAAACATAGGCAAGCAAAGCAAAACAGAAGTGCCCAGAATACATTCAACATCACGTTTTCATAGGTTAAATGCAGGCCAAGAGAGTGAAAAGGTGGTGGAACCCACAGATGTTAGAGTCAAACACAAATGCAGCTTGAATATATGGGGGGTTTTCTATTTATAACATTTACAATGAGTTCTTCGATATTTTTAGGCATTCTGTTTTTTGTTTTTTGTTTTCAGCGGTGATTTGAGCTGTCAATTTGATGTCTCTGCTCCCAAAATGCTGAGATCTGAACAGTGGCAGAGAGCAGGCGCTGGACCCGGGGTAGATGAATACCTGCTCTGGTTGTTATGTTACATTTATAAAAGTATTTGGGATCCAGTTTTCTTAAAGCAGAAAGCCCCTTTAATTCCGCAATCATCTGATTAATCAGAATATAAACTGCACTTTTGCTACAATGAGTAGCTACTTGTTAGGACCGGCCATTGTTGGGAACAGAATTTGTTATATGATCATTGATAGGCCCCCACTTTCCATGGCAATCCTTAATTAGATTGCAGCGGTCCAGGAAGGGCTTACAGATGGAGCTCACTTCTCTGTAGAACCACATGTCATGATCAGTACTGATTGTACGTCTAATGAATAAAACAGCTAGGATCAGAGTCAGCTGGCAGTCACACGTATATTATGTGAGCTTTCTTTGTCTGTGCCACTCCAGTGCTGCACTAGAAGGACGTTGTGCCGGTAGTACCCGCTGTATTATGAAGGTGTGCTGGGAGGGAATGTGACAACATAGTGCCAATCTGGCTACAGATGGGGGGTGAATTATTCTTAATTATGCCAGACATACTGTTCCTTTGTTCAGTAGGTCAAAGGACATGTTACATTGTTTCATGTGAGACTGTCCATTGACCCTTTTTATATGTTAATTTATGGAACACCTGCTGATTATGTATTGCATCAGCCCCCTGTGGTGTACTAGTGTGCACAACTTGGAGGACAAATATGCAGTCTAATTGAACAATGAAGGATTACCTGCCACCACCTTCCCCCAATCCTGTGGGACAATGCCCTGAAATGAGAGCTGTGGGATATAAAAAGGCCCTGCTCTTGTCTCTGGTGTGACTTTACAATATGTCAACCCAGGAACGATAGTTCCAGCCGGTGGAATACAGGTCTGCTCCACTGCCCATCACTGAGCCCACAAAGCCATTTGGAGACCCCAGATTGGGACAATCAGGTCACCTAGCCAGCTTCCTAAGCTTGTCGCTACCTCTTCTCTGTGGGTGCCCACCAAAAGCGGGTGCTACTGGTTGAGGTAGTTGGTCCTGGATGACCCGAAGTCATGGAGGTTCTAATCCCCGGTGAGCCAGCGGAAGGGTTAGACTGTCACTTGCACCATTTTGTGAACTTGTTGGGAATGTACTGTATGTTGTTGATCCAATAAAGTCTTACGGGAGTATGGTACCCTCACCTTATGTTGTCTGAGTAGTGTTCTGCTCATGGGGAAAAAGTATGAGCATTCAGTGGGATGAGCCCTGGTCCGTGTGGTCTTTCTAGACAGCAAAGCCAGAAGATGAGAGCACTCAATGACCCTCATGTCTCCACAGGGGTTAATTTAAATATCACATACTAATTTATCCAGACCAATTTTACACTTAGTACAAATACACAAGACTGGTCATCACAGGTCCTCCATTTACCTTGCAGAAGAGTGATTTTCTATCAGATACCATGTAGCAGAAAACTTCTCACTATTGAAGTCTCCACTCTTTCCGGGAAACAACGTCTCAATGTCCGAGTGTGGAACCTTTCCCCTACAAACGAAGAAACATGAATCAATGAAGATTAAAGAGAGCACAAAGAACTGTTCTAAAATGTAGGCCAAAAATAGGCACATATATAAAATACTTTCAATTTCTCTGAAAGATAAAGAGGTTTATGCTACTTTTAAAAGCATTATCAGTGGGCCCAGGGTCCTTAAAAAAAAAAAAAAAATCATACTCCTCCAATCTGCTGGTAGCATCCTCCGCTGGACTCTTGACTTTCTTTATTAGCGGGGTGCGCCTGATTGGCTGCAGCAGTCTTGTGATGAACCCTACTGGAAAAGGAAGCAAGGAGCTCTGCAGTGGACGCCGGCAGCAGAAAGAATGAGCAGCATCAGTCCAGTAGGGGAATTTTTTTTCTATTTTGCAGCACCCTGGGGCCATTGATCACGTTTTTAAAAACAGTGGAAAACCCATTAAGCATCGATTCAGTTTCTCTAAGCTTTGGGCCATAGCAGCTAGAATTCTGCTAGTTGTTCTCCACAGTCTCTATAGGTTCAGCCTCACTAAGATCTTGCTGTCATCTTAGAATCAGGCAAAAAATTGTCACTTTACATTACAGTGAATAGCAACTGACTGGCAAATTGACAGGTTGCAGTCTGATGTTAAAGTGCCAGCAAAATCTCTGTACTGTTTGTGAGGACTAAACATGTCCTATCAAACACCCACACAGCCTGTGGATTTCAACAGGAACTCTGTAATACTTAATTTGACCTGTGGTGGCACTGAAGGGAATTTGAACACTTGCTGTCAAGTTGCCACACAGATCATAGAGGGGCGCTATGTGATCAGTTTATGGTTGTGAAGCCCTTTTATAAAGCAATAATAATAGTAATAATACTACTAATAATAATAATAATAAAAGATTGATGGTGGACAACCCCTTTAGCCATAAGGAAGGATCGATTCAGTCCAAAACATGTAGGCTAGACTTTTCATATGGGCTCTGTATAAGGATTTTATTATGGCTGGAATAAAACAATGTATTGTGAAAAACTCCCTAAATGCAAGATTATCTGTTTTTCTGGTGATAACCCCTTTAAAGGTTTCATAAAACGAATAACATGCTGAAACCGAATGGGAGTTCTGGGTGACACTCATTATGGCGGCATTTAGTGCCCCCTTCAGAAGATCACCCCACTTTTTCCAAGTGGACATGTGGACAAGTGGAAAAGAACAGGAACACTAGTGCCACCTATTAGATGTAACAATCCTAAAAGTAAATTTTGACCCTTTAAAACAGTCATAACCACATGACTTGAGATAAGAAGCCAAACCAGACACTATTTGCAGACTCGTGTGTACAGGTGTTTGCCTCTCATCAGTGCTACCCTGTAATAGGCTGATCATCCATCCAAATCTGATTTCCTGATTTGCACTGATGAGAGGAAAACACCCTGAAACACATGTCTGCAAATGGAGTTTCTGGTTTGGCTTCTAATCCTAAATCATGTGGCAAAAGTCGATATTGACCCTTTGAAATTGCTACCTCTGATAGGCTTCACTAGAGGTGCAGTCTTTCTTCTCTAAAGAGGCTATTTCCAGCTATACTAAGGAGCTGAAAGGTAAAATAAGCCTACTTATCCTTTTTCCAAATTGCATCATTGCATAATAGCATTACTCAGCAGATTTGTAAGTCAGGGGCCTGCTGCAGCCAAGTGATACCCTTTGTAAAATCTAGAAGTCAAAGTGATAAAATGGTAGGAAAAAAAAGCAACTGATTCACTATAACACATCTGAATAATTCCAATATGAAAAATTATGTTATATAACAGAGCTCTTCACATCAGAAGACAATTTGCTGGATTTCTCCCCTTTGCATCCATAGCAGAAAATTAGATTAAAGAATTTGTGCAATACTCGCAGACAAGTGAACTCAAGTTTCTTTGCTTCCCATGTGGCCATGGGAATTGCAATGGGAGAAAAGTAACCTGGATTACAGCGCAGATCTGTCTGGCTGAGATCATACACTGGAGATCAGGCCTCCCACATATACATGTTTTCATAGCTCACTGCTGACATGTTCCTCACTGAGAACTTTAACACTCAGGAAAGAAAGGATATGCTACAAGGGGCAATGGGACCAGATCATGTAATGAGCAGAGACAAAACAGGAATCCTATTAACTCCTAACACTGAGCCAGAACGTGAATTTTAATAGAGAGCGGGGGTCACTACGATGATTGACATCTAATGAATGCAAGCGAGATTAGTTCTCTCTCCTAAGCGACTTGTCAAATGATGGAAACTACAGGAACCGTGGAATTAGAGAAACTAACTATATATGTCACTGTCTCCTGTAAGTGTATGTAATAAGCATTGTGCTGTCTTCTCTAACAATTATTTATCATATTGGGACTCTTTTCATAGAATAGTTTGCATTATTATTACAATGTTGCACTCTGTAGTTGAAAAACATCTCTTAGGGCGGTATTCTGTT
Source organism: Phyllobates terribilis (assembly GCF_046119375.1). Classification (NCBI taxonomy): domain Eukaryota; kingdom Metazoa; phylum Chordata; class Amphibia; order Anura; family Dendrobatidae; genus Phyllobates; species Phyllobates terribilis. The sequence continues at coordinate 472,955,404 of NW_027362764.1, read as the reverse complement.
ATTGGTCAGTGCTAATATTATGCAATGCTTTAATAGTTAATAATAAAAGTTCACTTATTTAGGGAAAAAAAAAATATTTGGACTCCAGGGTAATAGGTGATTTATGGTTTTGGCAAAAAAAAAAACCAGTAAGAAGTGAATCAGCTAGTGCTTAAATCACAGCACAAGGCTGTTAACTTGTCAGAGCATAGTAAATCATTTAGCTACAGCACAAAAAAAGTGATCCACAAGTTAGCCATTACTCCTGACATAATGATAGCGTAGACCTGGTTGAAGATACCTAGGATTATGAACAACTTAAAGGAGATACCCATTATGATGATATTAAAGCTTAGTTTTCAGGAGTCCGGTATAGATGACATATTCTTTTGACAGGTCCTCAATATTTGATTAGTGGGGGTCCCAGGGGTTGAACAACCACCAATCAGTAGAATAAAGGGGATGCTGATCCAGTAAAAATAAGTTATATTTATTTGAATAGTAATAAGCACCAGATACAGCTGTGGTGAATCTGAAAACATTAGCTCGATTAATTGCTCTCCAAAAATCTTTTTTTTTTTTATTTCACCTCTCAGTTGTGGAGATATTAGAAAAATATTTGGCACCAAATGAGTTAACTTTTTAAAGTCCAAGTCGGTGCTATCAGACAGTTTTGACTGAGGTGTGTACTTTCCATGCATGCTGCTGATCAATCATAAGCAGAGAACACTCACAAAATAAAGAAGAACATACCCCCACCATAGCTTAGAGGAGATATTGCAGTGTGTGAGATGTAATGCTACAGCTCTGATCTCCTGGTCTAATCTCCTGCATGAGTCAGTGAGGGGGAGGGGCAGCACAGCTGAGATTAGCTGTGGCACATCACAAACCCTTATATCAGTTCTTCTGCTCTCATAGCAAGGTCACCTCTGTTGTACTCCCTCCTCCCACCCTGCTCAGCCATGCTGCCTGTCTGGAGAGGAGAGCTCAAAGTGTAAATATTTCACTTATGTCTGTTGTGCTCAACTTGAAATTACTCTGCAGAGAGATCAAAGCAGGGCGTCGCTATATCTTAAGAGTAATCCAAAACACGCAGTTACTCCTGTGTGAAATGCAATGATCTGATCTCACTGCAGAGTGAGTACAAGTTGCTAACACACTCAGTAATCAGAAGAGCTGAAAGAAGGATTTGTAACCTGACACTGTTAAACTCAGCCGTACTACCCCCTCCTCCAACATGCAGGAGGTTAGACCAGGTGATCTGTATCATTACATTTCACACACTGAGAAACCTGCTCTAAGCTATAGTAGCAGCGTGTTTTTCTTTCCTTTGAGTGTTGCTGCCTGCTTATGATTTTTCAGCATCACACAGGGAGAAGTACATGCCCCCAATGAAAACTCTCTGATAAAACCCACTAAAAAAAAGTTAACTTACTTGTTAGGTGCGAATAACTTGATTGTTAATACCTCCATAATGGAGAGGCGAAATTAACAAACAAAATAAATTATATGCTTTATTCTGCTCTGAGGCTGCGTGCACACGATGCGTTTTTCATGCGTTTATGCTGCGGAATTTCCGCAGCGGAAACGCATCAAAAACGCATGGTAATCCGCACCCCATGTTCCCCAATGGCATTCCGTAATGTCAATGCACATGCTGCGGATTTTTCCGCAGCGTTTCTGCAGCGCTCATAAATCCGCAGCATGTTCATTAATTTTGCGGAAGCGCAGCGGAAGCGCCGCCATTGACTTGCATTGAGACGCATAGAATGCGCATCTGTACATTTGTACAAGCGGATTCTATGTGTTTCTATGTGCGGATGGTACCCAGGTCTGGAGGACAGGAGACTCTCATCCAGACCTGGGTACCATTGTACCTGTAAAAAAAAGAATAAAATAACAAATAAAGTTATATTCACCTTTCCGACGGCTCTCTCTGCATGCTGGCAGCGCTGAAGGACCTTCGGTGACGTCACAGTCATGTGACCGCAGGCCCTTCACCGCTGTGTCTCGCGATATGCCGGCAGCCGGGAACCAGACAGGAAGGAGCGCTGCAGCACACACCGGGGCATCGGGGGTGAGTATAGCTTTATTTTTTTTATTTTTACGGTCACACTATATAAATCCATGCTGTTTGCATGGATTTATACAGTGTGACCTAGTTGTCAAGCACTTTCCAAATGATGCTATCGCCTGGAAAGCGCTTGTCAATCTGCATGCGGAAATGCATGTGAATCCGCATGTATTCCGCATGTATTCTGCAGGAAAACCGCATGCACAATCTGCATGCGTTTTTTCTGCCAGGGAGATGCAGAAATGCTGCAGAAATTTTCTGCTTCATTTCTGCATCGTGGGCACATAGCCTGAGGCCACTATAAACATCCTGTGTTCAGTTCAACATGGAACATTCGGTGCAAGGTCCTCTTTAAATCACTGTAACAACCTGGTGATTTTTTTTCTCTTCTTTAATTTCTTTCTAGTTTTTTATTTTTCCAGTGACAGTTGTTTGAAAACTTTTTTTTTCTTGCGGAATAAGCTGTAGCTTGTAATGACACCATTCATTTTACCATATGATGTACTGAAAATCAGGTGAAAAATTCCAAATAGGAAAAAATTTGTAGTTCCCATTGTAGGGATTCACGCTCTCAGGTAGGCATTAGGTAGTGTTCACAAAGACACTGGAATCTTGTGTCAAAACAGCATCGAAAAACAAAACCATATAGCAAAATCCTTAGCCTTGTCCAGGCGCTAACTAAACAACACAGACCCTGACTACTCATACAAGGCTGAACTATCCCCAGTTTGGTCAAACAAAACAGCTATCGCTCATAGCAACCAGTGATACTTGCAGTTTGGTACACACGGCTTGTGCAGTCTCATCTTAGAGAGATTCTGGCTTGTCTCTCTGTAGCCCCAATACAAATCCAGTCTGGTCAGTTTCCCCCAGCTAACTGACCAAGGTAAACACATAACCTGGTTTTAGGCAGAGCCAAAATATTCAAAACTCAAAATGCAAGCTTAAAAAAATAATTTATTCAAGAACCCATTTGTAGACAGATAATTTCAAAAAGCCAACGTTTATGCCTGATATGGCCTTTGTCAATAGGTCAATCTAAACCACTGTAGTCTCGCTATCCGGACCCCGGACCACTTCATTCACAGATATATCTTGACAAAGGCAGTATCAGGCCGAAACGTTGGCTTTTTGTAATTATCTGTCTACAAATGGGTCCTTGAATAAATAATTTTTTCAGCTTGTATTTGGAGTGCCAAAGTATTGTTTTGAATATTTTGAGACTTATGTCTTACTTCTGAGCACCTTCCTTACACACAGTTGAGCAAAAACTTATTCCCCATTTCTTAGGCAGAGCCAACCAGGTGTACCTAATCAGAACCTGTAGTGGTAGGTTCTAACCCTAGCCTATCTGGCTTTGCTACATCCCCCATTGGTTTTTGGGGTTTTGATTTTATGGTTTTCAAGGTATGGTAAAGATGACTTGGCAGCACGATTCTCCAGGTCAGTATGCTTACAGCGATACCAAATTTGTTTGTATTTAGGTGGTAAAAAAAAAATTAGCTTGTGTCACCATTTTCTAAGACCTGTAATGGTTTTAATTTTCCATCAATAGAGCTGTGTGAGGGCCTGTTTTTGGCATCCAGGGCTGTTTTATTGATAAAAATGTTGTATGTGCCCCAAATTGGTATTTGCTTTTTTTCTAGGTAGGTGACGCGCCCGAAAAAAAAAAAACACATTTCCGGTGTTTTGATTCTTTTTCTCTTTACAGTGTTTACTGTATGGGTTAATGAATTAATTGTATGCGACTATACTAAAAAAGTTTTTATTTTTTTATTTTTACTTTTTTAAATTTCTTTCTTTCTTTTTATCAGGTGGAAAAAAAGAGGATTTAAATTATTTATATAAATTTTTTCTTCCTATTATTCAACTTTCATTTTTTTGCCCCCATATCTTTAACCTGCGATCATCCTATCGCTTATACTATTATACTGTAATACCACAGTATGGCTGTGTGCCCACAATGCGTTATTTAAGCATTTTTGCAGCGGCAATTCCGCTGCAGAAAAGCTTAAAAAACGCTTGGTAGAAGGTCTGCTATGCTCCCCAATGATAATCCACTTGTGCTGTGCACATGCTGCTGAAATTTCTGCTGCGGATTATCATTGCGGAAAAAATCGCAGCACTACCAATTATTTTGTAGAAGCGCTGCGTTTTCGCCGCCATTGACTTGCATTGGAACGCATGGATTATGCATCACTGCATCTGTAGATACGGAATCCATGCGTTTCAATGTGCGGATGGTACCCGGGTTTGGAGGACAGGAGACTCTCCTCCGGACCCAGGTACCATAGAACCTTTAAATAAAATGAATAAAATAAAAAATAAATATTATATTTACCTTTGGATGGCCCGCAGTGCGCTTGTCTTTGCTTGCCGGCAGATCGCGGTGGACTGAAGGACCTGCGCTGACGTCATTTAGTCATATGACGGCAGGTCCTTCAGTGTAGTGTACCGCGAGCTTTGCCTCAGAAACGACATTTTTAATGCCACCCACAAGTGTTCTATCGGATTAAGGTCCGAGGATTGGGCTGGTCACTCCATAACCTCAATTTTGTTGGGACTGGAACCAAGATTTTGCTAGTTTACTGGTGTGTTTAGGGTCGTTGTCTTGTTGAAACACCCATTTCACGGGCATACTCTCTTCAGCGTAAGGCAAAGTGATCTGTTCAAGTATTTTAATATATGGAAACTGGTTCATGATCCCAGGTATGCGGCAAATAGGTCCGGCAAAATAGTAAGAGAAACATGCCAATATCATGATGCTTGCACCACCATGCTTCACTGTCTTCAGAGTGTACTGTGGCTTGAATGCAGAGTTTGGAGGTCGTCTGACGAACTGTCTGTGACCCTTGGACCCAAAAAGAACAATTTTACTGTCATCAGTCCACAAAATGTTTCACCATTTCTCTTCAGGCCAGTTGATGTGTTCTTTGGCAAATTGTACCTGCTTCAGTACATGTCTGTTTTTTTTTTTTTTTTAAACAGTGGGACTTTGCAAGGACTTCTTGCTAAGAGATTAGCTTCACACAGGTGTCTTCTAACTGTCACAGTACTCACAAGTAACTTGAGACTGTCTTTGATCATCCTGGAGCTGATCATTGGCTGCGCTTTTACCATTCTGGCTATTCTTCGATCCTTCCGTTTTCTTCCACGTCTCTCTGGTTTTGCTTTCCATTTTAAAGCATTGGAGATCATTTTAGCTGAACAGCCTATCATAATCTGAACTTCTTTATAAGTTTTACCCTATCCAATCAACTTTTTAATCAAAGTACGCTGTTCTTCTGAACAATGTTTTGAACGATCCATATTTCTCAGGTTTTCAAGGAAAAATGCATGTACAACATGTGCTGGCTTCACCCTTAAATAAGGGCCACCTGATTCACACCTGTTTCTTCACAGAATGATTGACCTCACTAATTGAACTCCACACTGCTATTATTGTGAACACACCCCCTTTCAATTAATTATTCAAATACACAGACTCAAAAACATGCAGATCATGAATGCTTAGTCTGGTGGTTTTCTTAGAAACTACTGCACCAACTGGTAAATTGTTTGACATGTGGTAAGATAATTTATACAATAAAACAGTGATTCATCTGGTTAGTCATATTAGACTGCTATTATTTTGAACACTACTGTTATTTAGTGCTTAACTTTAGTTAATAACATTGCACTAAGTTTCAGTCTGCAGTCTTTATTCCTTCATTAATTTTTAGACCACTGAAATGCAGATGTTTCCCTTGTGGGAGTGTCTCTCACAGGAATATAGGCTGGATGTGAGCAATGAGTATCCAGGGTGCTATGGTCTTTATTGTCTTTCATGCATCAATATCGCTCTAATACTGTACTTATTTCCTTCCCATATACTTTAAAGATCTTTCCTTCTTTCTGCTGCTATCTTTTACACTGAGAAAAGGGAGGGGAAGAGCAGAGAGAGCAGTCAGGACCAGGAGCAGAAGCTCTGATTGACTTATATCAGTTTATAGTCGAGCTAGATGGAAGAACTCACAGAAACTCGGCAGCAGCAAAATGGTAGAGCATTTTTTAACCAGACTATTTAGAAAGTTGTTTAATTTTTTCACCCGATTTGAGTGAAATTTTGAATGGCCTGTCCTTAACACCAGACTAAAAATACTGCAAACATTAAAACTCAAAATCCCCCCCACCTTCACAAAATTTGGCCCCCCAAATTTAGGCTCTATAGAAATAAAGGAGAAAATGGGTGTCTGTGTGTTGAATACAGTACCACAGTTTTTGCCCAATGGGTCTTAAAGAATTAAAGCGACAGCGCCCAAAAAGTCGCTCTTAAAGGGGCAGCAACCATATAGTCGCTAAGGTGGGGAAACCTGATAAGTCACTCTAAAGTCTGTAATTATAGCAACTGCTGTTGCAGAAATAACTGTGGCCTCATTGAGAATTGCCTCAGAGTAAGATAGTTTTGGTTACCTATAGCCACTGGAGCTGCTGAGGTAAAGTGAAAGCTAAGCCATGATTGGTTGCTATGGACAACGAAAACAGTCTGACTGTGAGGCCTTCAGGACACAGATGTTCTGCTTTATATATATAGATCCACCTGTTAGATCTCTGATCATTGTGAGGCGAATACTAAGCAGAGTCGAATAAACAAATTTTAAACGCTGAAGATGTTAACTTCAGGGTTAAACTGAAAATTTTACCTTAGCAAGTAACCAACAATTTAACATATTTTCCGCGAGTGAAGCCGAAGCTATTTTGCTAGGTAATTATATAATAACAATGGAAAAAAAAGTTTCAGTTTCATAGTTTTTAAAGTTTGAAGTAGACAAGTCCATTGAGTTCAACCTACAGCCTAACATGTTGATCCAGAAGTGTAAAACACCATGGGGCAAATGAAAGTTGCTCCATATTATGGGAAATATTCCTTTCCGAATCCACATACAACAATCAGACCAGATCCCTGGATTAACAAATCTAGTGCCCATAACCTGTAATATTATATTTTTTAAGAAAGGCGTCTAAGCCCTATGTATGTTTTTCGTGAATCAGCCACTACAACATCATGCGGCAGAGAGCTCCATATTCTCACTGCTCTTACAGTAAAGAATCCGCGTCTGTGATTATGATTAAACCTTCTTTCCTCCAGACGTAGAGGATGCCCCCTTGTCATCAGTACAGGCCTAGACGTAAAAACGATCATTAGCGGATTTCAACTTGACAAAACATAGGGAAAAATGTTATGAAAATCTGCACAAAAATCTGTTAAAAATTAGAAGAAACAATCTGCAGCAGAATTGGCATGCTACAGGTTACAAAATCTGTGACATCCTCTAAATTCCAAATGTGAATTGACCTTTACCAAGTTACTCAGTTTTTTGAAAAATGTACGCTTAGGGGCGATCTTACTACAGTGTACAAATATACAGAGATCTTTCTAACGATCTTTATATAACTAGGCCTGCAATGACAACAAGGGGGCATCGTCTATGTCTAGAGGAAAGAAGGTTTAATTTGCATGCAAAGTGGAATCAATGTCGCTTTACAGTAATATGCTAGAGGTCAGCATCGTGCCAGCACAACAGCAATGTAGCTACTAAACGCAACTTATATAAATGCTCCAGTAGATGGCGATGTTATACCAAGAAACAGGAAAGACCCCCGTCCGTGGGAAGATCTGGTTTGGACAATAAGTGGGTGGCTGAAGAATGACTTAGAACCTAATTTACTTTTCACAATTCATTTTCATTACTGGGTCTGATCTCTGGTATTGACCCAGCACAACACACACAGCAACAAACACTGCTTGGACTTCACAGTGTATGGAGAGTGTTACTGTGTATCTGAGTGTCGGCATCTCCATAATTTGGCAGAAGAAAAAATAAAATGTGCGCTGGGCCTGCAGTTGTAAGGCACAGATGTCCAAGCGCACATAATACTTTACAAAAGGAAGTCGAGACAATGGTCAAATAAAACCGGAAAGAAAAGAGTCTAAATGTTCCCAAAAGCACAACATAATAATGTAGTAGAAAGGAAGAATAAATATAGGATTTATTGAAGAGCACGACTGTACGATAAAACATGGCCACTAATCAGATTTCAGCAGGCGAATCTTTCCATTATAAGCACACGTTGTGCAAAATCTGAAAGAAAGACGCATGTAAAAAATGTGGCAAAAATGCATCAAAAGACATGTATATTACGCAGCGCCTTTCCTGCTAATACATCAGAATTTGCAGCAGAATTTTCACATTTTCATACAAGCACACTCGGCTCAACTGAGTGTACAGGTGTTCGGTATGGGAAGAGGAGACTGAACTGAGGGAACCTGTAATTCAGGAATCACAGCCAGGCTGTGTGATTGCAGTCAGGTATGTTTTACTCTGAAAAGGTCTATTTTTCTCTGGCGTCTCTAGTCCAATTGATCATTGCATTAGCGCCAGTTTTTTGGTGTGAATACCTCTCAATTAATGACCTTGTGACAAATTCATGAAACGAATTGCACTTTTTTTCAAGTTGCCTTTTGTTTTTTTCTTTTTAGTTTTCTAATTTTAAAGTCAATGTGGCCTTTCCCGATGTTTCAGACAGATTCATGAAACGCCACTTTTTTTAAAAAAAAAAAAAAAAAAGTGGCAAAATTTGGGGGACTGTACTCTAGTCCCAACCTCCCCCCTCCCGGAGTGATGTACGCTAGATCAGAAGTCATGCTTTTTTTTATTTTTATACACTTTGAATTCATGTGTGAAAAGTCGCAAAAAACGCTTACAAGCAGAAAGTCAAATTTGGGATCTTTTATGAAAGATTAATGAATCATGCACCATTTTGATTAATCTGACACAAAAAATGTCTGCGAAAACCAAAAGTCAAAAAAGCCCTACAAATGATAAATCGGGCCCATAGTTTGAAAAGCTGGCAGTGGACTATAGGGAGAGACCCGTCTAATGAGCTTCCCCCCGCAAGCTTCTCTCTGCCTAACTGCAGTTGATTAGCAGGTGGCTCCCATGTGTATGTGCATGGGGAGAGACCTTGTAATGAACTAGAGCAGGACAGGGAGAAGCCGGTTGGGGACATCACTGGTCTAGTTAGGTCTCTCTAAAGTCCCCAGCCAGCTTTGCAAACTATGGGCCCGATTCATCATTTGCGGGATTCTTTTGTCACTTTTCTTTTTTGACTTCTGGTTTTCGCGGCCAGCCTCTCTGAAACGCCGCAGTATTTCACAGGTTCGTCTAATGACAGGTATCCTTTAAGCCTCGGGCTGACATACATTTGCATTATAATTTATACCATCTTCCTACAAATTTTAGTAAGTTTCTCATGCAGCAGATGACATCATAGCCTTCCACTATAATCTGCCCATGTTTTAGTTTTTTTTTTTAACATTAGAAATTGCCCCAGGGATTGGAGAAAGATAAAAAGTAGCAAATTATGGAGCACACCATAAAATGTGTCTTTTTTCATGAAAGTTTGTGGAGTAAACATAACAATGTTTAAGAGTAAAGCATTAAACCAAAAAAGCTTGACACACATGGATGTATTAACTGGGTGGTTACCTTGCGCCCGCCAGGCTCGGCTTGATTGACAGCTCTCTAACCATTAGCATATTTATTGTATCATTTCTGATTTTAACAAAGTACTTTGTAATGAGGTAGACTATCGGAATTTTGTGATGTCTGTTTTTAGCAGGGCTGTGGAGTCGGAGTCGTGGAGTCGGTGCCCATTTTGGTGGAGTCGGAATAAAATGTACCAACTCCGACTCCTAAAATATATAATAAATTTGGTACACTAGTTCAATGTAGTTTATGGGGAATATTTTTTCATAAGAATTTGGGAAAGTTATGAAATGTCCCATTCCTGATCTAAGGGTCTAGACTTTTAGCTGAGATGAATCTGTGCTACAGTAAATTTATCACTTAAACATGAGACATGTATGAGGGAGTCGGAGTCTTGGAAATTGAGGAGTCGGAGGTTTGGCTTACCGACTCCACAGCCCTGGTTTTTAGGGCAATATAAATCTATGGACAGTTTTCCTGTTTTCCTATTTTTTTTTTTACATTTTCGATTGTATTAAATATATATATATATATATATATATATATACACAGTACAGACCAAAAGTTTGGACACACCTTCTCGTTTAAAGATTTTTCTGTATTTTATTGACTATGTAAATTGTACATTCACACTGAAGGCATCAAAACTATGAATTAACACATGTCGAATTATATACTTAACAAAAAAGTGTGAAACAACTGAAAATATGTCTTATATTCTAGATTCTTCAAAGTAGCCACCTTTTGCTTTGATGACTGCTTTGCACATTCTTGGCATTCTCTTGATGAGCTTCAAGAGGTAGTTACCGGAAATGGTTTTCACTTCACAGGTGTGCCCTGTCAGGTTTAATAAGTGGGATTTCTTGCCTTATAAATGGGTTTGGGACCATCAGTTGTGTTGTGCAGAAGTCAGGTGGATACACAGCTGATAGTCCTACTGAATAGACTGTTAGAATTTGTATTATGGCAAGAAAAAAGCAGCTAAGTAAAGAAAAACGAGTGGCCATCATTACTTTAAGAAATGAAGGTCAGTCAGTCCGAAAAATTGGGAAAACTTTGAAAGTGTCCCCAAGTGCAGCTGCAAAAACCATCAAGCGCTACAAAGAAACTGGCTCACATGAGGACCGCCCCAGGAAAGGAAGACCAAGAGTCACCTCTGCTGCTGAGGATAAGTTTATCCGAGTCACCAGCCTCAGAAATCGCAGGTTAACAGCAGCTCAGATTAGAGACCAGGTCAATGCCACACAGAGTTCTAGCAGCAGACACATCTCTTCAACAACTGTTAAGAGGAGACTTTGTGCAGCAGGCCTTCATGGTAAAATAGCTGCTAAGAAACCACTGCTGAGGACAGGCAACAAGCAGAAGAGACTTGTTTGGACTAAAGAACACAAGGAATGGACATTAGACCAGTGGAAATCTGTGCTTTGGTCTGATGAGTCCAAATTTGAGATCTTTGGTTCCAACCACCGTGTCTTTGTGTGACGCAGAAAAGGTGAACGGATGGACTCTACATGCCTGGTTCCCACCGTGAAGCATGAAGGCGGAGGTGTGATGGTGTGGGGGTGCTTTGCTGGTGACACTGTTGGGGATTTATTCAAAGTTGAAGGCATACTGAACCAGCATGGCTACCACAGTATCTTGCAGCGGCATGCTATTCCATCCGGTTTGCGTTTAGTTGGACCATCATTTATTTTTCAACAGAACAATGACCCCAAACACACCTCCAGGCTGTGTAAGGGCTATTTGACCAAGAGGGAGAGTGATGGGGTGAAACGCCAGGTGACCTGGCCTCCACAGTCACCAGACCTGAACCCAATCGAGATGGTTTGGGGTGAGCTGGACCGCAAAGTGAAGGTAAAAGGGCCAACAAGTGCTAAGCATCTCTGGGAACTCCTTCAAGATTGTTGGAAGACCATTTCCGGTGACTACCTTTTAAAGCTCATCAAGAGAATGCCAAGAGTGTGTAAAGCAGTTATCAAAGCAAAAGGTGGCTACTTTGAAGAACCTAGAATATAAGACATATTTTCAGTTGTTTCACACTTTTTTGTTAAGTATATAATTCCACATGTGTTAATTCATAGTTTTGATGCCTTCAGTGTGAATGTACAATTTTCATAGTCATGAAAATACAGAAAAATCTTTAAATGAGAAGGTGTGTCCAAACTTTTGGTCTGTACTGTATATATATATATATATATTTTTTTATGGTGTAAAGTGCAGGGGTTCAGGAAAATTCCATGTACATACACAATATATGATGCAAACTCTTTCTATAACAGACTTTTTAAAAAGTAAGAAAAAAAAAAAGCAGCATGTGGACAAATGAATACAATAAAACGCTGCAGAGGGCTGCACCGTGAAGAGTTAAGGTTGAGATCCCCAGACTTAGGCCACCCAGCTAGTCTGCAAATGCACTGTCCTGCGCTCCCAATGGATTTCCTATCAGTCAGTCTTGGGACATTTTACATAAACATTCCCCTTGAAATGACTAAAGGCTCCTTTACCTTCAAGCAGGGTGTTTCCTTGGCTTTCATTTTTAAGACATTCATCAGAAGAATATCAGTGTATTTGATTTCGCTCGCCCTTGTTGGGGAGAAACCGCATTGGTTTCAAACTATTTCTGTTCCTCAGTTTCAAAGTCAAAAGAGAAGGAAATAGATTTTCTGACTGCGCTCAGCATAAGCAAAATCAAAAAGGGATTAAGAATTTGCTTTGTGTATACAATGTAAGTTCTAAATACGACTAGGGTAATCCGAGTCACGTCTTGGAAGGAGAAGGTGATTTGAAATTATCGGTGTGCCAAGTGTTCAATCAGTAACACGCACAATCGGGAGATTTTAACTAATGCCGAGCCTAAATTTATTTACATCCACCACAAATACCCCAGCTGACAAGATCAGAATGCAAGAAAAATGTGTCAGAGAACCACCATTTTTTTTATATATTTTTTTTTTTAAAAAAAAGTACAACGATTTTTAAATATCAATAGAAAAACAAATACAGGTCCAAAAATAATATATATACTTACCGCAAACTAACAAAGAAAACCCCAAATTTGGAAATAACTTAGAGCAATTATTTTATAATCCATCAGCAAAGTAAGAACTTAAAGGAAAACTCTCCTTTTGGACAATTGACTGTAATATTATTAAATTCTACATATAGAGTTGAAAAAAATGTTTTATTCTAATTTCTTCTTTCCAGTCTTATCCAAGAGAAAGTAACTTCAACTGGTTCCTCCTATGGGACCATCTGCTACTCAGAATCCGAGAACCAAGGAGCACAACACTTTAGATCTCTGTAAAGATCTTTAGACCTTTTATTGGCACGGTACTACGATTAAGGACCAGAGCAAGTGGAACTGAATATTACTTTGATTGTGACTGCACAGAAAAAATAGTGCTATGTACAACTGGTACAAAGAATAAATATGATAGAAAAACTATAATAAAATAATATCTAAATGATACTTACATTTTTTTTTTTATATTTAATTGCTCATACAATGTTAAGATATACTAGCCCTTTTTTAGGGTTACTATTCTGCATATCCTAATATATTGTGTGGGTGTATATACAGTACAGACCAAAAGTTTGGACACACCTTCTCATTTAAAGATTTTTCTGTATTTTCATGACTATGAAAATTGTACATTCACACTGAAGGCATCAAAACTATGAATTAACACATGTGGAATTAAATACTTAACAAAAAAGTGTGAAACAACTGAAAATATGTCTTATATTCTAGGTTCTTCAAAGTAGCCACCTTTTGCTTTGATGACTGCTTTGCACACTCTTGACATTCTCTTGATGAGCTTCAAGAGGTAGTCACTGGAAATGGTCTTCCAACAATCTTGAAGGAGTTCCCAAAGACGCTTAGCACTTGTTGGCCCTTTTGCCTTCACTCTGCGGTCCAGCTCACCCCAAACCATCTCGATTGGGTTCAGGTCTGGTGACCGTGGAGGCCAGGTCATCTGGCGTAGCACCCCATCACTCTTCTCCTTGGTCAAATAGCCCTTACACAGCCTGGAGGTGTGTTTGGGGTCATTGTCCTGTTGAAAAATAAATGATGGTCCAACTAAACGCAAACCGGATGGAATAGCATGCCGCTGCAAGATGCTGTGGTAGCCATGCTGGTTCAGTATGCCTTCAATTTTGAATAAATCCCCAACAGTGTCACCAGCAAAGCACCCCCACACCATCACACCTCCACCTCCATGCTTCACGGTGGGAACCAGGCATGTAGAGTCCATCCGTTCACCTTTTCTGCGTCGCACCAAGACACGGTGGTTGGAACCAAAGATCTCAAATTTGGACTCATCAGACCAAAGAACAGATTTCCACTGGTTTAATGTCCATTCCTTGTGTTCTTTAGCCCAAACAAGTCTCTTCTGCTTGTTGCCTGTCCTTAGCGGTGGTTTCCTAGCAGCTATTTTACCATGAAGGCCTGCTGCACAAAGTCTCCTCTTAACAGTTGTTGTAGAGATGTGTCTGCTGCTAGAACTCTGTGTGGCATTGACCTGGTCTCTAATCTGAGCTGCTGTTAACCTGCAATTTCTGAGGCTGGTGACACGGATAAACTTATCCTCAGAAGCAGAGGTGACTCTTGGTCTTCCTTTCCTGGGGCGGTCCTCATGTGAGCCAGTTTCTTTGTAGCGCTTGATGGTTTTTGCAACTGCACTTGGGGACACTTTCAAAGTTTACCCAATTTTTCGGACTGATTGACCTTCATTTCTTAAAGTAATGATGGCCACTCGTTTTTCTTTACTTAGCTGCTTTTTTTCTTGCCATAATACAAATTCTAACAGTCTATTTAGTAGGACTAAAATAAAGTTGTTCCACACTTTTTTGTTAAGTATATAATTCCACATGTGTTAATTCATAGTTTTGATGCCTTCAGTGTGAATGTACAATTTTCATATTCATGAAAATACAGAAAAATCTTTAAATGAGAAGGTGTGTCCAAACTTTTGGTCTGTACTGTACATACATTTATTAAACCAGATTGGGAAAACCACACACATTATTCATGGTTTTAGTATAAAATAAGACTCACACATTCACAAATACTGTATATACGGTAACTTTTACTTACATAGGTAAATTTATTTAAGGGGCATATTACTTTTTTTTCTTCTTACTTTTTGTGTCATTTTATTTATATTTAAAAGGTCTAGTCCAGCAAAAATGTGTTGTTGTTTTTTTTAAGAAAATACTATATTCAGAACAGGAGAAAAATGTACATAAAATAAACAAATGTTCACCATTCCCCCATTGCTGCCATTCCTCACTTCCTAGTCTCCAGCAAGTCTATACTTATTGCCGCATCATGGATATCTAGCCTAGGGGACGTGATCACCGTAACAAATGAATAGCGGTTTTTATTTTTTTATTCAAATCCATTCAGAACATTTTGTAAAACACATGTACCACTGGACAAGCTCATTTCTTAAAGTACAATAAGCATCAGTGAAACAATAATAAGATCTAAAATTAAAAGACCCGACAACAAAAGTACATCAGAAAAGCAACTTCTTTAAAAGGAGTTGTACATTACTGGACAACCCTTCTAATGTACGGTATGTATACACATGAGAACTGCAGTCTATTAGTGCAAGTGACTACGAGGACTAAAAAAGCTGTGGCCGCTGATGGGCTGCAGCCTTCACAGTCCCCTCAGACTCTCCTACTGATAGGCTGCAGCACTCTCGTGACATATACAATGTCATGGGATCACAAGGGGAAACAGAGCTCAGAGCGGCAGTGATGTTGGAGGTGTATATATATTTTTTTATTTTGCTAGGCACATTAGAGTTATTAAAAATGGACATCTGAGTAGTGGACAACCCCTTAAATCTTCATTTTACATAAGCTTCGCTCCATGAAACAACATCCTACAATTGGTCCCACAATCACTCTTTGACATGAGCTCACATCCTTCTGATGATTCAGTTTCTTCCAAGTCTAGAGGACTCATTATGTAAATCTTGTATAAAAGCGGATCAACTGAGCTTTACATTTTGGTGCTGGTGAAGACTGGGCTTCACCAGTTGCAGTCTCCTCTTTGATGGATTCCAGCCCAAAAGAAATTTGGAGAATCCATTAACTTTCACATTTTATTAGCTCCCTGATGCCAGTTCTTACAAGATAAAACTCTACTTGAGCTGAATTGCTTAGATAAAGAGCCTTTTAGACACAACCTTTTGATCTCCTACTTCGTCCTGCAATCACCTCCTGGCCAACCACCACCCATAAATATGCTACTGTGGGAAGTGGATTTAGGTCTTTAACCACGAACAAGGCAAAGTATTTCCTCTTATCACATAAGGTACTGATCAGCTCCCACATTCAGGAGATCAACTATAAAATTCTATGTTAGAAAGAAAATTGCCAGCTCACCTGTAGCGGCTTAGAGGTTCGGAGCACAGAATTTCGTCCTGACCAGACGTGAAACATTCAAGAAGAAGAAAAAGGGGGTATTCCAGCTACATTAAAAAAATAGACTTTATTTATAAATCCATTAAAATTGACGTACCCCAAATAGGCAAAGGAGAAAATGGGGGGCAGGTGGTGCAACGCGTTTGGAACGCAGTACAAGCGTCCTTTTTCAAAGAGCTTTTAAAAAGGACTCTTGTATTGCGTTCGAAACGCATTTCACCACCTGCCCCCCCTTTCTCCTTTGCCTATTTGGGAATACGTCTATTTTAATGGATTTATAAATAAAGTCTAATTTTTTAATGGAGCTGGAATCCTCCCTTTTTCTTCTTAGAAAATTCTATGCTGTTGGTATAGGCTCCCAACTTGTCTTCATAGGACAATTCTGGAAGTAAGCCCTACTTGCAGGAGATTTGAGATAAGGAGGCTGGATTCCTTTACATTTTTTGGTCTTGCAGGCTCTTTACCCCTATCCTTAGGGATGTTCAAAGGTAATTTGAAAAATCACAGATTTGACAGTACACTCTAGTCCTGTTGATGCTCCTGCCCCATGACTGAGATTCCCCTATCGATCTACAATCATTCCATTTTGCGTCATCTTGACATGAGAGTGAGAGCATATACAAGGCTATTATGGAAGAGGGACGAATCTCCTATATCTCTCAGGTTTTCTAAAATTAACGCCTTCATGCACATCCCCTTTGCTTCACAATTCTCATGATTTAAAACTAATTGGTGGAATTTCAACAGACACAGGAACAAAGCATCTTCCTTCAGGACTTTGAACGATAGACTAAGTCAGAGGTCCCCAACCGCCGGTCCGCGGACCAGGACCAGGCCGTTGGGGTTTTTCAGCCGGTCCGCGGGACCGCCACAGACAATCACTAAACATTGACAGTGTGCTCTGGTCTGCGGTGGCTCAGAGCACACTGTGTGGGGTGGATGCTGCCCGCTGTTCTAGACTCCCGCAGGGTAGACCTGTAGAGGACCTGTGATGACATCAAGGTACATAACTGTGATGTCACCACAGGTCCTGAAGCAGGATGAAGCAGGGGCGGAACTACCGCCCGTGCAGCCGGTTCATTGAACGGGGGCCCCGAGGGAGAGGGGGCCCCTCCAGCCTCCAGCAGGGCTGCCATCAGGGCATGACTGCCCTGACTCCAGTATGGGGCCCGGCCGGTAGGAGCCCCCTCGGAGCCCCCCTCTTGTGCGTCTCTCTCCTCATGGGGCCCCCGGCTCGATGCAAAGCGCCGGGTCCAGGACATCTCATAATTCCTCTGACTTCCGGTCATGTGACGGCGCCGTCACATGACCGGAAGGCAGGAGAACCTGGTGTCAGCGATTTGGACGAGCGCCAGGATTCTGCAGGGATCGCATGGGGGTAAGTATAACAAGTTTTATTTTTTTTTAAATACAATTAACTAGGAGTGGGGGGAATGGGAGATGCACATGGGGGGAGGGGAGAGATGAGAGATGCACATGGGGGAGGGGAGAGATGAGAGATCCACATGGGGGGGGGGGGAGAGATGAGAGATGCACATGGGGGGGAAGGGAGAGATGAGAGATGCACATGGGGGGGAGGGGAGAGATGCAAGATGCACGGGGGGGATGAGAGATGCACGGAGGGGGATGAGAGATGCACGGAGGGGGATGAGAGATGCACGGAGGGGGATGAGAGATGCACGGAGGGGGATGAGAGATGCACGGAGGGGGATGAGAGATGCACGGAGGGGGATGAGAGATGCACGGGGGGGGGATGAGAGATGCACGGGGGGTGAGCTGCACATGGGGGGGGTGAGTGATGCACATGGAGGGGGGGTTATGTTTACATAACTTTGTTGCCTTATGAAGGGCGGGGGGGGCCCCAAAAAATTTCTTGCACAGGGGCCCACTACAGTCTGTGTCCGCCCCTGGGATGAAGTAAATGCAGCTGAACAGCAGCTGTCAGGACAGCTGCCCTGTCCTGCTGCAGGGCGTGATGGGGCCTCAGTGATGCGGCTCCTGGCACAGCACATTATGTGGGGCTCCTGGCATAGCTCCTGGCGGGGACCTGGTCTACACTATATGATAAGTATGCACTAAACTCCAAATCCCTCCATTACCCCGTCCCCATATGACCAAAGCCCCGCCCACCCCACCCCCTCCTTGCTGGGCCATGGAAAAATGATCTTGCTTCAAGCCGGTCCCTGGTGCAAAAAAGGTTGGGGACCACTGGACTAAGTGACTTTAAGTAGCAAGATCAGTCGTCATAGTTCCGATTCCTCCCTACCTTAACCTATCCCCTTTTTTTTCCTCTTTTATTGCTTGTACCTCCTGGAAATGTATGAATCAATTAAAAAAGAAGTGTTACCATTGAACTTATTAGTGGAGAATGTCCCTTTGAAATTCTGACACTGCATAACACAGCCTATTGACAAGAGGAATGGTAACAGCCTATTGTCCATTTATTATTACATCGTCAAGAGGCAGAGTTCTAAAAGATTCTTCCAAACTTCATATTTTTGGAAGATATAAGTATTTACTAAAACAGGCATGTCAAATAGAATGTCAGCAGGTTTTTTTCTATGTCATCTGAGGGCAGCAAGAGTTTGATGCTAAGGCTATGTTCACACATCATGTTTTTTTTGGCGTCAATTTTCTGCAGCAAAACCTGATCTCTCAAGGGAGGTTTGTTCAGGATTTTTTTTTGCAGTTTTGGTGCGTTTTTTCAGCATTCTTTTCACTGTCCTTCCGTCCCTTTTTATGCATGTACATAAAGCTCAGTGGAAAAAAAAACAACACATTCTATTTTGGCATCAAAAACGCTGAAAAAAAGTTACCTGCATGAAAAATTCTGAACAAATCTTCCTTGGGAGATCAGGTTTTGCTGCAGAAAATTGACTCCAAAAAAACATGATGTGTGAACATAGCCTTAAGGCCCCGTCACACTTAGCGACGCTGCAGCGATCCCGACAACGATACGACCTGTCAGGGATTGTTGCTGCGTCGCTATGTGGTCTCTGGTGAGCTGTCAAACAGGCAGGCTCACCAACGATCAGGGGAGCAGCGACATCGTGGAAAGAATCTTTCCACGATGTCCTGCTCCTGGTTACCAGCCTGCTGCTGAAGCAGGAGCAGGCTGGTAACCATGGTAAACATCAGGTTACTAGGGGCACACGCGCACCTAGTAACCCGTTGTTTATCATGGTTACCACTCTGCTACAGTGAGCGGGAGCTAACCGCTCACTTTAGCAGGCTGGTAACCATGATAAACATCGGGTTACTAGGGGCACACGCGCACCTAGTAACTCGTTGTTTATCATGGTTACCACTCTGCTACAGTGAGCGGGAGGTTACCGCTCACTTTAGCAGGCTCGTAACCATGAAAAACAACGGGTTACTAGGTGCGCGTGTGCCCCTAGTAACCCGATGTTTATCATGGTTACCAGCCTGATCGCTGCTCCCGCTGGTCACACACAGCAATGTGTGCTGACCAGCGGGAGGGCAACGACCAAAAAATGGTCCAGGACACTTTGCAGCGATCAGCGACCTCACAGCAGGGGCCTGATCGCTGCAAAGTGTCACACATAGCGACATCGCTGGTGAGGTCGCTGTTGCGTCACCAAAACCGTGAGACGGGGGCTTTAGGCTGTGTGCTGTTTTTTTTTCAATACAGTGAGTCTTTTAATCAGCAGATTATCACTGCTGGACTAGCTGCCATTGTGCCTCCTGCTCCAACCACACCCACAGCACTGATTAGCAGCTTACTGTCAATATACAATGTACACAGAAAGTTGCTAATCAAGGGTGTGTCCAGGGGTCAGCTTTCTGAGCTCTGCTAAAGATTACATCTAAAAAAAACTGATTGTATCACATCTGCTGAAACCCAGTAAACTAAGTGATACATTGCTGGAATCAAGGTCTCTTTTCCTACATCAGGCTGCTGTCAGATGAAATTGCAAAAACCTGCTGACAGATTCCCTTGAAAGAGAGCTGACAGATCCTTCAGAGGACAACGCTTTTAAAAATTAGACCAATGGCACACATTTTACCTTCTGCATTTAGGAAGCAAACAAAAAAAAAAAACCTTAAAATGCAAATAACATCACCCCCATAGTGAACATGTGTGGCTGCATGAGAGGTGCAAGGAGAGCAGTGCCTGGATGTCAGCCTCTCCTCTGTGTACAGTATGTATAGTGAGTTATGTCATCGCTCTACACTCTGGGAAGAGATACAATCTGGAGGACACCAGGAGAAGTGGCCAAGGGCCAGGACACTAAATGCTAGATTTCAACAAGTGATTCATTTGTTAAACACATGACACATCCAGCTACACACACCGACGCCAAGTGGATGGTTAGAGATCTAGTCTTAGACACCCACAAAGCCTCTTCTTACTGTTCAGAGGATTACTTTATACAAGGGCTGCACTCAGACATTTTATTTTATGAGCTGAATGTGATTTAGGGAGAAGAAAAAACCTTTTAGGTCGTCAATATATTTGTGTCTAACTAAAGTGCCACAATGTCTTAAAGGCAACCTGTCACACTAAACATGCAGTCTAATTTGTGGGCAGCGTGAATCAAGAGGAGATGAGCAGATTCATAGACCGTATTGTGGGAGAAGACAGAGTAAAACTTTATATTTAACTATGAAAATCCCTGCTCATTATGGGGTTAGGAGTCATATGGGCGGTCCTAGTCAGTGATTTAAAGGGAACTTGTGAGCAGTTTAATCTACAGGCAGCATGAAGTCCTGCAGGCTCCCTCACTGCTTCACTAAAGTTGCCCAACTTTTAGGCAGTGCAGACATAGACTAGGCCATGTCAAAATGCGCTAAACTTATCAGAGTGGCTTATGCAGTTTTTATAATTCTGGTACAATGTTAAATTGTGGAAAAGACTAGACAGCCTATTAGTTGGCTAAATTTGTGACAATCATTTGTGCCTTTTAGAACATGCCCCATTCACTCGAAAGTCACCCCGAATTTACTCTAGGCTATACCTGCTTGCTGTGCAAGGTGCAAAAACGGACTTAAACGCATAATAAATGTGGTGCAAGGCATGTTAAACAGATTTTATTTGGTGCAGAATTAAGGCGCATTTAGCTTTGAAAATCTCCGAATGTTTCGCTCTGAAAGTTGAAATATATGAAAAATATGCCATGAACTTGTCCAAAAAAGTCAGCATATAGGACCCCTCTAGAGTCTTCCCATCAGTTTATAAACGAAAAGAGACCTCTCTATTAATGGGTAGCTAAAAGCCAGAGGGGGCTGCACACCGGACTCTTCTCTCTGTACTTGGCTGCAGGTCTGTGGAGTCGGTATAAAATGGACCGACTCCAACTCCTAAAATATATAATAAATTGGGTACAGTAGTTCAATGCAGTTTGTGGGGAATATTTTTTCATAAGAATTTGGGAAAGTTATGAAATGTCCTATAAATGTCTGTCCTATTCCTGATCTAAGGGTCTAGACTTTTAGCTGAGATGAATCTGTGCTACAGTAAATGTATCACTTAAACATGAGTCATGTATGATGGAGTCGGAGCTGTGGAGTCGGTGTCATGGAAATTGAGTCGTCGGAGGTTTGGCTTACCGACTCCACAGCCCTGCTTAGCTGGTCTTCCCTGAACCGCAGAAGTAACAGAAAATAACAGTTGTCTGTAATGAGGCAGCCAGTCTGTATTTCATGTTAGCTGTGGTTCAGACAGCATGAGTATTCCTCAAAGACAGTTCACACAATGCTCTCAATGCACCTTTTTTTCTGCAGCAATTTTCAGAAAAAGTGATAAAAACGCTGCAATTTTACCATGTTTTGTAAAATTGTGTCAAAAAAATGCATCATGCTTATGGGTTCAACACAGCTCATACAAGTTCTCTCCCACTAAAGGAAAATATGACCATATCCCTTTGCTACAGAAAAGGAAGACTTACCTTTCTTTCTCAATGCCCAGTGGATTAGCAGGTCTTTGAGACAGAGGAGATATTCCTTTATTTCTGTCTGTGCGCAGGTCATAATAACTATGTTCTTCCACCCATACTGCTGACTGATCCAAAATACCTACAACAACAAGACAAGTAAAAAACATGCAACCCGCACAAGAACAGATTATTTCCTTTCTCTACCCGGCTACCATTGTCATTTTACTGTAAAACTATGGGTATTGTTTCCAGAAGTCTATTAAAGGGGTTGCCCACAAACTGGAAAACCCTTGTTTAAATAAAAGTAGTCCCCTTTGTGAAGTAAAAACACCTAGTACACACTTCCCAGTGATGTCGGCACTGGGTCTCATGACACGTGAACCCTGCAGCCAATCAGCAGCCACTATTTTACTGCTGAGCTTTTACTACTTCCGCTTGTATGAGGTTTGTCTGAAGGCGTGAACCTTTGAGAAGCGAAAAAAGTGAAAAAGCTGTCGATTGGCTGCAGGGTTCATCATGCGAGCCATGGGAGACATGCTGTCGACATTGCTGGAATGGCGCCAGTATGGGAGAGGAGTGGAAGAGTTTTTATTTTGCAAAGGGAACTACTTCATTTAGGAAGGGATTGTCCATGTACTGAACATCCCTTTAAAGGTGTCTTTATTAGGACTGTTCGTAAAGGGAAACTGTCATCAAGATTCCAGTTATTAAACTATTTCCAGTATATTATGTCTTTCCTAAACAGGCTCCTACTGATCCATTCCGTGCGCCACTCCATACCCAAAAATTGATCTTTAATCACTGCTCTCCTACGGGCTACGTGGTGCCGAGAGGTCCAATGATCATGTATGGATCTCCGCACTTGCAGTTAGCTCGTTTACCCATCTCTTCTTCTTTTGATTGATGTGACCTGGATAGCGAGCTCACAGCATGCGCCAAGGTTGGTCTGTACATACCCATCTGACGGCTCAGCGAGGAGGACCATGCAGCAAAGCAGTGAATAAAGATATAAAGATAATTTTCAGAGGTATGCTGGTATGCAGGGGCACATGGCACTGAGCATAAGATTTCCAATTAGGAGATGCATAACGTACTTGCAGCAGTTTAATAACGGGAAACCTGATGACAACTTCCCTTTAAACAGACTACTTGGGCTAGCGGAACTTCAATTTAAGAAGAGTGCCGCCGCAGGTCAACTGAATACAGGACAGGCCATTTGACCACAGATTAATGCCCAAAGCAAAGATCCTAGCTACGCATTAGAGTTTACGCTTTTTAAAGAGATATATATATATATATAAATACACATATACACACTATGGTAGATCGGCCCACTCGGTTGCACACGGAGGTAGACACTGGAACGCTGTCTCTTTAAATCTCTCACTGGTTTATTTAAAGATGCTTCATAAGCCAGTGCAGAGTTAGCAAAAATAAACACGACCTTTCTGGCCTAAGGAAAAACTAAAACATAACATGCAGCACAGTCCATGTTGTTGCGGGAATCCACCCACTCAGGAGAGCAACCATACAGTGGTTCTGCTTTTCCTTATCAGAACACAAAGCGCTGGAGTTCCTCTCTCCAGCCTTACTGAGCAACTAGTGAGTCAAAAGGCTGGCTATTTCTATCTCAGACCACACCCCGGGGTGGAGATATGAACATCCTCCCACCCGCTCTTTGGCTGTTCACATAAAACCCAGCCATTAAAATGGTTGATTAACCTCTCTCAGCACTTAGTGTGCTGGTGCAAACTTCCAGATTTCAAATCACTGAAGCCAATAGCCTCAGTGAAACATATCTCCCCTTCAGTACTTTGCCAGTGACTTTGTCACAATACACACAAACACAGTCCTAAGCATATATGAGTACACCACTTTGAAAAGGAAGATTTTGATCAGTATCACACAGAACAATTACCAAAATTTGGACAAGACTGAGTTTCATGGAGCATTTTATTAACCCATAACATGAAAAGTAAGGAAAATAATATAATTTAATTTTCATTACGAAATCTTCAGTTTTACTCTAATTGGTTGATCCAAAAAATGAGTACAGCCCACATCAAAAACTACCACATCTAGTTTTTTGTATTACCTCCATGAATTTTAAAAACTGCACCAAGTCTTCTAAGCAGGGAAAGAACAAGTTGGCGTCATATTGCAACATCTTTTTCCATTCTGCAAGAACGACCTCTTTTACAGCCTGGATGCTGGATGGAGAGTGATGCCTAACTTGTCTCTTCAGAATTCCCCACCTCTGTTTGATCTGGGTTCAGATCAGGAGACATACTTAGATACTGAATCACTTTCACCCTTTTCTTCAGAAATGTAATAGTGGCTTTAGATGCATATCTTGGATCATTGCTGTGTTGGAAAAGTGCACATCTACCAAGGGCACGGAGTGATGGTAGCATCTTCTCTTTCAATGTATAGCAGTACATCTGTGAATTCTTGATGTCATCAATGAAATGTAGCTCCCCAACACCAGCAGCTTTCATGAAGCTCCACATAAGGACACTGCCACCACCATGTTTCACTGTAGGCACCATACATTTTTCATTTTACTCCTCACCTTTGTGACTCCATACAGTTTTGAAGTCATCAATTCCAAAAAAAATTGGTCTCATCACTCCTGAATATAAAGTTCCAGTAATCTTCATAATTTTCTGCATGGGCCCTGGCAAATTGTAGGTGGGCTTTTTTATGCATGGGCTTTAGGAGAGGCTTTCTTTGTGGGCGATACTCATGCATGGCATTCCTCTGCAGTGTGCGCCATATTGTGCCATGGGCAACAATCACCAGAGTTTGACTTTCTACTTCTTTAGCTAACTGCAGTGAATTTTCATGTTGATTTTCTTCTACCCTTCTCATCAGAAGGCAATCCTGTTTAGGTATTACCTTCCGTGGTCAGCTTGGATATTTCTGGAAGATGGTTGCAGTTCCATCTTTCTTACATTTTTGTATAACTTTTGCTGTAGTATTCTAACTGACAAAGTAAAGCTTTGTAGCCTTCACCTTTCTTGTGTAAAGTTAATTAGACTTACCTGTGGTTGAAGTCATGTTAATTAAAATGTTGCAGTCTAAACTTTAGCTTTGATCCTGTGAATTTCATTGGGGTGTACCAATTTTTGCATCATCATCTTGATTGAATTTGTTAGGAAAATTCATTTTCTGGAGTGTGCAAAATAACAAATCTTGTTTGATTGTAATAACTAACCCACATTTGTGGGAGTATTTTGTAGTATGGTGGTATTCCATAGAAAATGGTGATTCCGAAAGGAAACTAAGAAATCTATTGGGATGCACTCATTTATGCTGAGCACAGTAATAAATATATATATACGCACACATCTATCTATATATACACACACACACACACACACACACACACACACATCTATCTAGATCTAGCAGAGCCTTTCTCAAGCAATAGATAAGGTGAAGTGAACACATATATAAAGAGCCATCAATAAAGGTGTACCAAACATATTATGCAGATATATTATACTGTGTGTATAATATTAGTACATACAAAATCTAGACACACTATATATGTATATAAACACATACACACCAAAATTTGAATTAAAGGTGCTTAAATGAATTTCATATGGCCTGCAGGGCATAAGAAAGGGTTAACTCCTGCTCGCTTCTGGGAGGTCCTAACAAAGATACACTGCCCCACTGCTGTAGGGAGATAAACATTTGGATTACCTCTGCTGGATACTTTTTCTGCTGTGGTAGAAAAAGTACTTTTTTTGTTACAAGAAAAGGACATTGCCCTGACACTTTGCAGGGGTCGTCTCACAATGCAGTGTCTGTTGGAGGTTATGTCAGGGGGCTTTTCGGACATATGCCTGCGATGGATGCCTCCGACATACAGCACTGTATAGGCATAGAGCGACATATACCTCCTATAGGCTTCTATATTAGATAATATAGTGCAATATATGGTTTTCTTGTAGGATGCCTGAGCTGGGAACAGTGCAGCAGACTCTGCAAGTCTATACAGCCAATAAAGGTATTTTCACGTACAGTCACAGGTAAGGCGCCATGGAATTAATGGCGCTATAATAAATAATAATAATACTATCCCAATGGAGGGGAAAAGGGCTCTATTTGGCTTCTGTTGGGTGAATGTAGGCTGGCGCATACAATTGATGTAACAAGGAGGTTGGCATTAAAGGAGGTGGCTCTATTTTCAGAAATATATTGAGGGCCTGATTTTGTTGCAGTTATTAATAATAAATTAATAATTAATAAATTGACCTGTGTAGAGCCCGCTGTAAACACCGTGACACAATTCTGTGACGTAATTGTACATTATGGAACATTGAGGGGTTAATATTAATAATTTCACTTCTATTGTCTTATAATTTTCAGTTCAATTAATTAAAAATGTAAAATCTAGATAAATTAAACTTCTAGCATCCCTTCAGTATTTATTGGTTTGTGCTTACATGGTGCAGAATAAGCTATTATTAAAGAATAATGTAGAGGTTCTTGGGTATGCCCGTTTTAGTTCATGTGCGATAATTGCGATGCTTGCCATGTTAATCCCCACCTCCCCCCAGAAATGGCTCCCCTAATGCAGACATTTCTCAAGGTGCCTCAGGCTATGCAGAAGGAGACAAGTCTCATTGTACTGTGCTTGCGCTTCTCCCAGTCCTATATATGTCCTATATACAGCATGATGGCTCTGTGGTTAGCACTGTTGCTTTGCAGCGCTGGGGTCCTGGGTTCAAATCCCACCAAGGACAACATCTGCAAGGAGTTTGCGTGTTCCCCCTGTGTTTGTGTGGGTTTCCTCCGGGTTCTCCGGTTTCCTCCCACACTCCAAAGATATACTGATATGGAATCTAGATTGTGAGCCCCAATAGGAACAGTGGCAATAATGTATGTAAAGCGCTGTGGAATTAATGGCGCTATATAAGTGAGTAAATAAATAAGTATAAGAGCAGCAGTGATAGATACAGTATCAGCCTATCTCCCCTGGCTTCTGCTTGTGATACTGTATCTATCACTGCTGCTCTTATACTTATTTTACATACAGTTATATGAAAAAGTTTGGGCACCCCTATTAATCTTAAGCACCTGTCAAATTTTGTTTGAATGTAGATTGCACATTTTCTGTTAGTACAATAAACCTCATTTCAAGGCAGAAACATTACTGTGTCCAACAGTTATTACATATATCAAACTGAAATAGCTGTTGCAAAAACACCAATTTTTATAAAACATTAAGCTTAAGATTAATAGGGGTGCCCAAACTTTTTCATATAACTGTATATATAATGCCACACGTGTTAATTCATAGTTTTGATGCCTTCAGTGTGAATGTACAATTTTCATAGTCATGAAAATACAGAAAAATCTTTAAATGAGAAGGTGTGTCCAAACTTTTGGTCTGTACTGTATATATATTTAGAATAATATTATTCAGAAATTTAAGATCCATGGGACTGTAGCCAACCTCCCTCCCTGTAGCCAAATCAAAGCTCAAGGAAAATCAGTGTCAGGTCGCACCATCCATCGTTGTTTGATCCAAAGTGGACTTCATGGGAGACGACCAAGGAGAACACCATTGTTGAAAAAAAATTATAAAAAAGCCAGACTGGAATTTGCCAAACTACATGTTGACAAGCCACAAAGCTTCTGGGAGAATGTCCTATGGACAGATGAGACAAAAATGGAAGTTTTTGGCAAGGCTCATCAGCTCTATGTTCACAGACGGAAAAATGAAGCATATCAGGAAAAGAACACTGTCCCTACTGTGAAACATGGAGGAGGCTCTATTATGTTCTGGGGCTGCTTTGCTGCATCTGGCACAGAGTGTCTTGAATCTGTGCAGGGTGAAATGAAATCTCAAGACTATCAAGGGATTCTAGAGAGAAATGTGCTGCCCAGTGTCAGAAAGCTTGGTCTCAATCGCAGGTCATGGGTCTTGCAACAGGATAATGACCCAAAACACACAGCTAAAAACACCCAAGGATGGCTAAGAGGAAAACACTGGACTAGTCTGAAGTGGCTTCTATGAGCCCTGACCTAAGTCCTATTGAGCATCTTTGGAAAGAGCTGAAACCTGCAGTCTGGAAAAGGCAACCTTCAGGCTATGTGCCCACGTTGCGGAAATGAAGCATATTTTTTACGCTTCTCCCTGGCGGGAAAATCGCATGCGGATTTTACATGCGGTTTTCCAGCCAGGTAGAAGCGTATGTGAGGCGTCTTTGCAGCGTCTTTGCATGCATTTCCGCATGCGGCTTATCAAGCACTTCTCCAAGTGATTCAAGCATCACTTGGAAAAGTGCTTGACAACTTGTTCACACTATATAAATCCATGCAACCGGCATGGATTTATATAGTGTGACCAAGTAATAGTTAAAAAAAAGAATCAGAATGGTAAAAAATAAAAAAATAAAGTTTATATTCACCTACCGATGCATTCTGTGCCCCGTCCGGAGTCTTGAGCGGCTCACGCTGTTGTGTGCAGGACCTTCGGTGACGTCATTGAGTCATGTGATGGGTCACATGACTCAATGACGTGGCAGGTCCTTCACACACCTCGCGACGGCGGGAAAACACCGGGAAGACATCAGAAGATAAGTATAAACTTTATTTTATTCTTTTTTTTACAGCTTCTTTGGTACCCAGGTCTGGAGGAGAGTCTCCTCTCCTCCAGACTTGGGTACCATCCGCATGCGGAAACGCAAAATTAATGAACATGCTGCGGATTTTTGACCGCAGCATATACGCAGCGGAAAAATCCGCAGCATGGGCATTGACATTGCGGAATGCCATTGGGGACCATGGGGTGCGGATATACATGCGTTTTACAAGCGTTTACGCTGCGGAAATTCCGCAGCATATACGCTTGTAATACGCAACGTGGGCACGCAGCCTCAAACACGAGACAACTGGAGCAGTTTGCTCATGAGGAGTGGGCCAAAATACCTGTCGAGAGGTACAGAAGTCTCATTGTCAGTTATAGGAATCGTTTGATTGCAGTGATTGCCTCAAAAGGTTGTTCAACAAAATATTCAGTTAAGAGTACCATCATTTCTGTCCAGGCCTATTTCATGAGTTTAATTTTTTTTTTTTTAATTCTGTGGAAGCAGGGTTGAAAAGCAATGTCTGACTTTCATTTGTTCATTATCATAGATTTTTAATTTATTACTTTTGTCAGATTCAAGTTATTTCTGTGACCATTGTGGGTTTTTCTTTTATTAAACGAGGGGTACCAACAATTTTGACCACGTGTGTAGTTCATTGGAAGTCACAGACTGACCTCTTATCGAAGTCTTGTTGTGAATAAAATATGGCTATAAGAGATTTTCAAGCCATTGCATTCTTGTTTTCCAAATAAATGTAATTGCGTTGTCACCAGCACCCTGTATATAGGTTTATAATCCTCTCTTGAAGAATTCTGTATGTGTCTTAGATATAGTTCTCCTATGTGTGCTCTCATAGCTTCTTGTTTCCCATAGTAACCAATCACAGTGCAGCTTTTATTTTACCAAAGCTATTTAGAAAATGAAAGCTGAGCTCTGATTGATTGTTTTGAGCAGCAAAGACAGATTTCTCTTTCAGACAGTACAGAGAAAAGCCCAATTGTATTTATATTGTGTTTATGGGTAGGAGGTGTCATGATATCCGATATGGACTGACAGATTCATGCGTCTAATGAGAAACACGTATATTACTTACCGGTAATGTGTTTTTTCGGAACCCATGACGGCACAACGAGAGAGGGGATCCGCCCTTCAAGGACAGGAAACCTTCAAGATAAAAAGGGCGGCGCCTCTCTCCGCATCAGTGGATTACAGAGCATGAGAGGACTCTCCGGTAAGAGCACATAATTTTATTAACCATAAACGAATTTCACCCGTGTGAATACTCAACACCCACCAACCGGAAGGTGAACACCATAGTGATAGGGAGGGAATGTAAAGGTGCCGTCATGGGTTCCAAAAAAACACATAACCGGTAAGTAATATACGTGTTTTTCTGTCACCCATGACGGCACAACGAGAGAATTACAGAGAACTAAGTATGTGAGGGAGGGACCACAGCCTGCAGAACCCTTCTCCCAAATGTGAGATCAGAGGAGGCAGAAAGGTCAAGTCTATAGTGATTATAGAAAGTGGACGGAGATGACCACGTGGCCGCCTTACATATTTGCTCATTGGGCACGTCCGCTCTTTCTGCCCAGGAAGCAGCCATGCCCCGTGTAGAGTGGGCCTTCAGATTGTTAGGAGGATCTCTGCCTGATCCCGTATAGGCCATTGTGATGGCTTCCCGGATCCACCTTGACAGAGTGCCTTTTGAGACCTTTGATCCCTTTCGGGAGCCCTGAAAGGAGACAAATAGAGCCCTATCCTTCCTCCATGAGCTTGTGGATGCTAAATAATGTATAAGGCATCTCCTGACATCCAAGGTATGAAATCTTTCCTCCTTGCTATTTTTTGGTTCAGGACAGAAGGAAGGTAGGGCTATCTCCTGAGACATATTAAATTTAGAAGCAATTTTAGGAGGGAAAGCAGGGTCTGGTCTCAAAACTACCCTATCGTCTAGCACTAAGGTAAAAGGTGGATGTGCAGACAAAGCCTGTAACTCACTAACCCTCTGTGCTGATGTTAAGGCCACCAGAAGTATTGTTTTTAGGGTGAGTAATTTTATGGACCCTGAGCTAAGGGGCTCAAAGGGAGAACCTGTTAATGCGTTTAGCACTAAGTTTAAATCCCAAGAAGGGACCCTTATTATAGGGGCTGGATTGGCTCTACTGCATGCCCTCACGAACCTGGAAATCCATTTGTTACCGGCCAGATTATAATTATACAAGGCCCCTAAGGCAGAGATTTGGACCTTTAAGGTGCTAACCGCTAGGCCTTTCTCCAGCCCTTTTTGAAGAAATTCCAAAATGGCCGTTATGGGAACCCCCCCACCCAGGGAGAATCCCTGAGATGACAAGAACGTCTTCCAGGCTCTACTGTAAATTTTAGTAGTGATTGGTTTCCTACTACCTAGAAGAGTAGTAACTAGATTAGATGAGAAACCCCGACCCTCTAGCAACGACCTCTCAAGTTCCAGGCCGCTAAGTGCAATCCTTTTACCTGAGGATGGAATATAGGACCTTGAGCAAGAAGGTCTGGAATCTCTGGAAGAATCCAGGGGTTCGTGACTGACATGCTCCTTAGCCAAAAGAACCATGGTCTCTTGGGCCAGAAGGGGGCTATGAGGACCATTCGAGCCTTTTCTCCCGGATCTTCCTCAACACTGCTGGAATTAGGCACGTTGGGGGAAAGGCATAGGCCAGACAGAAATCCCATCTGCACTGGAAGGCGTCTACTACTAAAGGGTTTTCCGTGGGATTCAGGGAGCAGAACTTTTTTAACTTGCTGTTCTGACGGGTCGCAAACAGGTCGACCTCTGGAGACCCCCACATCGCCACTAGCTAGCGGAAGACTGAGTGATTTAGAGTCCATTCTTCCTGCAATAATGGCCTGCGACTTAGAAAGTCAGACTTCGTGTTGTCCTCTCCTCTGATATGAAGGGCCTTTAAAGAGAGAACTTTTCCTTCCACTAGAGAAAATATCCTCCCCGCAATCTGCATTAGTGATTTTGAGCGAGTTCCCCCCTGGTGGTTTACATATGCCACCGTGACCTGGTTGTCGGACAGAATTTTTATGTGATGCCCTCGTAGAAGGGGTAAGAAGCTGATTAGTGCCTTCTCTACTGCTAGTAGTTCCCACATGTTGGAAGACTCCAGACTCTCCTCCTCTGACTAAGTCCCCTGTATCAGGCGGTTGTCTAGGTGCGCCCCCCACCCCCTGGGGCTGGCGTCCGTAGTAATCACTCTGGTAAATTGGGGAACCCAGGGGACGCCTGTCTGGAATGTGTTTGTCTCTAACCATCAATACAGAGACTGAATTACATTTTGTGGGAGTGTTAACCTGCCCTCCAGATGTCCCCTGAGGATGATTTCGTTCTTTAGGACGTCCCATTGCAATTCTCTTGAATGAAATTGGGCCCAGCATACCGCTGGGATGCAGGAGGTGAGAGACCCCAACAGAGACATGGCCCCCCTGAGAGTCATTACTGGGTCTGTTATGGCAGTCGAGACTACATTTTTTATTTTCTCTCTTTTCTGCTCGGGCAGGCAGCATTCCTGTCGAACCGAATCCAGAGTAAGGCCTAAAAAGATCTGAGTTGTATGCGGGATCAGTTTAGATTTTTCTAGGTTTAAACACCATCCTAAGTTTTTTTAAGATGGTGCACCTGAAGTTTTGCCCACTATTAGGAAGTCGTCCAGGTACAGAATGATCAATCTCTTTTCCTCCCTGAGATGAGCCGTAACCTCCGCTATAAGTTTTGTGAATATGCGGGGCGCTATTGCTAGGCCGAAGGGAAGAGCTCTGTACTGGAAGTGCTTGACAACTCCCTGTACAGTTACGGCTACTCTGAGGTATTTTTGAAAGTCGTGATGGATTGGCACATGGTAATACGCATCCTTTAGGTCCAACACTGCCATGTAGCAGCCGGGGAATAGAAGGCTTATCGTTGATTTTATTGTTTCCATCTTGAATGATGGAATGTTCAGGAATTTGTTTAGGCCTTTCAAGTTGAGGATGACTCTGTATGAATTGTCCGCCTTCTTTATAAGGAACAAGGGGGAATAGAACCCTCTCCTTTCTTCTTGTGGTGATACCTCCAGCAAGACGTTCTTTTGCAGGAGACCTGAAATCTCTTCCTCCAGTGCCCGCTGTTCTGGTACAGAGGATCTTAAGGCAGTCGGGATAAATTTCTCTGGTGGGTTCCTCAGAAATTCTAGTTTTAAACCTGATTTTACTAAATTGAGGATCCACTTGCTGGAAGAGATTCCCAGGCAGGAAGGAAGAGAGAGAGCCTCCCTCCCACCTGGGATAGAGTGTCATTTTGGCGGTTTGCGACTATCCTGGGAGGGCCCGCCGAACAAAAACCCTTTCCCTTTCCTGGAACGATCCTCCCACCTAGATTGTTCTGTGGACGTCCTTCTGCGGCCAAATTTCTTCCTCCGAAAGGACTGCTTAAAACTTGAGAAGGAAGATTTAGGAAATCCTTTTTTGTTGTCATCTGCTTTCTCCAGAATTATGTCAAGACAGGCACCGAAAAGAAAATCTCCTTCTCACGGAAGAAAACATAGCTTTCCCTTCGTTTGTATGTCCACCCGGGCAACATTTCAGCCAGACGGCTCCACGGCCGGCATTAGACAGGGCCGCAGATCTTGCTGCTAATCTGGCAGAATCCGCAGAAGCGTCTGATAAGAAGGCCGCTGCTCCTTTCAATACAGGGGTAGAGAGTAGAGATGAGCGTTGTTCTACTCGAACTGTTCGCCAATCTCAAATTCGAGCTGTTTTGGGCGGTGTTCGAGCCGTTCGGCGAACACGAACAATTTGAGAAAAATTCGGCTGTTCGAGGTTATGTTCGATAACTGTTCGTGCACCAAAATCATAACTGGATTTTTTCTCAGTAATGATGAAAATTAATGTTAATACGCAGTTTGAGTGTACAGCGGGGTGGGGGGAGGGGCAGGGGATGGATCTCTGCAGGAACAATGAAGATCTCCATTTTTTTTTCTCTTTCCCGCATTTGCAGTGGGGAGGTGCAATCTGTCAGCCTATCAGCAGCGCACACACGGAGCGAAGTGCTTTTTTTCACACAAGCAAGGGCATGTGTCATTGGCAGTGTATGTCACATGTCCTTGCCCTATAAGACCAAGCCATTTTCCCCGTCGCCACCATTTTCTCACTGCTGCAGCTGCGTGTTAGACGGCACCGCTGTTGCTGTGTGCGCTATACCTTGTTAATTTCAAGCCAATTTTCGCACAAATCTACAGATAGCTTGGGAGTAGGGAATAGTTGTGATTGCAGTCCTTTTAAGGACTAGGTTACAGCATTTCCTACGACTTTTATCAGGCAGGTCTGTGCTCTTAAATAGATAGATTGTGGCTATGTGCCCACGTTGCATTTATGAAGCAGAAAATTTCTGCTGCATAAATGCAAGTCCTCTCCCGGAAAAACGCATGCGTAATTCCGCACGCGTTTATCGCGCGTTTTTCGCGCGTTTATCACGCGTTTTCCATATGCGGAATTGCCTTGCGTTTTTTATGCATTGAACAAAGGCAATTCTGCTTGCGGAAACGCAAAATTAAATGACATGCTGCGGATTTTTGAACGCAGCATAAACGCTGCGGAAAAATCCGCAGCATGTGCATAGAACTTGCGGAATCCCATTGGGGACCATGGGGTGCGTGTTACCAAGCGTTTTTCAAGCGTTTACGCTGCGGAAATTCCGCATCAAAAACGCTTGAAAAATGCTACGTGGGCACACAGCCTTAGGGAGTAAAGACTAATTGTAATTGGAGTCCTTTTCAGGACTAGGTTACATCAGTTCCTATCAGTTTTTGCCAGGCAGGTCTGTGCCAGTGCTGTGCAAGTTTTTTTCACAGCATTTGGCTGAATCTAGCAAAGCTAATCCTTTTTGGCCTATTGCAGAGTGTGTTAGTCAGTGGAGTAGCCTATCTGTGTTGCAAGATATACCACCTGTGTATAGAATACCAATTTTTTTACTGCACCTAGTGAAGTAAAATCTTTTGGGCATAGCATCAATCTATTAGTCCATCTATACTGACCTCCATCAGGTTGCAAATTGAATATAATTTTTTTCTGCATCTAGCTCTGAAAAAATATTGGGCTTCTAGCTGTGTGTGGGACTTGTTCTATTAATCCATCTATACAGACCTCCATCAGGTTGCAAACTGAATATATTTTTTTCTGCATCTACCTCTGAAAAAATATTGGGCTTCTAGCTGTGTGTGGGACTTGTTCTATTAATCCATCTATACAGACCTCCATCAGGTTGCAAACTGAATATATTTTTTTCTGCATCTACCTCTGAAAAAATATTGGGCTTCTAGCTGTGTGTGGGACTTGTTGTATTAGTCCATCTATACTGACCTCCATCAGGTTGCAAACTGAATATATTTTTTTCTGCATCTACCTCTGAAAAAATATTGGGCTTCTAGCTGTGTGTGGGACTTGTTCTATTAATCCATCTATACAGACCTCCATCAGGTTGCAAACTGAATATATTTTTTTCTGCATCTACCTCTGAAAAAATATTGGGCTTCTAGCTGTGTGTGGGACTTGTTCTATTAATCCATCTATACAGACCTCCATCAGGTTGCAAACTGAATATATTTTTTTCTGCATCTACCTCTGAAAAAATATTGGGCTTCTAGCTGTGTGTGGGACTTGTTGTATTAGTCCATCTATACTGACCTCCATCAGGTTGCAAACTGAATATATTTTTTTCTGCATCTACCTCTGAAAAAATATTGGGCTTCTAGCTGTGTGTGGGACTTGTTCTATTAATCCATCTATACTGACCTCCATCAGGTTGCAAACTGAATATATTTTTTTCTGCATCTACCTCTGAAAAAATATTGGGCTTCTAGCTGTGTGTGGGACTTGTTCTATTAATCCATCTATACAGACCTCCATCAGGTTGCAAACTGAATATATTTTTGTCTGCATCTAGCTCTAAAAAAATATTTGGCCTTCTATCTGTGTGTGGGTCTCATTGTATTAGGTCATCTATACCAAGCTCCACCAGCTTTTCAATTAATAATAATTTTTCGCTGCATCTAGCCCTGAAAATAATTTTTCTTCCCAATAGTGGTAGCAATAGAAATATGGGGCGCGCTCCTGGCTTACAAAAATATACGCTTCATAACAAAAAACACCAGCTTAGCGCACTGCATTAATAAGATGGCATCATCGTCTCTCCCAGTGCTAGGCCTACTACCCAGGCTAGCATTCCTGTGCCTAAAACACAATGTATGGGTCCGCGCTAGCCACTATGCTGAGGGGTCTAAAGCTGCTGCTAACGCTTTATAACAATTCAATTGGCAGATTTTCACAGAGCTCTTCCACAATGCCCACCCATCGGGACAACAGTTGCCCACCTTCCCTATGGGATCTAGTGGCGAATAGTTGATGCCATTAATCAGAGCGTCAGTTGCCCCGTCGACATGGCAAGCATACGGTAAGGCATGGGAAGAGTGGACACGACTAGTAGCAGGCAGACGGGTTGACCAATGTGAACAAGCCAGATCACAAGTCACCATAGAATTTCTCCACCAGCTAATGATGAGGGGCATATCAGGGGCGTCAGCGCAGCGGTGTCTGACCAGAGTAGCATTTCACTTCCAACTACTGAATTGGGGAGATGTGACAAAGATTCATCATCAGACAATCCATAAAAGGGTGGAAAAGGGGTCAGCCAAGTCAGGAGTGTAGACGTCCCGTCCCGTGTCACTAAAACTGATTTCTCACATCATATCCCTAACACCATTAACATGACACTCACAATTTGAAGCAACACTACTGTCTACTGCATTTGTGATCGCCTTCTTCGGGGCGCTATGCATAAGCGAATTAGTCCCTCAATCCAAAATTAGCACCAGTGGAGGCTTATTACACCAGGACGTAGTCATAGGCAATAATGCAATACGTCTACGCATACACAAATCGAAAATGGTTCCAGCGGGCAGGGGCACTTGGGTACTTCTACAACCCACAAACGGTACACTGAGTCGGGTAACAATAGTAAAACCATATCTAACCATCAGATCACAAAGTAATTTGTTCCTATCACACATTGATGGGACGCCATTATCAAGATACCAGTTCCAAGCTATATTTAATAAATGCATAACATCGGCAGGGAACCACCCCAAAGATTACGGGACACACTCATTCCGCATAGGCGCGGCCACAGAAGCAGCAAGAGCAGGACTGTCAGAAAAGGAAGTTCAGAGGATAGAGAGATGGTGATCCACGTGTTTGGCAAGATACATAAGACCGGACTTGTTATCCTAACGTGGTTTGTTTCTTTTACAGGTGACGCTAAGCCAACAGTGTGGGTGATAGGCCACTCGTATATATATTGGGCAGATTAAAGGGCGAAAGTCCGCCCAGGCGGGAGGAAATTAGAGTTTCATAACACATATTTCAACTGGAGAGGTATTAGAGGCCTGCTATGGCCACAGGTACTAATGGAGGTAATCAAGGTAGGGAGAGAGGCAAGATGTCTGGTCATCTTAGTTATACAGGCCGGGGGAAACAACCTAGGTCATCACAAGAGCGCATAACTAATGGCAATAATGAAACTAGACACTGAGCGCTTCAGAGAATTTTTCACAAAACTAGCTATAGTATGGTCAGAGATTGTGCCGATAGCGGTATGGCAAGGTGCGCGAGACATCACGGCCATCGAACGGACAAGGCGGGTAATAAATATTCGGATGGCAAAATTTAGAAGAGACAGAGGCGGTGTAGTGGTACGACACCGACAACTGGAAGGAGATAAAGCAGGCCTCATACGGCCCGACGGTGTTCACTTAATGGATATTGGACTGGACATATTCCTGTCAGGACTCCAGGACGGAGTGGAACAAGCGTTAAGAGTGATGGGTGGGGGTCAGAGTCCTGCATACGAGTACGCAGGATCCTCCGTGGCCTGGAAATAGAAAGGACATGTTGGAGAGTTATACTTGTTGGCCAAGTTGCCGGAGTGGAGACCCAGGGCATGCTGCAACAAGCTGAATTATTTTAGAAATAAAATGTCTTTCTAATGGAATGAGTATAAAGAGTTAATAAAGCTGTGACCGATCCTCACCCATCCAGTTGTAAGAGTTACATTATTGTATTGTCAAGGAAAGGGGGGCGGTAGGGGGGCTGAGCGTCTGGGTTTGGTTGGGGGTCCCCACAGTCTGCCTAGGCTAGATGCATTTAAAAATTCTTATTAGATACACAGGCGGTGCAGCTTGCTTCGCAGCTGGGCTACTACGCCCAAAGTATTGCCTAGGCTAGATGCAGTTAAAAATTCTACGCTGACTAGCAGACACTGAAGATTTGGAGCAAACCTCTGAGTAAACAGCTCTTCAGACTCAATCATCTGTGTTACCCCAAGCCATAGTGTATGTAGTTTCTTACAGTTAAAAGGGGGGGGGGGGGAGCGACCCAACCCACCTGGAATTGACGATGCCAACGTCACGTAAGACACAGCAAGGGGACTCCAAAAAGAGTTTCCATTTTTTCCCAAAATTGTGGCACAGACACCACTTAACCCTAGAACGCATACCTGGGGCCTCGCAGTCCCGCCCTGTTAATTGTTTTCTATTTTCTGCAAGATTACTTTAGTTAGAATTTTGAAACTCTAGGTATTCTTCATGTATATAGTTGTTTGTCATTTGAGTTTGAGTTATTCAATGTTATTTGCACACGGGCCTAAAAGGCCCCAGGTATATGAAAGTGTAGATTTTTATGGTCATGCGTTCTACGGTTAAGTGGCATCAATTGCCCCACAGTTGCTTAAAACGGTTGGTGAGGTGATATTACCAAATCCTCAAGCTTTTAGCCTCCCAAGGATAACACAGGATTAGAAAAGTCCTTGCGAATCCATGATTTGTTCATCTTTATGAACGTGAGTCTGTCTACATTCTCAGTGGACAGCCGCGTGCGCTTATCTGTCAGCACACCATCAGCAGCGCTGAACACACGTTCAGAGAGAACACTGGCTGCAGGGCATGACAAGATCTCCAAGGCGTGAGTGGCGAGCTCCGGCCATTTTTCCAGATTGGAATACCAAAATGAGCAAGGGTCCAGTGACACAGTCATGGCTTCGATGTTCACTTGGAGATACTCCTGCACCATCCTCTCTAGGCATTGACTATGTGTCAGACTTCTTGTCTCCTGTGGCCTTGCAAAGGATGGTCTAAAAAAGTGGTGAAACGATTTCACAAAATTGCTGTTACCAGCAGATACTGTGTTACTGTTACGGTTTGAGTGACGAAGACTCGACAGTCCCGCGGTTGGCAAGTTAGAACTGTGAGATTCACTTCGTGCACCACTGGTGTTTTGTGGAAAAGCACATGTAAGATTCTGCAACAGCGTCTGCAGATACTCCTGCATGCGTCAATCCCTTTTTATGGCAGGAATTATTTCGGCAAATTTACTTTTGTACCGGGGATCTAAGAGTGTGGCAACCCAGTAGTCGAGATTACTTCGAATTCTGCAATCTGAGGGTCATGTTGCAGGTAGTGCAGCAAGAAGGCACTCATGTGTCTTGCGCATCCAGGAGGACCAAGTCCTTGTTGTGTTGGTAGCGAGGTAAGAATCATGCTTCTTTCCTCTGCCCTCTCCCCCCAACCTCGCACAACAGAAATGTGATCAAGG
This sequence comes from Phyllobates terribilis, assembly GCF_046119375.1. Classification (NCBI taxonomy): domain Eukaryota; kingdom Metazoa; phylum Chordata; class Amphibia; order Anura; family Dendrobatidae; genus Phyllobates; species Phyllobates terribilis. The sequence goes on along the minus strand of NW_027362764.1, from coordinate 472,916,208 downwards.
TCTCCCTCATCTGATGAGTCTTCCATGCCCATCGCCAGTTCATCCTCCACTTCTTCCTCGGCTCCTGCACCTTCCTCAACAGTTTGGCTGCTACCATGCGCCCTGTTTAATCCCTCTCCCCCACCCTCCCATGCCTGCCTCCTTGGTGCTGCCAACCGTCTGGACCTTGGAGATGTTATCCCTTCCGCATATGACTCCTCCTCTACTTCCTCCACCTCCTCTTGTCCGACCACCTGACTCTGAATTCTGTTTAATGTGTGCTCCAGCATGTAAATCACCGGAATAGTTATGCTGATAATGGCATCGTCGTCAGCACTAAACATCTTCGTCGCCATTTCAAAACTGTGCAGAAAGGTGTGTGGCGCCCCTGAGGGTGCAGTCACCACAGAGTTACTGCATCTCACCCAGAGGTGTGGTATCTCACCCTCAGGTAAGGAAGGCGTATGGCTCGGGACCCTAACACCTGCATCCAACACATACCCGCAGTGGGGTTAGGGCGAGATTGCTCCTAAGGGAGAGCACAGTCCCAGGTCCCTAGCTGGTGGGAGGATCCTATGTAGTGGGTGCTTAGGGGAGCAGCTTAGGGGAGCACATGACAGGGAGAGTATAAATAGGAAGCCATCTTAGAAAGAGCAAGCCAGTCAGAGGAGGAAAAGTGACAGGAGCAGAGGCTCGGCATGAGCTCTGCTCCGGAGGCGGGCCTAGCCTGGGAGGCCCAGGACTGAAGGAGAGAAGAGAGGAGTGGGAGCAGGAAGGCTCCAGGAACCGAAGGGACCCTAGGGCTACGGGCCGTGCAGAAGGCCACCTGTACTCCCGCTGCTACCAGGAGGTAGAGGGGTCAGGCCAGATAAGGGGAACCGGTCCCTCAACTAGAGGAGAAACAGCAAGGCTCAACTAGAAACCGGAGGCTGCAGCATTTCATGTACTGCAGGCAAAAGTCCACACCAGTCTCCCTAAGAAGGTAGCCACATAGGACCCAGGGGACGGAACACAAGTCGCCCGCCAAGGCCCGAGGATACCGGATAGAAGTGTCACTGGGTGTGAGGTGCAGGGAGAAGGCCAGAGAAAGGACACACAGAAGGGGGTCCTGCTAAGTACTCCGGAGCTATCTGGGGGTGGACTGAGCCCCTCACTGAGTACGCACAGCACGACGGGTGAGATAGCTCTGGTACCTGTAATCTGGACTGCAACAACTGTGAGTAAAGATCTTGGGACTGCATCACACGGACTCTGTGTTCATTACTGACTCCCTGCACTACAACCACCATCATCCACCCACACTGCCCTGAAGCTACACTCTTCCTGTGGTGAGTAATAATACCATTGCAGCAAAACCACCAGCTTCAGAGGACTGTTCCGCAGCGGCGGCCCCTTTGGCCGCACTCCACAGGTGGCGTAGTCGGACATTATAAAATCCATATATACAAATTACCGTTGGATTGACCGCCCTGGGTAACGGACCGGGTCACCGCCACAGTGACTACAACCCCCAGCGTCAACTTCATAGATCCCTGATCTGAGACCACTCCTGCTGTGTGATTTGCCCCACCTCTGGATCTCGTTGGCCCAGGCTATACGTCAGAAACTATTGCACCAGGGCTTGTCGGTGCTGCCACAGTCGCTGCAACATGTGCAGAGTTGAATTCCACCGTGTCGGCACATCGCATTTCAGCCGGTGAACTGGCAGGCCCAACGACTTCTGTAGAGATGTAAGTCGTTGAGCTGCGGGATGCGAACGGCGGAAGTGAGCACACAGTGACCGTGCCCTCTGCAGAAGGCCATCTAGTCCGGGATAGTGGGCTAAAAATTTATGGACAACCAGGTTCAACACGTGAGCCATACAAGGCACGTGTGTAACATTGCCCCGGCGAAGGGCCACACCCAGGTTTGCAGCATTGTCGCACACGGCCTTCCCTGGTTGCAGGTCCAGTGGAGACAACCATTCATGAAACTGGGTCTCCAGAGCTGACCACAAGTCCTCAGCTGTGTGACTCACATTTCCCAGACATTTCAAAGTAAACACTGATGCCGTTGAGCCCTGCTGCCAGCATAGTAAGGAGGTGCGCAGTTAGAAAGCAGGTGGCATTACCAGACAGCCTTTGGGTGCAGGTGGAGGACCGAGAGGAGGTTGAGGAGGCAGAAGCAGTGGAGGAACTTCTAGATAAAGAGGATTGACGTACAACTCGCGGGGACGGCAAGACTTGGACAGCAGCCCCTTGTCCTGCTGTCACCATAGTTACCCAGTGCCCTGTCAGCGACATGTAACGCCCCTGTCCATGCCTACTCGTCCAAGTGTCTGTGGTGAAATGCACCCTGTCACACACAGAGTTTCTCAAAGAAGCGGTGATGTTGTGTGCGACATGCTGGTGGCGCGCAGGCACACCTTTCTTTGAGAAGTAGTGCCGACTGGGCATCTGGTACTGGGGCACTGCGACGGACATAAGGTCTCAAAAATCCACTGTGTCCTCCAGGCGGAAAGGCAGCATTTCTGTAGCCAACAGCTTGCAGATGGTGAAATTCAACCTCTTAGCTTTCTCATGGCTAGGAGGAAATGGTCTTTTACTTGTCCACATCTGAGGGACCGAGGGCTGGCTGTTGTGCTTTGACGGGGTTGAGTAGGGTGTCCCTGGCAAACTGCCGGTCTGTGAGGAAGATGCAGGCGGACATGTTAGGTTGCCTTGATCCAAAGGTGGTGCTCTCGATGTCAGAGAGCTCTCAACACCAGCAGGTGTTTCCACTTCCCAATGAACTGACGACCTGCCAATCACACTGGCTGTTGCAGGTAAAGAGGTGGCAGGTCTGCGTCCAAAAACATGTGTGACTGCTGTCCCCCCAGTCACAGAGGATGAAGAGGCCGCGGATGCACAAGATGGGGCAGACGGTGGTTGGCCCAGCCTGCTAGGCCGCATTGTAGCACAGTGAGCTTCCCACTGCAACTTATGCTTCATATCCATGTGACGGTACATGCATGAAGTACTCAAACTATGGATTTTTTGGCCTCTACTTAGCTTTTGGTGACAAATATTACAGATAACACGAGTTGGGTCATCCTTATCGATCTGAATAAATGCCCAGGCTATGCAAGGCTTAGAGACCATGCGACCTGAAGAGCCACTACGACTTGTGGTCAGAGGCGGAGTTGTGGTTGAGGATGCAGTTGTTGACGTGCTTCCGGTACTCCGTCTCTGTCCAGGAAGGCGCAACCTAACCTCGTCGTCAATAGCATCTGTGACGCCCCGCTGCGCTTGGTATCACAGATCCTAGAAGAGTGTATTGATGGAATCCTCCACAAGAGGCCCCCATAAACATTCACACATCTCCACCTTCCACCTCAGACCAGCAGAGGGAGCCCGTTAGGGATATAAATAGGGAAGGTGGAGCTAGGCAGTTCAGTTCCTCTGAAGAGTTCCTGCAGTAGAGAAGCCTAAGAGAGGTCAGTCTGCAGTGGAGCTCAGTCTAGTCTAGAGAACTCAGTTAATAGTTCAGCAGTGGAGCACGAGGCTCCTGCTAGCTAGATTCAGGGAGCCCAGATAGAGCTTAAGGTGTGCCGGCGTCATAAGATCGGTGAAGCGCGGCAAGCTGCCGTTAGTGTGTATAGCCTATTGAGGGCCCGAGTAGGCCGAAGGCGAGTGGCGAGTTAGTACATAAGGGGCAGAGGAGCTTAACCAGCTCACCCCGAAGCATTTACCGGACACCGGATCCGAGCTTACCGGGATCTCTATGACCCAGTAAGGCATAACCGGAATCCCTGGAGAACTACAAGTCCCAGGATCGCTAAGGTGCTGATACGTAACAGAGCCAGGAGACGCTTAGGCCCCGCATACTGGGAGCGTGAACTTCAAGAGAAGGCCCTACCACAAGGTCAGCCAGCGCAGGACAGAGACAAAGTTAGGCCTAGCTCCAGGCAGGTCAGAAACTTACTGCGCAGAGGCAAGAAACAGGAGGCCCTACACCCGCTCATTGGGGAGGATCCTGATATGCACCCTTCACCCTACAGTGCTCCAGGATGTGCCTGAATTTCCTCCAGTAAAAGGTACTGAAGTGACTACCGTGTCCGTTTCCGTTCTTGCTCTGACCCAGCTGGGTCTCGCCTGTCCTGCATTCCCCCTGCATACGCTGCCCTGAGACCTAGCTCCACCTGTGGGGAGCTATACCATCGAGCTTCCTTATCACGGGCCTCAGTGGACTGCTGCAGCGCTGGTGCTTCTCACCAGATACCACAGGTGGTGTCACAAACTCTTATAAAATTAACAATTATCCACCCTTTTAAAGAGTGACCCCAGGGTACGGGCCAGGGAGCCGACCACCGCGACATCCCAAAGGCCAGGCAAAGGCCCGGGTGACCTCATCGACTGGCTGACTGTGGGTTGACAGTAAGTGGGATCTCCAACCTTGTCATCATCACCCTGTGTGTTATCACACCCGTCGTCCTCAAAGCCAACCTCTTCCTGCCCTGACCGAAAAGTCAAGTTGTCGCTCCAATCAGGTATTTGAGTCTCATCATCGTCTTCATCATTGTCTGCACCAACAGGAGTTACAGTTTGGGAACGAGGGTCTACATTATGCTCAGAACCTTCTTCATCTGGTCCTGGATCCGACTTATAAAGATTCTGGGCATCAGTGCAGATCATTTCCTCGTCTGGATTAACAGAAGCTCTGGAGCAGACCTCCGTTTCCCAGGCTATAGTATGAGTAAACAGCTGTGCAGACTCAACCATCTGTGTTACCCCATACTCAGACGGGCAGCTGGAGACTTGGGAGCTGTGAGGAAGCAAGTGCGATTGGGGTGACACCTCTGAGGACTGGAGTATTTGTGATGTTGAAGTTGAGGTGGAGGAGAGCCCACTTGAAGGAGCACTTGATATCCGCTGAAGCACCTGCTGTTTTTGTGCCTCATCTGGAATTTGTAGCGATGGGCGTGTCCGTAACAAAGGGATCGTATCACATTGTCCACGAAAAGAAGTCGACATGTTAGTTTGGCTGGAAGATGGTCTTTCTTCTGCAGATGTTACTCGACCCACCAGCGGACAGGCACCAGTATTAGGAGAGGGGGGCTGGCCGTCGGGGTCCACCGCGGCTCTGGCACAAACCCGGCGACACGGAGGTGGCATGGGCAGGAACGGACTGGCCGTGTCGGCTTCCCACTTTTTGGATTTTAGAAGGGCATGACATGCCTATATCTGTGTCTCCCCCTCCTTTTACTCCTCCACCTCTTTTATTTTCGCATCACTATATGTACTTGTCACTTTTCCATGTGTTAGTTATGTCTTCTGAGCAGTTTGTCAGCTTTTGGACACCTTTGAAGGTGTTTTCTATGTGTTTCTATGTGTTTTTGTTTGCCTGCCATTGGTTTTAACGGTGTTCGAAGGTGTTCGACGAACAGTTCGGCGAACACACGGGTGTTCGACGAACCGAACCGAACTCGAACACTACGGGGGTGGCTCAACACTAGTAGAGAGGCCAGAATGGAGTCCTGTGACTCGTTGTTCTTAACCTGGTCTTCTAACCTGTCTAACCAAACCATAAGGGATCTTGCGGTACAGGTTGCTGCTATGGCTGGTTTCAATGCCCCTGCTGATGACTCCCAAGTACCCTAAAGGAAGGTATCTACCTTTCGGTCCAGTAGGTCCTTCAGCATCCCTGTGTCTTCAAAAGGGAGAGAAGATCTTCTAGAAGCTTTGAATACCGCAACATCCAGCTTCGGGGCTTTATTCCAGGAAGCTGCATCTTCCTCACTAAAGGGATATTTCCTTTTGAAGGCGGATGTAAGGGGACCCTTTTTCTCCGGCGTATCCCACTCCTTCCTGATAAGTCCCTGCACCTTATCATTAATCGGGAAAACTCTATGTTTTTTCCGATCCATGGTGCCGAACATAATATCCTGTACCGATTTTTTTTGACTTCTGGTCAACTAACCCCATTGTGGACCCGACGGCTTTTACTAAGCTATCCACACTTTCCAGGGGAAAACAATGACCTGTGCCTGCCTCGCTATCCGAAGAGGAAGAGTCAGTGGAGTCATCCAGTATTCCCTCGTCGGATTCAGAGTCTGAAAGGGTGGGTGGGGTTTTGCCCTATGAGCCTGGGATCCTTGGGAAAATGACTTAAACGATTTTCCTACCTCAGACCTAATAAGGGCTTTTAGATTTGAAGAAAAATCCGGGGTTCCCTCCGAAATTGTTTCCTCAATACATGGCTGGCATAATCTCTTGGGCCAGTCTTTAGTCAGACCCCGTTCACACAGGGCACATAGTCTTGGATTTCTCTGTACATTTTTTAGGGACATCCTGACCATATAAGGGAGGAAGGAGAGGGAGAGAGAGAGACAAAACAGAAAAAAGTCTACATTAATACGTCGACTTTCACGTAGCTCACTCACCACCCAGTAGATAAAGACAGGGTACCGGAATGGGAGGCAGGACGGTATCCGATACTTCTCCTCGGGAGACTGCGGAATCATCAATCCTGCAGGAGCTATGCCGGCTGGATCTTGAATCACTTGTGCTGCGAGTTCCAGAACGCCCACTGCTCCTGCTCTGCGGTGGACACTGCTCCTGGGTGCGCTTCTAGCACCGAGGCTGCCGCGGCTGCTTCATCTCCTCGGGCTGCTGCAGCTGCAGCATGGACTGCTGCTCTTGCTGCTGATGTGGTGGGGAGGGCAGCTGTGAGGCCATTAAGGAGCACTGTGCCCCTGCCTGGCCGGTGATCTACCCTTAAGTACCCTTATTGTGCCAGGGAGATCAGCGGCCGGCATCCCCGCAGCTTCCGGTACCTCCCCCGAAAATTACATCCCGGGGTCAGAGGTCCCGGCGCGCGTCATCGGGGCGTGACTTCCGGTTTTCATCACTTCCGGTCGCGCCCCGTGACGTCACATCCGGGAGGCGGGGTTGGCCGGCTACCATGCTGTGTAGGTGCCGCAAACCTCCGCCCGCACGCGGGGAGACCACATGTCGGCGACCCCCGCGGAGCTTCAAGGAACCACAGGACCTGTCCTTTAAGGGCGGATCCCCTCTCTCGTTGTGCTGTCATGGGTGACAGAAAAAAAAACATTAGTGTTTAGTGACGGGTTTGTCTATCAAACAGCTGAGCAGAACAGTCAGAGGGTAGGATAGCTGTTCTATGTTTGACAGCAGTAGCCACACAGTGCCCCTGCCCACCCTGTGCAATGAAGATTATATAAATATACATGCGCTGTCTCATTTCCCAATGGATTTTAAGCCTCTGAGTTATGACTAATATTGTGGGAATAACCCTTTAAGATAACAATACTCTAATGTCCTTAGGTACCTTTAAGCCCCCAATACACATTAGACTAATATTGTCCAAACCTGGCAATATCAACACGTTTCGCTGACAGCCTCATGCGTTTCAGAACTCCGGACAATTTATTGTTGGGGAAAATATCGATCTGGCATGTCCAATTTCAGACTGCTAATCATAAGCTCTCCAGGAGGTAAGACCCCACCAGACTTATCTGGTAACTGCTCTCATAGAGAACACAGGCGCTCTCAGCCAAACGAGGGCTCCTGTGTATGGAGCAGACGGCCGACACGCGGTTTTAGGCTATTCTTTTGACAAAGAGGAGAGCTGAACCATTTCCCTTTCTTCTCTCTAGTGTGCTTACTCCTTGTGCAATCACAAGTGTAATTTACATCTCTACATTTCTAACCATCCACAATATAAACAGGATATTTTGACAAATATAAACAAATTACCAATTTTGTCAGGTTTGACTAGCTTAAAAAATACGGTCGAAGTCCCCTTTCCTCCAGATTTTGTAGTAACGATGATGTCCCCTTTATCATTCTTGTCTTGACCAACCCGGCAGACTATTTTGCTGGCAGATATCCACTCAGCTGTTAGCAGACAATTGTGTCCACAGATGGTTAACCCTGTAAGACAAAAAAAAAAAGTCAAAGTTCTATATGGTACGATTTATCTGGACACTATATGCTCTAGATTTATATGGTCACTTAATACATTAGTTCTTCATCTTATATATACACACCTGTGCAATCTACAAATTCCACATATTATTATAAGAATTACTACAGTGTTAAGACCTGGCAGGGTCTTCCTCAGTGCTATATACAGTCATGGCCAAAAGTATTGAGAATGAGACAAATAGTAATTTTTCCAAAGTTTACTGCTTCATTTTTTGCAATGGCAATTTGCATATACTCCTGAATGTCAAAGAGTGATCAGCTTAACAGCAATTACTGTACTTGCGAAGTCAATATTTGCCCAGAAAATGAACTTTAACCCCCAAAACACATTTCAACATCATTGCAGTCCTGCCTTAAAAGGAGCAGCTAACATCGTTTTAGTGATTGATCCATTAACACAGGTGTGGGTGTTGATGAGGACAGGGCTGGCGATCAATCAGTCATGATTAAGTAAGAATGACATCACTGGACACTTTAAAATGAGGCTGGTTCTTGGTATCATTGTTTCTCTTCAGTTAACCATGGTTATCTCTAAAGAAACACGTGCAGCCATCATTGCACTGCACAAAAATGGCCTAACAGGGAAGAGTATCGCAGCTACAAAGATTGCACCTCAGTCAACAATCTATCGCATCATCAAGAACTTCAAGGAGAGAGCTTCCATTGTTGTCAAAAAGGCTCCAGGGCGCCCAAGAAAGACCAGCAAGCGCCAGGACCGTATCTTAAAACTGTTTCAGCTGCGGGATCGGACTACCAGCAGTGCCGAGCTTGCTCAGGAATGGCAGCAGGCTGGTGTGAGTGCTTCTGCACGCACTGTGAGGCGGAGACTCTTTGAGCAAGGGCTGGTTTCAAGGAGGGCAGCAAAGAAGCCACTTCTCTCCAGAAAAAACATCAGGGACCGACCGATATTCTGCAAAAAGTACAGGGAGTGAACTGCTGAGGACTGGGGCAAAGTCATTTTCTCTGATGAATCCCCTTTTCGATTGTTTGGGACATCTGGAAAACAGCTTATTCGGAGAAGAGGTGAGCGCTACCACCAGTCTTGTCTCATGCCAACTGTAAAGCATCCTGAAACCATTCATGTGTGGGGTTGCTTCTCAGCCAAGGGAATCGGCTCACTCACAGTCTTGCCTAAAAACACAGCCATGAATAAAGAATGATACCAGAATGTCCTCCAAGAGAAACTTCTCCCAACCGTCCAAGAGCAGTTTGGCGCCCAACAATGCCTTTTCCAGCATGATGGAGCACCTTGCCATGAAGCAAAGGTGATAACTAAATGGCTCATGGAACAAAACAGAGATTTTGGGTCCATGGCCTGGAAACTCCCCAGATCTTAATCCCATTGAGAACTTGTGGTCAATCATCAAGAGACGGGTGGACAAACAAAAACCAACAAATTCTGGCAAAATGCAAGCATTGATTATGCAAGAATGGACTGCTATCAGTCAGGATTTGGTCCAAAAGTTGATTGAGAGCATGCCAGGGAGAATTACAGAGGTCCTGAAGAAGAAGGGGCAACACTGCAAATATTGACTTGCTGCATTAACTCATTCTAACTGTCAATATAACCTATTGGTACTCATAATATGATTGCAATTATATTTCTGTATGTGATATAAACATCAGACAAACACTAATAAAAACCAGAGGCCAGCAGATCATGTGAAAATATAATTTTGGTGTCATTCTCAAAACTTTTGGCCATGACTGTACAGTGCTTATATATGCCTATGAGGATGTCGAACTCCGGTGCATGGAGTTCAATAATCAGACCACGAATGTACAATGAAATCAGCGTAAGGAAAATAATATTTTCACATACCGACAACTCAAAACAACACCACCAGGCAATGCCTAAAGAACACATAATACTGACACATACAGCCCACAAAATTTCATACAACTCTCATAATAATTTCATACATCTTACAATGCATCCATAAATGTATAATATAGCCATGTAAAAAATACAGAATCCAAGTGTTTCTGTATTAAAAATGCATTTAAAAAGCAGGTGCTTCAAATCTGCACCATAAATGCATAAAAAAGTGGAAAATACAGCAAAAATTTAAAAAAAAGTAGTAAAAATACAATAAATAGATCAAATTGCTATGGTGTATTTTGGTGTTGACACCGGTCAAAACAAATATGGCAGAAAAAAGCAGTGTTTTTTACTTGGTAAAATTGCCTTAGAAATGTGAGTTATTTTACAAGAGCTAATATATGAAACAAACCCATCACATAGGATCACTACAGAACTGCGCCCGACACACCGCTAAATTTGCCAGGCAAACGAGTATTACATGACAATCATTGAGATAAATCCCTGCCCATGTAATACATGGAGAGCTCAATTCCAACAGAGTCGACTCTTTTAAAGGGAACTGTCACCCGGGAGCTCCAGAGATAGCGGAGTGCAGCGCTCGGCTGATCATCAGCACTCCTATTAGAATGAATTGAGAGGCAATGCGCATGATCGACCTGCGCTCCATTAAGCCAGGGCTCTTCAGAGCCTCTATTCTTAGGATCGGTGGGGGTCATTGCGGGATCAGAAAGTTATCCCCTATTCTTTGGATTAGATACACAGTAACTGTCAAACTTGAGAACACGCCTTTAAAGTAGCGAAAAAGGATTTTGATTGTGTAGAGTAGTTTAGGGGTTAATATCTTTACTAGAAGTCAAGGGCTGTAACAGAGTGAATTGGTAAATTCCTGGTGGTCTAGGATAGGGAAGGGAATATTATTAAGAAGATTGGTGACCGAGAGCAGTAAAAGGTTTTACGGTAAATTCCTGGTGGTCTATGGGACTGAAGAGGTTAACCCCAGAGACATAGTAAGTCTGAAAGAGAAAAAAGCCATAGGTGTATAAAATTCAACCTATTCTTCAGTAATGTTCATGGAGGAATGATTCCTGGAAAACAGTTTTCCAAGAAGTAAATGGATCACATTAATGACTGTGGAGTAAAATCGTCCAAAGCTCCAAAAAAAGACAGGGACCTTTAAAGCCGAGAGATGGCCGGCATTCAACAAGCCCACGTTCCTGACCACCACCTCCACTATGGAAATGACAGATTAATGACCAAATGAGCTCAATGTGTTTTAGGTGTGACAGGTTCGGATTGCAAGTACGCAGGACTTCCTGTAGGGATTTCAACAAGGCTCCATAAATGGGAACCCGACACCGAATACTGGTAATAAATGAAGGCTTATGTCAGTTACCTTGTTATTACTGTAATTGTCAAATTACTTCTCTTTCCTGCCGCCTGATGAGAGAGCGTTGCTTTCATATTCTGTAAGACAATGCCCATGTGTACGGTACGGTTCCTGCCTGGCAGTAACTGCAGGGTATTACTGGAAGGCCCATAGGAAAGAGTGGAGTAATACACGCCAGGCTGCATAGAGCGGAGGAGCCATCCTGCCACTGACCACTAGAGGACGCTCTACTGGGTACATTACAGAGAGCAATATTGTCTGTGGTTTGCGTTCCCATCGGAATTATCCCTAAGTGTGTCTAAACCTATACAGGTAATAGAAAAACTGCTCTCCTCATTACAAATGGCAGAATGCAGTAAAAAATTGTTCAGGATCCCTTTTTATACCTCTGTATATGGTCCGTTACCATCCTCTGGAGCTGTAATATGTGAGGGCAAGCTACATACAGCTGTGCCCCCCGCCATATGAGATCCAAGATTTTTAACTCCTTATATGCCATGCCGGGGCGGACATACCATTGGTGCAACCTGTGCGACCGCACAGGAGCCCAAGAGATAAGGGGCCCATTTCTACCTCCAAAGCAGGTGCAATTTTACATTTTTAGGAGCTCTTGGTCTGCAAAGGGCCCATATATTGTTTTTGCACTGGGGCCCTTTTCTGTCTGTGTCCACCAGTGTGCCGTGGTCACCCATGTAAGGCATTTGTCAAAGAGAGAATGCTGTCTCTGCCACCCAACCCCGCAGAGTGATCGCGTGCCAACAGGCCACAGGCCGTCATAACAGCCAATCAATCGCTTCCAGGACTGCCAAGTACCAAGTGCCAAGCCCATTAGTGCCTTAGTTCCGCCAGAGGAAACCTCTAATAGGCTGCCTGTCAGGGAAACACTACCAAGATAGTAGTTCAGTGCATTATCTATTTGATCAATGAATCGCATGTTCAAGTCACCCCTTTTTTTTGTTTCTCTAAACCCCCCACAGCCCGTTGTTTTTTAGGACTTGTTTTTACAGAGTTCATAAATAACCTGGCAATATGATTCTTTAGGTCAGTACAATTGTGGGAATTCTAAACTTTTAAGACTATTGTTTTATCTTTTAGTGGTTAAAAACAATTCTGAACTTTGAAAAGACAAAAAAAAAAAAAACATTTGCTTCCGCTGTCATTTTCTGAGACTTGTAACTTTTTATTTTTCGATGGAGCTGAGTGAGGGCTGTAGTTGCAATGGATATCATTTTAGGTTACACCTGAGGTGTTCATAGATTTTTATTGCATTTTTCGGTTAATGCTTTTTTTTTTTTTTTTTTTTTGCCATTTACTGTAATGTTTAAATAATTTTAGATTTTATTAGATCGGACTTTTATGGAGATGATGATATTAAATATGTTTACTTTTTACATTGTTTAACCCCTTAAAGACATATGATGTATAGGGTAAGTCATATGCCGCCTCCCTGCCTTTGATGCAGGCTCGCAAGCTGAGCCCGCATCTTTCCCATCAGATGATGGTTGTGCTATTCAGGAAAAAGAGAAAGCGCAAAAACGAGAAATGGCCTGGTTCCTAATGGGTTCTTTTTTAGTTATTTTTGAATGGGAAAAAAGAGGTAATTTAAACTTTTGTTCATTTTTTTAATTTGTATTTTATAGTCCCCTTATGGGACTTGAACCGGTGCTTGATATTTAATCGCTCATGATATATAGTGTAACTGACATTCTCCTATGAAGGAGTGCTAAGATACCAGGCCCCCGGCTGCCATGTCAACCCATCAGCTCCCCTGTGATCGAGTCGTGGAGAGGGGATGATGGCAGACAGTGAATGTGTATGGAAATGTGAACACAGCCTTATGTGCTTCTACTTATATTTTATTATTTTTGCACCATAAATACATGGCTTAAAAAAAAAAAAGAAGAATTAGGTTTTTTTGTATCATATCCTGAGCACTAGAAATTTTACTATTTTCTATCAATGGAGCTGTGTGGTGAGCTATAATAATATTAGTATGATAATATTGTTTGTAATGTTTTACTTCTTTTGGACAAAAAAATAATTTTTGGAGAAAAAAAAAAATGTTCTCACTTGTCATCCCTGTGCAGTCCATATGCAAACCGTTTTTTTACAACAGCTAAAAACATTTACAGTTTCTTATGTTACAGAACTGCAATGTATGCATAAAAATCGTATGCTATAATGTGGCTCTGTATGGCATCCAATTTTTTTTATACACCCATAGACTTGAATGGGTGAAAGTCATCCGATTTACAGAAGAAACTAGTGCATGCTGTGATTTTATTCACACGCAGATTCGGACAGTGAAAAAAACAAAAAGGCTCAGCTGCCCTATCCCATTGAATAACACTGATCCGAATGCTGTCTGTTTTTTTTCACGGTTAGCACTTGGGCAGAAAATATGGCCGTGTGAACGAGCTCTGACACATCTGCAGGTTTCTCTCAGCTTCCAGATCACAGGCAGACAGGGCTGCAATATTGCTACAATACAGCAGAGCTGTGAGAGCTACAGCAGATAACATGTTTGCTAGGAGACAAAGTTCTGTTCTGCTGTTCTGTGTTGGTGTGTTATAATGACACACAGCTCTGCAGTGAGATCAGGAGAGCAGACTGTCAGTCATTACATGTCTCACACTGGTAACTCCTCCCTTTCATGTATAATAATCTCTGGATGCAGAGTCTCATACAGATCAGTGTCCGGCCCATAGTCCTGAACAGCTCATTTACATATAAGAAAAGCATGGATTTCTCTGGAATAAGACATCAGATCACAGATATCATGCTATCATTTTATTCAGCCTCCAATGACCTACATGTCCATATAGACGGCTTAGGAGGGTTGATCCTACTGACAGATTCCCTTTAACAGCGTTCACTCCGGGGAATAGTTAAAATATTTTTATAGTATGTGTCATTAGCTTTTTTAGCACTGTAATTTTTACATCTCCTTTTGAAGCTGATAGGAGCAGAGTTGCAGTACCAGGGAATGGTCACTACACAGTGGGTGGAGTTGTGGTTTTAAAATCTGCTCACATCTGGCTTCACTGGACCTCAAAACAGCTGATTGCTAGGGGAGGGGGACAGGCGTGGTTGCTGGGTTTCGGACTCCCATCGCTCCAATATTGATGACCTATCCGTTTTGTCTACTGGTAATAGAGTTGTAATATTCAGCAATAGAGAATACAGATCTGTTCTCATTGTCATATTAACATTTCAGTTTGTATTTTTCAACACGCAGTGTTCTAAGCCATCTGTATTGGTATAATGTTTGGCCTATAGAAGTTAATATGAGGGATCTGTTCGGGGGGATTTGATTTTTTTTTTTAAATCCACTATACAGTCTCAGAGATATTGGGGCTTTTTAGTTAGTGTTAGTTTTTATGATCTTTACCAAGGGGGCGTGGCTCACAGGATATTAATGCAGATAGACAGGTCCCCAGGGAATTAAACAAACAAGGAATACCCAGGGGAGCAGCAGAGATTAAAACACTTCTGTCAGGTTCTGCCTGAATATAGACGTTCTCGCATTCTGTGTACACAGCTCCTATGCAGCTCTATGTGGACCCATGGTTATACAGAGCAGCATAGGAGCTGGAGACACAGAAAGGAAGCTTTGTTTCTTTTACTCCAGACTGTGATATAATGCTTTTTGCTATTGCAAACACGGGTAAGCAATGAATAGATTGTAACAGAAACCACAGGTCCGATCTCCAGTGATCGGTCACAATCAGATCGCCAGCAGATCATCACTCTGCCCCTGTGTCTGTCTGGTGCCTGCTCCATGACAGTACGGTACGTTACCTATGAGATCCGAGGGGCCGGTCCCCAGGTTCTCTCCTCTGATGGTGACCTTAGTCCAGGAAGTCCCTTCTTTGGGAGAGATGCCGGTCACGAGCGGAGGCTGCCGCACCCGGGACATTACTGCAGCGCCGGCCGAGTCACCCAGAAGAAAGCAGCGAGTAGTCCTATGGAAGTACTAGGCAGCGGCGACTTCCTTTCCTCCGGATTCAGGACCTTGATGACGTTCATGTCACATGACCGTAATGTCAGTGTACAATGTGACGGTATGCGGCCAATCACAACGCTGCTGCAGTTGTCTACAAGGACCTGGATGACGTCTTCGTCACGTGACCGGGCCGCGTACAGTGAGAGCGCGCAGTCGCACACTACAGACAAGCTTTTCTGTGCGCGGAACTTCAAGGATGTGTACTGTGTGCAGGCGTACCCGCCGTATATGAGGGGGATGTGTGTAATAGCGGACGGGACTCTTGTAGATGACACTGTGTGGCTGTATTCTCTTATCTGTTCCAGCAGGAGGGCTGCAGGTGTACCTGCTCCTTATTTACCATAGGTACATGTATGACTGCATACAGGTTATCACAAGTAGCTAAAAGAAACACTTTCATTGTCACACATTATAGTAACCAATCAAAGAGAGGCTTTCATTGTTCCAGAGCTGCGTGACAAAATGAAAGCTGAGCTGTGATTGGCTGCCGTGGGCAAACAATATTGTTATGGTGAATAAATGATGACCCGTGTAAAGGTTGGCATTACTGAGCCAATGGTGAGAGAACTCCTCTACAGCTGGTCAGGAAAGGGCGGATGAGGTGATCTGGGGCTGGAGAAGCGCTGACCTGGGTGGAGATGAATACATACCACCCATTTTGCTTCAGCACAACCAGAGTCGATAGGAGCGACACCGGCCATAGGCGCCTGAGGAATCCACTTCGTGCAGCATGCAGTAAAGACAGTGCTCTAAAAAGCTCAATAAATACCTCATAGGTCCAAACGTTGTTACTGGTTACTTGTATGGAGCAATAAAGGACTTTTTGGAATCTCCCTGTAGAGCGCTGTGTTTACTGCATGCGGTTCAGGAGGGGGCGTCTGCTTATTGGAGCCTGGGGGGACAGGAAGCGGAAAACAGTGCAGGATTTACACGTGTCAGTTGCTGCAATTAGACCATCAATTGGCTACGGTCACTTACCTATTTAGACAGGCCAAATGCACTTCCATGCACATGGAGCGACCGCAATTATCGCCATTCCATGCACGTGTTTTTAGGATTATTTTAAGCCAACTAAAAAATAATTGCAGCCAATGAAAAACCATTTTTCTGCTTCATCAAGTCATTGCTGGTCAGTTTAGCTGGCCTGATAGTCGGGAACGATTGGTCCTAAGGGCACAGTCAGACAGCCGTATAAATCGGACCGCAATGCACGGACTGGCTAGCATCTCTCCCTACTCAAGCGTGACAGCTGCATCGCAATATATGAAGCTGTCACACTCAGGTTGTGAGAACCACCGGCCAGTCCGTTCATTGCATTCCAATTTATACGACTGACTGCTCCCTAAGGATAGTGTACCTGTAATGAAATCGGAAGGGGTCCAGACACTGTACATTATGTCACCCCACACCATAATCCTGGGGGAAGGACCAGTGTGATGCCCTTTTCATGGCATTTCCCACAAGGTCTTCAGGCCAATCTCCAGCTATTAAGGACTCAAAGTCCAAAATGGGACTCGTCACTGAAGAGTATAGACCTTGATTCCAGCCTTCATTGCTGCTTTGCTCTACATTATCATGGCCGTTGAGAATGGTGGAGTGAGATCAATGGAACACCTGGCTTGTAGCCCAATATCATGCAAGTGCCTCTGAATTGTCCACTGCTTGACACCATATGCTTGGTATGTGACATCCATTTTCACTTTCTGATCAGAATGGATTCTTAAGCGCCATTCTAATCTGACGATACCTTCATGCTGGGGTTTGCAGCTCTTCACCTCTTGCTGTCATTCCAGTGTGTCGTTCTCCCATCCACTAGGACACGCAGCGTTGAACAGTGCTGACATCTCGGTCTATGCACATAGCAATCGGTCAGACAAACCATGTTCTCTCAGTTCTGTCCCTCTCAGTGCACGATAACTGGCACGTCAGCGAACAGGAGGTATCGCACATTCATCCTACAAAACTTGGATCTGTTTTTTGAGATTTTATGTTACTAAAAAAATAGCTTTCAATCTGACTTTTATGCCCCTCCCACATGCCACATATTGGAACTAGATGCTTGAAAATGTGATTATTTGCAGATCTTAGCGACACCTTTTTCTTCCTTCATTTACATAACCTTGAGGCTAGTCTTTATTGGTGTTGCAATTTTAATGTTTAGGAGGGTAAAATACACTGCAAGATGTGCACTATATTATGCTGACAGGCATTTTTTTACAGCCGGACTAAGATGGCATATATGGTGGCAATTCCACGGACGGCTGCTGCCATGACAATGCATTGGCACCCCCAGAATCGGATGACAGTGGTAGACCCTCCCTCTTTGTATAACCATAGATCCTGCTGTTGTTATGAACAGCAGCATTTAAGGGGTTCATCTGTAGGGCTCGGTGTCCTCGCCGATCCCTGCAGTTTTAGCGATAGAAAAGCATTTCTTGATGTGGTAACTTCTATAAAGAGTTTAGCATAATATAGGGGGCAGTATCCTGGACTCTCACTTTTGGGTGTTACACTGTTGGCAGATCACTAGTGGTTACATGTAACAATCCACAATGCTTCATTTTCGCTGAACCATTTTGAGGTCCACATATGGAATAATAATAATTTTTATTTCTATAGCGCCAATATAATCCGTAGCACTTTACATTTTAAAGGGGACTTGTACAGACAATAAAGACATTGCAGAATAACTACTCAGATACAAAGAGGACTGAGGGTCCTGCTTGCAAGTTTACAATCTATGAGGAAATAGGGGGGGCACGAAAGGTAAATGGTAAAGAATGCTTGTATTGTATGGTCAAGCCATAATATACTACATAGGGTATTCACATAACGCTGCGTGAAGCGGTCACCAGCCAGTATATGTACAAGTACAGACACAGAGGGCTTTTAAGTGCATGGAGGGTGTGTGAACAGATGCTACGAGGGTCCTGATTTTGAAGAAAATTTTGTATGGGCAAAACGGGGAGCCAAGACAGCGAGCATGTTACTGGGAAGTAATGGTAGAATCACACATGGAAATAGTAATATCGGGTAAATGTAGGTTAGTGGGGGGGGGAAACACAAGGAGTTCAGTTTTTGACAGATTCAATGTTAGATAGAGAGAGGACATAATGTTAAAGAAAGAGGACAGACAATCACTGGTATTTTGTAGTAATTCAGGGGTGATGTCAGGAGACAATGTGTATAATTGGGTGTCATCAGCATAGAGATGGTACTGGAAACCAAATGATGGTTTGTCCAATATGGGCAGTATATAAGGAGAAGAGCAAGGGGCCTAGGACTGATCCTTGAGGAACCCCGAAAGAGGAAGAGGAGCCACCAAAAGATACAGTGAAGAAGTGGTCAGAGAGGTAGGCGGAGAACCTGGAGAGAGCGGTATCTTTGAGGCCAATAGAAAGGAACATAGTGAGGAGGAGCTGGTCATCCACAATATCGAATGCTGCAGAGAGATCCAGGAGAATCAGCAGGGAGCAGTGACCTTTAGATTTAGCTGTTAATAGATCATTAGAGACTTTAGTATGGGCAATTTCAGTAGAGTGTAAGGAGCCAGATTGTAACGGGTCAAGAAGAGAGTGATCGGAGAGATAGCGGATTAGACAGGAGTATACCAAGCGTTCCAGGAGTTTAGAGATGAAGGGAAGATTATAGACAAGTCTGTAGTTAGCAGTGCAATTCTGGTAGAGGGATTTTTTTTAAGTAATGGGTGTATGCTGGTGTGTTTAAATAAGGAGGGAAAGATACCAGATGACAATAATGATAAACTTGAAAGAACACCTAGTGTTGTCCGACTCTCATGTTATACATTAAAGGACCTTTGAGGGAAGTTCCCTGTGAAATCTTGTGGAGTAGGGGTAGTGTGTGTATTCATCTGAAATAAACACCAATGACACTAAGAAAAAAAAGCTTCTTCTGGCATCTAAATTTATTAGTTAAAATGCAAATAATGCATTTCCACCAGGGGCGTAAAAGCCACAGTCGCAAAGGTCGCGACCGGGCTCATGCACCAGTACAATCTTCAACTGGTTGTGGGTCCACGGACGCACATTCAGCTAAATGGTATTGCGGCCGTTGGGTCCGTGCGTGACAATACACGCTGCTGGCCGATCAGAGGCCAGCAGCTGACGTCAACATGCACGTGACTGGGGGCGCATGGCAGTGACGTCATGTGCTCCCGTCACTTGCATGCTGAAATCAGCTGCCGGCTTCAGAAGAGGACACTGCACAGCAGGGGAACGGAGGGAAGGTGAGTATAATGGTTTATTTTTCTCTATGCATTAAAAAACAGCGGCAGAATGGGGGACATATACCAGGATGGGGAACATACATACCAGGATGGGGGATATGTATACCAGGATAGGAGATATATATACGACGATGGTGAATATATACTAGGATGGGGCCCAGGATGGGGGATATAGATATAATACCAGGATGGGGCTCACAATAAGGGACATACAGAATGTGGAACAGGATATGGGACACATATACCAGGATGGGAGATATATATACCAAGATGGGGACTAGGATAAGGGACATATATACCAGGATGGGGCCCAAGATAAGAAACATACATACCAGGATGAGGAATATATATATTCCAGGATGGGGTACAGGATAAGGGATAAAACAAAGATAATGATGCCCCCCCCCCCCCTTAAATCATAAAGTAGCTGTTTTTTATCACATCTTTGGGAAGCTGAGTTCAATTTTCCTAGCCACACACACACCTGATTACTGTCACGCCTGTTCTCAATCAAGAAATCACTTAAATAGGACTTGTCTGACAAAGTGAAGTAGACCAAAAGATCAGCCGGCCACTCCTTGAAAGGTTCACCACTGTTCCATGTTTTCGCCATTTGTCGATAATGGCTCTCACTGTGGTTCGCTGGAGTCCCAAAGCTTTAGAAATGGCTTTATAACCTTTTCCAGACTGATAGATTTCAATTACTTTGTTTTTCTCATTTGTTCCTGGATTTCTTTGGATCGCAGCATGATGTCTAGCTTTTGAGGATCTTTTAGTCTATTTCACTTTGTCAGGCAGGTCCTATTTAAGTGATTTCTTGATTGCGAACAGGTGTGGCAGTAATCAGGCCTGTGTGTGGCTAGGGAAATTGAGCTTGGCTTCCCAAAGATGTGATAAACCACAGTTAATTTATGTTTTAAGGTGGGAGGAATCACTTTTTCACACAGGGCCCTGTAGGTTTGGATTTATTTTCCCTTAATAATACAGACCTTCATTTAAAACAACATTTTGTGTTTACTTGTATTAACTTTAATATTTAAATTTGTTTTGTATCTGAAACATTTAAGTGTGACAAACATGCAAAAGAAAGAGCAATCAGGAAGAGGCAAACACTTTTTCAAACCACTGTATATGGTCTGCAATGTTCCACTTTGTTCACTCAGAAAACCAGAACACAGCCACAGACAGTGAATAAGAATATTGTTTGCTGCATGAACCAGAGGAACATACAACTGCAGGTAGTAAAAGAGTTGAAAATGGATGCCACCAATCTCCTATGAACTGTATTCTTTTCATACAGCACAGACCAAAAGTTTGGACACATCATCTCATTTAAAGATTTTTCTGTATTTTCATGACTGAAAATTGTACATTCACACTGAAGGAATCAAAACTATGAATTAACACATGTGGAATTATATACTTAACAAAAAAGTGTGAAACAACTGAAAATATGTCTCATATTCTAGGTTCTTCAAAGTAGCCACCTTTTCCTTTGATGACTGCTTTGCACACTCTTGGCATTCTCTTGATGAGCTTCAAGAGGTAGTCACCGGAAATGGTCTTCCAACAATCTTGAAGGAGTTCCCAGAGATGCTTAGCACTTGTTGGCCCTTTTGCCTTCACTTTGCGGTCCAGCTCACCCCAAACCATCTCGATTGGGTTCAGGTCTGGTGACGGTGGAGGCCAGGTCATCTGGCGTAGCACCCCATCACACTCCATCTTGGTCAAATAGCCCTTACACAGCCTGGAGGTGTGTTTGGGGTCATTGTCCTGTTGAAAATAAATGATGGTCCAACTAAACGCAAACCGGATGGAGTAGCATGCCACTGCAAGATGCTGTGGCAGCCATGCTGGTTCAGTATGCCTTCAACTTTGAATAAATCCCCAACAGTGTCACCAGCAAAGCACCCCCACACCATCACACCTCCTCCTCCATGCTTCACGGTGGGAACCAGGCATGTAGAGTCCATCCGTTCACCTTTTCTGTGTCGCACAAAGACACGGTGGTTGGAACCAAAGATCTCAAATTTGGACTCATCAGACCAAAGCACAGATTCCACTGGTCTAATGTCCATTCCTTGTGTTCTTTAGCCCAAACAAGTCTCTTCTCCTTGTTGCCTGTCCTTAGCAGTGGTTTCCTAGCAGCTATTTTACCATGAAAGCCTGCTGCACAAAGTCTCCTCTTAACAGTTGTTGTAGAGATGTGTCTGCTGCTAGAACTCTGTGTGGCATTGACCTGGTCTCTAATCTGAGCTGCTGTTAACCTGCGATTTCTGAGGCTGGTGACTCAGATAAACTTATCCTCAGAAGCAGAGGTGACTCTTGGTCTTCCTTTCCTGTGGCGGTCCTCATGTGAGCCAGTTTCTTTGTAGCGCTTGATGGTTTTTGCAACTGCACTTGGGGACACTTTCAAAATTTTCCCAATTTTTCGCTCTGACTGACCTTCATTTATTAAAGTAATGATGGCCACTCGTTTTTCTTTACTTAGCTGCTTTTTTCTTGCCATAATACAAATTCTAACAGTCAATTCAATAGGACTATCAGCTGTGTATCCACCAGACTTCTGCACAACACAACTGATGGTCCCAACCCCATTTATAAGGCAAGAAATACCACTTATTAAACCTGACAGGGCACACCTGTGAAGTGAAAACCATTTCCGGTGACTACCTCTTGAAGCTCATCAAGAGAATGCCAAGAGTGTGCAAAGCAGTCATCAAAGCAAAAGGTGGCTACTTTGAAGAACCTAGAATATAAGACATATTTTCAGTTGTTTGACACTTATTTGTTAAGTATATAATTCCACATGTGTTAATTCATAGTTTTGATGCCTTCAGTGAGATTGTACAATTTTCATAGTCATGAAAATACAGAAAAATCTTTAAATGAGAAGATATGTCCAAACTTTTGGTCTGTACTGTATATATATTATAGAAAATCAATTAGTTTCTTTTAATAGATTACCTAATCAGTGTTAATTAATATAAGGATGATGGAATAATCTATGTATATGCATGTATGCAAATGTGTATATGCACATGGATTATGTTAATAGTTAATGAATATATAAATGTTTCTATTCTTATTGTAGAAATGATTTCCTGGCAATGACGTTTGCATGTGCATGGCTGATAACAGAGAGATTCATGTCGAGTTGGGAAAGATGGCGCTGAGAGACAAACTCACCCCCTCCCATCGGAATTCCTAAGGCCAAAAGATACATAGATAAACAAATTGCAGTGTGCCGAGTTATCAGAAAAAGCAAGGAATTTTACTAATCCCACCTAGAAGGAGAATACTATTTAACCCCATGTCTACGTAATAAAGTATGCCATTTGCGTGGTTCAGTCTCTGAGTGAACTTTTTCAACCAGATTAGCAGTTAATCGGTTAATTAGCTTCTCTGCATGCACTCGGACATCTTTAATTTGGTGGAGAGCAGTTACCTAGTGTATCTTAAATTGGTGAAACCTCCACAAATGGTGCCATGACTCGGATCTCACTCCGAGGGGACTGTGAGTCTTGGGATGCCCATCACCAGACCACCTACGGACGAGCCGGGACTGCTCAAAGCGAGAGCCTGATCAACTCTCATCACTGAATACAGTAAGTCTGCAGATTTAATGAATCCGTAGTGCTTATTCGTATTTTGAGCGGTCTCTGGTGAGTTTGTGGTGTCTAGATTGGACCTAAGGGACAGCCCGTGCAACCGGACGGGTCCCCGCTGAGTGATTCCAAAAACTCTGGTGTGTAGTCGCTCCTGGCTAACTGCTGCTCTGTGGTATCTTAGGTGTCCCGTCCCATTAGAACGATCTTTGTACGCAGGGGCGTACAAGTATACACTTGAGAATTTAGTAAAATTTCTTTGTTTATTACGCGGGCACACGGGGAGTGACATTGTTGCTGATAAGTCGTGTATTAAGACGTCATTAGGACGCGGATGAGGGGCCAACCAATCCTCTATTAAGTCGTGGGACAAGTGGGGAGTTAAGTTGCTGATAAGTCGTGTATTAAGACGTCATTAGGACATGGGCACGCGGGGTTAACCAATCCTCTATTAAGACGTGGAATACGCGGGGAGCCAACTGCATCGTTAAGCCGTATATTAAAACGTCACTATGACGTGGGTGCGCGGAGTGTTCAGTGCTTCATTAAGTCGTAAAAGAATCAATTCAATGCTTGGTAGGGAGTGTAGGGACTTGTTACAATTCTACTTGTGTATCAGCTGCCTGGTCTGATCATAAGTCTAAGGGGACGGGACACCTGGAGCCAAAATCATGGAAAAACTAAAGACATTGTTTGTGTCGCAGGGGTCGCCCGATCAGGAGCGACAGGACCCCAAAGACATAGTTGCTAGAAGAGAAGGGAGGAAATACGTAGAGAAAACCAAAAAAGTAATGTCATTGTGTGGGTTGTACCCGGGGGGAGTAGATTACAGTACGAGATGTTGAATGCAACAATTTCTGAAAACGGGAAAAGTGGAAGATTATGGGTTGTTGCAAAGTGCATACATGTGGAAAAAGGTTGCGCTGAGTTTATCCAAAGAAGAGAAAAAGTATGTGCAGAAACGTAAACAGTTAACTAAAATATGCAAGCTACCAGATAAGGGCCGGTTACAGTCGTTAGAATGGAAACAAATTATGAAGAAGAAAAAGGGCAAGCTAGAAGATGAAGGATTGTTACAAACAGCTTTGGCTTGGCATAGAACAGCAGAGAATTTGTCAAAAGAAGGGTGGGTGGAGGAAGAATATACAGACAATAAGGGAAAGACACCATGTTATGTGTATTACAAAGATACTGCTCTCCAGCCACCGCTCGATAATGGCGGACGGGAGGGATTGACCTGTACAAATTGCAGTCAGCAGAATCCTCATAATAGAGATACTTGTCTTGCATGCGGGGCACTACGTCCCAGACCTCACACTGTTCCTCCCCTCCCCACCATGCCTCCGCCACCGCCCTATAATGGCAGCGCAATGAATTGTTGGGTGTGTTCTAATTGTGGCCAGCAGAATCCATTGTCAGCAGATTATTGTGTTGCAAGTCACGTGCCCCGTCCAGGAGGCCCACCCCTTGATACTACCCAAGCCACTCCTAGTGTCCCATCCTCATCTGTTATACCTATGTTCGCCCAAAGTTCCAACCCTTCCTGCAGCGGCCATGTTGCTACACCCATTGCATCACCTCCGGCCTCAGATGTCCCTTTGGTGGCAGCCATCTTGGCGCACCCTTCCTGTAGTGTGCTTCCTTCCGGTGGCGGCCATCTTGGCGCACCCGGAATACAGGCCGCAATACACACTACTAGTGATGAGCGCGCACTAAAATGCTCGGGTACTCGTTGCTCGGGTCGAGCAAATTGGAATACTCGGGTGCTCGACCCGAGCAACGATCCCAATGTAAGTCTATGGGAAACTCAAGCATTTTTCAGGCAGCTCCCCCCGGCGGTCTGCAGAGGGCCTAAAAATTGCCCAAATCGATGGGAACAGTGCTCAAATGACATGGGGACATCATGGGGAAGACCCCTGGAAGCATTTCTGACTCCCAGGTCACTTCTGTCAACAACGTTGTCAGAGGTATCACGCCACTTTTACGGACTCACAAAACATACAAAAACGAAACCAAAATGGATTTTCCTGGCAAATATGTTAAGGAACATCCTTTCCATGACATGTACAATGAATATAAAGCAAAATAAATAACCAAAAACAAAAATACTCCTCCACACCTTGGGTTATGTTCACACGTAGCGTTTTTGATGCGTTATTGCACTTTTGCATTGCTTTCAACCAAGACAAATGCATTTGTGGTGCCCCTGAGGGTTCAGTCACCACAGAGGTACTGCATCTCACCCAGAGGTGTGGTACCTCAATCTCAGGTAAGGATAGAGTGCTTCCCGGGACCCTAACACCTGCATCCAACACTACACTACTCCAGACCAGCAGGAGGGGCAAGATGCGTCACTTTCCTGCTGAGCCCTGTCCCTGGCTGGAGTGGGGGAAACCAAGAGAGGGGGAACCATGTAGTGGGTGTGGGTGGAGGAAGTAAATCAGGGGAGCATTAACGGAAGTGATATAAAAAGAGGGTGGAACTCCAGGTTGCCCAGAAAGATCCGAGGATACCGGCTTGGGACATTGTTTGGCGAGGCGCAGGGCAAGAAGGGTGATTGCCAGCACAGGAAAACGGCTGAGAAGGGCATATAGAACGGGGGCCTGTCAGGCACTCTTGAAACACCTGGGAGTTTGCTGAACCCCTGCCTGGTGAACGCAGCGCGACGTGGGAGGTCGTAATCCGGAAAGTGCAACCTGAGGAACTTAACAACTGTGAGTAAACTCTGAAGACTGCACCCCACTGTCTCTATCAATTATTACTGCTGCGCCATCACCCCCTGCACTACACGGCGCCACGAGTGCTACTTCCATAACAGCAACATCTACACTGCCCTGGAGCTAAGCTCTACCTGTGGAGAGCTAAACCAACTCTGCTGCATTAACAACAGCTCCAGAGGACCTGCTCCGCAGCGGCGGCTCCCTTTAGCCGCATACCACAGGTGGCGTCACGACCTGTATATAAGAACTATAAATCCCCTGTAAATAATATTCCCCTGTTGATTGACAGCCCTGGGTCACGGACCAGGTCACCGCCACTGTGACATCTCCCCTAGCAACGACCGGCCCGGCAGCGAGTACCCCACGGCCCAGAGGGCGCGTCACATTCACCAGGAAATTTCATTTTAACATTTTACAACCTTATCAGGCCATGTGGTGTGTGACACATCATCAGACACATGCATACAATGCTGAAAAGTCAAGGGAACAGCATGGGGAAGACCTCTGGAAGCATCTCTGACTCCCAGGTCACTGCCTAAAAGTGTGCCCATCATAAGTGATCCTTGGCGCATGCGAAGATGCCTCCCACCATGAACCTGTCATTGCAGACTTGCAATAATCACCGTCCACATCCTTGTCCCACTGCAGCGTTCAGTTGTTACTACCCCATTCCTTGGAATGCAAGCGCAAGTATGCAGGAAGCCAGCCACCCACCCATCCACAGGCTGCAATACTATACTGCCAAATTTTTGACAGCTGCTTGCACTTGAAATGTGGCCTTTTAGGCTCTTGGAGGTGGAAGCTTTTCATAACCTCATGCCGGCGACAGCCGGGTGTCCATACTCGGTCCCCATCCGCCACTATATTTCCCGGTATCGCCTCCGCCTTCCACAAGCACGAGTCCCACAACATTACCCGTGCCCTCCCCAGTGCACTTACTGGTAAGGACCGCCTAACCACAAACACGTGGACAGGTGAATGTGGCCAGGGACAGTACGGAGCCAGTCCACAACTTTTTTTGCTGACAGTTGTATTTAGCTCGGTGAAAGGACTGGCATAGAAGGAAACCCTATCAACCCTGCATGTCATTTCTCACAGGAAGTCCTGTAATGCAGCTTGTTGCAGAAGCAATGGCAGCCCGTCCAACATCAACTCACCCTTGTCGGTGGTGCTTTGACACACACACATCTTTCTTTGCGCATTTAATTTCTTGAATACAGAGTTGGACAATGGCCTGATCTGTAATGTGGTTTGAGAAATAACATGCATAAGCATGGCTGATCCACATTAAAAAAGCAGCCAAAGAGTGTCCGGGAACCTTCCCCCACACTTTTCTTAGCCAGGGCTGCTTTTTGGCAGGGTTGGACGGGCCCACCAGAGAACCGGAGACTCCTCCGGCGGGCCCATAGTGCCGAGGTGAGGCCATGATGATGATAGAGGCCACCATCTGCTTAGTTTTCTGTTACTTGGAATGCAAGTGCAAGTATGCAGCCACCAGCCGCAACACTAAACTGCCAGATTTCTTGGCAGATTTTTGCACTTGAAATATGGCCTTTTAAGCTCGTGGAGGCGGAAGGTTTTCACAACCTCATGCCGGCGGCGGCCGGGTGTCCATACTCGATCCCCAGCCGCCACTATATTTCCCGGTATCGCCTCCGCCTTCCACAAGCACGGGTCCCACAACATTACCCGTGCCATCCCCAGTGCACTTACTGGGAAGGACCGCCTAACCACAAACACGTGGACAGGTGAATGTGGCCAGGGACAGTACGGACCCAGTCCACAACTTTTTTTGCTGACAGTTGTATTTGGCTCGGTGAAAGGACTGGCATAGAGGGAAACCCTACCTACCCTGCGTGTCATTTCTCACAGGAAGTCCTGTAAAGCTGCTTTCACTTGAAATGTGACCTTTTAGGCTCATGGAGGCGGAAGCTTTTCACAACCACATGCCTCATGCCTCGTGTCCATACTCGGTCCCCAGCTGTCACTATTTCTCCCGGTGTTGTCTCCGTCTTCTACAAGCGCGGGTCCCTGAACATTACTGCTGGTACTTTTCTGTGGGAATTTGCTTGCCTCCTACCAGCCTGGAATATTTCCAGCAAACTATGGTACGACGCCATGGTATTAGCACTGCCCCCAGTACCAGTAGCAAAGCCATCCCCAATTTCCTTCTCAGGAATTTTATTTGGTAGACTGAGTGGCTGCCCAAATACATTTTCTCACAAAGGAGCTGAAGATAGAGTGGCAGTAGGTGCAAGTTTCTCCAGCCTGTTAGATATTAGAGGGTGAACGGCAGCACATTGGATCAGTGGTTAGCACTGAAGACTTGCAGCGCTGGGATCCTGGGTTCAAATCCCAGCAAGGACAACATCTGCAAGGACTTTGTATGTTCTCCCTGTGTTTGTGTGTGTTTCCTCCTCAGTAAAAAAGAAGCCATAGAGTGTCCGGGAACCTTTCCACACACTCTTCTTAGCCAGGACTGCTTCTTGGCAGGGTTGGACAGTCCCACCAGAGAATCCTCTGGTGTGCCTTGGCTTTTACCTCAGAAGAGTTCATGATAGCGCTAACTTTGCAGCTGCTATGGCGCTCTTGAGCGGGGGAGAAAGGTTAGCCCTCAGATTCAAATCCTCTGGTGGGCATAATGTTTTTCAATCTGAAACAGCTTCTCAGTGGAAGTTGTATTTAATCACAGCCATATTCTTTAGCTCGGTGAAAGGACTGGCATAGAGGGAAACCGTATCTACCCCGGCTGTCATTTCTCCGTCACCAGGTTCCGCCCATTGTCACACACGACCATGCCTGGCTGTATGTTCAGCGGTGAGAGCCACAGATCAGGGTGCTGTGTTACAGCTTTCAACAACTCTGCAGCGCTGGGCAGTTTGTCAATTAAGCATTAAGCATGTTATCTTCAGCACAGCTTGTTACCGCTTGGCCAAGGCAGTGCTGCAGTGCTGTCAGCTTGTGACTGATGTGGTCATTTCGGAGATGGAGGAGGAGGTGCATGAGCTGAACAATGTGATTACATTGATGTTAAATTGGTGACACTGTTTTTTATACTAAAGAAAGATCCTATTGTTTTGTTTAAGTTTTTTTTTAAGACAAATGCATTCACCGGTAAATGTCATTTTAACATTTTACAACCTTAGCTGGCAATGTGGTGTGTGACACATCATCATACACTTCCTGTTTTATTTATGATGGAGGGACTCTGAAAGTCATAAAGCCTATTTTTATAGGGACATCAGACGGTCCCAAGCTATTGGTACAGAGCCGTCAGCTGGCTATGCTTTGTTGTTCCCATTATTAACAAGTGGGTCTCCTATACTGTTATTGCCTATCCAGTGACTGCAAGGGCTGCCAAAAATTTGGATGCAACCCAATACCCCTTTGAAGAGACATTGAGGAGGGTCTCAGTAAAAAAAATGTTCCCATTATAAAGGAGCAGGTTTCCTATAGTGGTAATGCCCATGCTGTGAAAGCAAGGGCTGCCAAAATTTGGGAAAAACCCCACTAAGAATTTAAAGACACATGGAGCAGGGCCACAGTAACAAGGTATGACATGTTCCCATTAGAAAGGAGAGGGTCTGTTATACAGTTATAGGGTATGCAGTGAGTCCAACGGCTGACAATTTTAGGAAAAACCCCACTAAGAATTTAAAGACACACAGAGCAGGGCCACAGTAACAAGGTATGACATGTTCCCCTTAGAAAGGAGAGAGTCTGCTATACAGTTATAGGATATGCAGTGAGTCCAATGGCTGAACAATTTTAGGAAAAACCCCACTAAGAATTTAAAGACACACAGAGCAGGGCCACAGTAATGACAAATTCCCATTAGAAAGGAGAGAGTCTCCCTTAGTGTTGGCCTATGCAGTGAATGCAAGGGCTGCCAAAAATTTGGAGGCACTTCAATGCCCCTTGGAAGAGACGTGGAGGAGGGCCTCATAAAAAAATGTTCCCATTAGAAAGGAGCGGGCCTCCTATACTTGTAATGCCCATGCACTAAGTGTATGGGCTGACAAACATTTACCCCTGGGGAGTATACATGAACATACTGTATAAAATTTTTTTTTTACGGGCATCATAAACACCCTTTAAAAAAATTAGGTGGGTGTTGCTTCACAGACCACAGTCACCCTGGTGATATGGTGGTGGAGGATGAGGAGAAGGAGGAGGACAAGAGCAAATAGCCAAAATCAGGAAGCGTATACCCATGTGTGGGTGTGAAAAGGTGCATGGGAATACACCTCCCAAGAAAAGACACTGGATTGGATTTTATGTTATGCTGCTATCATTTGGTGGCGTTGAGAAGTCTGGCCCAATCCAGCCCTTGTTCATTTTTCTAAGAGTCAGCCTGTCAGCATTTTCAGTTGACAGGCGGATGCGCTTATCAGTCATAATTCCACCAGCGGCACTAAAAACCCGCTCTGATAAAACGCTGGCGGCAGGGCAGGCCAGGACCTCCAAGGCATAGAGAGCCAGTACATTCCACGTATCCAGCTTGGATACCCAATAATTATAAGGCACAGCGGAATCACGGAGGACGTTGGCACGATCAGCAATGTACTCCCTCAGCATCTTCCCAAACTTTGCACTCCTTGTGAGAGTACCCCGCGCCTCAGGGCCTGTCCGATGGGAGGGCCTGAGAAAACTCTCCCAGAACTTTGACAGTGTTCCCCTGCCTCTGCTGGATTGAAGTTGTGTCTCTCTTGCCTGTACTCCTTGGTTGTCCAACAAAGTGTGCCCTCTGCCGCCAGCATTTTCAGATGGGAATTTTTTTAATAGTTCCGCAACAAGGGCCTTCTGGTACAGCCCCATATTTGTAGACCTGTCCGCATCAGGAATAAGAGATATAAAGTTCTCCTTGTAGCGTGGGTCTAGAAGTGTCACCAACCAGTAATGACTGTCACCCAAAATTTTGAGAACGCCAGGGTCATGGGAAAGGCAGCGTAACATAAACTCGGCCATGCGTGCTAGACTACTAACAGGCAAGACTTCCATGTCCTCACCAAAAGGATGACTGATCATGCTCTCCTCCTCCTCCTCTCTGTCCTCTGGCCATCCCCCCTGAACAGATTGAGTGACAGCTGTGCAGGTAGTACCGTCTATAGTGCATGAAACTAGCTCCTGTTCTTCCTCCTGCTCCTCCTCTTCCTCATTGTCACCCAATCCACGTTGGGATGAGATGAGGCTTGGCTGTGTGTAATCACCCTGTATGGTTCCTTGCTCCATCTCATCCGTCTCCACCTGCAATGCATCCTCTTTGATTGTGAGCAGAGAGCGTTTCAGAAGACAGAGAAGCGGGATGGTGACTCTAATTATGGTGTCATCGCCGCTCACCATCTTGGAGGAGTCCTCAAAGTTTTGGAGGATGGTTCATATGTCTGACATCCATGTCCACTCCTGAGGTCTTATGTGTGTAGTCTGAACTGAATACCGACGGCCTTGTTGATGCTGGTACTCAACAACTGCCCTCTTCTCACAAATCCTTCCCAACATCTGCAGTGTAGAGTTCCAACGCGTCGGGACATCACACACCAGTCTGTGAGCCAGAAGCTGCAAATGCTGCTGAAACACGGCAAGGGCTTCAGAAGCTGTAGCTCACTTTCTAAAATGGGCACACAGGCGGCGTACTTTAACAAGCAGATTCAGCAGCTCCGGGTAGGATTTGAGAAACCGTTGAACCACGAGGTAAAGCACATGGGCCAGGAATGGTCCGTGTGTGAGCTCGCCTCGCCTCAGAGCCGCCACCAGGTTCCGGCCAGTGCCACACATGACCATGCCTGGCTGTAGGTTCAGCGGTGTGAGCCACAGATCTGCCTGCTCTTTCAGAGCTGTCCACAACTATTCAGCATTGTGCAGTTTTTCACCTAAGCATATTAGCCTATTGCTGCTTGGCCGAGGCAGTGCTTCCAGCTTGTGACTGATGTGGTCATTTCGGAGATGGAGGCTGAAGAGGAGTAGAAGGCTGAGGAGGATGAGGTGCAGGAGCTGTAGACCGTGGGGGCAACCCTGATTGACCTAGGGCCCGCAATCCTTGGCGTCGGGAGGACGTGTTCCGTCCCAAGGTCCGACCGGGTCCCGGCTTCCACTATGTTAACCCAGTGAGATGTACCGTCCCTGCCTACAAGCACTTGTCCACGTGTCCGTGGTTAGGTGGACTTTACCGATAACTGCGTTGTTGAGAGCACGGCTAATGTTTTGGGACACGTGCTTGTGTAATGCGAGGACGGCACACCGGGAGAAATAGTGGTGGCTGGGGACCGAGTAGCGAGGGACGGCCGCCGCCATCAGGTTGCAGAATGCTTCCGTCTCCACGAGCCTAAAAGGCAACATTTCAAGCGCAAGCAGTCGTGAAATGTGAGAATTTAGTAGTGTGGCCTGTGGGGCTGTTGGCTGTGGCCTTGCGTTCCAAGGACTGGGGTATTGACAACTGAACGCTGCGCTGGGACAAGGACATGGACGTGCTTCCTGATGCTGCTACTTGAGAGTGTGCAACAACAGGTGCAGGGCAAGTGGCATCTTCGCATGCACCATGGACATGGGATTGGCTTGCATGCACAACAGCGGAAGAAGCAATGGTGCCACCTGCAGACACTGTTCCTGGACCCTGGGGTTTGGCCCACAAAGTCGGGTGCTTTGCTGCCATGTGCCTGATCATGCTGGTGGTGGTCAGGCTGGTCGTTTTGCCACCCCTGCTGATGCTGGCTTGGCAGGTGTTGCAAATGGCCTTTTTGGGGTTATCGGCAGAGTCTTTAAAAAACAACCAGACTCGGGAAGACCTAACAGTTGTACTGGCAACTTCCGTCGTGTTGATGTTACAGGGAACGGTTGCCTGCCTTCTGTCTGCGGCCACCACACTGCTTCTTCCTGCCTATTGGGGTGCTCTGCCTCCCTCCCCCTTTGTGTTGCTGCCCTCGCTCTGCATGTCCTCCTGCCAGGTTGGGTCAGTTACTATATCATCCACCACCTCATCTTCCACTTCCGCACCCTGGTCCTCCTCCTGACTTTCTGGCAATTATGTCTCATCATCGTCCACCTCTTGTGACACTTTCCCACCGTCGCCTTCGCGTGACCGTGGCTGCTCAAATATTTGGGCATCGCTACACACGATCTCCTCTTGCCCCGCTTCTAGTGGACCGGGCGAGAGGCCCGAATCTATAAATGGAAAAGTGAACAGCTCTTCAGAGTGTCCAAGTGTGGGATCAGTTGTCTCTGGGTACTCGGCATGGAGGGAGGAAGGAGGATCAGAGTGAGGAATATGCGGTCCAGACTCACAGCTACTGAGACTTGACCGTGTGGAAGACAGGGTGGTGGTGGTGGTGGCTAAGTGACTGGAAGCATTATCCGCTATCCAACCAACAACCTTTTGACACTGCATGCACCATTACCATCACGTCCAGTTCCCCGTCCCTTGCCACGTGCCTTGCCCATTTTAAATGGAGGACAGTATCTTCCACGCTCACTACAAACGACTGAATTTGGAGTGAATTTATATGTGATCCATGTGACGGAGAAAACACAGTTTTAAATACCAGGCCTGTAGGTAAGTAGTTTGACCAGCAAACTGCTGTGAATTGCTTCACTGACACACTGAAAGAAATTTTTAATGGAGGCCAGAAATGGCAGTATTTTCTGAAAACGTATATGTGATCCATGTGACGGAGAAAACACAGTTTTAAATACCTGGCCTGTAGGTAACTGTTTTGAACAGCAAACCAGTGTCAAAAACTTTGCTGACACACTGAAAAAAAATTTAATGGAGGCCAGAAATGGCAGTATTTTCTGAAAACGTATATGTGATCCGTGTGACGGAGAAAACACAGTTTTAAATAGATGGATTTTTAGCGCTGAAATATGGAAAGGACCTGGCTGTATTCTGCAGTGCCAACAAGCAAATGGCGCAGAAAACCGTGTTCTCTGGATTGCTTTTTAAGCAAATAATGAGGATTAAGATGCAAAAAAAATTATTCCTGGCCCCTGAGACCTGGGCCTATTTCCAGAAATATCTAACAGCAGCAGCCGACAGAACTGGAATGAAGCCTCTTGTGCTATGTGCACTGCAGTCTGCTATATACACTGCCTGCCTGTCTATATACACTGCCTGCCTGAAATCTCTGCAGATGGATTAGTTAGTCCTCAAAAGGACTGTTTGTTAAGATGGATATGTGTAATGTACGTTTTTTCTCCCTACACTACCTAATACACAAGCAAATCTCTCCCTAGCTCAGCAGCAGCTCTCCCTACACTGTCTGATCCGGAGTGACTGTGTCGATCATGGCGGCGCCAGGTCTGATATACACCTGATGACACTGTGCGGCCAGCCAATCACTGTAATGCCCACAACCAACATGGCTACGACATTACAGTACATGGCAGGCAATCCCTGCATATTCATTGGCTCTCTAAAGATCGTCAAACATGCAGGGAGGGGACCCGAGTTCCCGCCCGAGCAACCCGGAAATACTCGCTGTGCTCTGAGCTTGTCGAGCACCATGATGTGTGGCATTCACACCCTTGCAAGTTAATCAAGTGATTAGTCAACTACCTGACCCAGACAGACACCCTATGGCGTTCTACAGAAGAATCAGACAAATTCAACAAACTTATTCAGCCACTTGGAAAGATCTTTATGAAATCACTAGCATTAAAGCGGGAGAAGCCTTCTGGCTAATAATTCAAGTAGCTCTGAATGACAGCCAAGTGACAGACAAGGAGACTTACCAATCAGGAGGAGCTCACAGACTCATCTACCAGTGTATTGGACTGTACTCAAGAATCAAGGGAGAATGTTGTAAAATTTTACACCAGAATCTATACTCTGTTCAAGGATCAAGGGTTCGATGAAGGTCAGAGGATCCAACAGAATCTGCTAGTCACTTCATTTGTTAGGGGACTCAGGAAATCTCAGCAAAGTTTACAGACTCCAGACCAGAATATGTGGACGTGCCCCCGCGAAAGGCACTCCTCATTGCTAAAGCTATAGAGAAACAATTGAATGCTGTACCAAGGCCACCTCCAGAGCCTGCTCCAGCACCTGCACCGACTCCTGTTCCTGCTCCAGCTGCTCTAGCAGTCTATCAACCTGCAGTATATCAACAAGAACAGTTGCCATATCCCTCACGATACCCACAACAACTATACCACTCACCCCCATGATGGATGAGTCCTCAACAAATGTACAGAGGACCGAGTTTAAGACTGTAACGGGTCCGGGAGGCGGAACCTCTGAGCTACTATACAAGGGGGCGGCCCTTGTAAGGGAGCGGGTGGCAGTCTCTGGGTGAACGGACAGGGAGTTACGGCAAGTGATCAGGGCAGTCTCTGGGTAAGGGGTAGGTACGACCTGTGATGGCAGAGCCTCCGGGTAGGCTAGCAGGCAGATGGTAGATGTGTGCTCCCAGGTGAGCAAGCGAGAGTCTCTGGAATAGCAGGTGGTCACGGCACGTGACGGCGGAACCTCCGGGCTGGCAGGAAGGTAGGTAACGGAGAAGCGCTCCCAGGTGAGCGGGCAAGAGTCTCTGGAATAGCTGGTGGTCACCGCACGTGACAACGGGACCTCCGGGCTGGCAAGCAGGCAGGTAACGGAGATGCGCTCCCAGGTGAGCGGGCAAGAGTCTCTGAGATAGCTGGTGGTCACAGCACGTGACAACGGAGCCTCCGGGCTGGCAAGCAGGCAGATAACGGAGAAGCGCTCCCAGGTGAGCGGGCAAGCTGGTCCATAGACAGACTGACCGGAGTAGTAAGGCAGACCGTCGGACCTCAGGCAAGCAGGCAGGTAGCTGATATGCGCTCCCAGGTGAGCGGGCAGGCTGGTCCTTTAGACAGACTGACAGGAGTAGTAAGGCAGACCGTCGGACCTCAGGCTGGCAGACAGGTAACAAGTATACAGGCAGGAATCAGGCAGGTAACTAGCAGGAAACTGGCAGGTAACTGGCAACGGGACCTGAGGGCTGAAGCACAGGTGAGACACAGGTGCAAACAACATTGCTCGGGCACCTCCATTTTGGAGGAGGTGCCTTATATATGATGAAGTCCTCCGGCCATTGGCCGGGGACTCCTTAGGACGGCGCGCGCGGCCCCTTTAAGAGGAGGGGAGCGCGCGCGCGCGCGCCCTAAGCACAGGGGCCGGGAAGGAGCGCGCGCTGAGAGCAGAGCGGGAGGAGGACGCCGGGAAGGAGCGCGCGCTGACAGCAGAGCGGGGAGAGGACGTCGGGCACGGAGCAGAGCGGTGAGGGGAGCAGCGTCCCTGCCTAGCAGAGGGCAGGGACGCCAGCGCTACAGTATTCCCCCCTTTAGGCCCCCCCTTTTTTAGGCCAGACAGAAATTTAGCTAGGATGAGAGGGGCATGGATGTTCTCCCGGGGCTCCCACGTTCTCTCCTCAGGACCAAACCCCTTCCAATCTACCAGAAAAAAGGTCTTTCCTCTTACCCTTTTGGTGGCAAGAATGTTCTCTACCTCAAACTCGTCCTCAGCAGAAACCGGAGCAGGAGGCGTACCTGTAGACTTGGAAAAAGAGTTAAGCACCACAGGTTTGAGGAGAGACACATGGAAGGAGTTAGGGATCCGTAAGTTGGCCGGGAGTTTCAATTTATAGGCCACCGGGTTGATCTGACTGATGACCTCCAGTGGGCCGATGAACCGAGGCCCTAACTTATAGGAAGGGATCTTGAGCCGGACATATTTGGACGAGAGCCAGACTTTATCCCCAGGGCGGAATTGAGGAGGGTCCAGACGTTTTTTGTCAGCGTGTCTTTTCATACGCTCGGATGACAGAAGGAGTGCGGACCGGGTACTCTCCCATATGGAGGAAAATTTGTTAACAAGAGATTCCGCAGCCGGATTGTCCGCCGAGGTGGAGACGGGAAACGGGATCCGAGGATGCTGACCGTAGACTACAAAAAACGGGGATTTGGAGGAAGACTCGCTCTCGTGATTGTTGTACGAGAATTCGGCCCATGGCAGGAGATCCACCCAGTCAGAATGGTGGGCATTAACGAAGTGCCGAAGGTAACTGGTCAGGTTCTGATTGATCCGTTCCACTTGACCATTAGACTGTGGGTGGTAAGCGGAGGAGAAGTCCAGGGTGACGTCCAGCAATTTACAAGTGGCTCTCCAGAAACAGGAAGTGAACTGTACCCCACGATCCGACACGATGTGACGGGGCAGGCCATGAAGACGGAAGATGTGGCGGATAAAGTCTTTAGCCAGCTCGGGTGCAGACGGAAGACCTGGCAGTGGAATGAAGTGAGCCATCTTGGAGAAGCGGTCAGCGACCACCCAAATGACCGTACAACCGGCAGAGACGGGTAGATCAGTAATGAAGTCCATCGCTATATGCTGCCAGGGGGCAGCAGGTACTGGCAGAGGTAGGAGGCGGCCGGCCGGCAGGTGTCTCGGAACTTTGTTGCGGGCGCAGGACACACAGGCAGAAACAAAGTCTATTACATCCTTGTGCAGGTTAGGCCACCAGTAGTGCCGGGTAATAAGCTGGAGGGTCTTTTTCTGACCGGCGTGGCCAGCTAGTTTAGAAGAATGACCCCAGTGTAGGATCTTCTCCCGATCAGGTACTGGTACGAACGTCTTACCAGGAGGAAGACGATTTAGACTCACGGGAGCCACCTGCATTACTCTGGCGGGATCGATGATATGTTTCGGATCCTCCTCGAGATCAGACACCAGAAAGGACCGAGACAAGGCGTCCGCCTTGACGTTTTTGTCAGCCGGGCGAAAATGAAGGACAAAATCAAAACGAGCAAAAAACAAGGACCACCGGGCTTGGCGCGGGTTAAGTCTCTGGGCATGCTGGAGGTAAGCCAAGTTCTTGTGGTCAGTGTAAATTATTACCGGGTGAAGAGCCCCCTCGAGCAGGTAACGCCACTCCTCCAATGCCAGTTTGATGGCCAATAACTCTCGGTCTCCTATGGAATAGTTGCGCTCAGAGGAGGAGAAGAGTTTAGAGAAGAAGCCACAAGTTACCATCCTCCCGGAAGATGATTTTTGAGTAAGTACCGCTCCGGCTCCAGAGGAGGAGGCGTCAACTTCCAGGAAGAACTGTTTGTTGCCATCTGGGCGATGCAGCACCGGGGCGGAAGAGAAGGCCTGTTTAAGGGAAAGAAAGGCCTCCTCTGCTTCGGGTGGCCACTCTTTGGGATTAGTACCTTTACGGGTGAGCGCAGAAATTGGGGCCGTCCGGGAAGAGAAGTGTGGTATGAAGAGGCGGTAGTAGTTGGCGAAGCCCAGGAATCGCTGAATGGCCTTCAACCCCTCCGGTCGGGGCCATTTCTCGATGGCAGACAGTTTCTCAGGATCCATTTGTAGGCCGGTCTGAGAGATAATGTAGCCCAGAAACGGAAGCGAGGTCTGCTCAAAGAGGCACTTCTCAAATTTAGCGTAGAGATGGTTCTGCCTTAGCCTGAGCAGGACCTGACGAACGTCCCTCCGGTGAGTCTGGAGATCCGGAGAGAAGACCAAGATGTCGTCCAGGTACACCACTACGCAGGAGTAGAGAAGGTCCCGGAAGATGTCATTGACCAACTCTTGAAAGACGGCAGGAGCGTTACAGAGACCAAAGGGCATTACCAGGTATTCATAGTGGCCGTCCCGGGTGTTGAATGCCGTCTTCCATTCATCCCCCTGACGAATACGAACCAGGTTGTACGCCCCACGAAGGTCCAGTTTGGTGAAGATCCTAGCCCCCCTCAGGCGATCAAATAATTCTGGAATGAGCGGGAGGGGGTACTTATTCTTCACCGTGATCAGGTTTAGGCCTCTATAGTCTATACAGGGACGGAGAGAGCCGTCCTTCTTTTTGACGAAAAAGAAGCCTGCTCCCGCCGGGGAGGTAGATTTCCGGATGAATCCTCTGGCCAGATTCTCCTCAATATATTCGGACATTGACCGGGTCTCAGCAGCGGATAAAGGATAGATACGCCCACGGGGAGGAGTAGTACCGGGTAGCAGATCGATGGGACAGTCGTATGGTCTATGTGGTGGTAATGTCTCTGCCTCCTTTTTATTAAAGACATCTGCATAAGACCAATAAGGAATCGGAAGTCCAGGTAGATTAGCTGGGGTAGGAGAGGGACGGACGGGATGGACGGGAACCAGGCAGGTTTTATGACAGTCTTGTCCCCAGCGAAGGACCTCTCCGGTTTGCCAGTCTAGCACGGGTGCATGTCTCTGGAGCCAGGGCAGACCTAGCAAGAGGGCGTGAGAGAGTCCAGGCAGAACATGAAAGGAGATACTTTCAGAATGCAGCATTCCCACCTGCAGGGTAATGGATTCGGTGATGAGTTGAATGGGGCGAGGTAAGAGGCCCCCATCCACGGCAGCGACAGACAAGGGTACAGCCAGAGGTTTGGTGGGGATGCGGTATTTCTCAACCAGGGACTGTGAAATAAGGTTCCCGGCTGCTCCAGAGTCAAGTTGGGCTAGTTCGAAATAACGGTTCTCCCCGTAGATGATCGAAACTGACAACAGCAGGGATGGAGAGGATTTATTCTTGTCTAGGTGGACCTCTCTGAGCGAACCTAGACACAGGCGTTTCCCGACCTCTCCGGGCAGGCACGGATCCGGTGCTCCTTACTGCCACAGTAGAAGCAGCTCCCCTCGGCACGGCGTGAGTCCTGACGGGTTTTGACCATCTTGGTCTGGTCGACCTGCATAGGCTCAGGAGAGTGTACCTGGGGAGAGATGGAGGGAATGACGGGTTTCTGGAAAGTAGGAGCTAAACGTGGAATCCTTCTCTCACGGGTGACCTCTTTGGCACGCTCCTGGAACCGTAGGTCAATCCGGGTGGCAAGGGTTATTAGATCATCGAGAGAGGAAGGAATGTCCCGACCAGCAAGTTCATCTTTAATACGACCGGACAGACCCTCCCAGAAGACGGATACCAGAGCGTCGTTATCCCAGGCCAGCTCCGAGGCAAGGGTGCGGAACCGTATGGCATATTGGCCCACGGTGAGACCCTCCTGACGGAGGCGTAGCAGAGAGGATGCGGATGAGGTCTTCCGTCCGGGTTCGTCGAAGACTTTCCGGAAAGCCGAGAGAAAAGCAGGCAAGTTGGACACCAGGGGGTCTCCTCTCTCCCATAGAGGATTTAGCCAGGCCAGGGCCTCCCCGGTGAGATGGGACATGATAAAGGCAATTTTGGCCCGGTCGGAATTAAACTGATGGGACAAAAGTTCAAAGTGCAGGGTGCACTGATTTATGAAGCCCCGAGCCTGGACGGGGTCGCCTCCGAAGCGAGGAGGTGCAGAAAGCCGGGGTCCGGGGTAGGATACCATAGTATTAGTGGGCAGCGGAGCTGCCGGATTGCAAGATATGGCACTGGCGGAGGTTGTTGGTGGATCAGACAGAGTGTTCAGGCGAGTATTAACATTCCGCAGGTGACCCAGGATGGCCTCCTGTTGGGACCTCTGACGGGACAGTTCAAGACAGAGGTCCGAGAGCGAGGGAGCTTGGGTGCCACCGGGTTCCATGGCCCGAGCAAACTGTAACGGGTCCGGGAGGCGGAACCTCTGAGCTACTATACAAGGGGGCGGCCCTTGTAAGGGAGCGGGTGGCAGTCTCTGGGTGAACGGACAGGGAGTTACGGCAAGTGATCAGGGCAGTCTCTGGGTAAGGGGTAGGTACGACCTGTGATGGCAGAGCCTCCGGGTAGGCTAGCAGGCAGATGGTAGATGTGTGCTCCCAGGTGAGCAAGCGAGAGTCTCTGGAATAGCAGGTGGTCACGGCACGTGACGGCGGAACCTCCGGGCTGGCAGGAAGGTAGGTAACGGAGAAGCGCTCCCAGGTGAGCGGGCAAGAGTCTCTGGAATAGCTGGTGGTCACCGCACGTGACAACGGGACCTCCGGGCTGGCAAGCAGGCAGGTAACGGAGATGCGCTCCCAGGTGAGCGGGCAAGAGTCTCTGAGATAGCTGGTGGTCACAGCACGTGACAACGGAGCCTCCGGGCTGGCAAGCAGGCAGATAACGGAGAAGCGCTCCCAGGTGAGCGGGCAAGCTGGTCCATAGACAGACTGACCGGAGTAGTAAGGCAGACCGTCGGACCTCAGGCAAGCAGGCAGGTAGCTGATATGCGCTCCCAGGTGAGCGGGCAGGCTGGTCCTTTAGACAGACTGACAGGAGTAGTAAGGCAGACCGTCGGACCTCAGGCTGGCAGACAGGTAACAAGTATACAGGCAGGAATCAGGCAGGTAACTAGCAGGAAACTGGCAGGAAACTGGCAGGTAACTGGCAACGGGACCTGAGGGCTGAAGCACAGGTGAGACACAGGTGCAAACAACATTGCTCAGGCACCTCCATTTTGGAGGAGGTGCCTTATATATGATGAAGTCCTCCGGCCATTGGCCGGGGACTCCTTAGGACGGCGCGCGCGGCCCCTTTAAGAGGAGGGGAGCGCGCGCGCGCGCGCCCTAAGCACAGGGGCCGGGAAGGAGCGCGCGCTGAGAGCAGAGCGGGAGGAGGACGCCGGGAAGGAGCGCGCGCTGACAGCAGAGCGGGGAGAGGACGCCGGGCACGGAGCAGAGCGGTGAGGGGAGCAGCGTCCCTGCCTAGCAGAGGGCAGGGACGCCAGCGCTACAAAGACTAAGGGAACCAATCTGTCACAGTTGTAACCAACCAGGTCATTTCAGAAGAGAATGTCCAGAGAATAGAGGGGATCCTTTCTATGGCTCGATTCCACTCTCCTGCAACCCGCAATTTGAAAGAATTGATTCTTCACTCTACCAAGGGAATCCACGGTACTCCCGCCAAGAGTATAGACAGCCATCACGGCAGCTACCACAGAGAGAGTATGAGACAATGCTAAGAGAACTTGTGCAGAATTACAGAGACCGGCCACCGCAACAGATGTACCAAAATAACAGGGACCCACCACGCCGGTTTGCGGGGAAAGACCAGAATTACCCCGCATAGGACAGTGGCAAACCCGTGCTCACCTTGACCTCAGTTGAAAATGTCCCCACTAAATCTGGACTGATTTCTACTGTCAAAATTGAAGTAGAGGACAGAACTTTACCTTTTCTAGTAGACACGGGTGCAGCCAGATCAGTAATACGGTCAAGAGATTTACCCTGTGAATCGCTTATTTCTGATGATTTTCTTTCATGTGTGGGAGTGGATAGAAAACCTCACTCATCCCGACTAACATTTCCATTGCCTATTGGGGAAGAACAGAAGCTGCTGGCCAGATTGCTCGTTTCAGACACCAGCCCGCTTAATTTGTTGGGAGCAGATCTACTCCAGAAGTTAAATGCTTAGATATCATATGATGAGAATGGAATGCATCTAGATGTCTCTACTCCGTTATCATTAGAGGAACAAACAAAGGTACATGCCCTCCCACTGTGTGTCATCCAATTTTCAACAACCGACATACCACAGCATTATCTTGACTGCATACCACCTGAACTCTGGTCTCAAGATCCTGATGATATAGGCCGGCTGCCTGTCCCACCAGTCCAAGTTTTCCTGAAAGAAGGTGCACGGATTCCCAGACTCCCACAGTACCCACTGATAGCAGCCCAAGAAGCATCATTAGATGCCCAGATCCAAGAACTACTCAAGGAAGGAGCATTAATTCCCTGTGTTTCTCCTGCTAATACTACATTGTTTCAAAGGAAAAAGAAAAAAGCACGAGGAGAGCCGGATAAATTTAGGATGGTGCAAGATCTGAGAGCTGTGAATGCAGTTACAATCCTGGAGACCCCAGTGGTGCCAAATCCACATAGATTACTCAGTGAAATTCCCCCTGAGGCAACGCATTTTACAGTAATCGACTTGGCAAACGCCTTCTTCAGTGTGCCTCTGCATCCAGACTGTCAGTATCTTTTTGCTTTTACACACAGAGGAGTACAGTACACCTGGACCGTTATGCCTCAAGGAGCTCAGAACTCTCCTCATCACTTCACAGTGGCCTTAACTACCTGTCTCCAACCCTGGAAGAGTGAGAACCCTGAAGTCACATTGATACAATATGTCGATGATCTACTCCTCTGTTGTCCCGACGACCAAATTTGCCACAGGTTCAGCTATTCTTTGCTCCAATTTCTGGCCACCATCAGATGCAAAGTTACTCTGCGAAAGCTACAATGGTGTTGTACCTAAGTTGTGTTTTTGGGTCATTGCATCTCCCAAGGTACCAAGCATCTCACTGAAGAGCGCAAAACTGCCAGCCATCTCATCCTATACCCGAGAACTGTCAAGCAACTCCAAGCTTTCCCGGGAATGGTCACATACTGCAGGCAGTGGATCCCTATCGACTCAGCTCTCATGCAACCTATATGATCGAGTCCACTCTTCTGAGCTTGACCTGCATTTTGACCAAGAAGCTGAGGATGCAATGGACCAGTTGAAAGAACTCATCATTTCAGCCCCTGCACTGGGAATTTCCAACTATGAATTTCCATTCTTTCTATTTGTCTCTGAAGCGTGTGGCCATGCCTCAGGAGTTCTGGCGCAAAAATATGGAGGCCGCATGAGACCCATTAGATATTATTCCTGTAAATTGGATCCAGTGGCACAAACAGCTCCAACATGTCTCAAAGCAGTGCTGGCAGCTACAGAACTCCTCCACAGAACAGCTGATGTTGTATTTGGCCATCCTACAACTATACTGGCCCCTCATGATTTGAAAGCTATCCTTGCACAAACCCAACACAACCATCTATCTATGCAATGTCGTGTCAGAATCCAATGTGAGCTCCTTTTACCAGAAAATATAGCTCTTCGGTGATGTACTGTCTTGAACCCCTCCACTCTGCTACCTCTCTCAAGGGGGGACATCAGAAGGCCATGAATACCCTGATTCGAGTGACCATGATTGCCTTGAGGTGATGAAGGCAGAAACCTCTCACCTACCTACAGTCTCTGAACAACCACTGCCTGAAGCGGATTTGATACTGTATACTGACGGGTCCAGATACGCAGATGAATATGAAACATACCATACCGGATATGCGGTGGTGTCCCAATCCACGGTTGTTTCTGCTGGATCACTGCCATCTTATATGTCAGCTCAAGAGGCCGAACTGTATTCTCTGACCGAAGTCTGCAAGTGCACAGAGAGTCGAGTGGCCAATATCTACATGGACTTGAGGTACGGATTCGGGATTGCCCATGACTTTGGCATTATATGGGCCTTGAGGGGCTACAAGACTGCCAGTGGAGCTCCAATCCGGAATGCAGCGGCAGTGAGAAGTCTGCTAGAAGCTCTGAAGTTACCTAGGCAAGTGGCTGTGATCAAAATTAAGGCTCATAGGAAACTGAATTTTGAGGAAGCCAAGGGGAATCATCTGGCTGACATTACAGCAAAAGCTGCAGCTATG
Source organism: Phyllobates terribilis (assembly GCF_046119375.1). Lineage (NCBI taxonomy): Eukaryota > Metazoa > Chordata > Amphibia > Anura > Dendrobatidae > Phyllobates > Phyllobates terribilis. The sequence goes on along the minus strand of NW_027362764.1, from coordinate 472,872,136 downwards.
GAACCAATATTTCCAGAGGAAGCAGAGGTGTCGGGGGGTACGGAGTTGTTTGTACTCACCAGAAGTCAAAGACAACGAGGGGAGGAGGAAGAAACGAGAATGAGAAATTTGGGGTTGGAAGAAGAAGAGGAGGAAGATGAAGAGGAGCTAAGACTGGAAGAGAATCTGGCACACAAGACTTTAGTGGACCGGCAGAATGCGGTAACAGAAGAAGAAAAACAAGGATGGATCGGACGGGGAAGAACGTTTTGTAAGGACGGAATCTGGAGAGTGGGAAGAAGAATATGTCTGCCAAGAGCACTGTAACCTGCAATGGTTCAGTGGGCTCATGGAAAGGTACATAGAAGGAAGAATCAGATGATTTCAGCTATCAATAAACTCTACATTGTACCCGAGATCTCAGTTCTTGCTACAAACTATACTAGGAGCTGTGAGATTTGTAACACTTGTAATCCCGGAAGAACAGAACATGTGCCAAAGAAGAAACTGGCAAAGTCACAGTATCCTTTCCAGAGAATCCAAATTGATCATATGCAATTACCCAAGAGTGGAAGATATGAATATGTTCTGGTGGTGGTGGATATCTTCCAAAAGAAAGAAAATGGAACATCAACTGATCTTCACTGTCCTATTAAAGGAATTGAAGAATCCAGGTTATCTGTATACAGAAAGATTGTGAGGGAATATTTAGCTAACATAAATGAGTTCAAGTCTCCAGGTCCAGATGAATTACACCCCAGAGTACTGAAGGAGATCGTAGAAGAAATTTTAGAACCACTCTCCATAATCTTTGAAAATTCTTGGAGAACAGGAGAAGTCCCAGAATACTGGAGAAGAGCAAATGTTGTTCCTATCTTCAAAAAGGGGAAGAAAGTGGACCCAGGGAATTAAAGGCCGGTGAGTCTCACTTCTATACCAGGAAAGATCTTTGAACAAATTATTAAGCAACATGTATGTAAGTACCTGGATAAGAATGAAGTGATTAACCAGAGTCAGCATGGGTTTGTAACTAACAAGTCACGTCAGACTAACTTAATTTCCTTCTATGACAGAATCACTGACTGGGTGGATCAGGGAAATGCTGTAGATATAGTATATCTTGACTTCAGCAAAGCATTTGACAAAGTAACTCACACCATCCTTATTGAAATAATGACCAAGTATGGAATGGACAAGCCAACTGTTAGGTGGATTCATAACTGGCTTAGTGATCGGACTCAAAGGGTGGTCGTAAATGGCTTCACATCCAGCTGGATGAATGTCTCAAGTGGGGTACCCCAGGGCTCTGTCCTGGGACCTGTATTGTTTAACATCTTTATCAATGATTTAGATGAAGGAATTGAGGGTAAACTGATTAAATTTGCTGATGACACAAAGCTAGGAGGGATAGCTAACACTAGAGAAGAGAGAGAGAGGATTCAAAAAGACCTAAATAAACTGTAGCAGTGGGCAGCTACTAACAGAATGGTTTTTAACAGGGAAAAATGCAAAGTACCACATCTGGGCAATAAAAATTGAAAAAAGCACATACAAATTGTGAGGAATAGAACTAAGCAACAGTACATGTGAAAAAGACTTAGGTATACTATTAGATCATAGACTGAACATGAGTCAACAGTGTGATGCAGCAGCAAAAAAGGCAAATACAATTCTGGGATGTATTAACAGAAGCATACAGTCTAGATCACGTGAAGTCATTATCAGACTTTACTCCTCTTTGGTCAGACCTCATCTGGAATACTGTGTCCAGTTTTGGGCACCACATTTTAAAAAAGACATCGACAAACTTGAGCAAGTTCAGAGAAGAGTGACCAAAATGGTGACAGGTCTGCAAACCATGTCCTATGAGGAACGGTTGCAGGATTTGGGAATATTTAGCTTGCAAAAAAGAAGACTGAGAGGAGACTTAATAGCTGTCTACAAATATGTCAAGGGCTGTCACATTGTAGAAGGATCATCATTATTCTCATTTGCACAAGGAAAGACTAGAAGCAATGGGATGAAACTGAATGGGAGGAGACACAGATTAGATATTTGAAAAAACTTTTTGACAGTTAGGGTGATCAATGAGTGGAACAGGTTGCCACGAGAGGTGGTGAGTTCCCCTTCAATGGACGTCTTCAAACAGAGGCTGGACAGACATCTGTCTGAGATGATTTAGTGAATCCTGTTTGAGCAGGGGGTTGGACCAGATGACCCAGGAGGTCCCTTCCAACTCTACCATTCTATGATTCTATGATATGTTTTCTGGCTGGACAGAAGCATACCTAGTAGCCAACATGACTGCTAGAACTACAGTGAAAAGGCTTCTGGCAGAACTTATCTGCAGATTCAGGATTCCAGAAGTGATTGAAAGTGATCCAAGGACCCGCCTTCACTGCTGAAGTTACAAAATCAATCTGGGAGATGATTGAGGCGGATTTGGGCCTGCATACTCCTTATCATCCTCAAAGTAGTGGCAAAGTTGAAAGGAAGAATGGCACTTTGAAAAACAAAATTCTTAAAGCCAGTAAAGAATTGTCACTTCCATAGCCGTAGGTGCTGCCTATTGCCCTATACTCAGTCCGAAATACCCCGAGACAACCCACAGGGCTCTCACCAGATGAGATCTTGTTTGGGGGGTCAGCTAGAATGGGTCGATATTACCCAGAGCAGCTTAGTTCAGGGAATGATAAGCTTGTGAATTTTGTTGTCTGACTTGCTAAAGAGTTAAAACTAACACATGCTACAGTGTACTCTTCTATTCCAGACTCAGATTTTGAACCAGGTACTCACAGCATCCAGCCTGGAGATTTTGTCTGGATAAAGAATCATGAGCGAGGAACACTGGATGCCATATTTGAAGGGCCCTACAAAGTGTTGCTTACATCACCTACAGCTGTGAAGGTCGAAGGCCAAACATCATGGGTCCACGCATCCCATTGCAAGAAGGCAGTATCAGACCCACAACCCTGATGTTCCTTTTTCTGAAGACAGTAGCTGGGGGGGAGCCTTTGTTACGGTAACACGTGCATTCCAAGCAATTATTACCAAAGAGAATGATATTCCAGTTTTCTGGTACAACACTTCCTTGAATGTGGTGACATGAAGATTAGGATTAGACTGGAGGGCAAATGGACTGGGGAATGTGCCTTAACTAAAGTAATAATGTCTGTTTACCTTATATCTGAGTCCGAGAAACCCAAAAAGGAAATAAAGGCTGCGTTTGCATGTACATACAGGGCCAAGAGAGAAGTTAACCCGAAAGGCAGTTTTGACCCACATATATATATTGAAGTTCTCGGAGTGCTTAGGGGGGTGCCAGACGAATTCAAGGCCCGAGACCAAGTGAAGGCTGGATTTGAGTCCATAATACCCATAATAACTGTTAACAAGAACATAGATTGGATAAATTACATATATTATAACCAACAAAGATTTGTCAATTACACCAAAGATGCCTTACAAAGGGATAGCTGACCAACTAGCACCCACATCTACCATGGCCTTCCAAAACAGAATAGCTCTGGATATGTTACTTGCAGAAAAAGGAGGGGTATGCAAAATGATAGATGAGCATTGTTGTACTTATATCCCAGACAATACCAGCCACACAGGGAAAGTTACTAAGGCTCTAAAAATCTATGAACAAACAGTTCCCCTTAGAACAAAAGTGTTGTACTAGAGAGATTACTGGAAGTAAATGAGTTTGTAAAGTTAATATCCATATTTCTGTATTAGGGGTGGCCCTCGATTACCCAGTCACTAGATCTTTTAGGGTTTCCATCCCTTTCCTGTAGGTTTTCGTATGAGTTAGATTTCGGAACGTCGGTGGGTCTTTCCAAAAGGGATGGGGCGCCCGTCACATTGTAGGGTTCCAGAATAGCCTTAACATAGGGTCAATTCTTCTCCCTCTCTGATTTTTAGCATATGGATATTAAAAGCAAATAATTGATTTTAGAGGGGTCTGTCAAGGTAAAATATATATATTATAGAAAATCAATTAGTTTATTTTAATAGATTACCTAATCAGTGTGAATTAATATAGGGATGATGGAATAATCTATGTGTATGCATGTATGCAAATGTGTATATGCACATGGATTATCTTAATAGTTAATGAATATATAACTAACAGTTTCTATTCTTATTGTAGAAAATGATTTCCTGGGAATGACGTATGCATGTGCATGGCTGATAACAGAGAGATTCATGTAGAGTTGGCAAAGATGGCACTGAAAGACAAACCTCCTCCCATCGGAATTCCTAAAGCGTTACTAAGGCCAAAAGATACATGGATGAAGAAATTGCAGTGTGCCGAGTAATCAGAAAAAGCAAGGAATTTAATAATCCCACCTAGAAGGAGAATACTATTTAACCGCATGTCTACGTAATAAAGTATGTCATTTGTGTGGTTCAGTCTCTGAGTGAAGTTTTTCAACCAGATTAGCAGATTTGGTTAATTAGCTTCTCTGCATGCACTTGGACATCTTTAATTTGGAGGAGAGCAGTTACCTGGTGTATCTTAAATTGGTGAAACCTCCACAAAAGCACCTCACCTCACTCCAAAAATGCAATCAAAACAATGAATGCACTGCTAAATGGTGCCAATCATAAGTACCGCTTTGCCCACAATAAACAAGTACTCAACAGAATAATAAAAAAGTTATGTGTTTTGGAAAAAGGCAACACAAAACAATTTGTTTTTTAATAAAGTTTAGAATATTTTAAACTGCTAAAATAATTTAAAAAACTATGTTAGTTTGGCATCGCTGTAATCATACGGACATAAAGAATCATGTTACTACTTTATCATTACAATACAGTGTATGCAGAAAGAAAAATAAAAATAATGGAGGAATTGCTTTTTTTTACCATTTCATCTTGTCTTGAACTTTTTTCAGTACATTATATGAAATATTTAATCATATGTATAAAATAATATTACACAGGAGAAAATATCTTCACAGAATAACGGCAACAGAAATGCTTCATGTTTTATCTCCGCTGATGCCCTGATCTTTGCGAATCTATCTGGGCTTGAAGTTACAGTTAAAGAGTAAATGTTGTTTTAATTTTTATTGCAGAAATCAATAGTACATATGAAAATAAGAAACTTTGTAATATATCTTATCAAAGTAATCCGATCCTTTCTCTGCCAGAATTGATCAGTCGTTATCACAATTCTCAAGTCAAATATGTATTCAGTGAAGACAGACTTTCCCATTACTGAGATAGGAGATGGCAGCTGCTACTGATGAGATTCTATGCAGATAGGAGGGGGAGAAGCTCTGTCTCTACCTCCTCCTCCCCTCTTTGTGGAAGTGTATCCATAGCACCTGCCATCTCCTCTCTCAGTAATGTTACAATCTGTCTTCATTGTATACAGATTTTACCTCTGAATTGACAATTTTTATAATGACTGATCCAATTTTGGCAGAGAAAGAAGTAGATTTCTCTGATAAGATATATTACAAAGTTTCTTATTTTCATGTGTATTATTGACTTATGAAATAAAATAATAAAAATTAAAATGACGGTTACTCTTTAACCGGTTCCCGACCGCCCACTGTACATAAACGTCGGCGCTTGCTGGGCTCTGTGCAGCGCCGACGTTTAAAGACGGTGGGTGGTCCCGCAGCGCTCAGGACCCCCAGGGTCCTGCTAGCGCTACGGTACCGGTTCAGAGCGATAGCTCTGACATGTGGCATCATGGGGACCTGATTGGATCAGGTCCCCATGATGTTAACCTGTTCCTATCTTCTAGATGCCGCGATCCATAGCGATCGTGGCATTTAAAAGATAGTGACAGCCGGTGGTCGGCGATCGGGACCCCCACATACCTCAGGAGCAGCGGGGATCCCGGTGCTGTGACCTCTGACATCATCGAGACCTGATTGGCTCAGGTCTCGATGATGTCAGCGTCACACCAGCCAATCAGAGAGATCACCAGGGAAGTTTGTTTTAGCAACAAACTTTCCCGGGCGATCTGGCTGATAGAACACTGTTTCTCCTCCGATCTCAGTGAGAGAGCAGAGGAGAAACAGTGTGACAAGAGCTGTCAGCCTTGCCACTGTAAAATTGAAAAAAATAAAATAAAAAAGAAAGTAAGAGTTAGGGTTAGTCAGTCCTGTCAGATCAGTCAGTCCTGTCAGATCAGTCAGACCTGTCAGATCAGTCAGTCCTGTCAGATCAGTCAGTCCTGTCAGATCAGTCAGACCTGTCAGATCAGTCAGTCCTGTCAGATCAGTCAGTCCTGTCAGTCCTGTCAGATCAGTCAGTCCTGTCAGTCAGTCCTGTCAGATCAGTCAGTCCTGTCAGTCAGTCCTGTCAGTCAGTCAGTCCAGTCAGTCCAGTCAGTCCAGTCCGGTCCGTTCAGTCCAGTCAAAAAATATAAAAATAAAATGGCCCTTCAGACTTATACTGCAGAAGAGGTGTATGCCCTGCTGTGTTCTGATAGTGATGACAGTGCAATCTCAGATGGAGATATGGATTTTGAGGGCTTTAGTAGCGGTGACACTGAGAGCTCAGAAATGAGCAGTGATTCTGGTCCATCCTCAAGCCCAAGGACCAGTACAGCAATAGGGGCAAATAGCGCTACTGGAGAAACGTCTCCAAATCAGGGAACACTGCCCAGTACAAGCGCTGTCCCTGCTACTAGTGAATTGGCGCACGCCAGTGTACAAGGGGCTTTGCCACATGATCTAGCATTTCCCAGATGGGAGGCTTCGGATTCGGCTGCTCCATTCAGCCCTGATTTCAACGCCACTCCTGGTATAAATGTGGAGGTGGAAGATTTTGGACCAATTCATTTTTTTAATTTGTTTTTTACAGACAGCTTGCTAGAGCATATTGTCGTGCAAACAAATTTATATGCATCCCAATTCATAAGCCAGAATCCCCGATCTTACTATGCTAGGGCAAATTTATGGACACCAACTAATGTCCCGGAAATAAAAAAAATTTTAGGACTTACATTTGCCATGGGGCTTGTTAAAAAACCGAGCATTCGATCCTACTGGTCCAACCACCCTGTTCAAGCCACCCCTATGTTTTCAGTCGTTCTGCCTAGGACCCGTTATGAAATGCTCATGCGGTTTTGGCATTTTAACGACAATAGTCAATGCCTGCCCAGAAATGCCCCAGAACATGACAGGTTATATAAAATTAGACCCATCATTGAAAATTTGTCAGAAAAATTCTTAAGGCTCTACACCCCAACAGAAAATATTTCTATAGATGAGTCCCTTGTAAAATTCAAAGGAAGACTGCACCTCAAGCAATTTATCCCATCTAAAAGGGCAAGGTTTGGAATAAAGCTCTATAAAATGTTCGAAAGTTCAACCGGATACACATCCGCTTTTCACATATACGAGGGGAAAGATAGCCAACTAAACCCACCAGGATGCCCTACTTATCTGGGGACATCTAGAAAAATTGTTTGGGAGCTGATAAGTCCATTTTTTCAAAAAGGCTACAATCTATATGTGGACAATTATTACACCAGCATACCCCTATTTAAAAGTCTGGTTGAACACAACATCGGGGCTTGTGGGACCATTCGTAAAAACCGTCAGGGGTTTCCACAGCCATTGGTCAACCAAAAGTTCCAAAAGGGGCAGTCAGGGGCTGTACGCAACGGAGAGCTGCTTGCCCTGAAATATAGGGATAAGAGGGATATTTTTGTCCTCAGCTCGATCCACACAGATGCCACAAGGGCCATTGTAGAACTAGGATCCACCACTCCGAAGCAAAAACCTGTGTTAGTCATTGACTACAACAAACACATGGGGGGTGTGGACCTTGCAGACCAGGTTCTACAGCCATACCAGGTATCAAGAAAGTCCTATACCTGGTATAAAAAGTTGGTTATTTATTTGTTTCAGGTGGCCACATACAATTCTTTTGTGTTGTACAAAAAAGCAGGAAATTCAGATCCTTTTCTTGATTATCAAGAAAACGTAATTGAAAATCTTGTCTTTCAAAGTGCTAGCCCCGCTCATCCATTAGAATCTGAGGATGTGAAAAGACTCACTGAGCGACATTTTATTGCACTTATTCCAGCAATGGAAACAAGAAGGAACCCCCAGAAAAGATGTCGTGTATGTACTAAGAGAGGAATGAGGCGTGATACCCGCTACTATTGCCCACAATGCCCATCATTGCCAGCCTTATGCGTCACTGACTGCTTTAAAATCTTCCACACAGAACCACGTTTTTAAACTGTAAAAATGTATCCCAATTTGTCATTCAAACATTTGGTTAATTTAGTGAATGACACATTCGAGTAGAGCTCACTTAATTTCCAGGGGGGGTTCTCCAGAATCTAAACCTTCCATTGCGTGCTTGTTTCTGGAAATCATCCATTGAGTTAAAATGGTCACTAAACCCATAGATGAATTCCCAGAGGGGTGTCATTTCCAAAATGGGGTCACTTGTTGGGGGTTTCCTCTGTTTAGGCACCTCAGGGGCTCTCCAAATGCAACATGGCGTCCGCTATCGATTCCAGTCAAATTTCCATTCCAAAAGTCAAATGGCGCTCCTTACCTTCCAAGCCATGCCGTGCGCCCAAACAGTGGCTTTGCACCACATATGGGGTATCAGCGTGCTCAGGAGAAATTGCACAACACATTTTGGGGTCCATTTTTTCTGGCTGCCCTTGTGAAAATTAAAAATTTGAGGTTAAAGTAGCAGTTTTGTGAAAAAAAGTTAAATGTTCATTGTTTTCTTCCACATTCCAAAAATTCCTGTGAAGCACCTGAAGGGTTAATAAACTTCTTGAATGTGGTTTTGAGCACCTTGAGGGGTGAAGTTTTTAGAATGGTGTCACTTTTGGTATTTTCTGTCATAAAGGCCCCTCAAAGTCACTTCAAATAAGATGTGGTCCCTAAAAAAATGTTTTTGTAAATTTTGTTGTAAAAATGAGAAATCGCTGGTGAACTTTTAACCCTTATAGCTTCCTAACAAAAAAAAATTTTGGTTCCAAAATTGTGCTGATGTGAAGTAGACATGTGGGAAAGGTGATTTATTAACTATTTTGTGTGACACCTCTCTCTGATTTAAGGGCATGAAAATTCGAAGTTTGAAAATTGCAAAATTTTCAAAATTTTCGCCAAATTTCCAATTTTTTCACAAATAAACGCAAGTGATATCGAAGAAATTTTACCACTATCATGAAGTACAATATGTCACGAAAAAAAAATCTCAGAATCAGGGGAATCCGTTGAAGCGTTCCAGAGTAATTACCTCATAAAGTGACAGTGGTCAGAATTGAAAAAATTGGCCCGGTCACGAAGGCAAAAACAGGCTCTGGCGCGAAGTGGTTAAAATCTTATAGCAACATCCTAGACCTATGCGCTATCAATATTAAAAGTCAGATTTATTATTGCATTTGCGCCTGTTTTTTTGTCAAGTTTTTAGTAATTTGCTCCTTTTTTCCCTTTGCAACAAATTTGCCTTTCCATTAGCACCTTTTCAGAAATCTGTTTTATATGTGTTCACCTGTTTTTTTTGGGGGTGTTTTTTAGTTTTTATAGTTCACCACTGTGGGCTTGGTTTAGGGTTTCCAGATGTTTTCGACTGATTAATCATTTGTGATTTTCCAAAAAACGGCGAACTTTTTCGCAAATGTACATGCGACTTTTTGCTCTAAAAAATTGCTAAAGTGGTTAACAACTGAAAAAGACCATGTTTGATTTTTCTCAAAATTTATGAATCCTGTGTGCTATTTTGCTGAATTCGGCCCAAAAAAACTCAGCGAATACCACAAAATAAAAAAAAAGAAAAGGAACTTGAAAAAAAGCAAACGATGAATTGAGTCTAAGTCTTCCGACATTCATCCCTGTACTAAAATATTGTTCCCTATTGTTACCAGTTTGATGACTGCTTTCATCCATAAAACATCCAAGGCAAAAATCTGGATTTGGATGTGACATTTTGGTCATGATTCATTATTGCATTTGTGCCTGTTTTTTTGTTGATTTTTTTTAGTGTTTTGCACCTTTTTTTTTTGTTTGCACCAAATTTATCTTTCCATTTGCGCATTTTTTAAAGTCTTATTTTATGTGTTCGCCTGTTTGGGGTTTTTTCGTAGTCCGCCAAATGGCTTCGGGTTTTCAGATGTTTGTGACATTTTAAAAAAAAAGTCACAAACACGGTTGACAGAAAAAAAAACATTATTGACCTTGCAGAAAATTAATGAACTGTGTGTGCCATTTTCATGAATTTGGCACAAAACAGGCAGCAAATACTACGAGATAAAAAAAGAAAAATGACTTAAAAAAACCTCAGAAATAATGAATTGGGTCCTTTTGTCTGCAATGGTTTCAACGCATTTAAATTGCCAATATTTAGATATCTATGCCCCACTACTGGCATTGGCCCCCAAAAAACAGACAATTTTAGATTGGGTTTGCGGAAATCTTGCCCCCAGTTTGTGGAATTGATCCACCAAAATCAGAACTGCTGGTGAGTATGAGTACTGCATGGGTCTACAATCAACATATACATCAATGTGCATAGATGTACCCAATTAACTTACACTATTGAGACTAGCTAGGCCTCATACACACAGCCATATTATGGCTCTGAACTAGGCGCATGTGGTACAGAACCATGATACAGCACCTATAGGAGTCTATGTAAATCCATTTGCACATGCTCTCTTGCAAAGGTTGTTTAATACCTTCCCCCCCTCGGCTATGATTCTGTTCCTTGCTTGCGTTTTTTTTCTTTCCTTTTAAGACCACTTTCACACATTCAGTATTTGGTCAGTATTTTATCTCAGTATTTGTAAGCCAAAACCAGGAGTGGGTGATAAATACAGAATTGGTGACGTGTTTATATTATACTTTTCTCTGATTGTTCCACTCCTGGTTTTGGCTTACAAATACTAATGGAAAATACTGACTAAATACGTGAACGTGGCCTAAGGCCACATTCCCGCGATGAGCTTTTGGCGCTGCAGAATTTCTGCACCTATTATGCAAATTTGGTCACTTGCGTTTTTTCATTGCGTTTTTGTGTGCATTTTTTTAACATCCACGGATACTGAGGGAATTAAGCTCAGTAATTAACAGACCGCTGTATCTCATATTCTTAGACTCTCTTGTAACAGGGTTGGTGCCACAGGATTGGAGGATAGCTGATGTGGTACCGATAATTAAGAAAGATAAGAGGGTGGATCCAGGTAACTACCGTCCGATAAGTGTGACAACAGTAGTGTGCAAAGTTTTTGAGGGCATCATAAGAGATGACCTGCAGAGATACTGTATATTGCAGAGAATAATATAATAAATGATAATCAGCACGGATTCATGAGAAGTCGTGTCTAACCAACATATTGGGGTTCTATGAGGAGGTAAGTGCAAATCTGGATGTTGGTAATGCGGCTGATGTGATTTATCTGGACTTTACAAAGGCATTTGATACTGTACCACATAACAGCCTTGTACTGAAGCTACAGAAGCAAGGACTGGGGGAAACTATATGCAGATGGGTAAGGAATTGGCTAAAAGACAGGAAACAAAGAGTCGTCATAAATGGTATGTTCTCTAAATGGGATATAGTCATCAGTGGGGTGACGCAGGGATCTGTCCGATTCTTTTTAACCTCTTTATTAATGACCTAGTGGATGGGATTGAGAGTAAAGTGTCAGTCTTTGCTGACGACACCAAACTATGTAGGATATTAAAATCTGATCTTCACATTAAGATATTGCAGAATGATCTGAATAAGATGTCTGAATAAGCAAACACTTGGCAGATGAGGTTTAGTGTACATAAATGTAGAGTAATGCACCTAGGACGGAGTAATCCTATTGCTACAAATACATTAAATGGGAGTACACTAGGGACTGCACAAAAGGAGAAGGACTTGGGTATTCTGGTTACAAGTAAGCTGAACAGCAGTACTCAATGTCAGGCAGCAGCCGCAAAAGCAAACAAGATTTTAGGGTTTATAAAAAGAGAGATACAGTGGCATGTAAAAGTTTGGGCACCTCTGGTCAAAATTACTGTTATTGTGAACAGTTAAGCAAGTTGAAGATTAAATAATCTCTAAAAGGCCTAAAGTTAAAGATGACACATTTCCTTTGTATTTTAGGCAAATATATATATATATTTTTATCTTTTACATTTTAAAAATTACAAAAAGGAAAATGGGCGGATGCAAAATATTTGACCCCCTCGGACATTTGTGTGCTCTGATAACTTTGACCGAGGTTTCAGACCTTAATTAGCCTATTGGGGTTATGGCTTGTTCACTATCATCGTTAGGAAAGGCCGGGTGATGCAAATATCCCAGCTTTATAAAAACCCAGCGTCCTCTAACCTTGTGTCAAAAAAACGCAGTCATGGGTTCTTCTAAGCAGCTGTCTAGCACTCTGAAAATGAAAATGGTGGAGGTCCACAAAGCAAGAGAAGGCTATAAGAAGATAGCAAAGCGTTTTCAAGTTGCCCTTTCCTCAGTTCGAAATGTGATTAAGAAATGGCAGTTTACAGGAACAGTGGAAGTCAAGATAAGGTCTGGAAGACCAAGCAAAATTTCAGTGAGAGCTGCTAGTAGGATTGCTAGAGAGGCAATTCCGAACCCCTGCTTGACTGCAAAAGAACTAGATTTAGCAGACTCTGGAGTTGTGGTACATTGTTCTACTGTTCAGAGACACCTGAACAAATATTGCTTCACGGAAGCATGAAAGAGTCATCAGAAGAGAACCTCTCCTGCATCCTCACTATAAAATTCAGCGTCAGAAGTATGCAAAAGAACATCTAAACGAGCCTGATGCATTTTGAAAACAAGTCCTGTGGACTGATGAGGATAAAATTGAACTATTTGGCCACATTGATCAAAGGTATGTGTGGAGAAAAAAGGGCATAGAATTTCAGAAAAAGAACATCTCGCCAACCATTAAGCATGGGGTTGGATCAATCATGGTTTGGGGTTGTGTTGCAGCCAATGACACAGGGAACATTCTACGAGTAGTAGGAAAAATGGATTCAATAAAATTTCAAAAAATTCTTGATGCAAACATAACACCATCTGTAAAAAAGCTGAAGTTGAAAAAAGGATGGCTTCCACAAATGGCTCTTGTCTGGCTACCACAAGTGTTTACAAGCTGTGATACTTTCAAAAGGGGGTGCCCAATCTTTTGCATCTGCCAATTTTCATTTTTGTAATTTTTCAAAATGTAAAAGATGAAAATAATTTTTTTTGCTTAAAATACAAAGTAAAATGTGTCAACTTTAACTTTAGGCCTTTTATAGATCATTTCATCTTCAACTTGCTTAACTGTTCACAATAACAGTAATTTTGACCAGGGATGCCCACATTGTACATGCCATTATATATACCAGGTTGGAGGTCATATATACCAGGATAGGGCCAGGATGAGAGACATATATACTGTATATATATATAGGATGGGAGGGGGAGGCCACCGGTCCAAATCTTGCACTGGGGCCTATCGGACTCTAGTTATGCTGCTGTCTGCCTCTGAGCTTATTTTACATGAAGGAGGCATTACTAGTGTAATGGACACTATCTGCTCTCCTGATCTCACTGCAGAGCTGTGTGTGATTATACCTCACACATCTGCATGTTCCTCTCAGCTTCATCCTCCAGCTCACAGGCAGACAGAGCTGCAATATTGTTGCAATACAGCAGAGCTCGGAGAGCTGCAAAAATGTGTTTGCAAAAAAGACAAATTTCAAGTTCTCCTGTTCTGTGTTAGTTACTTGTCTCACACTGGTAACTTCCCCTTTCATTTATAATAATCTCTGGAGGCAGATTCTCATGCAGATCAGTGTCCGGCCCATAGTCCTGAACAGCTCATTTACATATAAGAAAAATATGGATTTCTCTGGAATAAGTCATCACATCGCAGATATCAAGGTATCACTTTATTCAGCCTCCTATGACCTACATGCCCATATAGATGGCTTAGGAGGGTTGTTCCTACTGACAGAATCCCTTTAATATTCTCAGTAATCAGTCCCACATTATTCCTCTTTGTGCATCTCATACACAAGTAAGAAATCCTTATGTATATACAGAAATAAGCATGCAACCAGGAAAGGTTTTCAGGTGAAATTTTATTGCAGCTAGTTTTTGAAATCTTGGGAGAATTTCAGCCATTAAAAAAAGTATTCTTTGTGTTGAATGTAAAATGAAAAAATAAAAAGACGTACATGGAGTTCATGTTCCAATTGTTTGCACTCCATAGATTTGTGAAAAACAGGTGACATATGCAGTAGCCAGAAGTAAAGGAATATTTTGACAACCCAAGGCCCCATTCTGATGATATTAATGAAGATGTATCAGCAGAAAAGTATAAAAAAAACTAATAGGTAATACCAAATACTATTTTTATTAAATGGAATTACAGCAGAAAACTATTGTAACCTTGTTGCTACAAAACTGTATAACTGACTATAGAGCAATTACAATGAGGACAGTACCTGACCACCTACCCATAAAAGTATACCTCTGCCGCTCTTCATCTGAAAAGTGCTCAAAGCATGAAAATGGTTCATTCTCTCACATTCTACATAATTCTCAAAGGGGGAAATGTCAAAAGTCTTCTTCAACACATCGCATCAACAGTATCAAGCCTATTTCTACATCCTCTGCCAGAAAATACTGGGAAGAGAACAAGCTAAACAATGCTGAAATTCCAACTGATATTAGAGCTGGCGCAAGTTTATTTTTAAAACAATAAAAGCACGACTTGTCAGTCCAGATGAGAAATATGGTGTTAAAAAAATGAAATTTGTAATATCTCATAGACTTCGTAATAAAATATATCTAGGGTAAACCCTTTGTGGAACATATTGAGAAGGTCACTGGTAAACCACAAAATGGGACATTACTGTTTTTGTATTTACTTCCTATTGATTATATAGCAGTAATATATTTCTTATTCCTATCCCTGCCGATTGTTATTACATAAGTCCTGTCCTTTATGGGCCTCGTAATTTAACTATTGCTGTCCTGTAGACACTAGAAATGTGTATAGAGAAAACAGGGCCCTGCAGACTGTAAGCCCACAAGAGCAGGGCCGTCTCCATATTTGTATTTTGTATGGAGACCCCTTTTCACATGTACAGCGCTCTAAAAAAATAAATAATATTAATAAAAATGACACAATTTACAATCAGGCACTTCTGTGTATTGACTCATAGTATGATATGCCCCCCTTATTTGCTGTCAAGCATACCCAGTGTTGGTTCACTTACCCAATAACTCATCCTTATGAGAAATGATCGGTGGTAGCTTCGGTAAGTTTGATTTCCTCCTCCCTGGTTCATTAATATTACAAAGCATGTAGACAGGGACTGTCTTATCTGGACACAAGAAAACACATATATCCACAGCACTCTCTCCATAATCATCAAACGATTGTAAACCCGGGTAGGGGAGAGGTGTCCCAAGAGGCACTAACAGCCATAGCAATACCAAGAACAAAAAAATGTGCCAGGACACAGGGTTCAAAGCAACTGTGAAACGCGCGTTGGGTGTTTGGTGGGTGAGTATGTTTACAGATTTTTATACTATATGTTGATATATTTGCTGTATGTACCTGTAGCCTATATTATATAGAATTATTTTATATTCATTACATATAGTCATAGTTGTTGGGTCACTGCTCATATTCTATATGCTTTACTTATTGATACCTTTTATATACATGTCTATCTGTGTCACCATATACACTGTGTGCAGAATTATTAGGCAAGTTGTATTTTAGAGGATTATTTTTATTATTGATCAACAACTATGTTCTCAATCAACCCAAAAGACTCATAAATATCCAAGTTTAATATTTTTGGAAGTTGGAGTGTTTTTTTTTTTTAGATTTGGCTATCTTAGGAGGATATCTGTTTGTACAGGGATCTATTACTGTGCAGAATTATTAGGCAACTTAATAAAAACCAAATATAATCCCATCTCACTTGTTTATTTTCGCCAGGTAAACCAATATCAGTGCACAAAATTTAGAAATAAACATTTCTGACATGCAAAAACAAAAATCAAAAAAATTAGTGATCAGTATAGCCACCTTTCTTTATGATAACACTCAACAGCCTTCCATCCATAGATTCTGCAGTTGCTTGATCTGTTTTCGATCAACATTGCGTGCAGCAGCCACCACAGCCTCCCAGACACTGTTCCGAGAGGTGTACTGTTTTCCCTCCCTGTAGATCTCACATTTTATGATGGACCACAGGTTCTCTATGGGGTTCGGATCAGGTGAACAAGCGGGCCATGTCATTATTTTTTCTTCTTTTAGACCTTTACTGGCCAGCCACGCTGTGGAGTAGTTGGATGCATGTGATGGAGCATTGTCCTGCATGAAAATCATGTTTTTCTTGAACGATACCGACTTCTTCCTGTACCACTGCTTGAAGAAATTGTCTTCCAGAAACTGGCAGTAGGTCTGGGAGTTGAGCTTCACTCCATCCTCAACCCAAAAAGGTCCCACAAGTTCATCTTTGATGATACCAGCCCATACCAGTACCCCACCTCCACCTTGCTGGCGTCTGAGTCGGAGTGGAGCTCTCTGCCCTTTACTGATCCAGCCTCTGGCCCATCAAGAGTCACTCTCATTTCATCAGTCCATAAAACCTTTGAAAAATCAGTCTTAAGATATTTCTTGGCCCATTCTTGACGTTTTATCTTATGTTTCTTGTTCAAAGGTGGTCGTTTTTCAGCCTTCCTTACCTTGACCATGTTCCTGAGTATCGCACACCTTGTGCTTTTTGATACTACAGTAACGTTGCAGCTCTGATATATGGCAAAACGGCTGGCGAATGGCATCTTGGCAGCTTCACGCTTGATTTTCCTCAATTCATGGGCAGTTATTTTGCGCCTTTTTTGGCCAACACGCTTCTTGCGACCATGTTGGCTATTTGCCATGAAACGCTTGATTGTTCGGTGATCACGCTTCAAAAGTTTGGAAATTTCAAGACTGCTGCATCCCTCTGCAAGACATCTCACAATTTTGGACTTTTCAGAGCCCGTCAAATCTCTCTTCTGACCCATTTTGCCAAAGGAAAGGAAGTTGCCTAATAATTAAGCACACCTTATATAGGGTGTTGATGTCATTAGACAACACCCCTCCTCATTACAGAGATGCACATCACCAGATTTACTTAATTGGTAGTTGGCACTCAAGCCTATGCAGCTTGGAGTAGCACAACAGGTATAAAAAGTATCAAAGTGATCAAAATAGGCATTTGCCTAATAATTCTGCACGCGGTGTAACTGTGAAATTATATATCATTGGGGTTCCTACAGTGACTCACCCACCATTTTGGAATTTTATGATATGTTTTTATATCTTTGTATTCAATAAAATGTACTTATTTTTAACTATGCCTCAATTATATTGACCTGGCACATTTTTTTTGTCCTTGGTATCTCTCTATAATCAGCATAAAAACTCACAAGTCTCGGGAATCCGACACAACCTTCGTAGACAATGTACTGAAAAAACAGTCCTGTCCTGACACTCACAGGGGTAATATTCTCTACAGTAATAGCATTTATTAAAGGGTTGGATGGTTTTCTCCCAAAAAATTGCATTGTTATAAATAATCTACCAATAAATAATATATATTTGGTCGAGAAAGGTTAAACCTATTTATGTAACTATGGTATGTAACAATGCATTTTTACTTTTCAAACAACAACTTGTTGCTCATTCCAAAAAAGGGAATTTTTTTGGGATGGATTGTTAAACCAGTGCTTCTTCATGGGGCATACTGTCATTGATCAGTGAGCAAGAACATTTATCAAAAAAAATATTATTACTGCCAAAAACATGACTTCTTCATCCTTTTATTTTAGCAACTGAAACTAAAACACAAGTTTTCTTTAACTATTTTTGTGGAGCTCACTGCTACTGCAAAAAGCAAAAATTGTCATGAGACAGCTAACATGAGCTATATGTATTTGTCCTAGTGCTTTCCCAATCACTTTATGTACAAATACCAAACCTGTTGCCTATCCACAAAAAGGGAGAATTAATAATATTTTGATGGCTAAAAGAAGCCCAACCATTGCTTATTCAGTTTGCAAACACCAAACCATGGCCTCCTGCATAAACATAAACACTATTAGCATGGCATGCATATGTCCCTAAAAAAATTATAATTTTTGGAACTTTTTTTAATACTAAAAAGTCTGAAAGTGCAGTGTGTTTAAAAACAGGTTGTTAGTTACCACCCATTTACCCTCAGTTATACACGTTGAGGTCAGTTAGACATAACTAATGCTGTGCTTGTGTGACAGAGCTTGGATGGGCTTGGATACAGTCCTACAAAACCTCAGGGTGTCAAACGCATCTTTTCAGGGAAATTAGTGGCTTTACAGCATTTTCAATTTGTGTCAGATCAAATTGTTCTTAAACATTTGGCAAATTCAAATTTCAAAACCTTTGCTCATCTTTAGTGATTTGTGTGTTTTTATTATAACAGTTAGAACATGGTGATTTCAATACTGGGCGCAGCTCGATCTTATACTAAGGCATCCTTGAAGAAAATGGGTGAAAAGCTCAGTACATTCTGATTTATTTTAATTTTTGCATGTAAATTAAAGCACCACTCCAGCTTTTTTTCTTATTTCAGTGCTGGAGTGGTGCCACTAACACAAGGTCCCTGAGCCTAGTCTTCTACTCACCACCTGCTGTCTTCGTCTGTTATCAGACCCAGGGTTGTCAACTGTCCAGAAATTCCAGGACAGTCCATAAAAAGAAGGCACTTTTTTTGCCCTGACCGTAAAAAAAATGTAAGGCGTCTGTAATTTTTTTGAAGTTGAAGAAACTTATACAGATTATTTTGACCGTAATTGTCATAATATTACAGTTTACAGCGAAGGCAGCAGATATCTTCATATCAGAATTATGGTCTGTAGACAAGGATCACTTATAACTATAATGATTTATTATGGTTTTCTGAAGTGTTCGTAAAAAATGTTGTCAATTCATGATTTTTTGATAAGCTGTCCAGAAAAAGTAAAAAAGTCAAGTTGGCAACCCTCATCAGTGTCGTTCCAGTCCTGCACCACCATTATTCGATCCCAACTTCTGACTGACCGGAAGTCAAAAATAACGGTCACAATGTGTCAGTGTCAGTGTAAATCTATAAGAGCCCCATTTTGGGCCCATTCTGGCTCTCATAGACTTACATTGAGCTGTGACTTCTGAATCACCCAGCAAACACTGGAGGGATCTGGCAGGTCATAAACTGCTGGAGACCGACCAGAACGACGCCGATAACAGAAGACAATGGCGGCTGGTATGTACGAGACTAGGTGCAGGGAACTTAGATTAGTGACACCGCTCCAGTGGTAAAATTTAAAAAAATGCCGGAGTAGTGCTTTAAAAAAAATAAGAGAATGCTGCTAGAGTATACAATCAGAAATACAAGAAACCTGCATACTTTTGAAAGGAAATCTACTGCAATAGTACAATAGTCTGCCGAAATAAACTTAATGTAGAGAATGATCTAACCTTTTCTAGTAAGGATTGTGTTTTTCTATTAGATATGTTTTTATTGGGTACAGTTTACTTTAAAAGTTCTGGTCTTCTTCAATGGGTGAGATATGTCTTCCTTGTAAGATGATATTTAATGACTTATAACATACTGTACACGTGTGCCTTACAACAATAATGTTTGATACAAATATCTGTATACACCTCCCATTTACTACTCTTGGTAAAGGCTGTGTGGCAAAATGTGAAGTCTCAAATGGAGGATTAAATATTTTGGAAGATATATTTTGCACTGTGCGCGCTAAGAGCTTTTGAAGCCATTGTGATTTACAAATTTAATAGCACCACTAATATTACAGTGTATTTGTTTTGTATGTATTTTTTATTCTCTTGGACACATTTGGCTTATCATAAATACTTTGTAGATTTTATACATACTTACCCTGCATTTTCATTTTTTAGTACTTTGTGTTTTAACCCCTTACCGCCGAAGCCTGTTTTCACCTTCCTGACCAAGCTAAACTTTTCAAATCTAACCACTGTCACTTTATGTGGCAATAACCTTGGAACACTTCAACGTATCCCAGTGACTCCGAGACTTTTTTTCATGACACGTTGTACTTCATTTTAGTAGTAAATTTAGGTTGATATGATTTGCGTTTATTCATGAAAATATTATAAAAATTGACAGATTGTTATTTTTTTTTTTAGAAATTTGAACTTTTCTGCCCTTAAAATAGTAATAACACTCAAAATTATTAACACCTTCACCCCGGGCCATTTTCTGTTTTTTCTTTTTCATTTTTTCTTCCCCTTTTTCCAAGAGCCATAACTTTTTTATTTTTCTGTTAATAAAGACGTATGAGGGCTTGTTTTTTGCAGAATGAGTTGGACTTTTGAATGGCACCATTGATTTTACCATATTGTGCACTAGAAAACAGAAAAAAAAATTCCAAGTTCGATGAAATTGCAAAAAAAGTGCAATTCTACAATTGTTCTTTGTTTTTTTTTATTTACCATTTATTTACCATGTTCACTATATAGTATGCCAATATGATTCTCGAGGTCTGTAAGAGTGCGCAGATACCAAACACATAGAGCTTTTTTTTATTTAAGCAACGAAACTTTTTTCAGAAATCTGCAGGAAAACATATTTTTACTTTGTCCCTCTATGGGACTTTAACTTTTATTTATTTGATCACTGTTCTAATGCATTGCAATGCATGTGCATTAGAACTGTCAGTGTGATGCTGACAAAACACCTTTTGGACCCAGCTTATAGCCATAGGTGACAAACCCAGAAGGTCATTATTTGAACTCCTGCTGTCATAGCAACCATCAGCCGCTCACAATTGCGGCACAGGGGTGCTGATACGGTGAGAGTGACCCCCTCCTTCACTTAACCTTCGAAATGCTGCGATTGCTATTGATCGTAGCATTTCGAGGGTTAAACAGATACTGGCACTGGCTGTTACAGCAGGAGCTCGGGTGTCAGGTAAGCAGAGCTTCTGGTGGTAATAGTGCTGGCACAGTTTCTGTATCTGCATATTCACCATGACACACCGGTACAACCATTTGCTGAAACTCACTGCAAAATGTACCGGGAAGGGGTTAAAGGGAATTTGTCACTAAATTTCTCCCACCTAATATGAGAGCAGCATAATCTAGAGGATGAGACATTAATTCTAGTGATGTGTCACTTACTAGGCGGCTTAGTGAATTTTTATAAAAAATAAAAATGGTTTAATCAGCAGGAAATTATCATTAGAGAACTACTTGGCCTGTTGCCAGGTAGTCCAACCCCAGATTTCTACCTGTGCAGTGTACACAGGGAGCTGCCAATCAGTGGTGTGGCGGGATTATACAGAGCTCAGCATTCAGAGAGCTGCTAGATCTGCAGGAGAGAAAACAGTTTTTAATCCAAACTGCACCCAGTAATGTAAGTGACACATTGCTGGAAACAGGGTCTCTGCCCCTACATCATGCTGCTTTCAGATGGGATAGCAAAAACTTTGCGACAGATTCCCTTTAATAATTTCATGTATCTGCCACTGATGGGTACTTATCTTGCTCAGGCAGAGATGAATTAAGAAGTTGAATTTTGCCAGTACTGCCCAGTGTGCCCAAGGGAATGCAGCAGAAAATATAATTAAGCTTCCCTTATTTTCCTGAGACTGACATCAAATCACTAAGGCTTAAAGAAAATCAGTAAGAGCTGACAAGTTAAAAGAGATGTAAAAATATGAAAATAAACACTGAGGACCTCGCTGTCTATAGACAATGCAGAAAGCCGTATACAAGCCGCCAGCCAGATTTGCTTCTTATTAAAGAAAATAGCCCTTCTCCACAGGCATCTGCCATGCCATGTTGATCTTGTATGTGTGCCCATGCTTATAGTACTTGGAGACTCCTGCCGTAGCAGTTTACTTCTAGCTGGAATTGTAGTGATTCAGAAATCAGCACTCACAGTATGAACACCTTATTCTAAGTGCTCCATTTATCATTGAGAAAAAATCCCAAACATGTAGAGTCAAGAAGCACTTCTCAGACAAGGTGTAAGTAATGGCTTGTCAAGATCTGAAGAATATCGGGGAACAATAAAAGTGTAGTGTTGCCCATGTTAACCAATCACAGGACAGCACGGTGGCTCAGTGGTTAGCACTGTTGCTTTACATCATTGGGGTCCTGGGTTCAAATCCCACCAAGGACAACATCTGCAAGGAGTTTGTATGTTCTCCACGTGTTTGCGTGGGTTTATTCTGGGCACTCTGGTTTCCTCCCACACTCCACCCTGATAGGGGATTTAGATTGTGAGCCCCGATAAGGATAGTGATGATAGTGTTTGTAAAGTGCTGTGGAAAATGATGGCTGTATTTAAATGGATAAAATATTTAAATGTAGTATACCTTCATTTACATCTGCACCCCGTTGTACTGTACATTCCATCAAAAATGAAGGATAAAATAGTATATCATGCACTATTTAGTCCAGCAAAATGATGCACTATATTGAGTTTCCAACATGATGTCAAAGTGGTGTCACTAAGGGAATTTATTACATGTAAAACTTGGCCGGATGCAGAACAAAATTTAATTAAACGGTGTTTGTCACTTCATCAAAATATGAAAGAAGACTGAAAAAAATAGAGTATAAGTTGGTGTGCATGCAAAATAGAAGTATGTTCACATTGGCCATTAAACAGAGAAAACCTAAAACAGAAACAAAATAAACACATACCTGCTGTAAGTAGAAAAGTAAAAACAATAGTGCATGTAAATAACATAGGGTTCTTAGTAAACACCGTTTTTGATCAAAAAAAGCGTAAAAGTCATTCCAGCAGTGTCAAGGTGACGCTTTTTTGATCAAAAACACTGTTTACGAAGTACCCTATCGCTTTTACTGTACTTACAGCAGGGCATATGTTCATTTTGTTTCTGTCTTAGGTTTTGTCTGCTTAATGGCCAATTTGAACATACTTCTATTTTGCATGCATGCCAACTTGTATTCCAGTTAATTTTTTTCAGTTTCTTTTCAGGTTTCTGCATTTAGTGGAGGTAAGGGCATGGCCTCTCTGCCTTTGAGCTGGACATTTCATTGAAATAGCTTCCCATTTGCTGTGGGTCCATTTTCGGGACCCAGTCCTGCTCAGCCTTTATTCACACTGATGTCACTATGACGCATGGTTTTAATATTAGAGGGTAGGACCATCACACATTTGAGTACACCTTGACACTGGTGGGATGGCTTTTATGCTTTTTTTGATCAAAAATTGTGTTTACAAAGTGTCCTTTTTATTTATATGCACATTTTGTTTCTGTCTTATGTTTTAAAATATGAAATAAATGCACAGGCTTGTAGCTCTGCTTCTTATTATGTTTTGATTGGTTTTATAGGACATGTAGAGAGCTCTTAGGCTGCTGCACAGCTATCAGTCATTCACTCTTTCTTAGTGAGAGTATACCAGGCCTGAATAGTATGCCAGGAGTAGACCTGTTGCAACTTCCAACCTTACTAATGTGATACCAGCCCTATACAGGAACCCCACATCTCTATATGAGCTATGACAGGAGAGAGACGAAGTTTACATGCAGCAGCACAATGAGAGCCAGAGAGGAGATTGAGGTGACAGCAGCACAAAGAGAGCAAGAGAGGAGATTGAGATGACAGTAGCACAGCGTGGACTGATACAAGTGCTTCTGACTAAATTAGAATATCATGAAAAAAGTTAATTTATTTCAGTTCTTCAATACAAAAAGCTGCAGCAAGGCGATTCTGTCCCAATATGGCCGCTGAAGGAGGGGCATGTCCATCAGCAACACTCAATAACACTTTAGTTCAGTGAAGGGTAGTTCACATTCTTCTCAACCAGTGACATGTTGAGACTGAAGTACCTTGCTACAGACAGGTTAGAAGCTTGGCTGCTACCCCTAAATATGCTTCATACCCAGTGTCAGACTGGTTCAGCAGAGCACTCGACAATCCACTGGTGTTTATTGTGTACACTGTGTGTGAGCACATTTACTGAGATAATGACTTTTGTGTTTTCATTGGCTGTCCGCTATAATCATCAGCATTAACAGAAATAAACACTTGAAATAGATCACTCTGTTTGTAATGACTCTATATAATATATGAGTTTCACTTTTTTGTATTGAAGAACTGAAATAAATTAACTTTTTGGTGATATTCTAATTTAGTGAGATGCACTTGTATATTTAGCTGAGAGACATTAGCATGAATAGTAATAATTATGGTTATTGTTCCCTGTTTGATCCTGTTACAACCCCTGGCAAAAATTATGGAATCACCAGGTCTTGGAGGATGTTCATTCAGTTGTTTAATGTTGTTGAAAAAAAGCAGATCACAGAAATGGCACAAAACTAAAGTCATTTCAAATGGCAACTTTAGGGCTTTAAGAAGCACTAAAAGAAATCAAGATTAAAAATGTGGTACTCAGTAAGTGTAATTTTTTTCAGACCAAGCAGAGGGAAAAAATTATGGAATCACTCAATTCTGAGGAAAAAATTATGGAATCACCCTGTAAATTTTCATTTCCAAAACTAACACCTGCATCATATTAGATCTGCTCGTTAGTCTGCATCTAAAAAGGAGTGATCACACCTTGGAGAGCTGTTGCACCAAGTGGACTGACATGAATCATGGCTCCAACACGAGAGATGTCAATTGAAACAAAGGAGAGGATTATCAAACTCTTAAAAGAAGGTAAATCATCACGCATTGTTGCAAAAGATGTTGGTTGTTCACAGTCAGCTGTGTCTAAAATCTGGACCAAATGCAAACAACATGGGAAGGTTGTTAAAGGAAAACATACTGGTAGACCAAGGAAGACATCAAAGCGTCAAGACCGGAAACTTAAAGCAATATGTCTCCAAAACAGGAAATGCACAACAAAACAAATGAGGAGCGAATGGGGGGAAACTGGAGTCAATGTCCGTGACCGAACTGTAAGAAACCGCCTAAAGGAAATGGGATTTACATACAGAAAAGATAAACATAAGCCATCATTAACACCTGCTTTTTTTCAACAACATTAAACAGCTGAATGAACATCCTCCGAGCCCGGTGATTCCATAATTTTTGCCAGGGGTTGTACACTCCAATCTGTATGTGTCTTTTTGTGTTTTATTAGACACAAAGTTGGTAATGGCACTTAAAGAGGTTGCCAACTACTTGGACAACTCCTTCTGAATCCCTGGGTTTCCCCCAGTAAAATAATAATACTTATACTCACCTCCGGTGCCATTCCAGTGGTGTTGGTGCTCGCTCTCCTGGGGACAGGTTGACATTGTTATGTCGCGCAATCATTGCAGCCAATCAGCGCTGGCTTCAATCTCTCCTCCTTCGTACAAATCAAGATATCCGATGAAAGTGAGAGAGCAGCTGCAGCTCTCACTTCCTCTGGATGTCAATTACTTCAGTATGAAAGGAGAGTGAAGCCAGCGCTAATTTGCCGCAGGGATCACGTGATACAACAATGTCAAGCAATCCCTGAGAGTGCGAGTACCGACACCACTGGAACGGCATCAGAAGTGAACATAAGTGTTATTATTTTACTGGTGGGAAACGTAGGGTCTCAGAAGGAGTTATCCGAGTAGTGGACAACCCTTTTAAATAATCTGTGA
The DNA here is from genome assembly GCF_046119375.1 of Phyllobates terribilis. Taxonomy (NCBI): domain Eukaryota; kingdom Metazoa; phylum Chordata; class Amphibia; order Anura; family Dendrobatidae; genus Phyllobates; species Phyllobates terribilis. The sequence continues at coordinate 472,846,522 of NW_027362764.1, read as the reverse complement.
GCTACTGCTAAAAATAGCTTACTGCTGCATGGTGAAATTGAAGATTATGATGGTGCAACATAGCTGGCTTGTAAAGGTAGAAGTACATGGATTTCATCTATTACTGTGTAGGAAGTATATCCTGTGGACATTGTAGAGATTGAGGTGCAGAGGGGCGGTAGATTGACTGTTGACAAGAAAATGAAAGGAAGATCCCCAAGGGCCAATTTTCTGTTTTAACATAAATTATGTATTTGGGGTTAAAAATCATTTTTACATTTGGACCTTCATTAACCCCTTCCCGACCCGTGTCACACCGTTTGTGACATGGAAAACAGTTCGTTCCCGACCCATGTCACAGCGTCTGTGACATGGAGGGAAAGACCCCCTGCAGCGCCTGCGAGCGGGGTCGCTCAGGTGTCACAGTTGCTACTGCAACTGGACATCCTGAAGTCGACCCCCCGGGGGGTGGATTAACCCCCCCGTGCCTGGGACCCCTCCGATTGGCTGTTTCATTTTCACTTTTAATGAAACTGCCAATCGGTATGAATTAAATATTTCACCAATGAAAATTGGTGTAATATTTAAATCTGGGCATGGCCTGATGCTTACAGCATCAGCCATTGGCTGGGGGGAGTGTCACCTCTGTCCCCCCCTCCCCCCAGATCTGATTGGGGGGCTAGCGTCACATGGATACTAGCCCCAATCAGATGTGGAGGGAGTTTTTAATGATGGCCGCAACTGCCCGTCCATGGATCGGGTGCCGGCCGTTGTGGACCCTCTGCTGCTGCCTCCTGTGGACCCTCTGCTGCTGCCCCCCCGTGGACCCTCTGCAGCTGCCCCCCCGTGGATCGCCTGCTGCCGTCGCTGATCGCCTGCTGCCGCCGCTGATCTGCATCAGGTAGTATTGCCCCCGCTCCCCCCCGACCCCCCCTCCACTCCACCCTGCCCCCCCTCCACCCCCGACCCCCCCTCCACTTTCATACCTGCACCCCGACCTCCGCTTCCTCTGCTCCCTCTCCCACGTCTTCATCCACCGGCTGCTGCTCTCCTTCTGACAGCCGGTGGACTGTGATCACAGCAGCAGCAGGCTCAGTGTAAATGCCCTGCTCCTGTGATCAAACCCACCATCCCCCAGTCCCAGTGATATCACCCCCCACCTCCCAATAATCACCCCTCCCCCAGTGTTCACCCCCCCTGTCCCCAGTGTTCACCCCCCCTGTCCCCAGTGTTCACCCCCCCTGTCCCCAGTGTTCACCCCCCTGTCCCCAGTGTTCACCCCCCTGTCCCCAGTGTTCACCCCCCCTGACCCCAGTGTTCACCCCCCCAGTGTTCACCCCCCCTGTCCCCAGTGTTCACCCCCCCTGTCTCCAGTGTTCACTCCCCATCCCCAGTGTGCACCCCCCCATCCCAGTGATCATCCCCCCCCCCCGCAAACCCAGTGATCACCCCCCTTGCTGCTGCCGGCTCCTGCCCCAGTGATCACCCCCCTTGCTGCTGCCGGCTCCTGCCCCAGTGATCACCCCCCTTGCTACTGCCGGCTCCTGCCCCAGTGATCACCCCCCTTGCTGCAGCTGCTGGCTCCTCCATCTCTTCAGCCCTTCCCCTACGCCTGACAGCCCCCGTACACCTGACAGCCCCCCTACGCCTGACAGCCCCCCTACGCCTGACAGCCCCCCTACGCCTGACAGCCCCCCTACGCCTGACAGCCCCCTACGCCTGACAGCCCCCTACGCCTGACAGCCCCCACACGTGACTGCAGAAGGTTACACCAAGCACACACACACACACACACGTACACTCACACTATAATAAAGTTTCGATTTTTTTTTTTTTTTTTTTTTTACACACGCACACAGCACACAAAATGTCCCGCCCGTCCCACTCATCCCAGTCTAGGGCGTACTCAGCTTAGTAGGCTATGTCAGGTTGGTGTGTGTGTTGTAGTGTGTGTGTGTGTGTGTGGTGTATACACTACAATATACCACACCGCACACCAACCTGACATACACTACACAATGGTGTCCACTAACAAATTGGAACCATGTTGCGTTTGGAGAGTCCCTGTGTGCCCAAACATTGGAGCTCCCCAACAAGTGACCCCATTTTGGAAACTAGACCCCCCAAGGCACCTATCTAGATGCATAGTGAGCACTTGAAACCCCCAGGTGCTTCACAAATTGATTCATAAAAATGAAAAAGTGGAAAAAAAAACACTTTTTTATTTTTACGGATTAATTTGTGAAGGACCTGGGGGTTCCAAGTGCTCACTATGCATCTAGATAGGTGCCTTGGGGGGTCTAGTTTCCAAAATGGGGTCACTTGTGGGGGAGCTCCAATGTTTGGCCACACAGCGGCTCTCCAAACGCAACATGGTGTCTTCTAACAATTTGAGCCGACAATTTGTTAGCGGACACCATGTTGCTTTTGGAGAGCCGCTGTGTGCCCAAACATTGGAGCTCCCCAACAAGTGACCCCATTTTGGAAACTAGACCCCCCAAGGCACCTATCTAGATGCATAGTGAGCACTTGGAACCCCCAGGTGCTTCACAAATTGATTCATAAAAATGAAAAAGTGGAAAAAAAAACACTTTTTTATTTTTACGGATTAATTTGTGAAGGACCTGGGGGTTCCAAGTGCTCACTATGCATCTAGATAGGTGCCTTGGGGGGTCTAGTTTCCAAAATGGGGTCACTTGTGGGGGAGCTCCAATGTTTGGCCACACAGCGGCTCTCCAAACGCAACATGGTGTCTTCTAACAATTTGAGCCGACAATTTGTTAGCGGACACCATGTTGCTTTTGGAGAGCCGCTGTGTGCCCAAACATTGGAGCTCCCCCACAAGTGACCCCATTTTGGAAACTAGACCCCCCAAGGCACCTATCTAGATGCATAGTGAGCACTTGGAACCCCCAGGTGCTTCACAAATTGATTCATAAAAATGAAAAAGTGGAAAAAAAAACACTTTTTTATTTTTACGGATTAATTTGTGAATGACCTGGGGGTTCCAAGTGCTCACTGTGCATCTAGATAGGTGCCTTGGGGGGTCTAGTTTCCAAAATGGGGTCACTTGTGGGGGAGCTCCAATGTTTGGCCACACAGCGGCTCTCCAAACGCGACATGGTGTCCGCTAACAAATTGAATGGAAAATCGGCTCAAATTGTTAGCGGACACCATGTTGCGTTTGGAGAGCCCCTAATGTGCCTAAACAGTGGAGCTCCCCCACAAGTGACCCCATTTTGGAAACTAGACCCCCCAAGGCACCTATCTAGATGCATAGTGAGCACTTGGAACCCCCAGGTGCTTCACAAAATGATCTGTGAAAACAAAAAAGTACTTTTTTTTTCACAAAAATTTTCTTTTAGCCTAAATTTTTTAATTTTCACATGGGTAACAGGATAAAATGCATCCTAAAATGTATTGGTCAATTTCTCCTGAGTACACTGATACCTCATATGTGGTCGTAAACCACTGTTTGGGCACATGACAGGGCTCAGAAGAGAAGGAGCGCAATTTGACTTTTGGAGCTAATTTTCCATTCAAAAAGTAAAATGGCGCTCCTTCCCTTCTGAGCCCTGCCGTGTGCCCAAACAGTGGTTTATGACCACATATGAGGTATCAGTGTACTAAGGAGAAATTGACCAACAAATTTTAGGATGCATTTTATCCTGTTACCCATGTGAAAATTAAAAAATTTAGGCTAAAAGAAAATTTTTGTTAGAAAAATAAAAATGTTCATTTTTTTCTTCCATGTGGCTTTAGTTCCTGTGATGCACCTGAAGGGTTAATAATCTTCTTGAATGTAGTTTTGAGTAGCTTGAGGGGTGCAGTTTTTGGAATGGTGTCACTTTTGGGTGTTTTCTGTCATGTACACCCCTCAAAGGGACTTCAAATGTGATGTGGTCACTAAAAAAAATGGCTTTGCAAATTTTGCTGGAAAAAAGAAAATTTGCTGATGAACTTTGAACCCTTCTAACTTCCTACCAAAAATTTTTTTTTTTTCAAAAATTGTGCTGATGTAAAGTAGACATGTGGGAAATGTTATTTATTAACTATTTTGTGTCACATCACTCTCTAGTTTAGCAGAATAAAAATTCAAAATTTGAAAATTGCAAAATTTTCAAAATTTTTCCCATATTTTTGATTTTTTCACAAATAAACGCAAATATTATCGACCTAAATTTAATACTAACATGAAGCCCAATATGTCACGAAAAAACAATCTCAGAATCGCTAGGATCCGTTGAAGTGTTCCAGAGTTTTTACTTCGTAAAGGGACACTGGTCAGAATTGACAAAAATGCCAAGGTCTTTAGGGTCAAAATAGGCTGGGTCCTGAAGGGGTTAAAAAAAACGCCATTTGCCTTCTCTATCCAACGTGTTGCATTATGCTTTGCTGGCTGCAGAATGAGTTACCTTAGAATCCATTAGAAAGCTCGATCTTACAGCCTGAATAAAGAGTTTGTATGTTTTTTATCCCTCTTTTTCTGAGCTCCTCTCAGTTGATTTATAACCACAGACTACATACAAGTTAAAGGAGCTGATGAACAAAAAGCCTTTTAACAGCAAAACTGTGCAACATTTTTAACAAAATGCAATTGTAAAAATATTAATTTTTGCTCAAAATACATGCATTTAGGTAAAGAAAAAAATTGTCCCAACAGAGAGGAGATAGCAAGTCACAGAGGAGAGAGGCACCTACAGGCCAACATTTCAGGGTTCTTTTACAGGCGTACAAGAACGTTTTCTGCAAATAAAATGATTTAAAATTTTGCTAATTAGTACGTTGGCTTTCAAATGGAGAGCAATTTATTGATATGACAGTGACTATATAAGGGTAATAAAATTATAATGCAGTGTTAACAACCCAACAAGAAGCTTTGAAGTACACTATTAGAAGATCACAGTTCTTTAAAGAGGTTGTCCAGCCATGGTGAAATTTTTGGCAAGTATTTGCATTTTCTCAAATTTTAACAGTGGGTAATATACACACTGTTGGGGTTTGGCTCTGCTTGCTGATTCTAGTGATCACAACATCACTACAAGAATTTGATTTGCATACTTGCAGTCATGTGTCCACTAGATTCTCATCAGCTTCTCTCAATGTTCTATTGAGAGAAGTGGATGAGAATCTAGTCAGCACATTACCACAAGTTTGCAAATCGAATACTTGCGGTCACATGATGACTGCTGGAAGAGGCAAGCAGAGCCGAATCCTAACAGTGTGCATACTACATACTCCAGGTTTAATGCTTGCTGACATTTCCAATGTTCTGTTGAAAAAAATGGATGAGAATCTACTTAGCGCATGATTGTAAGTATGCAAATCACATACTTGCTGTCATGTGATGGCATCTGGAACTGCAAAAGCAGAAAACCTGAGCCAAATTCTAACAGTTTGTATGTCACACTATGTGGACTTGGCAAACTGCAATGCTTGCCAAATATTCCACCAGTGCTTGACAACCCCTTTTAATAAAATGGGACACTTGCATCTTGTAACTAGTGTTGAGCGAATTTGTTTGACATTTCAAATTTGGATTCGTTTTCGCGGTTCCAGCTTGTTCGCGCCAAAAAATCGGCTTCCCCCATGAACATCCCTGATTTGCCAGACTGTCACGCAGCTAACATTACACTACTTGTAACCAATCAAATTGGCCATCCGTTTCTTCTATTCCATCCAATAAAGTAAAATTAGACGTGTGGCCATCTCTCTGCTGCAAGTGAGCGACACAGGACTCCAATTGTCTGTTTGAATGGGAGTTTTATTACTGCTACTGATAAAACATTTATTTTAGATTCTATCAATATGGAGTAAGCATATGGAGTTCATATTTAATAATGCGTTTTAATAGGCACTTGTGCCTAGAATGAAAAAATGGTATTTATTCAAACTAATTTGAATTCTGGCTCCTTCATCAGATGTAGGAGCCAGATCCGCTCCAAAACGCGATGTTTGAATAAATACCTGCTTATCTACGGCATCCCAGATCTCCTCTTCACCGGCAGAGCTCACCGACACTGCGTTTTTCCATTCTATGCAAAATTTAATAGGCACTTAATCATTAAAGCATTTTTTCACCTCATCTATCCTCATTTATTATAACAAATATGTTGAGGACACTTTTGTTGAGTTCATTATAAGTTTGGTTCTCCTCTTTTGTGAAGTACCAATTGGTAGTTGTGTAGCTTTATTCACAGACTGCACAACCCTCCGGCTCTCAAAAAGGCTGCCTATAGAGGACTATATGACCACACCTGTCCATCAAGCACAGTGCCTTTCAGTTGGAGGAGTCTGATTGTCACATCTGCTCACATGTTCCTCCATTAAGTGACATTTTAAGAATGGGAATGCTGTGCAGTCTGTGAGGAAGGCAGCACTAACAAATGGATGGCATTTCACAAAAGAGGATTTTGTCACTGAACCTGCAATACTTCTGTATTATCAAGTGTCACAGGGTTGTCCATCTTAGACGACTTTTTTTTTCTTACTTAAAAGTGTGTATTTTTGTCATTATTGTAATTGGGTTTTATTATAGCCTCGCTGTTGATGTGTCTATTGCTGGCTGCAGAATTGCTTTACTGAGAATCTATCAGTGAGCTCATTTTGAAGGTCCAATGGTAGTGTTTCTAATTATTTTATTTGTCTTTATTTGAGCTCCTTTCAGCTGATTTATGGCCACAGACTACATCAAAGTTAAAAGTGTAGGAAAACAAAGAGCCTGTAAAAGGAAAATGGTGCCAAATTTTTAATTAAACAGAATTACAAAAACTTTTTTACCCCAAAATACATGTATTTAAGTAGTAATAAATTGTCTCCACACGTGGACAAAAAAATGTGGACAATTCTTTTTATTTTCTGTGTCCTGAAAAAGATATATTGTAGTACACAGATAGTAGTTCTGTGCATCCTTGGTTCTAATATCAATTTATATTGATTATTTCATGCCTGTATCGTTAATGGAAATAAGAGCTACGTCGCTGCTTTGAGGTTAAAGTTCTAGTATGTCCACATACCATAAATGCAAGCCATGTTGGTAATTATCAGTAGAATTCATGAAAACCACGCTGGGATTTGAGACTTATATGCCGTCTGGTCAAATCCTAGAACCAGATGAAAAACCCACAATCATTCAACTTAGATTTAAAGTGGCTAGTAAAAAATGTAAACTGTATATACAAATGTGATTCAGCAAATGGTCACCAGCTTCTACAGATAGTATGTACAAAGTATTTTGTTTCCAAAATCTGTTATATTTAATGCACATGCCTATTCCACTGAAGCGTTATTAAGCCACTATGTGAGAAGAAATCCTACTGTTTTTTTTGGCATACTGTTTCATAGAATAAACATCATCAAAACCTTCTCAAAATAGAATATATATATATATATATATATATATATATATATTTATATTTATATATATAAATTATATATATATATATATATATATATATATATATATACGCTGCTCAAAAAAGTAAAGGGAACACTTAAACAACAGAATATAACTCCAAGTAAATCAAACTTCTGTGAAATCAAACTGTCCACTTAGGAAGCAACACTGATTTACAATTAATTTCACATGCTGTTGTGCAAATGGAATAGACAATAGATGGAAATTATTTTGCATTTATCAAGACACCCTCAATAATGGAGTTGTTTCCGCAGGTGGGGACCACAGACCACATCTCAGTACCAATGCTTTCTGGCTGATGTTTTAGTCACTTTTGAATGTTGGTTGTGCTTTCACACTCGTGGTAGCATGAGACGGACTCTACAACCTACAGAAGTTGCTCAGATAGTGCAGCTCATCCAGGATGGCACATCAATGCAAGCTGTGGCAAGAAGGTTTGCTGTGTCTGTCCGCGTAGTGTACAGTGGCTGGAGGCGCTACCAGGAGACAGGCCAGTACACCGGGAGATGTGGAGGGGGCCGTAGGAGGGCATCAACCCAGCAGCAGGACCGCTACCTCCGCCTTTGTGCAAGGAGGAACAGGAGGAGCACTGCCAGTGCCCTGCAAAATGACCTCCAGCAGGCCACAAATGTGCATGTGTCTGCACAAACGGTTAGAAACCGACTCCATGAGGGTGGTATGAGGGCCCGACGTCCACAGATGGGGGTTGTGCTCACAGCCCAACACCGTGGAGGACGCCTGGCATTTGCCACAGGACACCAGGATTGGCAGAATCGCCACTGGCGCCCTGTGCTCTTCACAGATGAAAGCAGGTTCACACTGAGCACATGTGACAGATGTGACAGAGTCTGGAGACGCCATGGAGAGCGATCTGATGCCTGCAACATCCTTCAGCATGACTGATTTGGCAGTGGGTCAGTAATGGTGTGGGGTGGCATTTCTTTGGAGGGCCACACAGCCCTCCATGTGCTTGCCAGAGGTAGCCTGACTGTCATTAGATACCGAGATGAGATCCTCAGACCCCTTGTGAGACCATATGCTGGTGTGGTTGGCCCTGGGTTCCTCCTAATGCAGGACAATGCCAGACCTCATGTAGCTGAAGTGTGTCAGCAGTTCCTGCAAGATGAAGGCATTGAAGCTGTGGACTGGCCCACCCGTTCCCCAGACCTGAATCCGATTGAGCACATCTGGGACATCATGTCTCGCTCCATCCACCAACAGACTGTCCAGGAGTTGGCGGATGCTTTAATCCAGGTCTGGGAGGCGTTGTAGGGAGGTCATACAGGCACATGGAGACCACACACAATGCTGAGCCTCATTTTGACTTGTTTTAAGGACATTACATCAAAGTTGGATCAGCCTGTAGTGTGTTTTTCCACTTTGATTTTGGGGGTGACTCCAAATCCAGACCTCCATTGGTTAATAAATTTGATTTCCATTGATGATTTTTGTGTGATTTTGTTGTCAGCAAATTCAACTTTGTACAGAACAAAGTATTCAATGAGAATATTTCATTCATTCAGATCTAGGATGTGTTATTTGAGTGTTCCCTTTATTTTTTTGAGCAGTGTATATACAGTATTTATCTATCTATCTATATATACATATATATAGATAGATATAGATACATATATAGATATCCATGTATACAGTGGTGGCCAAAAGTATTGGCACCCCTGCAATTCTGTCAGATAATACTCAGTTTCTTCCTGAAAATGATTGCAATCACAAATTCTTTGGTATTATTATCTTCATTTAATTTGCTTGCAAGGAAAAAACACAAAAGAGAATGAAGCAAAAATCAAATCATTGATCATTTCACACAACTCCAAAAATGGGCCAGACAAAAGTATTGGCACCCTCAGCCTAATACTTGGTTGCACAACCTTTAACCAAAATAACTGCGAACAACCTCTTCCGGTAACCATCAATGAGTTTCTTACAATGCTCTGCTGGAATTGTAGACCATTCTTCTTTGGCAAACTGCTCCAGGTCCCTGATATTTGAAGGGTGCCTTCTCCAAACTGCCATTTTGAGATCTCTCCACAGGTGTTCTATGGGATTCAGGTCTGGACTCATTGCTGGCCACCTTAGAAGTCTCCAGTGCTTTCTCTCAAACCATTTTATAGTGCTTTTGGAAGTGTGTTTTGGGTCATTATCCTGCTGGAAGACCCATGACCTCTGAGGGAGACCCAGCTTTCTCACACTGGGCTCTACATTATGCTGCAAAATTTGTTGGTAGTCTTCAGACTTCATAATGCCATGCACACGGCCGAGCAGTCCAGTGCCAGAGGTAGCAAAGCAACCCCAAAACATCAGGGAATCTCCGCCATGTTTGACTGTAGGGACCGTGTTCTTTTCTTTGAATGCCTCTTTTTTTTCCTGTACACTCTATGTTGATGCTTTTTCCCAAAAAGCTCTACTTTTGTCTCATCTGACCAGAGAACATTCTTCCAAAACGTTTTAGGCTTTCTCAGGTTTCTCAGCCTGGCTTTTTTATGTCTCGGGGTAAGAAGTGGGGTCTTCCTGGGTATCCTACCATACAGTCCCTTTTCATTCAGACGCCAACGGATAGTACGGGTTGACACTGTTGTACCCTCGGACTTCAGGACAGCTTGAACTTGTTTGGATGTTAGTCGAGGTTCTTTATCCACCATCCGCACAATCTTGCGTTGAAATCTCTCGTCAATTTTTCTTTTCCGTCCACATCTAGGGAGGTTAGCCACAGTGCCATGGGCTTTAAACTTCTTGATGACACTGCGCACGGAAGACACAGGAACATTCAGGTCTTTGGAGATGGACTTGTAGCCTTGAGATTGCTCATGCTTCCTCACAATTTGGTTTCACAAGTCCTCAGACAGTTCTTTGGTCTTCTTTCTTTTCTCCATGCTCAATGTGGTACACACAAGGACACAGGACAGAGGTTGAGTCAACTTTAATCCATGTTAACTGGCTGCAAGTGTGATTTAGTTATTGCCAACACCTGTTAGGTGCCACGGGTAAGTTGCAGGTGCTGTTAATTACACGAATTAAAGAAGCATCACATGATTTTTCAAACAGTGCCAATACTTTTGTCCACCCCCTTTTTTAGGTTTGGTGTGGAATTATATCCAATTTGGCTTTAGGACAATTCTTTTTGTGTTTTTTCATTGAAGACAAATTTAATGAAGATAATAATACCAAAGAATGTGTGATTGCAATCATTTTCAGGAAGAAACTGAGTATTATGTGACAGAATTGCAGGGGTGCCAATACTTTTGGCCACCACTGTATGTGTGTGTGTGTATAAATATATATGTATATATATGTATATATATATATATATATATGTATATATATATATATATATATATATATGTATATACATATATATATATATATATACATATACTCCGCTGGGCATAAATCAGTACATTCCAACAGACGTTAAAAAAAAACGTTAGTTTCCTTCTTTATTGGATACCATCTTTCAAAATACTTCCACAAATGTGGGACATTGATTACGAACAAGATTTGTTATTTTACGTGCAAAAAATGTAATTTTTCCTAATAAATTCATTCAAGACAATGTTGCAAAAATGAGTACATTCCAATGAAAGTATTAGAAGTAAAGCTAAAGTTTAGACTTTAGCTAAACTTTAGACATGTGTTGACTATAAAAGGCCATTACTTAACAAAGAAAACACCTTTCCATTTCATGCTGTCATCAATGGTACCACGTGGAAAAAGAAATGTCATAAAACCTGAGAAAGAAATTGATTTCTTTACACAAGAAAGATGAAAGCTACCAGAAAATAAACAAAGCTTTACTTATTAGAGTACTGTAGCAAAAATGTTACAAAAATTTAACAAAGATGAAGATTCTTGGGACTCTATACTCTGAAGTGATGAGACCAAGATAAATGTTTTGGAACTGATGGCTTCAAAACTCTATGATGAAGGAGACCATTCAATCTTCAAAACGCTTTGGTTTTGTGGTCCCATTCAGCCTCCATACCGGTACAGTCACATGCTCTATCACATGCCACGACATAATACAGGTCCTGGTTGGATGAGCACAAGCGTGAGCGTGCTCACCGCCAGGACAGCACAAGGGAGGGGAGTCACCGGTCGGGACTCACCGCTTCCTCCTGCCACCCACAGAACTCGCTAAGGCTTCAGCGCCAGGAATGTAAGCTCATACCACTCGGCTTCAACGCCAGGAACATATGGTAACCATATCAGACTCTATCTACCTCCACCGCCTGAGGACCGGAATCATCACTCACACATGACTGCAATATCACGGGCACAGCTTCACTTGCTCCTACTATGCTCATACTGACTTTGTGAGATAACAGCAGCCATCGTGCATCGCTCCGAAAAGGTGAGCCCTGACCAACCCAACAGCACTGCAAACGCTCAATACAGGACATCAACCAAGCGCTTATCCAGGGGCAAACCAGCTGTCCTTTGAATTTTTCCTGACGTGGGCCATACTCAATAGGATCCGTGTAAGCGCCACCAGCACACAGTGCTATACCGAGGACTCTCTATAACAGTCTGGGGCAATTTGGTTGTCTGAAAGGCGCCAGTGCTATATACTCCAGGTAACCCTTTGACATTCACAGATACATTCAAGTAGTCCTTGTATCACCTTAACCTTGTTACTTTTCCTTTTAGCTCATACCACTTGGCTCCACGACCTTGGAGACACTGAGAAAACTACTTTCAAACTACCTTTCTGACCACCCTCCTACTCACCGTCATAAGGTAACCTTCTTCCCATAGGATGTATTCGATTCACACCATTTTCCCTCTGACAGTATTTTAAAATCTCAATTATAGGTTACTCTTACTCGAGCTCACCGCCTCTTCATCTACATTTCAACCTTGCAGCACCTTTCAAATTTCCCCAGACCCATCAGGTACCCCCAAGAATCCCATATACCGAGAACCGATACTGTTAAAAACTGGTAGATTGACACCCTGTCTCTCCTTCTCTACCAGGGAATGACCTAGCACTGATGTGAATCAGGATTTCTCCACAGATACCCAATGAACTATCCACCCTAAAGACTAACCCAGTCAAATAATCTTTTACCATTGTGTATTAAAATTCTCTATTTTAAATTGTAAATATTTATATTTTTATTAATCAATAAAATGTCCTTGTTTTAATTATCTTATCATTTCTATTTTGTTCAAGTAGTCCAGCGTGAATAATCTATACTATACTCATATATCATACTACCGACAACTATGGTTATTGTCTTATTCACAGCAGGCCTCTTGACTTACCTACTAGCACCACTATACATATTTTTATATCCTACTGTAGCAAAATTGTTGCAAAAACTTAACAAAGATGAAGATTCTTGGGACTCTATACTCTGCAGTGATGACACCAAGATAAATGTTTTTGCAACTGATGGCTTCAAAACTCTACGGCATCGCAAAGGTGAGGAGTACAAAGAAAAATGCATTGTTCCTACAGTGAAGCATAGCAGTGGCAATGTACTTATGTGGGGCTGCATGAATGAGTGCCCCTGGTGTCTAGGAGCTACATTCCATTGATGGTATCATGAATTCACAGATGTGCTTCTCTATATTGAAAGAAAAGATGCTACCATCACTTTGTGCCCTTTGTAGACGTTCACTTTTCCAACAAGACAATGATCTAAAACACACATGTAAGGCCAATGTTGCATTTCTGAAGGAGCCCAACCAAACACCTACGGTGAATTCTGAAGAGACAAGTTGAGCATCACTCCCATCTAGCATCCAGGTTCTAAAAGAGGTAGTTCTTGAAGACTGGAAAAAAGTTAGTTGTTACAATATGTGTATTGTTGGATAATATGGGAAGTGACATCCTGCATGGGGCATTATAAGGGAGAGGGGGGTGACATCTTGCATGGGGCATTATAAGGGGGGGAGTGACATCCTCCATGGGGCATTATAAGGGGGGTGTGTGACATCCTGCATGGGGCATTATAAGGGGGGGTGACATCCTGCATGGGGCATTATAAGGGGGGGTGACATTCTGCATGGGGCATTATAAGGGAGAGGGGGGGTGACATCCTGCATGGGGCATTATAAGGGAGGGGGTGTGTGACATCCTGCATGGGGCATTATAAGGGAGAGGGGGGTGTGACATCCTGCATGGGGCATTATAAGGGAGGGGGGTGTGACATCCTGCATGGGGCATTATAAGGGAAGGGGGTGTGACATCCTGCATGGGGCATTATAAGGGAGGGGGGAGTGTGACATCCTGCATGGGGCATTATAAGGGAGGGGGGTATGACATCCTGCATGAGGCATTATAAGGGAGGGTGTGTGTGTGACATCCTGCATGGGGCATTATAAGGGAGGGTGTGTGTGTGACATCCTGCATGGGGCATTATAAGGGAGGGGGTGTGTGTGACATCCTGCATGGGGCATTATAAGGAAGGGGGGTGGGTGTCATCCTGCATGGGGCATTATAAGGGGGGGTGACATCCTATATGGGGGGAACAGCCTGCATGGGGCATTATGTGGGGGGAACAGCCTGCGTGGGGCATTATGTGGGGGGAACAGCCTGCGTGGGGCATTATGTGTGGGGAACAGGCTGCATGGAGCGTTATATGGGGGCCAGTATTCTTTATGGAGCATTATATGGGGGCCAGTATCCTGCATGGAGCGTTATATGGGGGCCAGTATCCTGCATGGAGCATTATATGGAGGCCAGTATTCTGTATGGAGCGTTATATGGGGGCCAGTATTCTGTATGGAGCGTTATATGGGGGACAGTATTCTGTATGGAGCGTCATATGGGGACCAGTATTATGTATGGAGCATTATATGGGGGCCAGTATCCTGTATGGAGCGTTATATGGGAGCCAGTATTCTGTATGGAGTGTTATATGGGGACCAGTATCCTGTATGGAGCATTTTATGGGGGCCAGTATTCTGTATGGAGCATTTTATGGGGGCCAATCTCTCCTGTATGGAGCATTTTATGGGGGCCAGTATACTGTGTGGAGCGATTTGCTGGTTTCTGAGCTATTGTGGAATTTACAATAGATATCACTCATGTAATGTAAGAAGTGAAATCTTTGCATTGTATTATATATATATTTCTCTTCGGTATCTGTGCATCATGAATCGTGGTATGTGTTAAAGGGGCCCACTGAGACTCTTTCATCCGGGGCCCACAAAAACCTGGAGCCGGCCCTGGGTCCCCGGCCCCATGCTAAGCGCTAAGCACCGGGACATCTCAGCGCTGCTTTCCTCTGTGTAGCAGTGCAGCGCTGCTGCGGCAGCGCCTTCATGATTCCCCTGACTTCCGGTCATGTGACGGCACCGTCACATGGCCGAAAGTCAGGAGAACCTGGTGGCTGCGACGTGGACGAGCGCCAGGATTCTGCAGGGATCGCATGGGGGTAAGTATAACAAGTTTTATTTTTTTTAAATACAATTAATTAACTAGGAGTGGGGGGAATCAGAGATGCACGGGGGGATGAGATGCACGGGGGGGTGAGATGCACGGGGGGGATGAGATGCACGGGGGGATGAGAGCTGCACATGGGGGGGTGAGAGACGCACATGGGGGGTTATGTTTACATAACTTTGTTGCCCTATGAAGGGCGGGGGGGGCAAAACTTTCTTGCACAGGGGCCCACTACAGTCTGTGTCCGCCCCTGAATGTAGCCATATAAGGGCTTGTTCTTTGCCGGGCAAATTATACTTTTGAATGACACCATTCATTCTACCACATAGTGGTAAATGTGAAAAAAATTCCAAGTGAGTTGAAATTGCAATAAAAAAGTACAATTTCACAATTTTTTTTTACATAACATGTTTATTATATGGTAAAACTGACTGGGCAATATGATTCCCCAGGTCAGTACGAGTACGCACATACCGAACATGTATAGTTATTTTTTTATTTAAGTGTTGAATAAAAATTCGGACATTTGTAAGAATTTTTTTTTTGCTTTGTCGCCATTTTCAAAGACCCATAGCGGCTCCATTTGTTGGGGCTGGGTGAGGGCTTATTTTTTGCGCGCTGAGCTTTTGTTTTTACTGATACCATTTTGGGATAGATATGATGTTTTGATCTCTTCTTATTACATTTTATTGCTATGTTGCGGCGGCAAAAACCCTATAATTTTGTTGTTTTGATATTTTTTCTCGTTACAACGTTTACCAATTGGATTAATTTATTTTATATTTTAATCGGACTTTTACAAATGCAGCAATACCAATTATTTGTATTTTTTTTTTATTGTTTTATTTTTAATGGGTCAAAAGGGGGGTGATTTGATCTTTTGTGTCTTCTTTTCATTTTTCCATATTTTTAAAAACTTTTTTCTCTATTTACAATATTCAATAGTCCCTTTAGGGGATGGGAAGCTGCAATTGTCTGATCACTAGTGTTGAGCGATACCTTCCGATATCAGGAAATATCGTATCGGATTGGATCGGGCCGATACCCAAAAAGTATCGGATATCGCCGATTCCGATACCGGAAACCAATGCAAGTCAATGGGACACAAATATCGGAATGAAAATAAACCCTTTCTTTCCTTGTAGGTTAATTCTACATGAAGTAAAACAACTAAGAATAATGTAGAATGACATGAAAAGCCGGCAATTCATCAGCGGCATTCACCGGTACCCGACAATTTACAACAGAAAGAATAGAGCTTCACACATAGATTAGATAGATAGAAACATGTCAGTCACATATATATGAAGTACAGTGACAGTGTTGCTTACTGTACTTGTCATTTAGTGTAAAGGATTTATTAAAAAAAATATTAGTGTTTTCGTGCACCGTCTCTTTAAAAAAGCCGGCCGGCAATTCAGCAGCGGTACCCGACAATTTATAACAGACAGAATAGAGCTTCACACATAGATTAGATAGATAGAAACATGTCAGTCACATATATATGAAGTACAGTGACAGTGTTGCTTACAGAACTTGTCATTTAGTGTAAAGGATTTATTAAAAAAAATATTAGTGTTTTCGTGCACCGTCTCTTTAAAAAAGCCGGCCGGCAATTCAGCATCTGTACCCGACAATTTATAACAGACAGAATAGAGAATCACACATAGATTAGATAGATAGAAACATGTCAGTCACATATATATGAAGTACAGTGACAGTGTTGCTTACTGTACTTGTCATTTAGTGTAAAGGATTTATTAAAAAAAATATTAGTGTTTTCGTGCACCGTCTCTTTAAAAAAGCCAGCCGGCAATTCAGCAGCGGTACCCGACAATTTATAACAGACAGAATAGAGCTTCACACATAGATTAGATAGATAGAAACATGTCAGTCACATATATAAGAAGTACAGTGACAGTGTTGCTTACAGAACTTGTCATTTAGTGTAAAGGATTTATTAAAAAAAATATTAGTGTTTTCGTGCACCGTCTCTTTAAAAAAGCCGGCCGGCAATTCAGCATCTGTACCCGACAATTTATAACAGACAGAATAGAGAATCACACATAGATTAGATAGATAGAAACATGTCAGTCACATATATATGAAGTACAGTGACAGTGTTGCTTACTGTACTTGTCATTTAGTGTAAAGGATTTATTAAAAAAAATATTAGTGTTTTCGTGCACCGTCTCTTTAAAAAAGCCGGCCGGCAATTCAGCAGCGGTACCCGACAATTTATAACAGACAGAATAGAGAATCACACATAGATTAGATAGATAGAAACATGTCAGTCACATATATATGAAGTACAGTGACAGTGTTGCTTACTGTACTTGTCATTTAGTGTAAAGGATTTATTAAAAAAAATATTAGTGTTTTCGTGCACCGTCTCTTTAAAAAAGCCAGCCGGCAATTCAGCAGCGGTACCCGACAATTTATAACAGACAGAATAGAGCTTCACACATAGATTAGATAGATAGAAACATGTCAGTCACATATATATGAAGTACAGTGACAGTGTTGCTTACTGTACTTGTCATTTAGTGTAAAGGATTTATTTAAAAAAATAATAGTGTTTTCATGCACCGTCTCTTTAAGAAAGCCGGCCGGCAATTCAGCATCTGTACCCGACAATTTAGAATAGAAGGAATAGAGAATCACACATAGATTAGATAGATAGAAACATGTCAGTCACATATATATGAAGTACAGTGACAGTGTTGATTACTGTACTTGTCATTTAGTGTTAAAATAAAGGATTTATTTAAAAAAAAATTGGCGTGGGGTTCCCCTTAATTTTAGGCTCTAGCGGAGGTTAAGCAGACAGCTGGGGCAAATGTTTGAAGCCTGGGAAGGGGGTAATACCCACGGAGCTTCCCAGGCTACTAATATCAGCCCCCAGCTGAATACCTAGCCTTTACTAGCTATTAAAATGGGGAACCCCCCCAAAAAAATAACGTGGGGTCCCCCCTAATTTAATAGCTAGCACAGGCTAGGCAGACAGCTGGGGGCTGATATTAATAGCCCAGGAAGGGTGCCATGAATATTGGCCCCCTCCCAGGCTAGAAACACCAGCCGTCAGCCGCCCCAGAAATGGCGCATCCATAGGATGCGCCAATTCTGGCACTTAGCCTCGCTCTTCCACGCTGCCCTGGTGCGGTGGCAGGGGGTAATAGGGTTGGGGTTGATGTCAGCTTATAATGCCAGCTGACATCAAGCCCAGGTTAGTAATGGAGAGGAGTCTATAAGACACCCCCATTACTAACCCCATAGTCAAAGTTAAAAGAAAACACAAACACCCAGAGTAAAGTCCTTTAATTGAAATAAAGACACAATTCTTTATTGTTCTAAATTAAACCATACTTACCATCACGCCCATTCCAGCTGAAGCCAACGATCTCCTGCAATAAAAGAAAAATAATAAAGCAACCTCATCATTACCTTTCGATGGTTCCCAGGACAGCTCCAGCTCTGCTACATCGAGATGACAGGCTGGACCGCAGCAGAACGCTGCCATCCAGCCTGTCATCCCGCAGACACTGAGAAGCGCAGGCATGCTTCATCTGGATGCCGTCACAGCCAGACACTGAGGAGTGGAAGTATGCCTGCGCTTCTCAGTGTCTGCGGGATGACAGGCTGGATGGCAGCGTTCTGCTGCGGTGCAGCCTGTCATCTCGATGTAGCAGAGCTGAAGCTGTCGTGGGAGCCATGGAAAGGTAAGGATGATGTTGCTTTATTATTTTACTTTTATTGCAGGAGATCGTTGGCTTCAGCTGGAATGGGCGTGGTGGTAAGTATGGTTTAATTTAGAACAATAAAGAATTGTGTGTTTATTTCAATTAAAGGACTTTTTTCTGGGTGTTGTGTTTTTTTAAATACTTTACTAGAAATTCATGGTGGTCATGTCTAATATTTGCGTGACCCCATGAATTTTGGGCTTAGGGCCAGCTGATAATGCCACCGCACCAGGGCCCTGGATGAGTTGGGTACAGCGCCAGAAGATGGCGCTTCTATGAACGCGCCATTTTCCGGGGCGGCTGCGGACTGCAATTTGCAGCGGGTGGGGCCCAGAAAGCTTGGGTCTCCCTGCGCTGCAGATTCCAGCCCCCAGCTGCCTAGTTGTACCTGGCTGGACACAAAAATAGGGCGAAGCGCCACACATTTTTTTTTTTAATTATTTCATGAAATTCATGGAATAATTAAGAAAAAAAGGGCTTCCCTATATTGTTGTGTCCGGCTAGGTACAAATAGGCAGCTGGTGGTTGGGGGCAGCCCATTCCTGCCTGCTGTACCTGGCTGGACACAAATATAGTGCGAAGCCCCACGTCAATTTTTTTTTAATTATTTCATGAATTTCCTGAAATAATTTTAAAAAAATTGACGCGGGGCTTCGCACTATATTTGTGTCCAGCCAGGTACAGCAGGCAGGAACGGGCTGCCCCCAACCACCAGCTGCCTATTTGTACCTGGCCAGACACAACAATATAGGGAAGCCCTTTTTTTCTTAATTATTCCATGAATTTCATGAAATAATTAAAAAAAAAAAAACGTGGAGCTTCTCCCTATTTTTGTGTCCAGCCAGGTACAACTAGGCAGCTGGGGGATGGAATCTGCAGCGCAGGGAGGCCCAAGCTTTCTGCCCCCCCCCCCCCCGCTGAAAATTGCAGTCTGCGGCCGCCCCGGAAAATGGCGCGTTCATAGAAGCTGGATGCTGTACCTGGCTGGCATACAAAAATATGGCGAAGCCCACGTCAAAAGTTTTGGGAAAAATTTATTAAAAAATAAATAATAATTTAGGGACTGCATCTTTATTAAGTCCTCAAATGTCATTTAGTGTTAAAATAAAGGATTTATTTTAAAAAAAAATGGCGTGGGATCCCCCATAATTTTAGTCTCTAGCGGAGGTTAAGCAGACGGCTGGGGCAGATGTTTGAAGCCTGGGAAGGGGGTAAAACCCACGGAGCTTCCCAGGCTGCTAATATCAGCCCCCAGCTGAATACCTAGCCTTTACTAGCTATTAAAATGGGGGACCCCCCCCAAAAAAATGACGTGGGGTCCCCCCTATTTTAATAGCTAGCAAAGGCTAGGCAGACAGCTGGGGGCTGATATTAATAGCTCAGGAAGGGTGCCATAAATATTGGCCCCCTCCCAGGCTAGAAACACCAGCCGTCAGCCGCCCCAGAAATGGCACATCCATAGGATGCGCCAATTCTGGCACTTAGCCTCGCTCTTCCACGCTGCCCTGGTGCGGTGGCAGGGGGTAATAGTGGTGGGGTTCATGTCAGCGCCAGCTGCCATGAAGCCCAGGTTAGTAATGATGGCCGTCTATATGACACCCCCATTACTAACCTACAAAGTGTTAAAAAGAAAAAACACACTACACCCAGAAAAAAATAATTTATTTGAAATAAAACACCATTTTATTTAATTCTTAGTTTACTAAAAAAAAAATAGTTACCTGTCCACGTTCCTGCGCTGATCTCCCATGCACAGCTGTCACATCTGGAGATGGTGACAGCTGTGCATGGCTGCTGTAAGCTCACGCTGCCGGGAACACGTCCGCTCCCGGCAGCGGGAGCCACTGACTGAGGTCACCGGAGTGCATTCAGGCAGCGCAGCTCCGGAGACCTCCTTTACGGCAGTGCTGTACCGTGGGAATTTCTCACGATACAGCAGTGCCGTAAAGGAGCTAACCGGAGCAGCGCTGCCTGAACTCCGGTGAACCCTTACGGCCCCGTCATTCTAGCGGCGGCAGCGGTTCAGAGCGGTCACATTCTATGTGGCTGCTCTGAACTGGAGATCTTCGTGGGACACTCGTGGACTGCTACGGAGGGGTAAGGATAAGGTTGTGGTTTATTATTTTATATTTTATTACAGGAGATCGATGGCTTCGGGGAATTAGGTGTCTAGGTGAGTATAGGTGTAGTTTTTTATTTTTTACTTTATTTTAGGTGGCGATCGGCGGGGACAGGTAATGTATGAACTAATTTCTTTTAGGTAACCACTGGCCACCAATGACATGTATTTAACATTTATTGGGGACACAGTAGGGCAATTTAAATAGCAGGATCAGGCTGATGGGAACTACTGCTCCCATCGAGCTGATCCTGCTGGCACGAGTGGACGGGGGACAGACATAGGCCGATGGGAGTAGTAGTGTCACATCGGCCTATGTCTGCCTGCACGCACAGACACCCCGCACACACACCCGCACACACATCCGCACACACACACCCCGCGCACACACACACCCCGCACACACACACACCCCGCACACACACACACCCCGCACACACACACACCCCGCACACACACCCCGCACACACTAATCATGACGGGTCTGGGAGGAGTGGCTGACCTGTGCGGCCGTGGGAAAGTTGATGTGAGTTCATGCAGTCAAGCATGAACTCACATGAACCCTCTGAGGGCACCGCGGCTACTTCAAATGAACAGCTGATCGGCATCACCTGATACCTCAGCTGTTCATTTGAAATAACCGGCGGGAAAGCGCAGCACAGAACGGGAAAGCCGGCGGTGAAGTCTTTTCACTGCCGGCTTCCCCGCCCGGGTCCTTCGCTCCTTGGTGCTGCGCTCCCCGCCCGGTCCTAATTTACGATTGGGATTGGAGGTGGCGAGGGGAGCGGAGGATCGGGGTGGGAGGCTGCGGGGAAGCAGTATGGGGCTGCGTGATTGTTTAAAAGCCGGCGGCTTATTACCGCGCGCCGGCTTTTAAACAATCAGGAGAATTCTCCCACGCTGGGATGGCATTCTGATGACAAGCTGGATCGCAGCTGAGCGCTGCCATCCAGCTTGTCATCCTTCACAGACACTGCAGAGCGCAGGCATTATGGGAACTTCCGATTCCGGTATTCGATATTATAAAAGTATCGGAATTAAGTATCGGAATTCCGATACAGTGAATATCGGCCGATACCCGATATTTCAGTATCGGAATGCTCAACACTACTGATCACTGGTTCTATGCATAGCAGTGCATTAGCACTGCTATGTATAGCAAAAATCACAATCTCCTATGAACATCAGCCACAGGCTGGCTTTCACAGGAGGATCATAATGACAGGCACAGGGGTCTTCAGCAGACCCTTGGCTGTCAGGACAAACCATCAGTGCCCCACAATTATCTCACGTGCACACCGATGGAAGTGTGGAATGATGTGCCCCTGCTGGTTCATGTTAAATGCCGTTGTCAGAGATTGATTGCAGGATTTAACAGGTTAACACCCACGGGCGGAGCCATGATGTGCAGAGAAAGATGCGGGCTCTTTCGCTTACATTATATGTTGTGAATGGGTTAAAGGAGTTGTCCCCTTTCAAAAAATGTTCTTTCATATGTTGAGGTAGCTATAAAAAAGAAAACCTAGAATTATTTAGGCTGAGTGCACACGATGCAGTTTTAATGCGCTTCCGCAGCAGTTATTCCGTCACAGAAATGCATTAAAATCACTTGGTAATAGGTCTGCCATGTATACCAATGATAATCCGCATGTGCTGTGCACATGATGCGGAAATTTCCGTTGCAAATTATCATTGCGGCACAAACCGCAGCACAACCAATTCAGACGCGATTTCGCTGCGAAATTGCGCCCGGTGACTTGCATTGAATCGCAGCAAACCCGCATATATAATATTTATACATGCGGATTTGCTGTGTTTCAATGTAAATCAGTAGGCGCAAAATTGCGCCGGAATCGCGCCGCGGCTGGTACCAGGGTCGGAGAGGAGGCTGCTACTTCTCTCATCCGACCGCTGCTCTGGCTGATAACAGCGAGAGCAACAAGGATGAGAGAAGCAGCAGCCTGCTCTTCCCAGCCCGCGTGCTAGCGGCAGTTAAAAAAGAATAAAAAAGTAAAAATTAAAAAAAAAACTTCATACTCACCTGTCCGGCGCCCTCCGGTGTCCTCCTCTGCGATGTCGTCTCTTCATGTGACCATCCGGTGATCAGTACCGGCAGCTGTCAGCTGATGGTCAAGTGACCATCAGCTGATTGCTGAAGCCGGTAATCAGCTGATTGGTCTCATGACCGATCAGCTGAGCTGATGCTTACAGTGGGAAACTTCACAAGAAGGTTCCCCGGTCTCTAGCTCACCGGGGCTCATCAGCTGATCTTCAGCTGATGAACTCCAGTGACCCCCTGCAGCACTGTAAACCGACAGGGGTGATTTTACACCCCTGTCAGTATACAGTGCTGTATTCTACAGCTTTGACATCAGTGATGGCTGATGTCACAGCTGTAGAAATGATCCTGAACGTCGTGGGACAGTCCTGATCGTGGACTGCGTCGTTGACGGCGGACAGGTGATGGATATTGTTGTTTCTTTTTTTACATTTATTTTCAGGAGATCGAGGGCTTCGCGGAAGCATGTAATAAAAAAATTGTAGAACCGTATGTTTTTTATTTCATTAAAATACTTTATTCTGGCCGTGTCTTTTATTGAAAAAGCGGCGACCATTTAACCACGCGGTTAGTAATGGGGGAGTCTGACGCCCTCAATTACTAACCTGAGCTTCACGTCAGCCGCCAATACAAGGCTGACGTGAACCCCAACCCCATTACCACACTGCCACCGCTACAGGGCAGTCTGGAAGAGCGAGGCTAAGCGCTAGATTTGGTGCATCTTATGGATGCACCATTTCTGGGACTGCTGAAGGGTGATATTAATAACTGCGGAGGGTGCTAGTATTCATTGTCCCTTCCATGGCTATTAATATCAGCCCGCAGCTGTCTAGTTTAGCCTTTGCTGGC
Organism: Phyllobates terribilis; assembly: GCF_046119375.1. Classification (NCBI taxonomy): domain Eukaryota; kingdom Metazoa; phylum Chordata; class Amphibia; order Anura; family Dendrobatidae; genus Phyllobates; species Phyllobates terribilis. The sequence continues at coordinate 472,822,951 of NW_027362764.1, read as the reverse complement.
TCGATTTTATAGGGAGACCCCACGTTAATTTTTTTCTGGGGTCCCCTTGTAATCTAGCCAGTAAAGGCTAAACAAACAGCTGTGGGCTGATATTAATAGCCATGGAACATTGTTGGCTAATGGCTCCTTCCGCAGCTACTAATATCAGCCCCCAGCAGTCGGCTTTGCCTCTGCTGGTTATAAAAATGATGCGGGAGCCCACGCCAATTTTTTTAAAATTTTAGGCTTTGCGCCCATAATTCAGACATAGCACCGCTTTGGATGCAAATTTTTGCTGCGTCCAAAACGTTGCATTCTATTAAAAGCAGGTAAGTCCACATGTGTTCACTGAACCATGTGGATTTCCGCATTCTATACATTCTAGTTGTCAAATTTCTGTTGCGAAGACTAGCGACTCCACAAGAGAATTTGACACGCTGCGGTGCTGAAAGACACGCTGCATGTCTGTGTCCGCGGGTGATTCGCAGCCTCAGATGCACGCATAGTGGACATGGGACTTCTAGAGATCCCATCCAATATGCTGTAATATCTGGACGCTGCGGGTTTGACACTGTATATACACACAGCGACAAACCTGCAGCGGCTCCTGACCGTGGCCATGTACCCAAACTCACCCGCAGCATGTCAACTTCTGAAGCGGACACGCTAGTCTCCGCTGCAGATTTTGACCGATTGAAGTGTCATTATATGCGGTGGATTTACATGTACCGACAACAAAAGTGCCCCATTATAACTCCGCATTTTGGACGCAACATAAATACGTGTCCAAAGCGCTGCTGGGTGCTGATCCGGGAGGGGGGACGTAGGGGCTAACGAACCAGCTGTGAGATGTTAATTATGGCCAGGGAAAATGTTTTTCCTAGTGACACATTCCCAGGCTAAACAAAAACAGCTCACAGCAGTCACATAAATTACGAATAGATTATTATTGAATTAGAAATACTAATGAAGATTGGGTGAATGGGACTAGCTGACACCCAGCTCTTTTGTTTGGTGATGTCAAGGTGTGAATCCGACCTTTTCGTGACCAAACAAAGTAAAGAAACACACAGACACAGTGTAAACACTTTATTTGAAATACAACAGACCCATTCTTTAATCCTTTAAATGAACCAATATACTCACCCCAGTTTTTATGGTAATCCAAGGGCTTGCGCAATGTCCCACCAACTTTAGCTCCAAAAATCATTCATTGATGCTCAAAAACGCTTAAAAAAAACAGTTAAAAAAACGCATGTAAAAATGCATCAAAAACGCGTCAAAAACGCATGTAAAAACCGCAAGAAGAGACAAAAACGCTCAGGAAATTTCGGCTTCAAATCTGCATCGTGGGCACAAACCCTTACTCTTCCCAGCTCAGCCTCTCTGTCCGTGTAGACAATCCACTGAGCTCATTGACTTTTTCTTCTTCATGCTGCAGTTTCAATGTTGAGGAATGTGTTACCTACGACTACTACTGTTATTTAAAACACAGTCACTTTCAGCATATTGACTGCATTTCATTGATTAATTATCTAACTAAATTGCACAACTTGTTCTGGTGATGATTTAGATTCCATTTACATGGGCAGGTATAGTGGGGAATAAAAGTATTTAGTCAGCCACCAATTGTACAAGTTCTCCCACTTAAAAAGATGAGAGAGGCCTGTAATTGACATCATAGGTAGACCTCAACTATGAGAGACAAAATGGGAAAACAAATCCTGAAAATCACATTATCTGATTTGGAAAGAAATTTGGAAAGAAATCTTGCTTGTTTGTACGTGACCAAATACTTATTTTCCACCAAAATTTGAAAAAAATTCCTTTCCAAATCAGACAATGTGATTTTCAGGATTTGTTTTCTCATTTTGTCTCTAAGGCTATGTGCCCACGTTGCGGAAATGAAGCATATTTTTTACGCTTCTCCCTGGCTGGAAAATCGCATGCGGATTTTACATGCGGTTTTCCCGCCAGGTAGAAGCGTTTGTGAGGCGTCTTTGCAGCGTCTTTGCAGCGTCTTTGCATGCATTTCCGCATGCGGGTTATCAAGCACTTCTCCAAGTGATTCAAGCATCACTTGGAAAAGTGCTTGACAACTTGTTCACACTATATAAATCCATGCAACCGGCATGGATTTATATAGTGTGACCAAGTAATAGTTAAAAAAAAAGAATCAGAATGGTAAAAAATAAAAAAATAAAGTTTATACTCACCTTCCGATGCATTCTCTGCCCCGTCCGGAGTCTTGAGCGGCTCACGCTGTTGTGTGCAGGACCTTCGGTGATGTCATTGAGTCATGTGATGGGTCACATGACTCAATGACGTGGCAGGTCCTTCACACAACAGCGCGACGGAGGGAAAACATCAGAAGATAAGTATAAACTTTATTTTATTCTTTTTTTTACAGGTTCTTTGGTACCCAGGTCTGGATGAGAGTCTCCTCTCCTCCAGACTTGGGTACCATCCGCACATTGATTCCGCATGCGGAAACGCAAAATTAATGAACATGCTGCGGATTTTTGACCGCAGCCTATACGCTGCGGAAAAATCCGCAGCATGGGCATTGACATTGCGGAATGCCATTGGGGACCATGGGGTGCGGATATACATGCGTTTTACAAGCATTTACGCTGCGGAAATTCCGCAGCATATACGCTTGTAATACGCAACGTGGGCACGCAGCCTCATAGTTGAGGTCTACCTGTGATGTCAATTACAGGCCTCTCTCATCTTTTTAAGTGGGAGAACTTGTACAATTGGTGGCTGACTAAATACTTTTTTTTCGCCACTGTAAATCTGCTGGAAGAAGCACAAGTCGAAAATATAGCAACTCCATTTACACATCACTATCATCTAAAGTTATTTTTTTCCTCAGTAGTAGTTTACATGACGGTTTACATTATTGTCAGAAGCACATCCCATTTACATGGGACAATGTGCTGCCGACAAAAACGAGTCGATAAAACTGTGATTATTGGCGTTGCATTGCAGGATATGTTTACATTGGGCAATGATAGGGAACGAATGAATCCAGATAATTTCCCCGTGTAAAAAGCCCATTAGTTATCTCGCAATTAGTAAATGAGTAGTTATTAATTGAATTATTTGGGGTTGAATCACTGTAATGAATGTCTTACTTTGCAGAGACTTGTTTTCATATTAACATTTCAGATTTTATTTTCTTTGTCAAAAAGTCTTTTTAGATTCACCAAAATTCACAAAAAGGTACCAAAGTTAATACTTTGTATAGGGAAGGAAATGAATCCTCTAGATGTGCTATGTAAACATGTGCAATCATCAGCTCCTCTAGGTGTAGGTAATAGTGCACCGACAGCAGCCGGAACACCTACACGCTCAGCAACCAGCGTTTCTCAATGTACTATTGTGCCAGTTCGCCATGTTAATGATAGCAGGTTAATTGGTATTTTTAAAGGGTGTCCTTCGAGTAATTATTACCAATTATTCCAACGAGCACACAAACAGTGGTGCAAGTCATTACAAGTATGGGCCATGAAGTATATGTATATCTTAATTTCCTCCATCCATTCTTCATTACCTTCCATCCTACTGACCACAAGCCAGCTGCAGTGATGAAGAGTAGGGGGATGGGAGCGCCTGTACACACTCATCCCTCCCAATCCTGCCCTTCACTCTAGTGACAGCTCCTGAGCCTTGCGTGCGAGTGAGTTTAGCTGGTGCTGTGTGGTCTGGGTGTGTGGTCCCAAAGCCTTTGGAAATGCTGCTAACAGAGTAGTGGAGAAAGAGAGCTCCAGTGTTTACATTGATTCATTGCTGATGGCGGAACTGTGCCCAGTTTTTCTCCTGAGCTTCAATCCACTGTTTCAATCCTTCACAGCTGCAGAACACTCTGAAGCCTGCACTTCACTTTCATATTGCCTGCATGTTTACATTGCTCTTTCCTAATGTCTTCTAAAAGCAAGACTGCCATACTTTTACCGTGCAGCACCGTCATTATTCACAATTTATTTACACTTTTACATTGTTCTTTCAAATATTGGCCATTTTTTCCCAGGCCGAGTGCACCTCTCTGCTGCACCTCTTTTTTACAATTTTCTGTAGAAAATCCACTTGTAAAGAAAACTTTCAAAAGACTCTTATGTAATATCATCATTTATAAGCTATAAATATTTAGGTTGTCTTTTGAGAATTTGTATCATTAGATGTATTTCTGCCGTGAAAATTCATCACTGACGAGTGAGAGATCTTTCCTTTGGTTTGGATGTCTGTTATTAACAGACGGAGATTTCACTCTGTAGTTCGTTTTTTTTTTCTCTCTTCTTCATTTCAGCCAAGTGGAGCAGGGAAATGCAAGAATTCATCTAATGAACTGCCAAAACCAACAAAATTGTGATTTAAGTGATAACATTGTCAGACATCACAAGAACAATTCTGATACTACTCTGGCCGCTAGTGAATAAAATATCACATCTTAGATGTTAATTTTACTTACAAATTTAAAAAAATAATTTCCTGTAGAAATATAGATTGTCACGGCAGTTGCCGTTTTCACTAACTTGGTCAAACACACAAAGGATTTTTGAGCCTTTTTAATACTAATGGCATCCAATACATTGTCTGTGTTACCACACAACTTAACCCGTCAGGCCACGTTCACACGTTTATTATTTAATGAGTTTATTTCCCTCAATATTAGTAAGCCAAAACCCGGAGTGGAATACTCCGAGGAAAAATATAATAGAAACAGGTGCACCACTTCTATATTTTTTACCCACTCTTGGTTTTGACTTACAAATAGTGAGATGAAAAACTCACCAAAAACTTGTGTGCAAGTGTCCTTAGTGACCGAGCAAATTTTTACTTTAATGACCAGGTCAAATTTTTTAAATCTGACCATGTATCCCAGTGTCGCCTCAACATATGCCAGTGATTCGGAGATTGTTTTTTCGTGACATATTGTACTTTATGTTAATGGTAAATTTAGGTCAATATGTTTTGCGTTTATTTGTGAAAATCTCAGAATTTTGGCAAATATTTTGAAAAATTAGCAATTTTCAAACTTTCAATTTTTATTATCCTTAAACCAGTTAGTCATGCCATACAAACAAATTAATAAATAACATTTTCCATATGTCTACTTTACATCTACATCAGTCTGACTGCAATTACAAAGCATAGCAATGCAGGAGCATTGCTATGCTTTGCAGCTGTCAGTTCTGCACTAACACAAGTTAGTTAGATCGTGCACTTTACAGGTATTACACACAGAATTTGCTAGCATTAGGTCATCATATTGAAAAAAATTATTTTTTTCATGAAAATTAGCTTTAGCCCCACAGTTTTCACTTTTGCAGGAGGTAACACGAAAAAGTGAACGCCACAGTTTACTACCCACTTCTGAGCACGGCAATACCTGACATGTTACAAAGTTCTGTTTGGACATATGGCAGGGCTCAGAAAGGAAGAAGCGACATTTGGTATTTGGAGTGTAAATTTGTCTGGAATAGATGGCAGATATCATATTTGCAGAGCCCTTAAGGTTCCAAAACAGCGGAAACTCCAGACAAGTGAACCCATTTTGGAAACTAGACCCATCAAGGAATTCATCTAGAGGTGTGTTGAGTATTTCTAACCCATAGGTGCTTCACAGAACTTTTTAATTTGTGGATGTAAAAACAAAAATTATGTTTTTTTCCGTTAAAATGTTGTTTTCACAATGGATAATAGGAGAAGATGGACCGTATAATTTGATAAGCAATTTCTACCGAATGCGATGATATGTGGTCAAAAACTGCTTTTTGGGCACATGGCATGGATCAGAAAGGAAAGAGCCCTTTTTGAGTTTTGGAGCGTAAATTTGTCAGGAATAGGTTGTGAATGCTATGTCGCATTTGTAGAGCCCCCGACATGGCAAAATGGCAGAAACCCCCCACAAGTGACCCCATTTTGTAAATTAGACTCATCAAGGAATTCATCTAGTCCATACTTCTGACACATTTCTGGCAAAAAGCCCTTAGTCGTAGAATATGTTGAACATATTCTACGACTAAGGGCTTTTTGCCAGAAACACGTCAGAAGTATGGACATGTTTTTTTAAATGCATGGATATCCTACACCTTTTTAACAGAATGGAATAAAGTTTGAATCTTTTATGAATTTATGCCACATGGATCCTTTTGTTTTTTCTACGTTTTCTCCGGCGGTCAACGGATCAGGTTCCAAGTGAGCTAATTCAGGAGCTGCCATACCATTCAACACATGGTGAGGCTTTTCCTTTGTATTTTTTCTTTAGTATCTCTTAGTGAATTAATCTACGGAACATCCAGACCATGCTTTGTTCTGGAGAATTACAAATATGCCAGTATAGTGCCCATACACTGTGTTCCCATATAGTGTAGTGCCCCCAGATATTGTAGCGCCCCCATACCTGGGACTCCCCCAGAAGAGACCAGAAGGAGTCCAAAGTGACTCCAGCTGCAATTTTTGGGATTTACACGGAGGCCCCAACGTAAGGGCTCAGCGGAGAGCGCAGGATAAATGTGAACCAAGCCTTATTCCGATTTTTGGGACGAAGAATGAACATATAGACTGCACTACAAGAATAGTTCTTATTTTTATTTTTGTACTGTTCACCATGCTGTCTAAGCGGATGTATTTTATGTTTTGCTACTATTACAGAGTAATAATGCTTTTTTTTATTAAAAAAAAATATTTTTTCATCGCCATATTCTGAGAGCTGTAACATTTTTATTTTTTGGCAAATAGAGCAGGGTGAGTTGAAGATTTTTTTGGTACCATTTTGTGGTACACATCATTTTTGATTGCTTTTTATTCAGATTTTTCAGACACAGAATGAATAAAAACCAGCAATTCAGTTATTGCTTTTATATTTTTTTTACGCCGTTCACCGTGCGGTAAAAATGATAAGACCGATTTATTCTTTGGCTCAGTACGATTACAGCGATACCAGATTTATATAGGGTTTTTATGCTTTGCTAATTTTGCACACGAAAAACAATATTTTACAAAAACTAATTTGTTTTTGCTTCACCGTATTCTGAGAGCTGTAAAAAAAAAAATTCCCAAATAAACCATATTAGGGCTTGTTTTTTGCTGGATGGTTTCACGTTTTCATTTATACCATTTATTTTTACATACAGGTGCATCTCACAAAATTAGAATATCATCAAAAAGTTAATTTATTTCAGTTCTTCAATGCAAAAAGTGAAACTCATATATTATATAGAGTCATTACAAAAAGAGTGATCTATTTTAAGTGTTTATTTCTGTTAATGTTGATGATTATGGCTTACAGCCAATGAAAACACAAAAGTTATGAAGAACTGAAATAAATTAACTTTTTATGTTTTTTATAAAAAAAAATTGTGTGTCAGTATGATGAAAAAGCTAAATTTTTGGCTTGTATTTATTTTATTTTTAGATAGATACTGTAGATATCCTTTAGTTATATAATCAGTGTACTACATGTGTAGCTTACTGTACATGTATTAACCTAATAAATAAAGAAATGAAAAAAATTACTTTGATAATCAGCAAAGGTAAAACAGACAGCTGTGAGCTGATATTATCAGGCTGAAATGGTCCATGGTTATTGGGCCCCTCCCAGCCTAAAATACCAGCCCGCAGCTGCCCCAGAAGTGGATCATCACATGAGATGCTCATGTTCTGGCACTTTGACTTCGCTCTTCCCCTTTGCCCTGGTGCATTGGCAATCGGAGTAATGGGGTTTGGAGGTTGATGTCAGCTGTGAATTGTCCAAAAACCCAGCTCACATTAAGCCCTGGTGTTAGTAATTGTGAAGTGTCTTTCAGACACCCCCATTACTAACCCAGTAATAAAAAGGAAAAAAAACACATACACAAAAAAACTTTATTTAAATAAACACTCCTTGACACCTTTCCTGGTTCACCACTTTATTAAAAAAAAAGAAAATCCCATGCAGGTCCGCTGTAGTCCTTTGAATCTGACGTAGTCCAGCAAATGCAGCGAAGTCCATGGAATCCTCCGTAACAAAAACTATGGAGCCTCGTTCTGACGCTCCATAGTCTTTGCAAAAAGCCACTGCCAGGTGGACCCGGTGGCTCTGAACAGCGATGACATTAGTAACTTTACCACTTATCAGAGTCGATGGGTCACGTTGCCCTCTGCATTACTCAGGCGACTCTGATAAGCAGTAATGTTAATAATAACACCACTCTTCAGAATCGCCAGGTCTCGTGCAGAGCAGCTTGACCCAGAAGTGGCTGTTTGCAAAGACTATGGAGTGTGATAACGAGGTTCCATAGACCTTGTTCGGAGAATTCGCTGGACTTTGCTGGATTCGCTTGACTACGTCGAACCTGCATGGGAACTTTTTATTTTAAATAAAGTGGTGAACGAGGGAAAGTGACTTTGTTTTATTTCTCTGTGTTGTGTGTATGTTCTTTTCAGGTTTCCATTCACTGGACTATGTTGGATTCGATAAACTTTGTCGGACTTATGTGGGATTTTATTTTTTTTTTAATATGGGGGTGAACCAGAGAAAGTGTCAGTGAGTGTTATTTAAATAAAGTATTGTTTTTTGTGTTTTTTTTATTACTGGTAATGGGGGTATCTGATCGAGTAATGGAGCTAGTCATTATCCCCGTCTCCTCGGCATGAGCGGTCAGATAGTTTACAGTGGGGGACATCTTCGGACAGGAGGTGAGTATAATGTTTTTTTTTATTTTATTCTTACTTTTACACCAGGACACAGTGACAGCAGAATACTACCCTCAACATTGTCCCTTGCAGGTGCTGATCACAGCGCAAGCAGAGGACAATAATGAGGGCAGCGTTCAGCACCCGGCGCTTGAGAACAGTGCTAACTGTACCGATTCCCAGGCGCTGGTACGTGTCATACTGATGTGGCACACGGTTGTCACACGTGTGCCATACTGGTGCACACAGATATCTCCAGCACTGTTTTCTCAACGTCAATTTCCCAGTTCTCTCTCCCCTGGCAGAAGGAGCTTTCAGGGGGGCTGTGGCAGTGAGTGAAATTCAGCAGACGCACGAAACTGCAGAGCGTAGACCCAAATCCAGGTCTGTCCACTGTATCCAGGACAGTTGGGACTAGAGATGAGCAGATCGATTCACAAGTCTCTGGTACAGCGTCCAGGTCAGTGGTACCTGGCGGCTGGAGGGGAGGCCGCGAATCTCTTACCTTCCGGTGTCCCCCGCACAGCTTTTTATTAGCCAGGGCTGGAGTGACGTCCTCTCTGCGTCCTGCTCATCTCTAGTTGGGACCTGTACATTTATTTTTTGTTCCTTCATTCACAGTCGGAGCCGCCAGAACTTTTCTACTCATCTTTATGTAGCTTAACTATATGACATCTGTTTTTTTTGTATCTGTAAGGCCATGTTCACACATTGCAGAAATACTGTGTTTTTTGTTTTCTGCTGGATCCGCACCAAACTACACAATAACAATTTTCTCTGATTATTGCTCCATTTTTTAGGCCCACTTATTTGATGTGTTTTTGGTGCAGATGTGAAGCTGAGTTTTAAATGTGTTTTTCATAGTACAGAAAAGCTGTGATTCTGCACTTAAAAAAGTAACTGAAGTTTTTTACATGCATTTTTTAAGGCTCCACATAGAAGCCTCCAGAGAAAAAAAAAAAGCACCAAAACTGCATAGTATAGCTGTGTCTTTAGACCCACAGGGGCGCAGTTTTCATGAAATCACATCCACTTTGCTTGGACAGTTAAACAGCAGAATTTCAGTGCAAAAAACAGCAGAAAAAACACAGCATTTACATTGAACGCGGTCTAAATGTTTAAGCAAAAGTAGATGTGATTTCATGAAATCTACACTCTGCGTCTAAAGATGCTGCTGAACTCTGCTTTTTTGGTGCATTTTCTCTTTATAGGCTTTTTCTGAAAAAAGGTATGTAAAAAATTGCTGTTGCATTTTTAAGGGCAGAATCAAAGCTTTTTCAAATATTGGGGAACACGCATAAAAAAAAAGCAGCAAACGCAATAATCAGGGAAGATTGTTATTGTGATGTGTGGTGAGGACATCTGCAGAAAAAAAGCAGTAGAAAAAAAGCAACATTTATGCTACATGTGAACACGGCCTCAGCGTTACCGATATCCGTAAATAATCTGATCGCTATGTTGTGCGGATCGTTATGACTATAGGGACACCACATATGTCCATGTTATTTGCTTATTTGTGATGATTATTAATTTTTAAAAAAAATTTAAATTAGAATATTTTAAATGCTTTTCATTATCTTTTAGTAATTTTATAGGAGCAAAAAAATCTTTTTAATTCCCCCTGTAGAATCAAGGAACATTGAAATACACTGTATAATGTATTAGTACAATCTGCCTGTGGAGTCAGAGTCTGTAATACAGATCAAGTACACAAAATACTCCCCATTACATCACTAGAACCTGTGAGTATGTTTAGCTCCTGCCTGTGATGTTGAAGGTTGTGAGTTTGAAACCTGGGAAGACTCACAAAAAAAGAGAAAATTACATTTTTGAAGTTGCTTATTATTATTTTTATTAGTTTTATAGCAACAAAAAAAAATATGACTTTTTCTTCACCTCAGTATACAAAGTACAAAGAAATACACTGCTATTAACAATGTATATGTATAATCTGCTTCTGGGCTCACGGCTTGCAATACATGTCAAGATTACCAAATTCTCCTATGTTTATCATTATGAGCGATGGCTTATAGATAAAGCTGCTGCCTGCAAACATAGAAAAGCAAGCCCGAGTCCCTGGAGACCGATGGCAGGAGAAGTGAATAAATGTAATTTAATATGTGCAGCGAGAAGCGGCCCCACTCCAGAGGAGGAGCGATGAAGACATCGGAGAGGTGAGTATAGAAGCCGGGACAAATCAATGAGGTGACGGGACTGAACCCTCAAAATGGGACAGTCCTGATGAATCTGGGATGGTTGGGAGCTATGCCTACACTCAGTTTACCACTTCTGGTGGCTGATTGTGCCTTTGTGTAACCAGCCTTTCCCTACATGTATGGAGCTCGACATTATGTAAAGTTAAGAAACACTTGAAGAAGTAAGGAAGATATTTATGGCACTGGAAGCCTTCTGTTAAGGGCCAGCAATGTAAATATATGGTAGTGATGATATGGACACAAAAGTTATGATTTACAGCCTCCCATTGCAATGGTCCAAATGTAGAATAACTCAGATTTTTGCCATTTAACACATTTGTTCTTTCTGTTAACAGTGATACAGTATTTAAGTGATCAAAACAAAGAGATCCACCCATCCCTGATCTCCTCCTGTTGCCAAGTTAAAAAATTAATTTAAAATAAGAAAAACCCCATACACCTAAATATTGATGCAGTTTCTCCTTTTTTTGAACTACTTGCCCCCCCAAAATTCTGAGGCTACACGTTGAGTATTTGGTGAGATTTTTCTTTCATTATTTTTAAGCCAAAACCAGGAGTGGGTGAAAAATACAGAAGTGGTGCGCATGTTTCTATTATACATTTCCTCTGATTGTTCTACTCCTAGTTTTGGCTTACCAAAATACTGAATGTGTGCACATGGCCTAAAAGTTAAATGACAAGCTTCGTTTCCAGTAAAATGGAGTTATTAACCAGTTCAAGGCCGGGCCATTTATACCAATTCCTGACCAAGGATTTATCCATCTTCCCTCATTCCTGACCAGTCACATTTTTGCTTTTTCTCTAACATGCAGTTTAAGGAGGTCAGACAATGCTCTTCATCTGTGTGACTGATGCCCTATACAAGCCTTATTTATGTGCAATTCTAATACTATGTGATCACCCCCTCCATGAATTGGTAGGTTGTGAGTGCTTGTTTCATCAGTATTTTGCATCTGTATTGCCTCAGCCTTTATCTAGGGGGGCTGCTGGATCCTGTAAGTGCATTATTTTTCAGAATTGTGTTAGTAAATACGGCTGCCTTTTTTCTGCTATGTTTTTTCAGTTTAAGGAGATGTAGTAAAATTCTTATTTGGATGTTTAAACTATTTTTTCATCTTTCTTTTGTGATCGGTTGGGCCTAAAGACTTTATGTTGTTTTCATATTCTTTTTTTTTTTTATCGTCGCTATCGGTAGGAAAATAATAAAGGAAGTATGTGTCTGTTTCTCACATTTTTAGGACCAAAAAGGACCACTAATATACACTTTACATTTTTTTGCCCTTTCCATAACAATAATTTTTATATATTGGACACACAAAAAAAAATTCAACGTTGGTGGGGCTAGTAACAGCTATTTGGATTGACCTTTGCTTTTTTATTTGTTTTTTTTCCTGCTTTTTATTTATTTTTCAAATAATTCCCAAATTTTTTCCCCTCTCCCCACATTATAAAGTCATACAAAACCTCTAGGGTGCATTTCAACTTTAAATGCTATAATTTTTTATCTGATTTCCCCTATAATTAAGCATATTAGTACCCTTTGCAAGGTACTACTGGCTGAATAGCAGAGATAACTGAGTCTCCTAGAACCCAGTAGCCTTTGATACCTCTGTACACCCAGAAATCACATGACTACTGGGTCCAGAGGAAGAAACACCATCAATGCTTCATATTCTGTATACACAGCGTTGTTCGGTGCTGTGTATAAAAAGATAGGGAAGACAGAGATGGTAATACACTGTCTCTGACTTCTGTCGGGAGACCAGTTGTGTCTGACAGCCGACTAACCGCTCACGCATGATTTATTAGTACATCACTGAAGAGTAGAACTTTGCACATCCCAGACGTTTATAGTCTATGGGTAGTTCCAAAGTAGTTAAAGATGACTGCAGGATTAGCGCGTGAGTAGCTAAAAGAGTTTTCACAACTTTGCAAGTTATCACTAGAGATGAGTGAACTAGTTCGGAAAACGTTCGCCAATCTCAAAGTCGGCACAAACATTGCACATTCTTATTCGTATTCGGACCCCCAAGTGTTTTTACTCAAAATCATCAAAATTTGGCCAAAGAACGGTAAATGATCGCGTTTGCACTAATGCTTTTTTAGGACTTTGGCTAGGATAGTGGTGCTGTATGATGAGCAGGGGGGCGTGTTTGATGAGAGGAGGGGGGTGGGGAAAGGTCAGAGGAGCGTCAGACTGTTATTCTTAATTTTTTTTCTTAACTTAATGTGTGGAGATTCCAACCAATCAGGGCACAGAAACCATCAACAAAGTTCAGACACAAGGGCTTGTGTCATTGGCTGCCAAAATAACATGTCCCCCTCCATATAAAAAGCGGACATGTTGTTTTGGCACCATTTTGTCAGTGTAACAGCGCAGAGAGGCTGCTGCTGCTGCTACTGGATAGTGAGATGGTTAGCTAGGCGTTTGCATGTCAGTCAGCTAGTTCAGATAGATAGAATCCTCCTTGGCTGTGAAATCAACTTTCCAGCAGATCAATCCTTTTTGCTAATAGTGTGGTCCAGAGACACCAGGCCACATTTCAACATATAACTCTTTAGTGCTGCTAATATAATGCAGGAGTCATCATTTGAAAATCTAAATTCTTTCTACCACTAGCATGTTACAGAAAGCAGGCCACATTCCTGCATATAAACATTTTGTGCTACTAGTTTTGCTTCAGCCAGGAGTCCACATTTCAAAATCTAAATTTTTGTTGCTAATAGCGTGCTCCAGATGCACTATCTCAGCCAATAAATACTGATTGGTAATTTAGTGACTGACAGGTTTAGGCCTAGGTTTGTGAAACAGCTGGTTAAAATATGGCAAGGATACATCAAACATGTGTAGGGAAAAAGTAAGGTTGTGGTGGAAGGAGGAATAGGCTTGGTGTTCAAGGTGTTCGTAGTGTAGGAGGTAATGTTAGTGAAAGCTCTACTGAACAAACACCGTCTAGTCCTATCCAAAGACAATTGCAACTTCTGTTACTGGATGGACTACTCCACTCCCTTTCTTTGGCAGTCGCACAGCGGTACGCCTTGTAGATGAGGGACAGAAAGAGCATGTGCTCCAGTGGATGGCAAGCGCTGCATCAAGTCGCCTCTACTCCTCTTCCTCCACCTCAACATCACACACAGTCCAGTCCTCAGAGGTGGCACCCCAATTACCCTTGTTACCCCCCTGCCTGACAACTCTCCAAATGCCCAACTGACCGTGGCGAACCACAAATAGGCGAGTCTGCAGAGCTGTTCACACATTCTATGCCATGGGCATCAGAGGTCTGCTCCAAAGGTTCACAAACTTAAGAGGAGAAAAGCATCTGCACCGATGCCCAAAATTTTTTTCTGTTGGATCCGGGGCTAGACGAAGTAGAGTCCAAGCAGGATCCAGATGTCGTCACTAGATGTTAACCCCCGGGGGGGGGTGAGAGGTCATCCTGATGAGACTCAGATACCTAAGGTGAACATGGACTATACTGTGCTGTCAGGGCAAGAAGTGGAGGAGGGTGACTCTCAGGTCGAGGAGTGGGGGAACAGAGAGGATGACGATGAGGTTGTAGATCCCACTTGGTGCTTGGTGTAAACCCAGAGGCACGCAGTTGAGTAGCTCAGCAGAGGTGGTGGGGGTGGAGGAAGATGAGAAGGTTACATTGCGGCCTCCCGCACAGACACAGAGTGATGCAACCATGACAAGCACTGCATCCTCAGCAACAACTATGGCTATGGCCAGCAGCAGTCGCAAGTCTACAGTTCGCAGGGGCGGCAAGGGTTAATTAGCCTGGACCTATTTTGAGACCGCAAAGGATGAACCAACTCATGTTATCTGCTAGCTTTGTAAAAAACGACTCAGTAGAGGCAAAAATTGCAATCATTTGACTACTACCTGAATGAATCGGCACATGCGTGATCAACATGCGTTAGTCTGGAAATCTCACTGTGATAAAATGTGGACTAGCAGGCCTCACCAACCACTGGACGCTCCATCAACTGCATCTGCTGCTTATTCCTCCTTTGTCACCGTGGCAAGTGTTCTTACACAGGTGTCCGGCAGGGGAACCTCCACTTGTTTACCTGCTCCAGTCGGCATGAGTGAGAGCCATCAGCTGTTCCAGAAGTGGACATGCCTGCTGTTTGTTTCACCAAGCACACCACATCATTCTGAATTCACCATAACATCTCCGCCTGCACCTCATTCACAGTCCAGCAGTTTGTTGTGTTCACCCTACTTCACCGTCTCTCAGCACAGCAGCTAGCCCTTGGTCCCTCAGTTGTGGTCACGTAAAAGATTGTTTCCTCTTACACATGCCGAAGCTAAGAGCTTGAACTCTACCATCTCTAATCTGTTGGCCACGGAAATGCTGCCTTTCCACCTGGTGGATGCAGACGGTTTCCGAAAGCTGATGGCCATCGCAGTCCCCCAGTGCCAGTTGCCTAGTTGCCATTACTTCTCTAAGAAAGCTGTGCCTGCGCTACACCAGCATGTCGCAGACATTACCCATTTCTTGAAATCTATGTCTTCCAGGGTGCATTTCACCACAGACACCTGGATGAGCAAGCATGGCCAGGTGCATTACATCTCGCTGACTAGGCACTGGGTGACTCTGGTGGCTATGGGGGCAAGCAGGGAAGGGGCTGCTCCAGAAGTCTTGAAATCCCCAAGGCTAGCAGGACAGACCTCCGTATCTAACACTTCCTCCACTGCTTCTGCCTCCTCCCTAGGGCCTCCACCTTCCCACTCAACCTGTGCCTTAATGAGACATGCGTTCCAACAGTGCAGAGAGAATCCCCCACACCTCTGTACTGCGCAGCCAGGGCTCACCGCAATCAGGCAGTATTAAAATTAATTTGCCTTGGAGATCGCAGTCACACAGCTCAAGAGTTATGGACAGCTATCCAGGCCGAGTTTGAGCAGTGGCTGTCTCCATTGAACCTGGAGCCAGGGAAGGCCATGTGCGATAACAGTGCAAACCTGGTGGCGGGCCCAAGCCGGGCCAACCTCACACACGTGCCTTGCATGGCTTACGTCCTCAACCAGGTGGTCAGCTACTATCCCGGTCTGGATGCGCTGCTGCAGAAAGCAAGGTCACTGTGTGCTCACGTTTGCCGAGTGGACACAGATTAAGGACCTCTGCAACGTTCTGCACAGTTTCGAAATGGCTACTAAGATGGTTAGCGCTGATGATGCCATCATCAGCATCACTATTCCGGTCATCTACATGCTGGAGCACACTTTGAATAGTCTGCGGGAGTAGGTGATGGTCCCATAGGAAGAGGAGGAAGCAGAGGAGGATGTGGAAGGGATAACAATATCTCAGGTGCAAAATACTGATGCGACAGCCACCCCCTCTATGAATTGACAGATATATGAGTGGCTGTGTAGTATTACAAATGCACACAGATGGGGCTTGTATAGGACACCAGTCATATAGATACATGTGATGCATGGTGTCTGGCTTACAGCCTATTAATGAAACCCATAATTTTAAATCAAGCAGGCTGCTCAGCACTATATATGTGCACCCCACAAATGATGAAATACTGTATGTGCAATAAAAAGATGAAAAATAATGTATAAGATAAATATATTACATGAGGAATTCATGTCCTTTTCTGTGAACCATTTTTAATTTTAGAGTAGGGACTTGCAAGTATGAGGACCCTTGACGTGGGTTAAGAACTTGCATATTTTGGCCAAAATATCGACCAATACCTCATGTAATGTGACTTCCGACTAGCCCAGCAAACAGCGGAGCTATCCTGCAGGTCACAAACTAAAGAACTACTTGAACAACCCCTTCTCAAGCACCTATACTCATCTCCGGTGCCAGCATTGCTCCAGCGATCTTGGCACTGACTTGCAAATGGATCATGTGACCTTTTCATGTCACACGATCCCTGTGGCCAATCAGCGCTGTCATCACTCTCCCCTCCAGATGAATCACATACATCCGAAGTAAGTTAAACAGCAGCAGTTGTCACTTCATTCGGATGTATGTGATTTGTCTGAAGAAAGGAGAGTGAAGCCAGCACTGATTGGCCACAGGTATCATGTGATATAACAATATCATGCGATCCCCAAGAGAGCCAATATCAATACTGCTGGAACAGTGCCAGCACTGTAGAAGAGTATAGGTGTTACTGTTTTACAAAGAGGGAGTGTCGACCGTAAACCGCAAAGAACGGAGACTTAGCAGAAGACTCACTCACATGGTTGTTATAAGAAAACTCGGTCCAAGGCAGAAGTTCTACCCAATCGCTATGGTGAGCGTTAACAAAGTGCTGAAGAAAACTGGTAAGGATCTGATTAATACTTTCCACCTGACCATTGGACTGAGGATGATAGGCAGAAGAAAAATCCAAAGTGACATCCAGCTGCTTGCAGGTGGCTTTCCAGAAGCGAGAAGTGAACTGAACTCCTCTGTCCGAGACAGTGTGGAGGGGTAAGCCGTGGAGATGAAAGATGTGGCGGATGAAGTCCTTAGCCAGCACAGGTGCGGACGGAAGACCAGGCAAAGGAATGAAGTGAGCCATCTTGGAGAAGCAGTCAGCGACTACCCATATGACGGTAGAACCGGCAGATACCGGAAGATCAGTGATGAAGTCCATAGCAATGTGTTGCCAAGGAGCAGAAGGCATGGGGAGAGGAAGAAGATGACCAGCTGGAAGGTGCCTAGGTATCTTGTTACGGGCACAGGAGGAACAAGCCGCAACACAATCCGCAACATCCTTGCACAGATTGGGCCACCAATAATGTCGGGCAATGAGCAGAAGCGTCTTCCTCTGGCCGGCATGGCCAGCCAGTTTGGGACGAATGACCCCAGAGTAAGACCCTCTTCCGATCCTGAGCCACTACAAAGGTCTTACCAGGAGGTAGATGAGACAGGTCAAACGGAGCAACAGTCATTAGTCTGGAGGGGTCAAAGATGTGTAGAGGCTCCTCCTTTTGGTCGGTAGACAGGAAAGAGCGGGATAGAGCGTCAGCTTTAATATTCTTGTCTGCCGGGTGATAATGGAGAGTGAAACTGAAACGAGCAAAGAACAAAGACCATCTGGCCTGACGCGGATTTAGTCTTTGGGCGGTCTGCAAGTAAGCGAGGTTTTTATGGTCAGTGTAGATGACCACTGAGTAAAGAGCCCCCTCAAGCAAGTAGCGCCACTCCTCCAGCGGTAATTTGATGGCCAGCAATTCTCGATTTCCTATGGAGTAATTGCGCTCGGAGGGAAAAAGAGTTTGGAGAAGAAGCGGTAGGTCACCATTCGCCCAGACGAGGATTTCTGGGTGAGCACTGCTCCAGCCCCGCAGGAAGAAGCATCAACCTCCAGAAAGAACTGTTTATTGCAATCTGGACGATGTAGCACTGGAGCGGAGGAGAAGGCTTGTTTAAGAGAGACAAAGGCACTTTCTGCATCGGAAGTCTATTCCCTTGGATTTGCTCCTTTACGGGTGAGAGCAAAGATGGGAGCAGTCCGGGAGGAGAAATGAAGAATGAAGAGGCAGTAATAGTTGGCGAATCCAAGAAACCGTTGAATAGCCTTCAACCCCTCCGGTCGGGGCCACTTTAAGACGGCAGACACCTTCTCGGGATCCATCCGCAGTCTAGTCTCAGAGATGATATACCCCAAAAATGGCGGGGAGGTCTGCTTAAAGAGGCATTTCTCGTACTTGGCATACAGGCGATTCTTACAGAGCCTCAGCAGTACTTGTCGAACACCCATCCGGTGAGAGGGCAGATCAGGGGAGAACACCAAGATATCGTCCAGGTACACCACCACACAGGAATTCAGGAGATCTCAGAAGATGTCGTTCACTAACTCCTGGAAGATGGCTGGAGTATTACAGAGACCGAAGGGCATCACGGGGTATTTGTAGTGACCATCCTGAGTGTTGAATGCCGTCTTCCACTCGTCTCCCTGGCAAATCCGGACCAGATTGTATGCCCCGTGAAGATCGAGCTTAGTGAAGATCTTCGTACCTTTTGGGCGGTCAAACAACTCCGAGATGAGAGGCAGGGGGTACTTATTTTTTATGGTAATCTGGTTTAGGCCCCTATAGTCGATACATGGACGAAGAGAGCCATCTTTCTTTTTGACAAAGAAGAATCCTGCTCCAGCCGGAGACGTGGATTTCTGGATAAATCCCCTAGCAAGATTCTCTTCTATGTATTCAGACATAGCACGGGTCTCGGCCAGCGACAAAGGGTAGATTCGCCCTTGAGGAGGTGAAGTACCAGGTATTAGGTCGATGGGGCAGTCATATGGCCTATGAGGTGGTAGTGTCTCTGCCTCCTTTTTATCAAAAATGTCCGCATATGATCAGTAGGGTGCCGGCAGGCTAGGTAGGTTAGCTGGAGTAGACGGAGGTCGAGCAGGATGAAAAGGAACCAGACAGGACTTATGACATTCCTGACCCCTACGGAGCACCTCACCTGAGCTCCAATTCACGACTGGCTCAGGTCTCTGTAACCAAGGTAGGCCAAGTAAAAGGGGATGAGAGAGACCGGACAGTACGTAAAAGGAGATCCTCTCCGAATGTAGCATTCCCACCTGAAGAGTTACAGGCTCAGTGACAAACAAGATGGTCTCAGAGAGAAGCTTTCCATCCACAGAGGAAACCGCTAAAGGATCAGCCAGACGTATGGTAGGAATCTGATATCGCTCCACAACAGCCTGTTGACTGAGGTTCCCAGCGGCTCCGGAATCCAGATAGGCAGTCTCGAAGAAGCGGATCTCACCACAAGTAACCAAAACGGACAGAGTCAAGGGCAGAGAGGAAGAACTTTTGCCTAGGACGACCTCTCCGAGTGGTCCTAGACACCAGAGTTTCCCGGTCTCCCTGGACAGGAGCGGATAAGATGCTCTGTACTGCCACAGTAGAAGCAACTCCCCTCGGCGCGGCAAATCTCCTAGTGAGACTTGACCATCTTAACTTGGTGTATTTGCATACACTCTGGAGAAGACGCCGGAGGGGATGCTAATTGCGAGACTGGCATTTGGAAGGTTGGTGCGAGGTGCAGAGGTCTTCTCTCATGGGTCGCCTCCTTAGAATGCTCCTGAAAATGGATGTCAATCCGTGTAGCTAATGACACCAGGTGGTCCAGAGAGGGAGGTATGTCACGACCGGCTAGCTCATCCTTGATGCGTTGGGAAAGGCCCTCCCAAAAGGTGGACACCAGAGCCTCATTGTTCCAGGCAAGTTCAGATGCGAGGGTGCGGAAACGCACGGCATACTGTCCCACAGAGAGACTCCCTTTGCAGAGTCGGAGAAGAGAGGAGGCAGTCGAAGATTTTCGTACAGGCTCATCGAACACCTTCTGGAAATCCGCGAATAAGGCCTGGAGATCGGACACCAGAGGATCCCCTCTCTCCCACAAAGGGTTAAGCCACGCCAACGCCTCTCCGGTGAGGTGAGACATGATGAATGCCACCTTGGCCTGGTCGGAGCTGAACTGGTGTGCCAGGAGCTCAAAGTGCAGCATGCACTGATTTATGAAGCCCCAACATAGGGCAGGGTCACCACCAAAACGTAGAGGCGCAGAAAGTCAGGGTCCAAAGCCGGGTTCCAAAGCGCCACTGGGTTGAGGTGCCGCCAGAGCGGGTGCCGCTCGGTTAGAGGCGGACACAGTCGGGGTGGACAACGCGTCCAGGTGGGAGTTGACTTTCCGCAGATAGGACAGGATAGTATGCTGTTGGGATCTCTGGCGAGAGACCTCTTGGTACAGGTCGAGAGCGAATGAGCCTGGGAGCCACCGGATTCCATGGCCTATGCAAACTGTTACGGATCTGGGTGGTGGAACCTTTGTGCTGTGATACAAGGAGGTACCAGAGGGGCGTACCTAAGTGCCTACCCGGACCGACCCTAGCCACGCGGCGGCTTAGTCGACTCCGTGAACCAAGGAGGAACCGGGAAGGTCAACCAGGTGCCACTCTGGGACCGACCGTGTGTGAGAGCAGGCGACTCCCACGGGACTGAAGGCCGAGGCCGACAGGCACAGCAGATGAGCACGGCTGATAGACAGGCAGGTGATGCGGGTAGACAGGCACGGCCGATAGGCAGGTGGGCACGGCAGATAGACAGGCAGGTGGGTACGGCTGATAGACAGGCTGGTGGGTACTGGAACCTGAGGACTGAGGAGAGTATTAGCACACAAACAGCAATCTTGCACAGGCACCTCCATTTTGGAGGATGTGCCTTATATATGGGAAGTCCTCCGGCCATTGGCCGGGGACTCTTTAGGATGGCGCGCGCGGCCCCTTTAAGAGGGAAGGAGTGCATGCGCCCTAAGCACAGCGCCCGGGGAACTGCGCGTGGTGTGCGCACCCTGGGCAGACACAGGAGGGGAGCCGGAGGACGCCGGACCGGGAATGCAGCGGTGACGGGATCGGCGTCTCTGCCTGGCAGGAGGCAGAGACCCCGACGCTACAATATATAGGGATTGGACCCCTGCTCTTCTCCATCTACACTTTTGGCCTGGGACAGCTTATAGATTCCCATGGCTTTCAGTATCACCTCTATGCTGATGACACACAGATCTACCTCTCTGGACCCGATATCTCCTCCCTACTAACCAGAAACCCACAATGTCTGTCTGCTATTTCATCCTTCTTCTCTGGCAGATTTCTAAAACTTAACATGGATAAAACTGAATTCATCATCTTTCCACCCTTTAACTCAACCCCCCCATCTGACCTATCCATCAAAGTCAATGGCTGGCCACTCTCCCCAGTCCCGAAAGCTCACTGCCTTGGGGTACCTCTGGACTCTAGTCTCTCTTTCAAACCATATATCCAAGCCCTTTCCACTTCCTGCCATCTCCAACTCAAAAATATCTCCCGGATCCGCACATTCCTCAACCACGAATCTGAAAAAACATTAGCGCACGCCCTCATTATCTCCCGCCTCGACTACTGCAACCTCCTGCTCTGTGGCCTCCCTTCTAACACTCTCGCTCCCCTCCAATCTATCCTAAACTCTGCTGCCCGACTAATCCACCTGTCCCCCCACTATTCCCCGGCCTCTCATCTCTGTCAATCCCTTCACTGGCTCCCCATTGCCCAGAGACTCCAGTTCAAAACTCTAACCATGGCATACAAAGCCATCCACAATCTGTCTCCTCCATATATCTGTGACCTAGTCTCCCGATACTTACCTACACCCAACCTCCGATCCTCACAAGATCTCCTTATCTACTCCCCTCTTATCTCCTCTTCCCACAATTGTATACAAGATTTCTCCCGTGCATCCCCTCTACTCGGGAACTCTCTATCACAACTCATCAGACTCTCGCCTACTGTGGAAACCTTCAAAAGGAACCTGAAAACCCACCTCTTCCAACAAGCCTACAACCTGTAGTAACCCTCGCTCCACCATACCGTTGCACGACCAGCTCTACCCTCACCTACTGTATCCTCACCCATCCCCTGTAGATTGTGAGCCCTCGCGGGCAGGATCCTTTCTCCTCCTGTACCAGTCACCGACTTGTATTGTTCAAAATTTACTGTAATTGTTTGTGCTATGTATATCCCTTTCACATGTAAAGCGCCATGGAATAAATGGCGCTATAATAATAAATAATAATAATATTAATAATTGGTCGGCGCTCATAGCACAGGACCATTTCTGCTGCATGCAGGGGATCTGCTCGTCCCCTGTATGTAGCAGAGCCGATCAGACAACTGCTGCTTCTAGTCTCCTATGGAGACTATAGAAGCAAGCAAAAAGTGAAAAAAAAAAAAGTTTTTAAAAATATAAAAAAAATTAAAAAAATATAAAAGTTTAAATCACCCCCTTTCGCCCCATTCAAAATAAAATATATAAAAAAAACTCCTACATAGACATATTTGGTATCGCCGCGTTCAGAATCGCCCGATCTATCAATATAAAAAAATAATTAATCCGATCGGTAAACGGCGTAACGATAAAAAAATTCTAAACGCCAGAATTATGTTTTTTGGTCGCCGCAAAATTGCAATAAAATGCAATAACAGGCGATCAAAACATTGGATCTACCCCAAAATGTTATCAATAAAAACGTCAGCCCGGTGCGCAAAAAATAAGCCCTCAAGCAGCCCCAGATCACGAAAAATGGAGACGCTACAGGTCTCAGAAAATGAAACAACCTACATGTCTGTTCCTGTGGGTCAATACCCCTGTGTGCCTGAGAGAAGCTGCAGCACATGGTCTATGGTCGCCCTGAGTAATTGTTTCCCCAGGATTCCAAAGAATTCATGTAACCTGTCTCGCCCCTATCTGAACTTAGTGGCATGCGTGTATCATATGTCACACAAAATAGTTGATAAATAACATTTCCCACATGTCTTCTTTACATCAGCACAATTTTGGAACCAAAAATTTTTTTCGTTAGGAAGTTCTAAGGGTTAAAAGTTTACCAGCAATTTCTAATTTTTCCAACAAAATTTACAAAACCATATTTTTTAGGGATCACATCACATTTGAAGTGACTTTGAAGGGTCTACACTGTGTTCCAAATTATTATGCAAATAATATTTTCTCAGATTTTCCCTAATTACCTATATGAATTGCAGACATTGTAATTTTCCAGTCAAATAACTATTAGGGTATGTGCACACGATGCAGAAATGCTCAGGATTTTTTCCTGAGCATTTCTGCATCTCCCTGGCAGGAAAAAACGCATGCGGATTGTACATGCGGTTTCCTGCCAGGGACATGCGGAAATGAAGCGTTCTTCACTTTCATTTCCGCATGCGGGTTGACAAGCGCTTCCCAAGCGATTTTAGCATCACTTGGAAAGTGCTTGTCAACTTCACACTATATAAATCCATGCAACCATGCATGCATCGCTCCCCCATCGCTCCCCCAGCATTGTGGTGCAGGGGGAGCGATGGCACAGCAGAAGTGACGGACAGAGACAGGGGATTTTCTTCATTACCTTTACTGGTGCTGTTGTTAGGTACGGTCCAGGGTACTTCAGGTGAAGGGCGCACTTTTGGACTTCACCCCAGTGAGCGGGTATAGGGCCTCCTGATCCGTGTCTGTCTCTGTGTATGTTCCTGGCCAGCCTGCAACTGAGCCTAGACTATGTGTCCTGGTTTTAGTTCACCTGTTGCTCATAAGTAGGACCTCTGGTTGGTAACCACTTTCCCTGGATGTCGGGGCCTTTGTGGTTCCTGGTCCTGTAGGTGTCTAGCTTCAGGTTTGCCAGGGACTTTTAGTCCTCCTGGGATTCCAGTTATCCCTATTGGGTGTAAAGGGTCCCTGTAGGCTCGGACCCGGTGTCCGGTTTGTATAACTTACTATGCTCCTCTGCCCCCTTAGCTCCACTCTCCTTTTCTCCTCACCATCGACTACACTCGGGGCCCTCACTACTCGGCAGCTGGCGTGAGTGCGTCTTCACCGCTCTCTGAGCGTCGGCACGCTCTCGGCTCACAGACTCACTTCTGTCTGAGCTAACAACTAACTTCTCCCTGAGCTGCCTGGCTCCACCCTTCCTATATATGTCCCTAACGGGCTCCCTCTGCTGGTCTGAGGTGCTAGGGTGGAGGTGTGCGAATGTGTGAGGGCCTCTTGTGGAGAAGTCCATCCATGCACCCTTCTGGGTTCTGTGGCACCAATGCGCAGCAGGGCGCCACACGCGCACACACAGTAGGCAGACATGCACGCACACATACAGTATGCAGACATGCACACGCACAGTATGCAGACATGCACACGCACAGTACGCAGACATGCACACACACAGTACGCAGACATGCACGTACACACACAAAGTATACAGATATGCGCACATATGCAGGCATGCACACACATACACACATGCACATGGTACACAGATATGCACGCTTACAATATGCAGACACGCACATACACAAACATATACACAGTACGCAGACATGCACACACGCACAGTACGCAGGCGAGCTCACATGCAGACATCCGCACACATGCAGACATGCGCACATACACACACATGCACATGGTACACAGATATGCACACATACTAATTCCAAAGGACTCGCACGGACTATTCGTGTGCTCAGAAGGAAAGAGACTTCATATAGATGTGTATACCTTCGGCACAACATTTATGGAAACGAAAGTATTAGATGCCAATAAATTTTTATTATGAGCGACCCAGAAATTAAATATACCAACGTTTCAGCTTATGCCTTTATCAAGGTTATCTCAACACAGAGAAAAAAAGATTTTAAATATGAAATTCATACAAAAATAGAAGAGTCGCTATAGAACATGCATGAAGAAAATACATAAAGAAAAACACAAATTATAGACAAAACAAACGATGCTCATTGGAGAACAGTGATATTATCAAAAACTGCGTTCTTGGAAGCACAATTACAACGTTTTTTTCAGGTAAAATATCTAAAGACTTTCAGGTTACCAGGGACCATGGGTAAAAGTCTCCACCTCCATGCAGAAAAAAAGGAATATGAGTCTCCCATGTGAAGAAAACCTCATAGACAACATATCATGTAAATGACAGATTAAACATAGCAAGCCCAAGAAAAAAGGAAAATCTACCTTATCTAGTGCTCGGTGCTCCTAGGTTCAGGTGTGTGGATTAATGAGAATCTGCATATGATGCGCGCTGCTGTATAAGGGAGAGTGAAGTGACCCGTTAAATACAGATTCCGGAAGACTGAATCGGATGTGGCGTCAGTGGAGTGCGTTCCAACAGAGGGAAATGACACAGCAGTGCGCATCACATGCAGATTCTCATCTGTGCAGGGCCGCCGGCACTGTGTGAGTGCTTTCACTTTCCAGACATGGCCGCACGCAGTGCGCTGTGCAGCTGTGTCTGGTAGTGATGAAACGGCAGCGGCGAAACACAAGCACAATTAAAGGCGCTATGTCGCCCCTGCCATGTCATTACTACCAGATACAGCCACACAGTGCACTGCGCGCGGCCATGTCTGGAAAGTGACTGCACTCACACAGCGCCAGCGGTCCTGCACAGATGCGTGCTCAGATGCCGAGGAAGCGGCCTGAGCCCCGACGGCGAGTGGACCCCCTGATGGTCCAGGGCCCCAGCACTTGCCCGGGTGTGCCAGGTGCTGACGCTGGCCCTGCCTAGCAGGGTTATATTCCTGCAGAGACCGGCTACGCCCCCTAAGGCTAAGTAAATTCCACAAGTAAGGCAGCAGTGCAGCATGAAGCAGACTAGCTGATGCGGGAAGAAACCGCACGGTGAGTAGAGGGGTGCTGGGGAGATACCGCCGTGACATGTTAGAGGTGAACTACTCCATTCAAGACAGGACCCTGCAGAGCCTGGTTCCTACATTCCAGAACCCTGTTCTTCGGATCAATGATGGTCCAATCAGGAGCATAACTGTAGTGGGTGCAAGGGTTGCAGACCCATATGAAAAATATATGAGAAGGAAATAAGAGCAGGATAGAAGTTGTGCTTCTATATTAGCCATGGAAGACAACAGAAATGTGGATTCATATATACCTCGCATCCAGCCTATATTGCTGTAAGAGACACTCCTCCAAGAGAAAAATCTGAAAGCTGTATCAAGCTGCAAACTGCACATCAGGGAGTATGAAAAAGAATGAAGGAATGAATATTGCAGACTGGAACACAGTGTAATCTAATTAGCTACAGGTAATTACAAGTTTTTATTTTTCATCTGAATTGTCTAAATATCTCACTATGCTGGGGAATAAATAAAACCACATCTTCCCAAAGATTTCTTCCCATAATCTGGGTGATGATTTCCCTGGTCTCTAGTTAGATTCAAGTCTTAAACAGCTATACAGTATTTGTAAAATGGTTAGTGTGCCCTCACTACATTTGCAAATCCCTGCTCAACTGTAGGCTTATTGATCTGATCTAATATCACTATAGTTCTATGATGCTGTTAGTTTGGGTCATACGATCAGTATTGAGTTTGCAGGAGTAAAATGGACATCAAAATGCACATACATCATGCTTATCATTTTTAATATGTTTTATTTCCTTTTTTTTGTCAGTATATGCATTGATTTTTATGATACAAGGATACCTTTTCATGATTTTATATTATAAGGAAAAGAGAAAGTATAATACTGTTTAATCGATAAAATGCAAACTTAAAAATGTGCTTATTATCATCACTGTTATTCTTCTTGGCCATGTAGCCTCTGGCTACGTACATTCATATTAAGAAGAATGGATATTGCCTGGAAAAATTGTGCACAAGATATCCTTGTTCACAGTAAAAATGTCAGGCCATCATAAGGATACAGACACGTTAGGAAGTGAACAGCTCTGTAGACATAACACAAACGAACACAAGTCCTGCTCTAGGTAATGGTCAATTAAATAAATAAATCACAGCAGGGTGCTCGGGGATAAGATTAAATAGCAACTTCAGTAAATTGTAAAAATTAATTATGCAGCCAAATTCTCTCTACCCACACTAAGCCTTCTCCTGGAAAACGTATTTATATATATATACTGTATATATACTGTATATATATATTTTTTTTTACTATGAACACATTATTGTAAATATTTTCTGATAATCTACACCTACAGTAGCTGCTTTAGGGAAAATTTATCATAAAAGTTGGAATGTACGATGGCATCAAATTAACTTAACAAGGTTTTTATATTGTACTTTATTGCTAAAATTATCTTTCCATAAATTTAGGGTCAATCAAATCATGAATGATTGGCATGAGTTTAGCTAACTGGAATATCAATTTAAAACTTTTTTTTAACTTGTCAAATAATTAATGTATGGGAAAACCTTTATACTGCTTGCAAGATTTATTTGTATTTTTATTTATATTTGTATATACTGTGTTTACACTATAGAAGGGACTTATTTTAGCAGATTGTCAGTCATTACATGTCTCCCACTTTTATTTAAGCTCTGGAGGCAGATTCTCATGCAGATCTATGTAAAATCCCATAAATCTTAACAGCTCATTTAATATTAAGAAAAACATAGATTTTTCTGGAATGAGACCGCATTGCAGGTATCAAGGTATCATTTTGTTCAGCTTCCTATGACATACATACCCATATAGACAGCTTATGAGGGTTGATCGTACTGACAGTTTCCCTTAGACAGTACCATGTTAGCACTCTTACTTTTCCTTTTGCTCTGCTGCTTTGTAATGCACAGAACAGTTTATGTACAGAGCCCAACAGAGCATGGCTCACATAAGCAAGACAGTCAGTTTCCCTTTACTATTTAAGCGTATTGTAATGTATTGACCTTGGCTTGTACCAGCCACCACCATAGATTTCTATGGCGGGTTCATGGGGTTAACTCGCTGTGTGTGTACAGTGTGCCCGCGTCTCCTGAGAAAGCTACACACGCAAAAAAGTGTTGGGGTCAGTGGCCAATGCACTGCTGGAATATAAAATATCTATTCATCACTTCTAGATCTATTATTTCTCTGTGAGTCGGTCACTTATGCAATCAATGTTGGCACTATACCATATGCACTGAATGTATTTTGATTGAATGGCTAATATGCCATTTGATACATGTGACATGACTGCAGTTTAATAGAAATGTATATATATGGTGTATTCATGCTACTATATATATTTACATGAATTGATGTTTTGATATGAGTATGAATATTTTATATACTGTATATGTGTGACTATTTACTGGTCTTGGTAACATACATATACAGATCACTTTAGGACCCATATACATTCATAGCAGTTCCCATAACCAATACTACTGGAGATTATCTATTGAACTAGAGTCTATGTTTTTTAAATGTGTTTACAAAAAAAAATAGTTTTTATATATTCTGATGGACTTTTGGTTCACCTTTTTTTTATATGTTTTTGAGTCACTATGCTAATAAGCAACTAATTGTTTATTTGATATGCGAGTTTAGAATTACAGTCATGGCCGAAAGTGTTGAAATTATTCCAGAAAATGTATTTCTCCAAGAAAATCATTGCAATTACACATATGTTTTGTTATGGACATGCTTATTTCCTTTGTGTATTGGAACAACACAAAAAAACAGAGAAAAAAGGCAAATTGGACATAATTTCACACAAAACCCCCAAAAAGGGCCAGACAAAATTGTTGGCACCTTCAACTTAATATTTGGCTGCTCACCCTTTGAATAAATAACTGCAGTCAATCGCTTCCTATAACCATCAACAAGCTTCTTACACCTCTCACCTGGAATTTTAGACCACTCTTCTTTTGCAAACTGCTCCAGGTCTCTCATATTTGAAGGGTACCTTTTCCCAACAGCACTTTTAAGATCTCTTCACAGGTGTTCAATAGGATTTTGATCCGGACTCATTGCTGGCCACTTCAAAACCCTCCAGCGTTTTGTTTCCATCCATTTCTGGGTGCTTCCTGAAGTATGTCTGGGTCATTGTCTTGCTGGAAGACCCATGACCTAGGACACAAACCCAGGTTTCTGACAATGGACACTGCATTGCGACCAAAAATCAGTTGGTAATCTTCAGATTTCATGATGCCTTGCACATAGTCAAGGCACCCCTAAAACATCTATGAACCTCCATCATATTTGACTGTAGGTACTGTGCTTTTTTCTTTGCAGGCCTCATTCCATTTTCAGTAAACAGAAGAATTATGTGCTTTACCAAAAAGTTCTATCTTGGTCTCATCTGTCCACAAGATGCTTTCCCAGAAGGATTTTGGCTTATCTCACTTACATTTTGGCAAACTGCAGTTTAGCTTTTTTATGTCTCTGTGTCAGGAGTGAGGTATTCCTGGGTCCCTTTTGTCCATGACTGTATATAGGAATTTATATACACAGCGGGTGAAATAAGTATTGAACACATCACTAATTTTCTAAGTAAATTTCTATTTCTAAAGGTGCTATTGACATGAAATTCTCACCAGATGTCGGTAACAACCCATCTAATCCACACAGGCAAAGAAATCAAACCATAGATGTCCATAAATTAAGTTATGCATAATAATATGAAATGACACAGGGAAAAAGTATTGAACACATGAAGAAAGAGAGATGCAAAAAGTCATGGAAAGTTATGACACCAGCTCAAATCTATCAGTAATTAAAAAGCAATCCTGCCACTTAGTGAAATATAATATCAGCTGGTTCAACTGATGGCCTATAAAAAGGTGTGTCATTACTAAAGTGCCACACAAAAAACAATGTTTCACCATAAAACAGCCACAACCAGCTGCTGTCCGCACAATTTCAGACAGAGGATTGAAAAGAATTATCAGAGGAGTTGTCCGAGAGCCAAGGGCCACCTGTGGAGAGCTACAGAAAGACCTGGAATCAGCAGGTACAATTTTTTCAAAGAAAACTATAAGTAATGCACTCAGCCTCCAGGGCCTGTGTGCACGCTCACCACACAAAACTCTATTGCTGAACAAAAGCATGTTAAAGCTCATTTAAAGTTTGCTCAACAACATTTAGACAAGTTTGTGAAATGCTGGGAGAATATAGTCTGGTCAGATGAGACCAAAATTGAACTCTTTGAATGTCACAATACACACCATGTTTGGAGGCCAAAAGGCACTGCATATCACCCCAAAAACACCATACCAACAGTGAAGTTTGGAGGTGGGAACATCATCAACTGTTTTTCAACATATGGCACTGGCAAACTTCATATAATTGAAGGAGGGATGAATGCACAAATGTACCGAGACATTCTTGATAAAAAATCTGCTGCCATCTACCAGGATGATAAAGATGAAATGAGGGTTGACATTTCAGCAATACAATTATCCCAAACACACAGCCAAGGAAACTCTCAGTTTCAGAAAAAGAAAATAAAGCTGCTAGAATGGCCCAGCCCATCACCTGACCTGAATCCAATAGAAAATTTTTGGAAGGAACTAAAGCTCAGAGTTCATAGAAAGAGACCACAGAACCTTCAGATTTAAAGAGTGTTTGCATGGAAGAAGGGAACAAAATCACACCAGAGCAATGCATGTAAATAGTTTCTCCATAAAGGAGGTGTCTTGATGCTGTCATCACCAACAAAGGCTTTTGTACGAAGTGTTAAATAAATTTCAGTAAACGTGTTCAATACTTTTTCCCTTTGTAATTTCTCATTACTACACATAACTTAATTTATGGTTTGATTTCTTTGTCTGTGTGGATTGGATGGGTTGTTACTTTCATGTCAATAGCACCTTTAGAAATATATTTACTTAGAAATTTGGTGATGTGTTGAATACTTATTTTACCTTCTGTACATGTATAAATAAAGTGTACAGATAACTTATCATCGTGAAAACTGTACATTCTATGGTATCACTAAAAGATCTTGATCATCAAGGTTTCCTTATCTAAGTCAAGTGCACAGCATGGAATTAAAAAGAAGGAAAAAAACAAAGAAATAAATATGGTATTAAAACAG
Organism: Phyllobates terribilis; assembly: GCF_046119375.1. Classification (NCBI taxonomy): domain Eukaryota; kingdom Metazoa; phylum Chordata; class Amphibia; order Anura; family Dendrobatidae; genus Phyllobates; species Phyllobates terribilis. The sequence continues at coordinate 472,791,735 of NW_027362764.1, read as the reverse complement.
CCCATAAAGTCTTTACGTCAACAGTTCCCATGAAATGAAGAGAATTTTGAATATAGGCATCTAGGTATGGTGATTCTGAACTTATTGGAATGTGTGTGATCAATATTCAAAGTGATGAAAGACGCCAAAGTATCTAAGAAAATAGTCTTGTCATTACAAGCTGAAATGTATTAGTACAATATGTACAACACTGAAACAATACTGATAACATCATGTGTCCACCTTGTGGCACATTCCCATACTTTCTCAGGATAAGGCACAGCAATATCACACAGCTTTTTTTTTTTGCTTCCGGAAAAGGTTCAGTCAAGTATTTCACATCAAAAACAACAGTCTGTCTTTTGTATTATTAAATAATCTTCAGAAGCTTGAAACAATTCTCATTGCTTTCATTCTTGGCTCATAGAACACTGGGATCCAGAGAGTCTGTGCACTGCTGACCTACAGGCATTGTATTCCTAAACAAAACCTACAAAAACACACATTCATTATTTTGGGCAACTAAAAATACTCATTTTTCAGAGATTACAGTGTTAATATTCAGGAAGCGATGGGAGTGGTGACATTTCTTTTCAACGTGCTTTTTTGTGAAATCTCTTCATACAATGAAATACTATTTCCATGTAATATTTGCCATATTTCTACTTCTACTTGTGATCAGCTTAAAAAGTTTGTGTTAGAAAAACAAATAAAATAGTTTTTTCAGAAATTGAATAATTTATTCATATTGATGAAAAAAGCACACACTTGTATCTGTAGGAATGTATGTGGAAATATAGTTTTAATAATTGAACACGTCCTGATGTACTCAAAAATATTGTCCATGTCAGCGGTGTTGAATGTCCATTAGTTCAATTATTTTTTTGCAAAATCTCTAATAGAAAAATAGACATAAACTTAGTGGCCACAGTATTAGAGACACCCTTTAGTAGCACATTGGACTTTCTTTAGCCTTTGCATCAATTCATTGTGGCAGAGATGAAATTAGGGGTGATATTATTCTGCAGGAATATTGGCCACCTGGACAGTATAAATTCTTTTATTTACGTAAATGAGATGGAAGGAATGACTTGCTGGATCATCTTGTTCTACCTTGTTCCAGAGTTGCTCTGTAGGGTTATAGTGATATTCTCAAGTTATTAAATTGCTTTAATTAGACAGCATGAAAATAGGTACCATATTTTTCGGACTATAAGACGCACCAGACCATAAGACGCACCTAGGTTTTAGAGGAGCAAAATGAAAAAAAAAATTTAAGCAAAAAATGTGTTCATGATGCACTTTTATGGAGGAGGGGGTCTTCTGCTGACACTGGTATAGGGGTAATGTCCCCAAATTTTGACAATATCCTCCATCCTGGTATATATGCCCCACCCCCTTCCTTTTATACGTGGTCCCCATCCCCATCCTGGTATGCCTGGCATCCCTCCATCCTGGTATGCATGGAACCCCTCCATCCTGGTATGCATGGCACCCCTCCATCCTGGTATGCATGGCACCTCTCATCCTTATCCTGGTATGCATGGCTCCCCTCATCCCTATCCTGGTATGCATGGCACCCCTCATCCCTATCCTGGTATGCATGGCTCCCCTCATCCCTATCCTGGTATGCATGGCACCCTCATCCCTATCCTGGTATGCATGGCACCCCTCATCCCTATCCTGATATGCATGGCACCCCTCATCCCCGTTCTGGTATGCATGGCACCCCTAATCCCCATCCTGGTATGCATGGCACCCCAAATCCCTATCCTGGTATGCATGGCACCCCTAATCCCTATCCTGGTATGCATGGCACCCCTAATCCCTATCCTGGTCTGTATGGCCCCCTCATCCTTATCCTAGTATGCATGGTCCCCATAATCCCCATCAGGCTGCACATAAAAAAATAAACACTCCTACTCACCTTTCTTCTCTCCTCCAACGCTGCGTCCGGTCTGCCCGCACTGATCCATGTGAGCCGCGCATGATGTCACTACCATGCATGGCTCACAAGAAGAGATCAGCTGCTGGAAGTCACTGCTCCCCCACACCGGGACTGTGTGTGTGTGGGGAGCAGTGACTTCATGCTGCTTAATAGCCGGCACACAGTGTAGCCGCGCTGCGGCTCCTGCTGCTGCCGGGCTATCGCATGTGCCCGCTTATTAAAAGGCATGAATATTCACCCCTCTCCACTCCCATGGGCGTGGAGAGAGGTTGAATATTCATGCCCTTTAACAGCGGGCACAGGCGATTCCAGTAGCAGCAGGAGCCGCGCTGCGGCTACACTGTGTGCGGCTACTAACGAGCATGAATATTCAGTGCTACCCACACCCCATGGGCGTGGGGAGCACTGAATATTCGTTTTCTTTAGCAGTGGGGACAGTGTAGGCTGCAGTGGGCGGCTGCTGCCTCCTGTGCCCCGCTCCTCCACCGCTACCGCTTCCCCCACACCCCACATATATATACACCCCCCCAACATTAGGACTATAAGACGTACCCCTCATTTTCCTCCAAAATTTTGAAGGAAAAAAGTGCGTCGTATAGTCCGAAAAATACGGTAAGTTTGCAATTGACTTGCTTTTTCTACCTGCTGTCATTCTTCTACAATGAGACCTTTATACTTCATAGTATACAGCTGGTATCTGTTGAGCTCATCCACAAGTTCATACCCAGAAACTTGTAATCGTGAAAGCCAGGGAAGACAAAAAAAAATCCAATATTTTGTTCCTGGAAAGAATTCCATGACTATACGACAATTGAACCATGGTGCTTTATCCTGCTGAAAATGTCCTTGTGACAGGTTAAACAGCTGCCAAGAAGGAATGAACTTGGTCAGTCACAATGCTAGGTAAGCCCTACTTTCCACACATCCATCAAGAGGTATCAGAGGACCCAGGTTGTGCAAAAAAAGTTCCCAACATTATTACTCCACCAGCCTGGATGATGCTTACACTTTATTCAGACCCTCATATTAGCAACAGTGTAACTGAAGCCTGGATTTATGTGACCAAGCAATGCTTTTCAACTGCTCATTGATACAGTATTTGCTCTCTTTTTCACATTGTAGTTTTGTCTTTCTCTTTAACTTAGACAGAAATGGCACATCTGTGTTAAGGATTGTCAAGTTTTACTTTCGGTCATTTGAGTTGGAGCACCAGAATTGGATTTGGTGGCAATTTGCTTGGCTATGCATAGCCTGATTAACTGAACATTACTTGAGTCCCGATACTGGATTATGAAAAAAGTTCACGATTGCCAGTTTTTTACATAGTGGCACCCCAATTAGTCTACCACTGATGATTATGCCTTGTTCAAAATTACTATTGTAATGCGGACACTGAAACCGATTCACAGAAAACTTGTTTGCTTAATTTTATGCTACACCCTGGGTCACGTGTCTAATTTCTATACTGAGAAGCTCCAATTGTAGAAAGGCTGATGTTCCTGTAAGGCTGTGTGCCCATGATGCGTATTTTAAGCATTTGCGCAGCGGCAAAAACGCTGCAGAAACGCTTAAAAAACGCATGGTAGAAGGCCTGCCATGTCCCCCAATGATAATCCGCATGTGCTTTGCACATGCTGCGGAAATTTCTGCTGCGGATTATCATTGCGAAAAAAAACGCAGCACTACCAATTATTTTGCGGAAGCGCTGCGTTTTTGCCGCCATTGACTTGCATTAGATCGCTCCAATTCCGCAAGACTGCATCTGTACTTGTGTAATTGGCGCGTTCTAATGTGCGGATGGTACCCGGGTGTGGAGGACAGGAGACTCTCCTCCACACCCAGGTACCCTAAAAGCTGTAAAAAAAAGAATAAAATAAAAAATAAAGATTATATTCACCTTCCGACGGCCCCCGGACTCCTTCCCTGTGCTTGCCGATAGATCGCGCAGGACTGAAGGACCTGCGGTGACGTCACAGTCATATGACAGCAGGTCCTTCAGTACAGAGTACTGGGATCTGCCGGCATCCAGCACGAGAGCGCAGCAAGACGGCAGGGGCCATCGGAGGGTAAGTATAGGTTTATTTTTTATTTTTTGACATTCTCTCGGGTCGCACTCTATAAATCTATGCTGTTTGCATGGATTTATATAGTGTGACCGAGTTGTCAAGCACTTTCCAAGTGATGCTAAAATCGCTTGGAAAGCGCTTGACACCCGCAGGCGGAAATGCAAGTGAAGAACGCTTCACTTCCGCTTGTCCCTGGCAGGAAAACGCAGGTACAATCCGCATGCGTTTTTTCTGCCAGGGAGAAGCAGAAAAGCTCATGAAAAAATCCTGAGCATTTCTGCATCGTGGGCACATAGCCTAAGGGTGGTTTACAATGGCTATCGCGTTCCTACCCCTGAAGACACTAAACATGTCAATGTGAATAATGTCCTGCATCTTTGTATATATTGTGATGTGGTTATGTATAGTTTATAAGTAATGTTGGTAGTGTACAGTATAGGATAGCATAGGGTAAGATATAGTTTGGAGCTTAGGACATAAGATAGGTAGAATAAAATGGTTGACTGTAGTTAGGTAATGACATTGTCACGGTTCCACCCCTCACTGTGTCTGGGATGCAGTTACTGACAGCTCAGCTGTCCAATCTTGTACAGTGGCGTGCTAGAGCTGTCAGTACTGTGATTCACAGCTCGACCATCCAATCTGGTACAGGGGCATGCAATAGCTCAGTATGGTGATTGGCAGCTTGGCTGTCCAATTTGAGACTGGGAAGCACTGGCTATCTTCAGTTGTGCATTATCCCAGGTGAATGCCTGGCTACTTAACTGAACTGTTTGTCCCAGGTCTCTGCTAGACGTACATTCAGCTAGTGTGTGTGGTTTGTTCTCTGTGCCTTGTTCTGCTTATTGATCTTCTGCTCCCTGACCTTGTTCTGACCATCCGTCTATTTAACCCCTTCTGCTCTGATCTGCTGTCCTCCTGGAATTCTGACCAACGGTACAACTACGCCTTTGCCTCTTCCCTTTGTATATGACGTACCCTCCTGGCTTTGACTTCGGACTCCTTGACTATCCCTTCTTACGGCCTGGCCGTGAAAAGTGGCTCAGCGTCACAGACATTAGGGTAATGTAAGAGTTAATGTTCAGGACTAGCCCATAGTGGGAGAGGATTAGTGTTATGGAAAGAGGCCACTTCCTGTAATTAGGCAGATAGGGGAGACGTTCAAGTAGGAAGTATTTGTGAGTAGTTCTGCTGTTATTATTATTATTATTATTATTATTATTATTATTAAGCTGTTGTGGGTAAACTACAAAAAAGGAGACTAAGGAACAAGGTAGAAGCTCAATCTTGAAGTGACTGAAGAGACAGAGTGGCCTTCCACAGAAAGAGGGTGTCATGGGTGAGTCAGATGTGACAGACAGTCTCCCAGCAGTTGGTTGCAGAAGATCTCTTCGTTTGGCATTACAGATGCCTTCTTAGATCTGTATCACTCTAGGACCCAGTGGCTACCTCTCTCCTGCTAATTGACACCCAGGCCTGGGTGTTTAGATACTTTCTGTTTGCTACAGGGAGGCACCGGTGATATTCACATGTTCCCTTGTGAAGGCTTGGAGCTACTGCAGTCTGTTTACTTCATCTGGTGCTAGGAGGACATGTGGTGTAATCTCTCTGAAATCTCCCTTGTTGTCTTTAGTTGTTAGTGTGGACTGAGTAGTGTTCATCCCCCCTTCCCTATCCAGGGCCAAGCTCTAAGGAAATACAGGTTTTAGGATTCTGTGCGACAATTGGTGAGGAACTAATATAGGGACGTTAGGGGAGACAGGGTGATATCAGATCAGCCTAGGAGGTCTCCACTCCCCCTTTCCCTAGTGTCTGGGCTCCCTTCCCCTCTTCCCTTTGTGTGGCACTTAGTCTTTCCCACACCTTGCGTGACAGAGGGGTTCTTGTATAGGACGGCATGCCATGAGAAATCCTCAGCTTGCGAAACGCAGAAGATAACAGGTAACAGACCTAAACAGAACTGAGTTTGTGGGACTAGAGGGGTCCCGAGCGGTAGATCCAGGGTGCCAGTAGTGGAAGAAATAGGATGTGGAACCACTGAGCAGGTAGAGAGACTTGCTGATCAGGACTGTGGGTGCAAGCTAGGCTATGACGAAGTAGGGCAAAACAGTGTGCTTCACTGGCCTTGGAGTAGACTACAGTGGAGGGATACTATGTGTATGAAAATGCTTTACATTGTGAAGGAAATGTCCATAAGACTTTGTACCTGCTACCCCATGTACAGTATATAACCCTTATCAAGATACCAATCAGTAAAGACTGTATTATAGAATGGAAGTCTCACTTATTGAACTGAATTGAACTGAAACCTATAGTATTGGTTGGTCAACACTATGGGCTACAGGTGGCCTGCATGGGCTCAAGGCACTCAAAGCACCAACACCCAACTAGGACCCACTCTTTCATGTAGCGCGTCGGGCATCACAGGAGAAGACGAGTTCCTTGCTCGCGGCTACCGCCCCGCCCTACATCACTAAGCTTTTTTTTTTTAGGATTGGGTTTAATAAAAGCTTTATAATTTGGATAGGCTAAACTCAATACAGTAATTTACTTTTATAGATGTTGGCCTGCAGAATTTTTTGTGCCAAATTATTTATATATTCCAAAAGAGTATCTAAAGGTCACAACATCTTATCTCCCTGCAGTCCAGCACTGTGCTACTGCTGACGGTTTCCGGCTGTGTCTCCAGCAGCACCTTATGGACCTCAGTACCCAACCACATGAAGTCATTAAGATAATCAAAATTGCCCTCATGCTTGTAGAATTGCTTTGTTTAGGTAACAAATATTGAAATTTATTGAATATGCTTCTACCTTTCTATTCTGATAAATGCCTGCCACTTTCCCTGTTGAACTCTTAACCTGTCTGTCTCATCACTATATTTCATGTCATCCCTGATACTTTTGCTTAACCTGATAAGTCTTCTTGGTATTATTTCTAGATTATCCTGACTTGCACATCTGTTCTTCACCACGTTTCTGCCAATCAGAGACAACATTGGAGTAGGAGGGGCTACAACCTGGATGTTGTATGATTCTATGATCCAATCTGAAAAGTAAAGAAGTTAGTGATTATTAATGGAAGGTTCATTAGACTTCACATCCTGGTTTTATTAGTGCCAGTGGAGGCATAAAGATTAGAAAATATCATACAAACGTGTATATCATCAAAAATGTGCTATGTTCCTCCAAATTTTTGGCAGCCGTTGCATTCACTGCATAGGCAAACAGTATGGGAGACCCACTTCCTAAAAAATGGGAACATTGTTATCAGGAGGCCCACCGACTTCTACATCTCTTGCAAGGGACATTGGAGTTCCTCCAAATTTTTGTCAGCTGTTGCATTCACTGCATAGGCAAACAGTATGGGAGACACTCTTCCCAATAATGGAAACATTGTTTTCAGGAGGCCCTCCGACCTTTACGTCTCTTGCAAGGGACATTGGAGTTCTTCCAAATTTTTGGCAGCCGTTGCATTCACTGCATAGGCAAACAGTATGGTAGACCCACTGCCTAAAAAATGGGAACATTGTTTTCAGGAGGCCCTCCGACCTCTACATCTCTTGCAAAGGACATTGGAGTTCCTCCAAATTTTTGTCAGCTGTTGCATTCACTGCATAGGCAAACAGTATGGGAGACCCACTTCCTAAAAATGGGAACATTGTTTTCAGGAAGCCCTCCGACCTCTACGTCTCTTGCAAGGGACATTGGAGTTCCTCCAAATTTTTGGCAGCTGTTGCATTCACTGTATAGGCAAACAGTATAGGAGACCCACTTCCTAATAATGGGAACATTGTTTTCAGGAGGCCCTCCGACCTTTACGTCTCTTGCAAGGGACATTGGAGTTCCTCCAAATATTTGGCAGCTGTTGCATTTATTGCATAGGCAAACAATATGGGAGACCCACTTCTTAATAATGGGAACATTGTTTTCAGGTGGCCCTCCGACCTCTACATCTCTTGCAAGGGACATTGGAGTTCCTCCAAATTTTTGGCATCCATTGCATTCACTCCATAGGCAAACAGTATGGGAGACCCACTTCCTATAAATGGGAATATTGTTTTCAGGTGTCCTCCGACCTCTACGTCTCTTGCAAGGGACATTGGAGTTCCTCCAAATTTTTGGCAGCTGTTGCATTCACTGTATAGGTAAACAATATGGGAGACTCACTTCCTAATAATGGGATCATTGTTTTCAGGAGGCCCTCCAACCTCTACGCCTCTTGCAAGGGACATTGGAGTTCCTCCAAATTTTCAGCAGCTGCTGCATTCACTGTGTAGGCAAACAGTATGTGAGACCCACTCCTTTCTAATGGGAACATGTCATTACTGTAGCCTAGCTCTATGTGTCTTTAAATTGTTATTGGGGTATTTCCTACATTTTGGCAGCAGTTGGACTCACTGCATACCCTATAACTGTATAGCAGACCTGCTCCTTTCTAAAGGGAACATGTCGTTACTGTGGCCCAGCTCTATGTGTCTTTAAATTGGTATTGGGGTTTTTCCCAAATTTTGGCAGCCCTTGCAGTCACTACATTGGCATTACCACTATCGGAGACCCACTTCTTTATAATGGGAATTTTTTTTTTACTGAGACTCTCCTCTATGTCTCTTCAAAGGGGTTTTGGGGTGCGTCCAAATTTTTGGCAGCCCTTGCAGCCACTGCATACACAATAACAGTATAGGAGACCCACTCTTTAATAATGGGAACAACAACGCATAGCCGACTGCTGGCCCTTTAAGAATAGTAAAGGCCGCCTGATGGCCCTATAAAAATATTGTTTGTGACTTTCAGAGTCCCTCCTTCATGAATGAAGCACGATGTGCACCATATGGCCAGATAAGGTAGTAAAATGTTAAAATGACATTTCCTGGTGAATGCATTTTTCACCGTTGAAAGCAATGCAAAAGTGCAAAAATGCATCAAAAACGCTACGTGTGAACATAGCTCATGAGCATTTTTGTTTTTGGTTATTTATTTTGCCTTATATACAAGTCATTACCCTGGAAAGGGTGTTCCTTTACATTTTTCCCAGGAAAATCCATTTTGGTTTCGTTTTTGCATGCTTTATTGTGAGTCTGTAAAAGTGGCGTAATACCTCTGACAACGATGTTGACAGCAGTGACCTGTGAGGCAGAGATGCTTCCAGGGGTCTTCCCCATGCTGTTCCCATGCCATTTGAGCACTGTTCCCATCGATTTGGGCAATTTTTAGTCCCTCTGCAAACCGTTGGGGGGGGGCCGCCAGAAAAATGCTATAGTTTCCCATAGACTTACATTGGGCTCGTTACTCGGACCAAGCACTCGAGCATTCCAATTTGCTCGACACGAGCCATGAGTACCCGACCATTTTAGTGCTCACTCATCACTAGTTACTACACATCAAATCAGACACTAGACACACTGGCTGGATTTTCCAACCAATCAGATGTGCTTTGGTTCTGGACAGTCTATGGCATTGTATGTTGAATGCTGTTTGTAGGTACATATCCCTGAAAAGACCACAATATATACTCTTACACAATTTAGTGCATTACAGCATTTAGTTAACCTTATCATTGCTTTAATTTCATTACATTATTGTTGATAATTGGCTGCAGATAGGTTTTTGTTCTAAAATATGAATTATTTGATATCTCATAAATAATGACTATATACAGTGTATATATATATATGTTTTTTTTATACAGTATATAGTAAAATGATTGAAAAAAACAACAAACGTTAGAAGTTCCACATAGTGTGATTTCTTCACCAAATGTAAACTTGATGAGAAATTCTTAATTGTCAACTTGGGAAAACCTGATCTTGCAAAATGTATTTTGGACTAGAAAACATTAATTGAAAGTAGCGGTAAGTCCTAACAAGCTATATTTAAAGTACTTCATTAAAAAAACATACACTTATCATACTTTTTCCTGATGTTGCCAAGTCACAGAGCTAACCTACTTTAAGTGTTATTTTTTGTAGTTCTCTGTAAGGGATAGATACATAGATCACCCTAAATGTTGAAACTAAGACTTGATAAAATTGAGGCATACAAATCCTTATTTTAAAATAGTAAATATTCTAAGAGTACCAGCATTTTCCATCTATATGTTTCCTATAAACCAATACTATCATGTTAAAACAGCGTTAACCAGTCCTAAGTGTTCTTGTTTTATCGCTTTGGTAATATTTAAATAGATTAACATTCCTGTATCTTTAGTCAGGAAGTTTATATAGAAGACAACTCTGGCAGCTGCAGAATTCATTATAATTTTAAAGGCATACAAAATAGGTCCCTATTTGGTTAAGTATTGTTTTATGTATTTTCCATACAGTAATTTACACTATAAAAATTTAAGAATCTAGTTTAAATTACACCTTAATATTTATTAATTACATTTTAATGTAATATTAAAATTCAGCATTCCTATAACAATATTTGCGGCACATTACATTAGTTTATTTGCTTTGAAGAGATGTAAGAAAATTGTGTCATAAAATTGTTGGTAAAAATGCTGTATATTTTCGAATTTGAATTCTTTTTTGCATTGTATAATTTTTTCTCGTTTGCTAAAATATGATTAGCATGTCATATATATTATTTTGCAATGTCATACAATAGCAGAGTGTATATTTTCTGTTTTCCTGAGGTTGTTAAATCAGAATACACTAATTAAAGAACAATTTTATTTCCTTCACATTTCTTAACAATTTGCTATAACATTCTGTAAAAGTCGTACGCTGACTTTAACGTGAGAATAGTAAGAGGGAAATAGCAATATCTCAAATATTTTGAAATATAAGCATTTTTTTGAGAATCTTCATTATCTGATCTAAAACGTTTACGGGTGCAAAACATACAAATTTATGACTGTTTGTATACGTTACATTTATTTGTCACACACCTATACATTAAAACGTATTATCCAATGAATTAGATATACCTGTAAGTTCAATTCTAGCATGTATAAAAGAACATTATGCATAAGAAACAGACACACTGGTCTGGTCAAATTGCTCTTGTTACAAAATATGACAAATTCATTTGCAGTAAGTTCTGTGCCTTCACTTGCATTGGTAGATATCAAAATATTGATATTGAAATGTTCTATAGTCATAACTAATATGTTAAATAATTATATAAAAAAAAATATATTGTATAATTTTTGTATGCTGTCCTGCTTCAAAAACCTCAAAATCACAAGATATGCATACAGAATAGAATATTATATTCTATAGAACATACATACATATAGAATATATATATATATATATATATATATATATATATATATATATATATATGTATATATACACAATCAGTTCACTTGCATACTGAGAGTTGGAATATTACCAAATATCATGTTTCTGTCTAAACTATGTGTATATAAATGTAATTTAACTCAAGTCTGACGTTGCAGTCCCATTTCATAATGCAGATTCTATTACATATATTTCTTCCATTTCAATCCATAGCATGTTCCCTTCTTTTGCTCTTTCATTCTTCTCCTCTTCTTACACTGAGTTTGAGAATGAAATGCTGCACTGCTGAGAAAATGCCATGAAAATATAACCCAGTGTGTTCCGTAAAAATAAATAAGCAAGGCCACCCAAAAATTCAATTAGTGCTAGTGTAGAATGCAGGAAATGGCTGGAGATCCGTCAAAGGCAGCCCTAGGCTAGATCCAGGATACGGAACAGTGACAGGAAGACTTGGAGCAGGGAATCAGTCTCAGTGTGAAGATGGCTCTACTCCAAGGAAAACTGCATGCTAATAGGTTAATACTGATTTCCTGAAACATCCAGCCTGGGTATTACAAGCTGGAATTCACATTCAGACCTAGGCAATGACTGATTCTCAGACTTTGCTTTTACGGTGATGAAATAACACTAGAAAGTTCACGTCGCATTAGATATTTCGTGTTTTAAGCTTATTAAACATTCAGAGTACAAACTGTGCAGATTTCTTCAAGCCACCTGAATAAGCAACAAGCAAGGGTTGAGAAACTGATTTGTATTTTAATATGTCCCCGTGAGAAGTTTCCCAAACTTGGTTGGTCCTGTATTGGTTAATATTACTTATAACCAATTCTTGTTTATTTTTTTACATTTTTTCTAGTAGGATGTGTGAATTTGTAATATTTGGTAGTGAAAGCTGTCCTGTCAGTTCTCCATAGTGATCATCAAGCAACCATCTAAAGCAATGTTCATGTTGGCTTTATCTCCTTTTAATCAGGTTTCCCACATTTTTCTCAGCAAGAATAATCAGCTGCTTGTGTCCTACCAGTAGACCTTGGAAAGGGAGGGGGCAAGTCTGTGACTTCTAAGAATGCTCATCATACACAGGTTTCAGATAACGGTGGCAGAAGGTGCAAGGGGCCTCCAAAATGTAAAATATTTGTCTGTTGACTCTGCATTTGATATATAAACTTAATTACTTAATTTTACGATTTGGAATGAAGGGTAGCTTTAATTTGTAGTAGTTCAGCAGGTATTTGTTGAGCATACATATACCTCACGCAGTCATCTTGGATCTAACACTGGAGGTTGTCCATTTGCCTCTTAACATTGTCAATGTTTTCATATTGGCAGTCATTCTATCAATTAGGTTTACACCATCTATGAATCCTTCTCCATCACTGAAGCAATGCTATATCCTGGCCGACTGTAGTTCATTAGTTTGTTATCATTTGTGGCATGCCAATACAGAACACTAAGTTACTCCATAGTTCGTAAAGTGAGTGACAGCATTGCTCATTGGAAGCGGTTTCATCAGATTGACATGCGGAGATGTCTCTATGTGAGAATGTACCACCCAACCACCTCTACATGATTGTAAATAAAAGATAATCATTTAGGGCACTTGAAATTGGCCAGCAAATATCGGTAATACAACTGTATACACATAACTATAAATGACAAATACCAGTGTGCACTGGGAACTGCAGAGAAGTATTGTATAAACTATTGAAGGTTGCTTTTCCTTTAATCGGGGCTATCATTCAGTTTGCAGTGATTGCCCTCTATCTCAAGCCATCCACCTGGCACTCAGAACTTTTGGCAATTTGCTCTGCCCTACCTCTCTATCTTACACCATTGGTCATTTCCACTAATCAGCAAAGATTTCAGCACTTACAGTATGAATTATTGTCTTACAAATACATATTAACCTTTGTTTACAGTGCTCTCTCTCTCCTGTTCCTGATTAGGTGCGCGTGCCTTGCACCCCCCTCCCTCTCCACAGTCCATCGCTGTCAGTATCCATGCTTGACGCAGGTGATATAATCCTGATGTCCAGATATGCGTGGTTGAGGAGCGAGGGACGGTGGGGGGAGGGTAGGAGGGGCTGAATGCATGTGCCGCCTTCTGATCGGCATTGGACAGATTGAAGCACGTGATCTCTTAGCCCGACATAAAAGAGTGATTGGCTGAGCCTGTAGCCACGCCCACTTGAGGAAGCTAGTGCGAAATGCGCATTGGGGCCAGGGGTCACGTGGTAAGTGGGTCCTAACAGCTTTCCTGACTGGTAATAGCATGTAATACATGATTCAACACCGCAAAATGAGATATTCTTGCTTGATTCAGTGAGGTGACACTAACTGGGGTTTGAAATTTCAGCACAGGGTAACTGTGCACTGGGTACATGAGCACAGATAGTTTGCAGCCTGCATTCATGATTGCACTCGTGGCATAGACTGAGATATGTATATAATGGTGTGCTTTTAAACTGTGACTTGTTGTGTTTTCTCTGCCTGCTGTTTGCTACCTCCCGTGGAGAGGGGAAGATAAAGCCCTTCTGATCACTAAAAAGACTGGTGTTAAACTGTTTACTGCAATGTGATTTGATTGATGTTAATGCCACTCAGGATATACACTTGTAAACCTGCAAACCACCCCAATTAATCGGTTCATCATTTACTACGGTTCACTGTCTGTTAAATAACTGTTGTTTTTAATTGTTTGTCAGCATATATGTAAAATAAATGGATTTATACTTTTTCACAAAAATTGCTGCATGTGTAATTACTCTGTTTTTCTAAGTAAAATGCTTAATAATGGAGTTAGCATGATTTATATCAAAGTCTGGTTCTTTTTGTGGTATATTACATATTAATGAACAAGCAGTATGTACAGTATACAGTATATTTCTCTGTTTTGGGTACTTTTGATATCACTGGTCACAAGGGACATATAATATAGTAATAATTGTACCATTTATAGGTTACCTACTATAAATCTTAACATGATATTTTATGTGTTTTACTAACTAGGCATTCTTCTTATTCTGATCTTTGGTGGTTTGCTTCTGTTGACTCCTCTATCCCTGCAATCACGTTATCCTGCCTTGATTGATGTGGGTGATGCATCCTACGTCATCCACTTATTGTTACAAATCTCGCCCTTTCACCGTTGAAGCACAGACCTGCGCAGGCGCAGTTTGCTCTGCTACCACTGGCGCATGCACATTACAGGACTTTGTTCTGCTCTTAAAAGGGCAGAGTAAAGCTCCTGTGCTTCAACTTTTCAGGCTCGAGATTTGAAGCGCTATGTGGATGATGTAGGACTCATCATCCACATCAATCAAGCAATCAAGGCATTAGGATGCAATTGCAGAGATAGAGAAGGAGCCAGGAAAAGACCAAAAAAGCCTATAGGACCGGACTGCATCAAATAGCATATGATGTGGGTGAATTTGTAGATTGTGAGCCCTCGCGGGCAGGGTCCTCTCTCCTCCTGTACCAGTCGCTGACTCGTTTTGTTCAAGATTATTATAAGTGTTTTTGCTATGTATACCCCATTTTTCACATGTAAAGCACCATGTAATAAATGGCGCTATAATAATAAATAATAATAATAATTATAGTGAGTATTTATTTATACGCAGTGGGAGCTTGGGACAGATTGCTGGACTGCGGTACAAGAGGAGTTAAAGGTAGTGACTTTAATTGATATTGGGACAACCTGATGACACTTTCCCTTTACGCCATCCAGAGATGACATATTGAAGGTTATACGAATGACATGTCAAAAACAAACAACACTTCATGTAGTGGAGAGAAAGAAAATAAAGAATATTAACCCCTTAACGACCACTGATATGTATTAAAATGGCTGTCATTATGGGGCCTTATTCCCTCATCAACGTTTTAAATCAGCAATTGGGAATAAGGGTACAGTGCCACCCTGCGGCTGCAATTCCAGCGGGTGTCAGCTGTACATGACAACTAACACGCTGCGGTATCGACCCAGGCTGATTTTGTAACCGATCAGGGCCGATTAACCTGTTAAATACAGCTGTCAATTGCAACAGCGGTATTTAATTGATGGTTACTATGGTACCCTGAGGTCATGTGATCACCCCAGGGTACGGTGGCCAGGGAGATCCAGCTATAACTTGGGTCTCACAGGCACAGTCAGTGAGACACTGACTGTCTCCTACACTGCAGTATATGAGTACTGCAATGTATGAGACCATAAATCAAAATAAAAATTATACGTGTCCAACAGTGTGATTAAGTTCAAAAATGAAAAAGAAAAAAAAAACTCAAAAAAGTGCACAGAAATAACAAACACAGTGTTTGTGATAAAAAATAAATAAACAAAAAACCAACTTATAATTGGTACTGCACGACCCGCCCTATAAATCTGGCACGTGATTTATTCCGTATTGCAAACGCTGTAAAAAATAATAAAAACTTGCCACAAAAAAGTGATTAAACAGCGATCAAAAAGTCATATGTAAAAATGAAAACGCCAAACTCTCCCACAAAAAACAAGCCCTAATATGGCTCATTCGGCAAAAAAAATAAAAAGTTGCAGCTCTCAGAATATGGTGATGCAAAAACAAATTTATTTTTGTAAAATATAGTTTTTAGTGTGTAAAAATAACAAAGCATAAAAAAACTATATAAATCTGGTATTGCTGTAATCGTACGGACCCAACAAACAAACCAGTCTTATCACTTTTATCGCACAGTGAACGGCGCTAAAAATAAAAAATAAAGAAAAAATTAACTGAATTACTGGTTCATTCTGTGTCTGAAAAATCTGAATAAAAAGCTGTAAAAAATATTATGTATCCCAAAATGGTACCAAAAAAATCAGCAACTCGTTTTGCAAAAAATAAGCCCTCATACAACTCTGTTTGCCCAAAAATACAAAAGTTACAGCTCTCAGAATATGGCAACGAAAAAAAACTACTTGTTATAAAAAAGCACTTTTAGTGTGTGATAGCAGCAAAACAAAACAGAAAAACAATATAAATCTGGAATCGCTGTAATCACACCGACCCGAAGAATAAATCCGACTTATCACTTATACCTGTGAACAGCACAAAAATAAAGTGTCGCTATCTGCCTCATTATGGTGAGTGGTTCCGTTGGGGGTTTAGTCTGAATCGCATTTTTGTGGGATTTACACAGAAATCCCGATGTAAGTGCTCAGCGTAGAACACAAGATTGTGATCCCAGCCTTATTCTAGAAGCGATCAAAAAATATTATGTACCCTAAAATATTACAAATAAAAACCCTATTTTATCTCGCACAAAACCAGCCCCCACTCAGGTCCATCATCTGTCACTGGAATTATAGGTAGAACAAAGATTTTGGAAACGCAACATGGCTCCCGCCCCCTCAAATGAAATCCAGTGAATTCTGAGCTCCCAAATCCAAATGCCCCTCCTTCTTCTTAGCCCCACTGTACCTAAACCACAGTAAGCGGCCACATGTTTGGTATTATTGTAATGGGGAGAGAACATTTAACAATTTACGGGTGCGTATCACCAGAAGCACAAGCTGGGCACAATGTATGAGGGCTCTACACTTTATCTGGGCTCTACACTGTATGGGGGCTCTACGCTGTATGGGGGCACAATATATGGGAGCTAAACTGGTATATTTACAATTCTCCAGAATAAAGCATGGCATGGATGTTACAAAATAGTCACTGCAGCTGTAGATTAATTAATTGAGAAGTGCAATTTCAACAAAGGGGTCACTTCGGAGGTTTTCTGCTGTTTTTGGCACCTTAGAGGCTCTGCAAATGTTGCCAGTAAACTATTCTACCAAAATCTGTGCTCCAAAATCCAATTAGCGCTCCTTAGGCCCTGACGTGTGGCCTAACAGTAATTTCTAACGACATATGGGGCATCACAACTTTTGGAAGAAATTGCACAAGAAACTATGGGGTCCTGTTTCATCTACTATCCCTTGTGTACCTGACAAATTTGCAACAAATACAAAAACTACACTTTTACTAAAATGTCATATTTCCATGTCTAAATGTTTTAAAATTCTGTGAGGCACCCATGGTTCCAAATACTCACTACACTCCTAAATTAATTCCTTAGGCAGTGAAGTTCCCAATATTTTAGTGGAAAAAATTCAGTTTTTTGTTCCCACATCTAAATGTTATAAATTTTTATCAATACCCTGTAGGTTAAAAATGTTCAGTACACCCCTATATGAATTCCTTGAGAGGTCTAGATTCCAAAATGGGGTCACTTGTGGGGGGTTTCTGCTGTTTTCAGATGTCAGGGCGTTCTCCAAATGCGACATGGCATTCACAATCTATGCCAGACAAATAGCGATCTTTCCTTTCCTAGCCCTGCCATGTGCCCAAACAGAAGTTTTTGACCACATATAGGGTATGTACAGGAGAAATTGCATAACAAATTATGGGGTCTGTTTTCACCTATTATCCATTGTGAAAATTACAAAATTGCGGCTAAAACAACATTTTCGTGAAAAAAAATGAACATTTTCAATATGACAACCTAATGTTATCAAATTCTGTGTAGTACCTGTTGGTTTAAAATGCTCACTATACCCCTGGATAAAATCATTGAGGGGTGTAGTTTCCAAAATGGGGTCATCAGGGGCATGACCTCAGCTGACAATTCCATCAAAGTATGCATTTCAAAACGTCACGCCTTGCTTTCCAAGCTCTGCTATGAATCCAAACAGTAGTTTCGTTCCACATATGGGGTATTGGCGTACTCTGGAGAAATTGCACAACTAATTTTGGGGTCCATTTTCTCCTGTTACCCTTGTGAAAATAAAAAAATTGGGGCTAAAAGTAAATTTTCATGGGAAAAAATTGATTTTTTTTATTTTCTCGGCTCTACGTTATAAACTTCTGTGAAGCGCCTGGTGGTTCAAAGTGCTCACCACACATCTAGATACATTCCTTGAGGGGTCTGATTTCCAAAATTGGGTCACTTGGGGGGGGTTTTCACTGCCTAGGCACATCAGGGGTTCGCCAAACGGACATGACTTCCGCTCTCGATTCCAGACATTTTTGCGTTTAAAAAGTCACACGGTGCTCCTTCCCTTCCAAGCCCAAAGTCACTACAAAAATGTGATGTGGTCCATAAAAAAAGGTTTTGTAAATTTTGTTGGAAAAATTTGAAATTGCTGGTCAACTTTTAACTCTTAAAACTTCCTAACAAAAAATTATGTTTCAAAAATGATGCAGATGTAAAGTAGAGATGTAGTAAATGTTATTTATTAACTATTTTGTGTGACATAACTCACTGGTTTAAGGCCATAAGAATTAAAAGTTTGAAAATTGCGAAATTTTCAAAATTTTTGCTAAATGTCCAATATTTTTACAAATAAACGCTAATCATATTGAAGAAATTTTACCACTATCATGAAGTACAATATGTCATGAATAATCATTCTCAGAATCACTGGGATCCGTTGAAGCATTCCAGAGTTATTACCACATAAAGTGATACTGGTCAGAATTAAAAAATTTGGCTTGGTTATTAAGGTTAAAATTGGCTCGGTCAAAAAGTGGTTAAAATAGTTCATATCATATTAAATGTCATAATTCAGTTTGTGTGAAGGTCTGATAAGATATATAAAGATTAAAAAGAAAGACTGGAAAGGGACAAATTACTGTACATTACTGAGCTATAAACATACTTGGCTTTTATCCTTGACTTCAATACTCATGTTTATCAGAATAGATGTATGTTGTATATCCCATTTTTGTAACTTATCAAGTAGCAATCAGGTTGCTTATTTAGTTATCCATATCCCACTATGGTTTTTGAAAAATTTGAGTTTAAAAGGTCTTGGTAGTGTTGACTTATTTCACCTATATAACTATGACAATTAAAAAAAAAACTTTCAACATGTCTATCTATGAGTCATGATTCAGATATTAGATCAGAATTTATCATTTCTGTCTCGGATATATGTACATGGTAAATAGTAAAAAAAAGAGCAGTATAAAACCCAAATTTAAAGTAAGAGCTCGCAAAGCAATATCTTAAAGGGGTTGTCCAGTAAAAAAAGGTTCTGCTATTTTTTTTCTTGAGACAACTCTTCACTTGTCCACCATCGGTCTCATTTTGTGTTTTTCTTTTTATGTCTGAATCAGGTTAAGCTGCAACACCAAAAGGTACCCAATGGCGAAAGTGTTGCTGTTTCTGGAAAAACTGAATGAATGGCTTTGCTCACATTTGCTACCACATGTTTTATTGGATGCACCTAAAGAAGGGATTTTTTTCCACCTGTCCAACTTCTTGCTCATCTATAGACAAGGAAATAGTTTATCAACATGAGTGCAGCATTACGTTGGCGATATAAACACTGATTTTAGCCGGACTGGAGATTGGATGTTCATCTATTTTGTATGAGTGCCTCCAACTCCCTTACATAATTGGGTATATAATGATAGGGCAGTTGGGTGCCAACTGCTCAATTCTCTTGTACTTAGATGATAACCTGCCTCCAGAGGAAGCAGCTTACTCCCCTCTTCATACTGATAACATTGCTGAGCTGAACATGTACGTATATGTACAGTTGAAACTAGAAGTTTACATACACTATATAAAAAGACACGTATGCAATTTTTTTCTCAATATCTGACATGAATTCAGAATAAACCTTTCCCATTTTAGGTTAATTAGGATTACCATAATTTTTAATATTTGCTAAATGCCAGAATAATGAGAGAGAGAGAATGTTTAAGGCATTTTTATTACTTACTGCAAAGTCAAAAGTTTACATACACTAAGATTATTATGCCTTTAAACAATTCTGGACTGCCCATATGATGATGTCATGTGTTTGGAAGCTTCTGATGTTTTTTTTTGGCAACATCTGAGTTAATTAGAGACATACTTGTCCATGTATTTTAATGCACACCTGAAACACACTGCTTCTTTGTGTAGCATCATGGGAACGTCTAAAGAAATCAGCCAAGATATCAGGGAGAGAATTGTGGACTTGCACAAGTCTGGCTCATCCTTGGGTATAATTTTAAGATACCTGAAGGTGTCTCGCTCATCTGTACAAACAATTATACGCAAGTACAAACAAGATGGGAATGTCCAGCCATCATACCGCTCAGAAAGGAGACGGGTTCTGTGTCCCAGAGATGAACGTGCTTTGGCCCAACATGTGCATACCAACCCAAGGACAAAAGCAAAAGACCTTGTGAAGATGATAGCGGAAGCTGGTAAGATCTGCCAGGAAGAAGCCATTACTCCAAAAGAGACATAAAAAAGTCAGATTAATGTTTGCAAATGCACACAGGAACAAATACCTTAATTTTTGGAGACATGTCCTGTTGTCTGATGAAACTAAAATTGAAATTTTTGGGCATAATGACCATCGTTACGTTTGGAGGAAAAAGGGAGAAGCTTGAAAGTCTAAGAACACCATCCCAACTGTAAAACACAGGGGGTGGCATTATCATCTTGTGGGGCTGTTTTGCTGCAGGAGGGACTGGTGCACTTCACAAAATAGATGGCATCATGAGAAAAGAAGATTATGTGGGAATACTGAAGCAACATCTCAAGACATCAGCCAGGAAATTAAAGCTTGGACAGAAGTGGGTCTTCCAAATGGACAATGACCCGAAGCATACTGCCAAAATGGTAACAAAGTGGCTTAAGGATAACAAAGTCAGTGCTTTGGAGTGGCCATCACAAAGTCCTGATCTCAATCCTATTGAAAAGTTATAGTCAAAGCTGAAAAGACAGGTGTGAGCAAGGCAACTTACAAATCTGGACCAGTTACACCAGTTTTATCTGGAGGAATGGCTCAAATTCCGACCAACTATTGTGAGAAGCTTGTGGAAGAATATCCCACGTCATTCAGTTTAAGGGCAATGGTACCAAATTTTATTGAAATGTATGTAAACTTTGACTTTGCAGTAAGTAATAAAAATGCCTTAAAACATTCTCCCTGTCTCATCATTCTGGCATTTGGCAAATATTAAAAATTATGGTAATCCTAATTGACCTAAAACGGGAAAGGTTTATTTTGATTTCATGTCAGATATTGAGAAAAACATGCATATGTGTCTTTTTATATAGTGTATGTAAACTTCTGGTTTCAACTGTATGTGGAGGTCATGAGAGATAGTGGTCTAATATGTATGGCCATACTGTCCTGACCTGTTACAGCTGCAGCCAATTACTGGCCGTAGCAGGCGACACATTAGACACATGCAGTAAGAACTAAAATGAGTACTGGTGGGTGCACATGCAGCACTAAAAGGGATGCATTAGTAGGGTGTTTATGCTTTATTTTATAAGTGGTGTAGGAAACTCCTTTAATAAAGCCTTTAAAGATTAACTAAACTTTTTATCTTTTAAAATAATTTTGTCCAAAATGGAAAGTTATGAAACGTTGCAAATCACGGTGTCTCAGTGGTTAGCACTGCAGCCTTTCAGGGTTCAAATCCCATCAAGGACAAAATCTGCAAGAAGTTTGTATGTTCTCCCCGTGTTTGGTTGGGTTTCCTCTGGGTACTGCAGTTTCCTCCCACACTCCAAATACATACTGATAGGGGATTGTGAACCCCAATGTGCTACGGAAATTAATGTGCTATATAAGCGAATAAAAATAAATTATTAGGGGATTTGTCTTAATTCCTGTAAAAAACTCTTCTGTAAGTGACTTCTAAACCCCTGATTTTCCCCAGTCTGTTTGCCCGCCTTTAGCTGTATTGATATCAGAACATACTCATTTGGAGTACAGATGATAGCAGTGAAAGATTGATCTCAGTACATGTGTCTCACTAACTCTGGGGATAAACCTGTTGCATCAGGCTGTTCTGATAAGCACAACACTCAGAAGGTGCTGACCCTTTCACTGCCAGCATCAGTACTCTATATTAGTACTTTCTGATATCAATGCCGCTAAAAGCAGGCAAATAAATTGGGGAAAAGCAGGAGTTTTGAATCCACTTACATGCATTTTTTTGTGACAATGATGAAGAGAAATCCCCTAAAAAAGTAATTCACAAAGTTTCATAACTTTCCATGCTGGACAAAATTATAAAAAAAAAATAATAAAAGTTTTGTTACTCTTTAAAGTTGCAAAAATCATTACATATTTTTTATGCTCTTTAAAAATATTCCTTTGTATATAAAGTATATATTGTGTAATATATGTAAAATTTCATCTATAATTCTATGCCACAGAAACATATTTTGATATAATCCTGTAATAATAAGCGTGATTCCAGTTTACACGTTCTCATTGTGGTCCTATGGGAAGTATGCATTTTGTGCCTTCTCTTTTGCCTAGTGATTAAATTTGTACAGAAAGTGGTATGAAATGTTTGCTGCGGACCGCGGCTTAGAGAAACATCTGAAAAACCTCTTCCAATTCTGTTTTATATTTCCAGTATATAAACCAAGATGACAGAATATTGGCTCCGATCCTGTGTGAACCATTTTGTAATTCATAAAAATATGGCTTTCAGATGCAAATAAAAATTGTAATATAAATCAGAAAAAGTGTACATCTGAAAATCATATCAGATTACACTAATCTAACATAATTACTACTGCTTGCAAAACGATGCTATAGTCAAATGGAAAATAGGAGTGACAATCAAATGAAAATTGTGAGGCATGAACAACATTATAACATTTTAGTGGTTTTATATATCTATATGATATGGAAGGTTGTGTGATATATCCACTTATTGTCTATTACATTAAGCAGTATATATTCTCCTGATCCGAGCTTGACAGCCTCATAGAGATATTCGTGACACAGATGTGTGTATTGCTGAGTCTACAGATAAGGCTTATTTTACACTGGTGTCAGAGGTCTGTCTAATTTCTGTTTGGTGTCCATCATTTTAAAGAAAAAAATGCTGAAATTTTTCTTCCTTTAGAAATGACGGAATCTGTGACCTAATGTAGGCTCTAAAGTGTGGATCTAGCCTTAAAAGGGTAACAATTATCATACATTTATCAAGTCCAAAAAGACGAATTAAGAGCCCAACAGAAGTTCAGTATAAAGGTTGTATTTATATGTACAGTAAACGAATTACTACTGTAAGAATATGCATTTACAAGTGGTTGTAGTCTACACGACTTTATAATTTTGGAGTGTTGAGGAGCTGATATATCCCTAAGGGTCAGCAACGAGGGTTCGAGAACAATTAAACACTAATTTAGGGCTAAGGTAGACATTGAGACATATGGAAAAAGCAAACTTGGCTGGCTTGCATTAGTAAGGAGAGCTGAATAGAACTGTGAGCTGTGCAGAAATAGGACATTGCTATGAGAAAGAATTCAATGAGCGGGATAGTGATTTATGAGCGCTTTGCCCAATAAGCAATCAGTCGGGGGGTCAGATGTTGCATATTCTAAATGCACACTAATAGAGATTGCATATGGGCACAGTACATAATATTTACAGTGGATATAGAAAGTCTGTACACCCCAACTAAAATGCCAGGTTTTTGTAATGTAAAAAGATCCAAGAAAAATCATTTCAGAACTTTTTCCATGTTTAAAGGGGTTGTCCACTACTCAGACAACCTCTTCTGAATTCTTATGTTTCCCCTCAGTTATATGATAACACTTATACTTATCTCCAGTGTCGGCGCTGTTCCAGCGGTGTTGGCACTGGCTCTTCCGGGGCTTGCATGACATTGTCATGTCACGCAATCACTACGGCCAGTCAGCGCTGTCCTAACTTCTTCCTTGGCTTATAATTAGCAGTAATGGTCAAAATATTAAATACAAAACTTTACAGAGTTAAGACTGCCAGACACATTAGATAAAACTTGTCCAAACATGCCAAATTCCATGGAACTTCCATTTAATATATATGGGTCTCCCATAGATCCCATCATATATGATTTCGAGGAGAGAAGGGTTTGACCTGTTGAATTTTGAGTCTCAAAGCGGGCCTCTTTTAGGGAACACCGGAACTATTGGCTGAGAGTTCCCATGTATGGGGTAGTCGGGAAAAAGAACTATCGACTGAACAATTGGATAAAAAGTAATAACATAAAAGACCTGGTCTATGCCATGTCTATACATGTTTATTTTGAAGTGCTATATTTGAGTTGTTTTCCATGGCCCTTCTTCTCCTCTGATATTGTCCCCATACAGACTACATTTTCCATTATGCTGTGACTTTGCAGGAGAGAGGGAGCGTCATCAAACAATTGCTCTGCTCTGACTCTGAGATTTGCTCATGCTTGTGATATGTTTCTCCTTGTCAGCTTATACAAGCAGGAGGTGGTGGTGGAGGGATATGTATCTACATCTTCACACACAGCAGCCATAGTATATATAGTTATTGTGAGCCTGAGGAGTTTTATACTGCAGCTTATCAAGCTAATTGTCGTCAAAAAATTATGTGTTCATGAAAAGGACCTTAGAATAGAAAAGTTCAACTAAAAAAATGGAATAAACATATATGAGATTAGATTTTTTTAGTTGGGCGTAACAGAGCTGCTCTATATTATTTGTCAGCATTGAAACTCTTTTTGAGGAGATGTTTACAGAGCTATATGGCATACTGAAATAAAATAAATGTATTAGCAATTTACATTATGTCAATTAAATTAGGCTGTAACCTTGAAAGCTTAGTGGGGAAAATGCCACATGGCATTAAGAGGTAGTTGGTGCTAAGTCCTGTACAATAGTTCAGGTTGTATATTTTATTATAAGCCTATATGAAAAGAAAGCTGATGCCACTTCAAATTAAACAAATCTTTATTAACATATATCTGAACAAAGCACAACAAGTTAAAGATGGGGGGGGGTCAATGCAGAGAATACTACATTCACAGGGTATACAAACTGACCTTTCCCAAAACAATTGACCTGGTAAAAAACATTATTGAGATTTTACAACATGGTGTAAAGAAGGACAAGCTAATATAAAATATATGTAAAATCTCTAGATCGATATATTGCTATATGCTATTCTCAAAGGAAGTCAAATTGGCTAAAACATGCACAAGGAGGCACAATTAGTATAAGATCAATGGGATATAACCACCACTAAGACAGATTAAATATATGGTGTAAAAAGGTCCTAAGCTTTTTATACATATGCAATGCCAAGTGGCTCAAGTGCATACAATACAAGAAAGAACAAAGTCTCAATGCTGTATAAAGTGCACAACATAGCTAAAGTGCATATAGTACAGAGCAGGGCAGTAAACAAAATCTTCAAAAAAAAATATAAATAAATAATTAGAGATATCATTAGTGGTTCAGATCCAAAGCAGCAGTGCTATATAAAGTGCAAGACATAGTGCAAGAGAATAGACCATCAGATCGCAGAACACATTAATGACTTATTGTAGTGATACACTGATTGAAAAGCAATACAGCGTATCATAGACTCATATAAAGGGAGGAGAACAATATACAACCTGGGAGTGCAGCACAAGGCCCGACGCGCGTTTCGCATCTTGAGTGGGGGGATTCCTGACACTAATTCTTGACATTAAATAGGAATATATTCAGGGCTACAGAACAGGAAAAGGACTTGTGTATTCTGGTTACAAGTAAGCTGAGCAGCAGTACTCAATGTCAAGCAGCAGCCGCAAAATCAAACAAGATTTTAGGGTGTATAAAAAGAAAGGTAATATCTCGTTATCCCAACGTATTGTTATCCCTTTATAAATCACTTGTAAGGCCACACCTCAAATATGGGATCCATTTTAAAAAGGATATTCAGAAGTTAGTATCAGTTCAAAAGCAGGCAACTAGATTATTACAAGGAATGGAAGTCCTCTCATATGATGAGAGGTTGGAGAAGTTGGGGTTGGTTAGCTTAAAAAAAAAGACATCTTAGAGGAGATCTCATTTACATGTATAAAAAAGTTGTTTACATCAGTATTTGTAAGCCAAAACCAGGAGTGGGTTAAAAATGCAGACATGGTGCACATGTTTCTATTATACTTTTCATCTGATTGTTCCCTTCATAGTGTTGGCTTATAAACACGGATGTGAGATACTGACCAAATACTGAATGTGTGGTGAGCGTGGCCTAATACTGTTCTTGAACTTCCTCCATGTGTATATAACCCGTCTGATTGGATTCATGGACTCCAAACTTTTAGAAATGGTTTTGTAACTGGAAACAACCTAATGAGCACCAATAACTCTTCTTGTGAGGTCCTTCAAAATCTTCTTTGTTCATGTCATGATACACTTCCACAAACATGTTGTGAAAATCAGACTTTGATGGATCCCTGTTCTTTAAATAAGTCAGGTCGCCTAAGATTAGCTTCTGCCAACCTTGCCTGGCAGTGGCTCTCTGATAGAGAACTAAAGAGTACTCGACTAAGTGAGCATTCTTGTGTATGGGAGAGATGACAGAGATGGCTTCCGGCCAAACGATGGTACATCTGATAGCCATTCAATGTGTATGGGGAGCTATAGAATTCTAAATTTTATGTATCCTGTGGAATACTGAGGAACATATTTAATCTATGGGACGTGTCTGAAGGACATGCACATGGTAGCGTCACCTCTTTGTGCATGATAAGACTCCATGATTCAGAGAAACAGATATCCAAACACGCAGACATAACCATTGCCCACTCTTCTTGCAGTGTTACTGCAACGAACTTCGGTTTGGTACAACTTTGAGGAGTCTGAATGTCACATGTGTAATATGGGCAGTTCAAGTTGGTTCTGGCAATAATTCAGAAAAAGCTCATTTATAATATAACATACCTGACATTCGAGCATTTTAAGCCTACTTACTGTTGGCCTGTGGCTGATATGAGCCAAGTGAGTAATAGTATATGGAATGAGCAGAGAGTACTGCCAAGTGGTCCTCCTATTGTGCATTAAAGTCTGGCTGCTAATTTAGCCTTAAGCATATTGATTTAAAAAAATAGTAGAAATAGTAGTGGTAGTTTCATCTATCTTTGTTATGATGGAGGGAGTCCATTTATTTTCAGGCTGTTTTTAATTTTCTGCAAGTGAAGTAAGATGCATACTTTAACTTATTATTAGACTTCTTTTCTTTTTTATGAAAGTAATATGATTTTTTATTTTTATTTGCCGAGTTTAATACACTTTTAACGTGATACATTGAGTCTTGACACTATTGTTTGAATGTTCTTTGCCAGCAGTCTATTAGTTAAAGAAAGCAACGCTTAACATCTGGTGAACAGTTTCTCATTTCTGTATTGGGCAAGGCTGAGTTTAGGAATAAGTTGCCAGTTGTTTACTTTGTGCCAGTCTTTTTTCCCTCCCTCAAGTGTAAATGTGTTTCCTATAAAATGGAAGCATCCTACTTCATCAACTCATATTCGGCATCTTGATTGCTGGCTGCCATTGAATAATTCAACAAACAGTTTGTCCATACACCTTGTGTAAAATTGCTTGAAACATAGCTAAATTTTCTTGCAATTCGTAGTTGCTATACAGTTTTGAGACTTTTTGTACTTTTACACCATCTCTAACAACTTTTTGAATAAAGGATATTCCTAGGGATAAGGGAATAAAAGGGAGCGCTGTCTAAGCGTAAGGTTTACTTGTACAATGAATCAGGTGAGAGATGATAAATATATGCTCACCTGGTATGATTGTGCTAGCTAAGCCACAACTCTCTTCAAGTTTCTCTTCAAGAAAGTCTTCAGCCTGCCATGATCCCGCTGCCTCCTCAACACCACTGGAGCTGCTGCTGTTATGATCTGCTACAGGGACTAAGGAAAGAAAGGAGAACTGTCCCTACAATAGAACTAAACTAGATCCCTACGATGTAACAGGGAACCTGATCCTGCGATCAGACCCGCTAAAGTCCTCGGCTAGTCTGAACGAAGACCTATAGATGTGAGGGAGGGATCCCTACAAGAACTAGGGACTGGGATAAGTTGGACACCTCCTAGCAGAAATAGTAGCAGTCAAAGACAAACACACAACAAAAAGCATAGAGGTCAGAAGACCTAGCAAAACTAACAGAGAACGGCAACAGAGCACCAAGCTAGCTCAAGAGTAGTAAATACAATGAAGTCCAGCAAGACCAGGAGGGTGGAGCCGGATTAAATAGGCAAAAATGGTCATGTGACCAGCAAACTAAAAAAAACCTAACAGGAGAGTTCTAACAGTACCCCCTCTTCTAAGAGGATCCTCCAGATCCCCTAGGCCCAGGCTTACCAGGAAACCTCCTGTGAAACGCTCTGACAAGTCTGGAAGCAGAAACATCATCCGCCCTCACCCATGAGTTATCCTCAGGTCCGAAACCCTTCCAAGCGACGAGATACTGCAAACTCCCTCTATACCGTCTAGAATTTAGGATGCGGGAAATTTCATATTCTCCGTCCTCCACCACCGGAGGAACAGTGGCAGAGGCGTCACCATCAGACACATCAGCTTTTTTCAACAGAGAAACATGAAACACCGGGTTAATCTTCCAGGACATAGGAACCTCCAACCTAACAGCAGATTGGTTAACTATCTGAAGCACCTTAAAGGGCCCTACGAACTTGGGACCCAATTTTTTAGAAGGAATCCTCAATCGCAGATTCTTAGAGGACAACCAAACCATGTCACCAACAGCAAACAAAACCTCTTGCCGTTTCCTATTAAAGTACCTCTTAGATTTTTTGTTAGCCTCCTGAAGATTACCACACACATCCGTCCAAACTCTCTCCAAATCACCGGAAAAACTCTTCTCCTCAGGCACAGCCGAAACCAATTTGGAGAATGACCCAAAAGACGGATGTCTCCCAGAACAACAAAAAAAAGGCGAACACCCAGCAGAAGAGGATGTATGGTTGTTAAGAGCAAATTCAGCAAGTGGCAGAAACTCAGACCACCCCTCTTGATTGTCTGCCACAAAACAACGCAAGAACTGCTCAACATCCTGGTTCTTCCTTTCTGTCTGGCCATTAGACTCAGGATGATATCCAGATGAAAACGACAAATGAACTCCCAACCTGTCACAAAAGGCACGCCAAAAACGAGCCACGAACTGAGGTCCCCTATCAGAAACAATGTCAGTAGGAACACCATGTAGTCTGACAATTTCCTTGACAAAGGCCTTAGCGAGTGTCTTAGCGCAAGGCAGCTTGATGAAGGTAACCAAGTGACACATCTTGCTAAAACGGTCCACCACCACCCAGATGACCGTGAAACCTTCAGAAGGGGGAAGGTCAGTAATAAAGTCCATAGCCAGATGTGTCCAAGGTGCACTAGGAACCTCCAGAGGGCAAAGCAACCCCGCAGCAGGAGCATGCGAAGACTTGGATCTAGCACACACAGTACATTGGCGCACCCACTTAATGACTTCCTTCTGCCATCCAGGCCACCAAAAACTGCGACCCACAAGTCTCTTGGTCTCAGAAATTCCTGGATGACCTGCCAACCGAGACTCATGACACTCAACAAACAAATCTCTCCTAAAGGTCCTAGGCACAAACAACCTCCCATGGGGAGTGTTAGATGGGGCATTCTCCTGAGCTTAAAGAATCTCATCCTCCAAAACGGAGTCCAAAGCAGCAATCACAACACCTTCTTGTAAAATGCTCTCCTCTTCCTCCTCAACACCGACCATGGGAGAAAAGCTGCGAGACAAAGCATCCGCTTTAACATTCTTGGTACCCGGGAAGTAAGTAACGGAAAAATTAAACCGCGAGAAAAAAAGTGCCCACCTAGCCTGACGGGCATTCAAGCGCTTGGCAGCATCAAGATAGATCAGATTTTTATGATCAGTGAAAACCTGAATGGGAAATTCAGCACCTTCCAAGAGGTGACGCCAGTGTTCAAATGCGAGTTTAATCGCCAGCAATTCCCGATTACCAATATCGTAATTAAGTTCAGTCTCAGAAATTTTTTTTGAAAAAAAGGCACAGGGATGTACTCCATCCTTGTTTTCCTGAGACAACACTGCACCGACCCCCACCCAAGAAGCATCAACCTCAAACAAAAACGGCTTAGTCACATCAGGCTGCATAAGGATGGGAGCAGAGGTGAACCTCTCCTTTAGAAACACAAAAGCTTCAATGGCCTCAGAAGTCCACTGAACCGCATTAGCACCTTTCCTGGTGAGATCGGTCAGCGGTTTGACAATAATAGAATTTTTTTTTATGAATTTTCTGTAATAATTGTCGAAACCCAAAAACCTCTGTATCAATTTCAAACCAATAGGCCTAGGCCATTCCTGCACAGCTTGAACTTTAACCGGGTCCATCTCAAAACCTTCACTGGAGATAATGTAGCCCAAAAAACTAATTCTCTGTACAGCGAACTCACATTTCTCCAGCTTAGCAAAAAGCGAATTGTCCATTAATAACTGTAATACCTCACGTACGCTCCGCCAATGAGACTCCAGATCAGGCGAATAAATCAGAATGTCATCCAAATACACAACCACATTTTTGCCGATTAAAGGTCTAAGGATGTCATTAATAAGATTCTGAAAAAATGCTGGAGCATTGGTAAGACCAAAAGGCATAACCAGATTCTCAAAATGACCCACAGGAGTGTTAAAAGCAGTCTTCCATTCATCACCCTCCTTCATGCGCAACAAATTGTATGCCCCCCGGAGATCAATTTTAGAGAACCACTTGGCCCCCACTAACTGGTTAAATAAATCAGGAATCTTGGCAGTGGGTAAGGATTGCGTACAGTAATTTTATTAATCTCACGAAAGTCCAGACAAGGACGTAAACCGCCATCTTTTTTTTTTACAAAAAAAAATCCAACAGCCACAGGAGACTTGGAAGGCCTAATGTGACCGGCGGCCAAGCTTGTCTGTATGTATTCCTCCAAAGCCTTTCTCTCAGGAATAGTAAGATTAAATAAACGACTTTTAGGAAGAGTCGCTCCAGGGACAAATTCAATGGTACAATCATAGTCTCTATGGGGAGGCAAAATTTGTGACTCCTCCTCAGAAAAAACTCTCCAAAAATCCTGAATAGGTACAGGCAATTCCCCTTTATCCACAGCAGCAATACGTCCGTTACAACACTTGTCATAACACTTAGGGCTCCAGGACTTAATTTCATTGGTAGACCAATCCAGTACAGGATTGTGCAATTTTAACCCCAATATTACTGGAGAAGGCAAATTATCTAATACCACCAAATCCAAATTTTCTTGGTGAATACCATTAATAGTGAGGGGAAATTCACAGACCTTATGAGTAACACTCTTCAAGGGAGAGCCATCAACAGAAACCACAGCAATAGGGGATGACAAAGTTTTAGGTTCTAATCTAAGTTTTTCCAAGAATCCCCCATCAATCACATTCAGAGTAGAACCACAATCCACAAATACCCGAAATTCAATTAATTCATCCTGAGCAGCAGTAGTGGCAGATAGGAATACTCCCTTAGAATTTAAACAGGCAATACGGGCATAACTGACCATTTTTTTTTCTTTCTTCATACGAAGCACACAGTTCTTAATAAAATGACCAGAATTTCCGCAATAGAAGCACAAGCCTTCAGAAAGCCTGCGATCTTTTTCCTGAGAGCGGGGTGCCATCGCCCCAATCTCCATCGGCTCTCCATTGTCAGCACAGACCCTCTCAAGACTCGGAGCTGACATAGCAGAGGATTTGCTCTCATTAACCCTTGCACGCAGTCTCCTGTCAACCCGTATAGCTAATTGCATTGCCTCCTGCAAGTTTCCAGGTGTGAGATAAGCAATCAGTAAATCTTTAACCCTTTCACCTAGCCCTGCAAGAAACAAGCTTTTCAAAGCTGAATCGTTCCACCCCACCTGGGCAGACCACCGACGGAAGTGAGAACAATATTTTTCCACATTACCTGATCCCTGCCTCAAACGTCTCAATTCAGACTCAGCAGATGAGACACGATCAGGATCATCATACAGGAAACCCAAAGCAGAAAAAAAACTATCCACTGATCTAAAGCACGGATCACTAGGTTGGAGAGAGAAGGCCCATCCCTGAGGATCTTTGCGCAAAAGTGACATTATGAACCCTATGCGCTGTGATTCATCACCAGAGGATCCGGGTCTCAAATGAAAATACAATAAACAAGCATTTTTAAAAGAAAAAAAATCTTGTTGTTCGCCAAAAAATAAATCAGGCAGACGTACCTTTGGTTCCACAAAATGTGCTCCAGAACAGCTACTCACGTGTTGTTGGAGCTTGGCCACCTCCAGAGAGAGTCCCTGCAAGCGTTGAGCCAAATCTTGAACCGAGACCATGATGGAAAACTGGAGGTCTTTCCTTAGAGAAAATTTTTTTTTTTTTCTTTTAGGGCTGGACTTACTGTTATGATCTGCTACAGGGACTAAGGAAAGAAAGGAGAACTGTCCCTACAATAGAACTAAACTAGATCCCTACGATGTAACGGGGAACCTGATCCTGCGATCAGACCCGCTAAAGTCCTCGGCTAGTCTGAACGAAGACCTATAGATGTGAGGGAGGGATCCCTACAAGAACTAGGGACTGGGATAAGTTGGACACCTCCTAGCAGAAATAGTAGCAGTCAAAGACAAACACACAACAAAAAGCATAGAGGTCAGAAGACCTAGCAAAACTAACAGAGAACGGCAACAGAGCACCAAGCTAGCTCAAGAGTAGTAAATACAATGAAGTCCAGCAAGACCAGGAGGGCGGAGCCGGATTAAATAGGCAAAAATGGTCATGTGACCAGCAAACTAAAAAAAAAACTAACAGGAGAGTTCTAACAGCTGCCTTACCAACACCGGACCTGCACTTCACCAACACCGGAGCTGCTGCAACCCCCCACCTACTGTCTCCTTCCCCACCATCCTGTAGAATGTAAGCTCGCACGGGCAGGGTCCTCTTCCCTCTGTACCAGTCTATCATTGTTTATTTGTTACTGTAAGTGATATCTTTATTTTGTATGTATCCATCTTCTTATGTACAGCACCATGGAATCAATGGTGCTATATAAATAAATAATAATAATAACAACTCTAGAATAAGATCAAATGTGTGATCCTGATGTGGATTGCAACCGGCCAGGTGGAAGGTGGAATTTCCTCTAATGGAGTACCAGTGGCACTAGGAGAATGAAAATGATCCAGGAATTGGCGCTTCCACCACAAGTTCATTGGTAATAATAAAGAAGGGAAAAACAGTCACAGAGCAATGGTACTGTTTATTAAAAACTATGGCATTAAAAATACAACATGTTTCGGCTAGAACAGCCTTCATCAGGTATCTCACCAGTGACACCTGATGAAGGCTGTTATAGTGGAAGGCTGTTATGGTAGAAGCGCCAATTCCTGGATCTTTTCCAACTTTTTGAAAAGTGAGTGGAGCCTAGAAGGAGGAGTGTGGGCAATAGCAGACTGAAAAATGAATCATAATTTAATTATTAAATTTCTGATGCAGGGGCAGGACAAGTATATAAGAAACATGTGCTGCATTGTTTGTCGCATCATTTTTATCGGTTAACCCCTTAAGTACCTGGCTAATTTGGGTTTCAAGGACACAGTAATTTTTATTTTATTTTATCATTGTTTTCTGAAAGCCATAACTTTTTCTGTAGCCCTTTGAGGGTTGGTCATAATTTTTTGATATGTATAACTTATTGATTACATTTTATTAATTCATTCTGGGGTGAGTTTAAAAAAAACAAGAACAATTCAGCCATTTTTTCTTAAATTTAGCAAAGTTCACCATGAATCATAAATTTATATACAGATTTTTTTTATGTTTTACTACTTTTGCACAATAAACGTATTTGTAGAGAACCTATCATCAGTTTGTGGCTGCTCTTTTTTAAGAAATCAGTGGGCACCTCGAGATTGGTGATTTATCTAAATATAACTTGTCAAAATTTGCCAGAAGTGTTCTGAATGCCACCCTAAAGGACATAACTTGTTAGCAAAAGTTGTGTTTGAACTTCTGGGTTGTAGGATCCTGCCATGTGGAGTGGGATCCCACAACCTTCCGTGGTCCTTCTTGCTGGGAAAGCGAAAAATGGGATTCAGATGGAATCCTGAAGGTACCATTGAATATAATGAGAAACAAGGGGTCCATTTTTTATGTTGGCCTGATAGTGCATCTGCCCTTTTTATACACTTTCCTCACTTTACTACAGCAGTGTTTCTTAACCTTTTTTTCCATAGTGACAAAAAGTTCCAGCAACAAATTATTAGTGTTAACAAAATATGGGTTTAATAACACCATCAGGAGCCTCCATCAGCGATTCTGTAAGATTTGACTTAGGGTACTTCTTCTCATTGTTATCTGCTATTATATCACAAATTTCCCATTTTTTCTGATTGTTTTATTGATCATGCTTGTTCTAATCATAGTGTAGATTCAGTTATTGCTTCCATATTTTTTACTTTTTCTGTGTTGTGTTTGCACAATCCTATTTGCATTATTCTAATTCTCTGCATTATATTTGTGTAATCATGATTACATACTCTGTTGTCTTCCTTATGGTGATTTCACCATTTTTCTGCCACTTTAACCATTTTTATTCTTTTTAATAATTTATGTATTTTTATGTAATAAATAGATTGATATATTTTGTCATCCTTTGGTCTAATTTACCTGGCGCTGATTGGTTTTTTTTATAGGAATAACATTGGCTAATAAGAAGAAGCAATGACTGGGGAAAAATAATGGAGAGATAACAGGAGGTGGTGTCATCTGTGGAATCACTGTAGAGTCAGTAAAAGGCGGCATTTCCTCGGCACACTCCTCAGGGCTCTGCTCCCCAGCATCTGTAACCTCCGGCCAGCAAAGCTCTCTGGTGCCGGAATACCACTGACTCCTGAACCCCCACCTATTGCAGCTGTGCGACCACCTCTCCATTTCACGATTCTACTGTAAAACAGAATTGTGGGAAATCCAAATGGCAAATCGCCCAGCCCTAACCAGGCAGCCAGCAATAAAGCCATACTTGCCAGCTATCCCATAATGTCGGAGAAGCTCCTGAAAAAAGACCTCACACATTCCTGTAGCAGTCGTCAATTAGCTAGGTACTATCAAAATGTCCTGAAGTGGCTGCTGCACTAAGGTTACTTCCAGCACAGTGCACTTCTCTCGACACTCAGGTCACAGTGCTTTACATGTCACTGCTTTACATGACACTGATGTAATGTGGCTGCTCAGTGTCCTCCGCTCCCACAAAGGAGCTCTAGAACCAAGTGCAACTCCCTTGTTTCTTCTATTTGTCCTTTAAACTTGTCTGCTGTGCCAGACCCCACTATTCAAGAAGATATGGAGTTACACAGGACTGCAGATAACATTTACTACATTATCTGTACTCGGAAAGGTATTATTGTGTCATCTGTGGTGTTGTATAACAATGCAAGTGAAATCTTCTATGTTACCAGTTCTCAGAGCGTTTTTTTCTCCATGTTATCTGTGGCATTACATAGGACTGCAGGTAACATATACTACATTATATGTACTTAGAGAGTTATCACTGTGTTATCTATGGCACTACATAGGACTACAAGTAACATGTACTACATTATATGTACTCAGAGAGTTAGCACTGTTAGCTATGGTGTTACATAGGACTGCAGGTAATATCTACTACATCCGTACTTGAAGAATTATCACTATGTTATCTGTGGTGTTACATAGGACTGCTGGTAATATCTACTACATTATCTGTACTCCGAGCATTGTCAATGTGTTATCTGTGGTGTTACACAGGACTGCAGGTGATATCTACTACATCTGTACTCAGAGAGTTATCACTGTGTTATCTGTAGTGTTACATAGGACTGCAGGTAATAATCTTCACTTCATCATCTGTATTCAGAGATTTATCACTGTGCTATCCGTAATGTTACACAGGACTGCAGGTAATATCTACCACATTACCTGTATTTAGAGAGGTATCACTGTTATTTGTGGTGCTACTTAGGACGGCAGGTAATATTTATTACATATAATTAGAGTTATCACTGTGTAGTATGTGTTGCTACATAGCATTGTAGGTAATATCTAGTACATTATCTGTACTCAGAGGGTTATCACTGTGTTTTCTTTGATGCTACATAGGACTGCAGGTGACCTTTACTATATTATCTGTACTCATAGTTGTCACTGTGAGTAATCTGTGTTGTTACATAGGACTGTAGGTCACATCTGCTGCATTTACAGAAAGGGTAATGTATAAATGCGTATGGTCTGCAAAAAGGGGTACAAACTGCAAAATGTGGCTTGGTTTGTCTGCATTTTTTAATTGCTGTGGTTCGTTGTATGCACTGCATTCCTAAATCTCCATGAAGGCAGCTTTCAGATGTTAATAAGTATGAATTTATTGGTGGATTCTAGGGAGAGTAAGGCTGGATTTTATTTTTCAACCACAAAGTGTATACCCTAAAGCCCCATGTCCCCTGGGGTATGTGTACTACAGGTTGAGAAACAACTTTTGATTAGCCCCCCACCCCCATTATATCATCTCCTAAGCCTACCTTTACCTTATGTCCTTAGATTTACTCTGTGTGGAGCTAAAAAACAACATGGCCACTTGTCTCTAGTGCAGAAGAAATGCAAATTTTATGAGAGATCCAACTTCTCCACCTGTCAGGCCTGATTTGCACACCCGCAAAGCGTGATCCTAGTATGGGCTGCAATGTACAGACAGGACATGGGTCTCCCGATAATATATATATAAAAAGCTGTCAAATTCAGACCAAGAGACCAACAGCCAGTGTGTGCTCCTTGGTCCACACTTGCAACATGATTTATAGATGTGTGAAACCGGCACCACACCACACAGAGTAAATCCAAGAAATAAGATATCATTTTTATTTGTATCACATAAAAACTTGCATTTTGATCCTCTTGGACATTAACTCCTTCATGACCTTCCCATTTTTTTTTTGCACTTTCAGTTTTTGCTCCTCTTTTTCCCAAAGCCATAACTTTTTTATTTTTCCGTCAGTATAGTCATGTGAGGGATTGTTTCTTACAGGACGAGTTGTACTTTTGAATGACACCATTGATTTTACCATATAGTGACGCGCCCCTGGGCCTGTGTCGCGCTGCGTTGCGCACGCGGGAGCTTACCCGGAGCCGGATCTGTTGAGGGTTGTAGTCTCGTGGCGGTGACCCGGTCCGTGCCCAGGGAGTCAAACTGGACGGCAGTAGATGTAGTACGACTACGCCACCCGTTGAATGCAGCTTATGGAGCTGCCGCTGCAGGACAGTCCGCTGAGGCCGGTGGATGGATGGTGCAGCGGGGATGGTATAACCCCCAACGGGAGGGGTATGGCCTCAGGGCAGCCGACGTGGATGATGGGGGTAGCAGGAACCACTCAGAGACGGTGCGGTGTAATTCAGGGTCTTTACTGGTAACAACGATAGACCCTCCCGGAGTACTTGCTAGCGAACGGGGCCTGGTCAGTCCTTGAGCAGATGGGATCTCCCCTGGCCAGGCGGAGTTGTAGGCCTCCCAAACTGACTGTACTCTTCTGGCTACCTTGCTAGAAGCGGATATAAGTAGCCCACGTCCCTGAGTGTACCGTGTGGTGCTCACCCGTATGGCCGGTGACTCGGGGCCTTCTAATGGCTTCCGCTCCACGATGGCTGTGCTGGTCCCACGCGTGTGACCGTGCCTTCGGGCTTCTTGGCCAGAGGACCTGAAATCCCCTGCCTGACGGATTCTGCTGCTGGGTAGGAATTAGTCCCCACAGCCTCGGACTCCGGGTCCGGTAAGAAATCTTCTCAGTCAGGGCGAGCTCTGCAGCTGCCAGCCCCTGACTCGTAGTAGTATTGCTCCCACTGAGCTTCTGCTGTTTCTTCCTATGCTGCTTCTTGTCTCTACTCTCCTTGACTGACTAACCCTGCCTCAGCCCAGGGTTTATACAGGGGAAGTTCTTCCCCTCCCAAGACTGGGCAGGAGGTGTGGCATGCACAGGATCCCTGACTAAAGGACCTCCCACCTGCTCTCAGACATAACATTACATTACTGTGGAAAACCAGACCCCTGGGGTGCCACATTCCCCCCTAGTGAAATTTAGTACTCCGGGACTAAACATATTTTTGTAACATAACAAAGTATAAACAATAACATTACAATAAGGAAACACATAAAGCTGGTCACGGCGTGTCCGTAACCGGGTGCAGTCTTTGAAGAAAGCAAGGTGTCCATTTCACCAAAACAGGGAGACGTAACCAGGTAGGGGTCTGTCCTACTCCGAGTCCTTAACAGTCTCTAGTCCATCCTGGGTTACGCTCCAACTATGTACAAGGATTCCCGGTAAATCCACCAAGGATTCCTAAAAATAACTGGAAACACAAAATTAAACACAAGCAACAATACACAGATAAACATAAATAAAACAATTTATACACTTCAAATCCTCCAGCGTGCGGGTAACTGGCCTCTAGTGGCCCTAGTGGACCTACGGAGCTGACTGTCTAGCCCTGAACTACAGGGTGTAGGAGCTGTCAAGGGTAAACTGGGCAGCTGTCTACCGGCTCTTTGTCTCACTAGGGGTACGGCAGGCTCACTATAAGCAGAGGGTTGATCCTCCTGTTCTGCTTGTGTGGAGTCTTCTGCCTCCTGGACCGGCTGTTCTTCCAGCTCTACCTGTTGGTCCGTAGGTGCTTGGGATGCTGGTTGGAGGAAGGTGAGTACGGGTACCACAACTGCACCATTGACTTGAGTCCAAGACCGAGGGAAGTCCCCGAGCACAGTACTAACCATATCTTCCCTTTCCTCTACGGGTCGATGGTCTTCTTGTTCCTCTTCAGGGTTCCTCAGTTGTTCGGGACACTTCTTCAGGTGGTCCCGGGATACAATGGCTGTGGTTTCCCCTCCGTCTTTACTGATGGTACAAACCTTCGGGTTCTCGTGGCTTGAGGGCAGTACGGTGTACGGGTCCTTCTCCCACTGGTCATCCAACTTGTGGAGCCGTCTCTTCCTTTTCAAGACCTGCTCTCCGGGTACCAGGGGAACAGCGGGAGCATACTGGTTGTAAGTTTTCTCTTGTCTTTCCCTAGCCTGACAGAGACTTCGCTCCACGCTCTCCTGTACTCTCCGGTACTGCTGCTGCCTGTCTGTGTCCCAGTCTGTTTCTGGTGAAGTGTCCTCGGGTGTCAGGACTCCCATTTCCAGGTCAACAGGTAACTTACCAGGTCTTGCCCTCATTAGGTAAGCCGGGGTACAGTTGGTGGAACCTACCGGGATGTGGTTGTATAGGTCCACCAGATCGGGCAACTTCTCAGGCCACAGACTGCGTTCTTCCAGGGGCAACGTTTTTAGAAGATCCATTACCACCTGGTTCATTTTCTCACAAAGTCCATTAGTTTGCGGATGGTAGGGTGTCGTCCTTATCTTCCGGCAGCCATACAGATTGCAGAATTCCTGGAAGACCTCCGCTTCAAAGGCAGGTCCCTGGTCTGTCAACACTTGGTCCGGGTACCCGTGTGGACGGCAGAAATGCTGCTGGAAGGCTCTCGCTGCTGTTCGAGCTGTTAAGTCCTTGACGGGGACGACAACCAAGAACCGGGAGTAGTGATCCACGATGGTTAGTGCGTAGACGTAGCCACTTCTGCTTGGGGTCAGTTTTACATGATCCAAGGCTACCAGTTCCAACGGCTGCCGGGTGACGATGGACTGCAGGGGAGTCTTCTGGCTGGCACGATCCTTCCTTCTTAGGTTGCACGGGCCACAGTCTCTGCACCACTTCTCAATGGTTCCCCTCATGCCTACCCAGTGGAATCGCTCGCGCAGCAGGAACTCCAGCTTCTTCCACCCGAAGTGTCCAGCTCCGTCGTGGTATGCCTCCATCACTACGGCTGCGTCTCTTCGTGGCACCACTACTTGCCAGAGTAATTCATGTGTCCGGGAGTTAACCATTCTGCGGCACAACTTCCCTTTGTAAAGGAACAGTCGACTCTTCTCTGCCCATAGTTGTTTGGCTTCCTCCGGAGCGTCTGGTTCAAGGCGAGCCTCCAGCCGAGTCAGCATCTCCTTCACCAGTCGGACGGCAGGGTCGCTGTCTTGCGTTTCCGCCCAGTTGTAGTGGGGTAAGGGGTTCAACGTAGCAGCCTGCTTACTCCTTACCCGATGGGAGTACTGGATAGTCCCATGACGGTGGAACGCAGGGAGTTCAACTTCTTCCAGTCCCTCCGGATCTTCTCCTCCGTCCGGCAGGTTGGGCATCCTGGACAGGGCGTCCGCGTTGGTATTGGAGCGTCCGGCCCGGTATTTGATTGTGAACTCGTAGTTGGACAGACGGGCCATCCACCTCTGCTCCAGGGCACCGAGTCTTGCCGTGTCCAGGTGTGTCAACGGGTTGTTATCTGTGTACACGGTGAACCGGGAAGAAGCGAGGTAATGCTTAAAGCGCTCGGTGACTGCCCATACTACGGCCAGGAACTCTAGCTTAAATGAGCTGTAATTCTCGGGGTTCCTTTCGGTGGGTCGCAGCTTTCGGCTGGCATAGGCGATTACTCGTTCCTTCCCCTGCTGGATCTGGGACAGTACGGCTCCTAGCCCGATGTTACTGGCGTCGGTGTAGAGGATAAAGGGCTGGCTATAATCCGGGTACGCCAGGATTTCGTCCCCCGTGAGGGCCATCTTCAGCTGGCGGAAGGACTCTTCTTCCAGCTCCTCCCATTTGAAGGGCGGCTTCTGGTTCTTGGCCTTCCGGGACTGGCCTATCAGGAGGTCCTGCATAGGTGCTGCCTTTTTGGTGAAACCGGGAATAAACCTTCGGTAGTAGCCTACCAACCTGAGGAACTGCCGCACTTCTTTTACGCTGGAGGGGCTTGGCCATTCCTTAATTGCGGTGATCTTATCAGGGTCGGGAGCCACTCCGTCAGCGCTCACCACGTGTCCCAGGTACTGCACCTTTGGTTTCAGGAGGTGACACTTGGAGGGTTTCACCTTTAGGCCGTAACTCGCCAGAGCTTCGAACACTTCCGCCAGGTGTTTCAGGTGGTCCTCATACGTCTTGGAATATACGATGACATCGTCCAGGTACAACAGGACCGTCTCGAAGTTTCTATGGCCCAGACAACACTCCATTAGTCGTTGGAAGGTTCCTGGTGCGTTGCAGAGTCCGAACGGCATGCAGGTGAACTCGCTAAGCCCCATCGGGGTGGTGAATGCGGTCTTCTCCCGGTCCGCCTCTGCTACAGGAACCTGCCAGTACCCGCTAGTGAGATCCAAGGTAGAGAAGAAGTTAGCAGATCTTAAAGCAGCCAATGACTCCTCTATCCTTGGTAAGGGGTACGCATCCTTGTGTGTGATACGGTTGATTTTCCGGTAATCTACACACATCCTCATGGTGTTGTCTTTTTTTCTGACTAAGACTAGTGGAGCTGCCCAGGGGCTACAGCTATCCCTGATCACCCCAGCCTCCTTCATGTCTCTAAGCATCCCCTTGGCGTGTTGGTAGTGTGCAGGGGGTACGGGTCGATACCTCTCTTTTATGGGAGGATGGTCTCCCGTGGGGATGTGGTGTTCTACCCCCTTGACTCGCCCGAAGTCTAACGGGTGTTTACTAAACACTCTCTCGTACTCTTGAACCACCCGATAGACTCCCTGTTTC
This sequence comes from Phyllobates terribilis, assembly GCF_046119375.1. NCBI lineage: Eukaryota > Metazoa > Chordata > Amphibia > Anura > Dendrobatidae > Phyllobates > Phyllobates terribilis. The sequence continues at coordinate 472,750,020 of NW_027362764.1, read as the reverse complement.
TGATGTGAGGGAGTGGAGTCAGTACCCAAATGTAGTTGCTGACACCAGTCCTCCTTTGTTTTCTTAGAGTCGTTACCTTCCTCCGGGTGAGATGGAGGCAAGGGTTCCACAGATTGTATAGCATTTTGGTTAATGGTATATAATTTGGCTAGCGTGGCATACCGGGGCAAGTACACTTCCCTCTTCCCGATATTGATTATGCGAACGGGCACCCTCCCATGGCGTACATTAACCACCCCCCGTGCTGTCAAGATGGTGGGCCTACTGTCTGAGTAAACTGGTTCTACCATTGCCTGGTAATCTCTACCTCTCAGACCAATAGCTGCCCGGCACCAAATCATCATTTCACTTTTTGGGGGCATGGCAATAGGAAAAGGGTCACACATTCTTACGCTACCAATCTCACCGCCGGAGAGTTCCACCTGTTGCCGTCGCATCAGTGCCCGGATCTCTTTCTGGAGCACCCGTTGCTCGCCGGAGCTGGCATTCTTGGCAACCTGCTGTAAAAGGAAAATCACCTCTGCAAGACAATTTTCAATTACATTAGTTCCTAGAGTTATTTTTGGGTGACTCTCATGTTTGTCAATATCTACAATGATCAGTCCCTGTGCTGCCAGTTCGACTCTACCGATTTTGATGGTCACCTCTTTAAATCCGATCTGTGGCACGGGCTGGCCATTGCTGGCGATGATACTCAAGTCGTCGTCAGGGTAGCGGGTAATATCCGAGTCATTCCAGTACTGCTTAAAGAGCACGTACGGGATGGTGGTGACCTGTGACCCGGTGTCCAGTAGGGCACTCATGGGAATGCCATCCAGTACCACAGGCAAGACTGGACGTCCTCCCACATATCTGTCGCGCCAGTTCGATGGGCCTGGTGATCTTTTTCCTGGGGGTTGGCCCTCTACCCCAGGTTGTGCCCGTTTAAAGAACAGTACCTTGCCATATGTCCGGGTTGATTGCAGCGGCGGCAGATGGGTCGTCTGTCTTCGCTGTATCGGTCACTGGGTCTTCCTCTGGCCGGTGGGGTCCTCCTTGGTCGACGCCACGGGATGTCCTCCGGTCCGGATGCCAGCTGGATCTTCCCTGGGGTGGAAACCTGTAAAGACTGCACAGTTCGGGTTAGCGCAGCAACGCTCTTTGCTAGCTCTTGGACCTGATGGTGTAGGTCTGGAGCCGGGTCATTGTCCAAAGCCTGCGCATCAGCTCCCACAGGCCCTGCCGACAAGGGCGCCGCCTCCTGGTGGTAAGTGATAGCTGGGCGCCTGTGGGTCACAACGCCACCCGGTGCCGATTCTCGGAGCACCCGGATGGCTCTGTCCTTGAACTGTGCAAAGCCCAGATGGGGATCCTGTAAGGCCATCGCCCGCAACTGGGTTCGGTGGGCATTACAATATAGTCCCTCTATAAATTGTTCGGTCAACAGCCTGTCCTCGTTTCCCACTCCATCAGGGTCGGTCTGCTTAATGGCCCTCAGGGCCTCTTGTAGGTTTAGTGCATAGTCCCTTATACTCTCATGCGCTCGCTGCTTGCACCCGTAGAATCTAAGCTTAATCTCGGCTGAGGTGCGGGTATCAAAGGTGTCCTTCAGCCGGGTTAGTATCCCTGCGACAGTCTTCCTCCCAGGTGGCCAGGATTTTACTTCCCTTTTGGCTGCCCCGGTTAGTTGGGCCACCAGGATGCTCACTTTTTGCTCTTCTGTGAGGGGGTACACCTGGAAGAGGCTATCCAGCTTTTCTCTAAAGTCATGCAGGGTATGTGACTCCCCTGAGTACTGGGGTAGCCAAGCTGCTCCCGGGATATAGGGCATGGTGAAGGGCATAACTGCAGCAGCGGTAACGCTGGCGGGGGTTGAGGCAGTGAAGCTCTCCTCCGTATCCGACATCTTCCTCCCCCCTAGTGGACCGTGGCCTACCTTGCGATGATCCTGTTCCGTAGGCCGCGGCTCCGCAGTGGATCGTCAGGGTTGAGGACCTTCCGTCGCGCTCCTGTGACGTCGGCGTCTGCTGGGCTCCTTCCAGGACCTTACGCAACGTCCGGACGTGAGGCGGGGCTTTAGTTCTCGCGCGCTTTCGGAGTCCACGCCCCTCTTCTTCCCGCGCGGCGTCTCCAAGATGGCGCCGGATGGCGGGAAAACTCCTCGGATGGCGGGAAGAAGGCAGAAGATGGCGCCGGATGGCGGGAAAACTCCTCGGATGGCGGGAAGAAGGCAGAAGATGGCGCCGGATGGCGGGAAAACTCCACGGATGGCGGGAATCTTCACCACTGGTAAGTTTGAAAAGTCTCTTTTTCAGGCACGCAGTACCCGGTGGTTGCGGGCACGAAATCCTGCCGACTACGCCAAAGTTGACGCGCCCCTGGGCCTGTGTCGCGCTGCGTTGCGCACGCGGGAGCTTACCCGGAGCCGGATCTGTTGAGGGTTGTAGTCTCGTGGCGGTGACCCGGTCCGTGCCCAGGGAGTCAAACTGGACGGCAGTAGATGTAGTACGACTACGCCACCCGTTGAATGCAGCTTATGGAGCTGCCGCTGCAGGACAGTCCGCTGAGGCCGGTGGATGGATGGTGCAGCGGGGATGGTATAACCCCCAACGGGAGGGGTATGGCCTCAGGGCAGCCGACGTGGATGATGGGGGTAGCAGGAACCACTCAGAGACGGTGCGGTGTAATTCAGGGTCTTTACTGGTAACAACGATAGACCCTCCCGGAGTACTTGCTAGCGAACGGGGCCTGGTCAGTCCTTGAGCAGATGGGATCTCCCCTGGCCAGGCGGAGTTGTAGGCCTCCCAAACTGACTGTACTCTTCTGGCTACCTTGCTAGAAGCGGATATAAGTAGCCCACGTCCCTGAGTGTACCGTGTGGTGCTCACCCGTATGGCCGGTGACTCGGGGCCTTCTAATGGCTTCCGCTCCACGATGGCGGTGCTGGTCCCACGCGTGTGACCGTGCCTTCGGGCTTCTTGGCCAGAGGACCTGAAATCCCCTGCCTGACGGATTCTGCTGCTGGGTAGGAATTAGTCCCCACAGCCTCGGACTCCGGGTCCGGTAAGAAATCTTCTCAGTCAGGGCGAGCTCTGCAGCTGCCAGCCCCTGACTCGTAGTAGTATTGCTCCCACTGAGCTTCTGCTGTTTCTTCCTATGCTGCTTCTTGTCTCTACTCTCCTTGACTGACTAACCCTGCCTCAGCCCAGGGTTTATACAGGGGAAGTTCTTCCCCTCCCAAGACTGGGCAGGAGGTGTGGCATGCACAGGATCCCTGACCAAAGGACCTCCCACCTGCTCTCAGACATAACATTACATTACTGTGGAAAACCAGACCCCTGGGGTGCCACAATAGCATATTGGAAAACAGGAAAAAAAATTCCAAGTGTGGTGAAATTGCAAAAAAAGTGCAATTCCACAATTGTTTTTTTATTTTTTTTATTTACCATGTTCACTAAATGCTAAACTGGCATGGAAATATGATTCCCCCGGTCAGTACAAGTATGCAGATACCAAACATGTATAGGTTCTTTTTAATTTAAGTGGTGAAAAAAAAATCCAAAATTTATAAGAAAAAAAAATTTGCTTATGTCCCCATTTTCCGAGACCCGTAGCGTCTCCATTTTTCCGGATCTGTGGCTGGGTGATGACTTATTTTTTTCTTTCCCAGAACCCACAGTGGCTAAAAAGTGGTCCTTTCTTCCCCCACAGAATCAACCTCCGGCATATAGGGGGAAAGGGAAAACCGGATGCGGGAGCTATCCCAAGGGAGGTAGAGGCAGGAACGTCCTACTCTCCAAGGAAAGCAATGACATCAGACCAGTAGGGTGTCAGTTTCTTCGCCCAGTGGCGAATTCTTACCCCAACCCAATGGGTCCTGCAATGAGTCCAAAGCAAAGTAAAGATCGAGTTTTCCTCCAAAGCTCCACAAGTCGTGAGAATAACTTCCTCTCCCATCTCGAGTCACGAAAAGCCTAAACATCCAGGTTCCAAAAATTGTTAGCCACAGGGGTGATATCCCCAGTACCAAAAACAGACTGCCGAAGAGAACATTATTCCAGTGTGTTCCCAGTAAAGAAGACAAATGGGACGCACAGAATAATAATAAATCTAAAACCCCTAAATGTACACATAATGTACAGGAAGTTCAAGATGGAATAATTAATAACCACCATTTCATTAATAGGACAAGACTTCGCAATGGCAACCGTAGACGTTCAAGACGCTTACTATCACATTCCCATTTATCCAGCACATCGAAAATATCTAAGATTTGCAGTGACATAGGGACGGCAGTTTCTTCACTATTAATTCAACGTCCTTCTGTTTGGAATCTCTTCTGCAACCAGAATATTCACCAAAATTATGGCGTAAGTGATAGCCTCCATCAGGAACCAGAATATCTGCGTGGTTCCTTACCTCGACGACCTCTCAGTAATAGGTCTGTCAAAATCAATCCTCAAAGGTCACAAAGAGAAGTTCTTCAGCTCCTCACATCCCTGGGATGGCTAATAAACTACCAAAAATCCGAACTAATCCCTTCCACCAAGAAGACCTTCTTTGGAATGCAGCTGGATTCACCGAACCAAATATCTCGGCTACTGGAAGAGAAGCAAATCTAGATAAGATCGAAGTTAACATCCTTGCGGGATCAGAAAAAAACATCTCTGAGGTTTGCGATGTCAGCCCTAGGTTTGATGACTTTGTGCATCCCGGCAGTAGCATGGGCTCAGGCCCACACAAGAAGCCTGCAATCCCACATTTTATCCTGCTGGAACGGTGCTCTGGGATCTCTAGACAAAACTATCCATTTACCAGGTCAAGTAAAAGCCCCACTAAGTTGGTGGCTCAACCCCAAAACCTGGAAAGAGGAGTAACCTGGGATCAAAATCCCCTATCGACCAGCACAATGGATGCCAGCGAAAGAGGATGGGGAGCCACAGTTTCACAAGCCACATTTCAAGCGATATGGCTTCAAAACATCAGTCTCCGTTCCTCCAACTTCAGAGTTGAAAGTGATGGAGGAAGCACTAAAAGCTGCGGTGCACTTGATAAAAGGAACCTATATAAAAATATACTCGGACAACATGACCACGGTTGCTCATCTACACCACCATTGGAGCATGAAATACGAAAGCCTAAAAACAATTTCAGGCAGGATCTTTGCCTGGGCAGAACAACAAGTGCTCTCCTTGTTCGTATTTCACCTAAAAGGCTCTTCCAACATCCAAGTAGATTTTCTCAGCAGAGAGACTTTACATCCAGGGGAATGGAGCCTCAGTGTTGGAATATTTTTGACATTAACAAAGAAATGGGATCCCCAGAATTAGACCTGTTTGCTTCTCGTCAGAACGCAAAAGCAGACAAATATTTCTCCCTAGACCCAAACAATGCTTGCCTAGCGGTAGATGCTTTCTCTCACCACTAGGACTTCAAATTAGCATATGCAGAGAAGAACGCAGCACAACTGGACCGGGGTGCACGAGTAGGATCCAAGACCGTAATATCATCATTAGCGGTGGATATCGCATGCCCTCACACCTACTCTTATCAGCGCTCAGGTTCCCTACTACGAACACAGCGTCTCCCATTCCTTCCTTTTTTCCCCTTCCTCTTCTCCACACTCATACACTGATGAAGGTCCAACAACCGGACCGAAACGTTAATGTGGACTGCTCTAAATAAAATTCAGTAAAATTCTAACCATTGGTGTGCTGAGATTTTACTATTCAAATTAGCATATGCCTTCCCTCTGATTCCTCTGCTACCAAGGACATTGCAGAAAATCTGGAGGGACAAAACAAAAACAATTCTCATGGTACCTCACTGGCTGAAAAGGAGCTGGTTGGGCACCCTGAACTATCTAAAAATAGATGGTCCCCTGGTTCTTCCATCAACCAGCAACCTTCTCTACCAATGGTCGACTTGTCATCCAGATCCTCAGGCCTTACAGCTTGTAGCCTGGCTTCTGAATCCATCATCCTAAAAGTGAGAGTTCTCTCAGAAAAAGTGGTAAATACACTTCAGCGGAGCAGGAAACCAGTAACCAATTCCATGTATAATAAAATATGGAAGACTTTCATATCCTGGTGTGGCTCTAACCCTCCGGATCTTTTACATCCAAATGTGGCTCAGATCTTGGATTTCTTGCAGAATGGACTAGAGAAGGGTCTAAAGACTAACACTTTAAAGGTCCAAGTTGTAGCACTTAGCTCATACTTCGATCAAAGTCTGGCAGACCATCGCTGGGTGAGAAGATTTATGATCGCAGCTTCTCATCTACAATCCCAAATTTCCAATCTGCTCCCAGCCTAGGACCTGAATGTGGTTCTCAAAGGTTTTACAATCCCTCCATTTGAGCTTATAGAAACCATAGACTTGGATAAATTATCTTGGAAGACAGCCTTTCTAGTGGCCATCACCACAGCAAGTAGAATGGGGGAACTACAGGCCCTCTCAAACAGAGAGCCCTACTTAAGAATTCTAGATGACAGAATTATTTTTCGTCTGGATCCATCTTTCTTAACAAAGGTAACCTCAGAGTTTCACATGCCACAAGAAATTGTGCTACCTTCTTTCTGTCAAAACCCGTCCAATAGTAAAGAGATGGAGTTCCATTCTTTGGACATACGAAGAGCGGTCCTTCATTATCTACAAAGATCGAGATCTTGGAGGAAAGACCAAAACATCTTTGTACAACACCATGGACAAAATAAGGAAGAAAAGGCCTCAAAAGGCACGATAGCAAATTGGATCAAAAAAGCAATTTATGGGGCTTACGAAAACCAAAAACTGGTACCTCCAGAAAAGTTCACGGCACATTCCACCAGAGCTGTATTGGTCTCATGGGCTGAAAGAGCAAGCGCCTCCATTGAGCAGATATGCAGAGCCACTACCTGGTCCTCGATCCATGCCTTTTCAAAACATACTAGATATAATGTCTAATACTGATCAGGTCTTTGGGAGGAAAGTCCTCCAAGCCATTGTCCCTCCCTAGGGAATGATTCTTTGGCATTCCTCCTGTGGTGCTGTCGTGGAGGGTGACTAGAGAAAATAGAATTAGACTTACCGGTAATTCAATTTCTAGGAACCCTCAACAATAGCACAGGTAATCCCACGCTACTATTTTTGTCGTATCATTTGATTGATTTAAATATATTTTGAAGCATTCATACAGGTGTGGACCTTTATAAAAACACTGGAGACAGGAAGTAGGGGGGCCATTTGACCTCTTCGTGTTTCCTGTCTCTATTAGGGCGGGGAGTATTCTACTGTGATGCTGTTATGGAGGGCTCCTAGAAATCGAATTACCAGTAAGTCTAATTCTATTTTTTTCTGCTGATATTTTGTCTATGGAGATTGGATGGCTATATGCCTCATTTTATACACCTGCTTACAAATGATGGGACTGAAATGGCCAAACTATCGATTTCAGTTTTTGTATATGGAGGATATTTTCTATTACACAATCATGGCACAATTATTAAATTTAAAATAGAAAATAATACTGTGTGGCTCAATTGCAAGTATGTAAAAAAAGCCTCTGATGTCCAGGATAAAATTTTTAAAAATATATATTTTTTAAATTTTTAATATTATGGTAAATGTGAACATCTTTTTATGGTGGAAGAATTTTATGTTTTACCATGGAAAAAAAGTCTTGTCATATTCACATTTTATATATGTTTCAGTTTCTGTAACTGACCGCGATTTAAGGTCCCCCTTGTGCTCACCTTACCAATAGATGTGCTAATTGTAAAATAATAATGTCATTTCCCTCTACGAAATTATCTAATGATTTGGACTGTAGATAAACGACAAAATTGCTACAGATTAGGTCATCCTTAAAAAGAGCCCCGCAGACCACCCACATCTCTGTTTGTATATAACTCTCTGGAGCTGAAAAAACACAAGTTTGACAAAACGTTCACTTACATTGGAATCAGGAAAAGTAATTTAGTGACATAGGAAATTAAAACCAGGTATACCAATAAAATGATGTCAGAATCAGTTCTTTCTAAAAAAAAAATAATATATATATATATGGATCTCAAAAACAAGGCAAAATGAAGACAGCTTCTAAATGGATAAAGCAGTCTAACACCTAAAAAAAAGATACAGTACATCCACTTCACCATTAAAAATTCCATAAAACTTTATTATATATCCATTAAAACTTTACGCATGGTGTCTGGTAAAAGAACCTCTTACGCTTTTCCGGCATTGCTCACACCCTTAGTCTATAAGTCCATGACTAAAAGCATAAGCAACCCAGAAATGCATCAGTGATACTTTTTCCGGACACCTTGTGTAAAGTTTTAATGTATTTTCATTTCAGCTTTCTGGAATTTTTAATGGAGAAGTGGATGTGCTGTATCTTGTCTTTTTTGCGTCATACTGTTGGTCAGCAGTTGGTTCAGCACCAACTACAATATGACCAGAGTCTTTACATCCACACGATGAGTCTCAACACTTTTTTCACCTATTTAGTTGCACCTACATTGGTTTCCTTCTCCACTCCAGACACAATCTGGATTAGCAGCATACCTGACTATTTAAATCCAATGTAATAATAATAATCTTTATTTTTATATAGCGTCAGCATATTATGCAGTGCTTTACATACATTATCATGGCTGTCCCCATTGGTGCTCACAATCTAAATTCCCTATCAGTATGTCTTTTGGAGTGTGGGAGGAAACCGGAGAACCCGGAGGAAACCCATACAAACACGGGGAGAACATATGAACTCTGTGCAGATGTTGTCCTGCGTGGGATTTGAATCCAGGACCCCAGCGCTGCAAGGCTGCAGTGCTAACCACTGAGCCACCGTGCTGCCCGTATCAATGCATATATTTGCATATGTTAAATGTAAGATGATAAGGAAGAGAATGTTGTAATAATAAGGAACCAACGGACTCTGATGGATCAGAGTACAGGAGAATCCTCCAGTTGGCCAAGACTTTGACATAATAATGCTCCCCACAGGTGCACAGTTTTCACCTTTCCTCACAGACACAAACCACAGTTTCTCACCAGTGCGGCAATCCTGGCATTTCACCTGGCTCGGTTTAGTCTGCAACAAACGGCACTCTGCAGCTCCCAGCAGAATCTACTCACTGCTCAGTTCCCCAGCACACTGCACACTAAGTGAACCTACTTCCTGCTTGTATTTAAAAGCTATGCAGGTGCCACCAATCAAACCATGCAGAGTTGGGATTTAACTCTGTCCTATCAATTAACAAAATAATAATAATCAAAAAGGGAGAAGATTAGGCTAACATACAAAAACCCCATTAAAATATAACCTTTATTAGGTATGTATTAAAAAATGTTCGACCAAAACCTTACTGTATATACAAAAAAGTGCAAGTGCAAATGTGAATATGGTGCATAGCAATAAAGCAGGTACTTATGCTGTTGGTAGCAAATAATTTGATAGAGCAAAGAATTGATACAAAGGAACGTTGTATCGTCTACCTTTTTAGGGTGCCAGCCCCCTCAGGTAGGAAGGTACATAATAGGCAATAGTAGGGAAAGATCACCTTTCCTTCACTACAAACAGCAAAAGTATCTGATTTATTGTTGTGCCCCTTATTCACCTTTGCACTTGCACTTTTTTGTATACACAGTAAGGTTTTGGTCGAACATTTTTTAATACATAATTAATAAAGGTTATATTTTAATGGAGTTTTTGTATGTTAATTTAACTCTGTCTTACCTGGCTTTGCTACATACCCTCCCCCTCTGCCAAAAACCTAGGGCTGGGCACCATCTGCCAACCCACAGTGAACCCTGTCGCACCAAGGTTTGATCAAGCTGATATGACATAATTAGTTGGTAAACTTTATAGTGACCCTCATCAACCCTTTCTATCACTTCATAGAGCCCTTGCCACTTGGCGACAAATTTGTTCCCCATTGTGGGCACCAGGACCCGCACCCAATCCTCAGGTTTAAATTGTTTCACCCGAGTCACTGGACTATACCCCCTGGATTGTGCCTTGAGGAGGAGCTCTTTTACCTAGCTCTCACTTTGGTACCAGAACCCTTATGCCTAGCAGCATTATTGACACTTGGTTCCAGCTCTAGGGAAGCAACATTTTTCACCCTTACTTTTCCCAGAGTATTTTCTTGACCCAAGTTCGTGAGTTGTGTGGTTCCAATGTTTTTCATAGACATCTCCAGCTCATGGATATTGAATTTAGAGGATGCTTCCACATGAAAGTAATCAAAAAATATTATGCACCCCAAAATGTTACCAATAAAATCCCTAACTTATCCCGCACAAAACCAGCCGCCACTGAGGTCTGTCATCTCTCCCTGGAAATATAGGAGTTACCACGTTACTGGTAGAACAAAGACTATCGAAAGCGACATGACTCCCACCCTCTCAAATAAAATCCAGTGAAATCTGGGCTCCCAAATCAAAATGCCCCCTCCTTCTGAGTCCCACTGTGCATAAACCGCTGCAAGCGGACACATGTTTGGCATTATTGTAGTAGGGAGGGCCCAATTAACAATTTATGGGGTGCATGTCTCTAGAAGCACAAGCTGGGCACAATGTATGGGGGCACTACAATACATGGGGACACAACACTGTAGAGGGGCACAATGTATGGGCACTAAACTGGCACATTTGCAATTTTCCAGAAAAAAAGCCTGGCGTGGATGTTACAAAATAGTCAATGCAGCTGTAGATGAATTAATTGACAGGTGTAATTTTTACAGTGGGGTCATTTTTTTTTCTGCTGTTCTGGCACCTTAGGGGCTCTGCAAACATCACCCACAAACTATTCTAGTGCTTCAAAAGCCAAATAGCACTTCTGTCTTCTCAGCCCTGATGTGTGGCCTAAGAGTAGTTTATGACAACATATAAGGCATCACTGCGTTAGGGGGAAATTGTGCAATAAATTGTGGGGTACAGTTTCACCTATTAACCCTTGTGTAGCTGAAAAATTTGCAACCAAAAAAACTAGATTTTTGCCACTAAAATTTTAGATTTCCACTTCCCAATGTTATAAAATTCTGTGAGGCATCTCTGGGTTTAAAATACTCACTACACCCCTGGATGAATTCCTTAAGCAGTGAACTTTCCGATATGGGGTCACCTGAGGGGTTTTCTGCTGCTCTGGCACCTCAGAGGCTCAGTTAATGATGCAATCTACAGTATTCAAATGGAATCTGCGTTCTAAAAGCCAATAATGTGGAAAAAATATTTCAGCTCACCTGGGTTAGCCTGCTTGGTCCACTTTCTCATGAGGCATGGTGCTCGGATTGTAAAGATCCCCATCTGGGAGACATTAGGCAGTGATGAAAGGGTAGTTATCCAGCAACTCGTGAAATTGACTTAAAAAATAGCCTTTATTTAGAAAAAAATAAAAACATGAGACCAAGTGAAAATAAAAGCGTACAGAGACTTACGCGTTTCGGATACGTAGATCCTTATTCATAGCATATTACAATGTTGAAATGGAGAAACTTTTAAGGCATATGGAGAAAGTGGCCGCCCACTGACATCACCTGTTCAGAAGCTTTTTCTAAATAAAGGCTATTTTTTAAGTCAATTTCACGAGTTGCTGGATAACTACCCTTTCATCACGTTCTAAAAGCCAAGTAGCGTTCCTTCCGATCCTATCCATGTCATGTGCTCAACAGTCGTGTACTACCACATATGAGGTACTGCCGCGTTCGGAAAAAATTGCATAACAAATTATGGGGTCCATTTTCTCCAATTAGCACTCGTGGAAATTATAAATTTGGTGCTAATACAGTATTCTAGTGGAAAAATTTAATTTTTTGTTTTTACATTTAAATGTTATAATGTAGACAAATTCCTTGAGACATCTAGTTTCCATCCATAATGGGGTCACTTGCTTGGGGTTTCTGCTGTTTTGGCACGTCAGGGGCGCTGCAAATGCGACATGGCATTCACAATCTATTCAAGGCAAATTTACGCTCAAAAAATCAAATAGCGCTCGTGCCTTTCTGAGCCCTGCCATGTGCCCAAACAGCAGTTTTTGACCATATATGGAGTATCATCGTGTTCACGAGAAATTGCTTAATACATTTTGGGGTCCGTTTTCTACTATTATCCATTGTGAAAATTACAAATTTGGGGCTTAAATATTTTAGCATAAAAAAATGAATTTTCTTTTTCACACCCACATTTTAAAAAGTTCTGTGAAGTGCCTACGGGTTCAACAAGCTCAACACACACCTAGATGAATTTCTTGATGGGTCTAGTTTCCAAAATGGGGTCACTTGTGCGGGTTTCTGCTATTTTGATCCCTCTGGAGCTCTGCGAATGAGACATGGTATAACATAAATAACTCATAGGAAAAAATCGCATGTCTGTGATGTAACGTAGTAACCCAATGGTGGGAATAACATGCACTATATAAGACCAGACTTATTAAACATATCAGGACAGATCGCTGAAGAGCATACAAAAGACAAACGAAAAAGAAACGTAATCTGACCCACCCCCTGATTCTGACATCACTTGTCACATGATGCTGATGCCGCCGGGCATTCCCGTAACCATGGTGGCACACGCATCACTTTCGGTCCTCACCATGTTTCTATTGGTTGGAGTTCCCTTCTTATGCCTTCCTCTTCAACTATGGGCTGCCCTCTGACGAAGACTTCACTGAAATGCTCAATGGGGTGGGCGCACTTCTATCCAGGAGCTCTGCCCTCCTTGGTATTAATATCTGTAGGTAACTATATGCTTCCTATCAAGGAGTATACACTTGTATGTACTATTATGCTTTGATTATGTCTTATATGCTACATTATAGGCCTTATGCTGGAATTGTGCAATCATTTTTTTTATTTGATCCAGGTTTCAAATTTATGATCTAGATATATTAAGCCATTTGGCCAGCACCTGTATTGGATGTGTGCTCTTTTTGCATGTGTGCATTTATTTTTCTTTGCCCCCCTTTTTATCTGATCTTTTGAATAAACTTTTGTATTTTTACCATTACTCAGGACAATTAATTGTTTCTTTTTTGTTTGTCTTTTAAATGAGACATGGTGTCTGCAATCTATTCTAGCCAAATGTACATTACAAATACCAAATGTCATTTTTTCCCCTCTGAGCCCTGCCGTGTGTCCAGAACTTTTTGACTACTTGTGGGGTATCACTTTGCTCAGAAGAAAGTAACAAACTGTTGGGTCCACTTTTTCATGTTACCTCTTGCAAAAATGAAAAAGTTGGGGCTAAAGCAACATTTTCATGAAAAAAATGAAAATTTTCAATATGATGACCAAATAATATCAAATTCTGTGTAGTACCTCTGGGTTCAAAATTCTCACTATACTCCTAGATAAAATCCTTGAGGGGTTACTTGTGTTTTTTTTTTTTTTTGCTGTTTGGACACCTTAGGGGCCCTGCAAATGCGACATGGCGCCTGCAATCTAGTTCAGCCAAATTTGTGTTCCAAAATTCAAATGGTGCCCCTTCCCTTGCGAGCCCTGCTGTTTGTCCAAACAGATTTCTGACCACATGTGGGGTATCACCGTGCTCAGAAGAAACTAGGTAACAAATTGTGGTGGCCATTTTCTTGTGATATTCCTTGTAAAAGTGATAAAATTGGGGCTAAAGCAAAATTACAATTTATTGTTTTTCATTTGACTTTGCATTAATTCTTGTGTAGCACCTGAAGGGTTAAAAAAATGTCCTGATAACAGTTTTGAAGTATTTGAGGGGTGCGGTTTGAAAGATGAAATAACTTTTGGAAAAATTCCAATATAGGTCCCTCAAAGTCCATTTAAATCTGAATAGGTCCCTAAGAAACAGGTTTTGTACATTTCTTGAAAAAAATGAGAAATTGCTGCTAAACTTTTAACCTTTCTAACACCTTAACAAAATAAAAGGATATTTGAAAAATGATGCAGATGTAAAATATAGATATGGGAAATGTTATTTATTATTTTGTACTGCATGACTAACTGGCTTAAGGATATAAAGATTGAAAGTTTGAAAATTGTGAATTTTTCACAATTTTCATCAAAATTCTGATATTTTCACAATTAAACGCAAAACATATTGACCTAAATTTACCACTAACATAAACTACAATGTGTCTTGAAAGAACATTCTCAGAATCACTGAGATACATTGAAGCGTTCCAGAGTTATTACCACATGAAATGACATTGGTCAGATTTAAAAAAAAATGGCCTGATCATTAAAGGGGTTTTCCCATGAACAAAAGTTCATTTTAATCAATAGATCTTGGAATAATAATAATTTCCACAATTGGATGTGTTTAAATAAAATGTTCCTGTGATGGGATAATCTTACAAATGTGCCCCTGCTGTGTACTGTATAATGGCTGTGTCTGACCATGCAGGAACATGGTCTGATCATACCACAGCTCCTGGTCAGGGGAGGACCCAGAAGAGTATATAGACATTTCAGCAGGGGATCACAGCGAATTCTTTCTTTTGAAGTAAAACACTGATTAAAAACAGGCAGTGAAATGTTTTACCTCACAAAAAGAATCATCAGCAATCCCCTGCTGTAATGTCTGTATTGTATTTTGCTTCCTCCCCTGCCCAGGAGCAGTGGTATGATCAGACCATGTTCCTGCATGGTCAGACACAGCCATTATACAGTACACAGCAGGGGCACATTTGTAAGATTATCTCAGCACAGGAACATTTTATTTAAACACATCCAATTGTGGAAATTATTATTATTCCAAGATCTATTGATTAAAATGAACTTTTGTTCATGGGAAAACCCCTTTAAGGGCTTAAAACTGGTGTATGAAACGCCAGTCTTAATGAATTCGGGCCACTGTGTTAATTGCCTAGAGCCACTAGTAAAGAGAACTCATTTTCATTATGAAACTTGTAATGCTGTGGGCCATCTAGGTTGGCCTCTGGATCTTCTGGGCTACTCGTCTGTTATGGTTAACTGGGATGTTAGTGAACACTAGTAAAATTGCATCTTATAATAGTGAAACTGTTTTCCTGAAACTGAAAAAATTCGCACATTGGGGGAGATTTATGTATAGTCATAAAATACATCAAATATGGAGCAAACAGATTTATTTTTTTCAAAAGCATGGAATAATATATTTGGCACATCTCAAAAGCTTCTACTTTTTTACTATATTTTGTAGCTAGCATACTATGCACCAAAAGTTTCATTCAAAAAGAAGCAATTCATTAATAAATATGCATTTTACAGATAGGTCCATATATATTTGGACAGAGACAACATTTTTCTAATTTTTGTTCTAGACATTACCACAATGAATTTTAAACAAAACAATTCAGATGCAGTTGAAGTTCGGACTTTCAGCTTTCATTTGAGGGTATCTACATTAAAATTAGATGAAGGGATTAGGAGTTTCAGCTCCTTAACATGTGCCACCCTGTTTTTAAAGGGACCAAAAGTAATTGGACAGATTAAATAATTGTCAATAAAATGTTCATTTCTAGTACTTGGTTGAAAACCCTTTGTTGGCAATGATTGCCTGAAGTCTTGAACTCATGGACATCACCAGACGCTGTGTTTCCTCCTTTTTGATGCTCTGCCAGGCCTTCACTGCGGTGGTTTTCAGTTGGTTTGTGGGCCGTTTTGTCTGAAGTTTAGTCTTTAACAAGTGAAATGCATGCTCAATTGGGTTGAGATCAGGTGACTGACTTGGCCATTAAAGAATATTCCACTTCTTTGCTTTAATAAACTCCTGGGTTGCTTTGGCTTTATGTTTTGGGTCATTGTCCATCTGTAGTATGAAATGACGACCAATCAGTTTGGCGGCATTTGGCTGGATCTGAGCACACAGTATGGCTCTGAATACATCAGAATTCATTCGGCTGCTTCTGTCCTGTGTCACATCATCAATAAACACTAGAGACCCAGTGCCACTGGCAGCCATGCATGCCCAAGCCATCACACTGCCTCGGCCGTGTTTTACATATGATGTGGTATGCTTTGGATCATGAGCTGTACCACGCCTTCGCCATACTTTTCTCTTTCCATCATTCTGGTAGAGGTTGATCTTGGTTTCATCTGTCCAAAGAATGTTCTTCCAGAACTGTGCTGGCCTTTTTAGATTTTTTTAGCAAAGTCCAGTCTAGCCTTTTTATTCTTGATGGTTATGAGTGGCTTGCACCGTGCAGTGGACCCTCTGTATTTACTTTCATGCAGTCTTCTCTTTATGGTAGATTTGGATATTGATACGCCTACCTCGTGGAAAGTGTTGTTCACTTGGTTGGCTGTTGTGAAGGGGTTTCTCTTTACTATGGAGATTATTCTGCAATCATCCACCACTGTTGTCTTCCGTGGGTGCCCAGGTCTTTTTGCATTGATGAGTTCACCAGTGCTTTCTTTCTTTCTCAGGATGTACCAAACTGTAGATTTTGCCACTCCTAATATTGTAGCAATTTCTCGGATGCGTTTTTTCTGTTTTTGCAGCTTAAGGATGGCTTGTTTCACCTGCATGGAGAGCTCCTTTGACCGCATGTTTACTTCACAGCAAAACCTTCCAAATGCAAGCACCACACCTCAAATCAACTCCAGGACTTTTATCTGCTTAATTGAGAATGACATAACGAAGGGATTGCCCACACCTGTCCATGAAATAGCCTTGGAGTCAATTGTTCAATTACTTTTGGTCCCTTTAAAAACAGAGTGGCACATGTTACGGAGCTGAAACTCCTAAACCCTTCATCCAATTTTAATGTGGATACCCTCAAATGAAAGCTGAAAGTCTGAATTTCAACTGCATCTGAATTGTTTTGTTTAAAATTCATTGTGGTAATGTCTAGAACCAAAATTAGAAAAATGTTGTCTCTGTCCAAATATATATGGACCTAACTGTATAAGTCATCTTATACATAACATTTTTAAAGGAGCACTGCCATGAATCTTTATTTTTATTAAATGTTTGTTTATGTGTGGTATGAGTGTATTAATGGTGTGTAGTATGAGTGTATTAATATACTAACCTACCGCTCCTCTCTCTGGGATACATTGCCGTTCTGCTCCTCTTCTCAGTGACATCATCGCTTTTCAGATTGTCTGGCTCACTTTATGTTTTATGAGTGAGCTGGAAGTCTCTTTTACAATGTAAGTCTATGGAGCCTTGTTCTGATGCTCCATAGACTTACATTGTAAAAGCCATTGTAAAAGACCATCTGCAGAGCGGTGACATCACTAAGAAGAGGAGCAGAATGGTGCTGGATCCGGGAGTTGAGTACATGACTATATTACACTACATTACATACCCCCATTTAATAAAAAAAAAATATTCATGGGAGGGATTCTTAAAACACTTTTTATTTAACTGTTGAGATGCGTCTAAAATAGTGATGAGCGAGTATATTCGGTTAACTCTATCGGTACTCGCCCGAGCATGCTCGTTGAAAGGGTTAACTGAACATACTAGCTCATCACTAGTCTAAAACCATAATAATTTGGTGTGTGCCTCATTCTTTTCTCCACTCCAGCTTCCCCTGTAGCTGAGACACCCCCAATCAGAAGTTTCTAGATTTCAAACTCTTCACTCAGCTAAACTTTACTCCCAGTCTATAGGCTTTCACTATTCTAAAACCCGAGGCATAACTATAATAATAGACATAAACCTTCAGTATATGATGGATTGTATGTAACATACAAGAGTGATCTATATTAATTCATTTTCCATTTTGCGACCTAGATAGTTTTACCTGATTGCTATTTAACAGAAACATTTTCCATTTGCACATTTACTTAAATATCCAACATTGTAAAGATTTCTTATGAATTTGCATTCATAAAATGCTTGAAGAAAATTGATACTATAGATAAGAATCAATACATTTTGAAAATTACTGACAAAACATTACGAAACAATAAAATACTTGCCCCCTTGTTTCAACGATTTCAGCAGCTGGGTCCCCACCAATCAAAACTTCTGACTTGTCACAATGACATGTCAAACATTTTCAAGAATAGTTAGTTACCCCTTAAAGAGGCGATGTCACCTGGTCAAAAGTAGAACTGTATGGTGGATTTAAAAAACAAAAGATGGTATACACAGGGGAGCAGCAGGAATAAAATAAGAGCAAAACTGGCCACTTCTGATCTGGAGACATATCCTCTTTAAATAGAGTTTTCATTTAAAGTAGAACTTCAGGCGAAACTATAAAAAAACTTTATATTATCTTAAAATAATTTCCTTCACATCTGTTTAGTTTAATTTCATTTTTACTCAATAGTCCCAAATTTTGAAGGGACCTTTCCTCTTTTACTCAACTTTGCATATAACTCAAAATGAAGAAGCAAGTTAATAAAAAATGCATTGGGGTGTTATTGTAACACAGGTCATTGTTACCACTTTGGATCTGTTAATTCACTTACTGTGAAGTGCATACAAATTCAGAACACTTCTGAAATGTAAGGGTTACTTCTACCAAAATGTAAAAAAATTGGTATATACAGTACAGACCAAAAGTTTGGACACAACTTCTCGTTTAAAGATTTTTCTGTATTTTCATGACTATGAAAATTGTACATTCACACTGAAGGCATCAAAACTATGAATTAACACATGTGGAATTATATACTTAAGAAAAAATTGTGAAATAACTGAAAATAGGTCTTATATTCTAGGTTCTTCAAAGTAGCCACCTTTTGCTTTGATGACTGGTTTGCACACTCTTGGCATTCTCTTGATGAGCTTCAGGAGGTAGTCACCGGAAATGGTCACTCTTGGCATTTTCATCAAGAGAATGCCAAGAGTGTGCAAAGCAGTCATCAAAGCAAAAGGTGGCTACTTTGAAGAACCTAGAATATAAGACATATTTTCAGTTATTTCACACTTTTTTGTTAAGTATATAATTCCACATGTGTTAATTCATAGTTTTGATGCCTTCAGTGTGAATGTACAATTTTCATAGTCATGAAAATACAGAAAAATCTTTAAATGAGAAGGTGTGTCCAAACATTTGGTCTGTACTGTATACAGTATATGTAATTATATATATATAATTACATACAGTATATATAATTTAGTCACAGTGTATTATTTACCTACAGCTATATTGCCGTTTTCTCCCATGTTATGTTGGCTATTTTCTTTTATTGCAAGTAAACAATGGTGCAGCAGCCTCAGGGAGCGCCAAAGGAATACTGGACAATTTAATAGATGTCAACCGACTTTTATTCTTCCTCCAATACCACTGCCACAACGCGTTTCAACGGTCTAAGCCGTCTTCATCAGGTGAAGACGGCTTAGACCGTTGAAACGCGTTGTGGCAGTGGTATTGGAGGAAGAATTAAAGTCGGTTGACATCTATTAAATTGTCCAGTATTCCTTTGGCGCTCCCTGAGACTGCTGCACCATTGTTTACTTGTGAAATATCTCCATACGGAGCCAAAGCGGCAGGAGCAGCTTGGTCTATTTGGATGTGTGAGGACCTGCGGTTATCCAGCCACCGGGTTAAACTACTGAGGACCTGCGGTGACGTGGTATCTGGTCCAGCAGGATCGTGTGACCACTTGAGGAGCACGGAGTTGCGAGGCAAACACCGACAGGACGGTACTACAAATAGAGGCGACCCGGAGCCTCATTAATCACACGCTTAATCTTGGTTGTGTAGACGTACACAACCATCACAGGTGAGTGTACTGGCACTTTTTAAATTATTTAAATAGCCCTGTGAGTCTACACATGCGCCCTTTCTTTTCTTTTCGCATTTTCTTTTATTGTGCACAGACTTTTTAGTAGCATGTTTTTTCTATAAGGCTACGGCCCCACTATCAGTATTTGGTCAGTATTTTTTCTCAGGAGTGGGAGCCAAAACCAGGTGAGGAACAATCAGAGAAAAGGTATAATAGAAACAAGTCTTCCAATTCTGCATTTATCACCCACTCCTGGTTTTGGCTCCCACTACCGAGAAAAAATACTGACCGAATACTGACCAAATACTGATAGTGGGGCCGTGACCTAAGGAGTATTCTGGCCAATACATTTTTAAAACTGGTTCAGAATGTTGTAAAAAAAATTCCAGCACTTCGTGGGTCACAAACCAATCTATGCTTTCTGGTCGTTCTTAACACTGTGGAAATGACTACTTAGTCCATCACTGACCACAATGTTGAGGAATGTTGACAGTGTTTTAATGATGTGTATTGATGGTAGGCTATATATTCCCTTTCTATTCAGGCCATTCTGTCTTTCTACCACTAGATGTCAGCGAAGAACACAGTCTGTCAGTTTTCAGACTCTCTCTTGATCGCCTACATTTTCATTTTTGGAAAACGATCTTTTTACTCCAGCGCGGGTCCCTGGAATCTGCTTTTCATTATGTAATTAGTCAAGAAGTAGTTTGGTAAGCCACAGACACTTTTCAGACTTTGGTAAAACGGAACCTGTGAATTTAAGAGCAGTAGTTGTGGAAACGCAAAGTATCTGTAGTCTAGATGGAACAGATCGCTGCTATTCCCATTTGCAAAATGAATTCTGTGATATTGTACATCACAATTATACAGTGTGATGATTTTCCAGCTGAAGATAATATCATAAAGAAAATCTTGTTGTAAAGTGTAGATGTGTCAGTATATGCTATATATTTCATTTTACAGTTACAATTACTCCTTTCACATAAATAAAAAGGTAATCTTGGGTCATATTCACATATGAAACCATTGCCACCGCAGTATTTTACTGTCGTATCCATATTTTTAATAGTAGTTGTAATAGATGTAACGAATATCTTGCATTCACACATGCATTTGGTAGTAGTGCATAGACTAGTATTGCACAGTTTTTCTTTTCTTACTTGCACTATGGTCTTGATGCTGCGATTTACCACATGTTCTTCAAACTATGTCGTTTGGAAAACCATATACATTTCTTTGCAGTGGCCCTCTGTGTATAGGGAAGCTCAGACTGCTGCACCTCCCTATACAGTTACAGAAGCGGGATACAGACACACAGAGGCGGAAAGAACACACTTTTGGCCTCCACCTGGTCAATGGGGGCCTATGGTAATGTTACCAAAGCTTCCAACCTATTCTGTAGGCTAAGTGCATAGATGTAGTGTGAACATAGCCTAAGAGACAGCAGGAGACGGAAAGGAATATGACTGCAGCACCAAAATACACAGGGTTTGAATACTTACAACCTACCACAAGAAGTAACCCAAAATATGACTGAGACAACATATTTTCTATAGCTGCACATAAGAGAGGAACTTTATTGTATGTACAAAAAACAAAACAATAAAGTTTATCATCTCCTCACAAAGTTACACAAACACTACATCTAGGCAATAAAAATGAAAAAATCATATACAGAATGGGAGGAATAGAGCTAAGGAACAGTACATGTGAAAAAGACTTAGGTATACTAATAGATCATAGACTGAACATGAGTCAACAGTGTGATGCAGCAGCAAAAAAGGCAAATACAATTCTGGGATGTATTAACAGAAGCATACAGTCTAGATCATGTGAAGTCATTATCGGTCTTTACTCCTCTTTGGTCAGACCTCATTTGGAATACTGTGTACAGTTTTGGGCACCACATTTTAAAAAAGACATAGACAAACTGGAGCAAGTTCAGAGAAGAGCGACCAGAATGGTGACTGGTCTGCAAACCATGTCCTATGAGGAACGGTTGCAGGATTTGGGAATGTTTAGCTTGCAAAAAAGAAGACTGAGAGGAGACTTAATAGCTGTCTACAAATATGTCAAGGGCTGTCACATTGTAGAAGGATCATCTTTATTCTCATTTGCACAAGGAAAGACTAGAAGCAATGGGATGAAACTAAATGGGAGGAGACACAGATTAGATATTAGAAAAAACTTTTTGACAGTGAGGGTGATTAATGAGTGGAACAGGCTGCCACGAGAGGTGGTGAGTTCCCCTTCAATGGACGTCTTCAAACAGAGGCTGGACAGACATCTGTCTGAGATGATCTAGTGAATCCTGCTTTGAGCAGGGGGTTGGACCAGATGACCCAGGAGGTCCCTTCCAACTCTACCATTCTATGATTCTATGATTCTATGATTTAAAGAGAACCTCTCGCTAAATTTTTCATGTTAAATTGCACAAACAATGTAATAGTGGCTGCAGAGCAGAATAAAATGTTTTTTGTTTTTTTTAAATCTTCATTTCTTGGTTGTGGAGATATTAGCAATTAAAGTATTCGGCACCTAATTAGTGAACTATTGTTAAATCAAAGTGGGTGTTATCAGATACTTTTCACTGTGGGTGTGTATTTGTTCCCCCATATGTTACTGACCAATCATAAAAAAGCAGCAACACAGCAGAAAAAGAATACTCTCCCACCAAAGCTTAGCTTTCTCAAAGTGTGAGATGTAATGATAGAGCCCTGATCTCCTGCTCTAACCTTGTGCATAATTAGAAAGTGTTGGGAGATGACTTACACTTTTCAAGTAAAGTTCCTGGAGGGGAGGAGCAGCACAGCTGATTTTACCTGTGTCACATTGCAAACTCTACTATCAGCTGTCCTCTTCTCATAGCGCTGTCAGCTCGGTTGTACTGCAGCGACACTGCCTGTCCGGAGAGTCACACTTATGTCTTTTATGTTCAAAGCAATTTTTCAGCACAACAGACATAAGTGTAATTGCTGATACAGCTCTGGGCAGATGTCGTTTTTGGAAGCTTTTTTCCAATGTCATTACAATGACATTTTCCGGACTTTTCTTTTAAAGGGAATTTGTCACCAAGTTTTTGCAACCTCATCTTACAGCAAAATAATGTAGGGGCAGAAATCCTGATTTCAGAGATGTATCACTTAGTTGCGATAAAACCACAGTTTTCTCTGCTGAATTTGTACAAGTGCTCTGAATGTTGAGCCCTGTATAACTCCACCCACACCAATGATTGGCAGCTTTCTTCATACATTGTACATTGACTGAAAGCTAATCGGTGGTGGGGATGGGGTTACATAGAGCAATTGACTAGGAGGCACGCAACACCTAGTCCTGGAGTAATAATCTCCTGCTGATAAAACACTGATATTATTGAAATGGCCACACATAGCCTAATATGTGACACATCCCTGGAATCAGGCTCTCAGCCTGTACATCATGCTTCTCTCAGATTACATAGCAAAAACCTGCTGACAGATTCCCATTAACTTCATTCAACAAAGAAGAAACCACCAGCAGTTTTTGAAGCGAAACGCGCTGACAAAACACTCAAAAAAATGACCAAGCATCTTCCAGCATTTTTTGAGCCTTCCCATTGACTTGTATTGTAAAGAATAGAACGGCTACAGAGCTGAACTCACCTGAAGTGGTTAAAAGAAGCTAAAAAAACCTGAACATGTGCAGAACAAGTCAGTTTTACATAATAATGTATATGTTCATTCTTTTGAACATTTTCTGGTGGGTTTGAGTGGAAAAGATGTTTTTAACCAGTATTTAATGCAAAGTTGTCTTAAAGGGGTTGTCCGATCCAAATTGATATGTCTGCAGTCAGTCTGTGTGACTGCAGACTTATGAATAATCCCCAGTGCACGCACTGTACATTGCGGGGATTCGACGGTTTCTGACCCGAGACGGGAGGATATGTATGAGTTATCCATGTTTCATCATGGAACATTAAGGGGTTAATACAGATTGCATAAAGCACAATAAATAAGACATGACATAATTACAATTTTAAATTAAAGAATATAGTTATCTATAAACAGAAAGAAAATTAAAGCAGCACCAGTCTCAGGAGTCTGAGGTGTATGCCTCCAGGTTATATCTATCTATCTATCTATCTATACATCTATCTATCCTATCTATATATCTATCTAATCTCTTTCGCTCTCCTATCTATTTATCTATCCATCTATCTGTCTGTGTGTCTATCTCCTATCTATCTATCTATACATCTATCTATCTATACATGTATCTATCTATCTACCTATCTATCTACCTACCTACCTATCTATCTAACTACCTACTCTCTTTCGCTCTCCTATCTATCTATCTATCTATACATGTATCTATCTATCTATCTATCTATCTACCTACCTACCTATCTATCTATCTATCTATCTATCTATCTATCTAATCTCTTTCGCTCTCCTATCTATCTATCTATCTATCTATCTATCTAATCTCTTTCGCTCTCCCATCTATCTATCTATCTATCTATCTATCTATCTATCTATCTATTCTCTTTCGCTCTCCCATCTATCTATCTATCTATCTATCTATCTATCTATCTATCTATCTAATGTCTTTCGCACTCCCATCTATCTATCTATCTATCTAATCTCTTTCGCTCTCCCATCTAACTATCTAATGTATTTCGCACTCCCATCTATCTAACTATCTATCTATCTAATCTCTTTCGCTCTCCTATCTATCTATCTATTTATCTAATGTATTTCGCACTCCCATCTATCTAACTATCTATGTATCTAATCTCTTTCGCTCTCCCATCTATCTATTTATCTATCTATCTAATCTCTTTCACTCTCCCATCTATCTATCTAATGTATTTCGCACTCCCATCTATTTATCTATCTATCTATCTAATCTCTTTCGCTCTTTCATCTATCTATCTATCTATCTATCTATCTATCTAATGTATTTCGCACTCCCATCTAGCTAACTATCTATCTATCTAATCTCTTTTGCTCTCCCATCTATCTATTTATCTATCTATCTAATCTCTTTCGCTCTCTCATCTATCTATTTATCTATCTATCTATCTAATCTCTTTCGCTCTCCCATCTATCTATCTATCTAATGTCTTTCGCACTCCCATCTATCTAACTATCTATCTATCTATCTCTCTATCTAATCTCTTTCGCTCTCCCATCTATCTATTTATCTATCTATCAATCTAATGTCTTTCGGCCTCCCATCTATCTAATTATCTATCTATCTATCCATCCATCCATCCAATCTCTTTCGCTCTCCTATCTATCTATCTATCTATCTATCTATCTAATGTCTTTCGCACTCCCATCTATCTATCTATCTATCTATCTATCTATCTATCTAATCTCTTTCACTCTCCCATCTATCTATCTATCTATCTATCTATCTATCTATCTATCTATCTATCTAATGTATTTCGCACTCCCATCTATCTATCTATCTATCTATCTATCTATCTATCTATCTAATCTCTTTCGCTCTCCCATCTATCTATCTATCTAATGTATTTCGCACTCCCATCTATCTATCTATCTATCTATCTATCTATCTATCTATCTATCTATCTATCCTCTTTCGCTCTCCCATCTATTTATCTATCTATCTATCTAATCTCTTTCGCTCTCTCATCTATTTATCTATCTATCTATCTATCTATTCTTTCGCTCTCCTATCTATCTATCTATCTATCTAATCTCTTTCGCTCTCCTATCTATCTATCTATCTATCTATCTATTCTCTTTCGCTCTCCCATCTATCTATCTATCTATCTAATGTATTTCGCACTCCCATCTATCTATTTATCTATCTATCTAATCTCTTTCGCTCTCCCATCTATCTATTTATCTATCTATCTATTCTCTTTCGCTCTCCCATCTATCTATCTATCTATCTATCTATCTATCTATCTATCTAATGTCTTTCGCACTCCCATCTAACTATCTATCTATCTTTCTATCTATCTATCTATCTAATCTCTTTCGCTCTCCCATCTATTTATCTATCTATCTATTCTCTTTCGCTCTCCCATCTATCTATCTATCTAATGTATTTCGCACTCCAATCTATCTATCTATCTATCTATCTATCTAATCTCTTTCGCTCTCCCATCTATCTATTTATCTATCTATCTAATCTCTTTCGCTCTCTCATCTATCTATTTATCTATCTATCTAATCTCTTTCGCTCTCTCATCTATCTATTTATCTATCTATCTATCTAATCTCTTTCGCTCTCCCATCTATTTATCTATCTATCTAATCTCCTTCGCTCTCTCATCTATTTATCTATCTATCTATTCTCTTTCGCTCTCCCATCTATCTATCTATCTAATGTATTTCGCACTCCAATCTATCTATCTATCTATCTATCTATCTATCTATCTATCTATCTAATCTCTTTCGCTCTCCCATCTATCTATTTATCTATCTATCTAATCTCTTTCGCTCTCCCATCTATCTATTTATCTATCTATCTAATCTCTTTCGCTCTCTCATCTATCTATTTATCTATCTATCTATCTAATCTCTTTCGCTCTCCCATCTATCTATCTAATGTCTTTCGCACTCCCATCTAACTATCTATCTATCTATCTATCTATCTAATCTCTTTCGCTCTCCCATCTATCTATTTATCTATCTATCTATCAATCTAATGTCTTTCGGCCTCCCATCTATCTAACTATCTATCTATCTATCCATCCATCCAATCTCTTTC